>NC_143561.1:89397500-90717500 GCF_054136105.1 Typopeltis vanoorti | reverse complement strand
TACTCTCAACCACATAGACATTGTTCTGAACAATTTCTGTCATTTAGCTCTGCAGAACTTCACTGTTATTCAGTATTCAAAAATGAGGCTAAATCTCTTTATTCCCAGAGATATCAGGAGAAACAATTTGGCGCTAACTTTCAAGACTGGTATAAATCGAACCAATTTCTCACTTAATAGCAGAAATCTAACCCATGAACCAATCAATCACGATTATTAGAATGGTACCTCGCACTAACATCACATTGTTATTAAAGCAGTTCTGGCAGGTGTAAAATTTTGTCAATTCAGTAGCTATACCGATTGTAGGCCTTTATTTCTGTGCTCACACCAATGGCCCAGCTATTCGTGATGGTTATGGATGGAGACTAGCCATCACTCTTGCAATAATGTCTTTAGAGCAAAAGATCTGTGCAATTAGGCCAACAATTGACAGAATAATTTTTGTTAAAGAATATTCTGATCATGTGTTTGTCATCTTTAATGCATACATAATGTGCTAGTAACTTTTTTTTTTTATTTCCATCATTTTATTTCCACCTTAATTTCTGCAACATAACTTTTCTAATACACAAACCAATTTCTACAAATATTTGAATGAAACTACAATTTTTCCTTTTTTAAAATGGATCAATCCAGCAGGCAGAGATTTGTAAAAATTTGCAATTGCTAATAATCTGGCACAAATATTTTACCTGCCATAAATTCCAAAGCACTCTTCAAAGATCCTTCTTAACATATTCTGGATATTGTTTGTAATCTATTCTGATCAACATAGGTTATTTCCGTTTTTTGCCATAGTACCTAGTATTGTTTGTTGTATTAAAGGCTAATCTCGATCTGTACTCTCGTTTCAAAATCCTTCCCATGTTCTGACAAGTAAATCTCTTCATAAAGTCCTGGGTAGCCTAGCAAATGCCAAAAGAGAGCAGTGAATTTTGTTTTTTTTTTCTAATATGAACATGAGGTGGCTTTGGAAGTTGTGAAATCTAGAAATCTTGCAGAGTGAAAACTACTTTGTCATAATCATGCTACAAGTTTGTTATGTTTTGAAGATATTCATTACCTGAAACATATCCAATCCTTTAATTGATATGGACTAAAGATAATTTAAAAAATTGCACACACACCTCAGTCCCTATCAACTAGCAAGAATTCATAAGTGCTGTAATCTTACTTACATTCCAAATGTAATTGAAAAAAATCACAGCAGTGCAAAGTAGTCTTGACATTAAAATTGTTTTTAAGTGTCAGTTGTCTGAAAAGAAGAAAGAATGAATGGAAAGTCTTTCATACAGCCACCAAGTAATCTAGAAGGAAAAAAAAAAAGATGCCTCACATCCCTTGAAGAGAACTATCAGCATATACACATATGCCTATCTGGCATGTGTGTATATGCAGATAGTTCCTTGATTTGGCCTCATTGCCCAGACACATTAGACTCCTTCCTCAGTTAACTCAATAGTCTACATCCAAGAATCCAGTTTATGATGGAAAATAATAATAGTTTCCCCTTCCTGGACACCTTAGTAACATGCCTTCTGAATGGTAACCTTTCCTTCACTGCATATAAAAGACCCGCTCACACAGGCAGATACATTCACAAACTTTCCCACTACTACTCTCAACATAGGGCCTATAATCTTTGTTCCAGTGGAACCTCTCTTTCAACTTAACTCAACCATATGCAAAATGGTTACAGTGATTACAGAATGAAAAAAATAATCAGTTCTTCCTCCATTCCTCAGCCATTGCTTCAAAAGGATTTCAGAAATGCTATCACCATCCCTTGAATCTGTGGCATATCATAAAAAAAATAGCCAGGTCCTTAAAGAAGCACAATCCCTACAGAGATTTTAAGCCCCACCAGAAACTTGCTGCCCTTACCATTCTACCAAAGAGCAGTCCCCTCCTCTCTCAGTGCCCAGAGTACATAAAGTATCCTGTTCCTGTAAGTTGGCTTACTTCGGACAGGTAGATCAGCCACTGTTTGTTTAGATGAACAATCTCATATCTGCAATCACAACTATGGTCAAATCTGGCCTTGCAGGTATTGGACACAGCTCACAGGATCTTCTGGAATAAAACCACCATGCTCCACCACAGTAAATTTAAAAAGGAAAGACTATTTTTGGAATCAGCAGCAGCACTCAGAAATTAACCTAATCTAAACAAATATAGATGCATAAAACTTCCCAAAATTTTGGAAACAATAATCATAAGAGGTCCCAGTTTATATCCTAGGCTGCCTACAAATGCCCATAGAGGGCAAACCACCTAGATAGGACTTTTGAGTAACCCACATGTTTCATTAAGTATTGTGTTGTCTTTGTGTGTGATACAAATGTATCTGTACTTTCCAAAGATGTTTCAGTGACTGAGATGAAATATTGGAAACATTATCCTTTCTTTTAGTGTTACACGGTGATCAGCATTCAATTTTGAAATTACGGATTCTACAACCGTGTTAAAATAACTCTTTTTATTATCCCGACGTTTCGATCTTCATATCACAATGTATGCTCCAGATGATGATCTTGATATGAAGATCGAAACGTCGGGATAATAAAAAGAGTTATTTTAACACGGTTATAGAATCCATAATTTCAAAAATGAAAATTGGAATCATTGGTTTTTAATTCTTTCCTAGTGCTGTCAATACTCCATTAAACCTCCAACATGATTTGAGCTTAATGTAATTAAATTGTTGTCAACTGCATGGATATTCAATGCTCTTTTTGTTTGAATGTTTACATATTTCGAATCCTTATATAGATTGTGAAAGTTCCTATGCTTGTTTTATTATTCATGGCAAAAACTGTACTATTTTTGGCATTAAGACTGCATAACATAAATTAAAAGAACATCAGACTATTAACATTAAATTAAGTACCTATAAAAATGCAATGAGCCAATCAACATGCAATTGGACAAGATAAGGGGGAAGCATTTCCCAATTTGTTGTTTGCTTTGATGCATGTAACAGGATTTTTTTCTGAAGATGAGTATTTGAAAAAAGCAGAATTGACCACATGCAGAAGCAAAATTTAATAATCACTCTACTTTAAACAGCCAATCTTGAACCTAAGAGTGGCTGAAGAACAAAATTCATTATGCTGCTACAATGTAACAATGTGACCATTTCATCATTATGAGCTTAGAAGACTTACATATGGTACAGTTTGAAACTGTTTACAGTTAAATTTTCTATTATTGATATTTCTGTTTTTTGTAAGCATGATCACAATAACTAACAAATTTAAAGCATCAAAAGAGGAATAACGAATGGTTACTAATGTAAAACACTATAAGTGTCAAAATTTAGAATGTAGTGTATGAAATGCAGACCTCATTTTTGGCTTACGTAATCTAGACATAAAAAAAAATTGTCACTAAAAATGATCAGACTGAAACCAAATCAAAACAACACAAATTTTTTTACATGGATTCTAAATACCAAATTTCATTAAATCCACTACAGAATTCTTAATATTAGTTCAAACCATCTCTCCTATAAAAATTACCTAATTAAAACCATAACTGAAGAAGTACTTGGACAAATTCTTATGTCCAGCCTACATCTTAAATTTTATTAAATTTCATGCAGATAGAGAGAAATTATTGCATTATCTGTATTATCCCCCCCCCCTCTTTACACCCTTGCAAATGGTTTGAATGGGAGAAAAAAAATACTATGGCTAGATAAAACTTTTGCATTTCATATACTAAATTTTGATAAAATCCACCCAGCTGCCATCACATCCCACCAAAATGCATGTGGAGAGAATGACAATATCTAATAGGTACTTGCTGATTGCACCATTTTGCAATTAATTAAGAAATACTAGAAGAGTTGCAATGTAACAACAAAAAATCAAGAAAGTGCTTATTTACAGTTAATTCTTACTATAACAAATGCTGTCCTTCCAATCATATAAGGAATAATGTGATAACTTAAGTTAAGGGGATAATAAATCCCTCATTATTTTATTTTAAAGCCAGATACGAAACTCAGAGATCGAAATCTAAGAGTTTCGTGCCGAAGAACTATCGGCGAGTCCAGACATAAGTGATCACCTGGGTGGTACAACACTAGGGCAACTCGCTGCAAAGGTGGAGCAAGCTCCTTCACTATCCTTAATATTTTCTCATAATGTAAAACACAGCTTCTAGGAGATGTATTACCGTTTTACATTATGAGGAGAGGTCATTATCCATACCGGTTTCGACCTTTATTGAGGTCTCGTCAGTGAGTAGGTAGACCTGGAATACCAAGGTTTGAGAACCGAACTTACATATACCCCCACTAACGAACTGCCAGAGCGGTGCACCCATATATTATTATTATATAATTATTACTACGTTAAAAAGGCGAGAGGCTATTTTTCCGGCTGCGTAAATTAAGTTAAAGGGATAATAAATCCATCATTATTTTATTTTAAAGCTGGATACAAAACTCGGAGATCGAAATCTAAGAGTTTCATGCCGAAGAACTATCGGCGAGTCCAGACATAAGTGATCACCTGGGTAGTACAACACTAGGGCAACTCGCTGCAAAGGTGGAGTAAGCTCCTTCACTATCCTTATATTTTCTCATAATGTAAAACGCAGTTCCTAGGAGATGTATTACTGTTTTACATTATGAGAAAATATTAAGGATAGTGAAGGAGCTTGCTCCACCTTTGCAGTGAGTTGCCCTAGTGTTGTACTACCCAGGTGATCACTTACGCCTGGACTCCCCGATAGTTCTTCGACATGAAACTCTTAGATTTCGATCTACGAGTTTCGTATCCGGCTTTAAAATAAAATAACGAGGGATTTATTATCCCCTTAACTTAATTTACGCAGCCGGAAAAATATCCTCTTGGCTCTATAACGTAGTAATGTGATAACTTGTCAGATGCTAACTAGAAAAGAGTGCACTGCATACTAACATTATCTGCAAATTGCTTGTTAACCACATGTTCTGTCACTGGTTCAAATAGGGAGTCACTGATGGCAAGAACAAGACTGTGTGAATAGCCAGCCCAGAACCTTCCACTTAAAGCACTGCAATTACCTGTTGCTCATCTAAGACATCTTTCCCCATTAGCAAACACATCACAGCACACCAAAACCTATTTCCTTGACCATTAGCTTGATATGTTATAAACTTCTACCAAGTTTCTAAAGTTTAGCATCTATGAAAGTAATGTTATCCTGTGGTCATATGAGGTATATAACCTCATATATCATGAAAATATACTCTTTACCTAGTCAACCTCCCTCTTGCAGGCAAACAATAAATTTCTTATTTTTAAAAACACTCACGCATATATGTAAAAGAAAACACGAAGTTAAAAATATCTCCTTTTAATCACTTCTAAATAACTTTAGTCATTTGTGTCATCAGATTCTGAAGGAAATTCATAATCATCTTCCTCATCATTACTGCTGTCATCAACTGGTCCTATTTCTTTTAAAATTTCATCTATATGCTGAAAGAGATCTTGATCCACTTGACATAATTTATGTGCAATCTGAAATAAGAATTAATATCATATATTAAAATATTGTAATAATTTTCAAATGCACATAATCCTGCCCATTAATTTACATTACTTCATACTTTCATGGAGCCTCAGTAATCATCTGGGGAGAAGGCATCACAATCCACCCAACTCCACCTCTACAATATTTATTTTGTTTCTTAATCTGCAATTTTTATTAAAACAAAAACATCAACAACCTTACAAATTAATTTTGTAATGTTTTGTACAGTGCATGTGTGTGTGAATGTACATATAAACCCAGTGAATCCTCTAAACTCCTTTTATTAAATCCTCTCATGTATCGATTTAGTAAAAAGAATGTTTAAGAGATGAAATAAGGAAATCTACCTATTTTTCTAGAGTATCATAGTCCTTAAGATACAATGTGAGGAAGGATTTTAAAGAAATTAATGGTAGATGGAAATGAAGGAGGACGATGAGAATTTGATTCAGTAAGTTTGAAGCTGGACTGTGAAAGGATATTTATCCTCAGATGTTTTTACAATTTTGGAGGAAAGCAGAGAAATAATGAATGCCAGTTTTTGTGCCCATGGACTGAATAATGAAGATTTCTCCTCTGCCTTTCTATTAGGTATCTTTATTAGGTATTTTTAAGAGTATATTGACAATATACTCTTAAAAACGTAATTTAAAGAAATTGTTATTATACATCCAGTGAGTAGTCAAGGACTTATCATGGAGCCCATATCATACATACCAACTGTTATACCTTCTCTTAAACTCATGTACACTAGAGGCACTCATTACATCAAACAGGCAAACTGTTCCACTCACAATTCTATAAGAGAAGAATTTAGTTCTTGCCCCCTTTCTTAACAGCATACAAACTTCCACTGATGCTCCCTGTCCTCTCCCCACTTACTACATAATGAAAAATTTTATTAACTGATATCCTATAATGCGATTTAAAAATTTCATAGCTCTATTGCAGAGGGTCGGCAAACGGCGGCCCAAACATGCATTTTTGGCAGCCCGTAAAAGGTTAACCATACTTTCATGGTACGTGGCCCATATGCTGAATTATGTAAACAATACATTTTATAAAGGCGTTAGCTGATTTTCTTTCTTTACATTTTATAATATGAATAATAAATTAAAAATAATTTTATACCTATACTTCGCGATATCGCTGTGTAAATTGGCACGAGTCAACCGTGTGTGGGGATAACAGAGGTGACTTCATCCGACGAAAACCGAGATTTTGGCAAACATTTTCAGTCGTGTTTCCTGGTCCGTATTTTAATATAATTCAATAACATCAACTATTATTTTCAGAGAATATATATTTCTTAAAAATAATTTCAAAAATGGGGTTCAAGAAAACATAGAATTGCAGATGAAGGAAGAAGGTTTAATAATGAATAGAACAGCAAGCACTTCTTTATTGAAAATGAGGATAATCCCCTTTGTCTTATTTGTCATAAAACTGTTGCTTTTATAAAAGAATATATCGCACGTCATTACAAGAATATTGTACTTTATTTCGTAATCTCAAACTTTAAATATTTTTGTGTTTTTTAAGGTTGATATAATAAAATTGATAACTTAAAAAGTATTTTTTTTCACTCACTATTTTCTCTTAATTAAACGCTTGCGGCCCGCTGTAAAGGTTGCCAACCCCTGCTCTATTGCATCACCCCTCTTTCTCCCATCTACGAGTATCTGCAGTCCACATTCTAAATCTGTCTTCATAATCTACATTCCATAATGACATCAAATATCATCTTTGTTACTATTCTTTGCACCCTTTCCACAGCTTATTCCCCTTAGCTAAGGAAACCAAATCTGCACTCAGTAGTCCAGGTGCAGTAAGTGCAGTTATATTAAGGCCTTGTAAACAAGCAAAATGAATTCCATATCCTTACCTGCTAATTCATTTCAACAGCAATTATCCTCTGAGTTGTATTTGCAATTTTTGCTTATGTGAATCCTGAATTTCAACTTTTTATCCACCATAAATCCAAGATCTCTAGCCTTGTCAGTTACTCCAGTCATAATCTCACCAATTAATAAGCCATTGGATATCACGTAACTTTACACTTATTACCACTGAATTGACAGTCATTATTGTTTGCCCACATTTCCAGCTATTCAAATCACCCTTTCTATCATTGCATCATCAGCAAACAATTGAAACCTACTATTAACCCCTTCCCAATATCATTAATATATAGTTTAAACAACAATGGTCCAAGGACCGATCCCTGGGGCATACCACTGGGATCAGCAATATTAATGCACAATCAATTTATGCTAATATGACATTCACTATTATCATTTTGATAATTTTATACTGTAGTTCTTTCTTACATGTTTTCCATTATTGTTTGCATTTGTAATTTGGCATGTAGAGTTTTATATATTCCTTATGTTTGCTTTTTGCCAATCCTTTGTGTTCTGCCATCAATGTACAATTATCTGCTATTTCCTTTGTTATTTCCAACAATATTTCTTTTGCTTGTATATGCTACACAAACATTGTTCTGTTGTTGATGTACTTCCCACCATTTCCTTAATGTACTGGTTGTGACATGTGATAGTAAATTCAGTGTGCTATCATCACAAAAGTTAGAGCTCTTAATGCTTTTGTGCTGGAACTTTGACCAGGACTTTTCTGTAGATTCGTTATAGTACACCATTTTGTTCAAGTGGTTGAAAGTTTATTTTTCACTTGGTTAGACTATAATAAATTTAGTTTAATCCTTTACCCAAGTGAGAGCAAACAAAGTTGGTGCCTGAAAATATCTTCAGGACTGAATACGGTGTTGCACTAACTTACCTGGGTAAGTAGTCAACACCAGGCAACTCCTAGCAAAGGTGGAGCAAGCTACCAACACTCCTATCCCAGTATCTCCCATAATGCAAAACACATCTCCTTGTGGATATGCATTAAGGGATTGGCCACTCAGCCTGACTGTGCATTGCTCTCCCCAGTTTTGCATCATCTGCAAACAGCTGGATATCACTAGTTAAACCCAATCCAATATCATTAACATACAAATTGAACCACAATGACCTCAAAACTAACCCCCGTGGCACACCACCACTAGTGACCTTTCTCTTTTGAGATACTGCACCCCCATATACAAATTTTTGGCTACTCCTGTAGGTAAAGATGACCTTACTATTGCTTCTGCCTGGTATCTCCAACTCTGGGCCTGGCTCCCACTGAAGAGACCTCAATAAAGGTCAAAACTTGTCTGGGGTGGCCAATCCCTTAATGCATAACATTATACACATCTGCAAGGAGATGCGTTTTGCATTATGGGAGATACTGGGATAGGAGTGTTGGTAGCTTGCTCCACCTTTGCTAGGAGTTGCCTGGTGTTGTACTACTTACCCAGATAAGATAGTACAACACCATATTCAGTCCTGAAGATATTTTCAGGCACAAACTTTGTTTGCTCACTTGGATAAAGGATTAAACTAAATTTATTATTGTTCAAGTGGTGTTTGTTAGAGTGCATAGCTACTTTCAACACTAAACTGCCTACTGTTCAAGATAAATTTCTTGACCAGCAGGCAATTTTAAATAGGATAATTAGGGTAAAAGGAAAAAATTTCAAAATGGGGATTGGACAATAAGATATGTGCCCATGGCCCAGAGAAGACAACTAAGAAAGAGGCAGAGTACTTTTGAGTCAACGGAGAAAGTAGCTGGAATAAAGAATTTGTAATAGCTTTGGTGGATATTTAAACAGCCGAGAAGGAAATGAATATCTGACATATAGAAAAATTTGGAGAAAAGAACAAAGCTAAGAATAATGGTAAATAATAATTATTATTATTATTATTTGCTGGATTTCTGTTCAGGACAAGAGATTAGTCATTACAAACATAAAAATGTGCATAAATTCACATGGGAAGAAGAGAGAAGTGCCTTAAGATACAAGGGTATACAGGGAATTTGAAATAGTAAGTGATCACCATCCTAAAATTCCTGCTATGTACCCTCAAGGGATGTACAGGATATTATGATTCTACTACATAAAAAGTTACAGAGAAGACAACTAAGAAAGAGGTGGAGTACTTTTGAGCCAATGGAGAAAGTAGCTTACATTACTACTACCTATTCCTACTGACAATTTTCCTCAAATTAATGTTATCTGTCAGGATTCCAATACTTTCAGATGTTATATTTCAGTCTTCTAAGGCACTTAACTGTATCAATCCACATAGATTTCTTCCTCTAGGTCTTTTTTTATTTTTTTTTTCTCCTACCATTCTTGCAAAAAACAATTGTTTTTCCTAACCTTTCCTCTCTCCCGTTCTGTTTAAGTGACCGTACCTTCTGAAATTAGCTCTGCTCACAAATTTCTGAATGCTAACAATGTCATGTTTCTTCCTAATATCCCAGTTTTCAGTATGATTCTGCAATTGTTTAACCATCTGTTCATTCCACTAATCCATCTCAGAACTCTCAACATCTATGATATTCAGACTTTGATGAAGTGTTTTATTTCTCACCCAAGCTCTGAGCTCCATAAGCTAAAATTGGCTTGCACACATCTTATATACTGCTAGTCTAGTATTTTAACTAAATTTCTCTCTTATTCTATATAAATTTATCCAGTTGGCTTCCTACCATATCAGCTTTTCTAATTCTGTTGTCTCTTTCAATATTTAATTTGCCATCTTCACTTAAACTTGTGTCTATATAGGTGAAATGATTTACTTATTCTATAAGTTTTCCATTCAGGATGCAGTTGATGTTTTCAATGTTCCTGCTTATTTATAAAATATACATATTTAAGAAAAACACCGAAGTTTGTATAAAGTTTTTGGCAGCATCATATTGAAAGTTCTTTTACAGCAGCCTAGGTGGCTGAGTATTTAGTATATCTTCTCTTCAACCAAGCTATAGTTCTGAATTCTACAACGAGCATGGATGTTTTGTGAATATCTATCTATACATGGCAGACAAATGTCTAGGGCGAGATCGCCATTTTACTTATAAGAGGTGCAAACTGTTTGAAAAAATTCTCATTTGGTATTTTTTTTATAACAAATTATCTACCCCACACTATGCACAATGGATGCTAATGTTAATGTACTGCCCTACAAAAGTTACCAGCTTTTGTAGGGCAGTAGGGTTCACATAAAAAGTAAGCCAGTAGATATCTATCCTTAAATATATATATTTAAGGATAGATATCTGTTTGGAGTTCATAAGAAATCCAAACTCATGTAAAAAGTATCTTAACCAAAATATCACAGAAAGCCTTTTGTGAGAAAATAGAAGGTAAAAAATCATTAAGAGATGGCAAAATGGAGGCTATCAAAAAAGTTTAGAAATGGAGGAAAGAGAACTTGTAAAAGAAATCAAAGATGATGATGATATTGTTAATACCTGGAGTGGGTACTATGAAATATTATTAAATGAGGTAAGTAGTGAGATAATAAGTGATAGAAAACTTTCAAGAGGAATATAATCTGGAATACATATCTATTATCTGGGATGTATAAAAAATCCCATCAGAAACCAGAAAAGGCTAATGGATTAGATAACATTCAACCACAAATGCTAAAACATGGGGGGGGGGGTATAAATGTTACAGCAGCTAGTCTGTATAATTCAAAAGTTTGTCAGAAAGTTGAATTCCAGATGACTGGAGTTCAGCACTCAGAAGATTCCTCTAATGCTCACTTCTTATAAAAAAGTACTTAAATCAAAATATCACAGAAAGATTTTTGTGAGAAAATTCCTCTAATGCTCACTTTTTATGGAAGTGAGCATTAGAGGAATTTCATCATTTAGTGTTCCTAATAAGATTTATGCAAGCATACTTGAGAAGAGGACAAGAGAAGACAAGTTTTTTATATCTGGAAAAAACATATGATAAGGTGTCAAGAAGAAAGCTCTTGAAATGCTATAATTCATCATCATCATCATCATCAAATTCCTGCCATGTACCCTCAAGGGGTATACAGGATATGACAGTACTACATGAAAAAATTACATCATTACTAACTTCCTATCTACAATTTTCCTCCAAATCAGTCTGTTACTTGTCAAGACTCTAACATTATCAGATCTTATATTTCTATCATCTAAGGCACTTTGTACCGTATCAATCCACCTATATCTTGGTCTTCCTCTGGGTCGTTTTCCTGCCAACCTGGCAGAGAACACTTGTTTTGCTAATCTTTCCTCTCCCATTCTATTTAAGTGACCATACCATCTGAGATTAGCTCTGCTAACGGATTCCTGGATGCTGACAATGTCAAGTTCTTTCTTAATATCCTCATTTTTAATATGATATTGCCATTGATGCCATCTGTTCACGCCTCTAATCTTTCTCAGGACTCTCATATCTGCGGTCTCCAGTCTTTGGTCAAGTGTTTCACTTCTGACCCAGCTCTCAGATCCATAAGTTAAAATTGGTTTGAACACAGTCTTGTATACAGCTAATTTAGTGTTCCGACTAATTTCTTTCTTATTCCATATGAATTTATTCAATTGACTTCCCACGATACCAGCTTTGCTGATTCTGTTGTCGATTTCTATATTTAGTTTACCAAATGCTATAATTAGATGGTGTAAATAGGAACAGAGAAACGAATAACCAAAACTTAAGTTTTAGTCAGCAGTTAGAATAGAAGGAGATGCAAAAAGATGGTTTGATATAAAATTAGGTAAAAGACAAAAATGCACTTTATCTCCATTCTCATTCATTAACTATAAGGATATCGCTATGAAATAAAGTGATATTAAACTTGATATTAAAATTTGAAATATCCAACTCGGTTCTTCCTTTACAAAGATGATATTATACCCCTAAATAAATCCAATACAAGTATTCATGTTTCTTTGACTAAACTGAATAACTAACAAAATGAGGATGAAAATAAAAAAAATAAAATAATCATGAATATTGAAACACGTCAGATGCATCCTGAATGAAAATCTATAGAAAACCTATAACATTTGAATTACTTAGGCACAGTTTTCAGTGAAGATCACAAATCAAATATGAAAACAGGCAACAGAATAAGCAAAGATGGTATTGTAGGGTGAATGAATAAATTTAAATGGAATACCAGAGAAATTAGTCAAAATACTATAGTAGCTGTATACAATACAGTGTTTAAACCATTTTTAACTTGTGGATTAGAAATAAAACATCTGATGAAAGACTAGAGACTACAGGTATGAGAGTTCAGAGAAAAATTAGGAGATACAAAATAAAGACTTATTGTTACATAGACCATATATTTATAACGTAGTTAAGGTCTTACAAATTGCCTACCGGTTTCGCTAGTAACTGACTAGCTTTCTCAAGGCTTGCACAGTACAAAAAAAGGTAAATGCAAAAAAAGGTTTAAAAAAATACAAAGAACCGTTAGTATCTGTTAGGTAGCTAGGGTGACACGTTCGTGTGACATAACTACTCAGCATCATGAACACGCATTACATGCAAACGCGTAATATGATTATTTGTGTACTGTAGCTCTGTTGAACTGAGGGAGTTAGATTTTTCCAGGTATCGTTCAGAATGCCACCTTGATTTCTGTTTAGGTTACTTCCCGTACATAGTACAACTGCCGCTTCTTTAAATACTCGATGTCTGTAATCCTCTTCTACGTAGGGCATGGAGCTGTTATTCCAGTCTATAGTGTGGTTCGAAGTTGAAAAGTGATGTGCCAATCCTGAGGTGATCATTCTGTTGTGATTAACATCACCTACATGTTCTTTCTGTCTTATTTCCAGGCTTCTCGAAGTCTGTCCAATGTAGGAAAGACCGCACGTGCATGGAATATTATACACACCTGGATATTTATAAAATGGCACACTGTCTTTAGGAGATCTTAGGACCTGTCTTATGCTATTTGTTGGTTTAAATACAACTCTGATGTTATGTGTCTTTAACAATCTTGCAATTTTTGTGGAAGTTGAACCTATAAAGGGGATGACTGCTGTTGAAATTTGCTGGGCGACTATTCTTTCTTGTTGGTTATCTTTGTATAGAAATTTGTTGATAATGTGTCTAGGATAACCATTTTTTGATAGAGTTGTAGCTATTTGAGAGTTCTGTTTGAATTTCTTCCTCGTCAGAGATTAGGACAGTCAACAGATGGGATCAATGACAAAATTATATTAAAAGCAAAGATTTTAAGGAAAGAAATTAAGATTGCCAGTATTCAGGAGGATGTGCACACAGCTAATCTCAGGTGGTGTGGTCACTTAAGCAGAATGGGAGAAGAAAGATCTGTTCTCAGTTATCTAACTTTAATCCTTACATAACCAATATACAGAAGTGCTGGGATAAAAATGAAATATTAAAAAGACTTGAATTAAATTTTTACATTAGTATCTTGTGCATTTTGTTGCTGTACAGAATGTGATTCCGCTATTACCATCAAAATATATACAGGTAACCCTCGTATAACGCAGTACTTATACAACGCAGTTTCGATAAAAACGGTCTACAAATTGCAGTAACCCCTTATCTTTTTCATATGTTTTTCACCGTACAACTTGAAAATCAAATTTTATCTTCGTTAAATTTGCTTCCGCCCGTATCACGCATTTATATTAGATGAAATGCCCTTTAGCACACATGTAAGTAATTGTTTACCATATAAAGTGTTTATCATTGAAATTTGTCTTTGTTTTCTGCCTGGAAAGGGCATTAAAAATCATAAGTGTGTTAATCTCAAGCTGAGCACTTTATTTTCTAGTGAGTTATGTACATAATTAATGTGTAATCATTTTTTTATGTAAAAATTATTTTTATAGTAATGGCCACAAACCTGCAACGAAAGGGAAAAAAAACAACATTGAAGAAAAAATTAAAATTATGGATCGGTTGAAAAATGGAGAAAAACCAGGAGTTGTTGCAAGGACTTTGAATTTAAATGAATCAACAATTCGAATAATCAAACAAAATGAACATAAAATCCGAGAAAGTGTTTACTGCTGGGTCAACGATAAGTGCAAAGCGCGTTGCTTGCGTACGCAATATTCTAATGGAAAAAATGGAGAAATCTCTAATAATTTAGATAGAAGATTGCACTCGAAAGAAAATTCCTTTGGATGGAAATCTTATTAAACAAAAAGAGAGCTCTCAATGTTTATAAACATTTATAGTGCAGACCAGATGTTCAATGCGGATGAATCCGGATTACAATGGGGAAAAAAATGCAAAAACGCACCCATATTTCGAAAAATGAAAAATCAGCTCCTGGATTCAAAGTTTCCAAAGATAGAATTACTCTGTTTTGTAGTAATGCATCAGGTGATTACACGACAAATCAATGTTTATTAACCGATCCTCACATCCTCGTGATATGAAAGATTAAAATATGCACTTTATTTTATTTTGCCTAAAACATTTATGCATTATGTGCAATGAAGTTTATGTACAATTTGTAATTTTTATAATTTTATACTATGTATTTGTTTCAGAGTTTATGTTTTCTTAACTTACATGAATTATCTAAATTCAATAAAAAAAAATATTTTTGTTGGATATGTCGTTGTTTACATGATTTAAAAAAAAATGATTTCGGAACATAACCGTACTTTTTCTATGTGATCTAAGTCTCGCATAACGCGATTTATATAACAGGGAATTTCTATGGAGCCGAACATCCGCGTTATACGAAGGTTACCACCTGTGTGTGTGTGTGTGTGTGTGTGTGTGTGTGTGTTTATATATATATATACACCTTCATTATATCATGGAATACATCCATGCTATGCAGTATATTCTAAAACATGTCTTAAATACCTGTGTTCACTGCAATGCCTCTAAATGCTTTTAATACATACTGCTAGTGTTTCAATGTTCTAGTGAACCTTTCACTCTGTATGTTAGATTTCCTTTGAATGTGGGTATGTGACAAGGAAGGCTTATTGTAAGCTTAATTATTTGTTTTTTGCTAATATTTTACTGTGTTCATTATATGGTATCTTCCAGTATAGTTTTCTAAAGACAAACTCAAAATCAAAAATCACTAATGGAACTGTGCTTGCACAGAATTGTGAAAGCCCAGTTCATGTCCAAGAAGACATGACTGCCAAAGAACAGGTCAACAAAACTGCATTAGGATGCAACAGCTTGGGAGAGCATGTTTCTGCCATAATCCTGTGCGAGTGCAGAAAGTGATGTCGTGAGAGATGAACGTTTCGCAGAGAACAATGTCATGTACTAACTAATGACTTGGTGGGAGGGGAGAGCTTTTTGTCATTCTGCACACTTCCTAACACCACAACTTATGCAGCAGAGAGTGATAAAATCAGACACTTCTCTATCAGCATGAAAACAACAGACAGAGATATCCTCCTCACAGATGAGATGAAAAGATTTTCACTAGTGAAGAGTCATTTAACTGCCAAAATAATCAGGTATGTGCCATAGCACCCAGGATTCACAGAGATCATTACTCCACATCAGTGATGGTTTTGTGGGGTATCCAAGTTGCATTTCTGCAAGAATGGGGGGGGGGGGGGGTCAAAACTTCCAAAGTGTATCAAGACACCGCGCTGGAACTTGGTACAGCTCCTGAACAACACCTTGTTTCGTGGTAGGTGGGACTTTTCAACAGGACTCAGCCGTTAGTAGGTATCTACTTGGTATTGAAAGAACGAGGATGGGCTGGCAATTTGGGATGAGTTGAGCACCAAATTGTCCACTCTATTGGCTTAAACCACAAATGAATATGATGGTACAATATGATAAGATTTCATGACAGATGGAGGATCACCCAGATAAACATGGTCTCTGCTGTTTCATTAGGGGAACTAGGGCAAACAGTGAAAGTCATCTACTTGAACAAGTTCCAACTCAACATCTAGAAGAAAAATAAACCAGTCAGAAGAACTGAAGATAGGAAACATCAATATATGGAGTATTAATGGAAAGTGAACTTGAAGAAGAACCGGAAAAGTACCACTTGGACATGATTCGTATTACTGAAAAGAAAGAAAAACAGGCGAGATCTACTAAATAAGTATAGGATGTTATATTCAGGCAATAATGATCAAGGAAATGAAGGAGTACCAATAACATTAAACACCAAACATGAAGATAAACTTAATTGGAAGGCAGTTTCAAGCAAACTGAAGAACTGGAATCATTAGAATAGGCAGCTGACATAAAGAAAATAGAAAAAGTAATCCTTGTTATAGATCTAAACAGAAGAGTAGAAAATGAATCCCACTAGGCATACAGGAACATTTTGGGAAAATTTTGGCAAAGCTAATAATAATGGTATGTGTTTGGTGTATGCACTTACTGTACACTGAACATGTGAGGAACCCATCTACTTGCCTTGTAACTAAAGTATCCAACAAGACAAAAGCTCCTTCATTGTCTTTTTTCACAGTGAACTAATACAAGGATGGATATTACTGGGGAAATGTATAAAGTTAGACGTTGCCTGTGGGCCATGCAGCTAAATACCTTAACCATACTTTGGGCTTGGGGGCAGGGAGGAAGAATTAAGTGTCAAAGATTCGAAGGACTTTTTAGAAATGTTCTAGTAGATGATACACTAATTCTCCTATCCAAAATTTATCAGCAACATTTGCTTACTCTTTAAGCACTGCCTTGAATCAGGGTATTTTAGCTAGAACAACCAGCTCTTTAAACAAATTGAAGGTGGTAATGGGCTCTCCATTTTCGCCCCCATTAGAAACTGAAATCTTCCAATTTTCAGCACTTAATTCTGTCACCCACCCCCCGTCCCAAGCCAAAAGTATGGATGAGGTATATAGATGTCTTTGCCATTTGGATAAGTGGCCCACAGGCACTGTCTAACTTTGTACATTTCCTCAATAACATCCATTTGTGTATTAGTTTCACTGTGAAAGAAGAAAATGAAGGAGCTCTTGCCTTCTTGTAAACTTTAGTTACAAGGAAAGCAGATGAGTCACTTATATGTTCAGTTTACTGTAAGCCCCCCCCCCCCACACACATACACAAAAGAAGATACTTACATGCCACTTCACACCACCACCATCCTGCCCAAAAGCTTGAAATTTTCAAAACCTTAGCCTCCAGGGCAGAGAAAATTTCATCCTCAGGACAAGCACTGCACCTGGACCACAGGCTCTACTATAGTATATCTTTACATCAAAGGGACAACAGAGATAAACTAAGTTCCCTCCTGAAATGACACACAATCAGAACTATACACAAACCTCTAAACAAAATTTTTATCTACCTAAGAAAAATCGAGGATCACTTTGGTCAGGTGAAAAGAACACAAAAAATACATCGGGAATGGAGAACCAAAAAGTGAACTATCTCAACATGCCATGGAGGCTAGAAAGTCAGGGTGCTTTAGAAATCTATGATCCAAATTGGAAAGACTTTTCCTGGAAGCACACAAATTCTATGAAACCCGGTTAACTGCAACAGAACAGACGGCATGATGCTAAGCAGATTTTGGTGCATTGCTCTATATAACATCAGCATTAGCAACAGGAATCGCCATGAAGAGTGCCACTGTTGCCTTCCATGCACATGGCAATGTCCTTGTTATCCACATCATTTTAGTTTTTCTATCTTCACTGATTGCATAGTGTTAAATTGCCTCTGATAATGCCAGCTTAAGTTAGAAAAACATCGGCTGCAAATAATTAATTTAAGCTAATAAATTATTTGTTTACATTCCAGTGTCCAAGTAATTTTGTGTTCCATAAACATCGGCATGAATAACAGAAACATACATGAAAATTTAAACATTGAAACTCAAATTTTTTGTATTCAGGCAATGGATATGGCATAACAACTACGATGAACAATTACAGCAAATGTCTTTTTTCACAGAACATAATTATTATGGATTCCAGATAATATATTCCAAAGCAATTACCAATTTCAATTAAATTTAATATTAAATAAAAAGGATAAAAAGGGGTGCTTAAGGGTCAAAGCTATATAACTGAGAGGAGCCCTCCACATAGGCTTAAAGGAATACAGAGAACTGACCAGGGCTTCTGCCCTAATGTCCAATCCTCATCTTCTCATGGTGCACCCTGTTAGGTATCTACCTGAATACTGAACGAACGAGGATGGGCTGCTAATTTGGGATTTAGCCGACCAAATTACTTTCTTACTGGCTTAAACCAAAATACAAAATTATGGTACAACATGACAGAATTCCATGCAGACTGGGGCATTGCCCGGTTAAACAAGGCCCCCGTTGTTTTCCCCAGGGAACCAGGCCGAACAGCGAAAAGTCAGCTACTGGAAGAAATGTGAAAACAAACCCCAACTCAACATCACCAGAGTTAAAGATCGGTATTATCAATATAAGAAGCTGGAATGGCAAAGAAATAGACCTAGATGAGGAATTAGATAAGTACCAGATTCGACATAATAGGGGTGACTGAAACAAAAAAGACAAAAACTGGCGAGATCTTTCTGAGCAATAAATACAAAATGTTATATTCAGGCAATGATAATCAAGGAAAAGAAGGAGTAGCCATAGTATTCAACACCAAATACGAGGCTCATCTTCTTGAATGGCAGGCAGTCTCAAGTAGAGTGATTTGGGCAAATATCAGAATGGGGAACTGGACAATGAGACTTATTTGTGCCTATGGTCCCACAGATGGTTCTACTAAGGTAGCAGTGGAGGAATTTTTTTGAGGCTTTAGAGAAAGCAATTGACACAATAAAAAAAGGAAAAGTTGGTCCTTGTTTGAGATTTAAATAGCAGAGTAGGAAATTATTGTCAGATATACAAAAATATTTTGGGAAAATTTGGAGAAAAGAGCAAAACTAATAATAATGGCAAATACCTGTTGGATTTCTGCTCAGGACATGGATTAGTTATAACTAACACCATATTCCAACATAAAAATGTACACAAATTCACATGAAGAGAAGGGGCAAGGAATTAAGAAGTTTCATTGATTATGTTATTGTAGATAGTGATGTTTTCTCCCTGGTGCAGGACACCAGAGTGTACAGAGGATTTGAAATTGGAAGTGATCACTATTTAGTCTCGAGCAGGATAAAATTGAATTTCATATCGAAAAGAATAACATGCAAGAAAGTTTTAAAGCGAATAAAAGATGAGCAGCTCTCAGATGTGAACTGTAGACTAAAATACACAAACATTATTTAAGACAAAATGAAAGAGTTTGAGAAAAAGGAACCAAACCTTGGAGATTTAGTGGCAAACCTTGAAGAAAACACTAATTGATTCAGCCAGAGAGGCATGTGGTGAGGTTGTCTGCAAGAATAGAAAAGTCAGAACCCCATAGTGGACACAGGAAGTTAAAGAAGAAAGCATATCAAAAGTTCCTGGCAAATAAGTCAGTTTGTGCTCTTAGAGAATACAGAGAGAGAGACAAATGTAAGAAAGCTAAAAACCGTGTAAAACTAACTAGACAAAAGTCATGGGAAGACTTTGGTAAGAACATAGAAAATAAATATCAAGAGGGATGACAAGATATTCTGAAGGTTGTTGAAAAAGCTCAGAAATGGAGGAAAGAGTGTTGTAAAAGGAATAAAGATGATAAAGGTGACATGAAAACTGGAGAAAAAGATATCCTTGAAGTATGGAGTAATTACTTCGAAAAATTGCTAAATGAAACAAGCAGTGATAGCACTGTGGTAAAAAACACTCAACAGGCAAACATATCCATACTTGAAGTAGAAACAGCCACCAAAGGTTTGAAATGTGGAAAGGCAGCAGGAATAGATGATATTAGACCAAAAATACTGAAGTATGGAAATAAGTCTTACAGTGGCTGCACTGCATAGTCCAGAAGGTCTGGACAGAAGGACGAATTCTCGATGATTGGAGTAGAGCTCTCATAGTACCCATATAAAAAGGGAAATAAAACTGAATGTGAGAATTATAGAGGTTTTTCCCTACTGAGTGTTCCTGGTAAGATTTATGCAAGTATACTTGAGAAACGGTTGAGAAGAATTGTGGAAGAAAAGAGTGGCGAAGAACAAGCTGGGTACAGGCCAAATACCTGTCAGGATCAGATCTTCACTTTACGACAAATAGTGGAGAAATCATGGGAATATAACAAAGATCTGTATTTAAGTTTTGTAGATTTGGAAAAGGCATATGACAAGGTGCCAAGACAGAAGTTATTCAATACGTGACAGTTATGTGGTGTTAATGAGGCATTATATCAAGCAATACTTAGTCTTTATTTGAGTTATAAATCAGCTGTCAGAATTGAAGGAAGTACAGGAAGATGGTTTGATGTTAAATCTGGTGTCAGACAAGGATGTACATTATCCCTTCTGTTATTCATTATTTATATGGATCACATTATGAAGAAAAGTGGTATTAAACATGATATCAAAATTCGAGATGTTAATGTCAGCTCTCTGCTTTATGCAGACGATGTATACTTGTAAATAAATCTGCTACAAATCTGCAAGATTCCCTGACTAAATTGAATAACTGTTGTAATAGATATGGTATGAAGGTCAGCAATAACAAGACAAAGATAATGAAAATAGGCAGAAGCATTGAAAATGTCAACTGCATTGTGAATGGAGAACCTGTGGAACAAGTAAAACATTTCAGCTACTTAGTCACGATTTTTAGTGAAGATGGTAAATTAAATATGGAAAGAAACAACTGAATCAACAAAGCTGGTATGGTAGGGAGTCAACTGAATAAATTTATATGGAATAAGAGAGAAATTAGTCAGAGCACTAAATTAGCTGTATATACAACGCAGTGTTGAAACTAGTTTTAACTTATGGATCTGAGAGCTGGGTCAGAAGTAAAACACTTGACCAAAGACTAGAGACTGCAGATATGAGAGTCCTCAAAAAGATTAGGGGCACAAACAGATGGCATCAATGGCAATATCATATTAAAAACGAGGATATTAGGGAAGAACTTGACATTGTCAGCATCCAGGAATGCATTAGCAGAGCTAATCTCAGGTGGTATAGGCATTTAAACAGAATGGGTGAGGAAAGATTAGCAAAACAAATGTTCTCCGCCAGGTTGGCAGGAAAACAACCAAGATACAGGTGGATTGATACGGTGAAAAGTGCCTTAGATGATAGGAATATAAGATCTGATAATGTTGGAGTCTTGATAAGTAACAGACTGATTTGGAGGAAAATTGTAGATAGGAAGTTAGTAATGATGTAAATTTTTCATGTAGCTATCATATCCTGTAAACCCCTCGAGGGTACATGGCAGGAATTTGATGCTGATAAAAAGGATATCGTAAATGTAATAAATCTGAAGGATTTTTTTACCATATCATATTTTACAATGCAAAATAATGCTTTTGCATATCACTAATATAGGTGATTCTCGAAGATGAGATCATTCAGTTCAATGTGAAGAACTTCCTTATTATTAAAGATATAATTATATAGCAAATTATCATCATCATCATCAGATTCCTGCCATGTACCCTCAAGGGGTGTACAGGATATGACAGTACTACATGAAAAAATTACATCATTACTAACTTCCTATCTACAATTTTCCTCCAAATCAGTCTGTTACTTGTCAAGACTCCAACATTATCAGATCTTACATTTCTATCGTCTAAGGCACTTTGTACCGTATCAATCCACCTATATCTTGGTCTTCCTCTGGGTCGTTTTCCTGCCAAACTGGCAGAGAACACTTGTTTTGCTAATCTTTCCTCTCCCATTCTATTTAAGTGACCATACCATCTGAGATTAGCTCTGCTAATGCATTCCTGGATGATGACAATGTCAAGTTCTTTCCTAATATCCTCATTTTTAATATAATATTGCCATTGATGCCATCTGTTCACGCCTCTAATCTTTCTCAGGACTCTCATATCTGCGGTCTCTAGTCTTTGGTCAAGTGTTTTACTTCTGACCCAGCTCTCAGATCCATAAGTCAAAATTGGTTTGAACACAGTCTTGTATACAGCTAATTTAGTGTTCCGACTAATTTCTTTCTTATTCCATATGAATTTATTCAATTGACTTCCCACGATACCAGCTTTGCTGATTCTGTTGTCTATTTCTATATTTAGTTTACCATCTTCAGTAAAAATTGTGCCTAAGTAGCTGAAATGTTTTACTTGTTCCACAGGTTCTACATTCACAACACAATTGACATTTTCAATGATTCTGCCTATTTTCATTGTCTTTGTCTTTTTATTGCTGACCTTCATACCATATCTATTACAACAGCTATTCAATTTAGTCAGAGAATCAGAGACTAGTAGCGGATTTATTTAGAAGTATAACATCATCCGCATAAAGCAAAGAGCTGACATTAACATCTCCAATTTTGATATCAGGTTTAATACCACATTCCTTCATAATGTGATCCATATAGATAATGAATAACAGAGGGGATAATGTACATCCATGTCTCACACCAGATTTAACATTAAACCATCTTCCTGTACTTCCTTCAATTCTAACTGCTGACTCACAACTCAAATAAAGACTAAGTATTGCTTTATATAATGCCCCATTGACACCATATAACTGCAGCGTATTGAATAGCTTCTCTCTTGGCACCTTGTCATATGCCTTTTCCAAATCGACAAAACTTAAATACAGATCTTTGTTATATTCCCATGCTTTCTCGACTATTTGTCGTAATGTGAAGATCTGATCCTGACAGCCTCTATTTGGCCTGAATCCAGCTTGTTCTTCACCAAGCTTTTCTTCCACAATTCTTCTCAACCGTTTCTCAAGTATACTTGCATAGATCTTGCCAGGAACACTCAGTAGGGAAATACCTCTGTAATTCTCACATTCAGTTTTATTTCCCTTTTTATATATGGGTACTATGAGAGCTCTACTCCAATCATCGGGAATTCGTCCCTCTGTCCAGGCTTTCTGAACTATGCGGTGCAGCCGCTGTAAGACTTTTAAACCACCATACTTCAGCATTTCTGGTCGAATATCATCTACTCCTGCTGCCTTTCCACATTTCAAGCCTTTGATGGCTTTTTCTACTTCAAGTATGGATATGTATTCCTGACTGCATGTCTGGTCAGTGTTTTTTTATCACTGTGCTGTCATCACTGCTCGTTTCATTTAGCAGTTTTTCAAAGTAATTACTCCATACTTCAAGGATATCTTTTTCTCCTGTTTTCATTTCACCTTTATCATCTCTAATTCCTTTTACAGCACTCTTTCCTCCATTCCTAAGCTTCTTCAACAACCTCCAGAATATTTTGCCACCTTCTTGATATTTATTTTCTATATTCTTGCCAAAGTCCTCCCATGACTTTCGTTTAGCTAGTTTTACACACTGTTTAGCTTTCTTACATTTGTCTCTGTATTCTGTAAGAGTAAAAGCTGACTTATTTGCCAGGAACTTTTGATATGCTTTCTTCTTTTCCTTCACTGCCTCTTTAACTTCCTGTGTCCACCAGGGAGTTCTGATTTTTTTATCCTTGCACACAACCTCACCACATGCCTCTCTGGCAGAATCAATCAATGTTTCCTTCAGAGTTTGCCACTGAATCTCCAAGGTTTGATTCCTGTTCTCAAACTCTTTCATTTTCTTTTCAATAATATTTCTGTATTTTAGTCTCTACAGTTCACATCTGAGAGCTGCTCAACTTTTATTCGCTTTAAAACTTTCTTACATGTTATTCTTTTCAATATGAAATTCAATTTTATCCTGCTCAAGACTAAATAGTGATCACTTCCAATTTCAAATCCTCTGTACACTCTGGTGTCCTGCACCAGGGAGAAAACATCACCATCAACAATAACATAGTCAATGAGACTTTTCTTATTCCTAGCCTCTTCTCTCCATGTGAATTTGTGCACATTTTTATGTTGGAACATGGTGTTAGTAATAACCAGTCCATGTCCTGAGCAGAAATCCAACAGATATTTGCCATTATTATTAGCTTTGCTCTTTTCTCCAAATTTTCCCATAATATTTTTGTATGTCTCACAATCATTTCCTACTCTACTATTTAGATCCCCAACAAGGACCAACTTTTCCTTTTTCGTTGTGTCAGTTGCTTTTTCTAAAGCCTCAAAAAATTCCTCCACTTCTACCTTAGTAGAACCTTCTGTGGGACCATAGGCACAAATAAGTCTCATTGTCCAGTTCCCCATTCTCATATTTGCCCACATTACTCTACTTGAGACTGACTGCCATTCAAGAAGATTAGCCTCGTATTTTGTGTTGAATACTATGGCTACTCCTTCTTTTCCTTGATTGTCATTGCCTGAATATAACATTTTGTATTTATTGCTCAGAAAGATCTCACCAGTTTTGGTCTTTTTTGTTTCAGTCACCCCTATTATGTCGATCTGGTACTTATCTAATTCCTCAGCTAGCTCCATTTCTTTGCCATTCAGGCTTCTTACGTTGATAGTACCGATCTTTAACTCTGGTGATGTTGAGTTGGAGTTTGTTTTCAGATTTGTTCCAGTAGCTGACTTTTCGCTGTTCGCCCTGGTTCCCTGGCAAAAACAACGGGGGCCTTGTTTAACCGGGCGACGCCCCAGCCGGCATGAAATTTTGTCATGTTGTACCATCATTTTTTATTTTGGTTTAACCAATAAGAATACAATTTGGTCGGCTAAATCCCAAATTGCCAGCCCATCCTCGTTCGTTCAGTATCAAAGTAGATACCCAACAGGGTGCACCACGAGAAGGTGAGGATTGGACATTAGGTCAGAAGCCCTGGTCGGTTCTCCGCATTCCTTTAAAGGCTATGTGGAGGTCTCCTCTCAGTTATACAGCTTTGACCCTTAAGCATCCCCTTATTATTTATATATAGCAAATTATATATATATAGCAAATTATTTATATCTTTAATAATAAGGAAGTCAAGTCCATGCCACAGTGGAATTTGCCCTACAGCTTACAGGTTGGGCAGCAAAGATAATCTTACTCAACCAAAAATAGAAAATTCAAACCATTTAGACCACACTTGGAAAAATGGGGAAGGAGGGAAGGAATGCAACATTTGCTATGTGATTACTATTTGCTATTTTTTTTTAAATTTATCATGTGCTTTACATAGATAGCTACATCCTAAAAGCAATATATGTTTCAATTTTTCTGTTTTTTGTAGTTACTAAAAACTCAAGTACAAATCTAGTTTGAGTTATCCTAAATAAATTGTACAGGCAATTCAAATGATATAATATTTACCTCTTTTGTTTTCTTAAAATAGAAGCCAGCATTACCCCAATAATCTTGACCTCGCTGATAATTTAGCAATCCTAACAGATACCACGTCTCTACCACTTCATCATTTTCTTCTATAAGGCCATCTAAAACTTCTGCTGCTTCCTGTAAATAGCAGAAAAGAATAGATGCATGAGTAGGTCTGTATGCACATGAATTTTAATGGAAAAACTTATTTAAATGATAATTTAAAGTGTTTTCCAATAAACACACTGAACCGAAATTTGAGAGACTTGCTAATTTCTCATTACAGTGATACAAGAGTGAAGTTGATAACTATTTTGCCATTCTAAATCTGAAATAAGTTGCAAACTGCTGTATTTTATGAGAAATAAGAAATTTCAAATGTTACTCTAAGTGATAAAATGAGATGCCTGTGATACATGGAGAAAAATCAACATAAGTTGTGCATTCTTTATTTTGTAAGACAGTAGAAAATAAGTTACCAACTAATACATCCATTCCATTCTATAGTGGAATTTGACCTACAACTTATAGGTTGGGAAGCAAAGATACTCTTAATCGACCAATCAGACCAGCAAATGGATGTGTGTGTGTGGGGGGGGGTATTCTTTATATGCTGCTTGGAAAGAAATCAAGAGATACTATAGTGTGAGAAACAAACAGTAGTGATCAATGGGAATTTGGACCATACTTTGTGTAGGCATGTAATGAGATCCTAGACTGTTGTTGACCTCACCTGATGCTCCACTTCATCCCACAAATGTTTATAAATACTACTTCATTCATGATGCTAATGAAATTTTTCAGAAAATAGCCAAAATTAATAAGTCCAGTATATCAAACTGAGATATAGTCATTACAGTATGCAATGTCTCGTAAACAATGCTGCATCATGTAGCAAATGAGCATTAATGATAACAATACTGGAGATTTAACAAATTGAAATGCTAAGTAAACCTCTTAAAAAAATTAGCTTCAAATACTGAGATTCTACTGTAAAATAGAAAATAAATTATAAGGAATTGCCTTTTTTTGATATTAGACATAAGATTAATAAGCTTAGACAAAGAACTCATAAAGCTAGTATAACAATTTAATTTTTTATTAATGAAAGTCACACACAAAAATGGCAGAACATGATGAAAATCAAACTTGAAGGGGAAGGAGGGGCAAAAGATATTTTACTAAACCTTATAAAAACCTGACAAAACAGACCTTAATTTGAATAAAAGTAAAGAGGGTTTGTTAATTTTTAGATTCTTTATTAACAAAGATTGTGTGTGTATATACAGTAGTCCCCCTTTATCCATGGGTTTGCTTTCCACAGTTTCAGTTACCTGCAGTCAATCCTGGTCCAAAAATATTAAATGAAAAATTCTAGAAATAAACAATTCATAAGTTTTAAAGTAGGGTGATGAAATCTCACATCGCCCCCCCCCCCAGGACATGAATCATCCCTTTGTCCAGTATATCCACGCTGTACTGTATACACTACCTGGCTGTTAGTCACTTAGTAGCAATCACGGTTATCAGATTGACTGTTCCAGTAACACAGTGCTTGTGTTCAAGTAATCCTTATTTTAATTAATATTGGCCCAAAGTGCAAGACTAGTGATGCTGGCAATTCAGATATGCAAAACAGAAGGCATAAAGTGCTTCTTTTAAGTGAAAAGGTGGAAGTTCTCAACTTCCACCTTTTCACTTAAAGAAATGAGAAATTTTCTTTTCACTAAAAGAAATGAGAAAAAAAAAAATCATATGCTGAGGTTGCTAAGATTCCATTCACATAAATTTTATTACAGTATACTGTTATAATTATTCTATTTTATTATTAGGAACTTGAACATAGTTTGTTCAAGGAATCCACAAAATACAGCCATTCATTCCTCATATTTTTCCTTATTTCTTAAAGGGAATATTTCCAACTCTCCCCTATATTCTTCCATTCATTCCATTTTTATGTCTCTTTCCACATATATCTTCTCTCTCTAGCTTATGTCCATCAGTTGTTCATTGTCATATCACACTCAAATGTATGCTATATTCTCTCAACTGCGACTTCATGAAATGACATTGCTAGAGCCAGATATCACAAACAGCAAAGAGAAGTTTCTTCGGTAATGATGGACTGGATATGTTTGTTTGCAGTATGACGAAGTTTCTTTTCCACTTGATTATTTCAGGATAAAAAACGTCTACAGGTATTTTAATTCTAATGACATAGAAAGGCATGCATATCTTGCTGATATTCTTCATGCTGCTGAACAATAAGCTGTTTCCACCAATGACATAGTAATGAGGTGAAGTTAGGCTTAACAGCCTCATTACTCACCCATTAATAGTGAAACTACAAGTACTGCTGATATCATATTCTTCTTAAAGTAAAATATTGTTTTAATATAATTTTATCAACATAATGATATTTTTTTGATGTGTGTATATAATGATATGTGCTTTGAATTATGGGATACTAAGGCAAGTGATGTGAAGTCATTAGCTTCTATATATAAGTTGCCATGTGCTAAAAATACTGCAGGTGTAAACTTTGCTTGCTTGCACATGGATATAGGATTAAACCAAGAATACAATTTCTTGGCATCTTTAATTTATGTAATGATATTTTTATACATCTTTAATTTCATTTTCAATTATCTAAACTAACAATAATATCTTTCATAAACAAAATCATATTAAGATATTTAAATATCTTAACAATTTACTTTATTATACTTAACAAAAAAAAATGCAATTAACTTGGAACCATAAAAATATAGTTCATCAAAAGATGTTTTAAGAACTTACATCATACATTTCAGCTTCTATAAGTAACTTGCTGCAATTTATCCGACTTTCATAACTGAGAGAACATGTCTATATAAAGAATAACAAAATAAAATATTTTACTCATAAGATATTGAAATATTTGTAAATAAGTTACAACATGGGCATATAGTAAGAAATCTAACTTTTTCCAATCTAAGTTGTGTTGTGAAATTTGTTTCACGATAATGACAATTAGACATTTTATAGAAACATGTTGGTAGATATAATCATACCTTTAAAAAAGCAGTTTAACACTTGAAAGGGAAAGTAGAATTTATTAACAACTCCTTTATTTTGCTCACTGTAACATGAGCATCATTTATGATGCTCATGTTATATTGGGAGAGAGCAAAAAGTGGTTACAACATTCGAAATATTAACACAAAAATGAGTCAGCATGTGTCTCATATAACTGAAACAGAAACAACATTATTAAAGTTCTGGGGAACCAGACCAGGTATAGTTGTAAAAACTCAAAATGAAAAAATAAATAAATAAAAACAAGATAAATGTATATATACATGAGGGTGGTCTGAAAACTTCTCGGCCTCGACCATAGATGGCAACACTATTGGCAAGATTTTTTTTTTCTAAGTTGGTACATCTGCCATAAGCATCCATGTGAAATTGCAAGTCATTCTATCAAGTAGTTTGTTTTATACAGCTGTCTGAAGCAAAAGTGTTGGCTGTATCCCTTGAAATGGATAAAATTGAGTATCGTGTTATAAAATTCTTTGTAAAAAAAGGTTTAATGCCAAAAGAAATTCATTCAAAGTTCATAAAATTTTATGGGTACGCTTCTTCTTCGTTTTCGACAATTAAGAAATGGGCTGCCGAGTTTAAACATGGCCGTACCAGCCTTGAAGATGATCCATGTGAAGGATGTCCAAAAAGTGCAACACGAGAAATCATTGATCAAGTGCACGATATGGTATTGGATGACTGATGAGTCAAAGTGAGTGAAATTGCTGAGACCATAGGCATTTCAAAAGAATGTGTAGGATATATTTTGCACAAAGAATTGCATATGAAAAAGCTTTGCACAAGATGGGTGGCGCAGTTGCTCCCAGCAAATCAAAAATGAACTCGCATGAAAATCTCTGAACAGTGATTGGAGAGTTTTAACAAGAATAAAACTGATTTTGTGCATCAATTTATTACTATGGATGAGACTTGGATTCACCATTACACAACAGAATCCAGACAGCATTCAAAACGGTGGACAGAAGCTGGTTGTTCAGTGCCAAAGAAGACAAAGTCAGTTGCATCAGTAGGAAAGGTCATGGCATACGTGTTTTGGGATGCTAAAGGCATTTTGTTTATTAATTATCTTGAAAAGAGTAAAACAATAACCGGAGAATATTATTCGGATCTTTTAACCAGACTAGACGAAAAAATTAATGAAAAAAGACTCTGTTTGCAAAAGAAAAAATCATCTTTCATCAGGACAATGCACCTGCCCACAAGTGTTTTGGTGATGGGAAAATTAAGGAATCTGCACTATGAAATGTTGGAATATGCACCATATTCCGACGATTTGGCTCCCTCTGACTTCTATCTCTTCCCAAAACTAAAACTCTTCCTCGCTGGTCAGCGTTTTTTTTGTTCAAATCAAGAAGTGATTGCAGCTATAGAGGGATATTTAGCAGATCTTACTGAGAACTACTACAGGTATGGGATAATGGTGCTGGAGCATCAGTAGAATAAATGTATTAGTCTTAAGGGAGATTATGTTGAAAAATAAAATAATTTTGAAATCATAAATTCGTTTTTTCATTGTTAGGCCGAGAACTTTTCAGACCACCCCCACACACACACAACAAAAAATAAAATATTCATGAACAAGCTATGGAGTGCTTAAGGATCAAAGCGGTATAATGAAGAGGAGGAGACCTCCACATAGCCTTTAAAAAAATACAAAGAACCGACCAGGACTTCTGACCTGGTCGGTTCTGGGTTCAATCCTCACCTTCATGCGGTGCAACCTGTTATGTATCTACTTGAATACTAAACAAATGAGGGTCGGATGGCAATTTGGGATTTAGCCGACCAAATTGCATTCTTACTGGCTTAAACTACAATATAAAATGATGGTACAACATAACAGAATTTCATGCCAGGTCGGAGCGTCACCTAGTTAAACAATGCCCCCATTTGTTTTTGCCAGGAAACCAGGGAGAAAGCAAAAAGTCAGCTACTGAAAGAAATCCTCAAACACATCCGAACTCAACATCACTGGAGTTCCAGATCGGCACTATCAACATAAGAAGCATGAATTTCAAAGATATAGAGCTAGTTGAGGAATTAGATAAGTACCAGATCAACATGATATGGGTTACTGAAACAAAAAAGACAAAAACTGGTGAGATATTTCTGAGCAATAAATAGAAAATGTTTTTATTAAGGCAATGACAATCAGGGAAAAGAAGGAGTAGCTATAATATCCAACACTAAATACGAGGCTAACCTTCTTGAATGGAAGGTTCTATTCAGGCAATATCAAGAAGAGTGATTTAGGAAAATATCAGAATGGGAAACTGGACAATGAAGCATTTGTGTCTATGTTCCCAGAAGGTTCTACTAAGGTAGAAGTGGAGAATTTTTTGCAGCTTTAGAGAAAGCAACTGACACAATGAAAAAGGAAAAGTTGGTCTTTGTTGGTGATCTAAACCTTAATAAAAGAGCAAAACTAATAAAAATGGCAAACAGCTGCTGGATTTCTACTCAGGACTATAATATCCAACACTAAATACGAGGCTAACCTTCTTGAATGGAAGGTTCTATTCAGGCAATATCAAGAAGAGTGATTTAGGAAAATATCAGAATGGGAAACTGGACAATGAAGCATTTGTGTCTATGTTCCCAGAAGGTTCTACTAAGGTAGAAGTGGAGAATTTTTTGCAGCTTTAGAGAAAGCAACTGACACAATGAAAAAGGAAAAGTTGGTCTTTGTTGGTGATCTAAACCTTAATAAAAGAGCAAAACTAATAAAAATGGCAAACAGCTGCTGGATTTCTACTCAGGACCCTGACTGTTATTACTAACACAATGTTCCAAAATAAAAATGTGTACAAATTCACATGGAGAGAAGAGGCAAGGAAACGGAAAAATCTCGTTGACTATGTTATTGTTGATAGTGATGTTTTTTCACTGGTGCAGAACACTAAAATGTACAGAGGATTTGAAAGCAGAAGTGATCACCATTTAGTTTTAAGCAGGATAAAATTGAATTTCATATTGAAAAGAAGAACATGCAAGAAATTTTTAAAGTAAATAAAAGTTGAGCAGCTCTCAGATGTGAACTGTATACTATAATTCATAAACATTATTCGAGAAAAAACGAGAGTTTGAGAACAGGAACCAAACCTTGAAGAAAACACTGATTGATTTAGCCAGAGAGGCATGTGGTGAGGTTGTCTGCAAGGATAGAAAAATCAAAACTCCATGATGGACACAGGAAGTTAAAGACGCAGTGAAGGAAAAGAAGGAAGCATATCAAAAGTTGCTGGCAAATAAGTCAGCTTGTCCTCTTCGAGAATACAGAGACAAATGTAAGAACATGGAAAATAGATATCAAGAATATTGCAATATATTCTGGAGGCTGTTGAAAAAGTTCAGAAATGGAGGAAAGAGTGATGTAAAAGGAATTACAGATGATAAAGGTGACATGAAAACTGGTGAAAAAGATATCCTTATGTATGGAGTAATTACTTGGAAAAATTGCTAAATGAAACAAGCAGTGACAGCACAGTAGTAAAAAATCACTCAACAGGCATAGTATCAGAAATACATATCCATACTTAAAGTAGAAAAAGCCACCAAAAGCCTGAAATGTGGAAAGGCAGTGGGAGTAGATGATATAGATGACCAGAAATACTCAAGTACGGAGTGTCTTGCAGTGGCTGCCCTGCATAGTCCAGGAAGTCTGGATAGGTTTCAGCTGAAACAGTTGAGAAAGATTGTGGAAGGGAAGCTTGGTGAAGAACAAGCTGGATTAAGTCCAAACAGAGGCTGTTAGGATTTTAACTTTACAACAAAAAGCTGAGAAATCACGGGAATATAACAAAGATCTGTATATATATATATATAGTTTTGTAGATCTGGAAAAGGCATCTGACAAGGTGTCAAGAGAAAAGCTATTCAAAATGCTACAGTTGTATGGTGTCAATGGGGCACTATATCAAGCAATACTTAGTGTTTATTTGAGTTGTAAGTCAGTTAGAATTGAAGGATGTACATTATGCCCTCTCTTATTCATTATCTATATGGATCACATTATGAAAGAAAGTGGTATTAAACATGATATTAAAATTGGAGGTGTTAATCTCAGCTGTTTGCTTTATGCGGATGATGTTATACTTCTAAATAAATCCACTACAAGTCCGCAAGATTCTCTGACTAAATTGAATAACTGTTGTAATAGACATGGTATGAAGGTCAGCAATAAAAAGACAAAGACAATGAAAATAGGCAGAAACACTGAAAATATCAACTGCATTGTGAATGGAGAGCCTATAGAACACTTCAGCTACTTAGGCACGATTTTTAGTGAAGATGGTAAATTAAATATGGAAACAGACAACAGAATCAACAAATCTGGATGGTAGGAAGTCAATTGAATAAATTTATATGGAATAAGAGAGAAATTAGTCAAAACATTAAATTTTAACTGTATACAAGACAGTGTTCAAACTAGTTTTAGCTTATGAATCTGAGAACTGGGTTAGAAATAAAACACTTGACCAAAAACTAGAGACCACAGATATGACAGTTATGAGAAAGATTAGAGGCATGAACATATAGCATCAATGGTAATATCATATTGAAAAATGAGGATATTAGGAAAGAGCTTAACATTGTTGGCATCTAGGAATGTGTTAGCAAAGCTAATGTTAGGTGGTATGGTCACTTAAACTGAATGGGAGCAGAAAGATTAGCAAAACTTGGCAGGAAAAAGCCTCAGAGGAAGACCAAGATATAGGTGAACTGATACAGTAAAATACAGTATCTTAGAAGAAATAAATATAAGGTCTGATAATGTTGGAGTCTTGACAGGTAACAGATTGATTTGGAGGGAGACTGTAGATAGGAAGTTAGTAATGATGTAAGTTTTTCATGTAGTACTATCTTATCCTGTATACCCCCCCCCCCCCTTGAGGGTACATGTCAAGAATTTAATGATAATAGCAATTTATGGTTAATTACTTCCTAAAACTGGGAGAGTGTTTCACTCATTTCTAGGAACAGGCAATCAAATTCAATCCTACAGAAGTTCAACATTGTTCATCGTTGTGTGATACCAATGAACTCTGTGTCTAGAGTTGATGGAATTAGAAGCAAGGTTTGAACCCCCTTGATTATAGAAATCTTCTGTAATTTTGGTGTTCTTCAATTCTGATCTTCAAATGGTATTTGAAGATCAGAATTGAAGAACACCAAAATTTTGTGTTTTCCAAACACAAAATTTTTGCTATTTTTGCTATGAAGAACACCAAAATTTTGTGTTTTCCAAACACCAAAACTTTGCTTCACCAGTCTGTGAAAATAGCAAAGATGACATGAACAGGGTACCTGATAGATACCAGGTAAGGATAGTAGAGACAAAGTATCTTTAGTAAATTCTAGGAAAGAAGATAACTTTTGTGATTGTTTAATAAATTCCAATTTTCCTTAAATGTATTAAACTGTTTTTTAAAAGTATGAATAAGATAATGACAGTAATGATAACCAAATGAAAATTTATACATGGTTCTTGGATAATTTTTTTTTTGTCAAATTAACTGATAACCAAAATGAATATAGTGAGTATCAACATTATGATTAGAAACTATATTACATGCAGAGGAACAGCTGACTGATTGCAATGAGTGAAAAAAAATGTTTTCAAGAAAACTGATACATTTAACAGCATTTGAAAAACAACTTTTCTTATCATCTTCAAAGTGATACCATTTTACAACTTTGCATTGGATTTATCACAATGCAAAGTTGTGATAAATTAATAAGTCATTTGAAAAAAATAAAAAAATAAACACAACAAACTGAATTTACAAAAGTGTGTGTGCGCACATGCATGGTAAGGTAATGATTTTTGAAATTAGTAACACATCAGTCAGCAATTTAATAGTTCAAAAATTATTCTCTCTCACACTTATATGAGAGAGTGTGTGTGTGTGAGAGAGAGAGAGAGTCAGTGAGTTTCTTGGAATCAAGGAAGTATTTTATATATATCATATATAAATCCCAACAACTTGCATTAATAAGTCAGAAAAAAATTATATATCTGTGTGTATGTATGTATATACATAAGGGACTGCAAGATATACCTGTCCATGCTAAGCATATCTGGTTCCACATAATAAGTACTTATTAAACAGAATTTATTCATCCTATAAAATGAATTACTCAGTATATTGTAGTGCAACATTTATTTAACAATAGAGTTAAATTAGTAAGAAAATTAAAATGCATAAAATACAAAAATATTAGTTGAATGAATTGAAACCATCTCCTAGCAATTAAGTCAGTCTTCAAAAAAACTGTTTCTATAAACATTTTAATCATCTTCAAAGTGATACCATTTTACAACTTTGCATTGGATTTATCACAATGCAAAGTTGTGATAAATTAATAAGTCATTTGAAAAAAATAAAAAAAATAAACCCAACAAAGATTTTTAAGATTTGATATTTGAAGATTAATGATGAGGGGGACATGAAAATTTGTATGCTGCACACATTGCTCAATTTTTCTTATATGGGATCAACAGTCTAGAGGTAGGAGATCAATAGTTAAAAAGATTGTTTAAATATTTTTAATCAGTCATATTATGTGCATTAAAATTTTCTGCATACTTTGATCTTGTCGATATTTTAACAGTGGCACATCTTTACATACATATGGATTTATTTTTATTATTTTTTCTCATCTTCAATAAACATAAAAGAAAATTAATTATCCTTTTTATTGACAGCTATATGGCTGGTGGTTGTAGCTATATGCTACCACACTAGGGGAGGATGTTTATGAGCAAGGTGGTTTCCCATTGTCTTCCTTGCCGTACTATATCCTATGAATGTATCCTGTGTGTTCATAGGGCCGGTTTGCCTGATTGTAGGATGAAAACCCCAGTTTATTGGGTTTATCATCCCATTTCAGCTGATGGAAAAGGTTATTGACAGGTTATTTGTAAATAATTAAGAATATATGACTATTCAAAAAACAGTCTGGCAATATTTTTAAATTATACTGGATAACAATATAGGTTTAAATGCAAATTGTGATAAAATTTTTACATATAATTTACTATATTTTAAGATGTTCATCATCATCATCAAATTCCTGCCATGTACCCTCAAGGGGGGTGTACAGGATATGATAGTACAACATGAAAAAAATTACATCATTACACTCCCATCTATAATTTTCCTCCAAATCAGTCTGTTACTTATCAAGACTCCACCATTATTAGATCTTATATTTCTATCATCTAAGGCACTTTGTACCCGTATCAACCCACCTATATCTTGGTCTTCTCTGGGTCGTTTTGCTGCCAACCCGGCAGAGAACACTTGTTTTGCTAATCTTTCCTCGCCCATTCTGTTTAAGTGACCATACCACCTGAGATTAGTTCTGCTAATGCATTCCTAGATGCTGACAATGTCAAATTCTTTCCTAATATCCTAATTTTTAATATGATATTGCCATTGATGCCATCTGTTCACGCTTCTAATCTTTCTCAGGACTCTCATATCTGCGGTCTCTAGTCTTTGGTCAAGTGTTTTACTTCTGACCCAGCTCTCAGATCCATAAGTTAAAACTGGTTTGAACACTGTCTTGTATACAGCTAATTTAGTGTTTCGACTAATTTCTCTCTTATTCCATAAGGATTTATTCAATTGACTTCCCACCATACCAGCTTTGCTGATTCTGTTGTCTATTTCTATATTTAATTTACCATCTTCAGTAAAAATCGTGCTTAAGTAGCTGAAATGTTTTACTTGTTCCACAGGTTCTCCATTCACAACACAGTTGACATTTTCAATGATTCTGCTTATTTTCATTGTCTTTGTATTTTTATTGCTGACCTTCATACCATATCTATTAAAACAGCTTTTCAATTTAGTCCGAGAATCTTGCAGACTTGTAGCAGATTTATTTAGAAGTATAACATCATCTGCATAAAGCAAAGAGCTAACATTAACATCTCCAATTTTGATATCATGTTTAATACCATTTTCCTTCATAATGCGATCCATATAGATAATGAATAACAGAGGAGATAATGTACATCCTTGTCTCACGCTAGATTTAATATTAAACCATCTTCCTGAACTTCCTTCAATTCTAACTGCTGACTTACAACACAAATAAAGACTATAATGCCCCATTGACACCATATAACTGCAGCATATTGAATAGCTTCTCTCTTGGCACCTTGTAATATGCCTTTTCCAAATCGACAAAACTTAAATACAGATCTTTGTTATGTTCCCATGCTTTCTCGACTATTTGTCGTAAAGTGAAGATCTGATCCTGACAGCTTCTATTTGGCCTGAATCCAGCTTGTTCTTCACCAAGCTTTTCTTCCACAATTCTTCTCAACCGTTTCTCAAGTATACTTGCATAGATCTTGCCAGGAACACTCAGTAGGAAAAGTTGGTCCCCGTTGGAGATCTAAATAAGAGTAGGAAATGATTGTGAGACATAGAAAAATATTTTGGGAAAATGGAGAAAAGAGCAAAGCTAATAATAATGACAAATATCTGTTGGATTTCTGCTCAGGACATGGACTGGTTATTACTAACACATTGTTCCAACATAAAAATGTGCACAAATTCACATGGAGAGAAGAGGCTAGGAATAAGAAAAGTCTCATTGACTATGTTATTGTTGATAGTGATGTTTTCTCCCTGGTGCAGGGCACCAGAGTGTACAGAGGATTTGAAATTGGAAGTGATCACTATTTAGTCTTGAGCAGGATAAAATTGAATTTCATACTGAAAAGAGTAACATGTAAGGAAGTTTTAAAGAGAATAAAAGTTGAGCAGCTCTCAGATGTGAACTGTAGACTAAAATACACAAACATTATTCAAGAAAAAATGAAAGAGTTTGAGAGCAGGAATCAAACCTTGGAGATTCAGTGGCAAACTCTGAAGAAAACATTGATTGATTCTGCCAGAGAGGCATGTGGTGTGGTTGTCTGCAAGGATAAAAAAATCAGAACTCCCTGGTGGACACAGGAAGTTAAAGAGGCAGTGAAGGTAAAGAAGAAAGCATATCAAAAGTTCCTGTCAAATAAGTCAGCTTGTGCTCTTAGAGAATACAGAGACAAATGCAAGAGTGCTAAATACTTGAAAATAAATATCAAGAAGGTGGCAAAATATTCTGGAGGTTGATGAAGAAGCTTAGGAATGGAGGAAAGAGTGCTGTAGAAGGAGTTAGAGATGATAAAGGTGACATGAAAATGGGAGAAAAAGATATCTTTGAAGTATGGAGTAATTATGTTGATAAACTGCTAAATGAAACAAGCAGTGATGACAGTACAGTGGTAAAAAACATTGACCAGGCATGCAGTCAGGAATACATATCCATACTTGAAGTAGAAAAAGCCATCAAAGGCTTGAAATGTGGAAAGGCAGCAGGAATAGATGATATTTGACCAGAAATGCTGAAGTATGGTGGGATAAGAGTCTTACAGTGGCAGCACCGCATAGTTCAGAAAGCCTGGACAGAGGGACGAATTCCCGATGATTGGAGTAGAGCTCTCATAGTACCCATATATAAAAAGGGAAATAAATCTGAATGTGAGAATTACAGAGTATTTTAAGATATTTAGTATGCATAAAAACTATAATTTTTAATCACATAAAGCAATCAGTAAAGCTTATTTGGTTTTACTGAAACATGATAATTAGTCCCACAAAAAGGTAACAGATATTATTTTTTAAAAAAAGTAATTGCTTCCCATTGTCATCTGTCAGTGGAAATGGTTTTAAATATTTAATGAGTTTGCCACATGTGCAAACAAAGTGAAAAACAAGACTTCTGAAAGTTTGTGATGAAAGAAAGGAAAGTAGAATAGAAATACGTTCTCAAAGGGTAAATCTGTGCAGTCACTGCTGATCAGTTGACTTCCATGGTAAATGATCCATTCATCAAACTAGTATGTTATTACATGAATGATGAATGGGAATTGAAAACTTACACGACACTAAAAAAGCAATTGACAGAACAAATGCTAATATTGTACATGACTTTTAGTATTATGCAAATAGAAACTAGAAGTTTGTACCAATATTCACCAATATTTGTACCTGATATACGGTCGTTATATACTACTGAAATGTGCGATTCACAGAAGAGCAAAGATCATCAATGGAACAACATATAGCATTTGTTCTCTATAAAGTCTGTTTTTGATATTTACCAAATTCAAAGGTTAGCCAAGAGCAAGAAAATTCACAGAACACTTTATAGTACAGAATTTGTTAATGTTTAGTATGTTTGAACCTATTATTCATCTGAGAACATATCACTTCTTTTACTTTTCTAACAAGAGAACTATCATCAACTGTACTCTTGAAATGTACAGTCACTTATCCAAATATAATGAGATAGACTGTGGAAGGATATGCTTGTTTTTCTGCAAAGATTTAATAGTTTCCTATTCATCATTATTAAGAAGCATGTGTTTATCTGCTGGTTTGGTTACTCTTACATCCAGGATAACATTTGTAACAGTCCTTCTTTATTCATGTGCCTTGAAATCATTCTTCAGTTACAACTTAGGACAAGAACTGAATCTAATCAAGACTGTCCTACAAAATGAAACTGCACTTACATGCTTTCAGTTTGTAATTTGTAACTAAAGATTAAAGATACAAACAAAACAAATTAGAAGTTTTATTGTTTCAATGCTTACATTACTGTAAGAGAAGGCAAAGTAGAAATATGAATATTTCTACTTTGCCTTCTCTTACAGTAATGTACCATTAAAAAAAAAAAATTTGGTTTCATTCACTCTTCTGTGCATCCTTATTTCTCCTGATTAACAGTAGAGGCATGAACTATGTGTAAATGATGAGCACATTTAAAAAGGGAAAGAAGAGGTGTGAAGTGAAAAACATTCGAGACAAATGAATTACTTAAAATTTACAGCTGTAGTATTATATGCCCAATAACTTGCTATGGAGCAGAACAAATTATATCAGACCACCAGATGTTTTTGTAAAACACAGGAGGATTCATTTTTATTCACTAAGGAAATAAATGGATTTTTATTCATTATGTCTATGCTTTCAAAAGACTGGAATGAAAATAACCATATACAATGACCCCTCCCACACACACATAGACAGACAGACACTATACTGAAGATACAAACAAAACAAATTAGAAGTTTTATTGTAGCATTAAATATAACACAATATCCTAATAAAACTATTTTAAAATAACTGATAAGGGAAGTTTATTCTAAGAATTTTCTATGATCTCACATCTTGTCTATTCTTTTATCCAAAAAAGAAAGGATTTCAGTTTTCACAATTTATTTCCAAGAAAAGCCATGTCAATCCTTTGATCTTCCCATTATTCCCTGGAAATTGCATGGGGTTAAAAGGCAGAAATAAGAAATCACAAAACACAATGCAAAATCTGCATTTGGAAACCTGCTAATACACGACACACTTTCTGATAGAAAAACATGCGATATCATAATACAATTTTTTTTTGTAAATAAAATTAAAAAATGAATATAATTATTTTATAAAAGTAACAATTGTTACTGTAGTGATGACTGTAGGAAAGATAAAAACAGTAACTGGATCCCTCTGTTTAACATTGTGTTTATCACTAATGTACAAAAAATTTTTTTCTTCTCAAGGAGTTTTCATCCTTCTATCCTTTCTCAAAGCAACTTATTTAAAAAAAAAAAAAATATTCAGTTGCTTGTCCAACTAGGCCAGCAACTGAATATTTTTAGTGGCTTGCACAACAAGGTGCAAGCCACCAAGGGCATGGATGCTTATGATTGTCTTTAGGTGGGAGATGAACTTCGTCACATTATGAGCCCATGAATTCCACTTCAGAGGCATGGATATGACTTGAAAAAGTTCTGTTTGGTCTCTAGAACAGGGTTTCTGGGGTGTACAAATATATAAAATTAATAAAGGGAGGGGGAAATCCTTAGCCCACCCACTGCATGAATGTTTATAAAACCTTTAGGTGGATTACATAAAACCTTTCGGGTGAGAGCCACAAAAAGATAAAAATATATCACATTAATTCATAATGCTGGTGTGTGTGTGTGTGTGTGTGGCACAGAAAGTAAGGTCCATTCAGAATTTCTTCTTCTTCCTTTCCAGGCTTATGGGCCAAGTGGCCTGTTCCAGACTCAATTACATCTTTTTAAGGGTCTTCCTCTGCATCGAGTACCTTTTGGGTGGTCCCATCAGAATTTACCACAAAATAAGATAAAGGAGAAGGGTTGCATATGAATGGTAGCATAGAATGACTCATTAGCTAGCTGTTAATCAATCTACTTTCATCATGTTATTGTTTGTTGTTGTCTTCAAAAAAAGAATTTATAATGGGTGCTGTGACAAAAAATCCCACCAGTTGTGAGGTTCGTGGTGTGATATGGTTTTTGTTGGCAGAAATTCACTGAGGACTGTGTAAGGTTTACGGACCTAACATGAGTGACAGTAAGGTTAGGCAATGGTGTCATTTGTTTAAAGAAGGGCACAAGTGTTCACAACGAAGAGTGCAGTGGCTGGCCAAGTGTGGTGACAGATGATTTGGTGTAAAGAGTGAACATGAAAATTAGTGAGAATTGTCACTTCACAATTACAGAACTTTCTTTTGAATTGCCAAACTTTTCATGCTCATTCATGAAATTGTGAAAGAAAAGTTGTAATATAAGAAATTGTGTGCCAGATGGTCCCAAAAATGCTGACTTATTCTTATTTGTCAGCAATGATTGGAATCAGCACAAAAATTTTGAAGCAATACAAAATTGAAGGAGATGAATTTTTTTCTCATATCAAATGTTGAGTCAAAACAACAATCAATGCAGTGGAGCCTTCATCATCTATGAAAGTAAAAAAATTCAAACAGGAACAGTCAGCCAAAAAAATTATGGCCAATGTCTTCTGGGTCCGAAAAGGGATCTTGATTGTCAATTTTCTTCAGCGATGAACCACAATTAATGCTGATGCATATTGTGAAACACTGAAGAAACTCAGATGAGATTCGGAACAAAAGACAAGGAATGCTGTCATTAGGAATCGTGCTTTTGGATAACAATGTGACAGAATTCCCACTACAGCTCTAACTGTCCAGCAAATTCAGAAGTTCAGGTGGGAACTTTTCAACCACCCACACCACAGCAATATGCAGCCCTAACCCTTGTTCTTGCATATGAAGCAGTGGCTCCCATCTGAGCAGTTTGAATAAGATGAGGAAATGAAGCAGCATGACTCAGCGGTTGAACTCACTGGCTGCAGATTTTTTTTGATGCAGGTATGAAGAGGCTGGTGCCACACCAAAAAATGCCTGGAAGTCAATGCTGACTATGTGGAAAAATAAAGTACATATGTGGGTATTTCAGCGTATAAACCTTTTCCCCCCTGCCTTCTGTACCAGTTATTTTTTTTAATTCTTGACTGGACCTTATTGGTGTGCCTCACACACACATGGCATGTCTAGAAAGTAAGAATATATATATTTATGTTGCTGCCATAGACAAAAGGTTATTTGCAAACTTATAATTCATTTTACTGTGGGCAGGTGGGCTAAGAATTTTATTTTTATTTTTATGAATAATATATACATTTTCTTGTATTTTTAACAAAACATGGAACTTGTTCAAGGTACTTCAGGCCTCCAATAAGCAGAGTGGTGCTCTCACATCAGGTGATGAAATTCATCACCCACATGAAGACAATCACAAACAGGGGGGGGGAGCAAATCACTGAAAAGGACTTTTTTTTTTTTTTTTTTTTTTTTTAATGATTTGAAATAGAGTAACATTACATTTGAGATTTTCTATACAATTAAGACAGTTCCAAAATAATAATTTTACAAACAAAATTCTACTAAAAAAAAAAAAAAAACTGGTATGATATGCATTGAAAAAATATGCCTGTCCAATGCAGAAGAAACATAATATATGGTCAAGTTTGTGCCTGACATGCAATAGATGAGACAACTAGGCAAATGTGTTAAATGAGTGTGGCACATATCTTGATGAACATAAGCTTTCGATGAGGAAGCCAAAAATTTAAACCAAATTGGAAATAAATATTTCCATACCTATAAGAACTGTTTTAGTGATTTGCTACATGCAAATATTTGGATGAGAAAAGTGGAAACTAATTCAACTATAGAAATAAAATACAGAAATCATGAAGATCATTCCACTGAGAGAGAGAGAGATAGGGGGGGTTTATCCCTTGTGTTTTTTTTTTTGTCCCCCAAACCATATGTACACAACACCTTTAAAACATCATCATCAAACTCCTGAGAGATACCCTCAAGGGGTGTACAGGATATGATAGTACTACATGAAAAACTTCTACAATTTTCCTCCAAATCAGTCTGTTACCTGTCAAGACTCCAATATTATCAGGTCTTATATTTCTGTCTTCTAAGGCAGAGCTTCCCAAACAGTGGGCCGCGGCCCCCTTGGGGGCCGTAGGTTTTGTTGAGGGGGGCCGTGAAATAATGAAAACAAATTTAGAATGTTTTAAGACTAAGTAGATTTTTTTATTTTAAAACAAACGTATTTAACTTTTATTATTTCTTTTTTGCTATTTTTTATATTTTAATGGAAAAATTCACACATTGTTGTTGGTTTACAAACTTTGCTTCCAGAATATTTCGGCACTTAATGAATATTAGTAAATATTGCTTATTCATATGTTTAATTTCAAAGCAATGGTTAATTGTATTTACTTCGAATGCTCTCCAGGGAAGCTCCAAATCTTCCTGTCCCTTTCATCACGCGTTTGTAATCAGGGACTGTTGATATTGACTTTATATACATATCAAAACTCGTTTTATATTATCACTGTCATCCGAGCTAGTTTTCTGTTACCAATAAAAGTTTCGCATATACTTCACACATGAAAAAAAAAAAGCTTAAACAAGTTCATGTGGGGAGATAGTAACTCGCTTGCAGTGGTAAACAACACGCCCTCCCGCAGAGGCAATAAAAACAAGTACTTTTATTATGCCAGTGAATAAGGTATGAGGAGTCTGTGTAATATATTTCTCAACAAATAGTGCAATTAGAGACAACTGGGATAAAAACACACTAATTAATGAATCACACGTCCCCTCATACAGAAACTATTCTGTATATATAGACTGAAACAAAACTATATGTTGCATGGGCAAACACAGTATCTAACTAAAAACTATTGTTATTAATTAGATGTGTGCGAGTTCGATTTCCCAAGGCAGCAATAAAATTCAACCGAACGTGTTAAAATTCGTAAAAGTGCTAAAACTAAGTAATATATATATATATATATATAATGAATGTTATGGCAGTTTCACATATGGAATTCGGTTGAAGAGAGTTAGCATTTCAACTCAATTGTCAGCTATGCTTTTATCTTTCGGTTGCGCGATCTTTTGTTAATACCGCACCAATCATATGCACGTTTTAATAACCTGCCTTTGCTGTCTGTTTCGAGTTAGGCTTAATTACGGTAAAGGGAGAAAAGTCACAAAAGAGAAAAATGTTCCTGGTCCGGGGATTCCCTTATTCAGGTAATATTCACTAATTTCATGTTATCAGTCTGTGGTGTGCCAGTATCGGTAAGTGGTGATATTATTTGATCTATTCTACGTTAAAAAATTTAACCCTGAGATGGATAAGTGGCTGATAAAAAATAAAAAAAAATTCCTGCGAACAATCAGAAGAAGCAGAAAGACTAAAAAAAAAAAAAAAAAAAGACAGTATTTCATATTTTATCAGAACAGCCTGCATTGTCTTCAGAACCAAACGGTAAGAGGCAAAAAATGCAATATATGCATTTGATTTTTGCGATATTCACTGTGTATGTTTTGTATTGAATATAAATACAATAAATATTATAATAATATATATCTCTATTACGATTTTTTTTCGAGGGGGGGGGCGTGAAATATTTTAATTTTTGCAAAGGGGGCCCTGACATCCAGAAGTTTGGGAAGCACTGTTCTAAGGCACTTTTTACTGTATCAATCCACATATATCTTGGTCTTCCTCTGGATCTTTTTCCTTCCAACCTGGCAGAAAACACTTGTTTTGCTAATCTTTCCTCTCCCATTCTGTTTAAATGACTATACCACCTGAGATTAGCTCTGCTAATGCATTCCTGAATGTTAGCAGTGTAAAGTTCTTTGCTAATATTCTCATTTTTAATATGATACTGCCATTGATGCCATCTGTTCATGCCCCTTATCTTCTCAGGACTCTCATATCTGTGGTCGCTAGTCTTTGATCAAGTGTTTTACTTTTGACCCACCTCTCGGATCAATAAGTTAAAATGGTTTGAACACTGCCTTGTACACAGCTAATTTAGTGTTTTGGCTAATTTCTCTCTTATTCAATATAAATTTATACAGTTGACTTCCTACCATACCAGATTTGTTGATTCTGTTGTCTATTTCTATATTTAATTTACCATCTTCACTAAAAATTGTGCCTAAATAGCTGAAATATTTTATTTGTTCTATAAGTTCTCCATTCACAATGCAGTTCACACTTTCAATGTTTCTGCCTATATTCATTGTCGCTGTCTTTTTATTGCTGACCTTCATACCATATCTATTACAACAGTTATTCAATTTAGTCAGAGAATCTTGCGGACTTGTAGCAGATTTATTTAGAAGTATAACATTGTCCGCATAAATCAAAGAGCTGACATTACCATCTCGAATTTTGATACCATGTTTAATACCACTTTCCTTCATAATGTGATCCATATAGATAATGAATAACAGAGGGGATAATGTACATCTTTGTCTCACACCAGATTTAACATTAAACCATTTTCTTGTACTTCAATTCTAACTGCTGACTTACAACTCAAATAAAGACTAAGTATTGCTTGATATAATGCCCCATTGACACCATATAACTGTAGCATATTGAATAGCTTCTCTCTTGGCACCTTGTCATATGCCTTTTCCAAATCGACAAAACTTAAATACAGATCTTTGTTATATTCCCATGATTTCTCGACTATTTGTCGAGAAGTGAAGATCTGATTCTGACAGCCTCTATTTGGCTTGAATCCAGTTTGTTCTTCACCCAGCTTTTCTTCCACAATTCTTCTCAACCGTTTCTCAAGTATACTTGCATATATCTTACCAGGAACACTCAGTAGGGATATACCTCTGTAATTCTCACATTCAGTTTTATTTCCCTTTTTATATATGGATACTATGAGAGCTCTACTCCAATCATCTGGACTTCATCCCTCTGTCCAGGCATTCTGAACTATGCAGTGCAGCCACTGCAAGACTCTTATCCCACCATACTTCAGCATTTCTGGTCGAATATCATCTATTCCTGCTGCCTTTCCACATTTCAAGCCTTTGATGGCTTTTTCTATTTCAAGTATGGATATGTATTCCTGACTGCATGCCTGGTCAATGTTTTTTACCACTGTACTGTCATCACTGCTTGTTTCATTTAGCAGTTTATCAACATAATTACTCTATACTTCAAAGATATCTTTTTCTCCCATTGTCATGTTACCTTTATCATCTCTAACTCCTTTTACAGCACTCTTTCCTCCATTCCGAAGCTTCTTCAACAACCTCCAGAATATTTTGCCACCTTCGTCCTCCCATGACTTTTGTTTAGCTTTCTTACATTTGTCTCTGTATTCTCTGAGAGCACAAGCTGACTTATTTGCCAGGAACTTTTGATATGCTTTCTTCTTTTCCTTCACGGCCTCTAACTTCCTGTGTCCATCATGGAGTTCTGATTTTTCTATCCTTGCCGACAACTTCATCACATGCCTCTCTGGCAGAATCAATCAATGTTTTCTTCAGAGTTTGCCACTGAATCTCCAAGGTTTGATTCCTGTTCTCAAACTCTTTCATTTTTTCTTGAATAACGTTTGTGTATTTTAGTCTACAGTTCACATCTGAGAGCTGCTCATCTTTTATTCCTTTAAAACTTTCTTACATGTCATTCTTCTCAATATGAAATTCAATTTTATCCTGCTCGAGACTAAATAGTGATCACTTCCAATTTCAAATCCTCTGTACACTCTGGTGTCCTGCACCAGGGAGAAAACATCACTATCAATAATAACATAGTCAATGAGACTTTTCTTATAGCTTGCCTCTTCTCTCCATGTGAATTTGTGCACATTTTTATGTTAGAACATGGTGTTAGTAATAACCAGGTCCATGTCCTGAGCAGAAATCCAACAGGTATTTGCCATTATTGTTAACTATGCTCTTTTCTCCAAATTTTCCCAAAATATTTTTGTATGTCTGACAATCACTTCCTACTGTGCTATTTAGATCCCCAACAAGGACCAACTTTTCCTTTTTGATTGTGTCAGTAGCTTTCTCTAGAGCTTCAAAAAATGTTTTGAAGCTCTCACCCAAAGTAGAACCTTCTGTGGGACCATAGGCACAAATAAGTCTCATTGTCCAGTTCCCCATTCTGATATTTGCCCAAATCACTCTACTTGAGACTGCCTGCCATTCAAGAAGATGAGCTTCGCATTTTGTGTTGAATACTATGGCTACTCCTTCTTTTCCTTGATTGTCATTGCCTGAATATAACATTTTGTATTTATTGCTCAGAAAGATCTCACCAGTTTTTGTCTTTTTTGTTTCAGTCACCCCTATTATGTCGATCTGGTACTTATCTAATTCCTCCGCTAGCTCCATTTCTTTGCCATTCAGGCTTCTTATGTTGATAGTACTGATCTTTAACTCTGGTGATGTTGAGTTGGGGTGTGTTTTCAGATTTTTTCCAGTTGCTGACTTTTTGCTGTTTGCCCTGTTTCCCTGGCGAACATGGGTGCCTTGTTTAACCGGGCGACACCTCAGCCCGCATGAGTGGATAGGCTGCAGGAGAAGATGATATTCGACCAGAAATGCTCAAGTATGGAGGTATAAAAGTCTTACAGTGGCTGCATTGAATAGTTCAGAAAGCCTGGACAGAGGGACGAATTCCAGATGATTGGAGTAGAGCTCTCATAGTACCTATATATAAAAAGGGAAATAAAACTGAATGTGAGAATTACAGAGGCATTTCATTACTGAGTGTTTCTGGTAAGATATATGCAAGTATACTTGAGAAACGTTTGAGAAGAATTGTGGAAGAGAAGCTTCCACAATTTACGACAGATAGTTGAGAAATCATGGGAATATGTATCAGAAATTCTAGTGTTAGAGATCCCCATGGTTTACGAAGTAGATGATCACCCAGAATGTGAATATCCACCCTGCCCTTTACACAAAGTTTATCAACCAAGTCTCCATCACTATAGTGCCTCTGAGGATAGTACAAAAAAGGATTATGTCAAATTATTGCTTAAATGCAATACTGTATATGCATGGTAAAAATCATTTCAAATTTTGTTTGAATTCCTTTAGTGTGTGTGTGTGTGTGATTTTTTTTTTTTAAAAGAGCAAACGATAACATTAGCCAAAATTTACACATCTAGAGTTTAAAACATCAAATTATGGTTACACAGTTATTTTGTTTATTTTATTTATTTATTTATTTTTTTAATTCTTAGTTATGAACATTTCACACTTATTGTTTATGTCATGACTTCCAGGTAAAAAAGAAAAAAAAAAATCCGCATGAACTAAATAAGATCTGATAATGTTGGAGTCTTGACAAGTAACAGACTGATTTGGAAGAAAATTGTACATAGGAAGTTAGTAATGATGTAATTTTTTTCATGTAGTACTATCATATCCTGTACACCCTTTGAGGGTAGATAGCAGAAATTTGATGATGTTCCACTGTGTACGTCTACTGAATATTGGTGTGTTTCATCCAATCCATTACTCGCTAGAGGGCTCTGAACACGTGTCGTTATTTTATAATCACCCGGTACATACAAATGGCTTGTGTTAACTGGTACTTTTTTTCTACAATGCACTGAATCTGACATTGATTTCATAATAATTATTATTACAACTTTCCCTTCACAACTTCCAGGGATAGTTGCTTATTCTACTATACAAAAAATCTCTCCAGTGCCAATCCTCCAAATACCTCTTAACAGTTTAAATATACTCAGTCTATCCATGGCCAACACATTATACAGTCCTGATATCAAATTTGTTATCAGCCTATGAATCATCTCCAAGGTTACATCATCCCCTTTAAAATCTTGGTGGCCAAATCTGAACACAATAATCCAGATGTGGTCTGCTCGGGCATTTATACAATGAAATCACCACTCTTATCTCAGTTTTGCAGCAATACACTGAAGTTACCTTCAGAAAATTGTTGTAATACTGAGTAATTTGGGATTAGATGGGATCCCACCAGTGAATCTTAAATTTTAAGAATGTACATTTAGTGGCATTAAACTGGCATCTCCATTCATTCACCTACCTGTCCAACTTATTCAAGTCCTTCTAAAAGAAGACAGCATTGGCACTATTGCATTGCATCACTTACAAAGATATATCTCTGTGCAACCCAGTGACAATAGCACTGACATAAAGGTTCCAGTACTGAGCATGCAGAATGTCACCTGTGAGTGACCTTCCTTTTCCTTGATACAGCTCTGCCATACACAAAAGTAGAAATTGGCACTCTGATATCTACCTAAGCTGCTTATTGCTTAGGTAGATATGCAATCAAATTCACTAACCTGATATCTAAACCAATACAGTGCAACTAAAATATCAACTTATGTGGCATCAAAAAAGATAAAGTATATGCCATTTGCTCATCAGCTGCTCTTGTTACTTTATTATAAAAGGCAATCAGATTACTGAAAGCCTCATGCTGACCCTAACGGACAATATCATCCTCACCTACCTAATTTTATATATGATCTCTCACTAATTTTTCCAAAATCTTAATAAATACATAATAAATATAAACTATGTCATTAGGTTGGTCTCACTTCCCCTTTCACTCTTTTGGACAGTTTTCCAGCAAGTTGACTCACTTAATAACCACATTAATGATGCTGGCAGTTCTTTAGCACATTCTTGAAACATGTGGCAAAATCCTATCCATCTGCACTATCTTACTGTCTTCTAGAGTAAATATCAAAATATATTCTCCTTATGTTGTATAATGAAACCAGTGGAGCAATCGTTACTAAACATACACACATAACCACAGTAGTAAGATTTTTAATAAGTAAATATTTCTTCCTAAGTTATAATCATTATATAATTTATAATCAAAAACAATCATACAAAATAGACACAATCGAAAAATTGTGTCCATTTTGTATGACTGTATTTCAAAAACTCAAAAAAACAACTCAAAAAAATCATCAGATACTTCCCCATACATCAACCTAGACAAGAACAAACCAGTGGGATTCCAAAACCTTATATCAAAGGTATCTCCAAATGTCTTTCAAAAATTATGAAGAAATATAAATTGGCTGCTACCTACAAACCAATCAACCAAATCCACAATTGGTTACCTTCCCCTAAAGACAAACTCTCATCTCTGATGCTACCTGGCATGTACGAGGTCCCATGGTGCTGTAAATTGCCCTACTATGGACAGACAGGTAGATCCATTAGCAAACACATTTTGGAACATCAAGACCATATCCGTCTTATCAAACCACAGAAATCTGGCCTCGCGCAAGACGGAATTGAAAAACCCAAATTATAGGATCCATTAGAGGAAGACTAAACTTCTACGTAGATCTTCATATAAACATGAACGTTTATATAAAGAAGTGTTGAAGCCCTACATCACAGACCTAATTTGAACCATAATGACATTCTTACTATCCCTAAAGGCTGGGAAATTATCATCCTAAATTGTGTAAAATAATATTTATGTGTTATCTCATTTGAATGTATTTTTTTCTTTTTTTAATCCAGATATATTTTAATTTAATTCTATAATACACTACTGCACGCATAGAGATATTCTTGTAAGCATGCACCCTAACTTATATAATTCCTAGTATTGTTTGAATTAATTGTACTGAAGATGTCCTATGATACTTAGGACAAAATATTTACTTATTAAAAACCTTACTACTGTGGCACACATGCATGTTTAGTCATATTCTCCTCATGCAATTTTAAATCTTCAATCTTCCCCATTATTACAGGAATAAAACCTGCTTTTCCAAGATGAAATATTCCAATAAAGTGATCATTAAACAACTCCACTATGTTCATTCAGATTGGTCATTTTGCCTCTATTCCATCTAATCAGGTCACTTATCAACAATCATTTCTTCTCCTATTGGCCACATGATAAAAGAGTTCCTTAGGATTTTCCTTGGCCTTTGTCTTCCGTACCATACTAGTCACCTTTCTGGTTTGAGTCTTACATGCTTCATGGAATTACTCCCCTCCTTTCTCTCATTCTCTTTTTATACTTATTACTTATTCCCATAACCTTTTTCATCTGAAGTACCTGTTAATTTCATTAGTCATCTGCTTTATATCAAATTGTGTACTCCTTTTTCACTTGATATGCAATATGCCATTGTTGCTGATAAATATTTCTTGAGTAACTCTCATACATTGCTGATCTCAACCCCACCCCTTCCCATTTTTCAATCCATGGAACTGCAAAAAGCTGATTTCTAAGATTATTAGAATCACTAACCTGATAACACAAATTCACTTCTTTCTGAAATTTCTGCATGTAATTCATTCTCTGAGCCTGCGTAGCTCAGTGGGTATAGACAAAGCACTTTGGTCGGAAAGACTTGGATTTGATTCTCATCAGTGAAGTCAGGGACCTTTATCTGGTCTCTTTCGTTAAAAGGTGAGTTAGCTGGTCTCATAATATGGAGGTGTGTGTGTGTGTGGGTGGGTCACCTGGAAACACAGGTTTTTCATCCCCCAGAACAGGCAAACCATCCCCGTGAACACACACGGATTACAGTCATGAATATTGCCTTTAGGGATGCAGCGGAGGAGTGATGAGCTGACTGCATTAATTCATTGTAAGCCTCTCATTAGGGGAGACTCAACCCATCCTAAGGGATGGATGAGAAGGACAGGGTAGGATAGGAATTCATTCTCCAAGAAATTATACAACTTAGAGAACAAAATATATCAGAAAAAATATTTCAAACTCCAAAAACTTCAAAGTAAACTCTAAGAATTAAATCACGATTACCTTCAGCTCAAGGTACTCTAATTTACAATAAAATCCCTAATAATTATTATCAAAATTATTTTTTTCCCCTTTCACCTTGCAGTCAATGTGTGGATTCATCAAATAAGAAAACTTAATTACCTGTACAGGATTTGCAGCTGCTCCTCCATCCCTGATTGTCTGATACTCAGGCAGCCAAAGGGAAAGACTTTTTTGAAGAGATGATTTAGCTTCCTTTAAAGATAAAATATAACAAAGTATAACAATGATGTAATAAGCAAAATAAAAGGTAAAATAAACTTCACAAAGTTACAAAACAGTAAATAATTAAAGTTAGGCCATTATTTTGTTCAGTTACATTTATTCAGATAACTTGCAGTGCAATGATGGTAAATTACTGGTATTGATGACTAGGGTTGGTGAGAATTACAGTAAAAACAACTCGGCCAACAAAACTATTTAATTTGTATGTTCTCTGGCCTGTCCACTTGTGTAGGATGGAAAAAAAAGTTTACAAGAAGATGGTATTCAAGTTGAATCACAAACAGATTTCTGTTTTCATTCAACCAATTATACATTCTGTCACATCGGTAAATGAACTGTGCATGCTTGCCGACATGTCTAAATAAAACAACATTTATTACTTGGTACAGATCACATATAAGGTAAGTGGCAAGAGTCACACTTAGTTGAACCTAGTTTGGTTCAACTTCACCCTCAGAAATGAGCTATACAAGAGGTAAATTTATGTAACTAAGAATGAATTAGAAAGTTAGAGGATTATGCTAATTGAAAACTTATCAGTATCATTCAGTGTTTATAAATAAAATAATTTTTTTATGTTGAGCCCAAACACAAGAAATAGCACATTAGTATAATCTATGGGCAGCAAGTTGGGAAAAGAGAAACTTGTTTACTTGTTTGTACAGCAGAGAACAAGTCGAAAGCAAAATGAATCCAAGATTGTCTGCTGTTGTTTATATAGAACCTTGGCAAGCTAGTGGGATTAATGTTTCTGACATGACAGTCCGTCAAAGATTGCTGGAAGCAGGGAGGACTGGTCACAGACCAAAAAAGAAACAACTACTGATGAAGGGTATGCAGGAAAAATGCTCCAGCAGGCAAAAGTATACAGAGATTGGACTTTTGAGAAGTGGAAGGTCATATTCTCAGAATGAGTGCCATTTCTTTGTCCAAGGAGAACGAGTACCCTAGGTTTTCAAATCAGTAGCTGAGAAGATTTCTCCTACCCAACACTAAGCTCCTGAACACCTAGATAAAAAGATGTTCTTCGGGTTGTTTTACACATGATGGTCCAAGATCAATTGTGCCTGTTGACAGTATGATGAAAAGTACCCAATATATAAAAATATTTGAGAAAAAGTGGTCCCACAGATTTAGAAAGACAAAGAATATTCCAACAGGATCTTTCTCCATGCCACACTTCAAAAAAAAAGTGAAAGTGTTCCTCAAAAATTACAACATCCAATTGCTTCAGTAGCCAGGTAACTTTCCTGACATTAAACCAATAGAAAATTTGTGGGCCATAGTGAAAAAGAGACTTGGAAAATTAAATTGTGATACAAAGGATAGATAACTTAATAAAACTATGGTTTCAAGATAAAAGAAATAAGAAAAATGTGTTCTACATTGGTAGTGTCCATGCCTAAGTGAATTAATGAACTTATTAGGAACAGAGAAGTACAAATAAATTATTAGGTAAAGCTGGAGTTTAATTTTTGTATTTGTTTTAATGCAAAATTAAAATTTTTCTTTAAAGTGTGAGTATTCATATTAATTTGTTCGCTACTGTATTTTCCCTCGAGAAATGCACTGGGGTTGGGGGGGGGGGTTTGAAAGAAAAAGAAAAATTGGAGTTGAATTGTGAGGGAATGTTGGGTGACAGCTGTACTTGTATCAATGGATTTAGTAGAATGGGTTTAGTAGAATTTAGTAGAGTCAAAAACATTTAATAACTTAAGATTATTTTGCCTATTTTCTAAAAATTTTTTAGAAAAATAATATCCAATTCAGTCATCAACATCATCAAATTCCTGATATGTACTCTCAAGGATTGTACAGGATATGATAGTACTACATGAAAAATTTATATCATTACTAACTTCCCATCGACAATTTTCCTCCAAATCAATCTGTTACCTATTAAGACTGAAACATTGTCAGATTTTATATTTCTATCTTCTAAGGCACTTTTTACCACTTTTTACCTTTGGGTCTTTTTCCTGCCAACCTGGCAGAAAACACTTGTTTTGCTAATCTTTCTTCTCACATTCTGTTTAAATGACCATACTGCCTGAGATTAGCCCTTCTAACACATTCCTGGATCTTGACATTAGTGAGACATGGCTAACAGAAGATGATATAGTTCGTGGGATAAAATGTGAGGGGTATAGTGTATTCAGGAAAGACAGAGAAAAGAATGAGGGGAGGAGGGTTATTGATGATAGCTGATGAACTGCAGCAAAGAGAATAGAAATTCAACTTCAGGAAATTCAAAAATAGCACATTCGAGGCTATCTAGTGTGTGAGATTGAGGTCAGCAGAACAAAATTTACAGTTGGGTGCTGCTATAGACCAGGTGATGGAATAGATGATGGAGAGAGAGAGAGTATGCACAGGCAAATGGACTCAATGAGTGGAGGACAGATAATTATTAGGGGGGGGGGGATTTCAACTATGGTAACATTGATCAGAGGGAAGAGAGGGCAAATAGGACAAATGGGAACCCCTGGTATATTCCATTACATAAGACAGCATGTAATGGAATATACTAGGGGTTTGAGAGTGCTTGACCTAGTAATTGCATCTGAGAAATTGACTATTATGAATATGACCATATTGCCACCAATTGGTGAGAGTGATCATCTGGGAAGTGGCTAAATTGTGGAATTTTCAATTAAGACAGGGTACATGTGGAATTACCAGGCTGGTAAGTATGACAAGCTTAGGAGATTGCTTGGATCAGTGCCATGGCATATTAAACTGCAAGGGCTGGATGTTGATAGTGCATGGCAAGTGGTAAAGGAGCATTTGAGGGAGGTAATGGCTGACTGCATACATAGAGTCTGGAGAGTAAATCATGTAGGAGTTAAATGGATGAATAACACCATTAAGTTTGAGCTGCAAAAAAATAAACAATTGTGGATGAAATTAAGGAGAAACGTGACCGGCAGACACACGAACAGTACAAAGCACAGGCTAGAAGAGTAACTAGTGTGGTAAAAAAAGCAAAAGCAGATTATGAAAGGAAATTAGCAATGCAAGCTAAAGTGAATCCCAAACAGTTCTTTCGATATGATGCAAGTAAAAGAAAAAATGTATACGGCAAAATGATTTTAAGGAATGCCAATGGCAGGGAGGTAACTGAATCAGCTGAAATAGTAGAATTACTAAGTGAACACTTTGCAAGAGTATATCATCGAGGCTGTGATATTGCAGGAATGAGAGAACAAATGACTGATACAAGAATTGAAGTGAATGAAATGGAGGTGAATAGTATATTACAGAACCTTAATGTAAATACATCTGTGGGATTGAATAGTATACCAGCTCAAGTCTTACGTGAAGTGGCAAAGGAATTGTCAGTTCCCTTGACCATATTGTTTAATTTAAGTCTCAGCTCTGGGTTAGTCCCGAGAGTGTGGAAAGAGAGAAAGTTAGTTCCATTGCATAAAGCAGGTTCCAAGACTGCTGTTGTAAATTACCGACCGATCAGCATATCAGGAATCATTTTCAAGGTTTTGCAGATATTAGTCAAGAGCAAAATACAGGAATGGATAGATGAAAATGGAATACTGTATGGAGGACAGCATGGTTTTGTGAAGGGTAGATCATGCCTCAGCAACTTGCTTACATTTCATAATACAGTGACAGCTGAACTGAATAAGGGTAATGGATTTACAGTGATACTGCTGGACATTGCTAAGGCCTTTGACGGGATACCACATGGAATTGTAATCAGTAAACTGCAGCACATGGGAATGGATATAGGGTTGGTGAGATGGACAGGAGGGTGGCTGATGGAGAAATATCAGAGAGTAATTCATTCAGGAGTGGAGTCCAAAAGAAGGCCTGTCACTAGTGGTGTGTAGCAGGGTTCTGTTCTTGGACCACTGCTATTTAATTTGTTCATTAATGATATGGGAAAGGATCTGAGAGGAACTGTTAATTTATTTGCTGATGATGCAAGCAAGGTTGGGTAGAGCAATAGTGAAGGCATATGATGTCAAAATTTTGCAAGATGATTTGGATAGATGGCAGTCTGGGCTAATGAGAAAGGATGTCAGTTTAACATAGCAAAATGTGACGTTATGCATTTTGGAGCGAAAAAATTAGCAGCAGTATATGGTGGAACTGTACTCCAGGAGGTTGATGAAGCCAGAGATTTGCGTGTGTTGGTGGATAGGAAGTTGAAGTTTAGGGGGCACATAGCAAAAGTGGCTAAATCAGCTCATTAGATCACTTGGTTACTGAAGAATACGACGAGCAGAGATAAGCAAGTTATTGTCCTTCTTTATCGAGCCTTAATAAGACCTCATCTTGACTGATGTGCCCAGATCTGGTCCCTGAGTTTCTTCTTGATAGGGAGGAGGTAGAGAGGATCCAGAGGCAAGTGACTAAGATGATAGCTGGTCTATGAAATGAACCTAGATCTGTCGGTTACAGAAACTGGTTGATAGGCGGAAAAGGGGTGATATGATTGAGACATTCAAATTACTAAGGATTTTTACAAGATTAATTCAGAGGAAATTTTTCAGAATAGGTCTAGTGATGGGAAAACTAGGAGCCATCCATGGAAACTGAGCAAGGGTGTTAGAACTAGGTTTTTTTTTTTTTTTTTTTAACTTGGAGAGTGGTAAATGAGTGGAATAAGCTGCCAGAGTTTGTTGGGTTGCAATGACTGTAAATGAGTTCAAAGCAAAGTATGATAGTTGCGAATGCCGAATAGTTGTTCTTGATATGATATTTAAGGCCTCTCTCGATGAGTCTAAGGACTCTTTGAAGTTGCCTGTAATAATAATAATAATAATAATCTAGTAACTTTTTTATTTATTATTTTTATTCTTTTTTTTATTATAATGAAATACAGAGCCTAGAGATATTTTTTTTTATTAGTCAAAAAAACCACTTATTTTAAATCTCTTCGTGACTTATGGCCCACCCTGTAGAAGATATATAATGCACAGATGAAATGTCTGTGAATAAGTCGGCAGAGTGAGCTGATAAGAGATTATCCAATACAGAAGAGTGCAAAGTATTTTAAAGAGCTCTTATGGGGCCAACCAAAATGTGAGAGCAATATTTGATTGCTGAACAGATTTGTGATTTGTATAAAATTAAGAATTGTTCAGAGGTGAAGTAATGCCTAGAGTGAAACATAAATTATAGTTCGATGTGTTTATGCAAGGAGAGGTTGATGTAAGGGTAATTCAAGGAGAGAAACAAATCAAATCTTATTCAAAGATCAAGTTACTATTTGAAGAAAATGATTCTTTTTTTGCAGGAAATAAGGCAGAATTTCGTTTTGCTAACACTGAAATTGATGAGTATATTTGAAATCCACTGGGGAATGGCTTGGAGCCAGACTTGAGTGCAGTGGAGGTTGATGCTCTGTTTAAGTGACCAGCTCAGATTAGTCCTGCTAACACATTCCTGGATCTAATTCAGTAACTTTTTTTATTTATTATAATGAAATACAGAAGTAAGCTGAGGTAATTTATGTAATGCATAAATTACCTCAGCTTACAAGTGGAAGGGAGGAGTGCAATGTACTGTTGTCAACCAAACTAAGTAATGAGTTGGCAGTTCACTGGAGTAAGTCATTGATATACAGAAGGAAGAGGGTTGGCAAGAGAACAGACTCTTGTAGACCCAACCATTAGTTACACAGTCAGAAAGCCGGTAACTCAATTGCAGATGTTGCAGTATAGACTAAATGATGAGAGCTTGCTTAATAGCACATTGTGCCACACCTGATCAAACACTTTGGAGATATCAAGTGCAACAACATGAGATGCATCAACCCTTTCTATGGTATTTATTTGTTCAGAGATGGGTAATATATATGAGCAGATCTTATGTTGCTCAATAGCAGAATCCATACTAGAGGTCATTTATTAGTTGGATGCCTTCAAGGTAGCATTGGAGTTGAGTGTTGATGGTTCTCTACATTACTTTACAGGGACTGAGGTGAGAGAGACTAGACAATAACTTTGTTGGTAGTGATTTCTCACCCTTCTTAGGAATGGATTAAACATAGACCAATTTCCAGGCTGTAGGGTAGATGCCAGTGGAGTAAGAGAGCATAAACAGCTAACATAGGACAGGCATCAGTTCTGGTGCAAAAACCTTCAGGACCAGAAGACTGTAGTGTCTAATTTGAAAATATTTTTCTGATCTCTTTTACAGAGGAGGCATTGAGTAATGGACATTTAGAATGGTTGAGGGAAATTTACCAGGATTATTATATACGAATTGGAGGGAAAGTATGAAGCTAAGTTAGTTTTTTCTGTTGGTGATGACTCAATAGTCATCTAGGTGCACAGGGGGTGACAGGTGTTGGGCAAATGTGGCAGCCAACTGTTTTGGCAAGGGACCAAAAGACTTAGCTGTTCCTTGGAAAAGATGGAGGTTTTCTGCTTTTTAATGAGTCTTGTTTTGGAAGCAGTAATTGTTTTCTTGCAGCTGTATAAGCATTAAAGGAAGATGGAGTTCTTGATGAAAGCCAGTGTAGGGTGCTCAACTTTATGCTTGCAGAGACTTGACACACCATTTGGAGAACCAAGTAGATAGGCAGATACCAATTTAGGATGATGTAGAGAATATGTTTCCATGCCAGTATATAAATATATATGCTAAAAAAATAAATGAATGTGAAAATATATGTCCATCTATAAGGGAATGATGAATATTCATTATGCTATTCATCTGCCCTTTTACCCCCCACCCCACAAATATTTAGCTAGTTCTTGCAGTGGGGTAGTTTAATTCTCAGTGCTACGAGTTTTACCTAAAAAAAACAACCTGAAACATATTTGGGAAGTAGATACACAGAAATATATTCAAGTACAAATATCAGTACTAAAAAACATACATACTAACCACAGTGATAAGTTTTAATACGTAAATATTTCACCCCAAGTATCTTGGGACATCTTCAGTACAGTAATTCAAACAATACTAGAAATAACACACAGTTAGGACGCATGATTACAATGGAATCTCAATGTGTGTGTGTGTGTGTGGTAACATGTTATAGAAGTAAATTAAAAAAAAAAAAAAAAAAAACACCATATATACAGAGACTATTTTACACAATTTTGTATGACAATTTCTCATACTTTAGGAATAGTAAGAATATCGTTGGAGTTTAAATTTGGTCTGTGTAGTAGGGCTTCAGCATATTCTTTATATAAATGTTCATGTTTATATAGAGTAATTTTACATATTTCGACTTTTCCCAATGGATCCTATGGTTTGAAAAGACGAATGTGGTCTTGATGTTCCGAGATGCGATTCTGAACAGATCTACCTGTCTGTCCAAAGTAAGACAAATTGCAGGAGCATGGGATCTCATAAATGCCAGGTAACAGAGGTGAGAGTTTGTCCTTAGGAGAAGGTAACAAGTTATAGATTTGGTTGATGGGTTTGTAAGTAGTGGCAAAATTGTATTTCTTCATAATTTTTGAAAGACATTCGGAGATGCCTTTGACATAAGGTATGGGAATCCTATGGGCTTCTTCTTGTCTAGGTTGATGTGTGTGGGGAAGTGACTGATGATAATTTGGGTTGTTTTAAGATTATATCCATTTAGTATGGCTGTATTTTTGATTATTTCTAGTTCCTGGTTTAGAGATTCTTCAGACGATCAGAAGAATTATGAATTTAGAGACCTGAAAATGAAGGCTTGCGATAGGGAGACGTGGTGATGGAATAGTCTTCTTTTCTTTGAATGTGTAAATCCAGAAAGGATATACCCTGTGGAGATTCTTTTTCTAGCGTAAAGTTGATGCGAGGGTAAAGAATGATTATTTTATCTAGAAACAGGTGTAATTTATGTTCTGGATGATCCCAGACTGCAAAGACGTCATCGACATATCGTAGCCAAATTTTTCGTTTGGGTTCAAAAGTGAAACTTTTTTCTTCCAGGTGTTCTAGAAACAGGTTTGCTAAGTTTGGTGATAAAGGAGACCCCATTGCTATTCTTTCTTCTTTCCTGTAAATTTTACCTTTCCAAGTGAAGTAACCGGATGTAATAACAAATTTGAATAATTCAACTATATCAGACGGAAATTTCTGAGTTAATAATTCTACTGTTTCTTTATGGAGAATGTTAGTGAAGAGGGAGACAATGTCGAAGCTAATTAACAAGTCAGTTTTTAACAGTTGAATGTCTTTCATTTTTGCATGAAACTGTGGAATTTTTGATCGAAGAGGCTGAGTGGCCTATTTGAGGACGGAGAAGGTTAGATAAGAATCTTGATAACTTGTAAGTCAGGCTGCTAATAGAATCTATGACGGGTCTGAGTGGCACATTAACCTTGTAAAGCTTAGGTAAGCCATAAATTCTAGGCGGTCTAGCATGGTATGTCTTGAGTTTTTTAATTGTTTCTTCATCTAAGGATGAGGTTTCATCAAGTAACTTATTTAATTTCCTGAGTTGATGTTTTGTAGGATCATAATCCAGTTTGGCATAAGTATTACAATCTCTGAGTAGTAAATTCATTTTTCGGTCATATGAATTGGTATGAAGAACCACAGTGGTATTTCCTTTGTCTCTGGCAATGATTATGTTTTTATTACGTTTTAAGGAGGTAAGAGCTTTCAATTCTGATGGTGGGATATTTAAGTCCGAAGGTTTGGCATCATAGATTATTTCTGCTTCCTCGAAACGAAGTCTGTTAGCTTCAATACCGGAAAGATGGCCGATGTTTCTCTCTGTTATGTATGAAATCTAAATATGGGAAACATTTAGGTGAAATCGCAAATTATGACCTCTTGCTAGAACATTTAATTCGTCTGTTGTTAGTGGTTGGTTAAATAAGTTGACTACCCATTTTTCCGTCGGTAATTTATTAGTGATCTTCTTAGATCGATTTAGGAAGTTAAGTTATCTATTATGTAGATTAATATTGCTTTTATCAAACGCTTTTATCCCCGAATTTTTTGAGACACTTATAATCAATTGTAGTAGATCTTGATTTAACGTATTTGATAATTCTGCTTCTAGTTCCGTAATTTTTTAAATTATTTGTTAATCAGTTACGAGTTTCTAAGCATGAATTGGCAACAAATAATTTAAAAATTACATATTCTTAATTTCTGTCTTCTGGGATGCCTTGTTTATTATTACACGTCGGAAAATTAACTTCTCTTTTATGATCAATGTAGTTTTTAAAGTGGTAACTATTTTGCTTGTATAATAGTTGGGAAATTTTATCTATAAAGCATGTAATTTCGCATTTTGGCGACCAATTCGTACGTCCGTCATTTCTTTCTCCATTTCAATGATAACGTCCAAGAGTTAATTAAATCTCATTCTGAAGAACTGAGTGAATCCGACCTACTAAATTTAGATGCACAGCAGGAAGATCCCAAAGAATATGAAGAAAATTTAATCACTGATAGTCAGCCAAAAGAGATTTCACAGAAACAATTTGAAAATATTTTTCGTACAATCAAAGTTTTTAAGCAGCAATACTTAGAGGCTGACCCTGATGAAGAGAAGCAATAAAATTTGCAGAGTAGATGAGGCAATAGGGCCATACCGTCGGTTGTATGGCCCTATTGCCATACAACTGACGACACAAAATGCCCGCCAAACTATGTTAGCTCAATTCTTTGTTAAGGAGAATAATAAAATTTATATTCTGAATATGTTTTATTGTCTTTCAGCTTCATGGTTTTCCTTTAACTAGGTCTTGATATCACAATCATCATCATCATCATCAAATTCCTGCCATGTACCCTCAAGGGGTATACAGGATATGACAGTACTACATGAAAAAAATTACATCATTACTAACTTCCTATCTACAATTTTCCTCCAAATCAGTCTGTTACTTGTCAAGACTCCAACATTATCAGATCTTATATTTCTATCGTCTAAGGCACTTTGTACAGTATCAATCCACCTATATCTTGGTCTTCCTCTGGGTCGTTTTCCTGCCAACCTGGCAGAGAACACTTGTTTTGCTAATCTTTCCTCTCCCATTCTATTTAAGTGACCATACCATCTGAGATTAGCTCTGCTAACGCATTCCTGGATGCTGACAATGTCAAGTTCTTTCCTAATATCCTCATTTTTAATATGATATTGCCATTGATGCCATCTGTTCACGCCTCTAATCTTTCTCAGGACTCTCATATCTGCGGTCTCTAGTCTTTGGTCAAGTGTTTTACTTCTGACCCAGCTCTCAGATCCATAAGTTAAAATTGGTTTGAACACAGTCTTGTATACAGCTAATTTAGTGTTCCGACTAATTTCTTTCTTATTCCATATGAATTTATTCAATTGACTTCCCACGATACCAGCTTTGCTGATTCTGTTGTCTATTTCTATATTTAGTTTACCATCTTCAGTAAAAATTGTGCCTAAGTAGCTGAAATGTTTTACTTGTTCCACAGGTTTTCCATTCACAACACAGTTGACATTTTCAATGATTCTGCCTATTTTCATTGTCTTTGTCTTTTTATTGCTGACCTTCATACCATATCTATTACAACAGCTATTCAATTTAGTCAGAGAATCTTGCAGACTTGTAGCGGATTTATTTAGAAGTATAACATCATCCGCATAAAGCAAAGAGCTGACATTAACATCTCCAATTTTGATATCAGGTTTAATACCACATTCCTTCATAATGTGATCCATATAGATAATGAATAACAGAGGGGATAACGTACATCCTTGTCTCACACCAGATTTAACATTAAACCATCTTCCTGTACTTCCTTCAATTCTAACTGCAGACTCACAACTCAAATAAAGACTAAGTATTGCTTGATATAATGCCCCATTGACACCATATAACTGCAGCGTATTGAATAGCTTCTCTCTTGGCACCTTGTCATATGCCTTTTCCAAATCGACAAAACTTAAATACAGATCTTTGTTATATTCCCATGCTTTCTCGACTATTTGTCGTAAAGTGAAGATCTGATCCTGACAGCCTCTATTTGGCCTGAATCCAGCTTGTTCTTCACCAAGCTTTTCTTCCACAATTCTTCTCAACCGTTTCTCAAGTATACTTGCATAGATCTTGTCAGGAACACTCAGTAGGGAAATACCTCTGTAATTCTCACATTCAGTTTTATTTCCCTTTTTATATATGGGTACTATCAGAGCTCTACTCCAATCATCGGGAATTCGTCCCTCTGTCCAGGCTTTCTGAACTATGCAGTGCAGCCACTGTAAGACTCTTATACCACCATACTTCAGCATTTCTGGTCGAATATCATCTACTCCTGCTGCCTTTCCACACTTCAAGCCTTTGATGGCTTTTTCTACTTCAAGTATGGATATGTATTCCTGACTGCATGCCTGGTCAGTGTTTTTTATCACTGTGCTGTCATCACTGCTTGTTTCATTTAGCAGTTTTTCAAAGTAATTACTCCATACTTCAAGGATATCTTTTTCTCCTGTTTTCATTTCACCTTTATCATCTCTAATTCCTTTTACAGCACTCTTTCCTCCATTCCTAAGCTTCTTCAACAACCTCCAGAATATTTTGCCACCTTCTTGATATTTATTTTCTATATTCTTGCCAAAGTCCTCCCATGACTTTTGTTTAGCTAGTTTTACACACTGTTTAGCTTTCTTACATTTGTCTCTGTATTCTGTAAGAGTAAAAGCTGACTTATTTGCCAGGAACTTTTGATATGCTTTCTTCTTTTCCTTCACTGCCTCTTTAACTTCCTGTGTCCACCAGGGAGTTCTGATTTTTTTATCTTTGCACACAACCTCACCACATGCCTCTCTGGCAGAATCAATCAATGTTTCCTTCAGAGTTTGCCACTGAATCTCCAAGGTTTGATTCCTGTTCTCAAACTCTTTCATTTTCTTTTCAATAATATTTCTGTATTTTAGTCTACAGTTTACATCTGAGAGCTGCTCAACTTTTATTCGCTTTAAAACTTTCTTACATGTTATTCTTTTCAATATGAAATTAAATTTTATCCTGCTCAAGACTAAATAGTGATCACTTCCAATTTCAAATCCTCTGTACACTCTGGTGTCCTGCACCAGGGAGAAAACATCACTATCAACAATAACATAGTCAATGAGACTTTTCTTATTCCTAGCCTCTTCTCTCCATGTGAATTTGTGCACATTTTTATGTTGGAACATGGTGTTAGTAATAACCAGTCCATGTCCTGAGCAGAAATCCAACAGATATTTGCCATTATTATTAGCTTTGCTCTTTTCTCCAAATTTTCCCAAAATATTTTTGTATGTCTCACAATCATTTCCTACTCTACTATTTAGATCCCCAACAAGGACCAACTTTTCCTTTTTCATTGTGTCAGTTGCTTTTTCTAAAGCCTCAAAAAATTCCTCCACTTCTACCTTAGTAGAACCTTCTGTGGGACCATAGGCACAAATAAGTCTCATTGTCCAGTTCCCCATTCTCATATTTGCCCACATTACTCTACTTGAGACTGACTGCCATTCAAGAAGATTAGCCTCGTATTTTGAGTTGAATACTATGGCTACTCCTTCTTTTCCTTGATTGTTATTGCCTGAATATAACATTTTGTATTTATTGCTCAGAAAGATCTCACCAGTTTTGGTCTTTTTTGTTTCAGTCACCCCTATTATGTCGATCTGGTACTTATCTAATTCCTCAGCTAGCTCCATTTCTTTGCCATTCAGGCTTCTTACGTTGATAGTACCGATCTTTAACTCTGGTGATGTTGAGTTGGGGTTTGTTTTCAGATTTGTTCCAGTAGCTGACTTTTCGCTGTTCGCCCTGGTTCCCTGGCGAAAACAACGGGGGCCTTGTTTAACCGGGCGACGCCCCAGCCGGCATGAAATTTTGTCATGTTGTACCATCATTTTTTATTTTGGTTTAACCAATAAGAATACAATTTGGTCGGCTAAATCCCAAATTGCCAGCCCATCCTCGTTCGTTCAGTATCAAAGTAGATACCCAACAGGGTGCACCACGAGAAGGTGAGGATTGGACATTAGGTCAGAAGCCCTGGTCGGTTCTCCGCATTCCTTTAAAGGCTATGTGGAGGTCTCCTCTCAGTTATACAGCTTTGACCCTTAAGCACCCCATATCATATCACAGACATATCACAATTCTTTTATAAAAAAATTAAGGTTAAAAAAAGAAATTTGAGGAAAGAATTATACTTTTTCCCATATGTTATTATATTCAATTAGTGCGTTTTCAATTAATGTGCCTGTTTTAAAGAATGCATTAGGCGCACTAATCGAGGGATTGCTGTATTTTCACACTGGTCCAAGACACAAAAGTATACAGAGGAACTGAAACAGAAAAATTATCATTTAGTTTTGAGTATGATGAAATTGAATATCATATAGAAAAGAAGTGTGTAAGATTTTTTTTTTTTTTTCCTTCTTAAAATCAGTCTGGCAGCAGTGAGGGGAGGGGGGGGAAGGGTTGGACTCAAATATACAAATATTATTCAAGAAAAAAATAAAAGCTTAAAGATAAGAACCAAACCCTGGAGACTCATCAGCAGATTGAAGAAAAATGTTGATTTCAGTCAGGAAAGTATGTGTAAGTTATCTGCAAGGATAGAAAAGTCAATCCTCCATGGTGAACTCAGGAAGTTAAACATACAGCCATAGAAAAGAAAAAAGCATATCAAAATTTCTAACAAGTCATTCGGCATGCACTCAGAGACAGAGAAAAATGTAAAAAGGTGAAGCAATGTGAACGATAGAAGTTAAATATCAGGAATGCATTACGTAATATGTTATAGAGGCTACTGAAATAGTTCAGAAACAGAGGAAGAACATTGTAAAAAGAATTACAGATGATAAAGATGACATGAAAACTGAAAATGAAGATAGATGTCTGGAGTAATTACTTTGAAAGACTGCTAAATGGAAACAAGCACTGAACATTTTCAACATTTTAACCTGAAATGCTGAATGTAAATTTTAGAGACTGACAATCTTTATTTGGAAGGAAATCAAGCATTTCATCATTTGCAAGTTTCTCTAGCACATTCAATAAAAAAATTCTTCTGTAATTCCCATGTTTGCTTCATTTTTCTTATCTTCACTCACAAGGCAGGTATAATGGTTACCTAAGAAAACCAACTAATGCTGAGATAGGATGGTTAATCCTATCCACATAGTCTGCCAATTGTATGCATTCTCTAGCAGGTTTGTCTGTTTCACAGGAAAAAAAACTCGAGTTTCTGGGAAGACAATCCCTTAATAATGATTCAATCTCCTAAATAAGATTTGAATCTATATTTTGTCAATCAGAGAGCATTCACATTACAGATTGAGGTTCTTTTTATAGATGGATATTTTTTGAGAATTCTATAAACAAATTAGACTATAAATTATAAGGTGTAAACACTACAAAATTTTTCACATCATATTTCAGCATTTCTGATAGTATCAATACTTGAAATAGAAAAAACTTACTCCAGACTATACCTCTCTTGAACATTTTATACCACTGTTTCTCTACTTATTTCATTTATTATTCATATTCATATATTAATGATCATTCAAAGTAATTACTGAAGATGACTGAATATTGTTATCACCTTCAATTTTTACATTGCTTTTAACATTAATTCAACAGCTTTATTCTATTTAGCTATCATAACTTAGTTTTATATTACTTAAGTATTTTTTAGTTTTTATATTACTAGACCTAAAGACCTGAAGCTAATAAGCTTCAGGTCTTTAGGTCTAGCTACTCACTGATGAAGCCTCAAAAAAGGCTGAAACCGGTCTGGGTAGTGACCTCCCTCCATAATGTAATAACAGCATACATTTCCTAGGAAATGTGTTTTTACATTATGGAAAATACCTAAGAATAGCGATCTGAACTTTACTCACCTTTGCAACGAGTTGTCCGAGATTGTACTACGTACTAGGATCACTTGCATTGGCTAATGCTAGTGTCGCCGATACTTTATAGTTTACTATATTCGGCAAGAAACTCTCTGATTCCAATCTTTGAGTTTCTTATTCGGTTTTAAAACTATGTGGGATTTAATATCCCCTTAATTTTAGTAATAGTTTTATATATATATTTTAGTTTTCGGTGTACTTCAGGAGTTGATGACTTGCTTGAGAAATTTTCTCAGGTCTCTACAGTTTGTTCATCATCAAATTTCTGATGTGATGTGTATTCTCAAGAGGTGTAATATACTAGATCAGGGGTCAGCAACCGGTGGCCTGCATGCAGTCCAAACATGCATTTTTGGCAGCCCATAAAAGGTTGACCATGCATACATGAAATGTGGCCAATATGTTGAATTATTTAAATAATACATTTTATACCTATACTTTGTGATATCACCGTGCAACTTGGCACAAGTCAACCTTGTGAGTTGTGCCAAGTTGTGTCAAGCCAAAATCCCGACGACAGTCGAGATTTTGGCTTGACACACATTAAAGAAAGCATTTTCATTAGAAAATATTCTAAAATTTTATCGATGCTTACCAAAAAAGTAGGGAGACACACATTGTGATGCATAAACTATATTACTTTGTTTTTACATGATAATAATTTTTCATTGAGTTTCATTTTCATGCTTCTTTCATACCTCGTACTTGACATATTTCTATGTTTTTTAAGATTGATATAATAAAAATTGATAATTTAAGTATTTTTTTCACTCACTAGTTTCACTTAATTAAAAACTCTTGAAAATTTTATAACTTGATAACTTAAGGAATTCACAATGTATACCGGAATATAACTTAAAATAAACTTTAATATATACTTCCTATATTTCACAACATCACGTTGCCATCTTCACGGGAACATAAGACTAAGACACGTGCACGCAGGCACTAAAACAGTAAATGAGGTCGAAGAGAGAAAACTTCTGTTTTTCCTAAAGTCCTGATGAAAAAAAAAAAAAAAAATCAACACTTCCAAAACAGAGTTCGAAAGAGCAAAAAGCAGGAAACTAACAGCCTGCTAGTTTCCAAATGGCAGCCGAGCCTTTTGGTCTCTCACCAAAGCAATTGGCTGTAACTTCTGTCCAACACTATTCCCACCCTATCACACCCTGATGGCTCTACTGCATCATCACTCACAGAAAAAGCCAACCTTCTGGCCTCATACTTTGCTCCAAATGCATGCATAACTGATGACGGTAAATGTCACCAAACCATTCCAGACACCCGACATACAATGCCCCCTATATCCTTTTGCCAGGATGAGATGAGAAAAATGCCTGTTCAAATTAGACACAAAAAAGTCTCCTGACCCTGATGGCATTCTCCCAATTGTTCTGAAAGTGTGCTCCAGAACTGACTCGTATCCTATGTCACCTATATATACTCTCCTACTCCACTGGAATCTATCCCACAAACTGGAGATCGGCCTATATTCAGCCCATTACCAAGAAGGGTGACAAGTCACTGCCATCCAATTACCGCCCTATCTCGCTTACTTCAGTCCTGTCAAAGGTAATTGAAAAAATCATCAATTCCCAACTCCTACACTATCTTGAAGACACTCACCAAATAAATGACTGCCAGTATGGATTCTGCCACTGCCGATCAACAGGAGATCTACTCACATACGTCACCATCTCTGGACAAATGCAATGGAGAGGTTTGGCAAATCTCAAGTGGTTGCACTAGATATCTCCAAAGCCTATGACCGGATCTGACACAAAGGCCTACTAGGCAAACTACCATCATTCGGCCTCACCCAGGACTTCTGTAGGTGGATTGCCAGTTTTCTGTCTGGATGCACTCTGTGTGTGATGGTGGACAGTTCCCTGTCCTCTCACCACCCAATTAATGCTGGGTTCCCACAAAGTTCTGTCCTCTCACCAACTCTCTTCCTGCTATATATCAATGACCTACTGCAATTGACCTCCAACCCAATACACAGTTTTGCAGACAACAGCACACTACACTCTTCGCTTGCATTTGATAAGCCTTACCATACACAACTCACCTTAACCTACAGAACATCAACCACCACCCTCAACTCCGATCTCCAAGCCATCCTACAATGGGATTCGGATAACTTCATAAATTTCAAAGCCAATAAAACCCAGTTCTGTACTATTTCCCATAAAAAAGAACCATTTTTCCTATCCTTTTTGATGATACCCAAATTTTCCAGACAATTTGAGATCTCGCTCCTTGGAATCACCATCACATCAAACCTCTCCTGGCACAAACATATCTCAAACATTGCATTCTCAGCCTCAAAAAAAAAAATAGGATTTCTCTTTTGCTCAATACGTTACTTCATCCCTGAACAGCTATTAACATTATACAAGTCACAAATCCGCCCAACTATTGAATACTGCTCCCACATATGGGGTGGGACCCCCAAAAACTCTATCAAAATGCTCGACTCAATGATCCATCCTTTACCAACTCCCCCCCCCCCCCCACTTTCACACAGATGTATGGTCTCTGCAGTATGTTTATTCTACAAATATTTCTATGGGAAAAGCTCATCTGAAATAACATCAATAATTCCTCCGCTCAGTACTAAACTCATTGGAACACGTGCAGCTGCTGCACAACATCTCATCACAGTACACATAGAAACAAACACAACAAATTTCTTTTCCTCTTCCTTCATCCCTGCAACTGCTACACTGTGGAACAGTCTCCTACTTGCTGTGGTTCCCAAGGAATACAATTTATAGTCATTCAAATGAAATGTAAACAAATTCCTCCTTTCCCAACCCACTACCCATACACAGTACTAACATACTATAGGTTGACCAACCAACCTCCTGTATATGGGCCCAACATAAAAAAAAAAAAAAAACTTTCCTATCTACAATTTTCCTCCAAATCAATCTGTTACCTTTCAAGACTCCAACATTATCAGATCTTACATTTCTATCTTCTAAGGCACTTTTTACTGTATCAATCCCCCTATATCTTGGTCTTTTTCCTGCCTACCTGGCAGAGAACACTTGTTTTACTAATCTTTCTTCTTCTTCCATTCTAGTTAAGTGACCATACCACCTGAGATAAGCTCTGCTAATGCATTCCTGGATGCTGACAACGTCAAGTTCTTTCCTAATATCCTTGTTTTTAATATGATATTGCCATTAATGCCATCTGTTCCTGTCCCTTATCTTTTCAGGACTCTCATAACTGTGGTCTCTAGTCTTTGATCAAGTGTTTTACTTCTGATATACCTCTCAGATCAATAAGTTAAAATTAGTTTGAACACTGCCTTGTACACAGCAAATTTAGTGATTGGCAAATTTCTCTACAATTCCATTTAAATTTATTCATTTGACTTCCTACCATAACAGAATCAACAAAAGTTGATTCTGTTGTCTATTTCCATATTTAATTTACCATCTTCACTAAAAATCGGACCTAAGCAGTCGAAATATTTTACTTGTTCTATGGGTTCTCCATTCACAATGCAGTTGATATTTTCAACAATTCTGCCTATTTTCATTGCCTTTGTCTTTTTATTGCTGACCTTCATACCAAATCTATTACAAGAGTTATTGAATTTAGTCAGGGAATCTTGCAGACTTGTAGCAGATTTATTTAGAAGTACAACATCATCTGCATAGAGTAAAGAGCTGAGATTAACATCTCCAATTTTGATATCCGGGTTAACACCACTTTCCTTCATAATGTGATCCATATAGATAATGAATAACAGAGAGGATAATGATTTGTCTGACACCAGATTTAACATTAAATCATCTTCCTGTACTTCTTTCAATTCTAATTGCCACCTTACAACTCAAATAAAAACAAAGTATTTCTTGATATAATGCCCCATTCACACCATATAGCTGTAGCGTTTTGAGTAACTTCTCCCTCTTGGCACCTTGTTATATGCCTTTTCCAGTTCTACAAACTTAAATACAGATCTTTGTTATATTAGCATGTTTTCTCAACTATTTGTCATAAAGTGAAAATCTGATCCTAACAGACTCTATTTGGCCTAAATCCAGTTTGTTCTTCACCTAGCTTCTCTTCCACAAACCTTCTCAACAGTTTCTCAAGTATACTTGCATAGATCTTACCAGGAACACTCAGTAGAGAAATACCTCTGTAATTCTGACATTCAGTTTTATTTCCATTTTTATATATGGGTACTATGAGAGCTCTACTCCATCATCTGAAATTCGTCCCTCTGTCCAGGCCTTCTGAACTATTGCAATGCAGCCCCTGTAAGTCTTATATTTCCATACTTCAGCATTTCTGGTCAAATATCATCTACTCCTGCTGCCTTTCCATATTTCAGGCTTTTGATAGCTTTTTCTGCTTCAAGTATGGATATGTATTCCTTACTGCATACCTGGTCAGTGTTTTTTACCACTGTGCTGTCATCGCTCCTTCTTTCATTTAGCAATTTTTTGAAGTAATTACTTCATATTTCATGGATATCTCTTTTCTCCAGTTTTCATAATCACCTTTATTACCCCTAAAATCTTTTACAGCACTCTTTCTTCCATTTCTAAGCTTCCTCAACAACTTCCAAAATATCTTGCCACCTTCTTCATATTTATTTTTTATGTTCTTACCAAAGTCTTCCCATGACTTTTCTTTAGCTAGTTTTACACAGTGTTTAGCTTTCTTACATTTGTCTCTGTATTCTATAAAGAACACAAGCTGACTTATTTGCCAGGAACATTTATTTGATATGCATTCTTCTTTTCTTTCACTACCTCTTTAACTTCCTGTGTTCCTGATTTTTGTATCCTTACAGACAACCTCACCACATGACTCTCTGGCTGAATCACTCAGTATTTTCTTCACGGCTTGCCACTGAATCTCCAAAGTTTGGTTCCTGTTCTCAAACTCTTTCATTTTTTCTTAAATAATGTTTGTGTATTTTAGTCTACAGTTCACATCTGAGAGCTGCTCAACTTTTATTTGCTTTAAAACTTTCTTACATGTTATTCTTCTCAATATGAAATTCAATTTTATCCTGCTCAAGACTAAATAGTGATCACTTCCATTTTCAAACCCTCTGTACACTCTTGTGTCCTGCACCAGGGTGAAAACATCACTATCAATATAGCCAATGAAACTTTTCTTATTCCTTGCCTCTTCTCTTCATGTGAATTTGTCTAGCTTTTTATGTTGGAACATGGTATTAGTAACTAGTCCATGTCCTGAGCAAAAATCCAGCAGGTATTTGCCATTTTTATTAGCTTTGCTGTTTTCTTCAAATGTTCCCAAAATATTCTGTATGTATGACAACCATTTCCTACTCTGCAATTTAGATTCCCAACATGGACCAACTTTTCCTTTTTCACTGTGTCAGTTGCGTTCTCTAAAGCCTCAAAAACTTCCTTACATGTTCTTCTTTTCAATGTGCAATTCAATTTTATCCTGCTCAAGTCTAAATTGGTGATCACTTCCAATTTCAAATCCTCTGTACACTCTGGTATCCTGCACCACGGAGAAAACATCACTATCAACACAGCCAATGAGACTTTTCTTATTCCTTGCCTCTTCTCTCCATGTGAATTTGTCTAGCTTTTTATGTTGGAACATGGTATTAGTAACCAGTCCATGTCCTGAGCAAAAATCCAACAGGTATTTGCCATTTTTATTAGCTCTGCTGCTTTCTCCAAATGTTCCCAAAATATTCTGTATGTCTGACAATCATTTCCTACTCTGCTATTTAGATCCCAAACATGGACTAACTTTTCCTTTTTCACTGTGTCAGTTGCATTCTCTAAAGCCTCAAAAACTTTCTCATGTTCTTCTTTTCAATATGCAATTCAATTTTATCCTGCTCAAGTCTAAATTTCTCTCCATGTGAATTTGTCTAGCTTTTTATGTTGGAACATGGTATTAGTAACCAGTCCGTGTCCTGAGCAAAAATCCAACAGGTATTTGCCATTAAAATACAATTTTATTTAATGCTGACCATAAAAACAAACTTATATTGCAGCCAACCAGTTTCGGCAGCAGAGTATCTGGCTTTTTCAAGGCATTTATGAAAAGACATAAAAACTAGTAAATGCAAATTGAAAGGAACATAAAAAACGTTGAAAACCAACTAGTAGCTAAGGTTACATGTTCGCGTGACAGAGAGCACTTATTGTTCTTATTCATTATCACGCATGCGTGTTTGTTGTAAACGTGTAATGTGATTACTGGCTAGCTGTAGTTCAGCTTGATTAAGAGAGAGGATAAGGTTTTTCCACAAACTATTTAGAATTACACCCTGATTTCTGTAAGTTTCCGTCGTTATTGACACTATTGTGGCTTCCTCGAATAAACGATGTCTGTAGTCGTCATCGAGATAGGTATTTGCCATTTTTATTAGCTTTGCTGTTTTCTCCAAATTTTCCCAAAATATTTAGTATGTCTGACAATCATTTCCTACTCTGCTGTTTAGATTCCCAACATGGACCAACTTTTCCTTTTTCACTGTGTCAGTTGCGTTCTCTAAAGCCTCAAAAAATTCCTCCACTTCTACTTTAGTAGAACCTTCTGTGAGACCATAGGCACAAATAAGTCTCATTGTCCAGTTTCCCATTCTATTATCTGCCCACATCCCTCTACTTAAGACTGCCTCCTATTCAAGAAGATTAGCCTCTATTTTGTGTTGAATACTATGGCTACTCCTTCTTTTCCTTGATTGTCATTGCCTGAATATAACATTTTGTATTTATTGCTCAGAAAGATCTCACCAGTTTTTGCCTTTTTTGTTTCAGTCCCCTCTATGTCGATCTGGTACTAATCCAATTGCTCAGCTAGCTCCATTTCTTTGCCATTCAGGCTTCCTATGTTGATAGTACCGATCTTGAATTCTGGTGATGATGAGTTGGGGAGGTTTTAGGATTTGTTCCAGTAGCTGACTTTTCGCTGTTTGCCCTGGTTCCTGATGAAAACAATGGGGGACTTGTTTAACCTGGCCGACGTCCCAGCCAGCATGAAATTCTGGCATGTTGTACCACCATTTTATGTTTTGGTTTAAGCCAATAAGAACACAATTTGGTCGGCTAAATCCCAAATTGCCAGCACATCCTCGCTCATTCAGTATTCAGGTAGATACCTAACAGGGTGCACCACGAGAAGGTGAGGATTGGACATTAGGTCAGAAACCCTGGTCGGTTCTCTGCATTCCTTTAAAGGCTATGTGGAGGTAATAACCTCTCAGTTATATAGCTTTGATCCTTAAGTACCCCATTTATAAGTTTTCACTGTTAATGTGAAATAATTTGACATACTGAATATTACATTTCTTTCCTAATGCTAAAGTTTATTTATTCTAAGAATTAAATACTCACCTGTAAATCTTCTTTAATTAAAAAAAAGTTGGCCAAACACTGATAGACTTCAGGATTTGTAGACTCAGCTTCTATTCCTTTATGAATATAGTTTTTACATAGTTCCTCTGAATTATTTTCGAAGCTGAAAAATAAAAATAATAGTAAAAAACAATGGAAGAACAGTATCTGAAATTAATAATTAATACATGGTACACAGCAAAAAAAACAGAGCATAGAGTGATCACAGGTATTTTGGTCTGAATTATTCAGGAGAGAACATTATAAAAGAGGCACTCATTTTGCCTAAAATATGGTTTCTTATTCTGTTAGCATATTTTAAACTAGGTTACATTTTAATCTAATTAATTTTAATATGTTTGACTAAAGTATGTACAAGATTGGAAGAAAATTGGCCCAAGATTGGCTCCTTAACTCCTTAAGGACCACTACTGTTTAATTTGTACATTAGTGATATAGGGAAAGATTTAAGAGGAGATATTCAACTCTGTTTGCTGATCATACAAAACTGGAGAGGGAAATGTTTGATAAAGGTGATGAAGATTTATATAAACTGGCAGTGTGAACAAACGACAATGGTTGTCAATTTAATGTTTCGAAATTTAAGGTAATGCACTTTGGGATGAAAAGATTACATATTTTGTATCATATTGATGGTGCCGGATTACAGGAAATTGATGAGGCCAGAGATCTGGGGAAAGAAGTCATGGTAGACAGAGGTTTGAAGTTATAGGGACATATTGCAAAAGCTAGCAGAATAGCTCAAAGGATTATTTGGATGCTGATGAACACATTGACAAGTAAAGAGAGGGAGGTTATTATCCCTCAGTAAATATGAATATGTAAGATGACTGATCTGTGCAGAGCCTAAGAACAACAACTTTCTCTCTTCTGTTCCTACATTGACTAAATTGCAAATGATTAATCTCATGCAGAAAGTTTATTTTACACTTGGTTAGACTATAATAAATTTAGTTTAATCCTTTATCCAAGTGAGAGCAAACAAAGTTTGTACTTTGAAAATATCTTCAGGACTGGGGATAAGGTAGTAACAACACCGGGCAACTCGTAGCAAAGGTGGACCAAGCTAACATCACTCCTATCTCAGTATCTCCCATAATGCAAAACATCTCCTTGTGGATATGTACAACGTTATGCATTAGGGGAAGAGCCACTACCCAGACTAGTTTCGACCTTTATTGAGGTCTCTTCAGTGGGAGCCAGGCCCAGAAGTTGAGATACCAGGCAGAAGCAATGGTGAGGTCAACTTTATCTACAGGAGTTGCCAAAAGGTGTGCCACCTTTTTATTAAATTACTCTGGATTTAGAGAAAGATGTTGAAAGTTTATTTTACACTTGGTTAGACTATAATAATTTGCGCTTTGAAAATATCTTCAGGACTGGGTTGAGTTGCCCGGTGTTGTACTACCTTACCCCCAGTCCTGAAGATATTTTCAAAGTGCAAACTTTGTTTGCTCACACTTGGATAAAGGATTAAACTAAATTTATTATAGTCTAATCAAGTGTAAAATAAACTTTCAACATCTTTCTCTAAATCCAGAGTAATTTAATAAAAAGGTGGCACACCTTTTGGCAACTCCTGTAGGTAAAGATTACCTCGCCATTGCTTTTGCCTGGTATCTCCACTTCTGGGCCTGGCTCCTACTGAAGAGACCTCAATAAAGGTCGAAACTAGTGGCCCTTCCCTTAATGCATAACATTATACATATCGGCAAGGAGATGTTTTTTGCATTATGGGAGATACTGAGATAGGAGTGATGTTAGCTTGGTCCACCTTTGCTACGAGTTGCCCGGTGTTGTTCTACCTTACCCCAGTCCTGAAGATATTTTCAGGCGCAAACTTTGTTTGCTCACACTTGGATAAAGGATTAAACTAAATTTATTATATTTTAATCTCATGCAATTTTTTTTTTCAGTGCTTCCTGCCAGGAATATTGACATTGGACAAATAACTTTGATTTTATAAACTGTTTGTAGTTAGCATATACTTAGCCGGACTGGTTGGCCAAGTGGTTAGCGTATCTGCTCACCAGCCAAAAGGCTGCAGGTTCGAATCCTGTCATGGGGATGGATGTTTGCGATTGTCTGAAAATACTAGTGGTGGTGGGCGGCAGATGGTGTTGGTGTAGATGATGATGATAAATGCAGTTCACTGAAGTTGGTGGATTGAGTGGTGGAGACAGAGTTGTAGAGTAGGTGCCTTCCTTTGATGAGTCTTTAGACTCCCTAGAGGTGTCACATAATAATAATATAGTACCATCAAACAGTATGAGCTGATATAGCAGCTGCATCTGCAATGTCATTTCCCTTAATTTCAATGTGGCTGGGAGTCTAATTCAACCAAACATCAAAATTAAAGGTCTTCATTCTGTACAAAAGTTGTAACACCTCACCAAGCACTGGATGTGGATTATACACTGGAGAGGAGATAGCCTGTAAAGAACTCAAAGAGTCTGTATAAATTACATACTTTTGGTAAGAGTTTTCTTTTATATGTACAAGTGCAAACTGAATGGCATGCAACTCTGTGGTATTACTGTAATCGAATAGGATATGGTTGGAGACAGTAATTTTAGGAAACACAGCAGCAAAGCCAACAAATCTCCAATCTCGAACCATCGGTATATACAGAGCCGGCGCTAGGGTCTTTGCCACCCGCATGCAATTTCTGTCTAAGCGTCCCTGTAACGATCTGGGAGTGTGTGGTTCTTTTACAATAATAAAAATTTAAATTATTTGAAATTTCTTAAATAAATATTGACAGAACAGCCAAACGTTGGTTCGCCAAATGTAACGAACTGGGGGTGTTGACTAGGCAGAATAATCATTAAAATCCCGAATATTCAAAAAATTCTCAAAAGTTAAAGCAAATTTTGATAAAGCCACTTCACTTTAATCGTTTAATATAATGATACAGGGATTATAGCCTTCTCACCAACCCAATCGCTAACAAAATTAAAATGAATTTTAATTAAAGTTAAAATTTATTTGAACTAAAGTTTAAAAAATGCTTGCATTTTACAAGTTAGTAAATTCTTAGTAACTTGTAAAAAATTTTTAATAATTTTTATAAGTGGAACCATCTTTTAGGAAAATAAAAGAAACTCAAGATAGATGAGAAAATAAGAAAAGAATTCAGAAATAATTAGAACATTTAATATAAGTATTCAAAAAATAACATCTTTACAGAATAACAGAAAATAAATTAAATTACATAAATATACTTGAAATTTTTTAAATTAAAATTTTAAGGTTTTTGATTTCATATTCACAAAATTAGAAATAATGGTCTTAACGTCTAATTCCGCACATATATCATTTTCAATAGCTATTAGCACTAAACTAACAAGCCTTTTTTGTGTCATACTCGTTCTTAAGTAGGGTTTAATCAATTTTCAACTTGGAAAAGGAATGTTCACTGCTCGCTACACTAACAGTTAAGGTTAATAGTATTCTTAAAGCAATTGAAAAGTTACGGAAAGATAAGTTATTGGACACAATAAAATTAAGAATATCGAAAGGGTTTTGAATATTTAAATTATCCTTCTGAAAAATATCCCAGAAAGCACATAACTCGTCATATGGTTCTATTGCATTTACATCTTTATTGTACAGTCCTTCAAGAGAATCTCTAAACCATCACAATTTCTTCGTAAATCTTCGTTATCGATTTGTAGTAATTTATACAAGAAATTGAAATTATCATAATATGTTTTTAGTTGTTCAAAATGTTCTATTAACGAACACATTGCAACGTCTATAAGTGTATAAAACACATTCACTCTACATTTATCTTCTGGTGATTGTGGCGTTTCGTCATGATGCTCGTAGTCCAATTGTCACGTCTTCTTTCGTCGTCGAACTTCCGTACCAGTTTTAAATTCTTGTTCTCCATCCACCTCTTCACTCAGTTATTTTGCGTTTTTAGAACTTCTTTAAAATTTGTATCTGATCGATACTCTTGTAAGAATATTTTTAATTTTTCAATAGATTCTAAAGCAAGTGTAATGTTCATATTTTTGTCTTGAAGCATTTTACTCACAGGGTTTATTCTGTTAAGTAAATCATGCCAAGTTATAAGAGAGCAAATAAATTTGTAGTCCTTTATTTTAGCACATAATGTTTGTGCTTCATGCTGTTTCTTTATTAAAATTTTCATTATTTAAAATTTCAAAAAATGCATCATAAATTTCTCCTAACTGATATCGTAGAGGATGGATTGCATTAATTTTACTTTCCCATCGTGTTTCTGATGGCTGTTTCAATGTTAAATTTTTTATGAACTTTAAAAGGATTGCCCAACGTTTGTAAGAGAATGAAAAGAAATTTCACATTTCTTGAATAATTGCAAAGAAACTAATTGTATCTGCGTTCACTTTGGCTGCATCATTAATGATTAAATTTAGAGTATGAGCAGCACATGGCACGTAAAAAGCTTGAGGATTTTTGTTTGAAAGCAATTTTGGAGCCCATTTTTTTTCTTTTTCATATTTGCCCCATTGTCATACTCTTGACCTCGCATGTCTTCAATGGGAATGTTCCATTATTGTTGCACATAAACAATGTCCTGTGCAATCTGATATATCTGCAAAACCTAAAAAGTTTTCTCTGATCTTTATAATTCCATTGTCACAGGAAACAAAGAGAATAATAATGGTCATTTGTTCTGTTTTACTTGCATCAGGTGTGCAGTCTAAAATTATGGAATAATATTCAGATTTGCGAATTTTGATAATAAAATTGTATCCCTGATTGCATTACTTAAAGTTTCCAATATTTCATTTCGACTGTCTTTACTCAAATAGTATACCCTATTGTTTCGTTGTAGGACACTTTCAACATGATTTTCCATAATGGGATCAAACATAGCAAACAGTTCGACTAATTTTAAAAAATTGCCGTTATTCCTTTCATATAATTTATCAGATGATCCGCGAAAAGCTAAATTTACGGTCGAGCATTCTAAAACACTTGACCGTTATTTCTTTTCCATTTCATACATGCTTTGAGTCTGGAAATCAATAGTATTTTTTTTTTTTTTTTTTTTTTTTTAAATTTTTATCAAGTTCCTTCCATTTTAAGAAATTTTTCATGTGAGTTAAACTAGTCTTATGTCTATGTAAAGTTGTACTTACATTTCTCCAATTGTTATAACCTTCGACAAGACTCAGTAGGTGATTCAGTAGGTGCGACAAGTTTGCAACAAAAGCAAAAAACAGAATTTAAAGTTTCAGAATAAATGAGCTATGTTCTTGACAAGAGCTCCCGTTTTCCATTTTTCTATTATAATACGTGTCGTCAAATTTACAACCATACGTATCTCTGAGATTTATTATATTTTTATTTTGAACAGGCCCCATTTCAATTAAAACAACTCGTAACTTTTCATCAATATTTCCCCATTCACCTGGATCTTCTAAATTTACAGACACTAACAATGTGTTAGTTTTGTGGTCAACTACAACTAAATCTTGTTGTAGTCGACTAAATCCTAACTATTTTTCACTTAAATCATGTTCAATTATCTTGATCAATAGTTGCAATAGTACTTTCATGCAAACTGGATGATGTGCACGGTTCTTCAACTCTGATTTCTGATGTATCGAGTTGGTTACAATCTGCATCAGAATATTTTAATATTTTAGCATATTTATTAAGAGCCCCAGTTTGTTTCTTAATATCTGCTTCTTTCGCAGCATGACGCTTACGATTTTGTGCACCGAATAACTTTTTTTTTAAATTTTTGATTCATTTCTATTTTATACCCACAAGAAATTATTACACAACATGACACAGAGACGAAATAATAGTCGGCACTGCGCTACTGTCAGTAGCCTACTGAGATGTGTACCATATGACTGGTTAACTAGCAACAAATGTTTTGTACAAAAATTTGTTTCTGCACATGAAAACCGTTCACCGTTTCACTTTAGATAGATTGCAGTAGACACAACATTCTGCAGGCAAGCATTTAGCCTGCTCTAGCTGCAAAATTGTAAACAGCTGGGTGATCAAAGAGGCGGCAACATACTTTTTTTTAAAATTTTTATTCAGTGTATCTGGCCTTATTTATTTTAATATTGATCATTCTAAGAATTTTTTGTTTTTATGATAAAATTTTTGTTTCTTAAAAATTAACTTATGAACCATTCCCTGGCGGCGGTTCTCCCATCGTAGTGCCGCCCGCATGCCCGCTTCCGCCGGCCCTGGGTATATAGATAGGGAAAAAATCAGTGGGCTGCTTTATATGCATTAAATAACTGAAGGTAGACAGATGGTGTATGAGACTTCTGTAGTTGACAAAGTGAGAGGTTGCAAGATGGGATTCAAGCCTGCCATGGAAGAATGCTGTTTCGTGAATACTGACAACATTACTGCAAGTAATGTTGTCAGTATTCATGCTAATAGCTTTCCCAGCCACTTTAGTGCACACACCAAAAGGATGTATGGCAGTCAGATGTGTGTGATACTAGGCCTCCCAACAGAGAAAAGAGACTGGTCTGTGCAGCATTATCTGGAAGGGACTTTATTTTTAGAGTATAATTAAGAGACAAATGTTTTCATGTATAAGTGATGGGGTGGGGGGGGGGTCATTTGATTCTACATAAAGACTGAATGGGTGATGTGTAAAAATCATCAGTGACTATTTGGATACTCTGATGATTGATAGGGTCCAACCACCAAAGAGTGATCACACTTGCAGAACCGTAAACTTGGGATCTGTAATCAAGCTTTGAACATACAAGTACATAATAAATGCAGAACAAAGAAAATTGATCAGCTCCATTCCATAAAGGATACAATGATAGATATTCAATGGCTTTTCATTTTTCCTGAAAACAATGAATGTGTGTAAAGAATGTTAGCTTTCTGCCAAAGATGAGTCCCAAGAACTTGGCCTCGGATATTATTGGGATAATAGTTTGTCCCATTCTTAAATCAGGATCAGAGTGAAGAGTGCACTTCTAGCAGAAGTGTACACAGTTTTTTCTGCAGAAAACCTGAACCCATTACAAAGAGTCCATGAAGAGACATGATGAAGTTGTCTTCCAATGAGCCTCACATTGTAGGCATGACAGTAAATTGTGAAGTTATCGATATAAAGGCAATTATCTACTGTGGGAGAAAGCTGTTCAGTAATTAAGTTACCTTTCACAGTGAAGGGGCTCACACTTAAGACAGAGCTTTGAAGAACTTCCTTTTCTTGATATGGTTGAGATAGCATGCTTCCCAATCAGACTTGAAAGACTTAGCTGGATAGAAAGTTTTTAATAAAAATAGGGGTGTCCCCTCAGACCAAGATTAAACAGGTCATTTAATATGCCATTTCTCCAGGCTCATATGCTTCCATTCAAAGAATACTAAAAATGCAGGTTCTTGTTTCAGGAAAGCATCTCTCATACATGTTTCTAAATGATCCAAGTGGTCCAAGGTTGACAAGTGTCTATGAAAGCCATATTGTGTGTTGGAAAGAAGTTTGTTGATTTCCAAGTATCAGAGAAACCTTGCATTTCATTTTTTTTATTAGTCATACTAATAAATTATATTACACAAAAAATGTGTTATAAATTTCATACAAATTAAATTGCAATGCATTTTTGGCAAAAGTTACAAATTTCCTAAGGATGTAATTAAAGAATTAATTTACAGTGCTCACAGAAAACTAGGCAGAGAGACATTTCAGTATGAAATATGTTGACACCAAATTGCTATGCAGCTCTTACTACGTTGTACCATATTTTGCACCAAGTGATACAGGAGTTCTTGAGGCAAATTGGCCCACTCCTCTTTCAGAGAAAGGATAAAGCCTTGTTTGTTTTCAGGAGGAGAATTTTGAGCAGCAAATACATCTCCCTATTGCATTTCAAACATGTTCTATGGGCTGAGATCTGGGGAGTGTGCTGGTCACTCAATTTGATAAATATTCTCGGCATCCAGAAGTATCTCCAATGCTCGTGTATGATGTGGTGTCATCCATAAAAATGAATTCTTCATCTACAGCACCATGGAACATGATGTTGAAGAGCTTCATTGTAATACTGTTCACCAGTCATAGTCCCTTTTTTTTTTCCAGCTTTTAGCTCAGTTCATCCATTAAGCATGCTTCTCCACACCATGACCCAGCACCATTATATCTATCCCATTTCAAGAACATTCTTGCGATGGAGCAGTACCACTTTCACACCAGATGAAGTGACATCTAGAATCAAAGGAAAAAAAAAGACTACTCTCATCTGTAAAGAGCACCTTAACTCATTGGAGTGTTGTCCAATTTTTATGGATGCAACACACCACTGAAAACATGCTCTACAATGAGCTGTGGACAGGCCTTCGGGCATATAAGCATGCTTATCGCAGACACCCTCCTATAGTTTGTTGAGACATCTATGTATCTGTGCTTGAATGGAGCCAACTTGCAAGATGACCTGCCGTGGTGCATGTTGATTACATTTTGCTGTTATAACTAAAAATCTGTCTTCGTGAGACCTCTTGAAGACAGATTTTGGTCTTCAGAGTGGTAAATGCATTCCTTTGGTTTGAAATGCTGCCCAGAAAGCCTGGATACAATGTTATGTGAGATTCCAAGCACTCTGGTAATATTGATAATTCTGTGGCCTTCTTCAAGCTTTCTAATAATTCTTCCCCGTGTGAAATCATCTAGATGATTTCACACGGGGAAGACATTACAAGACATCCAAGTTTACAACTTTATTTCATCACGAAAAGAGCCTTCCTTCAAACACAATTCACTTAATGCAGCCTTTTATCCTGTTGAGAGCTAACACTTGACCCCTTTGTGGCAATTCAGAAATTCGAATGTGTACTTGCTTTCTACAAGACAATTCATCTGAATTTGCAGTTGTAATCTTCAGAAATAGTGTTCATCCTTAGGTTTTGGGCACCAGTGTATATACAGGCTGTCCTTGACTTATGATCAATCATAGCATTAACAAAACCTTATAAATTGATTAAATCTAGGAATACATAACAATGATTATACAGTAGCGAACAAATTAATCTAAACTCTCACATTTTAAAAAATCTTAATTTTGCAAGAAAATAAGTACAAAAATTTAACTCCAACTCATCATCATCATCAAATTCCTGACATATACCCTCAAAGGGTGTACAGGATATGATAATACCACATGAAAAATTTACATCATTATTAACTTCCTATCTACAATTTTCCTCCAAATAAGTCTGTTACCTGTTAAAACTCCAACATTATCAGATCTTATATTTCTATCTTCTAAGGCACTTTTTACTGTATCAATCCACCTATATCTTGGTCTTCCTCTGGGTCTTTTTCCTGCCAACCTGGCAGATAACACTTGTTTTGCTATTATTTCTTCTCCCATTCTAGTTAAGTGACCATACCACTTGAGATTAGCTCTGCTAATGAATTCCTGGATGCTGACAATGTCAAGTTCTTTCCTATATCCTCATTTTTAATATGATATTGCCATTGATGCCATCTGTTCGTGCCCCTTATCTTTCTCATAACTCTCATATCTGCAGTCTCTAGTCTTGGGTCAAGTGTTTTACTTCTGACCTACTTCTCAGATCAATAAGTTAAAATTGGTTTGAACACTGCCTTGTATACAGCTAATTTAGTGTTTTGGCTAATTTCTCTCTTATTCCATTTAAATTTATTCATTTGACTTCCTACCATGCAAGCTTTGTTGATTCTGTTGTCTATTTCCATATTTAATTTACCATCTTCATTAAAAATCGTGCCTAAGTAGCTGAAATGTTTTACTTGTTCCACAGGTTCTCCATTCACAACACAATTGACATTTTCAATGATTCTGCCTATTTTCATTGTCTTTGTCTTTCTATTGCTGACCTTCATACCATATCTATTACAAAAGTTATTCAATTTAGTCAGTGAATCTTGCAGACTTGTAACGGATTTATTTAGAAGTATAACATCATCTGCATAAATCAAAAAGCTGAGATTAACATCTCTAATTAATTTTGATATCAGGTTTAATACTACTTTGCTTCATAATGTGATCCATATAAATAATGAATAACAGAGGAGACAATGTACATTCTAGTCTGACACTAGATTTAACATTAAACCATCTTCCTATACTTCCTTCAGTATAGGAAGATGGTTTAATTATCTGCTGACTTACAATTCAAATAATGACTAAGTATTGCATGATATAATGTCCTATTGACACCTGTAGTGTTTTGAATAGCTTCTCTCTCTCTCTCTCTTGGCACCTTATCATATGCCTTTTCCAGATCTACAAAACTTAAATACAGATCTTTGTTATATTCCCATGATTTCTCAACTATTTGTCATAAAGTGAAAATCTGATCCTGACAGCCTCTATTTGGCATGAATCCAGCTTATTCTTCACCAAGTTTCTCTTCCACAATCCTTCTCAAGTATACTTGCATACATCTTACCAGGAACACTCAGTAGAGAAATACCTCTGTAATTCTCACATTCAGTTTTATTTCCATTTTTAAGTATGGGTACTATAAGAGTGCTGCTCTAATCATCTGAAATTCGTCCCTCTGTCTGGCTTTTTTGAACTATGCAGGCAGTGCAGCCACTGTAAGACTTTTATACCTCCATACATGGGCATTTCTGGTCAAATATCATCTAATTCTGCTGCTGCCTTTCCACATTTCTGACTTTTGATGGCTTTTTCAACTTCAAGTATAGATATGTATTCCTGACTTCATGCACGTTGAATGTTTTTTTACCACTGCGCTGTCATCACTGCTTCCTTTCATTTAGCAATTTTTCAAAGTAATTACTCCATACTTCAAGGATATCTTTTTCTCCTGTTTTCATTTCACCTTTATCATCTCTAATTCCTTTTACAGCACTCTTTCTTCCATTTCTGAGCTTCTTCAACAACTTCAAGAATATCTTGCCACCTTCTTCATATTTATTTTCTATGTTCTTACCAAAGTCTTCCCAATACTTTTATTTAGCTAGTTTTACACAGTGTTTAGCTTTGTTACATTTGTCTCTGTATTCTGTGAGACAATCCAACTTATTTGTCAGGAACGTTTGATATATTTTCTTCTATTCTTTCACTGCCTCTTTAACTTCCTATGTCCACCAAGGAGTTCTGATTTTTCTATCCTTGCAGTCCACCTCACCACATGCCTCTCTGGCTGAATCAATCCGTATTTTCTTCAGGACTTGCTACTGAATCTCCAAGATTTGGTTCCTGTTCTCAAACTCTCATTTTCACTTGAATGATGCTTGTGTATTTTAGTCTACAGTTCACATCTGAGAGCTGCTCAACTTTTATTCGCTTTAAAGCTTTCTTACATGTTCTTCTTTTCAATATGAAATTCAATTTTATCTTGCTCAAGACTAAATAGTGACCACTTCCAATTTCAAATCCTCTGTACACTCTGGTGTCCTGCACCAGGGGGAAAACATCACTATCAACAATACCTTAGCCAATGAGACTTTTCTTATTCCTTGCCTCTTCTCTCCATGTGAATTTATGCACATTTTTATGTTGGAACATTGTGTTAGTAATAATCAGTCCATGTCCTGAGCATAAATCCAACAGGTATTGCCATTTTTATTAGCTTTGCTGTTTTCTCCAAATTTTCCCAAAATATTGGAGAAAACAGCAACCATTTCCTACTCTGCTATTTAGATCCCCAACAAGGACCAACTTTTCCTTTTTCATTGTCAGTTGCTTTCTATAAATCCTCAAAAAATTCCTCCAATTCCTGGTAGAGCCTTCTGTGGGATCATAGGCACAAATAAGTCTCATTTTCCAGTTCCCAGTTCTGATATTTGCCCACATCACTCTACTTGAGACTGCCTGCCATTCAAGAAGATTAGCCTAGTATTTAGTGTTCATTACTATGGCTACTCCTTCTTTTCCTTGATTGTCATTGCCTGAATATAATATTTTGTATTTATTGCTCAGAAAGATCTCACCAGTTTTAGTCTTTTTTGTTTCAGTCATCCCTATTATGTCGATCTTATACTTATCCAATTCCTCAGCTAGCTCCATTTCTTTGTCATTCAGGCTTCTTATGTTGATAGTACTGATCTTGAACTCTGGTGAGGTTGAGTTGGGGTGGGCTTTAGGATTCGTTCCAGTAGCTGACTTTTTGCTGTTTGCACTGGTTCCTCGCGAAAACAATGGGTGCCCTTGTTTAACCGGTCGACCCCCAGCCAGCATGAAATTCTGTCATTTTGTACCATCATTTTATGTTTTGGTTTAAGCCAATAAGAATACAGTTTGGTTGGCTAAATCCCAAATTGTCAACACATCCTTGTTTGTTCAGTATCCAGGTAGATACACAACAGGGTGCACCATGAGAAGGTGGGATTGGACATTAGGTCAGAAGCCCTGGTTGGTTCTCTGCATTCCTTTAAAGGCTATGTGGAGGTCTCCTCTCAGTTATACAGCATTGACCCTTAAGGACCACGTAATCTCCAACTTTACCTAATAATCTATATGTGCTTCTTTGTTCCTAATAAGTTCATTAATTCTTAGGCATGGACTACCAACACAGAACACATTTTTTTTTTATTTCTGCATTTCAAAGCTATACTTTTATAACAGATTGTACTGTTACCCTTTGTATCTTAATACACAAATTTTATATGGGGTTGATGTCAGGAGAGTTACCTGGCCACTGAAGTAATTGAATGTTGTGATTTTTGAGGAACTCTTTCACTTTCTTTGAAGTGTGGCATGGAGTGAGATCCAGCTGATTAAGTTGAAAGATAATTTTTTTTGTATTTCTCAATCTGTAGGACTACTCTTTTCTCCAATATTTTTACGTATTGGTCACTTTTCATCATACATCAACAGGCACAAGTGATCCTGGACCGTCATGTGTAAAACAATCCCAGAACATCTTTTTAGCTAGGTGTTTAAGAACTTTTATAGGTGGACAGGAGAAGTCTTCTCAGCTTCTGATTTGAGAACATAGGGTACTCGCTCTCTTTGGACAAAGAAATAACTCTCTTATCAAGAATATGACCTAATTCCACTTCTCAAAGTCCAATCTTTGTACACTTTTGCCCACTGGATACTCTTTTTCTGCATGGCTTTTGTCAACAATTGTTTCTTTTTTTTTGGTCTGTGGCAGTCCTCCCTGCTTTCAACAATCTTCAACAGACTATTATGTAAGAAACATTAATCATAATAGCTGCCAAGTCTGTATTTCAGTCTACAGCAGACAATCTTGGATTCATTTTTCTTTTCCTAATTAGTAAATGATCTTGAGTTTTCCTTTCCTGTCAGGAGAAAAAGGTACCTGTCTCAATAAATCTCTTTAAATTTGCAATAACAGTACCCAAACCAACACCACACTCATTGGTAATTTGTCTTAGTATCATGAATGTGTGCCGAGAAGTAGTACATATTTTTGAATGCTTTCTTAGAGATATATCCATTTTGTAGCTACACAAAATGAATATAAAACAATATGAATGTCAACTTGTTTAAGCTATTAAAAATGCACAACACTATTAAGAAACATCATAGAGATAATTGAAACATGCAGCACTCAACCAAAACAGTGAACTAAACGTGACAAATTCAGCTTGTTCAGATTAATTTGTTTGCTACTGTATATACAGGAAAATTGGCTAGGAACACACCTGCATTAACGGATAAGAATACTATTACTGGGCAGTAGATGGTGAAGTATGGATGGTAAATTAAGTATTATTACAGCTGGTAAAATAAGTTTTATAAAAACAAAACAGAAAATACCTGTGGGTTTTCTCAATTCTCTCACCAACTTTGGCTAACTTTTTTTTCTAGAAGTTTGAATCCAAATTTTTGCCATCTGCTCTACTTTAAATTGATCAAGCATGGAAACTTATTGTTGTGCAATAATGTACTTTCCATCTGATTCATAATAGTCTTGACTCTTGCATTAATCAACATTTGAATCAGATTCATTATAAAAAGAAAACATGATTCCATTTTTGTAGTAATTAATTGTGCATGAACTTGACAGAAGCTTGGCTTTCATTTAAAGCTGATCAACATACTATTACTGGGCAGTAGATGATGAAGTATGGATGGTAAATTAAGTGTTATTACAGCTGGTAAAATAAGTTTTATAAAAACAAAACAGAAAATACCTGTGGGTTTTCTCATTCTCTCACAACTTTGGCTAACTTTTTTTTGCAGAAATTTGAATCCAAATTTTTGCCATCTGCTCTACTTTAAATTGATCAAGCATGGGAACTTACTGTGCAATAATGTAAATAAAAAGAAAACATGATTCGATTTTTGTAGTTATTAATTGTGCATGAACTTGACAGAAGCTTGGCTTTCATTAAAAGCTGATCGACACATTCACAAAGATTTATTTCATCATCACTTTTCACAAAATCCAGAAATAGCAAACACCACCCATTGTAATTTTTATCTGGTATTACAACATCCACCTTCAACAAGAATTTAAAACTGCAGAAGAAGAACCATCTATTATAGCCTACTTTTTAGTCAAGTTATACATTTCTTAGGCTTTCTATTCACAACAAAAAGTCATCATTCCATAAAACAAAACATGCTTTTGAACACATAACGAAACACCAACAACTTGCATTCAAGATAGCAGAAAAACAAACTATTTTCTATTCCACTTGTTTTCTGAAATTCACTTCCAAGAGTGCATAAGCTACTGTTGCAGCAAGTAAATCAGGTTTGGCTGATCATATTGTTAACTTGATGACCATGCTATTAATAATCCATCACAGAAGAAGAAACTTTTGGACAAAAATTACTTTGTTTTGACAGACTGTTGGGAGAACACTCTGAGGATTTTACTATTACATAAAAGATGACATAGAATTAGGCATCCTATTATGTTAGGCTCTCTTCATTAATACCAATCTGAATAAAATTATTTTCCTAAATAACACCTGAGAAAAAAAAAACTTTAATGTTCATTAATTCTGAATCGTATTATTTAATATATATAACTCACTGAATGAGTGTTGTTTCTTATGACTATAGTTACAATCGACAGACCAGTTACCAGATTTATGTAAAAATTTTAGTAGGTCCAGACGGACTTTTTTTTTTTTTTAAATCAATATGGACATCAACAGATGCTCGGCGATGTGCCACACCAGTCCTCACCATGTAGTCCTGTTGTATGCTTTTCTGGAGGCTTCAACTCTCTAGATCAGTCACTCCAGAAACACCATTCATCCATCTCATTGACAGTCTATCCATTCCTCTTTTTTTCCAGGAACATTATCTTCTATTACTGTTTTGAGAAATCCTCCTTCCATCCTCTCAATTTTGCCAAAATATTTCAACTTCCTTCTACCAATATCCTTAAGGAGCTTTCAAGTTTTACTGATCCTTTCCAGAACCAATACAATTGTCTGCTTTTCAGCATATATATCTTCAACAGCCTTCTGTAACATCTCAATAGCAGCTATCATTTTCCTATCAGACTTCTTTAGGTTCCAAGTCTCATATCCATAAGTTGCTATTGGAACAACAATTGCATTCAAAATCCTCAACTTTGTTCTTGTGTAGATAGATCCATCCTTCAAGATTTTAGACAAGTTTCTGATGGTTGTTTTAGCCATTCCTAATATTCTTTTGACATCTTCTAAACAGCAATTGTTTTTGAAAATGGATCCCAGGTACTTGAACTTGCTAACTTAATTCTTTCTCCATTAATGTACAATTGTTTCTGAGGAGCTTCCCTGTCTGTATTTCCTTTGAGAACCATAATTTCTGTCTTGCTAGGAGTGAGATAAGTACTCTGTTCTTACTGATCTTGTTAATTTTGTCAAGAATTTGTCCTAGTTCTTCTTTGTCATTACAAAGGAGTACTGTATCATCAGCATACCTCAGATTACTAATCAATCTACCATTTATCCTAATTCCTGTCTTAAGCTCATCCAATGCTACATGCACGATGTCCTCAGCATAGATACTAAGTAGGTGAGGAGAAAGTAGACATCCATGCCTAACTCCCTTTCCAACCTGAAGCCAATCAGTTAATCCAACACCTGTTCTTACTGTGGTTTATTGGTCACTGTGAAGTTAGCCATCAACCCGATAGTGTTGAGGAAAATCCATTCTTTTCATTACTTCCCACAGTTTCACATGCTGAACACAGTCAAAAGCTTTAGAGTAGTCTATGAATGTCTACATTTTTTATACTTTTCAATGATCTAAATAAGGCAAAGGATCTGAGCTCTGGTTCCCTTACCTTTCCAAAAAACTGCTTGTTCCTCAGGATCATTGCCTCAATCCTATTTAGAATGATCCTTGGTAAAATCTTGCTTTCATGAGAGATTAAACTAATAGTTCAATGATATGACATGAAAGATATCCAAAATATGAAGGATTGCAAGAACTATAAGTTCTTGCAATCCTTCATATCTTCCTTCTACTTATGAAATCAGACTTCTTCCAGTCTCTTTTCCATATCCTTGTAATCAATTTATTAAGCACTCTTGTCCCTCCATCCCCTGTGGCTCAACTCTGCTGGGATTCCATCTGCACCCAAGACCTTATTGGTGCTATGCTGTTTAACTACTCTTTCAACCTCATGCCAAAGTGGAGGATGTTCCAAATCAAAATTTTCCTGGTGAGAGGGCTCCTCCAAATTTATTATCCTCTCTGTTATAGAGTTTCTTACAGTATTCTTTCCATTTGTTTTTTGATTTCTAGTTTTTCTGTTGGTACTGCTCCATTCCTGTTTTGGATGACATTCAATTTGGACCTAAACTTGTGCTTGAGGTCATGAAATAAATAAAACATTATTTTATAATTGTGCCTCCTCATCTGGAATGCTTATCTCTTCATATTTATAGTCAGAAGAGTTATTACTGATCACTTTTCTGACTTCTCTATGTAATCTCTTATATTCTTCAGTTCCTTTGTGTCTTTTTTTCTCCAGCCACCTCATCTTTTGATTAGACCTCATGTTGAAGCTGATATCTATGGATCTCTTGGTCTTCCAATTGGGCCAAGAAGTATCTAGGCCCAATTGGAAGACCAAGAGATACTTCTTGGTTGTATCCTGTATTATAACCTTGACTCCTTCCCAGAGCATTTCAGGTGAATTCTTCTTGTTAGTCCAAAAGATCATCCAACCGAGTTTGTGCTTCTTCTGTGATTCCCATTAGGGATTACTCTGACATCTAGTCTAATGGGATGGGCCTGACTTGGAAGGTTTTGGAGTCGTCTTACTTTGACTCTTACTAGTTGATAGTCTGTACCATAGTCTGCTCCAGGACAAGTACACACATCAGAGATGCTTGTCTTCCAATGACTAAATGGATATTATTTTAATTTACTGATATATGCAATTTTTTGCTCTCAAACAATACTATAACATCTTTCTGCCCACAATTAGTGCACTGATGATGTCCACTTTGGATGGAAGTTCAATCATTGCAATTATTGAAAGTTATTTTATTAGTATGTAGTTTCAATTTCTTACACTGTTGATTATATTAAGCAATTAAAATTCAGAGAATGAAGAATTTAATATGCAGACCACTATTTGGCAATTGGTGATTTAATTCTCAAAGGCATCTAGTTCACAGGATTGCACTTAGAAAGATGTACAATTTCTATAGCTACTGTTTTTCTTAGTGATTATATGTGTTTATAAAATGGAAAATTTCGTGCCATGAAAATTATAATGTTCAGTATTTATAACACTTTAATTCTACCACCTCTCACTTTTTTATTTTGAAATCTTATTGCTGGCCCTTTGAAAAAGGCCATGGCTATAAATTGATGTGTAAGATAAAATTATATGTAATATCTGTCATTAATAATGCTTAAACATCAAACTACAACACTTACCAACAGTCTGTCATATAGATTTCTGCCAAAGAACAATATGAAGAGGATAACTCATTTTTGAGAACTGCTATCTCGGAATTTCCCTGAAATGTATGATGAATAATAATAGAACATTTTCTTTTTCCCCAACAAAATAAGAGGAATAAAATAAATATGAATTATAAAAAGTTACCTGCTTGTCTTCTTCAGACAAAGTCATAGTTTCCAGGATTTTTTTTATAATATTAATACCCTTCTGATAATATTCTATAGCTTCCAGTCCATTACTGAGTTGTCCAAGTGAGAAGTACTTAGTGTGCCCTTCTTCTGGTGCTAACTCTACACAATGAAGTAAGATCTAATCATTAAGGAAAAAAATTAACAGTTCATGTACAGGTATGTTTAGTGTATTTTATAACAAAAATATTCCCATCCCTTATGTTCAAAGTCTATCTGAAAAGATAACTAACTTTTCTCAAAATATAATCTCAATATCACCTTCAAACCATACATTCAGTTAGCTACTTTCATCTGTTCTTGTAAAAGATCAACTTCATCCTCTTACACATCCTGGAATGTGTATAAAGTCCCCATTGCTTGCAGCTTGGCCTACTTTAGACATACTAGTAGAGCTGTTAACATAACCCTGAAGAACACACAAGAACTACATCTGAGATTATATGGAAAGTCAGAACTGGCAGATCATGCTCTGCATATTCCTTCACAGCAGATTAAATGGAAGAAGACAACTGTGCTACACAGAAGTTGTTACAGGTTGTAGAGACTATTTTTAGATCACTATCAGCTATGATACACTCCCCCTAACCTCATCAAGTATGGTAGTATTAATTGGCCAAAGATTTGGGACACAATCATTCTAAGACCATCTTAGCACAAACTCCTCCAAATTAACTTTGCTGTTATCTGGTCCCCACAGAGTGGTCTGTTAGGATATTCCTGTTTTTTAAATCACATGAGAGGCAGAAGAACCTATAGTAAACAAATCACATGTAAGGGCAGGGTCAAGAATATTCTTCTTGAACCAGTCACGAGGAAGACTGTTCCACAGAATTGAGGTAGAAGGAATGAAAGATGACTGGCACGTATGCAGTTGGACTGTACACGGATGTTGAGTAGCTATAGCACGAACTCTTGTAGATCTGGTAGAAACATGGGGCATAATGGATGCTAGTTCTGCTGAACAATGGCCATGGAAATATCTGTAGAAGATTATACAATGCAGAAACTGATCTTCTATGGGAAAGTGGCTGAAGATATGACACTTCTCCGTAAGAGAAGTGTCATTTATCAACCAAACTGCCCATTTCAGAACAATATCAAGAATTTTTAGGGAAGTATTAGGTGTACCACCCCATACATGAGAACAGTATTCCAATGTTGATCAGATTAAGGATTTATACAGAGTAAGTAACTGTTTGACAGAGAAGTACCATCTTGACCAAGTTTTTTGGAAGCTGTTGATGCTATAGAAGTGTTATGATTGTGCCAGGAAAGGTTTGGAGTAAGTTAGTTTGCAAAGAGAGATTTTGTCTTGCCTGTTGAGCTCAGCATTATCAAAAGTAAGTGAAGAAGAGTTGAGGCCTTTGTTATAAGAAAACAAGCAAAACTGCATTTTAGAAGCACCGAAGTTGACTAGGTTGCTTTCACCCCAATCAAGGATACTGTGGAGATCAGTGCTCAGGACAATTATTACAAATGATCTTGAAGCATGAGATGTATGAGCAGGCCTGTCATATGAGAGTAGGACAAGTGAAGTATGCTATCATCAGCAAAACTATGAATAAGGTGTGCAGTCAATGAGAGCAGGTTGTTAATATAAATCAGGAAGAGGGTGGGTGACATTAAAGAGCCCTGAGGGGACACCAGAATTGACAGGAAAATCTGAGGAATCAATTTGAGAAAAAATTGGTGATCCATTTACACAAGGACGAAGGCAGTCCAAATGATAGCTTGTTGAGAAGCCCTCAATGCTAGACCCAATCCAAAGCCTTGGAGATGTTAAGAGCAATGGCACAGGTTTCTTTAAATCTTTCCATGGAATGGGACCAAATGTGAGTGATGTAGGCCAGGAGATTTCCTGTAGATCTGGAGTGGTGAAATTTATACTGATGGTCACTAATTATATAGAAATTTTCAAGGTGTTGAAAATGTTGTGTGTGGATAACTTTCTGCATTTCTTTAGATAACACTGATTTAAGAGCAACAAGTCAATAGCTTAATGGTAAACATTTATCTCCTTTATTTTGGGGAACTGGTTGCATATGAGCTCTCATCTATGCTGAAAAGTGGATGCCAACTGAGTACAGTTAAGTGAAAAAATACAGAGAACAGGTGTTAGTTCAGGAGCACATCTCTTGAGCACAATGGGTGGTATTCCATCAGGACCAGCTGCCTATGTAGTATCCAAGATTCTTCTGATGTCTTTCTGGCAGAAGTTCTCAAGAGATACAATGCTCTAGGCAAGGAAGGAAGGAAATAATCTGCCATGGTCATCTATGTAGGAGCTGGAAGAGACATTATACCTATTAAGACTTAGTTTCATGTTTGATGTTACGAAAATCGAAGAGGAAAAAGAGAAAGAAAACATGCAGCAGGAGAAAATACTCTTGAACATATTGCCAATATAGAGTACCCAGTTTCCAAACCACAATGAGGCCTTGAAAGTGCCCCCCCCCTGCATATCATTACACGGACTCCCTCCAGGCACAATATCTGGCAGTGTAATTGGCAGCAAGATTATGCATCATTTGATTGAGAAGCTTCTAGCAGCCAGCTTTTTTTTTTTTTTTTTTTACGTTACTCCCACTAACGAACGGTTATTTGCAAACCTATAATACATTTTGTACCATAGGCAGTCTTTGGATTGTTTTTTTCCTATTTATATCAGTTTTATATATATTGTTTGCAAACAGTCTGGAAACCCTGCTGTAGAGACCAAACATGGAATTTGTTCAAGCCACTTCATGCCTCCAATAAGCGGGAACAGTTGTCTCACGCTGGGCAATGAAATTCATCTCCCACCTAAAGTGTCCCACTTGCAGAACTGCTATACCCTCAAAGGTGGAGGAGGTACAAGATCCCTGCTGTATGTTTGGCATGATCTCAAAGGGTATCATGCAAGCTCCATGTTGAAGGTTGGGGGTATGGAGAGAAACTGGGACTATTGCTCCGGGAACCAAACATGGGTTAATACTTCAGGTCCCCAATAAGCAAGGCGATGGTATTTCACCAGGTGATAAAAGTAGTCATCTACCACCTAGGACTAGTTGGCATTTACTCCAAATAGTTACAAGTTACAATATGATATGTTTCCCTAACAATCTAACTGGATGCAGTGTGTCAGCAGAGTTGTTATCTGTGCTCTTATGATAATAGTTTCAAAACCAACAAAATATAAGTTCAATAAATTAATGAATTACTGTTTCTTCTTCTGGTGCTGTGTTGTTAATATCGTGCTGCACTGTCACGAATAGCCAATACTAAGCCTTTCTATGTGTATCCAAAGTAAACAGTTTGATAGCAGATGCAAAAAACTATAGTAGCACCTCAAATTTCTCCAGTTCAAACTAATCTTTGTAATTCCAAAATAAACTTCCCACAGTAATCTTTGTAATTTTTTACAAAAAAAAAAAAAAAAAAAAAATTCTGACAATAATAATGTTTATTACGGGCACTCTAAGGAGTCCTTAGACTCATCGAGGGTGACCCTAAACATCATATCAAGAACAACTATTCGGTATTCGCACAGTATCTATCATACTTGGCTTTGAATTCATGTACAGTTATGGGATCCAAAACAAATTCTGGAAGCTTATTCCACTCATTCACCACTCTCCAAGTAAAAAAAGCCCAGTTCTAACACCTTTACTAACTATACTCTTGCTCAGTTTCCACGGATGGCCCCCTAGTTCTTCCATCAACAAAATGTTCAAAGATTTGCTCTGAATAAATCTTGTTAAAAACCATTCAGTAATTTGAATGTCTCAATCATATCACCCCATTTTCTGCCTATCAACCAATTTCTATAAACGACAGATCTTCAACCTGTTCTCGTAAGGTTAATTCCACAGAACAGCTATCATCTTAGTCACCTACCTCTGGATCCTCTCTACCTCCTCCCCATCGAGAAGAAACCCAGAGGCCCAGATCTGGGCACAGTAGTCAAGATGGGGTCTTATTAAGGCTCGATAAAGAGAACGATAACTTGCTTAGCTCTGCTTGTCAAAGTATTCTTAAATAACCAAGTGATCTGATGAGCTGATTTAGCCTTTTGCTATGTGCCTCCTAAACTTCAACTCCCTATCCACCAACACACGCAAATCTCTGGCTTCGTCAACCTCCTGGAGTACAGTTCCACCGACGCGATATACTGCTGCTAATTTTTCTCACCCCAAAATGCATAACTTTACACTTTGCTACATTAAACTCATCCCTTCTCATTAGCCCTGACTGCCAATCTATCCAAATCATCCTGCAAAATTTTGACATCATGTGCATTCACTATTGCTCTACCCAACTTTGCATCATCAGCAAATAAATTAACAGTTCCTCTCAGATCCTTTCCTATATCATTAATGAACAAATTAAATAGCAGTGGTCCAAGAACAGAACCCTGCTACACACCCCTAGTAACAGGCCTTCTTTTGGACTCCACTCCTGAATGAACTATTCTCTGATATCTCTCCATCAACAACCCACCTATCCATCTCACCAACCCTATATCTATCCCCATGTGCTGCAGTTTACTGATTACAATTCCATGTGGTATCCTGTCAAAGGCCTTAGCAAAGTCCAGCAGTATCACTGTAAATGCATTATCCTTCTCCAGTTCAGCCGTCACTGTATTAAGAAACGTGAGCAAGTTACTGTGGCATGATCAACCCTTCACAAAACCATGCTGTCCTCCATACATTATCCCATTTTCATCTATCCATTCTTGTACATTTCTCTTGACTAATATCTGCAAAAACTTGACAATGATTCCTGATATGCTGATCGGTTGGTAATTTACAACAGCAGTCTTGGAACCTCCTTTATGCAACGGAACTATCTTCCTCTCTTTCCACACCCTTGGGACTAACCTAGACTTAAATTAAACAGTATGGTCAAGGGAACTGACAATTCCTTTGCCGCTTCACGTAAGACTCGAGCTGGTACACTATTCAATCCCACAGATGTATTTACATTAAGGTTCTGTAATATACTATTCACCTCCATTTCATTCACTTCAATTCTTGCATCAGTCATTTGTTCTCTCATTCCTGCAATATCACAGCCTCGATGATATACTCTTGCAAAGTGTTCACTTAGTAATTCTACTATTTCAGCTGATTCAGTTACCTCCCTGCCATCGGCATTCCTTAAAATCATTTTGCCGTATACATTTTTTCTTTTACTTGCAGCATATCAAAAGAACTGTTTGGGATTCACTTTAGCTTGCATTGTGAATTTCCTTTCATAATCTGCTTTTGCTTTTCTTACCACGCTAGTTACCCTTCTGGCCTGTGCTTTGTGCTGTTCATGTGGCTGCAGGTCACCTTTCTCCTCAAATTTCATCCACAATTTTCCTTTTTTGCAGCTCAAGCTTAATGGTGTTATTCATCCATTTAACTCCCATATAATTTACTTTCCGGACTCTAGGTATGCAGTCAGCCATTACCTCCCTCAAACATTCCTTTACCGCTTCCCATGCACTATCAACATCACCCCTTGCAGTTTAATATGCCATGGTACTGATCCAAGCAATCTCCTAAGATTGTCATACTTACCAGCCCAATAATTCCACATGTACCCTGTCTTAATTGAAAATTCCACAATTAAGCCACTTCCCAGATGATCAATCTCACCAATTGGTGGCAATATGGTCATATTCATAATAGTCAATTTTTCAGATGCAATTACTAGGTCAAGCACTCTCGAACCCCTAGTATATTCCATTATATGCTGTCTCATGTAATGGAATATACCAGGGGTTCCCATTTGTCCCATTTCTTCCCTCCGATGAATGTTACCTAGTTGAAATCCCCCATAATAATTACCTGTCTTCCACTCATTGAGTCTATTTGCCTGTGCATACTCTCCCCATCATCTATTCCATCACCTGGTCTATAGCAGCACCCAACTGTAAATTTTGTTCTGCTGACCTCAATCTCACACCAGATAGCCTCGAATGTGCTATTTTCACTATCCTGAAGTTGAACTTCTCTTCTCTTTGCTGCAGTTCACCAGCTATCATCAATAACACTCTTCCCCTCATTCTTTTCTCTCTGTCTTTCCTGAACGCATTATAGCCCTCACATTCTCCCACTAACTATATCATCTTCTGTTAGCAATGTCTCACTAATGCCAATAACCTGTGGCCAGGAAGAACTAACCAAGGCCAAACATTCCTCCTCCTTATTCCGAATACTCCTGGCATTAGTGTACATAAAGTGCAGAAATCCTCTAGTCCCACCCCTATTTTGTCGCCTTATAATAACTATCCCATTTTGGTTTGTTATCCTTTGTCCTAACTCAGGCATATTATACACATTCTTACATTCTTCTGCTTCACTGATGTCTGCATGTCCACTTAACGGCATCCCCACCCTCCCTAAAAGCTCTAGTTTCCCTGATTCTGCACATCCACTTTCACTTCATTCAGCAACAATTTTTCTATTCTCCGAATGGAAAAATTGTTGCTGAATGAAGTGGAAAAACTGAATGAATGTTGAAAAAATCACCAAATCCATTCAGATGCAAACCATCCTTCTTGTATAAGTCCTTTCGCCTGTCAAACTCACTCCACACCACTCCTACTGCATAACCTACGCATAGTCATTCGCAATTATGGCCCTCCTTCTCAACTCTACTCTGTCATACCGCGGTACTAGACTAACAATCTTAACTCTCTCGCTCTTTCCTTTTGTTAATGCTAGTAATTCTTTCAAGTCCTCTCTCAAAGCAAAATTTTCACCTTTTAAATCATTCGTTCCAGTCACTACTATCATTTCTTTCACCTTATGCTCTAATAGCCTCATATTATTAATTTTTGCACTCGGAAAGCACAATTTTGTCAAACTCTCATGTATTACACCTTTTACTACTGAACCCTAATCCTAACACCATATAACACTCACCCTTAATTTTTCTTTCACTCCCGATCATGTTCTCATTTATTTTATCATGCAATTGCTTCCTTTTGTTAGCTGATCCACTTGGTAGACATTTTTGTAATCGCTCCAGGTGTCGCTTTGCCCTATGTATCACTCTGTGCAACCGAGCTATCTCCCTCATTGCAGCTAACTCTTCATTTTTTTTTTTTTTAATCAGTCAAACCATGCTCTTGCTTTGTATTTTTACTTTCACCATCAACTGTATCACTTTTAAACTCACTCTCTATGCTATGTGGTGTTACATCACAATTTTCTATCGCATTCTGACTTTCATCCACTATGTCAATCTCGCGACCTGAGACACACTTCAGATCCTCGCTTTCATAACACTTTAGACACACTTTCCCACTATTAATGTTCTCAATCCAAACTTCAGCCACTCTCGGCAAAGCATACATTCCACAGACCTTACACTGGATGAATTCTCTTTGGTTAAATTCTTCAAACAAATAAGGTGATTTGGACAACATTGCCTTTCTTCGTTTTGGTGCCATGTGCTACACTAATATGTATCTTATCAAAATACTAAATTACTCTATTTAAAACAAACTTTTTAAGCTAAACTAATTAAGTCCGCAATATATTCTAATTCTAGCACAATTTTTAAACTAATAACGCTATCTTTTAAAAAAACTAAATAACTTATCTTTCAGAGCTCTTCAAATGCAGTACTACCATCAGGAGCCCTCTTCCTATCTCCCATTCCATATATATATAGAATTGATTACACATAATTATACATGATTATAGAATAATGATAATAATTTCCCACAGAATAATAATGAAAAAGTTCCATTTGGATATGGAACTTTTCCATTATTTCTAACCAAAGAGTACTTTGGTTTTTTTTAAAAAAAAACTATTTTTTGGTTTTTTTTCTCTTCAACTGCACATCCAAAGTTACCATGCAAAATTTTAGCTTCCTAACACTGTGAGAAGTGGACAAGCAATTTCGACCTGTCAATCTACCAGCCATTTACTTAACAGTATTATTATTATGTGACACCTTCAGGGAGTCCAAGGACTCATCATGGGAGGGCACTCTACTTTGCTAAATACATCTCACCTTCATCTAGTTCTCACTCTTATGTATGCATGTTTATGGTAGAGTAAGAAAGAACCAGAATGGTCAGAAAATGTTGGAAAAGGGAAATGTAAACAATAAACAAAAATAGTGACTTATTTAAGTTAAGGGATATTACATCCTATATTGTTTCTTAGCCGAATGAGAAACTCAAAGAGTTTCATGCCGAATATATAGAAACTATATAAAGTTCGGCGATTCCAAGCATAAGCAAAATACCTGGATAGTGCAGCTACCCTTTAGGTAGTGCAAGCTGAAGAAACTCATAGCAAGGGTGGAGCAAGCTCCGATCACTATTCTTGATATTTACCCATAATGTGAACTTAGCTCCTAGGAGCTATATTACTGTTCAACATTATGTGAGAAGATCACTCCCCAGACCGGTTTCAACCTTTTTTTGAGGTCTCATCAGTGAGTAGCTAGACCTAGTTAACACCAAGTTTGTAGCAAACAGAACTTACATCCCTTGGCTCTTCATATATTAGTAATAAAAAATAGTGACTTTCAAGAAGCAGTATGAAATCAGGATCCAGTCCAAAAGACTGACATACTAATAATGTTAGAGATATCAAAGTAACTACCAGGTGGTATATAAACCATCTGGACTTTAATGATAAAACACAACACAAGTTTTCAGAAAAGTTTTCACTATAATGAAGCATGAAAAGTCCAATCCACAGCATCAAAACTACGCAAAAGGAAATAGACTATAGCAAACCTTACATTAGTAATTTCTTTAGTCCGAATAAGTTAGCTAATAAGCTGATTGCAGCAACTGTACTAAAAGCTGAAACCTACAGTACATCTGAAGCATAAGTGAGTGGCCAACATATTAGAGTGTACTTCCAATATCCATGGAATCCACTACTTCATTAGATAGTGTAGCTCATCCATTCCAGGCTACAGAGGTATGATGGTTACTTCCAGATATGGGGGTGATAGTATGAAGGAAACTGCATCCTACAGTATGGTGCAGAGTTCGTACAGAATAGTGTGTAAAGCTTAGCAAGAATGGCCCAAGAAAAAAAAAAAAAAAAAGGTGTAAGACCACTATACTGCTTACTGGAGACTTGAAGCAGATTGAAAAGTTCCATGTTTAGTATTCAGAGCAGGGCTTTTAGTTGATCTAATCATCAGCACCCCCCAATACTAATATTACAAGAATGCAGTTTAACAGACATGCCACAGTCAGACAAATGGCAACAATACATGCGTGCGTGTGTGTGCACACACACACGTACCACTACCTTGCAAATGAGCATAGTAACAACCTCACCAAGTTTTTCTCCTTTCAGCTTAAAATAAGCAGCTACAGGTATAGTGTGCATAAGAACACCAACACTTGAAAAGGTGGAAAAATGATTGCCTGGTCTAATCAATTCCAGTTTCAGGTATTCCAAGCTAACAACAGAAATCAGGTATCACAACAACAACAACATGAATCAAGCAATGCATCTTAACTGATATTTAGCCAAGGATATAATAATCTACGGAGTGTTTTCTGAGTATTCATTATATTCCTGCTACTGATGGAGTGATGACCCCTCCTCACCTACTTAACTGTTTCTTCTACTATTGAAGATCATTCATCCAACCAGTCATGTGTCTTTCTGCATTACAACAGTGCCACAGAAAATCTTCAAGACTTCTTTCCTCCTCTCCATGGTCTGATTGCTCTTTCTAGATTTCTAATATCTGCTCCAATCAATGAAAGATATAATCCTAATTGGAATGATGGGTTTCATTCCACGTGTCCAGGCTTTAGTTCTCCATCAAATGTGTCACAGCATTCCAAGAAAAAAAAAATTAACCATATCATAAGCGGCTTAAAATAAAACTCAAACTTCACATTCAGCCTAAGTTTGCAACAGCTGCAAAAAGATTCTAAAAGAGCACTGAAGAAAGCTTGTTCTAAAAGGCCCAACTTCTTCATATTTATGCTTCTGTCTGTCTCTTTCTCTCTCATCACAATGAGGACATCATAACATCAACGAAAGATAAGGCTGAACCACTGGAATCATTCTGTTCCAACTCTAGTACAGATGACCAAGTCAAATCATCCCCCACTATACCAAGAACAGATCACTGCATGCCTCCTCTGATCTTCTGCAGAGAGAAAGAAATACCATATGATCAGTGTGATATTTACAAAAGATCGCGTGACTCAATGAAAAAGGCAAAACCGATGATTGTTGAGTTGGGAAAAAAAAAAAAAAAATTAAAAAGTGTAGCATATAGCTCACACATGAAAAAAGTTTTAAAACTTTAAGAAATAGATAGTGAATGTTGTTATGGGCAATTTCAGATATTTTCGAATTGGACTGAAGTGAATCAGCATTTCAACTCAACGATCATCGGTTTTTACCTTTTTCACTAAGTTGCGGAATCTTTTGTAAATACCACACCAATCATATGCATAGAGATGGAAGGAACCAGTAGATGAAATGTGGGAGTGAGAACATTGACTTCTACTCGATCTTGGATTGTGTGGATGGATTAAGATTAAGAGACCATCAATAGAACTGTTGTGCAATTGAATTTTGAGAGTTTGGAACATGATTTCACCAGAAAGAATTAATTTAATTGCAGAAGCATTGTCAATAAAAAATTCAAATATATTGCATGATGAAAGTGAGTAGCTAATCACATAAATAATTGTTAATTAAAATTTAGATGCATTCATTTTATAAATAATGTGAGCAATTATAAATTACATGAATACTGAAAATTTAATTATAAATGTCAATTTCATTTTTTCCTGAAAAACTTTAGTTTCCGAAAATCCCTGCATAAATCTTGCACCATGATTTTTTAACTTTAATTGGGGGGGGGGTGCACGTTATATTTGAGCAAATATGGTAGCAACCAGAAGAATAATTAAAATCTTGAATACTAACATTTTCTGGTCCTGATGCATCCATTCCTTTCACAGTTACATAGTGATCAGCATTCTTTATAATAAATTGTGGAGATAACTATCTGGTCATAATGGCTGAACTATCAATTCCTATTTGTACAGTATCTATCCTATAGCATGGAAGCAAACCTATATTCAGCCCATTTCAAAAATGAGGGCTTGTAATGTAATGTCTAATCCTTGTAGTGCACTCCATTAGTAGATATATCTACCTAGATACTGAGCAAATAATGATAGGCAATATGTAAGCTGGGGCATTATCCATTTAAACAACGCATCTGTGGTTTTCATCAGGGAAAGTAGGGTGAACAGTAAAAAGTGATCTACTAGAACAAACCCTACAAACTCCAAATCATCTTCAGCAGAATTCATGACATAACATTACAGGCATCAATGGAAAAGAAATGGAACCAGCAAAAGAACTAGAGAAGTGTTAGGTCAATATAATTGGTGTTACCAAAACAGAGCATGAAGAGAGGCAAGATTCTTTGTTATTTATAACAAATATAAAATGTTATATTCAGGGAAAGGAAGGAGTAGTAGTACAGTATTCAATGTTAAAAACAAAGATAATCTTCTTGAATGGCAGGCAATATCAGGTAAAGTGATGTGAACAAACATCAAAATAGGAAATTGAAAAATGACTTATTCGTGCCTGGGGTCCCACTAAGGAAGAAGTGGTGAAATTTCAAGTCCAAGAAAATGGCAGTTGACACAAAGAAAAGTTGGTATTTGTTGGAGATGTAAATATCAGAGAAGGAAATAAATACTAGACATATAGAAAATGTTTTTGGAAAATTTGGAGAAAAGAACAAACAACAATAATAATAATGATAAATACCTACTGGACTTGTGTTGAGGACATGGAACCATTATTTAGTTGTGAGCAGAATAAAACTGAATATCATTGAAAACAATGCAGGAGAGTTTTAAAAAGAATCAAAGTTGAGCAGCTTTCAGATGCAAATTGTAGACTCAAATACACAAATATTCATGAAAAAATTAAAGAATTTGAAAACAAGAAAATCTTGCAGACTAGTGGCAGACTGAAGAAGACTCTAAACTGATTTAGCCAGAATGTAATATGAAGTTGTTTGCAAGAAAAGAAAAATCAGAACTCCATGGTGGACTCATGAAGTTCTTAAAGAGCAGTCAAGGAAAAGAAAAAAACATGACCAAAGTTTCTGCCAAGTCAGCATATTCTGAGAGAATATAGAGCAAAATGTAAACAAGCAAATCAAAATCAAGGGAAGACTTTATAGAAGATAAATATCAACAGAATGTTCTAGAGACTATTGAAAAATCTTTGGAAATGGGAAAAACAGTACTAAAAACAAATTCCAAGATGACAAAGGTATAAATAGTTTTAATAGTTAAAAGTAATAGAATAAAATGGTATGTATATGACAAATTAAAGATGCTAAGATATTATATTCTTGGTTTCATTCTTTATCCAAGTGTAAGCAAAGTTTGTATGTGAAGTCACTTCATGACTGGACTACTTGTATATAGACTTCACATGAAAACATTGTTTAATCACTCTTGGATAAAGGATGAAACAAAGAATATAATTTCTTAGCATCTTTAATTTATAGTATAATCAAGTGAGAAAGCTTTCAATATGTATATGATATTGAGTTTTAATTATGGCTTTCTTTGGCAGAAAGTCAAGCAAAATGCAATCAACAAATAAATTGTTGAAATATCTTAGGTACGTGAATGAAATATTTAGCAGTTCAGGCACCTGAGAATATTCCACCTATGAATTAATAATGATTATACAAAAAGGATACAGCTCTGGCTCTGTCGATAGTTCCTAATTCTAACAATACTCCGGCAAACAACTCCAATGCTTTTAGATTAGATGGCTCTAGTGCTAATGCCTTCTCACAAAACTTCTGTGCCAACTCATAATCAAATGAATTAACAAATGATTCTGCCTTAAAAAAAAAAAAAGTTAAAGATATACGTAGAGTATATATTTTTTCTGTGAAAACTGAAATACAGTAATCTCTCAATTACCTGATCTTCAAATAATCAAACATTGTCAACAAGCTTCTGGTGTCCTCAATTATCAGACAGGCAAACCGACTTCCCAGTGCGATCAAATAATTGACAAATCACTGTGCTAACTTATCAATATCATTTCACTACAATAACTACAGTAACCATCAAATAAGAACAAACTACAATGTTCTAATAGCTATTCACTGTACTCTTTAGATACAGATTTTTTTTTGTTTTTTGTTTTGAATACCAAAAATATTATTTTCTTAGTATATCTGGATATGCTTTATTATTATTTCTTCAAATAATGAGCATTTGATTTAAATATGTATTTAAAAAAAAGTCAGAAATCCCACACCAGCAGAATGGAGTAGTTTTTAAGATGGTTTTTGCTAATAATAGTAATCCTCTTCTACCTTCATCTGAGAATAACCAAAAGGAGAAAATGCAGAGGCCAAAATTATAAATATCAAAATGACTTACTTTATCAAGTAACTTATCAAAAAGTTTTGAATCTGGAACCTTCTCAGTATAGATATCACCTTTATTTATTGCATAACCTAAAAAAAAAAAATATATATATATAAAAATAAATAAAAATAAAAAACTACATTATATGATCTATGCTATGATACAAGTAATCTTACTTACAAAATGGGACGATATTTTTACACTAAAAAGGACTGAGTAGAATGCATTACTGGAATTTACTGTGAATGCTAGAAGTGTAAATGAGTCAGTTCAATATGATATTACTTATTGAGTGTAATTAGTCTGTTAATAATAATAACAATATTGACAAAGTCTATTAAAATACAGTAATACCCCACTTAACACTGTTTCGTTATAGCACCTGCGCTTGATATTTCCTGAGAACAGCCATCATCAATAACATTCACTTAGTCTAACTTCATTAATACAACCAATAACTAGGGAGTAATATCAGTTTTATTTCTTGAATATCCACTGCATATTCAAGAAACTCAGATTAAACATGTGGTAAAGATAAATAAATCACTGGCAATTTTGGAAAGATCAAATGTCATAGATAGTATCCATTAGAAATGCCATAGATATCATATGGCATTTATTTGTTATTTATCTATTATATCTATGTTGCTGAGAGATTACAGAATCTCTCAGTAACAGCATCACCATGATCATAAAAATTATGGATTCATAGATAATGCTCCTGTCTATAAGCAGAGCTCCAAAGCAAAGTGAGGGGTTTTTGAAATGAAAAGTCTGTTACAGCGAGACTGTTTCATAACAAGATAAGGCAAAACACTTAACGACTATCTCATTGAGAAGTTGAGGTTCAGGGAAGGCCCACAGTCCAGTCGCTCATCTAGATACTGTATAATTAGCGACTTTCATAAAAAAAAATAAATAAATAAATAAATAAATGGCAGCTCATTATTCTTCTGATGTATTTGTTATTTTCATCTATCTAATAAAATACAGGTAATCCTCGTATAACGCGGATGTTAGGTTCCATAGAAATGCCGCATTATGCGAGACTCAGAACACACAGAAAAAGTAGGATTATGTTCCAAAATAGTTTTTTTTTTTTAAATTATATAAACAACAAGGACATATCCAACAAAAAAATATTTTTATTTAATTCTGGTAATTCATGTAAGTTAAGAAAACACAAACTATAAAACAAATACATAGTATAAAATTATAAAAATTACAAATTGTATGTAAACTTTATTGCACATAATGCATAAACGTTTTAGGCAAAATAAAATAAAGTGCATATTTTAATCTTTTATAGCACGAGGATTTGAGGATCAGTTAATAAACATTGGTTTTGTCATGTAATCACCTGATGCATTACTACAAAACAGTAGAGTAATTCTATCTTTGGAAACTTTGAATCCAGAAGCCGATATTTCACTTTTCAAAATATAGGTGCGTTTTAGAAGGTCCATCTATATTTTTTTTCCAATATAACCTGAATTGATCCGCACTGAACATCTGGTCTACATTATAAATGTTTATATACTTAGAGAGGTTTTTGTTTAATAAAATTTCCATCCAAAGGTTTTTTTTTTTTTCTTTAAGTGCAATCTTCTATCCAAATCATTAGAGATTTCTCCATTTTTCCCATTAGAATATCGCGTACATGAGCAACGCGCTTTGCACTTACTGTTCACCCAGCAATAAGACACTCTTGGATTATTTTGTTTGATTGTTCGAATTGTTGATTCATTTAAATTCAGAGTCCTTACAACTCCTGGTTTTTCACCATTTTTCAACCGATCTGTGATTCATTTCTTCGAGAGAAATGAACTTTCTTTTCAATGTTGGTTTTTCCTCTTTCGTTGCAGTTTGTGGCCATTACTATAAAAATCAATTTCTTACATAAAAAAAAAGCAATACATATTAATTATGTATATAACTCACCAGAAAATAAAGGCTCAGCTTGAGATTAACACACTTATGATTTTTAATGCGTTTTCCTGGCAGAAAACGAAGACAATTTCAACAATAAACGTTAAAATACAGTAAACAAATGACATACATGCATGCTAAAGGGTATTTCCTCTAATATAAATTCGCTACATAACTACATGTGCAATATGAGCAGGCGCAAATTTGATATTTAAGTCACATGGTGAAAAATATATGAAAAGATAAAGGGTTATTACAATTTGTAGGCCGCGTTATATTGAAACTGTTAAACGAGGGTTACCTGTATGTTATAATGACTCCATTTAGTGCTTTTAACATCTTACTATATTATATAATTATTTTTTTTTATGATAATACCATGACTTCATCTGTACTGTGAATTTGCAGAAAGTTAAGAAAATTTTAAACATTGATTTGAAGACTTACAGATCATAATATATCACATAACAGAAGGGGCTGTTTTCCAAAGGACAGCAGTAAAAAAAGGGAAGAAATATTTGTTCTAAGAATTTGGAGATAACCTGAAAATGAAATAAGGAGGCACTGCTTATGAATTAACAGAATTAGAAAAGATGGAGAATTATCAATGCCACTTCTGATGAATAATGACCACAGAAATGTGTATGAAATGTAAGCAGAACCCTGAATTAAAGTAAATTAGTGAGATAGGTCACTGATCAACTTAAATATCTTGAGGATGTGGTGCTAAAAATCCAGAGGAAAGTGAGCAAGATAATGAATTGTCCATGGGATGCTCTCTAAAAGAATAGATCAAAGATTTGTGAGTTAACAAAAATTGGTTCACAGGCAGAAATGACAGGATAATAGAAACATACATTACTAAAAGAATTTTAAGTATAAATAAAGTAAAAATTTTTCAATGCACAAGACAAAGAAGAGACTAATCCAAGAAGTGGTGAATGAAGGGAATGAATTGCCAGAGGCAGTCTATGCTTTGTCAGTGAATGAGTCTTTGAAGCCTTGGGGTATTCCAGCAATGATGGAAAAATCAGATGAGAGGGGAACCATTCCCATGACATGCAATGAATGATAAAAGATGAAGCCACCAATCCACTCACAAATGGAGGGAGACCATAAAGTGGCAGCTTGGTAAGAAGGCTACAATGCCAGACTTGGCCTATTAATAATCAAGAGTGACCAAATAAGATTCCCAAATATTTCCATGGCCTGTGTTCAAAGGTAGCTAAGGTTAACAAACAGATCTACAGTGGAATGACAATGACTAAATCCATATTGGTGACTAATTTATCAATAAGTCTCTAGGTTGAAAGTTTATTTTTCACTTGGTTAGACTATAATAAATTTAGTTTAATCCTTTATCCAAGTGTGAGCAAACAAAGTTTTTCAACATCTTTCTCTAAATCCAGAGTAATTTAATAAAAAGGTGGCACACCTTTTGGCAACTCCTATAGGTAAAGATGACCTCGCTATTGCTTCTGCCTGGTATCTCAGAAGAGACCTCAATAAAGGTCATAACTAGTCTGGGTAGTGGCCCTTCCCTTAATGCATAACATTATACATATCCACAAGGAGATCTGTTTTGCATTATGGGAGATACCGAGATAGGAGTGATGTTAGCTTGGTCCACCTTTGCTACGAGTTGCCTGGTGTGCTACCTTACCCCAGTCCTGAAGATATTTTCAGGCGCAAACTTTGTTTGCTCACACATGGATAAAGGATTAAGCTAAATTTATTATAGTCTAACCAAGTGTAAAATAAACTTTCAACATCTTTCTTTAAATGCAGAGTAATTTAATAAAAGGGTGGCACACCTTTTGGCAAAGATGACCTCGCTATTGCTTCTGCCTGGTATCTCCACTTCTGGGCCTGGCTCCTACTGAAGAGACCTCAATAAAGGTCAAAACAAGTCTGGGTAGTGGCCCTTCCCTTAATGTATAACATTATACATATCCACATGGAGATGTGTTTTGCATTATGGGAGATACTGAGATAGGAGTGATGTTAGCTTGGTCCACCTTTGCTACGAGTTGCCTGGTGTTTTACTACTTCAACTAATTTCAACATCTTTCTCTAAATGCAGAGTAATTTAATAAAAAGATGGCACACCTTTTGGCAACTCCTGTAAGTAAAGATGACCTCGCTATTGCTTCTGCCTGGTATCTCCACTTCTGGGCCTGGCTCCCACTGAAGAGACCTCAATAAAGGTCGAAACAAGGCAGTGGCAGCTGGTTGCTGATAACTTTCCCTATCACTTTCAATTGTATTTCAAGTGATGGCAATGGGACAACATTAAGATGGCTGACTTCTGTCTAGGAATAGGTTGGATAAAAGTTTCCTTCTGCACTGTTGGACAGATTTTAGATGAGTATGCCAATTTATAAAGGAAATACAGGATGGATATTAATCTTAAATTTTTAAAATAAAAAAATTAAACGGGGCACAAACTCTTAGTACAACTGCAGGGATACCACCTAGGCCAGAGGTTTTATTAATATCAAGGCCACTGAGTCTATTTCTCATGTCCTGTCAAAGAGCAGAGTTTAGATGTGCATTAGTCATTTCAGATTTGGAAGAGAAAACTGATGCCAAGATATCTGCCTTATCTTTAGATGTTGCCAGTGTTCCATCATGATGAGAAAGAAAGAAGGAATCTGGAAGCACGGTAGGGCAGAACTCAACAACCTTGGCAAAGGATCAAAAGGCTCGAATGCAATTTCAGCAGCAGGTGATATCTCAGTACATTTGGCCCTTACAAATGTCTGTTTTAGAGTTGCTGAATTTTTTGCAGCCATTATGGACTCTAGTGTAAGCTGAGTGAAAAGCAGTTTTTAGCTACATGTTTAGAATGGAACTAAGTTGGCACATTTGATGGAAAACCAAAGCCTTGAATGATCGTGGTCAGGGATGATGAGTGGAGTGAGGAATAAAGCACTGATCTCAGCAAGAATAATTTCAGCTATTAGACTAATCAGTCCAATAACTGAATCAAAACTGCTTAGACAAGTTCTTGGATCAAGAGAGCAGATGTAACCATCAGACCACGTAAAGGAGGCATAGAAACCCCAAAGTTTATCTCAACTGGCATCCCTATAGTTGCTATAGAATATGAGGCTGGAAGTGACAGGGAGAAAGATTTGTTATAAAATAAGAAATAAGAGACAAGGTTATGGTCAGCACTGCATAGAAGACAGCTAACATGAATAGTGTATTTGGTTAAGAAATGGTCCAGGGTGTTGGGAGAACGACGAGGATTATGTGAAATTCTGGTAGGTAAGTAGCGAATAATTTACATTAGTTCATTACTGACAACAAGAATGGACAGTGAATATCCAAAGATTATCATCTTGATGTTTGGGTAATAAAACTGTATGTGATCAACTATCAGACACAGATAATAAAAAAAAAAGGTCAGTATTTTCATTAGAATTAGCAAAGTGGTAAAGGCAGAAATGAAGAAAAGTAATCATGATCTATAATAAATCATATAAAGGAGATGCCAAGTCTGATAATCTTTAGCATGGGATATCAGAATTCAGGAGCACACTCAAGATTTAATCTGGGAGGGGGAGGGGGGGATTAAGTAGATGATTTGACGTATGCATCGCATATGACCTATGACTGAGCATGTGTAATAATCACTAATTCCTAGGCAGTATAGAAATAGAAGACAAGACACAACATAAATTAAAAAAAAAAAAGAATTTTAATTAGGAAAAGATTTTTGGAAAATTTTCTAGTTTTTTTTTTTTCCCTTTTTCTTTGGGGGCCCAGGGCCCCCCCCCCCTGGGTGTGCCACTGTCAGAATTTAAACCAAAGAGCATATTTCACTTCTTACAGAAATAAGGTAAAATTTAGGTGTGCTACAGTTGAGAAAGATGTCAGTTGAGGTTCAGTGATTAAAAGATCAGGTTTGAATGCCTATAAATGGTGGTGAATGTCAGTGATGTTGATATTAATTCCTGGACATTTCTAGTGGATTTTTTTTTTACATACAACTTTATCATGTTGGGGGGGGGTATTTTTATCATTTTTTGCAATATTTCATTGCATTTTTGATATTTAAGAAACATTTTTTTAGGTTTTTGTGGGAGTTTTTTTTTTAATCCCAGTCACATGGTAATTTCTGATACCATGATACCAATGTGAGCAGTTATTAGAGCATTGCAAATTTTGCAATGCTCTAATAGAGCATTGCAAAATTTCACAGAGTAGGGACATGTAACAGGATTGGTGATGATGGGCAGTAGATGGCATTGATGGTAGTATGTAGTAGGTTTGTCTATTTACACATCCACTTAGATGGAAATGCACTTTGTCCAAGAACCAGATATTATTGAGGAAGGACAGATCTTCACCAACATTGGCCAGCATGCATGCACAGCCTTCCTGCCATGCAGCGTAATCTGTTACTGTTAAACAACGACCCACCAGAATGATGTATGAAAAAGCACCCAGCCCCATAAGGATTCTTTGTAGTGACTGTCTCAGTAGAGCACACATCCATGATTCTCATTTGTGTTAACAGTTCATGGTCTCCCCAAATGCCCTTTGCATTGCAGCTGAACAATCCCTGTACGTCGGACCCCTCTTGATTAAGGCAATGATTACACCACTGTTAGGAGCACACTTACAGAAACAATAAACAAACTGCTCACAAATATGTCGTATGCCAGGACCATTTGCTCTACTAACTCTGTATGGACAAAAATTCCTAACAATAAACGTCTTTTCTTGCAATGTCAATACCATTGCTACAGCTAAATGTAATGGCATAGACTCTACACATGCTCTTCTATTAATGTGCATGCAGTCAAACGGCATATCTCATACCACACATACTGCAAGGGATGTCGAAGTTCAGCACTGTTTTTTGTTTTTTTTTTGTGTGCCATACTGTATTATAATATATGGTTGTAACCAGGCTACCAATTTATTATCTATCCCCATATTCCTCATTTTCAACAATATACTGTTATGCATATTCTATAAAATATTAATTTGTATTGAGAATAGAAGTCTTTCCAGAGGAAAGACTTCTATTCTCAATACAAATTCATATTCTAACCAGCTACTTTCAACATAACTGATATATATATATATATATATATATTTATTGGCCTACAGTGTGAAATCGCTAACTTGAATTCTTCCTTAGGTTTTGGTAATATTATTCTCCTCCTTCGATTTTTGTTAATGTTCCTGTTGCCATTCTCTTGTTGAAAAACTCAACTCAATAGAATGATACGCAAATCATATTGGTGATCGCTAATTCTTAGTTTTTTCACTATGATAAAAAATTATAAAATATGGAATGAAGATATGTCATGTCTTCTTATACAGATATATATTTTTAAATTTCTATTTTGGGCATTACAAAAATAATCAACAATTTCATTCAAACCATTTTGTTATATTTATAGATATTATTATACAAACATCTCCTGGAGTCAAGCCTCATCAAGGGAGGCAATAGATGCATTCTAACGGAAATAATGTTCCTCATCCCTATCTTAAATTGGTTCAATGTTTGTGCACTCACCATCTCATTTGGCAATAAATTCCACTCCCCAACTACTCTCCATACAAAAAAAGTCATGCCGCACTCTCTAAGCACCACACCTTCATAGAGCTTCCAAGAATGACCTCTTCTTTCTATCCCCTTCCCCAACCCTTTCAAAAAAATATTCAGGTTATCTATTTGATAAGCATGCCTTAACAATTTATGTCTCAATCATGTCGCCCCTCTTCCGCCTACTGACTAGTGTCTGTAATTTACATTCTCTCAACCTGTCTTCATAGTCAGTATTCCACAATCTTGATATTGTTTTTGTGATTCGCCTCTGAACTTTTTCCAGAGCTTGATTCTCACCTAGGAAAAGAGATGAACAAATCGATGTGCAGTGGGTCCAGATGTGGTCTAATCAAAGCCTTGTACAGTGGCATAACCACATTCTTATCTCTACTTGTCAGTGTTCTTCTTAGTATACTGGCATTTCTATGTACTGTTTTTATTATTTTTGCAATATGTCTGTTGAACTTCAATTCTTTATCCACCAATATCCCAAGATAGCCACTTTATTCAAATTGCTCTGAAGCACCTATACATCTGTACCATTCCTAATAACTTTACTCAGCTTAGCACCATCTGCAAACAGCTGAATATCAGATTGCAGACCACTCGCAATATCATTAACAAACAAATTGAACAGCAGTGGCCCTAGAACAGAACCCTGTGGGATTCCACTGGTAACTCTCCTCTTGAGAGACATGGCACCTCTACACACTATCGTTTGATATCGATTAGAAAACCAGTTTGCTATCCAATCAACCAAATGACTTTTCAATCCCATTTGCCGTAATTTACACACCCGTTTATTATATGGTAACCTGTCTAAAATGCCTTTGCAAAAATCCAGAAGTATAACTGTATATGAATCCCACCTATCCAGAACAGTAGTCACTTTATAAAATGTAAGTAAATTTGTAAAACAAGACTTCCCTTTAACAAACCCATGTTGACCTCTATATAGAATCTTTTCCATTTCCATCGAATCCTGTAATCTATTATCTTCTTAACAAATATCTCTCCAAGATCTTAACCACTCCAAAAATGCAAACTGGTCCCTAATTTGCAACATCTGTTTTGCTTCCATATTTATGCAATGGAACAATCTTGCCCTCTTTCCACTCAATAGGGCTTGTTGTGGACTGTAGACTCTCATTAAACAACCGAGTCAAAGGAAGTGTCAGTTCCTTAGCACATTTTTTCATAACACATGGTGCAATTCCATCTAGTCCAATAGCCTTATTCACATCAAGAGGACTTAAAAAATCACAGAATTCTACCTCATTCACCTTCAAGGAATTAGGTTGAGGTACTGGTTCCTGGACTTCATGTTATGTTATGTTTTTTGCTTTCCCTGAATAAATTAACAAATGATTTTAGGTTATTTAAAAAATAATAAAAAAAAATAAAAATAAAATTTATTTTCCATAGCGTACTATATATTAGACTTCTGTTTATTTTTTATTTATTCTTGCAATGGGGGGGGGGTTTCGTTATTGCATTGCGCCTGCATAGAGTTCGAGGACTCAACGTGAAAGGCCATTCTACAATCCACCGTCCCACTACACAATCATTACCATGGAATCCTAATTATCAAAGATAAAACTATAATTATGAAAAATAGTAAATAGGTCAAAATTTAAGGAAGATCCGACTTTTTTAAGATAATACTTGTAGCGAAATACTACTTAAGTCAACTTGAACATTGAAACTAACCTCATTTCATAAAATTTAAATCTCTGTACCTTTTGCTTTCTTTTGCTTCACTCCTCTATTTCTCCTTTTCTTTTTCGCGTTCCGTATTACAACCTTCGATACAACTCGTTCCATAACAGAAACGTATTATAACATAAAACTATATAAGCCTAATTCAAATAAATACATTCACCAAATGTGTGGTATAATTCAAATAAATACATTCACCAAATGTGTGGTATAATTCAAATAAATACATTCACCAAATGTGTGGTATTTAGAACACGTGGTCACAGCCTTTACAAGAAGGACATCTATATCTCCCCGACTAAAACTAAATTACAGATTTACTAAAGTATATAATCACTGTTTACTACTCAAATTGCATACATATAATGGAATATAATATAAATACAGTATATTATTTATCAAAGAACAACATGTTTTAAAATAATGATGTAAAGGTGAACGCAGCTAAATGATCATCGGTATAAGTATTGAAAAAATATCGCACTTTTTTTTTTTTTTTTTTTTTTTTAATTTTGCAGATAGATTAACAGTCATGAACAAGTTCAAAGATAAAGATGACATGCAAATAGATATAAAAGACAAGCTGGAAACCAAACCGAATCTTCTCTGTCTAATACTAATAAAAAATTAGAAAGCTAAGGGCTTAAGGCTGAACAATTACCATTGTCAGTGGCGCACCCAGAGAGGGACCAAGGTGCCTGGGCACCCCCAAAGAAGAAGGAAAAAACACTAGAAAATTTTCCAAAAATCTTTTCCTAATTAATAAAATTCATTTTTTTTTAATTTATGTTGTGTCGTGTCTTCTATTTCTATACTACTTATGAATTAGCGATCATTGCAGATGCTCAGTCATAAGTCATATGCGATGATGCGTAGTGTGTATTCTCAAATCGTCTACTCAACTCGGCACCCCCCTCCCCAAGATTAAATCCTGAATGCAGTACTGCGCTACTACTGACTACTGACTCTACAACTTGATGAGGTTGTTGAGTTGTGGTTATTATTATTATTATTATTATTATTATTATTATTATTATTATTATTATTATTATTATTATTATTTACAGGTCTGTGAAAATGGCATATGAATTAGTCAACTCCTGAAACCGGGAAACGGTTTATTTTCTCTCTCTCTCTCTCTCTCTCTCTCTCTCCCGGAAACTGGTTTTTCATCCGTAAACTCAAGAAATTCGACCAAAATTAAAAAAAAAAATATATTTCAGCCAATAATGTAATGCGTTACGGTTAGGTAGCACAAGATGGCGGCACTTCTCAACCTTTCTTCATCGAGTACTGTTTAAATTAGTGGTAGTCCTGAGTAAGCTATCTCTGATTGGCTAACTTGGAGATTGACTGCTATTCAGTTTTAAAAGTTACACAGGACTAAAATAGTCTCACCTCCTCCCTATGGGGAATTCAAGGCATAAGTGGATTTATTTATATTTTATTAGTATTATAACGGTGAGCCTCCGTAGCTCAATCAGTATAAACCAGGGGTCTCAAACTCAAACGCAGTAAAGGGCCAGTCAATTAGATGTATATCAGACATGGGCCTAGTTCAATATTATTCAGCTAAGCTAACGCCTTTTTATTCCCGTATACTGGAGTAGGCGAGGCCATTCAGCCCTATCTAACTTTTGGAGACTGAGTGGGCAGTTCAATCTCCACTGGTACCAATCAGAGATAGATGGCCCAAGGCTATCACTAATTAAGCGGTACACAGTGAAGAGAGAAGGCTCAAATGTGCCGCCATCTCGTGGTCCCTAACCCTAACACAAATATTTAATGTCTGAAATAATGTGGGTTCTACGGTCGATTTTCTTGAGTTTACGGGACGAAAAACCCGAGTTTCCGGGAGGAAAAACCCGCTTGCCCGTGCCAGAGATCGACTAACTCGGGAACCGGTCGAAAAAAGGCTTAGAAAAATTTCCTCTAGTTGCCGACTAGACTCGAAACTAAGTCTTCCTTCGTGCGGCCAAGCACCGTGGTGTGCAAACGCCACATCCACTGAGCTACACAGGCCCATTGAATATTATTCTGTGAACCAAAACATAAACTAAAAAAAAAAAAAAGGCTCTAATAAAGGATCTTTTGTCGTTGGGACTTTACAACTTATGTAAACAGTTATACCACCATTTAAATTTATGTCTCTTTGCACTAACGGTGAGTTAACCGGTCTCATATGGAGGTGAACGGTTGTTCTCTCGGTCACTCGGGTTTTTCATCCCCCAAAACCGGCAAACCGGTCCCATGAACACACATAGCTACAATCATAGCATATACTAAGGTATACTAAGGCAAGGTGAAACCACCTTGCTCATAATCACCTCCCTAGTATGGGTAGCATATAGCTCCCCCACCAGCAGTATGACTGAGGGAATAGAATAGAATAGATATTATAACGGTATCTCCATGGCGTATAAAGACACATCACAGGACACCCATACTGACCATTATTCAGACAATACCAATCATATCTCCTTAAACTTATTCACTGGTGCACTCACAACTACTTTGGGCAGTCCAATACATTCATTCATCACTCTCCATGCAAAGAAGCTAGTCTGCAAACCCTAACTAGCCACATTCTTACATAACTTCCAGGACTGACCCAGTGTTCTTCTGCTACTCCGGGTGTATTGAAAAAATTTCTTTTGTGTCTGTGTTATAGAATCCCTTTAGAAACTTAAAAGTTTGTATCATGTTTTTCCTGTCATGTGTTTGCAGAACACTACGGACACATGACCAACAATATTTAACCACCATTCCTGATACACTGATTCATCTGTAATTTGCTACGATTGAGATTAGGTCGATAAAGTATTATCGGCTTCAGCATTCTCTCTGTATAAATGTGCTGAAGTGCTGCTTCATCGATCTAACCTCAATCGTAACAAGTGTCTCCCGATTCCAAAAGTGCGGAACATTGTTACACTAAATTATATTAAATAAATGTGTAAATCTCTTATATTTGAATTATTCAGCCTAACATTTGAATCCATGAACATGCCTCTGTATGCATAGAGGGATTCCAATTTATCGCATGCACTGTAGTGTTCTCTAATGTTTTATTATTATTATTATTATTATTTGACACCTCCAGGGAGTCCAAAGACTCATCGAGGGAGAGGGTGAAAACAGAATCGAACGATTGTCACCCCTTCCAACTACTAACCGCGCTCAAACTTACTTAACTGAGCCATTAGTAGCAGAGACTCTACCAATCGACCAACCTTTGCCGGCAATTCAATTCCTTACTGTTGTTCGCTGTTTGTACTGATAAGTCTTACGATATCTAAGACGATTTATTTGCATAACAAATTAATTTTTCCTCTGGTATACATGCTATTCTATAGCTAAACAACAATATCTTCTGTCCAATTGACTTCGGTCACATACGAGATAGCCTCAAATGATCCATCTCTCTCAGATATGAAATGTTCAACTTTTATTTTTGTTTGTTGAAATTCTTTAGTCTCATTAGTAATACTCCGTATATTATTTTATTTCACAGCATCTTCTATGAAAACAAAATATCCGTTACAGTTCTCTGTAACTACACATAACGGCTACTGAATTAGCAACCTTTATGCAGATTATGCAGATGTACAGAAACATCACTTATGCAGCGTGTAAGTAAAATATTTTGTCGAGTGCGTCAGCCCGTGTTCTAGTCAACTAATAAGAGTACTGCTAGTCAGTAATTATCAATAGGGTTAATCACAATGGGAAAAACAAAGTATCTTTTGAAGTTCAATAGTGGGTGGGTGGGTGTCCATCTTACTGGAGCCACGATTTTGAAAACAGCAGAGCTTACTGGTTTCTTAAAAGGTGACATATCCCGGGTGTTTAACCAGTGCAAAAATAACCCACCTTTGTTTATCTAAGAGGCATAACCGTAGTTCTAAGTCTATCTGTCAGGAACTAAGAAGGCTTGTATGAACAAACAGAACTTCATGTGTGTTTTAATGAAGACCATTCCTGATCCACATCTCATCGAACTATGCGTAGGGAATTGAAGATGATTGGTACTGGCAGTCGCATGCCTATACGGAAACAACTGATTTCTGCGAAGTTTCTAATTCAGTGGCCAGTATGTGTACATCATTCTCTGTCGACCAGTTTCAAGTGTGGCAGAGGAAATTAGAGGCTGTGTAGAAGGAATGGTCTATAACATGCACATATATGAACACTTTTGATTGGATGATGGAATTTAGTAGGAGGGAATGCATTTGGGTGAATCTGAAGTTGGACATTGTGAATTTCGTAGCATACAACACAATGACAGCCATTAGGGTGGATATATGAGAAGCTAATAAACAGATTTCAGGCCAGTATCTGTATGTTATTCAATATTATGAATGGGAACTAGATTAATGGAAAAAAGGTGATAGGGTAAATCGATAAAGTTCATATTTACATAATTGGAAATATTTGATGTGGGTTAAGATAATGAAAAGGTAGGAAGAAAGTAGCATCTCAGTATGTTTCCTGAACTCTTATGAGAAAATGAGTGTTTCGTGACCAGAACATTCGTGTTACAACCAAACTCTTCTTTTATTATAATTATTATGTAACACCTCCAGGGAGTCCAAAGACTCATCGAGAGAAGACATCTACTCTACAACTCTCCGTTTCCACCACTCTACCAACCCCAACTACCTTCATCATCTGCACCAACGCCATCTACCGCTGACCACCACCACTAGTATCTTCACAACACATCCATGCCCACGGCGGGATTCGAACTCGCAGCCTTTTGGCAGCAGAGCGGATATGCTAACCACTCGGCCAATCACGTTGGCTTGTCATCATCCCAAATTTGCTGTATGGCTGAACAACGGGTACCTTTTATACTGCAAATACTTGAAACGTCTCGAAAATTAACAACTTTGACTATTTTAAGATTCATTGAAAATACATGAACACTAATATCAACTTTCTTATTGAAGGGCGTAATAGACTATTTGAAAGCTTCCGATAATTTGGACCAATAGTTTTAGACAACTCGTTTTGCAGAATGAAAAGCCGTTTGTGCTTTACAATAAAATAGAATAAGCAAATAAATAATAAATTCTCTAATATATTTTATTTCACAAACGGATAGTCAAAGCTTGTTTAGCCTTCACTAACTTTTCTAGAGTCAGCAGCACAACTCTTCTCCATCGTTTAAGCCTTCACTGATGGTGTATCTCGAGGATATCAATGACTGAAACTTTTCGATAGAGAGAGAGAGAGAGAGAGAGTATGGCAGACATCTGCCGCTATCTTGTCTTTAAACCCTATCACTCAAATTATTGCTTTTAACAATGTCAGTTATACGTTGATTCTTGGTGCTACGGGATTAAAAACCCCAGTATGCTGAGAAATAAAACTTCTTGTTCATACCAGAGATCGACTAAGTCGTTCGTGAAAAGGTCGTTCGAATAAAAGCTTAGAAAAATTATCTAGTTGGCAAGGAATTTTTATAGGCCTGCTTTGACTGGTCCTGAGTTATTCAATCTTTTACTCGGGAAGGTAGGAATTTTATTCAAAAAATAAAAAAGCAAAATACTGTTTTAAAGAATATTTTGATTTTTAACATGAATTTTTAACAGCATGCATAACACAGTTAAAAAGATTTAAAAAAAAAACAATTACGAAATGTATATTAAATTAGGGAACTAAGTGAGATTGCATTAAAATTTCGGAGAACAGCATAACTATAATATTTAATATCTCCCATCCGAGTAACAGAAAATACTCGTTTTATTTTATTTTCCAGTAATCAGCATGGTTCTGTGATGGTCAGTTACCTTAATTACTGAAATAAAAACAACTGAAAGTACTTTCTGTTATGTAAAAAGGAAAGAGGAAAAAACTCCAAATGCAATTCAGATCTCGAGATGATATAGGAGGAATAGTGGAGAGTTTGTGTAGATATGTGGAATTAGTGTGATGGAACGAAGGATTTATATAAGTTGGATGACTTGCTTTTGAATTGATTTGGGGCATGGAGTTTTGAGAAAGTATTTTTCAGTGAGAGTTCGATAGTGCAGAGCTAGATAATGAAGGTAGTGTGGGTAAAGACAGCCTACAGGTTAATATAATCTTTTAGTGCTTTATAGGGAGTAAGATGAGCCTTTTCTCCCTATCTAACTTTTGGACAATGAGTGGGCAATTCAATCTTCATGGGCAGCCAATCAGAGATAGCTGGCCCAAGACCGTCACTAATCATAAGCGGCAACCAATGAAGACACAGGCAAGCAAGTGTTGCCGTCTCTTAGTACCTAACCCTAACAGGATATGTTATTGTTTGTAATAGTGTGATTTCTACTTTCTTGAACGTAGGGGAAGAAAAAACCTGAGTTTCCAGGACAAAATCTCTTGAATGCCCAAGACCGACTAACTCGGAAACCTGTTGAAGAAGGGGTTCAGAAAAAGTTCATCCAGTCGGCGAATGGACTTGAAGTCAAGTCTCTCTTCAGGCGGCCTAGCACAGAGGATGCAAACGCCACTGCCACTGAGCCAGCCATGCCTTCCAACAATCATAAACAATGACAAATATCTGTACTTCTGACCAAGTGCTTTAGCAGAAACTGAAAAAAATCCTACTTCAGGATATACCCATTATAGAAGGAGTTGATCAGTTTATATACATAGGTAATATCTTTAATAAAGATGGCAGATCGAAACAGGATATATGAACAAATATTACAAACGCAAAAAACAACCCCAAAAACTAAAACTACCATGGATAGATAACATGCATGCAATTACGAATAGATTATGACTTAATGATACACCAGTTAAGTACTTCTATACGAAAGTGAAACTTCGATCCCCTAAAAGAAGATAAAAAAGGCAGCTGGCATTTGAAGTGAGGTGCTATCAACCACTACCAAAGATACTATACACTGATCACGTCACAAACTGTGAAGTGAGACAGAAAATCAGTTTTTCAGCTGGCCCAACCCAAGAGATAAGATTCGAAGGAAAAAACCTTATGCGGCTTGGTCATGTTACAATTACAGCAGCAGCCTTATGGTACAGTGCATTGTATCCACCACATCGCCACCCTCAATCCGCTTGGTAGACGGTGTAGCAAGATTCTTCGCTCCATAACACAGTTTTCTAAGCTTCCACATCCCAGTGAACACGCTCTTTGTACTAGTGAAGTCCACGCTGCATGATGGTTCAGGTAACATGCGGCTTGCATATTGCGGGCCTTCCATGAAAATCCATGTTTTGAACCTCCGTTCTGAATGTTTTTCTGCAGATTCTTGTTCAAGTAAATGCTTGGACTCTGCGTTCAATGTGTCAGCTAACAAATGGCGAATTTTGCTTATTAACCTTCACAGCGCCGTACGGTCATGTTCGGTGAAGTTGGTGGGTCGGCCACTGCTGGCCGACTAACGCTTCTTTTACAGAGCTGAAAACAAATTGTCAATGAAGACTGAGAGGAAGATTACTGTAGGAATATTTCCTAATATCTACTCTATGGTCCTTTCTGAACTATAGAATGAAGTAGACTAAATACTGAGAACATCTGTTTTTGATAAATATCCTTATTTGTTTTTATTATTGCTACACCGACGTTTTTGTGTGTTTGTGCTCAGGTGGCTATTCTGCGGTTTTTCCTGCAGGTTGAGTTGAGTTTATCTGAGAATGATATTCGATGGCGGTGATTTCGTGATTCTGTTTCAGCACCAGAATGTGCCGGAGATCGACTAACTCGGAAACTGGTCGGAAAAAAAAAAAGGCTTAGAAATGACTAGACGTGCATTTTCTAAGTCTTTTTTTCCGGTTCGCGAGTTAGTCGATCTCTGGCACCAGCAAGCAGATTTTTTTCTTCCTTAAACTCGGGTTTATAAGCTCGTAAACTCGAGAAAATAGACCATCGATCCCACACTATTTCCAGACATTAAAATATTGTGTTAGGTAGAGACCACAAGATGGAGCCAATTGATAGCTCTCTATTCACTGCGTGCCGATTAAATTAGGGATAGTCTTAGGGCGGATAACTCTTTTTGGCTACCAGTGGTGATTGAACTGCTCACTCGGTCTCCAAAAGATAGAGCTAAAACGGCCTTGTCTATTCCCTATACAGGGATTTTTTTTAAGTAGCCCATGGAGAGCCAGGTGTCATTTAGCTGTTTATATGTAGGCGCATAGATAAGTGCATTTCTGTTAGTGTGTAGAAACCATTACACGCACCCATGGCCATGCACTGCATGTGCACGCTTTAAGCTTTTTCAAAGGGAGATGGAGAAAGCTTTTGTGTCCTTGAGTTGGTGTTTAAGAAGAAACACCAACACAACAGCAATAGCAACTTTATTTACTTATGAACTGACGGATTTGCAACCTCTGCTAGGTATAATTCCCAATGATTCCGTTTCTTCAAAACAACTAGCCATTCTTTGCAGAGCACATGAGATAGTGGACCTCGTCGACATTTCTTCAGGCGACGAAATTCGAGGAGTGTAGTAACAGCGTTACAGTTGTTTAGTTAGCACAGATTCTCGAGCTAAACATGTTGGGTCAAGGTTAGTGCCATCATTGCGAACGGTATTAACAACTAGAATGAAGGGGAAAATTCTGTGTATATCTTTATAAATCCTCTTGGCACCTGCCGAGTTGCATGATATGCAGATTCCATGCATTTGTTGTTTACAAACTTGGTGGTGAATATTGGAACCGTTATTCTCTAATATTCACCACTTTTTTTCCCTTTTTTTTCCCTTTCAGATATCGCTTTCTCATGAGGCACAATGTATTCCTGCAAAGTTTTGCAGCTTTTGGATCACTGGATGGTGCTACGCGATGCCCTAAACAGTGATACTTTAATTTTGATCAACTTGTATATTCATTACTCGTATTTATATGGCGATGCAACTAATTTTTTAAAAGTTAACATATTTCCCTCTTTAGACATTGATCGACAGCTTATAAGACAAAAAATCGGCCGTGCATATACAACATAACACAATATTACAATTTTTCATAAAAGCTGATTCTATATGTCAGTGTAACCATTCTCTCTCTCCTTAAAAAGATTTTCCATATCCACAATGTAAGTAGCATGATGCATGAAATAATTTCTACTTAATCTTATCTGGTAGTGTAGCTACAATTTTAGGTACTATACATTGCCACTATGGGCTCCTCTGTGTGTGCATTATTTGATTTATTAATTAATTTTTTTTACAAATAAAAATTAAAATAAAGCAGTCATTCCCCTAAGGGAGCAGACTGAGATCTTTTATCCATTAATTTTGGACATAAGGGCCAGCCGGTTTCCATCCACAGCTTTCATCGCTTAGAGCGAATGACTATCGATGATTTTAGAGGCCTCGGGAAGTGAGTACCGCAAACTCTCGCTCCCCCCCCCCACCTTTCGTGAACCTAAACCGTAAGACTACTTTTGTTTAAAACAGTGGGAGTTCTACTGTCGATCATTCTAAGATGTGAGATTTAAACTAGTAAAGATTAGAGAAATCATTTCTTATGATGCAATGTGTAACATGGTGACTAAGGGGAAAAATGACACACCATTTCTAAGAAATGAAAACCAAGTGAGGTACTGAATATTTTAAAACTTGAATGCTTTCTAGTTTTTCATCTTGTTAGAAAAATCTTCACTTTTCTGTCATCAGCTAAGGAGAAGCTTCCTCCTCTTGCTTTTCTAGACGTTGGCCAGATTCTTTGCTCCTGTGGCTTATCTTAACTTGAATAGATCCAATGGTCTACATTCATCTTCTTTATGAAGGGATAGTGCGTTTTCAATCTCCTAATCATTCCTAACTTTTAATTATGTATTAATAATTTTTTCTAAGTTAATAAAAATGCTACTCGCATTTTGTTACCTTATTGTAGCTACTATGGTGATGATGTTTAGAACTTTTTAATTGTTTAAGATTGCGGAACCATGGAAAAAATGCCTCTCTGCTAAGTTTGAGTAACATATTTGGTGAACGTCTTCAATTCGTAACGCTCCAGAAAGATAAGCAACTTTTTTTGTATTAATTTTTGCTAATAATACTGAGTAATTTATTGAATTTATTATTTTATAAGTGTGCGAGACAGAATGAGTTATTCAGACTTAAGTAAACATTATCTTTCCTTAAATTAGATATATTGTTAGTGCAGCACCTATGCGTAGCAGAACAATGGCAGAACAATTGCAAATAAATTTGCAAAATGTGTGGGATGTATGCGTCGCGAAAGTTGAAAGATTAAATTTGTGGAAGAAGAGCGAAACTGGTGAGAGAGAGTGATATAAATGCTTTGAAACTGAATGCGGAGAGAACAAATTAGAGTAGAAAGCAGTGATGCAAAACCGGAAAATGTATATATATATATATATATATATATATCAGTTATTAAAAACAACACGTAAGTCCACAGTAATAACTTTAATTAATAAATAAGGTAGATATTTCGTACTAAAACTAATAGTACATCTTCAGTGTTACAAACAGATAGGAATAGAATACAAGTAACGAACCTTCGGTAGATCACCTATTAAAATACAATGTTGTCGCGAGCTAGGAAATGAAATAAATTAATAAATAATTAATATTTAAGATAATTAGTTTTTAATGATTACATAAAATAAAAGTCTCCCAGATCTTCGAGAGAGAGAGAGAAGAGAGGCAATCATTTCGATTTAAATTCGGTCGGTGTAACAAAGCTTCACAACTTTCTTTAAACAGGTGTTCATATTTGAACCTGCATCTATGAAGGAGAATAGCTTTATCCCACTGGATATTATGGGTAGTGGTAATACTGTGTTGTGCTAGATCAGACTTCTGAGGTTTGTTGTAATCAATATGATATTGATGTTCTTTAATTCTTTTTTCCACAGAACGTATATATATATCTATATATATATATATATATAGATATATATATATATATAGTGAAAACAGAAAAAAACAAGAGGTCCGAAGATAAAAAAGAAAACTAAAAATAATCGAGAGAATGAGCCTAAGAAAATGATTATTTACGGTTCTTTGCGATTCTATGATAAGGGAGGTTAACGTACAAAATCTTGTTTCTCTGGCGCGAAAATTAATAATATGAGTAATGTTGTCAGAATGCGGAAAGGGAAAGTGAAAGTATTGACTGTTTATGGCTGGAACAAATGACCTGAGATGTGAGAAGTATTGTATGAAGGAAGATGTGAAAGAGTTCTTGGAAGAAGTGAAAAAGACGGGGAAGAGGATGAAGTCTGCTGCCACGTTATGATAGCGGAGACCTGAGAAGACGATGATAGCTAGTTGCAGGTTGTGCAGAAGGAATGATGTAGAGTTTGGGAACCTATAACCTCAGTTTGATAGACAGAAAGATTTCTATAATGCTGGTGGATTCAGAGTTAGGTCTGAATAGAACTTCGTTCATCGAGAGAATGGAAGCGCAAAGTCAAGAAAACTAAATGCGGAATCTAATCCCTTAGGCAACAATATCGAATGGAGTAGCAAATTCAGGGAGGTGGTTGGGGACCTAAGAGGATGCTACAGTTTCCATATACTAATATTAGAAGCATCGGAAATAAGAGAAAAGAGTTTTTGGCACGGTTAGTGCCACCTTGCAAAAAATTATAGGGAATAGTGCGACTTCGTTAACAGCAACTGCAGATGATATAATTACAAGGATAGAATGTGATTGATTTAATATTTTCAGGGAGAACAGAGTAGATAGTACAGGCGGGGGTACAACTGATTATAGCAGAATTGCAATCAAGAAGCTTAGAGGTTAGTTGTGTAGATGGTAGCACGTTTGAATCTATCCGGTGTGAGATCGAGGCCAATATGATAAAGTGTAAAATTGGATGCTGCTATAGGCCAGGAGGCACTAGGTATGATATGGTGATATGGAACACATGCATCAGTGGATTAGTACAATGTATGCAAGTTGAGTAATTATTATGGGGGAATTTAACTTCGGAGACAAATTGGAAGCAGGAAAGATCACATGGCAAGAAAGGAAATAGAATTTATATACTTACTAAGAGATAATTACTTGAAGCAGAATGAGATAGAGAGTACGAGATGGTACTAGAGTGCTGGATCCAGCCGTAGGATCAGAAGACCTCTCCATAACTAAGGTGGCTACATTTTCTCTGATTGGGGAAAGTCATCACGTGGTCTTGACTTGTGAGGTAGCAAAACATATGGAAATTCCAGTTAATAAGGGATATGTATTTGGAACTACAAGGCAGGTGATTATGAATCACTAAGTAGGCAGCTTGAAGTCCGCAACATGTCATAAAGATCTGCAATGTAATGATGTTCACGGTACATGGTGGGATACACAAGAGGAATCTGGAGGAAGCAGTACCACACTATATACCTAAGGTCAGGAAATAATGAGGATGAGTAGTACGATTAAGAATGAGCTGCAAAAAGAGAAACTGCTGTGGAGCTAACTCACGAACAGTACAAGTATCAGACAAGAAAGGTGACCGGCCTGGTAAGGATGGCAAAATCAGAAGAAATTAGCCGAGTAGGCAAAAGGAAATCCTAAAGATTTTTTTTTTTTCGTAATGTGGCAAGAGGAGGAAGAATGACTATAGAAGAATAACTTTGAGTGCGGTTTGTAGAGAGGTAACAAAGGCAGACGAAATTATTGAGCTACTGAGTGATCATTTTGCAAGGATATATCATCCAAGTGAAGATTTATTATGACAGACGTGATATGAGACTGATATGAGAAAAGAGGTTGATGAACTGGAGGTACTTATGATATTGCAGAATATGAAAATAATCTGGGAGATTGGATGGGATATTGGCTCGCATTTTAAGAGAATGTTCAGGATAAATGACGATGTTTTTTTCTAGGCTGTTTTATTTAAATCTCAGCTCTGGCAACGTCCCAACCGAGTGGAAGGAGGGAAAAATAATTCCTTTGCATAAAGGAGAATCTACGTCTGTGGTAGCAAATTATATACCAATCAGTATTTCAGGAATGGTGGTAAAAGCAGTGGAAAAGTTAGCCAAAAAGAGAATTCAGAATGAGTGGATAAGAATATGATATTCCATAAGGAACAGCATGGCTTTGTGAAGGTAGGTCATGCCTTAGTAATTTACTAACTTTTTTATAATACATGACAGCTGAGTTGGATAAAGGGAATAGCTACACTGTGATACTTCTGGATTTTGCAAAGGCGTCTCACAGGATACCACACAGAACTCTATTACGCAAACTGCAACAAATGGGAATGGACATGAACCTGGTGATATGGATAAAAGTGCGGCTAATGGATAGGTACCGAAAAGTTGTACATGGAGGAGCAGAATCTAGGGGAAGGCAGGTGATTGGTAGCAGAAGAAAGATCGTTAAAATCTCGATTTTAGTCGCAGACTAGAATATTTTTCTACCTTTATTTTTACCCCCAGCAGGTTATCGAATTAATAGAACTTTGGTGCAATAACATTGGTTTCCAAGTTTACAACACTGCATTGATAGACTCGATTTCTGATTGTGTGTGTGTGTGTGTGTGTGTGTGTGTGTGTGTGTGTGTGTGTGTGTGTGTGTGTGTGTGTGTGTGTGTGTGTGTGTGTGTGTGTGTGTGTGTGTGTGTGTGTGTGTGTATGCAACAAACTATAGAAAGGTGATTGACCGTAGTAGGACCCTGGCTGGAAATGTACTAATGGAAATTAGGACATGGAAATGACAACAATTGTCACCACACTTTATCACCTTCATGATGATGATAAAACATGGTCGAAATGAATCCAACTGCTGCGTTGATGGAGTCGACCGGCTACCTTCCATTTTCCAAACGTTAGGGCAACATGAGTTCCGCCTACTCCTTTTGAGAAATGAAAATGAGAAACTCTCCTTTTTAGAATTCATTTATTCGTACTGTATTTATAATCTTGCAAATGCTAATTTTAATTAAATTTCATGTGCTCTGCCTTAATGAGTAACTATTATATGTGGATCACCCTCAGGAAAAGCTGTGTACCAATGCTAATTAGTATAATATCTGTGGACTAACGGTTACATAATAAAAAGAAAACCCTGTAAGCGGACACGAAATTTTTAAGCCACTTCACTTCCAATAAAGAGGACTGTGGTAGTCCCAGATCGAAAGATAAAATTCATCGCTCACCTGAACACATTCGAACATCCATTCTAGCAGTGGGGTTCAAACTCGCTGCTTGGAGAGCAGATATGATATCCATTCTGTCAACCAATGTGACTGTCAATACCAATCCTCGTCAGTTTTCCCTGCGCATAGTTCGGTAATATATGGGTTGGGAACAGCCTTCTTTATATGTTTCAATCAATTGTGCACATAAAAAGTTATACTTGTCCGTACAAGCTTTCTCAGACGACGGCCATTTTGTTCCTAACGAACTGTCTTAGGAACCACAGTTATGTCTCTTAGACAAGCAAAGTGGGTTATTTTTCCACTGATTAAACACCCGGGATATCTCACATTTTGAGAAACCAGTCAGCTATGCTGTTTTTAAAATCCTAGCTCCAGCCAGACAGACACCCTCAATAAGCCCTTTATCGAACTATGAAAGATCCTTTGTTTTTTTCCCATTGTCATCAGCACTATTGACCATTACGCAAGACGCAAGACGTTGCTGACTATAAGGGCGAAGCAAAATGCTTTTTTATTCCCTGCTATCTGATAAGGATTACTGTGTGAGGAAACGTTTATGAGCTAAGAGCTCTGCCTGAGTGGGTGCGATTCAGAGATCCTCATTTGGAAGTAGGATGGCCTTCGGTCTCCTATATTTTGAGAAGTCTGTTTCATCATAATTGGCTGCTTGTTGCACTAATTCATTTGGATGTGAAGAGGACACTGAGAAGAACTTCACTGCTGAAGACTGCAGGAAAGAGTAGATGTAGGGGATATTTGTATCCCGGTGAAGTTGGACATTTCTGACGTACCATGATGCGTTTAATATCATGCGGAGACATTTGTTTTGCACTTTCTGTAGTTTGAGGATATTTGTACTTGAGGTGTGACTCCAGGCTGGGGACGCGTAAGTAATAATGGGTCGAATCAACTGTTGATAAAGGAGCAGTTTTATTTTGGTATCCAGCTTGCTATTCCTATTGATAAGAGGGTAAAGCTGTGCAATGACTCTTGATGCTTTTGAACATGAGGCTTTTATATCTGAACTGAAAGTTAGTTTTCTGTCCAGCAGTACACTCAGATATTTGGCTTCTGCTTTCCAGGGAATCTTGGTATTAAATAAGAAGATATCATCTTTGGGGAATATTGAGATTTTAGTGAAGAGCATGGTAATACTCTTCTGAGGGTTTATTTGCAGTCTCCATTCCGAGAACCAGTGCTCTAATCTCTGCAGGTTTTCTTGCAGTTTCTTGGTGACAAGGTGCGGTTTAATAGATCTGGCTAGTATAGCTGTGTCGTCTGCGTATAGGGCAATGATGGATGACATTGGATTGTGCAGAATGTCCGCCATGTAAATCGTGAAAAGTATCGGTGCCAGAAGGGACCCTTGAGGAACTCCTGCCAAGATGCGTCGTTGGGTAGATAATATATCATTTAGTTTGACTTGCATTCGTCTGTCACTAAGAAATGACTTTATAATTTGAACTAGATCTAATGGAATGCCAGCTAAAATCAACTTGTATAGTAGTCCAAAGTGCCATAACTTGTCAAACGCCTTCTCTAAATCAAGAAAAACTGCTCCGGTGTATTGATGCCAATTATAACTTGTGATAATGAATTCTATTAGTCTATGAATTTGTTGGGTGGTACTGTGAAATTGGCGAAAACCAAACTGTTCTGAAGGAAGGATGTTTAATTTTTTTACTGAAAGTTGAATTCTGGAAAGGATAGCTTTTTCTGCCATTTTGCCCAAATTAGATATCAGACTTATGGGACGATAACTTTGAGGCTGCTGAGGATCCTTGCCTGGTTTGTATATAGGAACTACGTCTGCCAACTTCCATGCAGAGGGGAAGTACTTAAACCTGAACATAGCATTTATTATTGTTGTGAGATATACGATGGCCTTTCGGGGTAGCAGTTTAATAACTTTGTTGGAGATGCCGTCAGGCCCTGGAGCTTTTTTATTCTTTAAATTCTTTATAATGTCATAAATTTCGGCTGGGGAAGTAGGTGTGAGTTGGCTGGTACAGGTATCAGGCCGTTTTAACACGTGTCTGACGTGGCGGTGGACTTTGTAAATATGATTGAAATTTAGATTATTGTATGAAGGGCTACACTGTTTTTCTAAATTTTTATCTATAGTTTCGGCTTTTTCTGCATCTGTGTAAACAATGTTCAGGTCTGATTTGAGAGGAGGAAGAGATTTGTTTTTGTTTTTGATGTTTCTCAGGAACTTCCAAACGGATTGATCACCAGGTGATATGGAGGCTAATTTATCTTCCCATAGTTTGTTTCTATGGACTTTAAGTTCATCTCTCACTGCACTGTTCATTTTGTTGAGATATTTCTTGTCTTGGGGTGCTCTGGTGTTGTGGTATCTTTTTCTTGCTTTATTTTTCTCCCTGATTAAGTTCATTATGTCATCTGGTAGTCGTTTAGGCTTGAAGGCAACTGAATTTGAGGTGATAGATGCTATGGCTGTGTTGATTTGATCAGTAAGTTTATTGACTGCAGAATCAATTTCTTCCTTGGAATTAATATGAGGGATGGGATCAATGTAGTGTGGAAGCATTTTGGATAGTTTTTCCCAGGGAATGAAGGTGTGAGGAGAATGGGGAAGATCCCTCTGATAACCCAGTTGGAGCAGAATAGGATTGTGGTCTGATGATAACTCATTCAATGATTCCAGGGAGTACTGTAGGTTAACATTCTGAAGGACAGCTATATCCAAGACGTCGGATGAGCCAGTAGGACTGTGGTGAGTTGGCACTGAGGGACCAGCCACAGTTGCGCAATTTGAGCTTGTGTAGTTATAGAGGATGCGGCCATTCCTATTTATAGACCTACTGCTCCAGGCGTGATGTTTTGCGTTAAAATCTCCGGCAATAATAACCGGCAGTTTAATGCCGAGGATAGCATCCAGATCTGTGGTCAGCAATGTTTTTGATGGTGGGTTATAAGCAGAATATATTTGTATGTTTCCGATAGAGTTTGTGATGACATTGATACCTGTAAGTTCGAGATTGGTGGTTGTAGGAATGGCTACAGCATGATGATTGATGTGATTTTTGATGAGGATGGATGTTCCACCACCTCTGTAATCCAGTCTGTCATTCCTGTAGAGTTGATATCCTTTGAATTCAGGACTGTCAGCAGGTCTTAGATGAGTCTCATTAATTAATAATATATCCGGATTATATCTGTCATTGAATTCCTGCACTTCTAGTATTTTATTTTTAAGGCCGTTGGCATTCCATGAGATAATCATTAGAGAATCTGGGGTAAATTTTTTCCTATGCATTGGAGAGTGCAGATAAAATGAGCTGTGTTTGCTGCAAGAAACTTTTTGTAGTGCTCAGTGATGGATTTGCGTTACTGAAATCCTGTAACATATTTACAAGAGAAGAGGTGATGATGGCTGTTATATTTGAATGTGGATTTGCCATATTCTGGTCATGGATTGCTTTTTTGGGTCGGGCCACATCAGCATATGTTCTTGTTTGGTGTTGAAGATTTATTTTCTCAGGGGGCTCAGTTGATGGTGGGTGAACACCTGTCATCTTGTTCAAGCTAATAGAAGCCTGATGAACTTGAGCTTCTGGGGCTTTCGTTTCTGACAGTGAGGTAGACTGACTGATTAACTCAGTTTGTCTGTTTTTTGGGTGGCATATGCATCCTCTGTAATTTGCAGGGTGGGGGCCACCACAATTAGCACACTTAGCCGGGGTGGTTTTTGGCTTGGAGCAGGTATATGTGGGGTGGGTGTCACCACATTTCAGACATCTGTATTGGGCTTTGCACAACTTCTGGGCATGACCAAATTTTTGGCATCTATGGCATTGCCCAGAAGAGGCCCTCTTCCTAAGTGGCTCTGGTGAGATCTTGAGCCCGCAGATTGTCTTCAAATTGTAAATATCTTTATAGATGTTGTGTATTTCTACCAATACTAGAGGCATAGGGGTCTTGTTAGATCTGTACATTCTACTGACTTTGATGGGAGGCAGATCTTGCATGTTGAGGTCAGCAGCTATTTCAATGTCTTCAGATACTCCTCGGAGTACCACTTTAAGATTTTTCTCCGAGGTAAGTGTGAAGGTATGGTACTGTATACCTCTTGTGTCCAACTCCTTGGTTAGATTTCTATAGTCAGACACTGTAGTGGGCTGAATTTTGATGCCCTCCTCTGTATTCTTGGCAGTGGAGTAATTTATTTGCAGGTTGGCCATGGTGGTTCTTAGGGCTGTCCATCTCTGTTTTTCCCTAAGAATGACTGGAGGCACCTTTTCATTGGTGGAGGCAGAGGAATCTATGTTGGGGGCATCTTCATCCATGCCATTTTCGTTTGCTGACTCCGAGGTGAAAGTTTTGCGTTTTTTACGCACGTGCCTCTCTCCTTGATCTGAATGAGTAGAGTCAGAGGTGACTGGATTTAAATTTTCCTCCATTTGAGGAGTGTCTTCATTTTGATCATCGTCAGTCTCAGGTGAAGAGTAAAGATTCAGGAAGCCGGGCCATTCACGCTCGAAATTCTTAAGGAGTTTCTTTATGAAGCTGAAAGCCAATCCTTTATCTAGAGAGTCTATAATTGTATCAGGATCTATCAAGTTCGATGGCCATTTGAACTTAAATTTCCTTTAAAGTTTATTTACAAGTATGAGCGCTGGCTCTTCATCCAGCGAATCTGTGAGGGCGTCCAAATCTGACACATTCATTATTGACAGTTTGCGTATAAACGCAAGTAAATGTATCTGGAATAGATATGCTAACAATGGCGATTCTATCGGCTGTTAGGCCTAACGAATCGCCCTCGTTGCAATTACGTCCACTTACATTTGCTGATGTTCTTAGATTCAGTATAATCCGCAATTTAATGACTTTAAACGCGTCTCTGCTAGTTAATCTAGCAGCTACACTTCAAAACCATCATATTTAATTACCACGTTCTACAGAGAAGAAAGTGCATATATGCTACGTGAGTGATGTTGACGCACATGTGAATAAAGGTTTCTAATTCAGCGGCCGGTCAATTTTGCAACGCCCTTTGAAGGCATAATTTTGTATTAGTACACTGACCTTAAAGGTCTATTTCATTAAAATTTTCTTTATATGAAAAAAAAAAAAAATAATTGCAGCACTTTAGTGACATAATGGAGGGATGAAACGTTTCATGACATTTCTCTGTGAGGCCATTTAAAGAAAATTCCATACATATGACAATCTATTGCCTTTCTTTTGACAAGAGTACCCAACAGAGCAAAACAGACGGTGACGCTAGTAGTCTGTTACTGGGATAATAGCAATAAAAAAAAAAAAAAAGGAGCTGGCATACGACAGACCAATCTTCACACATGGGCTGAAGAAGAAATGCTAGTGGCTGAACGAATATCAAGCATCAGTGAACTGGTAATGATGACAGATGAGTTTCACTTGACTGAAAGAAAAAAAATGAGCCGCTAATTACGTAAAAGAACTTCGTGCACTGGAATCTCTTTATCTATTATTTTGTTGCACAGCAGTATATAATTAATCAATTAGTCGCTATGTATTTAACAGCACTGCTTGTTTATAATTGAGAAGTATTCTTAATTGGAAAGCGATGCACTCTTCAAACTGAGAGTATATTTCGTTATTCATGATATCCGACAAACGCAATGCATTGATGTGAATATTTGATGGCATACATTGATCCACAGCTACCACAAAGTTTTCTGAGATCGATAGCAAGTAGAGAATGTCCAGGTAGTGACATTTACGAGATAAAACACATGGAAAGTGTTAGTTCGGTTGCAGACGAAAGTAAACTTCATCCTTGTATACAATACGTTTTACTTTCAATAGAAAGGTGCAGGTATGGTTTCTGTCAGTAAGTTGATTAATTTCATATAACTCTGAAATTTAGTACTGGGTTAAAAGCATCGTTAAGGAAAACACTCTTCGATTATGAATAAGAAATTAAATTTAAAAAAATGCCATACGAGTTTACTAATAATCGATAGTAAACGATTATTTTAAATATTATCATAAAGTGTTTAATTATTATATCGCACTGAAATATGTATTAAATATAAGAAGCGAATTCTAACAAGAAATACTAATTCTGATTTTCAGCACATTCAGAAACAATGTATATGTCATTTAAAATATTGTTGGACTCACCCATGAATTACATAACACTATTTTCCGAATTTAAAATTCCCTCTCTTCTTTGTCACGAATAAACAAAATAAATCCTCCCTCAGAAATTACGTAATAAATATGCATCTCCCCCTGGAAACTCAAGTTTCTTAAAAACTGAATATTGCTATTAAAATATATTGGTTTCATAATAAAATTGAAAATATTACTATACCTAATAATAAAATTATGCATAACAATTATTAAATTAGTAGCGTATTAATATTATATATTATAATAACATTACTACTACTATATCAGTCATTTATTTCATTTAATTATTTAAATAAAATAAATTAAGAAATAGAATAAATTATTAGAATTATTACTGAACCGTATGGTGATTGTTTAATTTCATATCTTTAGTACATTATTATACCAAATTGATCTGTTCATGGAATCGTTTAAATTCATTAAATGAATGGTCATGGATACAGTTCAATTAGATTGCAAATGCATCTTTTTGATGGCATTCTACAGTTTCATTTACCCTTAATTTTTGGGATTGATTTTGTAAATAAATATACTGGGAACTTTAAGGTATAGACGAAGAAGAAAATGTTCTAGGAGTTTCTATCGTTTACCGAATTTCATGTGAAAAAAAGTGATACTTGTATGCAAATACTCATTTCTGTTTTGCGTTTAATGCAGTGGCGTATTTAGGTATAGGCCCGGGCCTAGAGCGACAAATTTTGAGAGGCGGCGGAAATTTCCAGACTCTCATTTTTTAATTATAACATGTTCCTTATATGCCGCATCTACTCACAAGTAGAGAAATGTTTTTTCTTTTTCTCATTGTAAGTTTAGTCTGCAAGCATATTGGCATGTAATCAGATTCTGCATAACTATACAGACCGAGACAATTGCACGGAAAGTTACTGTATTGTTGTCGGTAACTAGACACAAAGGCAATAGAGATTAATGACTTTGATCCCTTTCTTGCTGAGCACATTGCCAAAAGCGGGAAAAAAAGGAAAAGGTTTTGTTTCCTATCTTTCCTTTGCCACGCATGAGGAATTTATTAAAATAACGGGCGAGAAAGTAATCAGATTTATTGTGGAGGAACTTAAATTAGCTGAGTACTATTCCATAAGTGTTGACTCAACACTAGACTTCACTCATGTTGATCAGATATCCTTCGTTGTACGATATGTGAAAGAACATGGAACTCCTGCGGAGCGTTTCTTACGTTTCATTCCTAACGTAAGTCACATAATCTGACGAGTTACAAGAGACGGTTTTGACTTCACTAAACGAGCTCCGAATTGATGTAGCAAATTGCAGAGGACAGGCATATGATAGTACTAGTAACATGTCAGGCAAGTACACAGGACTGCAAGCAAGAATTCTTGAAATAAATCCATTGGCAGAATTCACAGCGTGCTGGACATTCTCTGTCTCAAATTGGTACTTGCGTTGCCGAATCCTATCCGTACTCTTCTGCATTTTTTGATGTCCTTCAGAAATTGTGCGTATTTTTCACATCTTCAGCACATCGGTGGAGTGTTCTAAGAAAGCCCTGGAAACTTCTGCAAAAGTAATCAAATGTCCTTCGCCTACTCGTTGGTCAGCTTGTGAAGATGCCTGTCAGAGTCTTCGTGAGGGATGGACGGAAATAATTTCCACTTTGTCCGAAATTGAAAATGACACCACCCAGATGAAAGTTACGCGATGCGAAGCAAGTGGGATTCTATGGCAACTTCAGTCACTGGAGGTTGAGATCATCAACTGCCTATGGGGAGGTCATGAGGGGCGGCACTTTCTACATGGCCTAGGGGTGGGAAATACCTGAATACGCCACTGGTTTAATGCAAATACAAATCTTGTTTCATTATCATACTTACATTCGATATGTTCGGTGATGGGTAACTATGTTATACAAAGAATATCGATTTGCTAATAAATAATCAGCAAACGCCATTTATTCCCTTACAGAGAGTAAGCGAGACCGTTTTAGATCTGTCTAACTTTTGGAGACTGAGTGGGCAGTTCAATCTCGACAACCTAAGCTGCTATTATTGTGATGGACTGCAATGCTATTATTATTATTACTGCAATGGACTGAAAAGTAACAATTATATAAGAAAGCATATTTGCTTTTAAAAACGAGAAAAACTGAGGACCCATTCGTACACTAGACTGATTAGTACTCCGGGACAGATTTATGTGTTCATAGATTATATCAGTCAAAACAAAGGGGAAATATTTTCAGAATCTAGAGAAATTTTTATGGTAAAAAATATATTCTGAAATTTCTTTTTACTCTTACACCATTATCCATTCTTCAATAGTTTTAGATGTTTTATGGACAAGTCCCTTTTTCGTGAATTTGTAAGTCATAAAAATGGATTCTTACGATAACGATCAGTTTGGTATAATGATATTTATTGGAACACAACTTGTGAGAGCTTTATTTTATTTAAGAGGATAATTTCGAAAGTTCACACGGTATTCCTGGTTAAACCAAACATTTATTTTAACAAACTAAATTTATAACCCATTAATATAAATCATCCCCATTCTGCCTTATCACTTGATATCCATATTTTAAGTGAGTCATGTATTCCAGCAAACATCTTTTTTTCGTTGAAGTGTTTCGTACGCAGTCAACTTAGGAAAATGATCGAAGTCTGGGTTCATGTCAGGACTGTATAGGAGGGTGGGGAGAACACATGCCATCCATACTCATCCACAAGATCAGATATGTCACATGAAATATCTACTTTTGCGTTGTCATACAGAATGAGGACTCCAGTCTCGAACTTATCAGATCTTCTGCTGGGAATTGTTTTAGCACAGAGCATCGTGTATAAACTTCCTCCTGATATGTGAGAGTCAACCTTTAAAAGTACACTGTTACTATCACTTCATTCTTGATGCAAGCTATTATCATTATTAATTTAATCTTGAACATCGCGTGACGCCAATCTTTTTGGAAGAGGAAAAGTTGGACGTCTCCATTGCGAGGAATAACTTTAGTTCTGGTTCAAAAGTCTGTAGTTGATATTTCTTCCTTATTGGAAACAATTTTGATCAGAAACTGCTGTCCTGCATTCTCATAAGAGACTACTGTTCTGCAATCCTTTTGAGAGCTGCTTTCTGTTGTTAACGTGCCCACATGCAGCAACTTTTCTCTTTTTCAAAATTTCAGTCAGAATTCTGAAAAACGGATATGGTTGAGATGTTTGCTACACAGGAGATTTCGTCTTATGTTTTTTTGAGCCAATCTTCTTGCAGCAGGCTATTAAGAATGACAATCGACGTATCCCGTAAACCGGGATACGTCGTGTTTAATGTTTCCCGTAAAATACGTCGCGTTTCCCGTAAAACGGGATACGTCGTGGATCATGTTTAATGCTCGTTCGCCATTCACGGAAGGGTCACAACTTTATGTAAAGTAGTAGGAATCTCAGTTCACCTTTTTCCACGTAACGTTTCAAGGTGTTTTATTCAGAATGTCGTACAACAGCATTATCCTACGGACATGAATGTACATAACTTTTGAAACCATCCTCGTATTGCTAGTGTATCAGTTAACAATTGATAATTCTACGTTTAAAATTTCACTTGCCCTGACGTATTCTTATCTACTAATATCTTAACAAAAAATTGATGGAATAACGAAATACATTAGAAGTATCCATAAATGGATAAATGGTGGGTCACTGTGATCCACCGTAATCACTCTTAACTGCTTCGTTCAAACCTCGCGAAATTCTTTCCTTCTCGCTGAGCGCGTACACATAACTCGACTCACAGTACAAGAATACTTATGTAACAGTGCTTGCTTTCACAGCTCTGAACAACAGAAGAAAGACTTTTATAGGTTCAATTCTTGCATCCAGTATTTAATTTAAAAAAAATCCACTAACGTCTTTTATTTCCCTATAGGAAGTAGGCGAGACCGATTTACCCTTATCTAACTTTTGCAGAACTGAGGGGCCGGTTTAATCTCTGCCGGTCGCAAATCAGAGATAGCTAACTCAAGACTATCACTAATTATATATGGCATCCGGTGAGGAGGGAGGCAGCTGATAAATGCCGCTATCTCGTATGTAATATTTTTTCTTAATTTGCTTAAGACACGAGAATGGCGTTTGTGGACAGACGGTTAAGGAGAAGGGGAAAAATTGTTAATGAGTTAATGGTTGTAAGCATAGGCATATGAGAAAGACTGTTCCAAAGAGCAGAGATATAAGGAATGAAGCAGAAGGATGAGAAATTGATTCGATAAGTTTGGAGCTGAACTGTATATGGTTGTTGACAACAGCTACTCGTATTCGTATACATGATTTAAGGAAAGTTGAAGGATGATAGCGGCCAGTTCAGTGAAGCAGCATCCATGGAAATAAAGACATTATCTATTCTAAGCAGCAACAGAGGTCTATGAGAAAGCCATTGGATGGAGTCAGTAAAGCAGTAGTCATTGAATAAGAGAATTGCTTGCTTCTGAATACAAAAGAAGCATTCTGACTAAGTCCATGTGAGAATAATATTCTAAGGTGAGGCTCATTAGAGATTTATAAGTTCCAAGAGTTAAGCATGAGAGAAACAGCAATTTAATTTACCTGTTTTGTCTATCTATTTGAGGATTCATTCGAGCACAGATATGTAGAGTGGAGAGATTCAGGTAATTACTGATATAGATATTGTAAATACTGTACAGTTCTTGGAAGTTATTCCACTTTGTTATACTATAAATTAAAAATGCCAAAAATGTTTATTCTTGGTTTAATCCTTTATCCAAGTATAAGCAGACAAAGTTTGAATAAAGGATTAAACCAGGAATATAATTTTTTCGCATCTTTAATTTATACCAATACAGTTCTTACCACTGCAACTAGAAAATATTGCAACAATTCAAGCCCACGGTATACATGTTGACATTGCTGAGAGTGCATAATTTCGTTTACGCAATAGATGAATCGATAACGCTGGGTTCTTACTTAAAGCTGGATAAGAGCGTTATGGCTTACAACTAAGGATACATTCGGATGACAAGGACTGAGAATAATCTGTTGATTCCGATATTTTTCTTTCAGTGTAGACTGTATTTTGGTTATAGCTGTGAATGTACTTACTGTCCGAATCCAGAACATCAATCATATCTTCTCCATCCAAAAAACAGCGGCTTGTATCGCCTTGTCATTGACCGTCAGAATTTCATCCGTGGAGCACACATCGATTAGATCTGGGCAACATAAAAGATGTTCGTCAGTTTGGACGTCTCCGCAGTTACAGCTGTCATCATCTGCATAACCCCATTTTATCAGGTTACTTCTGCATCTGGAGACTCCCACTCTAAGGCGGTTCAGAGTCCTCCAGGTGCTATAGGGTAGGTGATATCCCTTGGTTAACTCTTCCTTAATTATGGGGACTTCTTGAAGTTGAACCGATTCCCTCCATAGAACAAGGTGTCGCTCCTCGGGTTTATGGCTCAATGGTTTAGTTCTTTGCATAAAACTATGCCTCGAATTGTGTCGAGAAGCCGTGATGACATGGCCGTACACTGGATGTCTTTCGTCCGTCATCTGCTTTTTTTTTCTCCATCTCACCGGCCACTTGACGTCTTATGCCTGGTGGCGCTATGCCTGCCAAGGGATACAGCTTGTTGACTGGGGTTGGTCTTAAGCATCCGGTTATGATCCTAATGGTATCATTTAAAGCCACATCCACGTGTTTCACATGGGCGAATACAACCCACTCTGGGGCAGCATACTCCCCTGCAGCAAAACACAATGCCAAAGCCGTCGAGCGAAGTACCTCTGGTTGCGCTCCTCACGTCGTGCCAGTCATTTTTCTTATGATGTTATTTCTTGCATAGATTTTTCCTTTTAGTTCCTGGCAATGTACCTTATACGACAAGGTACAATCTAACTTAACTCCAAGATATTTGGGATTGCTGCAGTGTTCGAGGCGTTTTTCTCTCCAGACAATGTTTAACTGGCGTTTTGCTTCCCTGTTGCGCAGATGGAAAGCGCATACCTGAGTCTTGTTTGGGTTAGGCTTCAGGCAATTGGTCTCATAGTAATTGGAGAGTATTTCTAAGGCTCCTGTCAACCTCTTCTCCACTTCTTCAAAACTCCTTGCTTGACTGCATATAGCTATGTCGTCGGCATAGATAAACCTCCTCACTTGTGGGTGGGTGGATTGGCTGATCGTTAGTATAAATATTGTAGAGCATTGTGGCCAATACGCTTCCTTTAGGTAAACCATTCTTCTGATTTCTCCATCTGCTCTTCTTTCCTTGCAAAGTTACGTAGATTCGTCGATTCTGGAGCATGGTTTTAACTACATTTATGAGGTGAAAATCTTTCGTTATTTGGCCAACAGTTTCTTGTGATTAACAGTGTCCTATGCTGCTGAAAGATCGATAAAAGCTGCTTCAGTCACAAGCTTCTTCTCGTAACCATCTTCGATATGCTGCTTGAGATTCAGAATTTGGCTACAGCAGGACTTTCCGGGACGAAAAACGGCTTGCTCGGGTATAGCAGGGTTTTTTCTCCCGGAGAAACTCTGGTTTTTCATCCCACATACAGACAACTCGGCCCTTCAGAACACACGCAATTTACAAAAAAAAAAAAAAATAATAATAAAAATACTAGTTGTGGTGGTGGAGGTGGGCGGTAGACGGCGTTGATTGAGATAACTCGTAGTAGAGGTTGAGACAGTTGTATCAGTTGAAACAGTTGTAGGTGTCCTCCCGCGATGAGTCTTCGTACACCTTGGAGGTGTTAGGAATAATAATAATAATAATAAGTTTCTCGTCAATGCTTGCTGCTATTCTTTCCAGAATCATTCGTTCAAAAACTTTATACAAGTGGCAGAGGAGAGAAACAGGGCGAAAATTCTTCGACTCTGTAGGTTCCTTTCTTGGTTTAATTAAAGCTACCACTTGATCTTTCCTCCATAATTTGGACAACTGAAGAGATTCTACACACCTATTCATCAATTTCACCAGCCATTGGATGGTTACCGGACCGAAACGCTTTATCTGTTCTGTCCGAATGCCGTCCGGGCCAGCAGCTCTATTCTCTTTCAGGTGACATATAGCTTTTCTTAGTTCTTCTTCGGAGAACGGAGAAGCTAATGAATTAGTCTCAGCTTTTTTTAATGCGCGTAAAATTGGTTTTCAGTATCTTCTTGTCTGTCCTGCCATTCAATAATAGCTGGTGAGCGATCTGGTTTGACGTGACCTCCGTTACGTAATCTGGAGTTTTAGTTGGATCGTTGCTTAAATTCTTCACCAGTTTCCATGCTCGTCTGCTGTTCTGTTTCATATCCAAATCCTGCAGTAGCTTCATCCATCTCTTATTTCTACCATCCGTGAGTTTGTCCGTCAGTTTTTCGCCTGCCTCAATTGTGTCTACAGTGAAAGGATCCTTGTCATATCTGATTTTATATGCTTTTAGTTGTTCCATCTGGTTTTCATTAAGCCCAGCGATATATTGAGTTCTCCACCCTCGTGGTATGTGCCGCCGAGATACTATTTTGATGGTATTCGCGAACTCTTCATAGTTACTTGGATCCGCTTCAAGAGTGTTTACTGTCTGATCGAGTTCTTTCGCAAATCCGTCCCATCTTGCTTTTTTAAAATTAAGCCGTCGCTTAAAAGGTACTATCTCTGGATTGATAACAGCTCTGACTTCACAAGTAACAGGTCTGTGCTGAGTTCTTGGTATCGACTCTTCTACTATCTTCGTCGTTTGCACGGCTACTTGTTCACTGATAAAGATGTTATCTGGATTATATCCTCTTCTCCACCATCCACTATTGAATGATGGTCTTAACTTGGGATCGTGGATCAGCTTCAGTCCTCTCTCAGCCCCAATTTTCCAGCTCAGCACCATTCTTGTCAGTCATTTTGTAGCCCCATGTTAAACTCTGACAATTAAAGTCTCCGAGCATTATTTTAACCTTCTGGGCATTAAAATTGGGTTCTTTGAAGACGAAATCTTCATTAGGTGGTTTATATACCGATGTGATTGTGCAGGACTTTATCTCGATGGTTAATATCTCTATATTATGGGATGCCATATGTATAGATTTAATATCCAAGTCTGGTTTAGCAAATATAACACTACCGTATTGCTCGTGTGGTCTCTCAGCTACTAATTTCATGCCATGAATTTTTGGTCTACTGCTGTTTACCCCTCGATATGTCTCCTGGATAACTAAAACATCACATTTGCGAGTATCACACATGTCTGCTAATAAAACTTCATTTTCGGATAACAGTCCTTCAATATTTATTGAAGTCGTCTTAAAAGCTAGCCTTGAAGAAGGCTGATTTATAGTTCGCATGATTGTTCCGGTAGCTGAAGGATTAGTCAACGTTGCCCAGGGTATGCCCGATTGTGATTTCTGAGTGATCGCTTTTGTATATAACACAATCTACGAGGAGGCTCCTTCAAAGTAAGTAAGCTGTGAAAGTGGCTTTGATTTTGAAATTCTTAAGATTTGCTTACCTATATATATATATATACACTGCTTGGAAAGAAGTTAACGGACACCATAGTGTGAGGAACAAACAGCCATTGCGTCCACCTTAATAAGATGTAGGAACTCCTTTCGCGGTGATGACTGCAGTAATATGTCCTATGGGGAGATGGAATACTTTCCACAAGCGTACGATAGCAATCAATGGGAATTTTGGACCATTCTTCCTATAGGCAAGTAATGAGGTCGTGGACTGTTGCGGGACAGATGTCCCTTGACCTCACCCGACTCCATTTCATCCCACAGATATTCAGTAGGATTGAAATCATGGCTCTGTGAAGCTAGTCAAGTGTGGTGATGTTCATGTCCACAAATCACGCAGTTACAGCTGCAGCCTTATGACTAAATGCATTGTCTTGCTGAAAGAGACAATAGTCAGTTCCGTAGAAACGCCACAAAGTAGGAAGCTACGCATTATTTAGAATGTTCAGATACGTTTACGCTTCGTGGTGAGATTATATTGTTATTGGCAAACACGAGAGTGACACACCGATAATTTGAAATTTCATGCGATTTTTAAATACAGCCATAGTACGCACAAAAATCGGAAAAAAGTAATCACTTGGGAAATCATTATATTGTATTTTATTATTGAACCAAAGAAAGAAAGGCTGAAATAACTCGTTTTACTTATTTATACACAAGTTTCGACTTCCTTCGACTATAATCATACAATCCGCGAAAACTCTGGCAGAAAACGGGATATGCAATAGATGTCGACACTGTTTCCTATTGTAAATATAGGCAAGAAACTTATAAATTATTTATAGAAAATTATATATTAAAAACTTGTCTATATTGGTGTCCTAAACACGCCAGTTCACACTTCACGCATGTAGAACAGATGAAACTCAGAAAACAAAACTAAACAAAAAAAAAAACAGCAACTCATGACAAATTACAACTTTTAATTGCATTGGTTGATACAATAACCAATCAGAGTCACTGATTTCTGAGTGCTATTTCCTTAGCGCACACTCTGCCTCCTTTATGGGTGGTTTAAAACCACTGGAAGGTTAAGAATTTGACTCCTCGCAGCGCCATCTATACGTCTGTCCAAAGAGATCAAATGCGTCCGTATATATTGATCAATCTTCGCCCCCCTCTCCCCAAAGTGGTAGATTTCAATCGGATATGCCGAAAATTTGCGTTTTGCAAATATTAATACTTCATTTGAGATCTGAAATTCTTCTTCAAGTTAAACGTGCTTTATTATCATGTTAATAGGAAAATACTCTTCACATGTAAGATGCAAATTAGTAATTTTAGAAACTTGACAAGACGTATGTTTCAAATAAAGAGCTCACCTACTGTAACGTGTGTAATAAATTTGATTTCACCTGTAAACTTCAGATCTCAAATTTGCGAAGGCGTTTCCATAGCGCTAATGGAAGAATAACGTGTCTTTGGTGAAAGACCTGGATTCGAATTCCATCTAGGATGCGAGAAAACTTTATCAGGGCTTATCAAGCGAAGGTAAGTTTAGTGGTCTCATAAAGATTAAGTAGCTTCTTTTTGCCCCAAACTCGAATTTTGTTTCTCCTCCCTCCCTTATCAAAACACAGAACGCGACCCTAGAATACATGTAATTAACAGACTTAACAGCAGCGGAGGAACAATCGTGCTGCCAGAGACGCGACGGGAGGGGAATGGGAGTAGAGTGAATGTTCAGCTAGGATTAGTAAATGTTCTCCGGAACAAAGAAAAATTTCGATAGGTACACAAGGGAACCCAAAATTCATAGTTATACCACTGCATGAATGACTACTTTCGGAATAGAATTAACTGTCCTCTCTAGTAAAATGACTTGACAAGGACCAGTAGCGTACTCAGGATTTAATCTTGGGGGGGGGGGGAAGAGTTGAGTAGACGATTTGAGAATACACACTACGCATCGCATACGACCTATGACTGAGAATCTGCAATGATCGCTAATTCATAAGTAGTATAGAAATAGAAGACACGACACAACATAAATAAAAAAAAAAAAGAATTTTAATTAGGAAAAGACTTTTGGAAAATTTTTTAGCGTTTTTTTTTCTCTTTTTCTTTGGGGCGGAGCCAGGGCCCCTTGCTCTCTCTCCCCCTCTGGGTGCGCCACTGACAAGGACATAAAAAAGTCATTGCTTTAAGTATGTCGTATAATCTAGGAGTAAACAGGCCAGCGCTGGATTTCGACTTAAGCTGTTTCACTGTGTGTATGTGTAATAGCGAGTCCTCTTGTTCGGTGTCCTGTGTCGTAAAAATCTATATTAATTTAATATAGATTTTTAATATAGTTACAATTTTTGAGATCTGACATACGCTCATTATTTTACTTGAGATTATCGTTCTTTCCTCATTTTTTATTTTAATTAAATATGAACAGTTATTGATGTAAACATTTACTGCCAAATGCATACTTCAAACATAGAATTGTGAGTGTGGGGGCGTCTACGATTCGGTACTACTCTTATTTTAATAGACTAAATGTACAAGTATGGAGATGGTCGAAGACAATCATAAATAAATAAAAAAAAAAAAGACACCTTCCGGGACGCCTTCTTTATTATAAACAGACTATAGAATTGAACTTTTCGTTTTTAGTCCGGAGACTGGATGTTAATTGGCTGTTGTCCGGCCTACTGATATGAAGAAAAGAAGCTCACATAAAATAGCAGTCACGTGACTTTGTCATGCATTTTTTTATATCCAACTGATTGCATTAATAAGCGGTACATCATTTTTTGGCTTATATAATGCTATGACAGTTCTTTATTTTCATTTGTAACGTATAATTTGATATTGTTCTGCTTAATATTACTACTTAGGCAAAGTGGATATTAGATCCAGCATTATTAGGCGTAAGAATGCTATGGCATTGGGGAAGCCAAGGGCGCTAGTGACACAATATTTAACCAAACAGGAAATTGTCACACTAAAAAAAGGCGCATAGCTGCGAAATTCACAAGGGAGCCAAAAAAGCTATCTGCGCTACTGCATATTTTATCCAGGGAGAACGACGTTGTCTCTTTGAATACTTATGTCAAAAAATTTGCCCAATTTTACTTTACAGTTGATTCGATTTAAGCCAAAAATTAAACAGCTCACGCTACAAATCTTTTTAGAGATATTAGTTAAATTAAGGGGATATTAGATTCCAGATTGTTTTAAAACTGAATAAGAAACTCAAAGATTGGAATCAGAGAGTTTCATGCCGAATATATTTTAAAAAAACTATAAAAGTATCGGCGAATACTAGCGTGAGCTAAATGCAAGTAGTCCTAGAACGTAGTACAAACACGGGCAACTCGTTGCAAAATGTAAAAACACATTTCCTAGGAAATATATGCTGTTATTACATTATGGTGGGAGGTCACTACCCAGACCGGTTTCAGCCTTATGAACAAGTAAAGCCGTCTCTAAAAATTCGGACGATCCTTAGGCCACTAAATTGTGGGCGAAAGACCGTCCATCTCAGCGTTGGCTCCACTCAGTGATGGCCTTCCACCCACCACCAAGCAGAACCGCTCATATTCCGAAGAAAAACATTCACCGACAACGCCCCTCACCGGGCCGTGCAGGAGAACACCTTCCCCGGAGACTCAAATTGCTCCCTTAAGGCAAAAACCTTAAGAGAGCGAACTCATAATATCCCCCACCGGTTTCAGCCTTTTTTGAGGCTTCATCAGTGAGCAGCTAAACCAAATTAATACCAAAGGGTATAGTGAAAAGAACTTATATACTTTGCTATACGAGTTGTCCAAAAGGTGCACCCATTAAGTTACTTAAATATAAAGAGCCAACAGGCTTCATTTCGGCGATATAAACATTAATTAAATTAAGGGGATATTAGATCCCACATTGTTTTAAAACCGAATAAGAAACTCAAAGATTGGAATCAGAGAGGTAGTATAATAACTATTCCTATTAAATTCCTCATTCATCCCTACAACGACAGCATTAAATTTTCTCCAACCAGAGGAGAGTAATGTCTTTCCTATTTTTTGTCCTTCGAAATAGTCTGATTTACACCAAAACTGAAATATCTTGCCAATATTTTGTAAAGGGTCCCAAATGGCAAATTTTATTAGAATACATCTCTCCAAACCAATGGTATTATACAAGAACAGCCGGGAAAAAAAAAAAAATTGTAGGTGCTTACACATTTTGCGAAATTCCTAAAAATGGGTCAAACGGGAACTGTTCAGATGACATAACAGAACACTTTATAAAGAATGCTATTCAATGATCAGTTCACTATTGCCAGCGTGGGTAACATCTGTAGCATTTTCAAGTTTGCTATTGAAACGGACAGGTTTTTCCATGGAATTTACAGTTAACTGTATTGTATATCTTCCGCGATGGGACTGGAAACCAACAGAACCATTTAAAGTAGTTAAACAAAGAGAAACATTATGATTGGTTTGCCATGCATGACTTTTTTGAAATTTTGTTTATTCTTGGAAACAGGAGAAAGATATTAATGATCCTGTTCACTAGCCGCACATGTTTGTTCATTTACAGGTAGAAAGAGAGAGAGACCAGACTTGGCTGCATTGTGTATTTGTATCCTCAATATATGTTAGTTATAGCAGACTATTTAAACTTAGCGTGTATTTCGCAACCAAACAAAGTTATCTTTTTATTTATTTATTTCATTTCCTAAATTTCACAGCTTGTTCAAAATTGTTAGTTTTATGTCTAAATCTACATTTAGATTTCCATGTCTGCTATAGAAATGAAATGGTTTTAGACTTCTGAGTTAGAGCATTTCGAAAGTTGTGTTTTAATACATTTCCTTCGTGTTTAGATAGTGCATTTATAAATATTTATTTAGGGTTTCGAATTTCATTTCTTTCAGTAACAAGTGGAATGATAAATTAAAAAAAAATTATCAAGGAACAGCAGCAACACTGATGAACTAACAGGTAAGTTCTTTCGTTGGTGAAGTAATTATTATTCGTATCAATGCTAAATGCGTATATCTTTTAAAGAAAAATCGACTCTGACCGCGTTCGATATCGTAATAAAGACCATTGATTTAAAGACAAAAGATTAAAATCGAATAGTTGCAAGGAAATTAAAATAACAATTTCGCTCCTTCTCCAATAATTTTACAGCACAGTAATTTTAGTGATAAATTAACCAAATTAATGTTTTTTTTCATGTTAAGTGGAGCTTAGCGCATCTCTCGTAAATCTCACATAATTATTTCTGATACGAACTGATGTACCAAAAACATGTAGCCTAGTGAACGGTCAAAGTCTAATATAATACCGTATAAACAAAAGCTGTAAAATGATCGTTAAGAAATTTCATTGCTGCCTTAGTCATGATTAGATCGCGATGAAGGGCGGCTTATGAATAATTTAGCTGCATGCATTTGATCAACCAATCCCAATTTAACATTTCTCTTGACATTTTCTATTTCAATTAATTTTGAATTGAAATATAAATTGTATATATGAGCAGTGCATTTTCAGTTTAAACTAAAACGTATGCAATACAACCATTAGGGAAAAGAAAACCAGGACGTCCTCTAAAGAGATTCAATGATGACTTCTAAGGCAGAAACAGGCCACTGTAGATCTAAATCCTTGAAAAGCGTGATGATGAATACTTTTAATGTTCTGTGCATGTTACAGTAGCGGGAGGAAATGGATTAAAAATCATTTTAAAATACTGCTCAATTTTTACGAAATGGGACTGATAAACACTCTAGAAAAATAATTATAATGGGAAGTTGCGTATAACAATCATTTTATAATAAATCTTACACGTACATTTATTACCTTTTATTTATTTATTTTCTTAGTTTTTTTATTATTATTTAGTTACTGTAACAGTAATTTTAATTTAATATGATAAACAATAAAAATATTTTCATATTCATTCGTTTTTTTATTTAGTTACTGTAACAATAATTTTAATTTAATGTGATAAATAATAAAAATCCTCTCCAACTAGCAATGAGATAATCGGCTGGCTTGGAAAATAGTCGGTTGTCCAATCTACAGTACCAGTAACAGTAATCACACAATAATATGCATCACAGTATTATTTATGGTAATATATATTCTTTAACTATCAGTACAGTAACGAGAGTATGAAGCGCCCGTGGCAAGTGTCTAACTTGCGCCCCACTAACGCAAAAATTACAAACATTTTGAAAAATGTAAATTGAAAAATGTAAATAAAATTTGCAAGTTAAATTTTACTAAATGCAATATGTTAAATACTTACTATTAACCCCATCAAAATGAGTTGCAGTGTGTTGCAGAATTTGTGTGTCTAAAGCGGCGTATTGCCGAAATTTAAAAATACAATATAAAATAGCGGACTTTTATATCTATTTATTTATTTTTTATTTTTTACGTTTTGCGCCCCAAACCTAGTTGCGCCAGTGGCGAGCGCCTCTTTCGCCATACCCTCGTTACGGCACTGTTAACTATGAACAACAACAAAAGGGATATTTAAGTCATCAGAGTTCTTTAAGAAAGACTTGAAAAAAGTGGGAGCTACGGAAAAAAAAAAAAAAGTGATAAAGACTAAGTTACTTCGAAGAAGTCCAAGCAACAGATCCTGGGATATACTCGTATACTGGAATTAAACTAGACAGAAACAGACTTTTTAATTCTGTAATTTAAATGTAATTTTAATTTACATTCTGTAGAACAAGGTTAAAAACCTTGTTCTACAGAATGTTGCCTTGCCTAATGATGTTCAAAAATTAGATGTTGAAAGAAGGTATTTGGGATTGGGATAACGATAATCCATTAATTATTATTATTATTATTACGTGACACTTCCAAGGACTCATCGAGGGAGGGCACTCAACTCTACAACTCTCCGTGTCCACCGTTTAATCCAGCAACTAAACAGAACCACTACTATCATCATCATCATCTACACACTACGCCATCTACTGCCCACCACCAGCACTAATATTTTTTGTCTATAAGTTGTGGGTGTTCTCAAGGCCGATTTGCCTGTAAGCAGGATTAAAAACTCAAGTTCACAGGAGAAAAAATCCTGCTACCGCTGTATGAGATCGGCCAACTCATCTTCAATTGAAAAATAAAATAAAATAAATAAATAAAAGTAAAAAATAAAGATTCCTCTCGTCACGACGGGAATCGAACTTAGGCCTTTTCAACCAAAAGAATTACAATTAATTTGAATTATAAATATTTAAAATGTTAGGGGGAATCGTTTTCAATAATTAAAAATTAATGAAAACGATTTTTATTATGAATATTTACGAATAAGTTACATCAAAATCAAAACTGTTATTCAAAGTTATTGTGACAGTAAAAGCTTTGTATAACTTATAATGCCAAAGCTAGAGTATACTCTGATTTCAATTATGGTAATATAGACTGAAATAAAGAGACAGTGTCTGGAAACAAAGAGAATGAATTTCTTGGGTTTTTGAGGGACAACTATCTTACACAATAAAACAGAAGGCACACGAGGATCAAAGTTGGATTTGATTATCTCATGAGAGTATATGATTGTAAATGAAGTGCCAAATCTTCCTCCAAGCAAATTAGCCAGGAGAATAGAGACAATTCACACACAAAATGTTCTTATAGGCATAGGGCTAACCACCTTATTCCGGAATCATGGTTACGAAAGGATACCATGGACGGTGATGTGTGCTTAAGGGCCTGTTAAGAACCAGGGGAGAAGACTATTATGCTAAATTAAATAGATTTTTTCAAAATAAAATATTAATTATTGGATCAGCCCTTATAGCATTATGAGAGGAGAATTGCATCGTTCGCGAAAGATGCACATGCTGGTAGTAAGAAATATCTCCAAAATGTACAGGGTGACCATAAATTAACTTTCCCTCTTTGGAGGTATCCGTAGCTAAAACTAATAGACGGAATGAGCCACATTTTATATTGAGACTTTCGAAGGCATGGGGAGATGAATTCCGAGAAAAAAAGATTTAGTACCAAAAGTCGCCAACAGTGGAAATTTTGGTGCTGGCGGAGCCGAAAGCAGTCAAATATTTGCAGTAAAAGCAGATAAAAAGGATTAGGCAAATTTTACTGTGCGTACGTGACAGCAGTGCCACCAATTCCACTTAAAAAGGGATTGGGAACGTTCAGTTATTCGAATGACTGACGAATTGTGCTCAATATGGGTCCTACCTTGCCTCAGCATGCTTTATTTGTTAAGTTGTTTTTACCTTAAACAGTGCAATGCCGTAGCGTCCCTTCGGGAATTTAGAAGGCTTCATAACCTGCTCACAGGTCCTATGTCAGCTGTAGCACTGAGAGCCATGATTAAGAAGTTTGAAGAAACTGGATCACTAGGAGTTAGACTTGGTAGAGGACAGAAAGCAGTGCAAGAAGAGAGAGTAACAGACGTTGCTACTGCGGTGTTTGACGACACAGAGACCAGTACTGGTCCAAGCGCTCGTGCCATAGCTCGCAAACTTGATATTGCTTATGGTACAATCTGGAAATTCTTAAGAAAAATACTTCACTTCTATCCGTATAAGTTCAGTCGTGTGCAAGCACTAACTGCCGCAGATTATGATAAGCGCATGACCTTTGCTAACGTTTCTTGCCCGAATGGAAGTCGACAATGACTGGCCTTGGAGAATATTGTGGGGTGATGAGGCTCATTTTTATCTGAATGGGTCGGTCAACACTCACAACTGCAGAATTTGGGCATCTGAACATCCCCAAGCGATCCAGCAAGTACCACTGCATTTTCCAAAAGTAACCATGTGGTGTGGCTTCACGGCCGATTTCATAATAGGACCATACTTTTTTTGAGCGTATTACCCATACAGGTCCTATAACCTGCTCCATTACTGGAGAGATTTATCGACGAATGCTGGAAAATTTTGTCATTCATGCATTGCAGCAAAGACAATGTTTGGACTCCATAATTTTTATGCAGGATGGAGCACGGCCACACATTGAACGTTCAGTACAGGCGCCTTTTACGCCAGCATTTCAGTAATGAGGGGGTTATCAGTCAGTTCTTTCCGACGGCATGGCTGCCTCGATTTCCGGACATCACTCCATGTGACTTTTGGCTGTGGGGGTATTTGAAACCCTTGTGTATGTTGGTGGCGTTCCCAACTTGCATGTCTTGAAAGAGAACATAAAAGGGGCTGTTATGAACATCCAATCCGACTCCTTACGCTCAGCTGTAGAGCATGTGGCACACCGGATGCAATTTGTTGTACACAAGAAAGGTCAGCACATTGAAAATCGTATATGTGGTCCAGGGGGCACTGATTCTGATGAATAAAACATTATTTTCTGTGAGTTCAATCACTACATTAATTTCTGTGTCTCTCGCAAGTTGTTGTTTTGGTTTAATTATTATTATTGTTATTATCATTATAACGCGCCACATATCCAGCTAGAATGAGTGACGCCGCTGTTGCTTACACCGTCGAAATGTTATTATTCCAATTTATCTGCCTTTAATGTAATTATCCGCTTGTTTTCGGCTCCGCAGCGCCAAAATTTCCCCTATCGTCGACTTTTGGAACTAAATATTTTTTTTCGTGGAAATCATCTCTCCATGCCTTCCAAAGTCTCAATCTAAAATTTGGTCTCATTCCGTTTATTGGTTTTAGCTACAAATGCCTCCAAAGAGGGAAAGTTATTTTATGGCCACCCTGTATGTCCAACAAGGACTGAATCCATGCACAGGCACTGCTGTAGCTGTGGCACAACGAAATTGTTTATCATATCGCGATACCTCTCGGCAGTAACTGAGCAGGTCACAGGACCCAACTGGCGAATGTTTTCAAAGAAAAGTGGTCCAAAGCTGTAAACCGTACTAGACAGAAACTTTGGGTGAATAAAAAGGAATTTGTTGGATTGCATGCGTGTTTTGCGTAGCCCATACCAGGAAATTGTGAGTATTCACAGCTACGTTCAGGTAAAGGTGAGCCTCATATCTCGACAAAGTCATCCACAGCCACGCAGGATCCAACTCCACTCGAGCAAGGAATATTAAAGCGAATGTCAGTCGACTTTCAAAGCCTTGCTGGAGCAACTCCTGTATTAGAGTTATCTTGAATGGGTAGAATTGTAGAATCTTCTGTAGAATTTTTCAGACAGTTGTGTAAAGCACATCCATGTGTCTTGATGCAATATGTGCACTGCAGTAACCAACACTGTTATTCATGCCCTGCTCTACGACGTCAGTAGTAACTTTATTCACTTGTTGCGAAGTGATTGGTCTGCGCAGGTCAAACTTCCAACGATCCTTGTTTCTTCAAAACGACTAATCATTCTTCGCTGAGAAATTGAAATAGTGGACCTCGTGGCCATTTGTTCTGGCGACGAAATTTGCGGAGTGCAACAACAGCATTGCAATTGTTTAGTTAGCACAGCTTCACGAGCAAAGCACGTTAGGGCAAAGTTAGCGCCATCACTGTGGACAGTATTAACAACCAGCATGAAGGAAAAATCCCGTGTCCATATTTTTAAACCATCCTGGCATCAACCGAGTTACGTGATATGCAAATTCCATGCATTTGGTCTTTACACCCCCCCCCACAAAAAAAAGGAGTTCAAAAATTGTGAATTTTGGAACTAGTTTTTTTTTTTTTTTGATATTGCTTCTGCATGAAGTACAATGCACTTCTGCAAAGTTTCAAAACATTTGGTTCACTGGATGGTGCTCCACAAGGCCTTAAACAGGAATACTTTAATTTTAATTATCTTGTATATTTATCTATAATAAAATCTTAGGATCGCCTAAATAACTGCTGAAACTAGAGGAAAAAAGTGTCAAGAATCGATTTGTCAATGATTACAATATTGGGAAAATTTATTGTTGTTGTTGTTATGTTCCATCAAGTCGTTTTCGACTCCTAGTGATTCTATGAACATGCATTCTCCATTCACATTTGTCCCTGGCCATATCTTTCAGAATTTCCAAGCGCATTCCAGTTGCTTCTTTAACTCCATCCACCTATCTTATTCTTGGTCTTCCTCTTCTCCTGCTTCCATCAACTTTAGCAAGCATCATCATCATCTTCTCCAGACTGTCATTTGCTCGAACGATATGTCCGAAGTATGACAATTTTTACTTGATGATCATAGCCTCGAGGGAGCAATCTGGCTTTATTCTGTCTATCACTGATTTATTGGCTTGCTTTGCAGTCCATGGTATTCTTAGTAAGCGATTCCAAATCCATAATTCAAATGCATCTATCCTCCTTCTTTCACTCTTTCTCAGGGTTCAACTTTCACATCCATACAGTACCACAGGGAATACCATTGCTTTCACGATTCTGATTTTTGTTGCAAGGCTAATATCTCTATCTTTAAACATCTTGCTTAAATTTGTCATTGCTTTCTTTCCGAGTAATAATCTTCTTCTAACATCTTCAGTACAATAACCATCTTGAACAATTCGGGATCCTAGGAGCACAAAATTGTTAACTGCTTCCATTTTCTCCCCATCTACTTCAAAATCATTAAGTTGACATGTTGCCATAACTTTTGCCTTTTTAAGGTTAAGTTTAAGGCCATATTTAGCACTTTCTTCTTTAACTTTCATAATATGTTCCTCCAAATCTTCTTTGCATTCTGCTAGCAAGGTGGTATCATCTGCATACCTCAAATTATTAATATTTCTTTCACCAATTTTAATTCCAACTGAAGGCTCCTCCACCCCTGCCATTCTTAAAATAGCTGTACAAGTTAAACAGGTACGGAGATAAAATACATCATTGTCGCACCCCTTTACCTATTGTGAAATACTCAGTTTCTCCAATATCTGCTCGGACAGTTGCTTTTTGTTCATAATAAAGATTCCTCAAAAAAGGATAAAGAAATGCTCTGGTACTCCCATTGTTCTTAACACATTCCACAGTTTCATATGATCTACAGAGTGAAAAGCCTTGCTATAGTCAAGGAAACAAAGGTAGACATTCTTTTGATATTCCTGTGCTCTTTCTATTATCTATCTCACATTGGCGATTTGATCTCTTGTTCCTCTGCATTTTTGAAATCCAGCCTGTTCATCTGGCATTTCTCTCTTCATGTATGGTTCCAGTCTTACTTAAAATCATTCAGATTTTAAGTAAGACTTTGCTTGCATGAGAAATCAGGTCCACAGTTTTGTAATTTTAGCACTCTCTTGCATCACCTTCATCAATAAAGGTATATAAACTGATTTTTTCCATTCCCTAGGCCATTTTAGTTGTGATCCAAATTCGCTGACATAGAGCTGTTAAAATTTTAACTGCCTCTTCTCCCAGGGCTTTGAGCAGCTCAATAGGTATTCCATCTCCTCCTGCTGCCTTCTTACTGGATTGCTGTTGCAGTGCTCACTTCACTCTCCAGTGGTACTGGCGCCTGTGTATAATCCTGCTCTTCAAATTTCTCAGTGATATGGCTGTGATGATAACCTCTTTGATTATTCTATCAAATAATCGCAGGAATAAACTCATATATTGTATTGCAACCGAAATGTCAAATGCCTTTAGAATTGTACATAAATGCGTACTTTTAAAAAATATTATACCAAATATCTATCAGAAATGGAAAACGGAAATCAGACTGGACACAGAACAAAAATTGAATACAGCCGGATCATTATCATTCAGAAACATAGATGAAAAATTACACACACACACACACACACACACACACACACACACACACACACACACACACATATATATATATATATATATATATATATATATATATATATATATATATATATATATATATATATATATATATATATATATATATAAGCTTTAATGACTGTTACCGAGAGATAAAAAGATGACAAGATATATTTAAAAAAGATACTACTAGTTTACTAGTTTCGTTACATGAACATCCTCAGGTATCACAATCAAAGAAGTATATAAAAAATTACAGAGACTTAAAATTGTAATAACAGAACAAGTATAAAAAGACAGTAGCGTGTTTGAAAAAAATGCAAGTATGAGTTCCAAACAAACGAATACTACGCGCTGTCGCGAGTGCGCAGGAACTGAACAGAAGCAACGTGTGCGTCAGAGAGATTGTAACTCAGGCTGTTGTTGATATGAGAGGAATCTAGAGAAATTTCCCTAGATTCAACAATCTTTCTTTCGAGTTCATCGTAGCACACATGGATGTTAGAAGTTTGAGTCCAGTTTACAATGTGCTGGCGGCCTTCGTCTGAGTTAGCTGAAAAGAGAACATGGCTAGAGAGAGAGAGCGCTAGCTCTAGTCCTGTTATAGGAGATATCTCTACGGTGTTCATCCAAACGTAGAAGGATGGATTTAGCAGTCTGTCCATAGTATGTCTTTCCACAATCACACAAAATCTTGTACACTCCTGGAAACTGAGTAGGAAGATGTTTCTGTTTATGTTTGCTAAGTAATGAACGAAGTTTTGGAAGCGTAGTGAAGCACGTTTTGAAGTTAAATTTCTTGAGAATTTTGGCCAGTTTTGGTGAAAGAGAGCTGATGTAAGGCAAGGAGATGAAGGCTCTTGGGGAAGAGGGATCTTCAGAAGTAGTTGAGTGCCTGGGGAAAAGAAATTAACTCCTTTCACTTTAAACCAAAAGTCTGGTACCGCAATATTGATGATATTTTCCTCATCTGGGAAGACGGTGTCAATAACCTCTATTTATTTTTAGACCACCTAAACAAGTGCCAAGAAAAAATCTCTTTCACCTTCGAACTGGAATCAGATGACTGCTTTCCCTTTTTAGACCTCAAACTTACCAGATTTGCTGAGAGCATTAAAATCTCAATTTTTAGAAAGCCTACTCATACTGACAGATACCATCATACTTCCTCCCATCACTATCCCCCACAAAAATGTGGTATTATTTCCACTTTAGCTCACCGAGCCAAATCATTATTTACAGAAGAAACAGAAATTGAAAATGAACTCCGTTTTCTTAAAAAAACGTCTATTAACAATGGTTTCTCTCCAAAGAAAATTGACAAATTTCTTTCCCCCAGGCACTCAACTACTTCTGAAGATCCCTCTTCCCCAAGAGCCTTCATCTCCCTGCCTTACATCAGCTCTCTTTCACCAAAACTGGCCAAGATTCTCAAGAAATTTAACTTCAAAACGTGCTTCACTACGCTTCCAAAACTTCGTTCATTACTTAGCAAACATAAACAGAAACATCTTCCTACTCAGTTTCCAGGAGTGTACAAGATTTTGTGTGATTGTGGAAAGACATACTATGGACAGACTGCTAAATCCATCCTTCTACGTTTGGATGAACACCGTAGAGATATCTCCTATAACAGGACTAGAGCTAGCGCTCTCTCTAGCAACGTTCTCTTTTCAGCTAACTCAGACGAAGGCCGCCAGCACATTGTAAACTGGACTCAAACTTCTAATATCCATGTGTGCTACGATGAATTCGAAAGAAAGATTGTTGAATCTAGGGAAATTTCTCTAGATTCCTCTCATATCAACAACAGCCTGAGTTACAATTTCTCTGACGCACACGTTGCTTCTGTTCAGTACTGGCGCACTCGCGACAGCGCGTAGTATTCGTTTGTTTGGAACTCATACTTGCATTTTTTTCAAACACGCTACTGTCTTTTTATACTTGTTCTGTTATTACAATTTTAAGTCTCTGTAATTTTTTATATACTTCTTTGATTGTGATACCTGAGGATGTTCATGTAACGAAACTAGTAAACTAGTAGTATCTTTTTTAAATATATCTTGTCATCTTTTTATCTCTCGGTAACAGTCATTAAAGCTTTTTTATAATATTCCAACCGAGTAAAAATGAATTTTGAATATATATATATATATATATATATATATATATATATATATATATATATATATATATATATATATATATATATATATATATATATATCATCATCATCATCATAATACATATCAAGGATTTAGGCCTAGCATGGCCTGTTCCGGCCTTAGAAGTCATCGTTTAAGAGGACGTCCTGGTAATCTTCCTGTTTTCATTCTTTGAACGTGTTCCATCCATTTATGTTCCATCCATATATATTTATGTTCCATCCATATATATATATATATATATATATATATATATATATATATATATATATATATATATTGGTTGCCTTAGCGAACTTTAGGAAATCGATGGGCAACCAGTCGCCCTTAGAGTTTTCATTCGTGACTGACTGGATGCAAAAACACGAGCTTTCTTTCTATATTTCTAAAACAACTAAATATTTAAATTTTTATTATCAAAATTTGTTTCCGTTTTTTTTTTATATTTCGCACTCACTGTTTGCATTCTCATAAAAAAAAAGGAATGTTCATATGTTCCATTAAAACGAAAACGCGAATAATAGTATACTTGTACTTTTTTTATTTCATTTTTTTTTTCAAACCCAGATCTATCACAAGGTGTGCTGCTTCTCTTTTGAAAAATAAAATAAAATAAAATAAAATCACTCTTCTAACCCCGTTTCCTTTTATTCTCCCAAAGGAGTAGATGGAATTGGTTACCTTAGCGAACTTTAGGAAATCGATGGGCAGCCAGTCGCCCTTAGTTGTTATCAATATTTGAGCACATGGATACCGTAAGTTTGAAGACTTCGAAGATATATATATATATATATATATATATATATAAAATCTGAATTACTGAGAAAAAGATTTACTGCATGTAACGAGATCGGCTTGCTTGGAAAGTCTCCCCTCCCCCCCCTTCCCCCTCCTCCCACAAAAAAAAATCGAGAAAAGTTCCTCGAGTTGGTGAATAACAACTTATGTGTTTCTTCTGGCAGTCGAGCATCATAGAAATTTTCACAGTTTTATAGATACTTTTTTTTACTTTTTTATTTCATCTTTTTTTTTCAAACCCAGATCTATGGTTGTTTACGGTAATTTTTTTGTAAAAATTTCCTCGATATTCCATAAATCCATTTACTAGTAAATTACATCATATTTAATAGAGTGCAACGAATAACGGATCCACAAAATAACAATTAGAAGATTGCGAATTTGTTCCTCGATTTTTACAACTAGTGATATATATATATATATATATATATATATATATATATATATATTTATCATAAATGATGAGAAACAATTATTCGTAAAACAGAACTTGACAATCATGACTAGAAATCGACTAACCAAGTATTGAGTAGCACAAAATTCCCAAAACATAAGTAATGAATCTTTCAATATCTTTTATTCTCCAAATATATATACAATATACGTAATTAACACAAACATATATTTAAAAAATCCTTATCCCTCCCAACGAATATATTAGATGTTTACAATCTTTCGTGGGTGGAGTCACATAAAAAAAATAATAAACTTTTGGAAATCGGTAAGCAGTCTGTCTCCACTGTTAAGGGTTACTGATGGTTGAATTCATAGCCACCGAGATTTCGGGAAAGAGGGTATACTGCTTCCATCTCTTGATCCTAAACCCTTCTTACGATTTATCAAAAAAAAAAAAAAAAAAAAAATCTGAATTAAGATATGGTAAACGGATACGATATAATTTTGTGAAACAGAATAGTAGCTTATTGAACTTCCTGTTCAATAGTGTTGTGCATTTAATATTCTGGTTTAATTTTCCAGTTACGTAGGATAACTAAGCTAACATATAATATTTTTGGCTTCACAAGCCTTCTTCTGTGTTGTATACACAGGAAGCTGAATAACTAGAATTCCTGGATAAACTGGATATAATTTTGGCTGAAAGTAAATATTGTATTAATAATTACACGACTGCTATACAGACAATTCCACAAAACTGTAATCATCTATTTAGGAATCCTTAAAAGCTGGAGTACTAATAGACCAAAACCATTTAGGTCAACTAAGAGCAGGTTTCGCATTAATCTTAATCAAGTATTAAAGTTGAGCCATCAAGAACTTCGGATCAATATATCTTACCAGAATTTACGAAACATAATTCCTTATATATCAGAAAGATCCAGGTCACACATTCTACATCGAAGACTCGGCATGTTCACTTCACGGTTTATTGGCAAACACAGCACCTCAATAACCTGACGGCTTCTAGTCTACTGGACCATTTTCTAGCAAACTAGACATTTGCTTATGTTATAAGGGACAGTAATTATCTGCATTCGTGTTTCAAAAGCACGGTTAGTGTTGGGACATCCTAAAATAGACCGAAATTCATCAGTATGGAACTCTAAAATTCTATACAGGGATAAATGATTCTCAGTCACGTGATGAATTCCACTATACCTTAAGAAGGAGAGCAGAGGTAAGTTGAGCCCATTCTGGTGTGTTCCGAAGTGAAATTAATCGTCCAGCAGCATACCTTTCTTTTCACTGTGGAGAGATTACACTAGTTTCGATTTCAGGTATTTTTCCCAAAATCGGAGTTTGATTAGAAAAATAAACTAGCCATTTGGTAGTGATGCGATTTCTGGTATATATAAATTTCTTTAGTAACGAAAATAATTTAATTAAAATTATTACATGGTTCCTTACCAAATTTAGTATGTTATTCTATGCAAAAAATTAAATTTCTTTACAAAAAAATTTGCAACCCTAAATAAGTTTGAAAATACGTAACCCTCAAATTTGCATTTAACTATAGAAATAATGTTCTCTTTTTGTTCGTTTTTGCTATTATTTTAACATGATGTTATTCAACAAAGGAATAAAGCAAAATTTCGGGAACAAATTAACAATTTAAACCTAGTAGGTTTCGTCTGTATTGATTTTTCGAAACAAGATTCAAAATTTGTTGAAGTTTGTTTAACCATGAACATATCGCAATATGAAATTAAAAAAGAAATTAAGTGAAGTGATTAAAATTATGAGTTTCATTATTTCATAATTGTTAAGTATTATTTGTCATTATCAGTACTATCAAACATGATCTAATTACGGTAATTATTATTAGATTATGATTTATTGAATTGTTTAATTAATGTTGTCATTGTAACTTAAAGAAAATTTTAATTGTACTAGATCAGAAAAAAGTTCGGTCCTAGTTACTGAGTAGAGAAACTTTTTTTCTAGACCTATTTATTTATTTTATTTTAGAAAATTCATGATCTAGTGGTACCCCCCCCCCACACGCACAACGAAACTTGCGTTGTTAAATTCCGCAACTCAGAAGAACTGACTGTAGAACATACAAATAAATATTTAATACGATTTAAAACACACGCTGGAGGAGTTATGTGCCTTATTTGTATAGTCTTGCAACTACAGCACATGTCGCATACAGCAGCGCACGCAGCTGCCGAGATACAGTAGTTCCCCCCCCCCTTATCCGCGGGAGAGAGGTTCCAAGACACCCCGCGGATAGTACCGAACCCTATATACCATGTTTTTTCCTATACAATACATACCTATGATAAAGTTTAACTTACAAGTTTAACTTAGAAAGTTTAACTCGGGTATGAGCGAGTGACCAAGATGATAGCAGGTCTGTGGAATGAACCTTATGAGAACAGGTTGAGGATTTGTGGGTTGCAGAAATTGGTTGATAGGCGGAGGAGGGGGAGATATGATTGAGACATTCAAATTACTGAAGGGTTTCTATAAGATTAATTCAGAAGATATTTTTGAGAACAGGGCTGTTGGTGGGAGGACTACGGGACATCCATGGAAGCTGGGCAAGAGTGTGGTTAGTAAGAGTGTTAGAGCTGGGTTCTTTACTTGGAGAGTGGTGAATGAGTGGAATAAGCTGCCAGAGTCTGTAGTGGGTGCTGTGACAGTGAATGAGTTTAAGGCAAGGTATGATAGATACTGTGTGAATGTCGAATAGTTGTGATGAACATGATTTGGGGGCCTCCCTCGATGAGTCTAAGGACTCCCTGGAATTGCCCGTAATAATAATAATAATAATAATAATAATAATAATAATAATAAATTAGGCACAGTAAGAGATTAACAACAATAACTAATAATAAAAAATAACAATTATAACAATATACTGTAATAAAAGTTATCTGGATGTGAATGGAATCTTAGCAACATCAGCATACGTTTTTTTTTTTTTCATTACTTATTAATTTATTTTATGAAGTCGAGAACTTTCACTTAAAAGGAAGCACTTTACGGCTTCTCTCTGTCATAACCGAATTGCCAGCATCACTAGTAAAATAAGGGTTACTTAAACACAAGCACTGCGATACCGCGACAGTCGATCTGATAACCGAGAACTACTCAGAACAGCGCGCAATTTAAACTTATGAATTGTCTGTTACTAAAAGAAAGAGCCATATGGCTTCATTTCGGCGATGTAAAATTACATCGGCAAAGTGGATATTAAAAACTATGCAAGTTTCGCAAGTTGACCTGAGAGCTTAAGCTCTCTTAGTTACTTAATTCAAGTAGTGCAAGCTAAGGCAACTCGGGTATGCCGAGGATTGCATTCTCGTAAGCTCTCAGGTCAACCAGCAAAACTTTCATTAGTTTCTACAAACATTCGGCTTTGAAATATTGTTGCATCTAATATCCATTTTGCCGATGTAATTATAAATTGTTTATTTCTGGAATTTTCCATTTAATATTTTCGGACCGGGGTTGACCCCATGGCTGGATTAAGACCCATAGAGGCCCTAAGCACTTAAAAGATTTTGGTGTCCCATATATATGTAATTCAAAATATAAACAATAATAAACCATAAAATAAATTTTTATTTTTCAAAATGAAACAAAACTTATAGTAAGATGGAAAAGAATGTTTATTTTTGAATACTTCAACTTTATTTAGATTTGAAAAGTTTTCTCCTACTTTTTTTTTTAATTGCAAAGTCTTTGATCAGATCCTCAAAATTAATCTTATGTAACACATCTGCTTCTATACTTAGTAGAGATAAGGCATTCAACCTGCCTTGTTGCATAGTTGTTCTGATGGGATTTTTAATATACTTCAACTGAGAAAATGAACGCTCAGCTGAGCAATTTGTGACCATTAATGTTAAAAATATACGAAAGGCAATGTCTACATTTGGAAAGGCACACTCAATATTGTCTTCTACAATTATTTTATAAAGTTCAGCATGAATGAATCTTGTTTTTACATTTTTTGTTGCACTGAACTTATGGCGCACATATGAGTCAAACTACTGAAGCTCAGCTGAGAAATTAGTGTTCAAGTCCTCTGGGTAAGCATCAATCAGCTTTTGACAACACTGAGCATACCTTTCAATTTCAGTAGATGATGAAGTCACTGAAGTAGCATTATGTGGCACATCACTTAGAAAAGAAAATCTCTCTGATATTTCTTTGTATATCTCTCCTCTTCTTCTCATCTCAGTTTCAAGTTTGTCAACAATTGTGTAAAAGGTGGTGATACGAAATTTATCTCTGGAATTTAGATATACTTCTAGAGCATCTCCGTCATTGGGCACCTTCTTTCTGATATGTTTGCGAGTTTGAGCTGCCTTGTAATCAACATCTGGTAGCACTTCCTTTGTAGCTGCTTCATATCTTTCAAATTCATTTCGTGAAGTGCACAATTGGTCAGCTAATGATCCATACAGATCTGCACATGTTTTTAAGTTGACATTCTCATTCTGTAGAACTGCTTACTCTATGAAAATTTTGCAAAATCTCATCCCAAAAATTCAACCTAAAAACGAATTCTAGCTCTTGCATCTTATTTGCGATATTATCTACTTCTCTTCTAGTGTCTCCCTTTTGTGACTGGTCTTTGGCTATACAGTCTAATGCTTCTAAAATTTGAAGGAAAGATTTCAAAATTGCTGCTGTTGCCATAGCATGTGCCTCCCATCTGGTATCAGACAGGGATTTTAAGGCATTTTCATTTCCAATACAACTTTTAAGAATTGTCCACTGGCTGGTTGAGGCTGAAAAAAAGATATAGAGCAACCGCACTGTAGAGAAGAAATTAACCGCCTCTTGACAGTAGTCAACAGCACTTCAGCCTACCAAATTTAATGAATGAGCTGCACAGGGCACATATATAGCAAACTTGTTTGTTTTGTTTCTAAAAATTTTTGCTGCATCCCCTTATAACGCCCAGACATGTTAGCAGCGTTGTCATAAGACTGACCCCTACACTTTGAAAAGTTTAGCTCACAAACTTTACGTAAGTACTGCAACACCTGATTTGCCATTTCCTCACCGGTATGGTTTTTCATTTCCAGAAAGGTTAAAAAGCGTTCAATAGGCTGTCCATCTTTTAAGTACCTAAGTACAACACTTAACTGGTCGATATGTGACAGATCTGGTGTTGAATCAACTGACAAACTAAAATAACCAGAAGATTTTACTTCATCAACAATAAGCACGTGGATCTTTTGAGCCATCAGTTGAATGAGTTCCTCACAGGTGGCTTTGGACAGATAAGAAGGATTTCCTCTGCCACAATTTTCATATTTCGCAATGTGACCTAAAAATGGATCAAACTGACTTATGAGCTAAAGCAGCCCTAAAAAGTTCCCATTTTGCAATGATCCAAATCTTTCTTCTGTTCTTCGAAAAGCCAAGCAACGTTCAGCTAACGTACGAATAACAGCTATGACACGCCTCTGAACATGTTCCGAGTAATCACACTCTTCCTGAATTTGTTTTTCCAACTGTTGTCCCAACCCTACACCTCGTCTGCGAGTTAAGTATGTTAGCATAGAGTCTCCGTGAGTGGTGCTTTTTTCATGTTGATCAATTACAATAGTATTTCGCCAGTCACTGAACCCTTCTCTTACTACAAAATATGAGAAATTTTTAGGAGCAAACAGTTTACAAACAAAACAATAAACTGATCCCTTGATGGTGAATACAATAACCACTCTCTCCTGTATTCCTTACCATTGGCTTTTGTCCCAACACAAAGTTTCTGCGAACAGTATCTTACTGGTTTGCCACTACTGAAATGTCGGTAAGACTTGTCAAATGGCCCATTGTGGTGTTGACAGTCACTGGGTCCACAAACAGTCCAATAAGCCACGTCATCAGCAGAGAAATCAAGCCAAAACCTTGGATCTTTTGCAGACTGAATCATTTCACCACCATCACCATGGCCCACTAAACTTTCATTTTCAGCAATTATTTCAACCTCAGAATGTTTTGTAAATCAACTTGCATCAACATTTGAAGTAGAGATATCAAGAGAATTTACAGTCAAAGTGAGGTCAGTAGTGAGCGATGTGCTAGATGAGCCTGCTTGTGACACCTTGATGATTCCAACATCATCGTATTTTGATTTTGAAGTGATCAAAGTGGTATTTGTGTCCACGTCTGATGACGGAGATTGGCTCTGATCAGGAATTGGCATATAATGTTGTGGAACTTGTGTGAAGAAATCAGTCAGCTTTGCAGTCTTGGAATCTGATTCCAAAGTCTCCTTTTGTTTCTTTTTTGATAGTTTTCACTTTTGTGCACCAATTAACTGAACACGTTTCATCTTGGTTCTTGGGATCCGTTAAATACAGAAATAAAAAGATTATTTTGTTGAATATTAGGTGGCAATCAACACAGTTACACATATCACATGCAAAATCATACGAACAATTTAATTTTCGGCTTACAGCTGAATCTTGTGCTTTCGTGCTTTAATTAACTCTTATTTTACCGGAGTCGCAGTTCTGCGGCAGCTAGGCCTTTTACCGGAGACGCGTTTCTGAGACAACCAGGTGATTTGTTTTATATTTGCTTCTGGAGCCTTTTATAAGACATAATTTATTAAAACAAGACCTAAAACAGACAGTAAAATAAAAAATAAAACGGTTACGTTAATTATAAAAATTATCTCATTTGACGCAATGGTAGTGCCAGAAAGCGTCGTGAGCGATAATATGGTGTAAACGAACTGTCATCCACGTGGTTAGAGTTTTATTAGGCCTTCTACACGTTATTATTTATTGAAACAAAGTAGGTAACAGTAAGAAAAGATAAAAACAACGAAAAATTAATTAAAAGTTAATTTAAATTAAATTCGTCATCTAACTAAAGCAGAAATTCTGTGGTGCTCCCTTTCCATGATGACCTAAGCACGTGCTTATTTTGCTTAAAGGTTAATCCAGCCCTGGTTGACCCTTATCCGTGGATAGCGAACTCGCGGATAAGGAAAGGGGGGGGGAGCTACGGTATAGAGACTATACAGGCAACCTACTTATACACAAAAAGTTAGGGCTAAAAGATAGCCACCATTTGGGAATAAAAAGGAGGCATTTGGAACATTTCATTTATTCTTTTATATTTTATTTTTAAGTTAATGGATGCTTATTGTTATTAAAATACGACACAGTTAATTAATTGTATTATTGATAAGTGAATTTGATTAGTAATAATATTTAAATTAAGGAATATTACATCCCATATTGTTTCATAAATAGTTTTTTTACGTCGCCGAATTGAAGCCTTTGGCTCTTCATATATTTAGTGATTAGTAATAATTTAATTAACTAAATCAAATTTTAACATTTGATTTAGTTAATTAAATGGTAAAATTGTAATTTTACCATTTTAATTTTACCCTTTAGAAACCAACGTATTTATTTGGAGTCTTATTGGCTGTTTTCTCTTTCAGAAAAGGACTGCGGTTATGATACATTGCTAGCTTATTTGTTTGGAGATTTGAAATCTTTCTAAGGCATAGGGAATTATTACATTTAGGAAGCCCAATGCCTTTAAGAAAATCAATTAAAAGGCGTTTTGCTTCGTGCGACCAACGATGTTGTCGCTGCCTGTTATTCGTGTCTATTGGTGTGACGGTTGTTTACATTATTTGTGGAAATGAATATTACAGGTATAGTAGTGAAATATCGTTTTGTATTAGAATACTGCAAATCTTATATATTTAAAGAACGTATCAATATCAATCTCTTTCTTAATGTGTCTGACTAATTAATTTTTTTAGAAGTGTGATATGAAGAGAAATATTCAATTTTATGCGATGATGCAAAGTGAGATCCATAATAAGATATATGTGATGCAGAATCGTTGCAGGCTGACTTGATCAGACTGATTCTGGAGACATATATTATTGAGTGCCAGTTTAATGTTGCTAATCAAAGTTCAGCATCTTGAACTTGGAATGACGGCACTACATATTATATTAATGTTATTATATAAATTTAAATTATAATATAAATTTAGAATGGTCACATGGGTTTCGTGAAGATGAGAAAACAATCGAAGAGATACAGTATATGACCCGTAGAACTTTGCACATGAAGATGGACAGGAGTGTGGCCTTCCTAAGTAAGGGTGTGGAAGGAAGCATGTTAGGTCCGTGTTCTTTTCATGATACTGTAATGAGTAAGTGGAATAACCGGTGGACATTGTGTCTTCATGAATGTTTTCAAGGAGAGGTATGTTAAGTACCAAGTCATTTCATGATCTTCAACGACCCTCCCTCGAATAGTCCTTGACTTCCTGGAAGTGCTATATAATAATAATAATAATAATAATAATAATAATAATAATAATAATAATAATAAAACATTTTTATCAAACACAGAATTTTCGAATATATTTCATGGCAGTTGTCAGTGCAAGCGAAACGGTTGTTTCAAAGAACAGAATAACAAGAAAAAAACGAAAAAAAAATGCATGTCACAAATATCAGATGTCAAGCATTGAGGAGTGTTCGAACTGTATGTCATTAGAGTTTGAAATGAAAAATAATTAATTATTAGTAGAAAGCAACACATCGAGGTGTATTTATGTAAATAACTATAAATTGACATTTATAGTTATTTACATTAGTCTGAAATCAGAATGCTTGTGAAGCCATGGGGAAATACGTTTATATCCACAACGCTAGGGTGCCAGAAGAAAGGCCGTTATTGGTTTGACTGTAGTCAGTAATTAAAGGAATGTTTCCTTGGTCTTCTTCAGCCAGTTTCCGAATTAGTCGATCTTGAGCAGGGACAAGGGGGTTTTGATCTCGTCCCGCATTTAAAAAATGAACCATACAACGCACACTCTTACTGACAATAAGCACTAAGGCTTACGGTCACGAGATGTAAGCAGTTGTTTGTCCTACTGTCTCTCTTGAAAGCCTTGGTTCATTGATAGTCTAAGCTCACTATCAGTAAATGCTGAAGGATGGAGATGAGTTGCCCAGCTATCTTCAAAAAGTTAGTCAACGCTAAGGAATCTCCGTCCACTCCCTTTGCGAAATAAAAGGTGTTACAGGATTTTTTTTTTTTTTTTTTTTTTTGAAATCAGAACTTCACATTTTCTTTATACGGTCCATCATTCAAAAAAGGCTTTTCGTTCAATAATTAAGTTTTTTTTTCTTTCAAAAAGACTATGTCTGTACGATATAGTCTTTTTTAAAGACCATATAATGTTATATGGTCTTTCAAAAAAAAAACAAAAAAAAGCGAATATCATCTTCGTGCTTTTCTAATCGTACCAGTGCAAATCTTCCAGCTGCCTATAATATGAAAGACCACAAGGAAATGATATACACATGAATGTGAAGAAAACGCTGATCATTCGAAGAGAATAAAAAATTAAGAACGGATGGATGCATATCAGCAGGTTAACAGTATGCAGAAGTCTGGAGTTTTCTGATAAAACATTGACATAAGGAATAGAAGTCTTAATAAGATTATTTTGAGGAGAACGAAGATGTAGGTCATGGTTGTTTTTTATTTCAGAAGTGAGACTGAGTTCAACCATTACAGTCGAGTTCATATGACTCAGTTCTTGATGTAAAAAACCTTCGATGAAACAAAAAGTGGATGCACGAAGAACTAAGGTTTCGATAATGCCAGCCTTTTTGAGAAAGAGGAAGATGGGAAGGGGAACCTGTGTATCTTCCTATATTCATTTTTCCTGTGGACTAAAAACTGTAAACTACTATACAGCTGTCGAAAGGAAGATCATTACTGATCTACTTCTAGAGTGAAGTAGACTGATTCCAGGATGAATAAAGTCAATTCTATGAAGAAATATATCTAATTCGCACAAGGATAAATTCCAGATTTCAAAAATGTCATCCACATAATAGGACGAATGGAAGGAGAAAGACGAATTCAAGAGGCTCCATGTAATATTTTGACAGAGTGAAGATACTAGAAAACATTTTATATTTTTTATGACATGAAAATAACCAGCGTTAATAGCGACATCAAGTAATTTCGCGATGTCAAGGAGGGAAATCTTTCTAAAATAATTTCAATTTATCAGTTAGTGGTATACTGTGAAACCAGAAACTACATCTAAGATGTTGAAATCTTTGCATGGTGAGTAATAAAATGATATCTGAGATATTGTTTTTGAAGTATTTAGACTTTTTTATTATTTTATTTATTTATTTATTTTTACCTATAAGGGCAAAAAAAAAAAAGATATAGACAGATGTTTGGTTAACTGTGTACGTAGTACACATAGAATTTACTACAGGTGTCAGTGGTACATTTTCCTTATGCACTTTCGGAAGCGAATCAGTGTTAAAAGTTCTCGCATCATAAACATGGATTTTTTGTTGTCGGTGGTGTTTTTTTCTTGGTCTTATGTTGAGATCTCAACTAGTTTAATTAGTTAATTTGGCACTGCGTGGATCTCTGGAACAGTGATAAATAGAATGGTCCTATAGAAGTGGATTGAGTTTTCTAAAATATTCCTTTTAATATTGTTATTGATGCTGGACAATACAATGTATTGGACTGTTGAATAATCTACTCCACCATCATTTCTAGGTATACAGAAAGGATTCATATTACCCAAATAATTGAATTTGGTCATAGGAGACTACGATTTATTGAGGAACTTAGTAAATTTCTCCATTTACCCCCCCCCCCTCCCTCCAAAAAACAAAAAAAAACACGGTTAGTGTTCTGCCTACATATTTATACTGCTAAGCGGGGACGTCGTCACCCACTAAGCAACTAAGGCAATGATTAGGAGAGGCAATTTAGATGGGTGGAAAAAACAGGAAAAATTGTACCTCAACCATAAAAACACCATTTTTTGTTTTTAATTTTACATATTTTCTTGAATTCAGGGGCGGAAAAATAGTCCTTGCCTAGAGGCGACATATACCCTAACAACGATCCTGCTGATAAGGTCTATTAGTTGCATGGGATATATACTGAGGGAGGGGTGTGTGAAAAAAACATGTTGATTAAGGTGTGGAGACTATATCCACACCTTAATCGACATGTTTCTTTACTATCTCGGATTTCACCCCCCCCTCTCTCTCCCCCTTCCCTCCCTTTACTTCTTATTTTTTAACTTAATAGTAGTAGTGAAATGATGTCTTTCGAAAGACTGCAAAGAAAGTCCCAACATTTCTTTCTTTCTTTGAGAGTGCAACTTTAAAGTAATTTGTTCGCCAGCATAATAGAAAGAACTGACGAATAATCTAGCTCCCTTCATCACCTTGTTAAGTGTATAGAAAGGATGATTTTAGCCCAGTAAATGAATATGGTCACAACAAAGGCTTGTCGCAGTTGATGTGGGACTAGTGAATTTTTCCAATGTGCACAGGGATATAGAGAAATATACACCTCATATTCGATATAGTTTCCAATCTTTAGCTTCGTCCGCAACAATAATGAAAAAAAAAAAATTCAACAGAGATAAACAGTATTCTTCTAAATTAATTTTATTAATATGGGTGGTCTGGATTCCAAACTCAGAGATGTCCATCTCCATCAAAATCACTGGCTAATATTATTACATTCCAAGTCATTTGATGCTTTTATCGTTATGCTGACACTACACACAATTTTCTGAGTTCAACTTTCTTTCATGAGATATTGGTATTTCCCAATCTATAACCTAGTAAGGAAACTATCATCCTTAAAGATTTACCCAGTTAGAAGGGACCCGGGCGACTGTAGCTGCAGGTGTGTTAAAATTATATATTTTTTGACTCTACGATATCTAGGAAGTCATATTTCATTAAATAAGCATCTTCTTCCGTTTTTAAAGAATTAAATATAACTCATTTAACTGGGTAATTTAAACATTTCAATTTAAGTTAGTCGTATGTAAAATCGCTGTTTTTTAACCCACGGCAAATTAGACAATTTGGCCAGTGAACAACACAATACGCTATTCATGGGATCACATGTACACAACCGAAAGATTGTGTACTGTGGTCCCATGTGGTCGTTTTCATCAGAACTCTTAAGGAAATGTATCTGTGCATAAAGAATAAAAGGTGATGATCCAGTAAGATAGAAAGTTAATATCAGTGTGGTAATTCATTGTAGAAATTTATGTGTACAAAATAGGTATCTTTATTAAAAATGACTACTATTTAAATATTCAAAGGAACTCAAATTTAACATGCTTTTTCGATTATTTTCGTTTCAGCTTCATGAATGGCAATAGTTCATCCATTTCTATGTTTCTGGGAGTCTTCGATGCCAACAATTTTCTCTCAGCTGCATGTCAACGGAAAACGAATATTGTTTTTCTGAAGACTCACAAATGTGCCAGTTCAAGCATTCAAAATATTTTAATGAGATATGGCTATCGTCATAACATGACTTTCGTTCTACCAGGTACTTCGAATTATATCGGTCATCCTAACCATTTCAAGCGTACGATGGTTCCTAATCTTACACCGCTAAATGAAAGTTACGATATACTTGCTCATCACTGTAGATTAAATGTGAACGAAATCCGACAAGTCATGCCTGTAAATACAGTCTTTGTAACTATCGTTCGAAATCCAGTAATGTTGTTCGAATCTCTTTTTTCTTACTACGATCTGCAGACTCTTTACAAAAAGCAACTGGATGCTTTAAATATGACTGATATTCAAATGCTTCTTAGGAAACGCAAACACGGAAAATATGGAATCAATCAGATGATGTTTGATCTTGGAATGAGTACTAAAAAATTTACAAATGAAACCGCCATTAAGGAATATGTGTCATACATTGACTCTGTTTTTGATCTTGTAATGATTGCAGAACAAATGGGCGAGTCTTTGGTACTTCTAAGACATTTGCTGTGCTGGAGCATCGACGATGTTGTTACTTTTAAACTAAATGCTCGCAGCATAAATTTTAGACAAACGTTATCGTCACGAGTCCATCACATTATAAAGGAACTAAATAAAGCTGACTACATCTTATATCAATATTTCTTTAAGCTATTTCAAAAAAAAGTACGAGATTTTGGAGTGATCAGGATGACTCTGGAGAAAAGAAAAATTAAACAACGAACACAGGCGTGGTATTCTTTATGTGTTCATAAGGAAGAATTACAGCCGCGAGTGAGTCCCACCAAGCATTATTCTAATCCTAAAGTAATGGCCTTCCTGAAGAATCAGGCAGTTATCAATAATACTTGCAACGATCTTACCATGTCAGAATTAATGTTTACGGATATGATTTATAAAAAGCAGGAAAATGCATTTCCGATTTTTAAAGAGTTTCGGAAAAAGGAACGAATGAGAAGAATCGGATTAATGCGTTCCAGAAGCCATGTTCATCGTTCTCGTTGAAACAGAGCATTAAGTTATGCAGGTTAACTAAGAATCAACAAATTTTAGTTAGATTGAATAGCAGTCTGTCTAGACATTATATCGGCAGACTTTTCAGATGATGTGTTGAATATGAAATCGATATAGCGAACATGGTTCTTAAAATATGTTCCAGATGCAATCAAATGTAAACTATGTATGCTTATTAGTATTATAAAAAACTACAGACCTATCGTGAGAGGTTCAACCTAAATACCTCATACTCCTGAATAGGAAATCAACTTATTTCAGTTTTATCACCGCTCTCCTATTCTTCTGATATACTACAATTCTACAAACTATCAACATAATAAATTTTAATTAGTAAATTTCCCAAACGTACAAAAGTATCACTTATGTACGTTTGGAATTCAGTATCACTTATAATTTACAATTTCCGTTCTGTCAAGAGATCTATTTTTCTGTCGATTTCTATGCTAATTAACTAATCAAAGTAATAAAATTCTGCTAATTACTCAATTAATGTAAGTGGATATATTTTACCCCCCCCCCCACTGCCAGTTAAATTTCTTTTATTATGAAAATCTCCTTTTATTTGGACGAAGAAGTTTTCTCAGCCACATATCAGAGTTCTTGTTATGATTTTCACTGTTGAGTAAGCCTGATTGTGACTGAATGTGCTAAGTTATAACCCTCTCCTTCGTGATGAATACTGTATATAATATTAATAAAATAAATAAATAGTTTCTAAGAAAATACTTTCTGAACTAACTGTGCCTTTTAAATGACAAATAAAGAAAGGTATACAAAATAAACAATTACTTAGAATTCATTACACTACTTGGAAAAATACAATGGTTTTCTTGCAGGAAATTTGAAGAGAGTGTCTAACGCAAATTGTTATTCTGTTCTATAAAGCATTCCTAATTTTGCTCAAAGAATGAGACTATGACAGAAGGTGATCTAAATCTTTCCGGCTGGTATTATATTTCAGAAAGATTTTGAGAAAACAGGATCATGGAATGATAGCTATATGTAAGATAGCGCAGTAACAGCATCGCAATTGTTTAGGTAGTACAGCTTCACGAGCAAAGGACGTTTTGACAAGGTCAGTGCCGTCACTGTGGACAGTATTAACAACCAGAATGAAGGAGAAAATCCACTGTCCATTTTTTTTAAAAATCCTCCTGGAATATTCAGAAGTGCGTGATATGCAAATTCCCTGCCTTTGGTTTTTACAACGCCCCTAGTGGTGAATTTTATAACTCTTTTTTTTTTTCAGATATCGCTTCTGTATGACGCATAATGCATCCTCGCAAAGTTGCGCAGTATTTGGATCACTGGATGGCGTTCCACAAAGCCTAAACAGGGATACTTTAATTTTGATCACTCTGTATTTTTAATATACCCGATTTGGTTATATCTTCTGCAGTTTGGATTATTCAATTAATTGATATCTTCAATTAATTCAATTCAATTCAATTGATATCTTCTGCAGTTTGGACTGAATTTTGGATTGAATAATCCAAAATTCAGTCCAAAATGCAGAAGATATCAATCCTGTTCTTAAAATGAGTGCTAGTCATTTTAAGAACGAAATAAAAGAAATATTGTTCATAATCTAGTTCTGAGTTATTCCGTGTGATTCGGTTTAGTCAATTATCTCTGTCAATTCATATATTTTAAATATAATCTAAGCTATACTCATCTGAAAAATAATTCCTACTCATATATTCTTTTAAATTCTATTTATTTAAAATGGTTTTAAATCATTTTAAATAATTTTAATTAGAAGGCAAATTAAGTCTTCAAATCTCTAATTTTGAGATGGGAGAAAAATTCACTTTAAATGAATATGAATACTGAAGCTTTTTTAAAGGCTCACCTCAGCAGATAAACCACGTCAGAGACTGTAATTTACATTTGAAATGATTTATCTCTGGCACGGGCAAGCAGGTTTTTCCTCCCGGAAACTCGGGTTTTTCGTCCTGTAAACTCAAGAAAATCGACCGTAGAACCCACATTATTTCAGACATTAAATATATTGTGTTAGGGTTAGGGGCCACGAGATGGCGGCACATTTGAGCCGTCTCTCTTCACTGCGTACCGCTTAATTAGTGATAGCTTTGGGCCATCTGTCTCTGATTGGTACCAGTGGAGATTGAACTGCCCACTCAGTCTCCAAAGTTAGATAGGGCTAAAATAGCCTCGCCTACTCCCGTATATACGGGAATAAAAAGGCGTTAGCTGATTTTTTTTATGATTTAATAATTACGCACAGATATCAGTCTAATTTTACGCTAATCTCTTCAACCATTTCCAATATCATATAATTATTTTTGGTACATAATAAGTATGTAAATTTAGAAATGGAGAAGCATAATGCGTTGCTTTGTCAAAAGAATTTGGAACAGTGTTTGAGTCCAATTCGAATCTTCACACATTTATTAACTTTAATTTGTTTGACAAATTTTTATAGAGATTCGAAATACAGAATTCCAATAAATATCCGTCCAATCAGAAACCAAGAATAGGCGCGTATGCATTTTGCAAAATTCATCTAAAAAGGGGATTAGTATATTCAGTGGCGCCTCGTGGCTTGAAATCGTGGGAGTGCTGCAACTTTCGAAATATACATACACACTGTAAGTATAGTGTATACGTGTTTGGATAAAATATCAAAATTATGGTAAAAATTAAAAAAAAAATGAAACATGAAAAAATATTGTTTATTATCGATAAAATCATACAGTTTAGTATAATTCAAAATTACTTAAAAATAAAATCTATTCTTTCAATTGTAATTAAAGGAATGGATTTACAATTTTTGGACATTACAATTAAATCCTTTAATTGTAATGTCCAAATATTTAAAGATACGGAGTAAACATGATAAGCACTACGAACACTATACTACTAGCGCAAATTGCATATGAACACCAGTGGAACGACGCAACGGACAGTGCAGCATTACGCTAATAGCTCACATCTCACTATGACGTGCATATGCTTGAGCGCGTAGCAATATGACACTGTGGTAAACACAGTGCTGATAGCGTCCTTCGCCCTCCTAAGTGCTACACGATCGATTTTTATTATTTTTTTATACAAAATAAGAGAATTGTATAGGATTGTTGATGATAAAATTAAATATTACAAGCAAATATAAATAAATTACTAAATATATTTATATATCGAGAAAAATTGGGGATGCTGCAGTTCAATAGTACCTATGCACGAGCCGCCCCTAAGTATATTCCAATCGGAATAGCTCAAAATACTAATAGTAATAATAACGAATGAATGAAATGAACTCTCTCGCCAAAATAACACATTCATGAACGGTAATAGCAATCTTTGATTTGAGCAATGGGGACTTGAAGTGTTTTTCACAATTAGTGAAGATACACCTAAGTAATGCAAATCACTCTAAAATGCTTTACATGTTAAGTTGTGAAGAACTTGTTTGAAATTAGGTTTTCTCTTTAATCTAATGTTTACATCTAACGTTATATGTCCGTTTCTTTCTTACTAGTTCATTTTATATCTTTGCAAGGAAAAAAATATAACTGGATAACTGAAAAGAATTTACATGGCGATGTTTCGTTGACTATTTAGTGTGAGCACGTTCTTTAATATTAAGGTTAACTCAATGTTATTGACTTGACAAGAATTAAAACATTAGTTAGTACAAATGCAGTCATTTAAGAGTCCATCGCCTCAGAGCTAGGGATGAATCCTCTTTTTGATTTTAGAAGCGGAATGGACGACTAATAGAATTTATAGTGTTTTAACTCAATTTACTTCCATTTTTACTAATAACTTTTATTTCAAAGTTTTAATTTGTATTATAATTCAAAAGAGTTCATTTTTCTTGTTCTATGTTAGGTCTTGAGACTGCAAAAAACGTATGACATCTGTCGAATGGTTTAAATTATTCATTTTTATTTATTATTTATTTATTTTTATCCATTTGACGATGACATCTGATTTTTCTTTCTTTTTTTTTTTTCTCTATTAAATTAAGTCTGTCTTATTAGTGAATGTAGCAAAATTTACAAAATGAAAAACTGGCTTCCTTTGACCTATTTCTCGATTATCTGGGAAGTTTCATCCGCTTCATCATCAACTTCAAGGTCATATTCTACTAACAGTCCTTTATCTTTTATATCTTCAATAGCATCGTTTTCATCTTGCTTAACTATGCGTAAACTTTCTCGATACATTTCTATTTTTTCGTTAAGCTGTTCAAGTTCACCGGCTATCCGCTCTCTGATTCTGTGCAAGTGGGCGTCGACTGCTATAATATCCTATAAAGGTTAATTTTTAAAATCATTAATTACAATGTGTTGCTGGAACATGTGTAATGCTTAATATATTAAGTTATGAAAAGATGACCTGAAAATGAACGATAAGGAATTGTTCAAAAAAAAAAAAAACTTTCATTTGGTTTCAATCAAACCATTTCTCAATTGAGAGTACTAGAGGAACATAGAAACTATTTTTAGTATGCTTAATCATACCTCCTACTTCCTTTAGCAACTGGTTGACAATGAGGAATCGAAAGGGCGTGATTCTGATATATGCCCTCAATGTTCTTAATCCATTTTCAGATTTATTTATTTTATTATTAATTAAAACGTAATATTATGGTGGGGGGGGGGGGGGGTGGGGGGGGGGGGGGGTGGGGGGGGGGGGGGGTGGGGGGGGGGGGGGGTGGGGGGGGGGGGGGGTGGGGGGGGGGGGGGGTGGGGGGGGGGGGGGGTGGGGGGGGGGGGGGGTGGGGGGGGGGGGGGGTGGGGGGGGGGGGGGGTGGGGGGGGGGGGGGGTGGGGGGGGGGGGGGGTGGGGGGGGGGGGGGGTGGGGGGGGGGGGGGGTGGGGGGGGGGGGGGGTGGGGGGGGGGGGGGGTGGGGGGGGGGGGGGGTGGGGGGGGGGGGGGGTGGGGGGGGGGGGGGGTGGGGGGGGGGGGGGGTGGGGGGGGGGGGGGGTGGGGGGGGGGGGGGGTGGGGGGGGGGGGGGGTGGGGGGGGGGGGGGGTGGGGGGGGGGGGGGGTGGGGGGGGGGGGGGGTGGGGGGGGGGGGGGGTGGGGGGGGGGGGGGGTGGGGGGGGGGGGGGGTGGGGGGGGGGGGGGGTGGGGGGGGGGGGGGGTGATTTTCCTCTGCCATCAATCACTTCTGCCTAAGCAAATAAGTGATAAATGTATTGTTATTATAATGATGGCTACAAACTGCGAGTAGGGCACGAAAATATGTATTTTACATGATGGCGTAATTTTTTTTTAAAGATGACACGGACAATAAACTTTTAAACAAATAACATATTAGGAGTGAACAATGTGTCTAAAGCCAAAAGACTGTGATTAATATGGAATTATCAGACTCATAACTGGATGATTAGTATAATTCCCGAATTATTTGTAGAAACTGTAGTATATAATGTAACATGTAACTGTATAATAAACAGTTACATATAATAAACATGTAACTGTAATATACTGTATATATCGATACCTAGAGCACATCAATGCCGTGTATGGGTAAGAGAATAAAACGATAGACAAAATGTTTAATGTACTGTATTTCTTAATCAGCTCAATGTTGTGGATTTGGGGAAGAAAGAGTGAGCGAGTTTATCTTAAAGAACAGAGGTAGATGGAATAAATGTTGGTAAAGCAGGACAGTAAATGGATGTTCACTAGCCGCTCCTGTTTTTGCTGTGTGTCTGTAAGAGCGAGAGAAAGAGGGGGGGGGGGATTTATATAGCATAAGCAGTTGCACAGGTGAAAAGTAATGTCTTGAGTGGAAAAGTATACAAAGTTTTTTTAACAGACATCATCACATGCTGTAGAAATGTCAAGAGTGATCATGAGAGATTTTCAAAACCTTTCCATGGCTTGAGAATGAGGATCCGCTTGGAAATTGAGTAAGAGTGTGGTTAGTAAGGAACAGAGGAGCACACTGAAATCGTGGCGAATGTGTCATCGAATAAATTAATGAATGGATTCACGCATATTATTTATAAATTATTTATACATATATTTATATATGTATAAATAATCTCATATATAAATTTATTAGGTATTATTATGTTAATAACAATTTGATTGTAAGAAGGAAGCTTCCGTAGCAGCGACGCAAGGACATAAACTGAATATTTCAGATCGCGCGCGCGCGCACGCACGCGCACACACACACACACACAAACTATTATTATTATTATTATATATGTATCTCTATGGAGTCAGAAACTCATTGCGAAAGACCCATCATTCACATAATAGCCATTATTTCCAAAATAACTATCGTACCTCTCCTTAAACTCATTCACTGATGAAACACTCACAACCACCTATGGTAACCCATTCACCTCAAAACAACAACAAAAAAAAATCTAGTCCTAAAACCATTGCAAACCATATTCTTAGAAATTTTCCAAGGGTAACCCCTTGTTCTCTCCCTTCCGGCAATGTACTGAAAAGATTCTCCACTGTCAGTCCTTTAATAATTTATATGCTTCTATTATATCTCCTCTTTTTTTGCCTGTCAACTAGTTTTTAAAGCCCACAGACCGTCAATCTATTCTCACAGGGCACGTTCCATACACTTACCACAATCTTTGACACTCGTCTCTAGAGATCTTCCACCACTTCCTCATCCTCACGGAATCCGAGTTTCCAGATCTGCACGCAGTAGACCAGATGTGCTCTTATTAAAGCCTTATACAGAGGAACAATAACCTTTCTATCCCTGCTTGTGAGTGTGTTCTTCAACAACCACGTAATCTGATGTGCTGTTTTGTTTATTTTGCAATATGTCCTATAAAACCAACTCCCTGTCCACAATTACCCCCAGGTCCCTGACTTTATACGTTTCCTGCAGTTCAGTTCTTACACAAGTTATTATCTCTTCCCAAAGTGCATCACCTTACACTTGAACACATTAAACTTGTAGCCATTTACCTCTGCCCATACTATTCTATTTAGCACCAGCAGCAAATAAATGAACATTTCCTGTCAAATCAATTCCTAGTCATTGATATACAAATTAAATAACAGAGGACCAAGTACTAATCTCTGTGGTATACCACTGGTAACTTGCCTTCTCCTGTAATCAACTCCTCCGTAAACCACTTTTTGATATCTGTCCATCAGCCACTCTCTAATCCAAATCACCAGATTCTTATCCATCTCATTTGCAGCAATTTATGCAACACAGTTCTATGTGGAATCTTGTCAAATGCTTTTGCCAATTCTAGAAATATCACTGAGTAGCCATTTCCCGAATCCAACTCCATTGTCACTTTATTACAAAAAGTAAGCATATTACCCTACCCTTCATAATACTATGTTTTCCCTTATACTCGTAGAGTATCATATTCTTTCAAAAATATCATATTTCTACAATTTCCTCAATACTATAACCACCACTCCTGATATGCTGATTAGTATGGAATTTGCTACTCCTCTTTCGGAGCCTCCTTTATCCAGTGAGACTATTTTGCCTTCTTTCCACTCCATTCTCAGAACCGATACTTAAATTAAACGACTTGGTTCGGAGGAGCTGATAATTTCCTTGTACATTCTCGTAGTATAGGTCGGCATGCCATCTAATCATATGGCTGGTTTCGCATAGAGGTTCTGCAATATTTTAAGAACTTACATTTCTTCAATCTTCATTTTCCACAGGGGCAGGCCAGTAGTGTCCGGCGCCTGCGTGGAAAACTTTAGTTGGCGCCCCTATCCTCCCCCAATAAAAAATCACTTTAATAAACGTTTTTTTTTAAGTATTTCCTCTTCTTTAACCCCATTACTATCCTGGCGCCTGTGTGCGTCGCACACATTGCACATATGGCCGGAGCGCCCCTGAATTTTTCCAATCAGTCAATGCCACATATGGCATTGCAACGTCACCACGTAGATGGTACAATCCTACAAATATCACTCAATAATTAAACTATTTGGTTCGCTTCTGTTACGTCCCCACCATCGGCAATTTTTAGTCATCTTTGTATAGTCATTCCTTATTTGACTTCTGTTTTGGAGCATCCTTTATCCAGTAGGACTATTTTGTCCTCTTTCCACTCCATTCTCAGAATGGAGTGGAAAGACGGCAAAATAGAGACTTAAATTAAACGACTTGGTCGGAGGAGTCTGAAAGGACTCCAGGATTTCTTTTGGTCTCATCAGCAAGCTTTCTCTCATAATTAGCTTTAGCCTTCCTTACCATACAGGTCACTGTATAATTTGTACTGTTCATGGGTATGCTAATCACTTTTTTCTTTACATTCCCTCTGCAACTTTTTTTTTGCGTAACTCCTGCATAATGCTGCTATTAATCCATATAACTCCTCCCTCATTTATTCTTCTGAGTGCAGATGTGCCTTATGATACTGTTTTCTTCGAACACACATTGACCATCTCCATGCACCACCAACATCTCTCTCTCTCTATTTCCTCTAAATTCTTATGCAATGGTACTGCTGAAATCTGACTCCTGAGCTTGTCATTATCATCTGCTTTGTAATTCCACCTATGTCTTTACTCAAATGAAAATTCTGCTTGTCTGTCAGTCTCCCAGTCAAGACCACATGATCACTTTTACTAAGCGGAGGCAGCATTGCTAGACTGTTTGGTATTAAGTTCTCTGATGTTATGATCAGATCCAGTACTCTCGAACTCGTATCCCCTCCATTACATGCTACCCCCAGCTAAATATCTATCAGCAGCTGTATAAATTGCATTTCTAGACCTGACTGTAACCATTCATCCTCCCATTGCTCAAGTGCACACTAAACTGTTGCCATGTAGCTTCCGGTGAACTTCGTCATTTGTTTTCTACATAAAGTAGGGAACAAATTAATCCCAAGAAGTCGAATTTTCGTCAAGTTTTTAGTTTTGGTTTGGTTTATGTGTTTCTCTTTAAAATAATTTTGGTTTTGCTTTCGGTTTACTATTTTGATTCAGTGCTGCGTGTTTTTACTGTCTCTACGATGTTTATTAATAGTGTTGTGCGGAATTAATAGTGTAAACAAGTTGAAATTCGTAGTGTATTACTCATTTTGTGTAGCTATAAATAGATACATCTCCAAAGAAACATTCAAAAACATGTACTCTTTCTCAGTACACACATCTATGATTCAAAGACAAATTGCCAATGAGTGTGGTGTTGGTTTGGGTGTTTTTAATGTGATTTTAAAGAGGTTTAGAAAAGGAAAATGTGGCCAAAAAAGGAAAACTACACTTACTCAAGATCGTTTACTAGTTAGAAGCAAAATTAATCCAAGATTGTCTGTTGTAGACTTAAACAGAGACTTGGCAGCTAGTGGGGTTAATGTTTCTGATACAACAGTCCATCGAAGATTGTTAGAAGCAGGGAGGACTGGCCACAGACCAAAACAGAAACAATTGTTGACGAAGGCTATGCAGAAAAAGAGGTTCCAGTGGACAAAAATGTACAAACATTGGATTGTTGAGAAGTGGAAGAAGGTAATATTCTCAGATGAGAGCCCTTTCTTTGTCCCAGGAGAGTGAGTATCCCATGTTCGCAAATCTACGGACGAAAAGACTTTTCCCACCCACCTTCAAACAAGCTCCTAAACACCCAGCTAAAAAGATGTTCTGAGGTTGTTTTACAAATGACGGTCCAGGATCATTTGAGCCTGTTGAGGTATAATGAAAGTGACCAATATCTAAACTTATTGGAGAAAAGAGTGGTCCCAGAGATTTAGAAAGACAATAAACTGATCTTCCAACAGGATCTAACTCCATGCCACACTTCAAAAAAAAAAAAAAGTGACAGTGTTCCTCAAAAATTATAACATCCAATTGCTTCAGCAGCCAGGTAACTCTCCTGACATTAAACCAATAGAAAATTTGTGAGCCATAGTGAAAAAGAGACTAGAAAAATTAAATTATGATACAAAGGATAACTTAATACAATCCATTATAAAAGTATAGTTTCGAGATCCAGGAATAAGAAAAATGTGTTCTACTTTGGTAGAGTCTATGCCTAAGCGTATTAATAAACTTATTAGGGACAGAAGAGCAGATATAAATTATCAGGAAAAGTTGGAGTTTAATTTTTGTACTTATTTTCTTGCAAAATAAAATTTTTCTTTAAAATGTGAGTGTTCTGATTTTAAAAAAATAGTAATAAATAAAAATAAATGATAAATAAAAATAAACTATTAATAAATAATGAAAAATCATAAATAAATAAAATAGAGGGAGTATGTGCGTGCACCTTGCTATAGCAGTCACAAGAAATGCTCTGCAAGCGTTGCTGCAGATGGATGGGACAGCATGCTATTCTTCGACGACTCGCTTGAACAATTTTATTCAAAAATCAAAAAAAAATTAATAAATAAAAATAAAAAAGCAGCTACCGTCTTTTATTCCCTTTTAGGGAGTAGGCGAGGCCTTTATACCCTATCTAACTTTTGGAGACTGAGTGGGCAGTTCAATCTCCACCGGTAACCAATCAGAGATAGCTGACCCATGTCTATCACTAATTATAGCCACTGTTTAAGAGACTGGCAAACAAGTTCTGCCATCTCTTGGTACCTAATCCTAACAAGATACGTTACCGTTTGAAATAATATGGGTACTACTGTCGAATTTCTTGAGTTTACTGGATAAAAAACCCGAGTTTCCAGGAGGAAAAACCCGCTTTCCCGTGCCAGAGATCGAATAACTCGGGAATCGGTCGAAGAAAGATTTAAAATCCTCCAGTCGACGACCAGACTCGAACTTAAGTCTGACTTCGAGCTACCAAGCGCCACATCCACTGAGCTACACAGGCCAATTTTATTCAGTATTTTTATTTTCGTTGCTGATGGATTTTAACCCACTCGAAAAGAAAATTTCACTCTAATATCGTATTCTTCCAAATATACTAATACTAGAATATTATAAGCACTATATTTACCGTATATACTGGTGTATAACACGACCACAATAATTTCTTTTCAAAATACATATTTATATTGTGTTATACTACGAGCATAAGATGATCACAAATTTTACAATTTCGTGCCAATTGTTCTCTCGTTACTTTAATATAACGTAGATATAGAAATCATACCAGTTATTTTCTTTAATGTAATTTATAAACAATATCATCTGGTATGAGACGATTGATAAATAAAATAATTATAATACCAGAGATTTTACTCACGTGAAATATTTTTATTTGCGTAGAATTTTCGTTTAAGTATGATAAGCATCGCCAGTACAAGGACACAAATAGCAATAGAACATTAGCATACAATTCTAAAACGCGCCACCTAAGCAGCTAATGTATGATAACTAACAAAGTCAGCAAATTTCCTAACTAATTAAAAAAAAACAAAAAAACTATATACTGTATTATTATTATTATTATTATTATTATTTTAACGGTGTCTCCATGGAGTCAAAAGACTCATCGCGGGAGACCCGACATTGACACACTAACCATTATTTACACAATACCTGTCATACCTCTCCTTAAATTCATTCACAGTTGAAGCATTCACAACCAGTTCTGGCAAAGCATTCCACCCATTCACAACCCTCCAAGTAAAAAATCTAGTCCTAACACCCTTGTTAACCACACTCTTACACAATCTCCAGGGATGACCCCTCGTTCTCGCACATCCTGCATTGGTCTTAAGAATATCATCAGTATCAATCATGTAAAATCCCTTTAACAATTTAAATACCTCTATCATATCTCCTCTCCTACGTCTATCAGCTAGTTTTTGGAGCCCACAGATCATCAATCTATCCTCATAGGGAACATCCCACAGACCTGCAACAATCTTTGTAACCCTCCTCTGAATCCTTTCTACCACTTCCGCATCACCAAGAAATCCTGGCGACCAGATCTGTGCACAATAGTCCAAATGCGGCCTTATTAATGCCTTATAGAGTGGAATAATAACTTCCCTATCCCTGCTTGTTAGTGTGTTCCTCAACAACCATGTCATTTGATGTGATGTTTTGGCAATCTTAGCAATATGCCCTTTAAACTTAAGTTCTCTGTCCACAATAACTCCCAAGTCTCTTATCTCATCAACTTCCTGCAGTTCAGTTCCGTTAATATAGTAAACAGCATGCGATTTCATCCTCCCGAAGTGCATCACCTTACACTTAGCCACGTTGAACTGACAGCCATTTACCTCAGTCCATAGCGTCAGCCTATTTAAGTCATCCTGTAAAATATCCACATCATTTGAATTGATTATCGCTCTTCCCAATTTTGCATCATCAGCAAACAAGTGGATATTTCCATTCAAGGTATTTCCAATATCATTGATGTACAAATTAAACAATAGAGGACCAAGAACTGAGCCCTGAGGTACACCACTAGTCACTTGCCTTTTCCTGGACTCAGCTCCTCCGTAAACCACTCTTTGATATCTGTCCGCCAGCCATCCTTTAATCCAAATCACCATCTTCGGATCCAAACCCATTTGCTCTAATTTATGTAACAGAGTTCCATGTGGAATCCTGTCAAAAGCCTTTGCAAAGTCAAGCAGTATCACTGAGTAAGGATTTCCTTTATCCAACTCCACTGTTACTTTATTATAGAACGTAAGCAAATTACTTAGGCAAGACCTACCTTTCACAAAACCATGTTGCCCCTTATAAAGTATCATATTGCTGTCCACCCAGTCCTGAATTCTAATTTTAACTAATTTCTCCAAAATCTTAACCACCACTCCAGATATATTGATTGGTCTATAATTTGCAACATCAGTCTTAGAGCCTCCCTTGTGCAATGGAACTATTTTCCCCTCTTTCCACTCTATTGGCACTTTACCAGAACTGAGGCTTAAATTAAACATCCTGGTTAGAGGAGTTGCTAATTCTCTTGCACATTCTCGTAACACATGGGCCGATATGCCATCTAACCCAATGGCAGTGTTAGCATTAAGGTTCTTTAATATATTAAGCCTCAATTTCATCTATCTCTATACTCTCATCTGTCAATGGCACATCTGACACTGCACTATCACTACGAAGATGGTACACTTTTGCGAAATGATCACTAAGCAACTCAACTATTTGATTAGCTTCAGTAATTTCCTTACCATCAACACTTTTTAAAGTAATCTTTCCATGGATATTCTTCCTTTTACTAGCCACATAGCGAAAGAACTCTTTAGGGTTTCTTTTGGATTCATCAGCTAGTTTCCTCTCATAATTAGCTTTGGCTTTCCTTACCATACAGGTTACTCTCTTTGCCTGTACCTTATATTGCTCATTGGAACGCTCATCACCTTTTTCTTTATATGTCTTCCACAACCTTTTCTTTATCTGCAACTCTTGTTTAATAGTATTAGTCATCCATTTTACTCCTACTTGATTTCTCCTTCTGACTCTGGGAATACAGTCTGATACAGCTTTCTTCAAATACTCCTTGAGAATCTCCCACGCACCATCAACATCTCTCCCCTTGAATTTCTCATGCCATAATACAGCTGAAAGCTGACTTCTCAGCTTGCCATAATCACCAGCCTTGTAATTCCACATATACCCATTCTTATTAGAATATTCAGTACGTCTTTCAATCTCCCAGGTCAAGACCACATGATCGCTTTCCCCAAGTGGAGACAATGTAACTAAATTACTTATTGATATGTTCTCCGATGTTATGACCAGATCTAACACTCTAGAATCTCTTGTCCCTTCCATCACATGCTGTCTCAGGTAATTATCTCTTAACAAATGTATAAACTCCATTTCCGTTGTTCCTTGTGACCATTCCTTCCCCCAATCTATGTCCCCAAAGTTAAAATCCCCCATAATAATTACTTGACCTTTACTCATCGTGCTAATTTGCCAATACATGCTATGTACATTCTCCCTTATTCCCCTTGGATTATAGCAACAACCAATTACATATTTCGCCTTGTTAATCTCTATCTCACACCAAACAGCCTCTAATGAACTGCCCTCTACATACCTGTCACAGTGAGGTACTTCTATCTTTTTTGTATATTTAAACAAAATAAAGTTACGAAAGATTAGCTGATTTAAAAAGTATTATTTGCCGCAAAAGGAATAGACGTAGACCATCGGATTTGTTTTTAAGTTAAAAGAATGAAGTAAAGTTTCACATGTTTCTTTATTGAACTTTTATGAAGAACTCAATGTCTAGTGTAAATAGCACACTCCATAAGTCTAGACTCAAGGCATTTGGGACATAAATATTTCTATGTACTAAATATATTCAAAGGTAAGCATGACATTTTTTTAAATTAGTTAATTTATTTATTATTTATATCCGAATGAAACCGTTCTAGCATGAACACAAAAATTACAACACACGAAAAAACTTAAGACAGGTATTATTATTATTATTATTATTATTATTCCCGATACCTCCAAGGAGTCCGAAGACTCATCGCGGGAGGACATCTTTCAACTGTCTCTACACCTTACCTCCACTACGAATCAACGCCATCCACCGCCCACCTCCAACACCACCACAACTAGTAATTTTTGTCTGTAAATTGCGTGTGTTCTGAAGGGCCGATTTGTATGTATGCGGGATGAAAAACCCGAGTTTCCGGGAGAAAAAACCCTGCTACCTCCGTATGAGATCGGCTAACTCACCATCGATTGAAATCGACCAGATAAAGATTCCTCCCGTCGCGACGAGAATCGAACTTAGGCCTATTCCAATCGAAGGGCGCAATGTACCGTCGTTCTTCCAATTGCGCTACGGAGGCGCTTATTAACATAACAATTTTATCAATCGCTTCAATAATGAAATACCGTGAGTAGGTATATTTAAAAGAGTTATAATACCAGAGGAAAAACTTAAGAGAAATACAGTACTTTATTTGCGTAGAATATTCGCTTAAGTATCATAGGCATCGTCAGTACAATAACACAAAATAGCAATTGAACATTAACAGACATTTCTAAAATGCACCACCTAAGTAGCTAATGTACTAATGAATGTACGCACAACAGTATGCTAAACTGTTTTGCGCACATTCCTTACGAATACGGTGATATGTCACCGATTCCCACATCCTTATTAACATCTTACCCAATCAATACGTGAGACACATCTGATTCTTTCACTTCCAATTCTCCTAATACTTGCCTCCCTTCTATATACTCGTATTGTACGGCATCATTTACACCATATGATATACACTTATAAAGTGCTCGTGCAATAATTCCACGATATCCTTTGCAACAGTCACTCTGCTGCCATGACTATCCCATCAGTGTAATCCTGCCATAATTATTCTTTCTCTTGCTTGCCATACAGCAGAAAAATTCCCTTGAATTAACCTTGGTCTGACCAGCCAATCTCCTCTCGTATGCGCTTTTTCTTTCTTTAACATGCTCTTCATCTTCCTAGCCTGCGCTTTATACTCTTCATGAATCCGGTCATGTACCTCCATAGTATTTTCTTTCTGCAGGCAGGGTTCCTAAGGAGTGAAAAGAAGGCAAAAAAGTACCACTCCACAAGTATGGTTCTAGGACAGACGTTTCCAATTTGAGACCAATTTGTATAGCTGCAGTTGTAGTTCAATGTTGGAAAGATTGGTTAGGATAGAATATAGGATTTGGTTGATGGATATAGCATTTTTTATGATGGTCAGCATGGATTTGTAATTTGAGAAATTCAATAACAATACTTAGACTTAACAGTATTAAAATTATTACGTTTCTCATTTAGCACTTCATATCCTCACAGTGATAAGACTTGAATACTGTCATCCACGGTTATTTTTAAAAGCCTACTCTGAAACCAGCTTGTATATCTCCTTAAGTTTATAAAGACTTGCCATTTCTCTATCTCTTTTTTTTTTTATTTTAAATTATTTAAGAGAGTGAGAGAAAGAAAAGGTTCTTGGCTATCTCATGTAGTCTACTTTTGGTGGTGAGTTCTCCAATCCGTCGCTTTGGACCCTTAATGCTCCTTTTTACAATTATGAACTAGGATGTTGAGACGACCTATATTCGAACAAAGATCACTAAATTTGCACACACTGCCTACGATATTTGTCCTTTGATAATAAGCTTTTACTTGCCTTTTTAGACGTATATTTCTGACTTCTGTTTCTTGAAAAGAAACATATTAAAAAGGTTTGTGACATATCAGTTACACCACTCAATCACGTGTTCTCGTTATTTGAGAAGCAAAAATAAACCAGACATTCAGACCTAGTAATCACATGCTCATTTGTATATAGAATAAGGAAAATATAAAAAATAATTTTATCTTAATTTTAAAAAATAATAATAATTAGCCATACTAGCCTGAAGGAGAAGTTGATACTCCCAGAATATTGATAAGAATAACACAATCCATAACGCAATTTCTGAGAATTTGATCTTTTTTGATTCATTAATCATATCCTGTGATAAATTTGCTAACTTAACTAAGCAGGCCTCCATTGTCTCAAAACTGCAATTCACAGTGACCATCAATTCAATTGGAGCGTCTCTAACTGAAGGAGTTCTTGTTGCTTCATTGGGTTTGTGCCCACTGATTTGTTTATCTGACTGCGGTATTCCTTCCCTTCTAACTGAGGGATCCTGGTTTGGCTTACTGGATGCATGTGAAGTTGTTTCTGGGACCGAAGACTAGAAAAAAAAAGAAGAGTTCAGTGAATTGGAACTTCTTATCTAACAGTAACTCAAAATCTTATCACTGTGAGGATATGAAGTGCTAAATGAGAAACGTAATAAATTTAACAATGTTAAGTCTGGAAAAGTATAGTTATTGAATTTCTCAACAGAGTATAGATTTTCACTCAAATTTTTTAATAAAATACAGACTGACAGAAATTACTTGTATCTAAAGTGAAAAAGTGGAATTTATGTGAAACAATATTTTAGAAGTAGTTAAAAAATAATATTAAGAAAAAAAAGCAAGCCATCCTAAAAGCATTACGTGTTTTAGTAAAGCTCATTATGCTCATAGGTAATAGAATTTTATTAATCGAAACTAATAAACTAATACTTTGGGGACATATTTTCCTTTACATTAGCCTTCCTGAACATGAGATCCAACGAAAGTTTGCTATTTCTTTTCGTCTTATTGTGTAGGCATTGGAAGCTGTCACGTCATAATCACTGACATGATTTTCCCCAATTTTTGAAAATCAGTCTCCAATGAAACAAATATTTTCTATTTTTTTTTCGGGGGTGGGCGCTTTTAGTAACCATTTTTGAACATCTAAGGGCTCTGAGATCCAGCTGCTTCCATTTTTCCTTTCATGAGTCTAGTAGTTAACTGACTTCTGTTTCTTGTACCTACGTCTTTCATGCCAGAATTTATTCGCTTTTGCAATCTGAAGGTTCAGTAAATATTTCATTCATTCGGTATGGATGGCACAATTACAGGCTAAATCGAGTTCTTGTGGTGGAGTGATTGGGTGACCCAAATTTCTTTTTCTACAAATTGAGGGATCAGTAAGCAGTGACTAAAATGTACATATGCACATAAATTCTGTAGCAGTCCACAGGATTGCCATAATTAAAAAGGTGTTCAAAGTCCCTGTAGCGAAAAATGTATTGGACGAAATTCAACCAAACTTGGTGTAAGTAAACTTGGGAACATGGGGCTATTATTTACAGAAGATAAAAAAAATAGTACAAAATTCTGCTACCAGGGGACATTTGGCGCTATAAGCGCGTGATATTTGCATAATTTCACTGTTTCTACTGGCTAGTTAGTGGATATAAGGAAGACCGAAATGGATTCGGGTCATTTTCATAAGACTGTGGATTATTCTCATAAGACTATGGATCGCACCTTATTGGAACGTACGTTGCTAAGTCAAGCTTTACTATCAACAAGCGATAACGTTAATGCCGCACTTAGAGAATTCTGGCGTTTGATGGATAGGAGAAAAGGTCCAATGGCAATAACAAATCTTATAATAATGATTTTACGATTTGAAAATAGCTGATCTTTAGCAGTGAAGCCAGGACTAGGGCGCAAACGGATTATTTCTCAACAAATTAACGATGTTGCAACTGCCATCGTTGGAATGAATAACGCACAAGGGTCTAGGAGTGCTCGGGCAATATCAAGGCAACTGGACATACCATTTGCCTATGTGGAAAATCCTACATTAAATGCTGAGGTTTTTCCCCCTACAAGATCTCCCATAATATTCAAGATTTGGTTCATGGCGATGCGGAAACTCGAGTGCAGTTTGCTCTGACGTTCTCGGCTCGAATGGAGGTGGATGATGCATGGCCGTGGAACAATTTGTGGAGTGACGAGGCACATTTTTATCTAAATGTAGTGTTAACCCACACATCTGTTGTATCTAGGCTGCGAATAACCCCCATGTGTTCCATCAGATCCCTTTACACCCGAAAGTCACAGTGTGGTGTGTTTCACTGCATCGTTTATTATCAATCCGTATTTTTTCCCAAGAACCTCTCCCGACAGGACCAGTGACTTGTACTGTCTCTGCTGTTAAGTATCGAGAGATGCTGCGCAACTTTGTTCCGCAACTGCAGCAGCGAAAATGCCTTGACTCAACCACATTCATCAGGATGGAGCAGCACCTCACATTGGATTGCTTGTCAGTACAACGAATGTTATGGAAGGTCTATGGAAGGAAACACTTCACAGAACACAGAGTGATTAGTCGCGCATTTCCCACAGCATGGCCACCTCGATCGCCTGATCAAAAGCCCTGTGACTTTTGGTGGTAGGGTCATCTGAAACGCGTGGTGTACTCGTATGAAGGACATGTTCCAGATTTAGCAACCGTGAAAGACAGAACAACGCAGCACGTGAGGCAGATCCGTTGCGTCCCGTTGTAGAAAATGTGATTCGCAGAATAAAGTTCTTAGAACATCTGAAAGGAGGACATATTGAACCACATCTGTAAGTTATACGAACACCAAAAATTTATTTCTTATGTCTCGTTTAACCATTACTGTATAATTAATCCCTAACCACGCACTTATAGCGATAAATGTCTCCGGTGGCAGATTTTGTACTCTTATTTATCTTCTGTAAATAAAAATCTCATGTTCCAGATTGAAATTACATCAAGTTTGGTTGAATTTCGTCCAATAAATTTTCCGCTACAGGGCTCTGAACACTTTCTCTTTAATTATGGCCACCTATACATACAGGATATGTTCAGCAGGACAGTTGCCAAACTTCAGAAGCTAGCTCTTTCAGGTATTTAAAAAATAAAATATTAAAACGATATCATCGTTCGATTCCGAACGAGTAGAGAAATATATATATTTCCCTACTATATTGGGGCACGTTGTAAAAGTGGCTAAATCAGCTCATCAAATCACTTGGTTACTGCAGAATACTTTGACGAGCAGAGATAAGCAAATTATTGTTACTCTGCATCGAGCAAGACCCCATCTTGACTACTCTGCTCAGATTTGGGCGCTATGGTTTCTTCTTGACGGGGGGAGGAGAGGATCCAGAGGCGAGTGACCAAGATGATAGTAGGTCTATGGAATGAACCTTATGAGAACAGGTTGAAGATTTGTGGGTTGCAGAAATTGGTTGATAGGCGGAAAAGGGGTGATATGATTGAGACATTCAAATTGCTGAAGGGGTTTCTATAAGATTAATTCAGGGGATATTTTTGAGAACAGGACTGGTGGTGGGAGGACAGTAGGCCATCCATGGAAACTGGGAAAGAGTGTGATTAGTAAGGGTGTTAGAGCTAGGTTTTTTACTTGGAGAGTGGTGAATGAGTGGAATAAGCTGCCAGGGTTTGTTGTGGGTGCCATGACTGTGAATGAGTTCAAGGCGAAGTGTGATAGATACTGTGTGAATGTTGAATAGTTGTTCTTGACATGATGTTAGGGCCTCCCTCGATGAGTCTAAGGACTCCTTGGAGGTGCCCGTAATAATAATAATAATAATAATAAATAAATATATATATATATATATATATATATATATATATATATATATATATATATATACACTACTAGGGGATTCCCCTCCCCTCTGGTAAGCTGGTAAGACAAAAAACGTGACATAAAAACTTTTCAAATTTCGGCATATCTTTATATATATACAGGGTGTTCGGGATAAATTTGACAGTTTCGTAAGGAAAAAGAAAATCTTCTTTGTATCTATTAAATTTAATGAATTGATAAAAAAACATTACAGGCAGAGTTAATTACAATACTATCAACAAGATTTACTCAAAATAACCACCATTAGCATCGATCACAGCTTCAATTCTGCTTCGGAACCTCGAAAAAGCTGATGCTACAGTCTCCCTGGGAAGGGCCGCAAAAACTGTTTTAATTTTATCCATTAACTGGGCTTTTGTATTACTGGAAGTGCGATTGGTGTCTCTTTCAACTGCGCCCCATACAAAATAATCCATGGGGTTAAGGTCTGGGGAGTTTGGAGGCCAAACATTTGGACTGGTGAAGTCGTAGAAATTTTCAGACAACCATTTTTGACTTTTCCCAGAGGTGTGGCAAGGGGCCGAATCCTGCTGCCATACATACGGCCTACCATTGGCTACCCTTGTTATCCAGGGCTTGACTACAGTTAGCAACTCCACGAACAAAGCCCGAATTCCAATGCCAGGGTTCTTCAACACCTGTTCCTGCAGATTTGCGAGGAATTCTGCTGTACGAACGCAATCAGATCGTCTGCTAGGGATCTTTCTTCTTGCTACATCCTCGTAGTCACCATTGCAAGTCTCTAGTTCATGCCTGATTGTTTTTACTGTATTCAGGGAGCATTGGGCAGCAGTCGTAATATCCTTATTTTGATGGCGGGCACGAATCATCATGATACAAGTTATTCTCTTCCATGATTCAGGTGGGTTCCAGCTATCCATCCTTTCTGACATCTTGTATATGAATGAAGAAGGGTCCAAACTTTTAAATGAAGAGAAGTGTGTGTTAATACATGTAACTTACGGAAAAATATAATTAATTATAAATATGTCAAATTTATCCCGAACACCCTGTATATATATAGCGCTTAACTATATATCAATATAATAGTTAAGGGTATAAGTCCATATATCGGATACACTCTCCGTATAGGTAGTCTTTTAAATCGATATAATCTAGTTTGAGCCACTTGCGAAACAGTACTGGGCTGTGTGGTGTTGTGTGTTTTCACTGATCATGTTAACTACTGTCTGGGTTTTCAAATGCGTATATACGAGAAATCCAGTTTTACGGATTTGGCAACGGTAATGACAACACAATGCTAGAGCTACTTTTGAGGAATGTCAATGGCGACCATATTTGTTACCGCTGAACATGTTTTCTACTGATGTACTCTGGCTTCGTTGGAAAGATCGATTACTTGAATTTGTCTGAACGTGACGTTATTCACCAAATTCAAAATATTTTTCTTTGAGGAGTACAATGCAGTTTCGGAATAAGACAATTTAAGCGTTCCTTAAATAACTATTTGGATAATGCTATCGATGAATAAAAATATATATACTTTGTGTGTGCATCATTTGTAATAAGTACAGCACTCTGAAGAAGCAGATTAAAAGTCGCAAGTGAATTTTCATCCATGAAGTGAATATTATTCGTAATTGAACGTATCCTAACAAAAATCCTAGGTGCAACAGTTAAAAGAAATTTTCAGCTCTGCTTTGGACTTCTTGAAACCAATTAATGGGATCATATGTTAATCGATCGTTATAATGAAGAAACACACTTTAAAAAAAAAAAAAATTAAGTGTTATCAGGCTTTTTGTACGATGCGTGTTTATTGATGCGATGTTTCTTCATTAATGAGAGAGAGAGACCTCCCCAAAACTAGTACGACATGCTGAAAATGTGTACGAGCATCAGGTAGCAATTTTAAACAGTTGTAAAGTTTTTTTAACGTCCATTTCTTAAAGTAATGGAATTTTGAACTTATTAATAAGTTTTATGACGAATTCTAAAATGAGCATTTAACATGATATTGATTCCGGTTGTTTTTCTCAGTTATCGTACTAGTTAAAATTTGGAATCATGTTAATGTAAATTTAAGGAATAAATTCTTTGCTTTGGCGCATTCTTACTAGAGCACCCTTTAATATGCTCTTAAGTCAGGAAAGTAACGACATATAGAAACCAATGCTTTGGCATATCAAGTCGGATGACCGGTTATGACCAAATAACTAAATTCCTTCTCATTTGCATTATTATGTGAAAGTTAATTCAAGTATCAAAACCTGCTATGTCTCTTAATTTTGTAATGTGTAGCTAGCCAGTGTTATCGATGAATAAAAAAATATATACTTTGTGTGTGCATCATTTGTAATAAGTACAGCACTCTGAAAAAGCAGATTAAAAGTCGCAAGTGAATTCCTTCAATTTATCTATGAGGCCATAACCTTCAGTCGACAAGTCCTCATAAATGCTCCTCTCATCTCTGAAATAATATAATAAACCAATCCAAAGATGTCACTAACTGCACTACTTGGAAATTTGAAATTTATTATATAGAATTTATACTATAGACAAATAAGTAAAAAATGTATATATATTTCACTGAATTTCTTACTCCAAAATCTGGGCTAGTCTCTGGTAAATCATCATATTTATAATCTTCTGATTCAGAATCTTCGTGTGGAACTTCTTTTTTGCCTTGAACAAAACTCGATGGAGCAGAAAAATCTATTGAGTGATAAAAAAAAAAGACAGACCATTAGTCAATTCAGCTTTTATGTTGAATATTCGATTTTTTATTCTAAAAAAAAATCTCTATCATGCATTATTCTGCAAAGGAATTAGGCAGAGCCTTTAGCCATAAGTAATTTTTTAAAGATAGAACAGTAGCCAGACTCCATCTTTCAGAGTTTAGTGATGGTCAACACAAGCTATCAATAAATTAATACCTAGATGGGAGAGAGAATAGCCAATCAGAGAATTGGCTCAGGACTATCACTAATTATAAACAGCAGCCGGTGGAGAGACAGCAGATAGTGCTTCCATCTCGTGGTCCCGAACCCTAACAATTATGTTTATTGTCTAAAATAATAGGTTCTATGGGCGATTATCTTGAGTGCATGGGAAAGAGAACGCATTTCCAAGGTAAAAAAACCAACAACTTACTTTCCTGTGCTAGGAATCGACTAACGGAACTTGCCGTTGGTCGACGAAAAGGTTGGAAAAAGGTTCTCTATTCCGCGATTAGATTTAAACTACGAATAGCTTTCTTCGGACGATCGATCTTGCGCATGGATGCATACGCCGCTTTCGAAGGAGTACGCAGGCCTATGATCATACCTCAGCATGTTCGATTAACTTTAAAAAAAATAACAAGTCAGTTCAATGATAAAGTAAAAACGAAGATACTTTTTTACAAGATTTAGTTTTTATGTAAAGAGTCTTTTAATTTATTTTTAAGTAAAAATAAATTAAAAACAGATTTGACTTTTAACTTTCATAAAACTGTAGGCACGGAATCGTTTATTAAAAGAATAAACGATTAGCTATTAATTATTAGCTATTAATCTCCCATTCCTTCGTCTTAGTCCCAGTTTTTGAATGTATTGCAGATTTCATATTTTACGTTCATCCTTACCGTGTCTTAAAAAGTCGTAAATCAGAGATAAGGTGGCAAAATTATCATCAGAAGGATTTAAAGGCCTCGCCTACTCCATATAAGGGAATAAAAGGCGTTAGCGTATTATTATTTATTAATCCTGAGGATATATTTCTCTAGGACATATACTGGAGTGTTACCAAAACCAGATTATCTGCTCTGACCGGCAGGGAGGGGGGGGGGAGAAGGGAATACCAGACTGATATTTATACTGTTATTGAACTGGGGAATGAATATTAATACTGAATACTTGTACAGCTATTAAATTAGATTATTACCTCTGAATACTAATTCTCTGCAAGTTCTCTCTTTTCTCTCCCATGAAAAAGATGAAAGTAATATTATAAGTATCGCCGTGGACTGAAATAGGTGACCCATAATTAAAACATGTTCAATTTATTGTGCTTGTTTTTTTTTATGAACTTGTCGAAACTGCTTGTTCTTTTAGCTATGACGCCCAACTTTAAACAATGCCACATACTAAGATATTGTTGAATCGCTTCATTCTAAAAATTAACTGAATTTATTGCGTATTAAAAATTAATAAAAAGTTTCCTTATCATATATCTGCTAGCTTTGCCACAGTTAGCAGGAAACTAGCAGGAAAAATTAGCTCAAATCTAAGACTGATATCCACCGAGATACCTAAGAGTTTGTTAACAATATAAAACTATGGAATATTCTAGTCTCTTTTTGTATATATTGTTTGCTATTTAGCTTTACTGTTTCTCTCTGGTGATTGTCAGAAGAATTGAGATTATTAGTATTATATGATCTTATTAGTGGCTTCCACGCACATTGTTAGGATATTTAAATTTCTTAAAACAACGTGAAAATAAAATTTCTTTGAAATTTGGCAAAGTACTATATGCCGATCCATGTACTGATTGGCAAACATGATACATATGGTTAAACCTGCTGACTTCTCTTTTTCTTCCACGGGTGACATCGCTGCGATCTTATTTTTTCTCATTCTGACTATTTTATAAAATTTTATGACGTATAATATTATTTAGATTAGGTTAACTATGTTTCCAGATGAGGAATTTCATCTGTCTCTAGAAAATCTTGAATTGGTATGAAACAGTTTCTACTTCGGATATTTCCCTGTAAAGATTGGTTACTAGTGGAGACAAGGAACTACCATCATGTCATAGGTTAAGGAAAAATGTAATTATGAGAAGGCGGAAAAGACATACATATTAATTTCTCCTTAGATATTTTTTTATATTTTTACTAGGGTTTGTCGTTCTTCCAATGTTGCGCCCTTTGACTGGAAAAGGGCTAAGTTCGATTCTCGCCGTGACGTGAGGAATCGTTATATGGACTCTTTCAATCATAGGTAAATCAGCCGATCTCATACGGAAGTAGCAGGGTTTTTCGACCCGGAAACTCGGGAGAAAAAAAAAAACCCGCATACAGACAAATCAGCCCTTCAGAACACACGCATATTACAGACAAAAAATACTAGTTGTGCTGGTGGCGGTGGATGGCGTTGATGTGGATGATTGGTAGTGGGGATTCGGTGTGGTGGTGGAGACGGAGAGTTGTACAGTAGGTGTCCTCCAGCGATGAGTCTATGGACTCCTTGGAGGTGTCACGAATAATAATTTTTTTTTTTTATAACATTTTATTATTTCTCAGATAAATTACATACATTATATGAACACAATTATGCATAACAAATACTTTCTCGTACATCAAGTTTTTTTAAATAATAATAATAACTGTTTACAACGTATACTATTATAATATTCATAATGATGATTAGTACAGATGTTTTTTTAATTATTAATTAACATTTTTTAACATTTTATTTATTTTTTAAGTCTGAGAAAGAATGATTATACATACAAATTTCTGCATTTGCTTATAAGGATTACTTGTAGATGAGTGAGGCAAGTTAATTCCACCTACTTCGAAGCTAGGGTTAGCTTTTATGAAGAGAGTGGGATTTAGCTTTCACTGTTTGTGTTGTTGCTACTGTTTATGTATGGGATGTAGGCATTGGATGCTAGTGATTTGTGATGTGTATATTAGTGTTAATGGTTTCTTAACTTTGTTGGTATATTTTCCAGAGTTCGTTTTTTAATGTTCTGTAGTTATCTACGTGCTTTAAATTTCTTGGTAGGTTGTTGAGTTGCGTGGGTATCTGATGTAATCTCACAAAAGAACCGTATGAGTTATTGAAGGGTATGGGGATGTAGAGTTGTTGTAGGTCGTGTTATAGGATATGTGTCTCTGTTGTTTCGATAGATGATGTTGAAGTAATTCCTTGTTAATGTCATGTAGTGTTTCAGGTTTTTAATGCTCAGAATTCTGTGTATCGCCATGTGCTTGTCGGATATTGGTTGTTGCGTGTAAGGTGTCCAGATCACTGTTGACACGATTTTCCTGTGTAGTGTTTCTAATTTTGTTAGGTGGCAGTTTGATGTATTTGTATAGACTGTTATTTCGTATCTGAGTAGGGATTCGCAGATACCGTGATATAGAAGTTTTTTGATGTTGGGTGGAATAATGTCTTTAACTTGGAAGAGTTTTGCTGCGATAAGCCGGAGTTTGGTGTGTAGGTATTCTATATGTTTTGTCCATTTTAGGTGGGAATCTATATACAGACCTAGATATTTTGCGTGTGACAGGTTTGATTTCGGAACATTGGCAGGTATTTTTGTTGTTAATGCAGAGGTATGTGTGACAATGTATCGATAGTGATACAGGGCGTATGATTCTTGGGTTGTGTATTATCAGCATCTGTGTTTTGGTGCCGTTGATTAGAATTGCGTTTTGGTGGAAGTATGTTGTGATTTCGTTTAGGTCTTGTTGTGCTTTGTAGAGAGCTGTGTTAATGTCTGTGTGGATTGCTAGCAGTGGAGTGTCATCTGCGTATTGAAATATTTGACTTCTTATGGATATGTTATGAACATCGTTAATGTATATGTTGAATAGAGTGGGTGATAATATGGCACCTTGAGGTATACCGTGTTTTACTTGTATACTCCGACTGTGACATGTACCTATTTTTGTTACTTGTGTTCTGTTTGAGAGGTAGTTCTTGAACCATGTATGCAGTGTTCTTCTTATACCTATTGAGTATAGTTTGGTGAGTAGTGTGTCGTGTTCAAGTGTGTCAGATGCTTTGGTTAGGTCCAGCAGTATAAGGACGGCGTACTTGTTTTTGTCGAGAGCTTTGTTTATTGTGTCGGCGATGTCTTCTAATAAAGTAATGGTGCTTTTTGTTTTCTGAAAGCCGTATTGGTTTTGTGAGATGATGTTGTACTTCTGTAAATAGTTCTGTAGTCTGGTGTGTGTTATTTTTGCTAGAATTTTTGAAATGACTGATAGTGTAGCTATTGGTCTGTAGTTCTGAGTAGCGTTTCTTTTGCCGTGTTTGTATATTGGCGTAATTACTGCAGTTTTTAGTTGTTGTGGAATAATGCCTGTGTCGAATATTATGTTCACGAGTTTCAAAAGTATTGGATTTATTTGTTCAAAATGTGTTATAAGGTCTGTGAGTCTTATTTTGTCTATTCCTGGAGTGGTCTTTGGTTTTAGTTGTAGGATTGCTTCTTTCAGTTCCTGTTTTGTTATGGGTGGAAAATACATCGTTTGTTGTTGAATAATAATAATAAACCGGTGTTTTTTTTTTTTTTGGATAAATTTGTAAAATTCGAAAACCGGTTTTAGATACTAGAATTAATATGCAAAAATTAATTATTTAATTAAAAGCATTTAACATTTATTCTTGAAACCGATGTATATGTTACAAGTGAGGAATCGGAAAATGACGTAGAATGTGAAGATGACTATGGCGAAGATTTTTTAAATTCTCTTGATCTAAATAACGACTGTGGATTCTCAATATTGTCTGATAATTACAAACAATCCATTTCCCAAATCAGGGGAATGGATTGTTTGTAAAGGAATTAAGTCTGATTCTTGACTGCCAAACAAGATGGAATAGTTTAGAGGCCATGACTGAAAGATTTATAACATTAAAAGAATGTGTTGTTTTAGCTTTGAATGATATTAGAGCTTCTCATATGTGGAATGAAGCTCAATATCCTAAAATCATGGAGCTTCTTAAATTGTTGGGACAAGTACGTCTAGCAGCCGAGGCCTTAGGGCTGCGAGATGCCAATTTATTAACAAGTGAAGGCATATCTGAATTTCTGTTAAATGAACTAAAAAAATTTAAAGACTGAAATTAGTTCCAAATTCTTAAATGCTTTAGAAGTACGAATTCAAGAAAGAAGACAAGTTGGATTAGTAACTCTTTTGTTATACAGTATTTACAAAATCCACAAAACATCTCAACAAAGAAATCTAGTCCACTAACTTCAAAACGTCATATTATTACGGTATCTTGAAAAATATTGTCTAGAATATATCCAAATTCTTGGAAACAAATTCCGATGATGAATGTATCGGAGACGAAGAAACTATTAATCAGGACAATTCTCTAAATGAAGCCATGGAAAAATCAATTGATAGGTTTCTTGAGGAACCTGTAGAAATAATATCAAATCCGAAGTATCGTATTTGAGGCAACCAATAAAAGAACAAAGAATTTAGATTTATTTTTGATGCCCTGAAAACGATAAAACCAAGTTCAGTAGCCAGTAAGAGAGTATTTTCTATTTCATGCAATTTTGTATCTAGAATAAGAATCTTTCATGCAATTTTGTATCTAATAAGTTTAAGTAATCGTTCAGTGAACATTTCATGTTTTTAAATCATATTTCCTGAAGAAAAGCACTAAATGAAATAAAAATTGATAATTTATATTTCGTACGGATTTTAGTTTTTTTTTTTAATTTGGTTTTGTATGGAGTATATTTTTGTAGTTCCATGAATATTAAATAAACAGAAAAATTGTACAGAGTTTAGTTATTTTATTTTTTTTAATTATTTGGTTTTGTATAGGGTATATTTTATTTTGTTATATTTTTTATAGTTCCATAAATATTAAATAAATTTAAAATTATTATTTTTTTACTATTAATATAATTAATTGCTATTTAGCTTGTTTTTGTTTAGGAGTGTCCCTTATATTTAATACATTAGCTAACATAACTCAAAAAAGGAGGTGTGTATATATATATATATTAGGGCATTATGAGCGAATATAGAAAGCGATTATGGCAGAATACAAAATGTGGAAAAATTTGTACATACCTTGTTTTTGTTTAAAGATGCCTTCTAAATCCAAGCTCTTGCTGAAAGGTTGTATGTAAACGGGGAAGGGAAGAGGGAAAGAACATGGGGATGTGTTTGAGACACGGGAAATAAGTTTGGAAACCCGGGTTACTATTAATAATAATATATATATATATATATATATATTATTTTGTTGTGGGGAGAGGGTGGGAGATGGGGGTAAAAACGAAGGGGAAGGGTATCCTTATGTGGAAATTAGGGCAAGGGTTTACGGGGGTGTGGACCGTTTCGGTCATCGTTTGACCATCATCGGAACTTTGTGGGAATGACTATGTCAAGGCTGCAAGTTGCATCTGCCAAATTTGGGCATTTGTTGTCGCTAAATGGCCGGAGGCGTGGCTTAATTTGCAAGTTTTGGAACGTCCAACATTCGGAAATTAGGTAGGGGCGGTGGACGTTGATAGAATTTCCATCGCATTTTATGGCAATAGTTTCGGATATTCTAAGCATTGTTTCGTTTTCTTGTTTGTCACTGATTATGGCTTTGTCAATTTGGGGGATGTGTTTTTGTTCAAGGGCGTGAGCTGCAATTTCTGTCTTCCCAGTATTCTGGGTTTTTTTTTTTCTTTTTGATGTTGCGATGTTTTTTTGTGTTCAGATATTTTGGAATGGGAATCTTGCAATCCCTGAAGTGCTCTTGTAGTCTAGTCCATAACGACCTAATTGTCCTTTAATTCATTAACTCTTTATCAAGTTTGTCCGTTCAACTTAGTATTATCAGATACCATCTTACCAAATCGCATTTATTGATGCAATTCCCCATTTTCAGGTTATATAGATAGAAGGTATTCTATATGGCACTAATATGAGAACATCTGACTACTATACCCAGCAAATAGACAAATTTTTCCCTTAATATTTGATCCTACATCATTTATGAATATGTTACACCAAACATTGGGTATCCCACCCACCTGAGTCTAAATACTACTTGTCAATCACTTTCCTATTCATCTCACGAAGTGATCAATACCTGTTTGGTTCATATTATAATGCCGTTATCTAGTCTGTTTTTACCTTATAACCTCTTCATAAAACTAATTTTTTCTATTGCATCATCACCTGCAGAAAAGGCCAAATCTGACCTCACACTTTGCTTCCAATGCATGCATAATTGACAATGGTAAATGTCCTCCAACCATTCCAGATGCCCAACATACAATGCCCACTATATCTTTTTTGCCAGAAAGAGATCAGTAAAATACTGTCCAAATTAGACACAAAAAAGTCTCCTGGCATTCCTCCAATTGTCATGAAGGTTTGTGCACCAGAACTGACTCCTGTCCTACGTTGCCTATATACACTTTTTTACTCCATTGCTATCTATCCCACAGCCTGGAAATTCAACCCATTCCCAAGAAGGGCAACAAGTCACTGCTGTCCAACTACTGCTCTATCTCGCTTACCTCAGTTTAGAAGTAATGGAAAAAATCAATTCCCAACTCCTACACTACCTTGCAGGTACCCATCTAATAATCAACCACCAATATGGATTCTGTCGCTGCCAATCAACATGAGATCTGCTCACATATGTCACCCATCTCTGGACAAATGTCATGGAAAAGTTTGGCGAATCTCATGGGGTTGCACTTGATATCTCCAAAGCTTTTGACTGAGTCTTGCACAAAGGCTTACTAGGCAAATTAAACTAATCATTTGGTCTGTCCCAGGACTTCTGTAGTTGGATTGTCAGCTTTCTGTCTGGATCCTTATTCTCTCACCATCCAACTAATGCCAGGATTCCACAAGGTTCTGTCCTCTTACCAACCCCTCTTCCTACTATATATATATATATATATCTCAATGAATTACTTCAGTTGACCTCCAACCCAATACAGTTTTGCAGATGACAACACACTGCACTCCTCTTTATTTGATAAACCTTATTCCACATAACTCACCTCAACCTACAGAACATCAACCACCACTGCCCTCAATTCTGATTTCCAAGCCATCCTCCAATGGGGTTCAGATAACCTAGTCAATTTCAATACTAAAATAAAACCTAGTACTGTCTTATTTCTCATAAAAAACACTCCACTATAGTCCGACCACATAAGAGCTGTCGTTGGCAGACTGCCAAGAAGAGTCAATTCATATTGAAGGAGAGAAATAAGGCGATGTACGAATTGGTCACCAACACGCGAAATCACGTGCTTTATACATAAAATTTTCCAACTGTTATACAAGCAAAATAGTTACAACTTTAAAAACTACAATAATCATAAAAGAGAAGTTAATTTTCCGACATGTAATAATAAACACTCATCCCCAATACGGATTAATTACCCTATTATCGGAATGGATTCTCCTTCTTTTGGCATGCGCAGAAGTTTCGAAGGGTTGCGTATCTTTGGACGCTGGCACAAACTGCATATAAACAACAGTGGAACTGCGTGACGGACAGTGCCGCATTGCACTGATAGCTCACATCTCACTGACGTCTATATGCTTGTATTTATTAATTATTAAATATGCAGTATAAATTTATATTATACTGCACCACCCTATATTCAGATTAGTCTAAATAATATAGAGGACTCAATCATCAACTATACTTATATTATCACTTTATTTTCAGGCCGAGGTTGTTAACAGCATTTAAGACTTCCGCAAAGGTCTGAATTTTATGAGTGGTGCAATGCAAGAAAATCAAGCAAACACCAAGTTTAACAAACCAACATAATTGGAACAGTCAACTAGCTAGGACGTTCCAACAGCATCCTGCCGACTGCACCATTTTGTTGGAACGTCCTAATTCTGATTATGTTTGTTAAACTTATCCTTACCTCTTTAAATTCTGTTTTTCTTCGTTAGTTGTTGATTGATGCAGGCCAAGGCTATTAATAGCTTTTAAGGCTTCCGTAAAGGTCCAATTAATTTTATGAGCAGTGCAATGAAAGAAAATCAGGCAAACACCAAGTTTAACTCAACAACAGAAAACATTTAATGTGGAATAGTACAACATATACATTCAAGTATAACTATCTGCAAAAGGTTATCAAATTGAACAATTACAAAAATTCATATTCAGATATTAGTAACTTCTTATTTAGGTTTGAGGATTATGGCTAATATTGACACTTCTTAATTTTTAAAGCATCAGTAATTCTTTCACATAGTTCTCTCTACCCAATTAGATGAATTAAATATATATTCAGAATAATTACAACCCATTAACTATCAAACATTCATTTTTCAGTTCTTTATGCTCAGTCAATCAAGATGAGAATAGTTCTTGAAAGTTGAACCTTCCAAATGTTACAATAACTAATCTTATGACAGGCTACACTATATTCTTTCTCAGTCAGCTAACACTTAATAGATCAACATAACACGTATTATTTCGAGGGGAAAGTACTTCAGTACATCTAACATCCGACCATTAATTGACATAACATCAGAGCTAAGGTCAAAATATATGAAGAGTATATATCAACCAGCCAGAAATTAAATCACAAATTTAATTTCTGGCTGGTTTATTTTAATTTTATGCTGAAGTAACTAAAGCTTTGAGTATGTCTATTAATTGCATGTGTTCTGTGGCTGGTTCACCTGTTTTGTTGGATGAAAAACCAGTCTGTGGAAGGAAAAATCCTGCCACCCTCTGTTCACATGAAATGTGCTAACTCACTTTCACTTGAAAAAAGTCCTTATAAAGGTTCCTCACATCCTACATGAAATTCACACTCAGTACTTTTCAAAGGGCAAATATCACAACATCATTCTCTTTTCCTTAATGAATATCAAGTGAAAGATATTCAGAGAAGACTCCGAATATCTTTCACTTGATTTTCCTTGAAAGTATCATAATTGTGATAACTGAGTGCCTGATCATAATTTGGTGAAATTATCTGACAGAAGAGTTACTAAAATTTATGTTAGTTCTGTTCAGAAACAGACATATTGAAAAATGTGTAAGTAAAGATAATTTAAGATAATAAAGTCACTAAAACAGTGAAGCAAGATGTCAGGAGATGGGAGAGAGAGAGAAAAGGACATGCCCAGATTCAGGTAGGCCATGCATTTAGATAGGAACAATTAAATCATAGGCTTGCAAAACAAGAGACTACAGAAAAAATCAGAAATTGGTTTTGAAATCGTAATTACATTCAACATTATAGCATGTGCTGTGTTGTTGTCTACAGAAGAAATTACATAGGGATAATAATTAACTAAATTTATTTAGTTGTTAAATTATTAGGTCAATGTTTTGCCTTGTTTGGCAAAGCGTCTTTGGGGATAAAAAGATATCTCTATCTAAGCATGCAGTCTTACCAGTAGGAAGGCAAACAAAGATTTGAGCGTAAAAGATCAGATGCCAGAGTTATAGCTGGTGTCCTCTAAGGGCATGATTTTTGCTTGTTCATGAAGGTTTCAACTGCCTCCCAGATTTCAGGTAAGATGAGTCAGCCGTATTAATTAGATTTGGAGAATTTTGTAGTGCTTTGGAAGGTTCTAGGAACAGTTCCTCAGAGTTGTAGTTCCACCTGTATAATAAAGAGGCATTTTTCCATTGGATCTGGTGAACCATGTCAATAGCATGGTCTGTCACCCATGAACAACTGTAGTGTAGATAACGAACATAATTCCTATATTCATTCACTTGGATGTTAGCTCTTCTTCTTTGTCTGAAGTATGTCACCTTACCAGATGGAATACTATAGACACTAGGATGATGTAAAGGATGGAGAGAATCATTTGGTGAAAAAAATTGCCTACTCCCTTCTTTTGGCAGAAAGGAGTAGGCAATTTAGTACAGTTTAAAAGAAATCTGTTACATTACACCTTTTAAGAACCTGGTAGTTTTTGTCATGTAGATTTTTTTGGGGGGGGAGAGGGGGGGGGGAATGGGATGGAGATTTTATTGAAGAGAAATCAATTGGCTAAAAATGTATGTGACTGATTTCAGTGGACAGTCTAAACAGATTGTGTTCTATAGTAGCTCTGTTTGCTAAGGTTTAGATAATACCATACTTATGGAAGGGTGATGATGTGATTGATGACAAATGTATCTATCAACATAGGTAGGCTTCCTGCAAATAGAAAAGGGCAGACAATTATTGTGTTCTTTTTCAATGATGAAACAGATCCCAGGATGCTGACTGTTAAAATGTACTAAAAACATTTTCAGCAAATCCAAACCACATAGCCAAACTGAGAATACATCATCAATATAGTGTACTCATTGTGGGTTTGAGTGAGACAGATTTCAGGGCTCCTCATGAAAAGTGCTCCATGAAAAGATTAGCAAGGGTAACTGAAGGAGTGAGGGAGATCCATATCTATCTATGCATTCAAATCTACTTGTGGATTCTTTTCCTGCAAAGTAAAATAACCAGACTGCATTGTAAAAGTGAATAGCACTGGTAAATCATTAGGAAAGAGAATCTGAATAAATTCAGAAGTTTCTTTTAGGAGTGAATATTCAAAATTGACCATAACCAATATTATGGTCAATTTCTTAAGAATTATGTCTGACAAGCCAGATTTAAAGTATACAGAATTTTTTAACATACAGTGCAGCCAAAAATGTGTGTGAAAGTGAGTAAGAGGAGGAATGCTATCATTTATGGGTCTCAACAGTGTGTTTTCTTCTCTATGTACTTATAGCAATCCATAAATTGGGAAAAGGGAGGAGAACTAGAATTATATGGCTGAAAGTTTTGAACAGTTTTAGAATGCAAAGTATAATACAGTCCAATAATTTTTGGAATGATATATTTTTTTTTTTTTTGGTGTGTTAGTAGGGTCAGCATAATGTGCACTTCAAATATTACTTTTCAGACATAATCGATTAAAAGAATAAGGCTAGTTTTTATACAGCCTTCTTATTCACAAATGTTACCACTAAAAGAAACAGAACTTATTTAAACTTTTCCCCTGACATATCAGCCTTATTTACTTTTTACCAGGCACTTCGGGTATTTTACTTGGCAGGAAAAAAATCTACAAGAAGAAAATGAAAGCATAGCTATAGCTTTCTCCTTTGCTAATGTTTTCTTGGAATACTATGAAAAAGTGATCTTAAATTCTTCTCCACTCAAATCCACAAGGTTTGAGTGGGGCAGAATTGAGAATACTTGGTCAATAATATATATAGATGATGTATTCTTAATTCAGCCACATGGCTTAGATACGTCAAAAATAATTTTAGGATATCTTAACAGCACATCCTGGAATCTGTTTCACCATTGAAAAAGAAAATAATTGTCTGCCTTCCTTGACACTCTGGTCACCAGCAGTGGCGGCCAGTGAAATTTTAAGTGGGGGTGCTGCCTATACAAAAAAAAAAAAAAAAAAATCCTAATCAGTAACCAATTTATTAATAAATAAATCTACAGATTTATTTATTAATAACTTTGTTACTAATTAGGAAAAAAAATTATTTTTTTTAAATTTTGTATAAGCAGCACCCCCACTTAAAATTTCACCAGCAGTCACTGGTCACCAGGCTACCCAGTAGATTATTTTCTGTCTACATGAGCCGTGTGTGTGTATATATATATTCATCAGTCACATCACTCCTCCCAGGAGTATTATGATAATTATCTAAACCTTAGCAAACAAAGCTAGAACCATCTGCTCAGACAATGCTAGCCTGTCCGCTGAAATCAATCACATGCAGGAAATCTTTAGCCAATGGCTTTCCCCTTTACAAAATCAAAATTTATTGCCAATCCTTACATTCATGGTACCTCAGAAAAAAATCTCTCAAGTACTTAAAAGGTAAGACATACAGAATTCCTTTTAACTATATTAAAAATTAGCCCTTAAAGATCCTCTCCATCCTCTAGATCAGAGGTGGGGAACGTCAGACCTGTGAAATCATTTGGTTTGGCCTTGCCAAGGCAACCGTAGGAGGGACTCAAAATTCAATAAATCTAGGATATTTTTTCATAGCAACATAAATTTATATTAAGTGAATCATAATAACAAATTTTGAGGGACAAGCAAGGAACATCTATTACGGGACAGACATGTATGCTTCTCGTCGGTCGCTGCGGCAGCCGACAAGACCCTGAGAGTCTATGGTACGAATGTTGGATATGTTCCAAATCCAAGATGAGGATTAGAACAGTGATCAAACACTGGATAGTTATTAAAACTTAAGTGGTGTGACATCCTACAAAGAAAAGAAAAGTTGATGCAGAGTGTTGGTGTTGATCTTTCCAAGAGAAATGGACAAGTGATTATTTTTTTGTTGAAGTCAAAGGCAAACCTGTGTGTGTGCGCGCGCCTAGTTTGTGGCAGTGTGTTAGCAGTAATGAAAAAATCCACTCTAGAACATCATTACAGCTCAAAACATGCTAAACTCAATGAATTGGGAGGCCAAATGCGTCTGGATAAAATCAATGCTCTTCAGCAGAGTTTGGAATTGCAACAAGCTGCTTTCACTAGGCCTTGTTTTGACAGAGACAACATTATTCAGACGAGCTATGTAGTGAGTGAGCTAATCTGGTGAACGTGCGAAACTAATTGAGGCATTTAATGAAAGATTCAAGGACGTGAAAAGTAAACAAATGGAATTAAACATCTTTGCTACACTATTCAATGTGGAACCAACTGATGTGTCTAATAACCTACAATACGAAATCATTCAGCTGCAAAGTGATGATGAGCTGAAGGCTAAGTACAACAACCTCCCACTGCCTTGAGTTCTATAAATGTTACATAAGCAATGATGAATTTCCCACTTCGAGGAGACATGCATTGAAATATGCATCTGTTCTGAACGATTTACTGCTGCGAGCAGTTCTTTTCAAAACTTACCATCTCAAAGAGTCGACTGCACTCCAGACTGATTGACGCAAACCTGGAAAAGCAGTTGCGAATAGCAACATCGTCAATACCAGCTAAGATTACACACCTCACCAAAGAGACACAGTTCCAACCATCACATTAAAGGTGAGTTAAATATTTGACCAAATATAGCACGCTAATTTTAAGTTGATAATTTTGTATGGCCTGTGAATGATGTTATAAATATCCAAATGGCCTTTGGCAGAAAAAAAGTTCCCCACCCCCTGCTCTAGATCATCCTGGTGCATACAGTATGCCCTAGTCTTGTAAATTGGTATATGAGGTAGTGTTTGAAAAGTTCGTGGAAACATGACATAGAAACAACTACAGATTAGGTTGGATTCATTTTTATTTTTTAACAATATGTCCCATTAGGATGTACACTAATTTCACTCTTATTCATCATCTATATGGATTGCACCATGAAGAAAGTGGCATTAAACCTGATTAGAATAAGAGATATCAAACTTAGTACTTTGCTTTATCATTTTTCTTTGAAAACGTTTTGAGTAACTCCTGAAGATGTTTCACTGAAACATCTTCAGGAATTACAAATAACTTGTAACACACACAGAGAAAATACAATTCTAAATGAAACGTGGGTTGACTCTAAAAGGCCTATCTAGCCGGGGCACCCTCGATGGGCATTTGTAGGTAGTCTAGGATGTGAAGTGGGACCTCTGACAATTGTTTCCAAAATCTGGAAAGTTTTATGCATCCATATTTATTTAAATTTGGCTGATTTCTGAGTGCTCCTCCAGATTCTAAAAACAATCTTTCCTTTTTAAATTTACTATGGTGGAGCATGGCGGTTTTCTTCCAGGAGATTCTGTGGGTTATATCCAATACATGGTCTGCAAGCCCAGATTGACAATAGTTATGATTGCAGATGTGCAATTTGTGTTGTTCTAAACAGATAGTCATCGATCTACCTGTCTGTCCAAAGTAAGCCAACTTGCAGGAACAGTGTACTTTATATACCCCAGGCAGTGAGAAAGGAAGGTGTTGATCTTTGGTAGAAATGATAAGGGTAGCAAATTCCCAGTGAGGCTTAAAAGCTGTGTAAAGGTTGTACGAGGGTGGTCTGAAAAATTCTCGGCCTCAACCATAGATGGCAACACTATCTGCAAGATTATTTTTTTCTAAGTTGGTACAGCTGTCATTAAGCACCCATGTGAAATGGTCAAAAAGTCATTCTATCAAATAGTTTTTTATACAGCTGTCTGAAGCAAAAGTGTTGTCTGTAGCCTTGAAATAGACAAAATTGAGTATCGTGCGGTTATAAAATTCTTTGTCAAAGAAGGTTTAACGCCAAAAGAAATTCATTTGAAGTTCATAATGGGCACTCTTCTCCTTCGTTTTTGACAATTGAGAAATGGGATGCCGAGTTTAAATGTGGCCGTACCAGCCTTGAAGACAATCCACGTGATGGTCATTCAAAAAAGCAACACCACCAGAAATCATTGATCAAGTGCATGATATGGTATTGGATGACCAACGAGTCAAAGTGTGTGAAATTGCTGAGACTATAGGCATTTCAAAAGAACACGTAAGATATATTTTGCATGAAGAATTGCAAATGAAAAAGCTTTATGCAAGATTGGTGCTGCACTTGCTCACAGCAGATCAAAAACAGTCACAGGAAAATCTCTGAACAGTGCTTGGAGTGTTTTAACAAGATTAAAACTGATTTTGCATCAATTTATTACTATGGATGAGACTTAAATTCACCATTACACACTAGAATCCAAACAGCAGTCAAAACAGTGGACAGAAGTCGGTTGTTCAGCACCAAAGAAGACAATGTCGGTTCCATCAGCAGGAAACTTCATGGCATCGGTGTTTTGGAATGCTAAAGATATTTGGTTTATTAATTATCTTGAAAAGGGTAAAACAAAAACCGGGGAATATCATTCCAATCTTCTAACCAGACAAGAAAGGAAAAAAAAAAAAAAGACCCCGTTGGCAGGAGAAAAAATCATCTTTTATCAGGACAATGCATCTACCCAGAAAGGTGTTTTGGCAATGGGAAAATTAAGGGATCTGCACTATGAATTATTGGAACATCCACTCTATTCCCCAGATTTGGCTCCCTCTGACTTCTATCTCTTCCCAAAACTAAAAGTCTTCCTCGCTGTTCAGCGTTTTTCTTCAAATCAAGAGGTGATTGCAGGTAGAGGAGTATTTTGCAGATCTTACTGAGAACCACTACAGGGACGGGATAATGGTGCTGGCTATTAGTCTTAAAGGAGATTATGCTGAAAAATAAAAATAATTTTGAAATTATAAATTCATTTTTTCATTGTTAGGCCGAGAACCTTTTAGACCATCCTTGTACTTTATTAAAGATGTGACTATATTTTGCAATGTGCCACAGATGTAGGGGATGGTGACGGCATTTCTGAAATTCTTCTGAAGCGATGGCCAAGGAAATCATTTTTTTTTAAATTCTGTAATCACTATAGCCATTGGAAAGGAAGGTGTTGTGTATGTGATTGAGTTTGGTTGAAAGAGAGGTTCCACTGGAACAAAGATTATAGGCTCTATTGGTTAGAGTTTTAACAATGCCATATTGTTGAGAGGGTGGTGGTAGGAAAGTTTGTAAATATATCTGTCTGTGTGAGTGGGTTTTCTATATATACAGTGAAGGAAAGATTACCATTAGGAAGGGTAAACTATTGTTATTTTCCTTTTCCATTCCATTGTAAACTGGATTCTTGGATGTAGTCTATTGAGGTGACTGAGGAAGGTATCTAAGCCATGAGGCAAATAGAGAACACATCATCTACATATCTTAGCCAGACAGAAGGTTTTTGAGGGTCTGATTCTATGGCTTGTTTGTCAAAATTTTCCATGTAAAAATTGGCGGGGGGGGGGGGAGAGAAGATTAGAATTGATGGAAAAGGAAAAGAGATCTAAGGTATCAGAATGAAAAATGTTTTTTAAGAGCGTTAAGGTGTTATTTAAAGGAATATTGGTAAACAGTGAGGTGATGTCAAAGCTTACAATATACCTGTATTAAAATTTAAAGTTAGATTTTCAAACGAGGTTTAAAAATGGGTAGTTTTTTTTTTATATAGTAAGTCCAGTACTTCCTATTATACCCGAGCAAATGCAAATCCAAGGATGAAGCCGAGAAGGTGGCCTTAATTTATTTCTTGAAATGCTCAGTAGAGCATAAAGAATGAGTCAGGTATACAAGTCTTAATGGTGGCAGATCTTTGCCAAAGATGGTTATGCGAAACAGCATGAAGTCCAGTATGGGTAGTTTTAAGTGTCTGCTACCATCTGGCTAGCAAAAAAAAAAATTACATCTAAAAATAAAAAGAGAATACAATGAGTGAAATAAATGTGCTGAGCTTAATTAATCATTGTAATATCACATCACCATTGTCAAAAATCTTTTGCCATTAAGACTTTTGTACATCTGGATCAGGCTTATGCTACTCTTAAATGTGGCTATCAAAGAAATAAATTATATTAACACCACTTTCCTGGCTAATGGATTCACTGAGCCTTATGTCAACAAGATCATTAACAACTTTGTCACCTTCCTCCCAAGAAGTGGTGATTCATCACATTATCATTCCATACATTACAGGCATTTCTGAAAGAATAGCCAAAACTACTTAGATCTGTTGGCCTTCAGGTGTCCTTGCACCCATTTCGGCATTTTTTTAGAATGCAAAGGATAAACTTTAGTCTACTCTGGTGTTTGTTAAATTCCCTGCAATTGTGTGTTATCATACTTTAGCATAGCTGGCAGATCTGCAAAACATGCCATATCCACTGAACATCCAAATCCTTTGTAACAGAACTAAGTTCTTTCACAGAAGTGGTTCCTTCTTAGAACATATAATGAAACACACACACATACAGGGTGTTCGGGATAAATTTGACATATTTATAATTAATTATATTTTTCCGTAAGTTACATGTATTAACACACACTTCTCTTCATTTAAAAGTTTGGACCCTTCTTCATTCATATACAAGATGTCAGAAAGGATGGATAGCTGGAACCCACCTGAATCATGGAAGAGAATAACTTGTATCATGATGATTCGTGCCCGCCATCAAAATAAGGATATTACGACTGCTGCCCAATGCTCCCTGAATACAGTAAAAACAATCAGGCATGAACTAGAGACTTGCAATGGTGACTACGAGGATGTAGCAAGAAGAAAGATCCCTAGCAGACGATCTGATTGCGTTCGTACAGCAGAATTCCTCGCAAATCTGCAGGAACAGGTGTTGAAGAACCCTGGCATTGGAATTCGGGCTTTGTTCGTGGAGTTGCTAACTGTAGTCAAGCCCTGGATAACAAGGGTAGCCAATGGTAGGCCGTATGTATGGCAGCAGGATTCGGCCCCTTGCCACACCTCTGGGAAAAGTCAAAAATGGTTGTCTGAAAATTTCTACGACTTCACCAGTCCAAATGTTTGGCCTCCAAACTCCCCAGACCTTAACCCCATGGATTATTTTGTATGGGGCGCAGTTGAAAGAGACACCAATCGCACTTCCAGTAATACAAAAGCCCAGTTAATGGATAAAATTAAAACAGTTTTTGCGGCCCTTCCCAGGGAGACTGTAGCATCAGCTTTTTCGAGGTTCCGAAGCAGAATTGAAGCTGTGATCGATGCTAATGGTGGTTATTTTGAGTAAATCTTGTTGATAGTATTGTAATTAACTCTGCCTGTAATGTTTTTTTGTCAATTCATTAAATTTAATAGATACAAAGAAGATTTTCTTTTTCCTTACGAAACTGTCAAATTTATCCCGAACACCCTGTATATATATACATACATACATACACACACATACATATATATATATATATTGTAAATTACTGAGAGGTTTCTTTTATTATTTACTTATGTTTCTGTTACTGCGCCTTTGTAATATTTCTATCTTAAATCTGTCTATCGATTTCTTTATATATCTATCTATTTTTTTAGACTTGTCTTGTATATTTTCCTTTGTTAACTTTATTATTCTTTATCCTTATCTGTTGCCATTCTATATAGTCAGTTAATCTTTAATTCCCTTTCACTACTTTCAGTATATTATACTTATACTTGAGATTTCTAAAAATTTATTTGATTATTCCAGACTGCACCACTAAAAATCTCTAATTGGCATAAGAAAATATTTATACTTCCAGTAAAGCACTTCTATACAATTAATTACAGTCGTGGCTAACTCCTAACATAAAGTTCGTACCAAAGTTTAATTTCTTTCCCACTTACAGGATCAGATTTATTTGGGAACAGTACAGTTGCTAAAAAAATCAGATGTCACTTATAAATAAAACAAACATATAAGCATAGCTAGATAGATGGGCAAATGAATGGGGGATACCCCCATTCATTTGCCCATTTATATTGTCATATTATATTGTATATTGTCATCAGTCGTATACCAGGCAAATATATTATTAGGATCTGCATACACAAGCATTAAGTAATATAGTTATCCCATATTTTGGGCAGAGACAATTGAGGTCTGAACAGTGAAGGACTTCAGAACTTTCTCTGAAAAAGACAATTCAAATTTCTGGTTACTTCGTTGTTAAAAATTTAGCTTCATTTCAAAGGATTCTCTGGATGGTATTGTTAATTCCATGTTTAATAAGGCTAAATTTGTGGTGTTTTGATTTGATTCTATTTCTGTTGTTAATATATTTCAGTAGTGTGGGTTTTCTTAACATGAGGAACAGATGGCTCCCTACTACTTCCATCTACCGCAAACCTATTTTCTCTGGCTGTTATATTAATCAAATATCAGCACATCATCCCTCAGAGCAGTAGACATTATTAAATGTCTACTGCTCTGAGCTTACATAGTCTGTTCTTCATCTCATTCTTTTCAACAAGAAATATCAACTATCAACTGCCTCACTTAATGATTACAACCCAAAAATCGTTTACAAAAATCAATTTCTCCTTATTTCACATGAGATGACTCCTATAGGATATCTATCCCCTATATTACAGACACCTCTGAACATATTGCTTGTATCCTAAAGATTTTCATCTTAACTTTTTGTTAAACATATTTAACCAAATCAACTGTTACCTTCTCCAAGCTGGCCTGGTTGATCAAGTGGGACTGTTTGTATATACATCCCACACACACTCCCAAGATGGACTGGGTCACCATGAGAGAAGTAGACCCACTCCTCCAGCAATGAGAGAGAGAGGCCTTCGCCCTGTAGTGGATGGAATGACAGGTTGATCATCATCATCTTCTCCAAATCTTAAGGGTACAACTCTTATTGTTACCTGGAATATATCAGATTCCTTGTAATTTGAGAGGTGAAGTCATGGGATTATCTGTGGCAAAATGTATTTCGGAACACCAATCTTATATCGAACTTTAAAAATTCTCGTAGACAGGCTTATACGTTGGTTATGCATTATTAAAACACTTAAGGAATAGAACAACGTAGTTAAGGATATAAATTAAATTAAACTTTAATAAATATTTTCCGATATTTCGGCAACGTCACGTTGCCATTTTCTAAAGGAACTTACAAAAAAGTTACGTGCACGTAGGCACTACAACACAGAAATTGGGAATGAAGAGATGAAGCTATTGTTCTCCTAACAGTCCTGATGGTGCCCTCCAGCGGGCTAAGTAGGTGTTCTTGGCTGTTGGGCTGAAGGTCTGCAGATGTAGGCCTCCCAAATTTGGGGCAGTTGCATACAACCAAATTTGTTGAGGTTTGGAGAATTTCTTAGGGCTGAGGCTGATTCCATAAAGAGTCTTTCAAATTTGTATTTGCTACGGTGTATCACTGTAGCTTTCTTCCACCGTATTCTGTGGCGTGTATCCAGAGCATGGTCCGCAAGCCCAGAATGACTGTATTTGTGAAAACGGATGTAGTCCTTGTGTTCCGAAATTCTGATATTCGCTGTCCTGCCTGTTTGGCCAAAGTAAGACAGTTTACAACTGCAAGGGACCTGGTAAACACCAGGTAGGTCTAGGGGAAGTGGTTGGTCTTTAGTGAAGCGGATAAGGGATGCCAATTTTCTGTAAGGTTTGTAACAGGAGGTCAGGTCATGTTTTTTTAAGATTTTGGTAATCTTTTCCGAGGTGCCTCGGATGTAGGGAATGGTGATGGATTTAGAGTAATCCTTGTTGTGTGTGTGTGTGTGTGGGGGGGGAATCTGTGGTTTGTAGGTTCAAATATTTTTAGGATTTTTTTTGGGGGGGTAGCCATTGGCTGAGAAAGTGTTGAGGATGTGATTTAGTTCAGTGTTTAGGGCCAAGTCGTTTGAACAGATTAGTTTAGCCCTGTTGTATAGTGTTTTCACTACTCCATATTGTTGTGAGGGGGGGGGATTGTTGGTGAATGTATCTGCCTGTATGGGTGGGTTTTCTGTAAACTGAGAAAACCAAGGATCCATTAGGCTGGTGGGTGACTAGTGTGTCTAGGAAAGGGAGGCTGTTGTTTTCCTCTTTTTTCAGAGTGAATTTGATTCTTGGGTGTTGGTTGTTTAAGTGTGTTAAGAAGGAGAGAAGTGTTTCAGAGCCATGTGGCCAAATAGCGAACACATCATCAACGTAGCGAAGCCATATGGTTGGTTTTTGTGGGGCAGAGGCTAAGGCTTTTTCTTCAAAGGTCTCCATAAAGAAATTGGCCAAGGGTGGGGAGAGTGGTGAACCCATGGCTGTCCCCTCTATTTGTTTGTAGAATTTTCCCTGCCAAACGAAATAGCCTGAGTTCATTGTGAACTGAAATAAGGCTGAGATATCGGGAGAAAATTTAGCTTGGATTAGCTCTAAAGTTTCCTTGAGTGGGACATTTGTAAATAAAGAGGACACATCAAAGCTGACCATTATGTCAGTATGTTGGAGTGTAAGGTTTTCTATGCTGGCTTTGAAATGGGCTGAGTTTTTTTTATGTGTGATTTTGAGTTGCCAGTACAGTGTGTGTGAGCTCTTTGGCCAAATGTTTAGCTAATTTGTATGTGGGGGAATCAATGCCATCCACTATGGGACGTAATGGCACATTTTCTTAAGGGAGGTAAGTGGCCCGATCTAATGGAAGAGCATTCTTTATGGAGACCTTTGAAGAAAAAGCCTTAGCCTCTGCCCCACAAAAACCAACTATATGGCTTCGCTACGTTGATGATGTTCGCTATTTGGCCACATGGCTCTGAAACACTTCTCTCCTTCTTAACACACTTAAACAACCAACACCCCAGAATCACATTCACTCTGGAAAAAGAGGAAAACAACAGCCTCCCTTTCGCACGGAAGGCCCGCCAATACGGTAAATTGAAATTGAAGCTGTCTAGACAATTAAATCGTCTAGCATTCCTAAAACGCTGCCGGGATAATAAAGTAATCCTGAACTGTGTAAAATTTAAGCATCGGTTTGTGTCACAAAAAGCTCTCCGAATATATAACCGCGTTAGCAACGCGTTGCTACACGAACAAATCACCGCCACGCGGTCGCTCTTAGCGGACATTAGCGAACCTATTTGTGCCGTCGAAGATGAGCTTTCGCGCACTTTGAACCACGAACTTTGGTCGATTTTACATGACGTCTCATGTACCGCTGCCGAAAAAGAATTTAAAAAAATACGAGACCGACAGATTAAAAAGTTCGAAAAATTAAAAAAGAACTCTACCGTCTTTCCAAAACCTGCTACCAACACGGTAATCAACCTTTCTTCAGTCACCCTGAAGCCTGAAGAACTCAACGCGCTGTCACGTGGACACAACTTCGCCATTGCTCCCAATAAAATACCTAGCGAGGATATTATGATCCAGATCGAGCACAGAATCCGCCACCTTCCACATCAAGTCGCCAACAGCGTAAGACTGGATGTAGCCTGTGTGCTTTCCAAAGCAAGACCAACAAAAACCAACATATCAAACAAGGAATATAACGCTCTACAGGAAATGAAGAATAATAAAGAATTAGTTATCACCAAAGCGGATAAGGGAAATGCAACTGTAGTACTTAACCAAAAGGACTACACAGGTAAGCTGAATGCTCTTCTTTTAGATCGGGCCACTTACCTCCCTTTCAATTACATTCCCACCAACTCTCAAATTAGAAAACTTCACAGGCTCCTTAAGAGAGTCACTTCTTGGCCGCCTGTAGAAGTTACCAACAGATTAAAGCCGTTTAACTCTGTACCTCCCCGTATTTACGGACTCCCAAAAATACACAAAGAAAATGTGCCATTATGTCCCATAGTGGATGGCATTGATTCCCCCACATACAAATTAGCTAAACAGTTGGCCAAAGAGCTCACACACTATACTGGCAACACACCATCACACATAAAAAACTCAGCCCATTTCAAAGCCAGCATAGAAAACCTTACACTCCAACATACTGACATAATGGTCAGCTTTGATGTGTCCTCTTTATTTACAAATGTCCCACTCAAGGAAACTTTAGAGCTAATCCAAACTAAATTTTTTCCCAATATCTCAGCCTTATTTCAGTTCACAATGAACTCAGGCTATTTCGTTTGGCAGGGAAAATTCTACAAACAAATAGAGGGGACAGCCATGGGTTCACCACTCTCCCCACCCTTGGCCAATTTCTTTATGGAGACCTTTGAAGAAAAAGCCTTAGCCTCTGCCCCACAAAAACCAACCATATGGCTTCGCTACGTTGATGATGTGTTCACTATTTGACCACATGGCTCTGAAACACTTCTCTCCTTCTTAACACACTTTAAACAACCAACACCCCAGAATCAAATTCACTCTGGAAAAAGAGGAAAACAACAGCCTCCCTTTCCTAGACACACTTGTCACCCGCCAACCTAATGGATCCTAGGTTTTCTCAGTTTACAGAAAACCCACCCATACAGGCAGATACATTCACCAACAATCCCCCCCCCCCTCACAACAATATGGAGTAGTGAAAACACTATACAACAGGGCTAAACTAATCTGTTCAAACGACTTGGCCCTAAACACTGAACTAAATCACATCCTCAACACTTTCTCAGCCAATGGCTACCCCCCCAAAAAAATCCAAAAAATATTAGAACCTACAAACCACAGATCCCCCCCCCACCCACAACAAGGATTACTCTAAATCCATCACCATTCCCTACATCCGAGGCACCTCGGAAAAAATTACCAAAATCTTAAAAAAACATGACCTGACCTCCTGTTACAAACCTTACAGAAAATTGGCATCCCTTATCCGCTCCACTAAAGACCAACCACTTCCCCTAGACCTACCTGGTGTTTACCAGGTCCCTTGCAGTTGTAAACTGTCTTACTTTGGCCAAACAGGCAGGACAGCGAATATCAGAATTTCGGAACACAAGGGCTACATCCATTTTCACAAATACAGTCATTCTGGGCTTGCGGACCATGCTCTGCATACATGCCACAGAATATGGTGGAAGAAAGCTACAGTGATACACCGTAGCAAATACAAATTTGAAAGACTCTTTATGGAATCAGCCTCAGCCCTAAGAAATTCTCCAAACCTCAACAAATTTGGTTGTATGCGACAGCCCCAAATTTGGGAGGCCTACATCTGCAGACCTTCAGCCCAACGGCCAAGAACACCTACTTAGCCCGCTAGAGGGCACCATCAGGACTGTTAGAAGAACAATAGCTTCATCTCTTCATTCCCAGTTTCTGTGTTGTAGTGCCTACGTGCACGTAACTTTTTTGTAAGTTCCTTTAGAAAATGGCAACGTGACGTTGCCGAAATATCGGAAAATATTTATTAAAGTTTAATTTAATTTATATCCTTAACTATGTTGTTCTATTCCTTAAGTGTTTTAATAACGAACTTTAAAAAACACCACAAATCTGGCCTTGCTGAACATGAAATTAACAGTACTAGTCATAGAATCCTCTGCAGTGAAGCTGAATTACTACATTAAAGCAACCAGAAATTCAAACATCTTTTCAAAGAAAGTGCTCTCCCCCCCCTGCCTCCCAAATTTTAATCTCAATGATGGTATGTTTGTATTCAATATGGGAAATTGCTAACAATTGTATTACTTAATTTTAACATACTTATGTAATTAATCATAATTACACAGATTAATTTAGTAAACATTTTTACTGTACTGTTTTATGGATATTGCATATTATCGCTTCATAGAATTTCTCTTAGAACATTTGTAGAAAGTTGAAGTTATGCTTTGCAAACTAAGTCTATATCAAAATAATAGACAGAATTTATTCCACTTATGGAAAATAGTTCACATTTCCTGCACATGCAATAGTTTTAAGATTTAATAATACCTCTCGTTTAGGACCTTAACATATTTTAGACAATGGGAACTTTGCCATAGGCATGTAGCTAACAGTTTTTACTCTTGAATTTTCTGGTTGTCTACTTTGCTTGATTCATATTGAGGATATTCTTAATACTAGAACAAAAATTTTATGATAAATAAAATTATCATTTAAGCTATTTCATTGTTTTTATTTGATATGCCACTTTCGACAACAAAATGATACAACAGGTGGCGCCACTAGTTTTTTCTATTTTTGAAAGTTATCTGTTGTATTATTGAATTTATGTAACTCAGAAAGAATTCGTTACTATGGCTGCAGGATATAATAATTACAGATTTATATACACCCTCTGTCCAAAAAAATCAAACTTTTGATAGAAAATAAAACACAGGCCAATTATAATTATTCAAATCATTTATTTCAATCGATATACTCTCCCTCAGCTTCGATACAGCATTTGGCACGGTCAATAAATTCGTTAAATGAGTTTTTTATATAAGTTTTTGGGATACTGTTGAGGGTCATAGTTACTGCCGCTTGAACATTTTCAATGGTGTCGTATTGCTTTCCTTTCATCGGCAAATGAAGTCGGGGGAAGAGAAAGAAGTCACACGGTGCTAAATCAGGTGAATGCGGCGAGTGATCCAACACACAAACTTGGTTTTTGCTCGAAAACTGTCTCACAATGTTCGAATGATGAGATGATGCAAATCGTGGATTCAAAAAAATCGCGAATTCAATTTACGAAGGCCCAAACTCTCGGTCAAAATGTTGTGCACAGTTGAATTTGGAATCCTCAATTCATCTTCACTCAATCTCACAGACGATTTCGGGTTTTCTTTGATGAAATCACGCACTTTTTGTATATTAACTTCGCTCAGTCAAGTTTTTGGACGGTCCAGCTTTTCTTTGTCCACAAGCATCTCACAACCACTTTGAAATTGCTTAAACCACTCATAAACTTAAGTACGCGATAAGCATTCATTACCGTATGCTTTTTGAAGCAGTTGATGCATTTTGGAAAAACTTTCACCAAGTTTAACACAAGTCAATCGCAGCTCTCTGTTTCAAACTCATTTTCCGACCACTCGTCAAAACACATTGTCACTATAACTCAGCTTCTAATGAAACAAATGTCATAAACAGCTGACACAACTCTAATGAAGGTTGCCACTTTCGACAACAAAATGATACAACAAGTGGCACCACTAGTTTCTTCTATTTTCAAAAAGTTTGGTTTCTTTTTTGGACAGAGGGTGTATAGCAGTTATCTGATTTAGATAACTGCTCTTATGTTTGTGTATAAATGTTAAAAGCATGTGAAAAATGAAAGAACAGCTGTGTGTGTGTGAAACAAGTCCATATATATGTAAGGTGAACCTGGTGTTATGCACGTCAACTTAGTAGAATGTAAATATTAGTCAACACTTTCATTCTTAAAAACTGAGATATAGATTTTCATACCATTTTTCATTTTTTTCTTTCCTATAGCGTTTCATAAAATATCAACTTTCAATAATCTTTAATTCAAACAGTAACTGCAATTGGGATTAAAAAAACATTTACTCAAACTTCATGTAGCAAGCAATAATTTTTATAGAATTATTGCAGTTAACTAATGTTAAATTTTTATGAACAACCCACAGTTCAAGTTTGGATAAGATTATATATTTGGATATAGATTATAACATCCAAAACAGTGGATTTCCTAGAATTATGCCTTGCTTGGTGCAAGGTCCGGTGTTATGCATTTGGCCCTCCATTTCATTCAGTTTGCAGCATCAGTAGAGGGCACCTGAGAGGGTACTACTATCAGATATCACATGGGATCCAAGGTACTGAAAGTCAGAGGTCTTAGAGTTTAGTACCATTGACTAGAATTGTGCCATCTGTTTGGTTACCAGTAATTCAAGTTCTGTTCTTCTAGGCCAGCGGAACATCGTCGACATACAGTATGGTCCATGGGTAAGGTTGTTGCAGGTATGCATATCCTGTGTCCATCAGGATAAACAGAAATGGTGATAGGGAAGATCCTTAGTGGATACCCACCTGAATGTTAAATGACTTGACGACATTTAATGGAGCTAGTGGTGTTAGTGTAGAGGAACTGCACCCAGCATATACAGACTTCAGGGACACCATGGGTGCATAAAGAGTACCAAATCAGTTCATGTGGGACCCAACTGAATGCTTTCTCCAAGTCCAGGAAGACCATGTGGTCCACTGTTTTTATCCAAAACAGTGGACTACAAAACATTATCTAAGGATAAGCAGAATTATAAATATTTCCCTTAATCTGATTTAATAAAGTAATCTATAAACCAATTGGAAAGAGAAGGCTGAAAAAAGGATATTAGATGGATAATGAGACCAGAACAGACCAACATGGTCTATATCTGTAATTAGCATTATGATGATGATAAACTAATTTAATGCCTGACTCAATAAAGAGGAGAGTAATTAGACTTATTAATGACTCATCTCTTACCAACTCACCCCCCCACACACTTTTGCACAGACATTTGGTTTCTACAATATGATATTCTACAAATATTTCCATGGGAAATGTTCATCTGAAATAGCATCAATAACTCTCCCACTTAGTACTACACTCATTGGAACACATTCAGCTGCTCAACATCCCTTCACAGTGCACCCTGAAACCCACAGAACAAGTTTCTTTTCCTCCTCCATCCCTGCAAGTGCTGTACTGTGGAACAGTCTTCTCTCTGCTGTGTTTCCCAAGGAATACAATATACAGTCATTTAAATCAAATGTATACTAGTTCCTCCTTTCCCAACCCACTACCCATACATGGTGATAATGTACTGTAGGTTGATCAACCAACCTCTCGTGTATGGGCTCAACAACAACAACAACAACAAAAAAAAAAAAAAAAACGAGTTGCGGGTTCTCCTCAACAGTAAAATAAATGCCTAAGAAAATGGGGTATATCTGAAATGAATACATTTATCCAAGGGTCAAGTTATCAAGATATCATATGTGAGTTCATACAGGAATTTAAGAAAATCAGTACAAACATTAAAATATTTTTAAATCTAACATTTTATTTAAAATTTTTCAATGTTAAATTAATTTTATTTTGAATAAAACATAATAGCATATTAATTATCAAACAGCCCCATGCATGTGAGAAAGCTGCTAAATATTTTACATATGTGCATAATTTTACAAAATTATTTGCATTATATTTTACACTGTACAATGAGCTACCAAGCATCTACTCAAGTTATTAGTTTTTAAAAATTACACAAGCAAGCAAGATTTTTTGTACAAATAAAAGCGCCGAGAAATAATAAAACTGAATTAATCGAGTAATAAAATCAAACATCTTCATTTAATTATAAAAATAAAGAAAAAATACTGATGTTTTTACTCTTGAAAATAATTATATCAACAATTTTACTATACAATAGTTTAGTTACAACTTTTGTATTCAGACATTCTTGTTTAGAAGTGTTCAGTTTTTATTTTCTTTTTTTTTAAAACAAATTCTTAAAAAAGGAAATTTCAATATTTAAAACACAATGCTAAGAGCGCACATTTGTCAACAATTTTAAAAAATATAACACTAAAAAATAATAGCAAGGGGAAAGGATGAGGAAGCCTTTATGAGCAACTAATTAAATAATATGGTCATCTCTATTTTTATCTCAAGTTTTTCTGACTAACTTTTGATGGTTTGTTTTCTTTATTCTTAGGAGTATGCCTAAATGGGTGAAGTAATTTCTTTATGCTCTTTGGAGTTGCAAAGGAACCCCTAGATGAAGTTGATGGTGCTGGTGACTTCAGTGAACTCGATCTTCTGGGTGTGGGAGGACCAGGTTTAGAATAGCTAGTCTGTCTATTTCCAAGTTTTGAGTGCTGTATATGAAAAAAGCAAAATATTTCTAAATAATACATGAAGGGGAAAAAAAAAAAAAAAAAAAAGGAAACATTTATTAAAGAAACTCATTTTAGGCCTTATATATATAAAAAAAATTATACATCCATTTTTCTGCTATAGACAGAATTCAAATTTTCTAGAGAACCTATGAGAATATAACTTGCAGCACAAGAGTTGCATTGGTTTGCAGTACTTAAGACAGACTTTGCTCAGGAATCCATATATTTGCCTTTTATTAATGTGTTTAGGTTTCTCAATGGCTTGACAGTTTTTTTGAACTTTTGGTTCTCATCAGAGACCAGGCAAAAAAAACCTTATATTCAACCATAGCAATCTTATGTCAGAAAGTTATATATTCATAAATGAACTCCCAAATAGGTGTATAGATAAAATATAATAAATAACTCTAGAAGGAATCATTCTGGCATAGTTTTGATATTATATATAAAAAAAGGATGTTATATATTCTCCCTCCCCAACCCCAGTTATAGCCAGATTCAAATTTTCCTGAGAGCTTACTATCGTTTAAGAACAGTGACTAGTATCATTTAGGATAGGATTATTTGAGACCATTGCTAAAAAATCTGTTACATCAATAATACAACATGTTTATATGTGAAGATGTCAGTGAAGCAAAGCACTTTTTTGGGAAAATGCATGGGTAAAGATTTAGGTAAAGCAATAAACTGAAATTTTTAATTTTTTCAGAGTAATATAAGTCCAAGTATTCATTGCGTTAATGCATAAAAATAGCTAATGACATCACAATTTCTATGAACTCATGGTGGAAAACTACTTGTAACATTCCATTTCCTTCTGGCATGTTGCAGTACACAAATTATGAATTCTTCAGCTTCTTCAACAGCTGAAGAAGAATCTACTGGTAGTAAATGACTAATTGGTTTGCCATATCCAGTAGCTACCTACAGCAAATATAATGAAATGATGTGCAATAACAAAGGAGTGGAAAGTTCCAGCTAAAATCCTACTACAAACATGTCTATTACCAAGGGTATATGATACTAATGACAGTAGTCCAAAAAATTCATTACATGAATGGAATTTACTAAAAAGTGACATATCCATACCATGACAGAGTCTATTTGTTGAATGCAGATGCATTTATTTTTTAAACTTAAAGTAAATGACAATGAAGCTGAAGAGCAACACTGATATGGTGAACAGATGTAAAAAGGAATTCCCAATGCAAAGGCAGCTCTACCTAATATTTTCAGTAGATATCTTCACCATTTTCACTTGCTAGTGAAACCAACTGTTCAGAATACGGTTTGTGAGCTTTTTTGTGGCAAAAAAACAAGCTAGAAATTTTAAGACGTTTTAAAGCTAGAACCAAAAACAAATGATTAAATGCCTGACTGGGAGAGTGATCAATGTAACTGTTCTCCAAACAACAGGCTGGAAAATTAAATCCCATCAATTGAGACAACCAATCCATTCTGCTAAATAGAGAAGCAGCTGGATAAAATGTTTGGTCTTTAGGAAAGTGTGTTTCTGGATTAAGCTTTAATTTTATATACAAGGTATTTCAGTAGGAATAGTAAATATTTTGGTAGGTAGCAGTATTGATTATTCTGAGTAAAAAAGTTCATAAGAAAGATGTGTCCAATTGTCAATGGATGATGTGGAGATATACAGCTGCTTGAAACTGACACGTACAGCTCCTATGCATGCACAGCTCTCTGAATCAGATGTGACCAAGAAGCAATTATAACCTGATGCAATTCTGTGTTAGAAGTGTTAAGAATGGTGCACATCTTTAAACATGCTGATATGATGTATGCTAATGGTTTTTGAAATATGCTGTTGCCACTTGTAGAGAACACCGTTGACAATTTCCTAACTGCAGCTGGATTCAAGAGTGTTTACAACGAACTGTGTGAGACTGGTACTGTTCCCAGGAATCACATTTCTTCTGAATGTGGAAATGAACAAGATGTGGATGACGTACTACAAGCACATGGAGAATTTCTGCATGTAGTGGTGATCCACATACAACAGTGTGGAAAATATATATGAGCAAGGTTTGTATCAATTTCGCATATAGTGGGTGCAACACCTTCTCCCAGGAGATGAAGGCAGTTGATTGAAATTTTGTCAGTGGGTAAATACTAATCATTGATTAATTCCATTAATACTGTTCACCGATGAAGCTACTTTCACCCGTGATGGCATCAACAACACCCTTGTTTCCTTGGCTACAACAAGTTCTTTAGGTTGACTGTACTACTGCACATTATAGCCATCAGGTTACACAATATCTAAAATGAACTTTCCCTGAATGATGGATTGGTCGCAGGGGTCCTATTCATTAGACTAAGATCTCTAGACCTCACACCCTTAAATTTTGGTTTGTGGAGATGGTTGAAAAGTGAAGTATACAAAGAAAAGGTAAATACAAGAGATGGATTGATCGCTTGCTTATGGATAATGCTACCCTCATAAAAGAATGTCAAGACAACCTCAGAGGAATAATACGTACCATTACCAAAAAATAAAAAAAGGAATTGCAAAGTGCACTGATGTTGGCAGTAGAATTTTTGAACATTTATGAACTGTAAATTGCGCTATTTGTCAATTATTCATGTTTTGTGTCATTCAAACAGTCAACAAATACAAACAACAAATCATTTATCATTCTTTAATACCTCTAATAATAACTTTTTCTTTTTTTTTACTTGTCAGTTTCAAACAGCTGTGTATCTGTATCCATTGGCAAGTCTTGTTCTTGCCCTAACCATGCTGATTTTTATCTAACAGAGAACACTGTCAAATTTCGTGCATAGCTTCTGCTTATCATAAATTAAGAATTTTGATTTCTCCTCTTATATTATAGGGCCTTCAACAAAGCTCAGAAGATTAATCCCATTACTAGCCAAAGGTTTAATTATATATATGGTGTTTTAGGAGGAATAGTAAATATTTTGGTATTCGGTAGGTGGTAGTATCGATTATTTACTCAGAATAATCGATACTACCACCTACCAAAATATTTACTATTCCTCCTGAAACACCCTATATAAAATTAAACCTCTAGCTAGTAATGGAATTAAACTTCTAAGCTTTGTTGAAAGCCCTAATAGTATAAGAGGTGAAAACAAAATTCTTAATTTATGATAAGCAGAAGCTATGCACCGAATTTGACAATGTACTCTGTTAGATAAAAACCAGTGTAAGTTTGATGTTAGGGCAAGAATAAGACTAATATGCAATATTAAATATAAAAATGTGCATCAAATGTGTCAGTCACAGGTCTAGTGAATCAAGTAAAATCTGCCAGCGGCTGGGGGAGGGCTCTAGAGTTAGAGAGGATCCAAGAATGTCTTTACATTTTAAATTATGATAAGAGAAAGACATGAGATTTGTTGTCCATAAGCTATTACTTTTTCTGTCAAAATTCACAACAATTTCACTGGACCTACCTAGCTGTAGAGGTTCCCCTAGCAAACTCTTATGTTAAGTTGTGAACAGTTGTTGCTGCTTGATTTTATTTGACACATTAACACTTAGGCTATAATGCACCCTGACATCAATTAAAAAATTATAAGTCACAATAAAAATCTATACATGAAAAATTTGAAATCTGGATAATGAAATTTAATAAATAAATAACACTTTCTATTTAAAAGTAATGTAAGTATATAAATCTATATATAAATGTTAGTATATTACAGAAACTTTTAAAAAATCACTGAAAGTGCAAAAATTATTATTTCTCACTGATGAAATGACGGCAACTGATTAAAATACAGGAAAACTTCACTTAACGTATATTAGATGTGCAAAATAATCAGTGTAATTGAGTGAAATGATACTATTTCCTACTTTAAGCGAAATTTTTTGTCGCCAATTTGCAGTGAGTAGAAAAGCTGCAAGTCACTAAGAGATGTGAAAGTGGTGCTAGCAATACAATGACTATGCAAGACCTGGGATACAGTGAGTCTACAGTTTGGATTATATTAAATAACAGTAAAGAATACAAGGAAAGTTGCTACTAGTTCTTTAAGCATGCAGATCACCCAAAATAGAAGCCATTTAATGATCAAGATGGAGCGTCTTCTATCACTCTGGATTGAGGATTATAACCAAAAAATAATACTGCTTAGTACAGGGAATATTCACGCAAAAGCTCTCAATATTTTTACCTCATTGAAAGAGACCAAATTTTAAGAGGAACGTGAAAGCTTTACTGCAAGTTTAGGATGGTTTGAGAGTTTTAAAAATTGAACTGGACTGTATAACGTAAGAATAACTGGGAAATCTGCTAGTGGTGATAAATATTCTGCAGCCAAGTTTCCTGAAGAATTGGTGATTATGACGATCGGCAAATATTCAATGTCAAGAAAACTGGTCTTTTTTGGAAGCGTATGCCAACAAAAACTTTCCTAGCATCTCAAAAAGGATAAAAAGTTTCCACAGATCCTCTTATTTTTACACTTTTATTAGGAGGCAATGCAAGGCTTTAAACTCAAGCCTATGTCAGTTTCATCATTATTAGTGTTCTGTCTCTTGACAGGTCCAATGGTATAACTCAGCAGATTCTCTTTCCCCAATTTCCCGTCTCTTGATTCCTCCTTCATTTCCTGATATCTTCTTGTTCCCATTATATCATCAAGCATCGTTAGTTGTCTTCTTCCTCTTGGTTGCTTTCCTTCAATTTTCCCTTCTATCATTCTTTTCAGTAGGCTGTCTCCTCTTAATACATGTCCTATCCAGTTATGCTTTCTTCTTATGGTCTTTAGTAAATTCCTTTCTTCTTCAACTCTTTGTAATACTTCTTCACTGGTGATTTTTTCAGTCCACTTTATTTTCTCCATTCTTTTCCATAACCACATTTCAAATGCCTCCAACATTTTAGCTTCTTTCTTCCTAATTGTCCATGTTTCCAACCCATATAAGGTCATACTCCAAATATAGCACTTAATAAGCCTTTTCTTTAGATTTTTATTAATTTTATTAATAAACAAATTTTCTTGCTATAAAAGGAATATTTTCTTTTGTTAATTCTTTCTTTTATTTCCATGTCACATTTTCCATTTTCTTGTACTATACTACCAAGGTATTTGTATTGTCTCACTTGCTCTACACTTTCTCCATTCATCATTACCTTGATACTTCCTGGTTTCCTGGAGACTCTCATTACTTTGTTTTCTTTGCGTTAATTTTCATACCATATTTCTTGCATATATTTTCAAATTTTTGCATTAGGTGCTGTAGTTCATCTTCGGTATTAGCTAATATTGCTTGATCATCTGCAAATCTAATATTTTGTATTGTTCTTCCTCCAATAGTGATTCCTCTTTCCTCTTCATAAAATGCTTCTTTTATTATTTCTTCTGCAAATATATTGAAGAGCGTCAGTGACAGGCAGCATCCCTGTCTTACACCTCTGCCAATCACACATTTTTTAGTTTTTCCTACTTTTGTCTTTATTATGGCCGTCTGGTTCATATATAATTCAGCTATTAACCTTCGGTCTCTCCAATCTAAACCTATTTTGCATGATATTTCCATCAGATTTTCCCATTTCACCATGTCAAATGCTTTTTCAAGGTCGATGAAACAAATATAAACTTCTTTATTTACTTCTATATTCCTTTCGCATATGATCCTCATTACTCCAATTACATCTCTGGTTCCTCTGTCTTTTCTAAATCCAAATTGATCATCCCCCCAGAAAATACTCCACTCTATTATACAATCTTTGATTTAATATTCTTAGCAGTACTTTGGAGGCATGTGAGAGTATGCTTACAGTTTTGTAGTCACTGCACTTAGCAGGATTACTTTTCTTTTCAATTGGTATAAGAATACTCTCTGTGAAATCTTTAGGCCATACTCCTGTTTTGTAAATGCGGTTGCAGAGTTTCCATGTTTCTGTTATACCTTTCTTCTCCAGTTGTTTTAGGATTTCACTAGGTATTCTATCCACTCCTTCCATCTTTCCACTTTTTCATTCCTTAATTGCTGTTTCTACTTCTCTCTTTAGTATTTCAGGACCTCTTTCTTCTGTTGAGATTTCATGTTGCTCTTCCAATTCAATTTTTGTTGGTCTTTCATTTTTTGCGGAAAGTTCTTCGATGCATTCCTTCCATCTTTCACCATGTATTTCAATATCATAAATCAGTTTTCCTTGCTTATCTTCTAATGGCAGATTTCTTATGCTTTTTTTTAATATTTGTAATTTCTTTTGCTTTTTCAAACATTTTATCATATCACCCCCTTTTTTCCATTTCTTCAATTTATGTCAGTTTATTGTGTGCAAAATCCAAAATCTAACATTATTGAAGAAATCAGCACAACTGAAAAAGAACTTGGATTTAATGACTGGATAATGAAGATCTGAAAACCTTGCTTGATTCCCATTGCTAAGAAGCTAACTGCAAAAGAACTTGAGCTAGTGTTCAATCATATTGAGCTAAGGAAGTTTTACTTGATGCTGATCCTGATATGGAAACGAAGCTTCAAATCCACTGAAATCTTGATGAAGCGATCACCAGCTATCGCAAATTGCATTACAAGATCAAAAACTTGAGCATGATTCAAACATCTTTACTTAATTTTTTTTGTAAAAAAGTAGCTCAATCAAATGTTTAGAATAGGGGTTCCCAACCTTTTTGGTCCCTGTACACCCTTGGCTTTTAGTAAATTATCTGGTATCCTCCTATTCATTATAATAAGAAATGAATTCTTAAGTTTACCATACAGTTTCAAAGAATATAAGAAATAAACAGTAATTAAGTTTTCATAAAAGCTTTATTCAGTAAATAAATCAATTAATTATCATAAAATTGTAATATCTTTATTAAACTGCAGTAAAATTGACTAGTGAGACCTTTGATTCTGTTTCTTATCCACCAACAGTTTTATTCTTGGTACAGTTTTTGAAATAGATACCCGCACATCATGTTCAAGCTCCAGTTTGTTTGTTGTTTTGGACTTGATTGAAAACAGAACTGAGAATCCTGACTCACATAGATAAGATGTTATAAATGGAATTATAGCCATGTAAGCACGTTTGGTGATAACGGGATATACTTCTCCAAGTGTAAACCAAAAATTTGTAACTTCATTGATTGGAATTCAATTCGGAGTTTCTTGTTATTGCAGAGATCAATTAGCTCGTCTTTCACTGGGTCGTTGTCACTGATTTTTTCTAAATCAATATGAAAAGGGTTACGTATCCAGACTTCATTCATTTGGTCAGGAGGAATTATTCTTGTAAGTGCCTCTTTCAAAGTTTTTAAATGCAATACAATGCTATCACGAACTTCCTGTTTTAGTTCATATGCCGGATCTGAAGTGATTTCATCAAGAGATTTGAAATTGGCAAAGTTACCTAACTCCACCTTTCTTCCCCAGAGAGTCAATTTTTCTTGAAACGATTGTATCTTTTCTTCAGCCTCTGCAAGAATGACATCTGTACCTTGCAGAGAAATGTTCACAGAATTAAGAATTCCAAATACATCAGAAAGATAAGACAGAGAAATCTCAAAGTTTGGATCTTTGAAATATGAAGCAAAAGCAGATTCTTTTTCGACTAAAAAAATTTCACTAGCTATCTTGAATCTTAACCGGGTATTTTCAGTTATCGGACCCTGCAGTGAGAAAAAAGTCTATGCAACCTCACAGACAGTGAGGTTGCATAGACATTTCAGGTCTATGCAATGTCCTGAAATGTTGCTAGTGTGGCTGACAGACAGTACCAACATGGAATAGCCCGGAAATATTGATAACATAACTATTCTGGGAATATATTAATAGCATAATATACTTATTTACCTGCTATTCACTGTACCCAAGCTTCCCGTACCCCAGCTTGGGAACCCCTGGTTTAGAACATTAAATAAAAATTTAAGTAATTGATTTTCTATTAACTTTAATGATTTTATCCTTTAATATAGCTTATGCTGTATTTTTTTTGAAATTAATGCAAACTGATGGATGAATTATAATTATTCCTATTGTGCATTAGCAATTATTCATATTTGCTTAACAAGATTTTGTTTAGTTTGCATTAATTGATGGATTAATTAATTGCATTAAGTGAGGTTTTCCTGTATATATGATGGTTAATTCATTGCCACAGTGCTCACACACAGCCATTTCACTCCTTAATAGGAATGAATGGCCTATGCAAAGTTGAGCAAGAACAACTTCCTCTCTGCAAACTAGACTGTCACAGTTTAATTTCAAGCTTAATCCAGTATTTTCTTAATCCTTAATCCACACCCACATCAGTGGATGTGGCATTTGCACACCACAGCGCTTGGCCACACGAAGGAAGACTTGGTTTCGAGTTTAGTCGCCGACTAGAGGAAATTTTTCTAAGCCTTTTTTCGACCGGTTCCCGAGTTAGTCGATCTCTGGCACGGGCAAGTGAGTTTTTCGTCCCGTAAACTCAAGAAAATCGACCGTAGAACCCACATTATTTCAGACATTAAATATATTTTGTTAGGGTTAGGGACCACGAGATTGCGGCACATTTAAGCTGTCTCTCTTCACTGTGTACTGCTTAATTAGTGATAGCCTTGGGCCATCCATCTCTGATTGGTACTAGTGGAGATTGAACTGCCCACTCAGTCTCCAAAAAGTTAGCTAGGGCTAAATGGCCTCGCCTACTCCCTGTATACGGGAATAAAAAGATGTTAGCTGATTTTTTTTTTCCCAGTATTTTCTCTATTCTGATTTTTTATTTTCTTTCTTATTTTCTCTATTCCATGATTTACCACTGGGATTAATTTATGTCTTGTAATCTGCCTGTAATCCATGTAGGGTACAGGCAGTTGTGGCATCTTAGGGAATGAGCTGACCTAGCCAGAGCATCTGCAGTCTCATTTCCTTTGATCCCAATCTGATTTAGGATGCAATCTGTATAAAGATCCAAATGGAGCTTCCTTATGTCACAAAAAAATGTTGGATCTGGGAGAGTACCGGATGTTATTTATACCAATTCCAGAAGATCTCTTGAGGCAGTGAAGTGCCTGAAGAGTGCTTCTTGAATTGTATAAATAATGTACCTTTGGTAACATCAATTTTATATAAGTTCCATTGCAAACAGCTCAGTATTACAGCTGATGGGATCTGATTAGATATTATGCTGTCTGTAAGACCCCATCGGAAATTCTAATTTTGAACTATCTGTATGAACAGATACATAATCAGAGTTCTGCTCTATGTGTTTAAAAGAGCTGCTGGCAGGCAGAGAGAGAGAGAGAGAGAGTGAGATGTTTCACTAATCTGTCCAAGCAAAAGCTGTACAATATAATGTGCAGCTGTGCCATAGTGATAGCACATTTAACAGTGGCTATGCAGCATTTTGGCTACCCTAATGTCTAGAGCAGGGGTCTCAAACTCAAAAGCAACAAAGGGCCGGTAAATTAGATGTATACCAGACGCAGGCCATGTTCAATATTATTCTGTGAACCAAAACATAAACTATAAAAAGAAAGGCGCAAACAAAGGCTCTTTTGTTGCCAGGCCTTTACAACTTACATAAACAGTTATACCACCATTTAAATTTATAAACATTTTTATTTTTAAATTTTAAAAATATAACAAGTTAAGAAAATGTAAGTTCAATAACATATTTTCAATTTCTCAATTACAGCTGAAGAATCAATTTTCCTTTGAAGTAAACATGTCAATTTCTTTTAAGAGTTCAAAAAATCTTTTTAAAACGACGCCACGACTAAGAAACCTAACCTCCATGCAATATAGCAAACTGCTGTATTGTGAATCCAATTCATCCAACAAAGCATTGAATTGTCGATGATTCAAGGCATGAGAGCGTATATCCAGTTTACTGTTTTAATTACTACACTCATGCAATGATAATACACCAGGAGTTTGTGCAAGGACAAACGATTTAAGTTTGTCCTTGCACAACATTTCCTTTTTCATTATAAGTTTTGTAACAGGTCTGATGTTAACACCAACCATAGAGGAGCCCCATCAGTAGTCACACCTACTAATTTTGACCAGTCCGTGTGAGTATTTTCAAAACTTTTTTCAATACACAAATACAAGTCATTTCCTCGTTGTTCCTGAATAGGCTAACTGGGAAGTATTAATAATGTCTGTACATTTGTCAACTGCAATGGAAAACGCTACAACACTCTTTATTTTTTCATGCAATATATCTTGGAAGTCAGTGGCGGCCGGTGAAATGGTTACTGATTAGGAAAAAAATTATTATTTTTTTTTTATTTTGCATAGGCAGCGCTCCCATTGTTGGAAGTTCTCTGCTATATCTTCAACACGTTCCACAACTGTATTTCCTGATAGGCTTATACTTTGAAATGCTTGCTATTTTTTCTGGACATATGATTTCGACTGCACTTAAAATACAATTTTTAATAAATTCTCCATCAGTAAAAGGTTTTGAAGCCCGAGCAATTTTTTCACTTTTTCACTTATGACGTAACTACATTTAACAGCAGCATCACTTGTGATAACATTTGAAAATATCCTCTGTTGAAACTTCAGTTCATTTCTTAAATCTTTAAGTTTGTCATCACACATCTTTTCTGTATCTTTATCACAGTTCTCAATGGTTTGTTTCATAATGGCATTTTAGGTTATATTCTTTCACCACGGTGACACTTTGTCTACATATCAAACATGTTGAAATATTTTTTATTTCCACAAAGAAATATGCCTTCTCCAATTTTTCTTGAAAAGTTCTGCCTTCTTGATCTATTTTTCTTTTTTAACTTTAAATTCCGACATTGTTATGGGCAAAAAAAATATAACTCATTGAAGATACTTTTTATTAACACATTATCATATTACAATGGTAACCTGTAACTTACTGACATTGTATCACGTGGCTTAAAATGGCTGCGTGACAAGTAACTTCGATTCAGTGTTGCCAACATTTGATGATAGAAACATGGTACAAAGAATTGTAGTAATAAGTTTTACTTTTGTTTAAAGCTGTCGTAAAACATTTAGAAGTTTGAATTTTTTCTATTTTAATCACCACAGGATGTTAGAAACACTGATTTTTAGAAAAGAAATCATTAAGGTCACAGGCCATATCCAGCCCACCAGTTTGAGACCCCTGGTCTAGAGCTTTCAGGAATGCAATGCTTTCATTTGCAAAACCAAAGAGGATATGTGGCAGTCTGAGGTATCGTACAAATTTTCTAACCATAGACAAAAAAACTAGCCATGTTTGGCAGGGATTTTATTATGGTTACTTGAAAGCTTTGTTCACGAAGCACACGAACAAAGGCAGTTCACATATTTTAACATAAGGACTAGGAATAGGTATGTCTGAAATTCTGCAATTTCAGCTACTACAATTCTCATAGTGTGAAGGTGGATTGAATCCGGTCATCGAAGTTACTGTCCCTCACAAAAAGCATAAACGTGAGATTCATAACTTGATCTGACAAGTGCTCAATAAAAACAAAGCTGAACATTTGTATACACATGAAGAAGCAGAAGTTAGGATGTGAAGTACATTCATCTTCAGTACTTATTTCACAAGAAGTAGAAATGAGTTTTTATTATTTTTCTTCTAGCAAATGTAAGTCCCAAAAATCTTGCTTTCATTGTATCCGATTTATGAGTCAAGATGAGCATGATGTTTGTGGCAAAATGCATGTGAATAGTTTTCTGTGGTGAAAATCTAAACCCATCGACATGTGCCTGGTTTAAAAGAAGGTCAAGTCACCTACAAAGAGGGCATTAAAAGCTGTGTAGGTCATTCAAAATGTCAAAGAAAGCTGATACTAAATGCTCAAATTAAAAAAAAAAAGCATCTATAATGAATGCATGTTACAGTCATATTAAATGATGAAGTTTAAAATAATGTTTTTGGAAGCCAACTGTATCTTGGAAAAGAGGTTGTTGCTCTTCAGAAACCATAAAGGATGATACACTGAAGAAAACATCGATTGATTCTGCAGAGAGGCATGTGGTGAGGTTGTCTGCAAGGATAAAAAAAAGTCAGAACTCCCTGGTGGACACAGGAAGTTAAAGAGGCAGTGAAGGAAAAGAAGAAAGCATATCAAAAGTTCCTGTCAAATAAGTCAGCTTGTGCTCTTAGAGAATATAGAGACAAATGCAAGAATGCTAAACACTGTGTAAAACTAGCTAAACCAAAGTCATGGGAGGACTTTGGCAAGAATATAGAAAATAAATACCAAGAAGGTGGCAAAATATCTGGAGGTTGTTGAAGAAGCTTAGGAATGGAGGAAAGAGTACTATAAAAGGAGTTAGAGATGATAAAGGTGACATGAAAACAGGAGAAAAAGATATCCTTGAAGTATGGAGTAATTACTTTGAAAAACTGCTAAATGAAACAAGCAGTGATGACAGCACAGTGGTAAAAAGCACTGACCAGGCATGCAGTCAGGAATACATATCTATACTTGAAGTAGAAAAAGCCATCAAATGCTTGAAATGCGTAAATGCAGCAGGAGTAGATGATATTCGACCAGAAATGCTGAAGTATGGTGGTATAAGAGTCTTACAGTGGCTGCACTGCATAGTTCAGAAAGCCTGGACAGAGGGACGATGATTGGAGTAGAGCTCTCATAGTACCCATATATAAAAACGGAAATAAAACTGAATGTGAGAATTACAGAGGTATTTCCCTACTGAGTGTTCCTGGCAAGATCTATGCAAGTATACTTGAGAAACGGTTGAGAAGAATTGTGGAAGAAAAGCTTGGTGAAGAACAAGCTGGATTCAGGCCAAATAGAGGCTGTTAGGATCAGATCTTCACTAAACGACAAATAGTCAAGAAAGCATGGGAATATAACAAAGATCTGTATTTAAGTTTTGTCGATTTGGAAAAGGCATATGACAAGGTGCCAAGAGAGAAGCTATTCAATACGCTGCAGTTATATGGTGTCAATGGGGCATTATATCAAGCAATACTTAGTCTTTATTTGAGTTGAAAGTCAGCAGTTAGAATTGAAGGAAGTACAGGAAGATGGTTTAATGTTAAATCTGGTGTGAGACAAGGATGTACATTATCCCCTCTGTTATTCATTATCTATATGGATCACATTATGAAGGAAAGTGGTATTAAACATGATATCAAAATTGGAGATGTTAATGTCAGCTCTTTGCTTTATGCGGATGATGTTATACTTCTAAATAAATCCGCTACAAGTCTGCAAGATTCTCTGACTAAATTAAATAGCTGTTGTAATAGATATGGTATGAAGGTCAGCAATAAAAAGACAAAGTCAATGAAAATAGGCAGACTCATTGAAAATGTCAACTGTTTTGTGAATGGAGAACCTGTAGAACAAGTAAAGCATTTCAGCTACTTAGGTGTGATTTTTAGTGAAGATGGTAAATTAAATATGGAAATAGACAATAGAATCAGCAAAGCTGGTATGGTGGGAAGTCAATTGAATAAATTCATATGGAATAAGAGAGAAATTAGTCGTAACACTAAATTAGTATACAAGACAGTGTTCAAATCAGTTTTAACTTATGGATCTGAGAGCTGGGTCAGAAGTAAAACACTTGACCAAAGACTAGAGACCGCAGATATGCGAGTCCTGAGAAAGATTAGAGGTGTGAACAGATGGCATCAATGGCAATATCATATTAAAAATGAGGATATTAGGAAAGAACTTGACATTGTCAGCATCCAGGAATGCGTTAGCACTGCTAATCTCAGGTGGTATGGTCACTTAAATAGAATGGGAGAGAAAAGATTAGCAAAACAAGTGTTCTCTGCAAGGTTGGCAGGAAAACGACCCAGAGGAAGACCAAGATATAGGTGGATTGATACGGTACAAAGTGCCTTAGACGATAGAAATATAAGATCTGATAATGTTGGAATCTTGACAAGTAACAGACTGATTTGGAGGAAAATTGTAGATAGGAAGTTAGTAATGATGTAATTTTTTCATGTAGTACTATCATATCCTGTACACCCCTTGAGGGTACATGGCAGGAATTTGATGATGATGATGACGAAGTATTTTCAGGACTGGGGTAACTCGTATATAAAAGCAAATGACTTCGTATCCCTTGCCTTAGTATCTCATAATGCTATACATTATGGGAAGGGTCACTACCAAGACAGGTTTTGACCTTTATTGAGGTCACATTAGTGGAAACCAGACCCAGAGATGATATTAAGGTTAAAGTAATGCAGAAGTCATATTTTCATATACAAGTAGCCAAAAGGTCACAACTTATTATTAAAATACTCTGGATTAGAGACAGTTGTTGGAAGTTTTTCTACTTGGTTATACTATAAATTAAAGATACAAAGTAATTATATACTTGGTTTAATCCTTTTGTGTAAACAAACAAAGTTTGTGCATTAAGTATTTTCAGGAATGGGGCAACTTGTATATAGATGTTAATGTCTTCACATCCCATGCCTTATCATCCCATAATGCAAAGCACATATTTCAACAAAAGTCGAAATCAGTCTGGGTAGTGACCCTTTCCATAATGCAATCATACATGTCAGTAAGGATATGTGCTTTGCATTATGGGATACTAAATCATTAGCTTCTATATATGAGTCGTCCCAGTCCTGAAAATACTTCAGGTGCAAACTTCGTTTGCTTACACTTGAATAGAGAATTAAACCAAGTATATAATTTCTTGGTATATTTAATTTATAGCATGACCAAGTGGAAAACCTTCCAATATAAAAGATGAATTAATCATTTTTCCAAGATCTTGGAAAAATGATTAACTAGATCCAAGATCTTGCACAAACAGGCCAGTCAATGGAATGGTAATTTGTTGGTATTTTTGGATCCTTACCTGACTTGTAAAAGACAATTACTTTTTTTCCAGGATTCTAGAAATTAATTCTTATAGAAAATTCTGTTCAATAAGTAGAGCAGCTGATCAAGGGAGAATAGTGAAAGACATTTATAACCATCTCATAATGGATGGATTATATCCATTATCCAATGGTCCTATGGCAGTTGGTCAGCATTGAAGCCAAGCAGCTTTCAGTTCTTTATTATTATTATCCCAAGACCTCATGGAGTCAAAGACTCATCTGGAAGGTCCTTTTATCACACACTCATTATACCATATCTTAAACACACTCAAACTCCTTGCAGACACCACACTCTCAGCCAAGGCAATCCAATCATTTACAACTCTGCACGAAAAAAACCTGCCTCTCACTCTGAGTTCTTGACTTCAGCATTGAAGCCAAGCAGCTTTCAGTTCTTTATTATTATTATCCCAAGACCTCATGGAGTCAAAGACTCATCTGGAAGGTCCTTTTATCACACACACACAGCTCATTATACCATATCTTAAACACACTCAAACTCCTTGCAGACACCACACTCTCAGCCAAGGCAATCCAATCATTTACAACTCTGCACGAAAAAAACCTGCCTCTCACTCAGAGTTCTTGACTTCAGCATTGAAGCCAAGCAGCTTTCAGTTCTTTATTATTATTATCCCAAGACCTCATGGAGTCAAAGACTCATCTGGAAGGTCCTTTTATCACACACACACAGCTCATTATACCATATCTTAAACACACTCAAACTCCTTGCAGACACCACACTCTCAGCCAAGGCAATCCAATCATTTACAACTCTGCATGAAAAAAACCTGCCTCTCACTCGCCTACTCACACCCTCTTTACAGTTTCCAGGGATGACCTCTGGTTCTTCCCCAGTCTCCCACTATTTTCTGTAGAACTTCTCCAGCATTGATCTATAACAACCCCTTACCAACTTGTAGGTCTCTATCATATCTCCTCCTCTTCCTCCTGTCCACCAGACTCTGCAAATTACATCTTCTCAATCTTTTCTCATACTCGACATTCCAGAGGTCAGAAACTACCTTAGTCAGTTGCCTTTAGACACTTTCCAACATCTCTTCAGCCTTCTGAAAACCAGGTGACCAAATCTGGCCACAATAGTCCATGTATGGTCTAATCAAAGCCTTATACAACGGAATAAGAATCTCCCTACTTCTACACGTCAGTGTCCTCCGCATCATTTCCAGAAGCTTTTGTGTTGTCTTCACAATTTTGGCTATGTGTCCCCTAAATTTCAGATCCTTATCCACTATTACCACCCCCCACATCTCTTATTTCCTCTACCTCCAACAATATATCCTCACCAAGCATAAATTCTGCATCCCATCTTTGTTTTCCAAATTTTAAAACCTTACATTTTGCAACATTCAACTCACATCCCAATTTCCGTGCCCAATCACTCAATAAATTGAGTGATTGGGCACGGAAATGGACAGAATATAAGTCTTCATGTAAGGCCACACATCTTCACTACTCTTAATCGCCCCAACTTTGCATCATCTGCAAACAACTGAATATCTCCATCAAAATCTTCACCAATATCATTAATATACAAGTTAAACAGTAATGGCCCCAAAACTGACCCCCCTGAGGCACTCCACTAGTGACTTTCCTTTTCCTGGATATCGCTCCCCCATACACGACTTGTTGATACCTATCAGATAGCCAGTCTCCAATCCAATGCACTAATCTAATATATCCAACCCCATCTGCTCTAGTTTGACTGTCAACTTATGAGGTACTCTATCAAAAGCCTTTGCAAAGTCCAAGTATGTTACTGTGTATCCTTCTCCTCTGTCCAAGGAAGCAGTCACTTTATTGTAATAAATAAGTAGATTACTAAAACATTACCTCCCTTTAGCAAATCCATGCTGTCCATCAAAGATAATATCATTGTTGTCAACTCAACTCTGGATCCTAGTTCTCACAAGCTTCTCCAACAACTTAACCACAACACCTGACACACAGATAGGCCTATAGTTTGATGCTTGAGTTCTCTCTTTTATGAAGTGGCACAATCTTGCCCTCCTTCCACTCCTTAGAAACTTGACCGAGAGCAAGACTCGTATTAAAAAAACATGTCAAAGCCGGTGTCAACTCCCTGGCTCATTCCTTCAGAATACGTGGTTTACTCAACTCCCCATACATCTCTTGCTCACTTACAGTCAGTCTCTCTTCCCCATCATCAACTGCTCTCAATCTCTCTCCATGAAGTCACATTCACAAGATTGAAAGACCTTTATGAACTGCTCATTAAGTATCTCCACACACACATTCTACAACAGCTCTTTATACCATTTTCTCCAATCAATATCATCCTTATATAATCATTCTTTCTTTTGCTGGCTACATGTCGAAAGAACTCCTTAGGATTCTTTTTGGCTTCATTAGCTAACTCTGCTGTTCATACTTCTCTTTAGCTACCCTCACCAACCAAGTCACCCTCCTTGCATGGGCTTTGTAGACCTCATGTAACTGATTTCCACTTTTCTTATGCTGCCTCCACAATACCCCTTTTCTCTGTATTGCATGCTTAATCTCTTTATTCATCCATCTCACACCTACCTTATTTAACCTTCTCACCCTTGGAATACATTTAGACATTGCATCTACTAAATAGTTTTTGAAAATCCTCCAAGCTGCATTGATCTCTTCCAGCTAACTCCTCATTCCATGCTACACCCGCAAGCTGTCTCCTGAGCTCTTCATAATCATCCCCCCTTTCACATATACCCTTTTCTCACAGAGATCCCACACTGCTGGCAACTATCCAGGTAATCACCTCATGGTCACTCTCACCAATTGGTGGATTGAATTGAATGGCTTGTAATTTTCCAGACTCTTCAAAGTGAACCGAATTTGAGGTTTCTGTTTTGCTTTTTTTAAGGCCAGGACTTCCGGGCTATAAGAGAATGCTAATGTTTTGGCAAAACTCTCCTCAAGCAGAGTGCAATTGTTTTTGGGTGAGCAGTTGTATATCCATTGCACAACTGCTTACCTTTCAAAATTTTGTCCCAGATCTCTTCAGTCTTTTTGGATCTGGTGATAGATGTTAACTGAATCCACAAGTCCTTTTGGCTCTGATCAGAAAATGTATTGGCCTGGAGTGCAAGCACATTTGAAAGCAATTGAGTTTCATGTAGTGGGATATCTACAGATAGATACCTCACACTCTGTTCTGGGTGCTGAACATGCTGAATTCCACCATGGTTTTGGGAACGGTAGAAGGTGACTTGATATTTTGTGTACTGCAGTTTTTGTGTATTATACACTGTAACATTTATAACAAAGGAGCTGCAAAATCAAATTCTGCCAGGTATGAGATCACCCAGTCAGCTTATCTATTTTTCTGTGATATCCATGAGAGAATATATGGTTGCCCATGAAAGAGTGTGGATATAGAGCTATCTGGACACTCCATTAATTTTCAAACTAGCTAGTTCAGAAGTAGCAGAATAATTTTTGGTGTGCTTTCAGCAGTTACACCATATTCATTTTCTTCTCTAACTTGCTCCATTGAAGATTATGAGTAAATCATACTATTAACGTCTCCTTTTGACACTTACTGTTGCTTTCTCAGCGTAAGAGGGTTTCCACTAGATGCTGTACACTTTGCACATGATATGGTATATTCTCCTAGGTCCTGTTTTTTTAGAATCTCCTTTTCATCCTTCTGTCTTTGGCATGTTTTGGAGTAGGCTGGATGTTCTCTAGCAACTAATGAATTTGGGATTTACAGTATTTATTCTCATGCTCTCTACTGCCGCATTGGACACAGATGGCAGGATCATGAGAGAGTGAGTGTGGTCATATTTCAGACATATGAAGCAGGATTTTGTATATAGAGCCCAACAAGGAAACTGAGAAACCCTGTTTTCAGCTGTATTGGAGTTTAAGAGGTGTTAGATGTAAGGATGACATTCCTGGTCAATACTAGGATACCATTCCTACATACAAGAATTCTTATGGCTGTCCCACTCTGATATTACTCCTTGAGAAAAGTTTAGTTTTTTTTGTGTGTGTGTGTGGGGGGGGGGGGAGGCATTACCATGACTGGTATTCCAGGTGACAATGCATAAAAGATTTGCTCTCATTGATTCTGGATGTTCCAATGAGAATGTCTCCAGAACAGTTCCTTTGGGGATCTTGCCAATTCAACCAAATCCTCCTGGATAAAGAAGGGTGATGTTTTCTCAATTGGATGTTCACCTTGTTGAATGCATAATCAGAAAAGATAGTATATTTGTAGGTTTCTCATATATATATATATATATATATATATATATATATATATATATATATATATATATATATATATATATCTTTTTATTTTTGATGTTGGTTTATGAGCTGTTTCTGCTGGGTGAGGGCTTATTATAGGCCTCTAATTAACCTGATGATAAACGACATCTCATAAGGGAGAATTCAATGAGAGAGCTCCCTGCCTACCACATGGATGCCTACTAAATGGAATGTCAGGGCTACTCTGGATATCATATTGTCTGCAGGCTAACTAGCTAAGCCATCCATGACTGCTCAATCTTGCCAAAGCAGGAGTCAAAGTAGTGCAAGACTATTGGGATCCCTCTTTCCAGATGTCTATTGCAGTGAAAGGCAAACATGGCACTGGATCCCAGTGATGGTAGTCTAGAAAACAGGACAGTAAAAAATACTCAGAAACAAAGAAAAGAATATGAAAAGGATAGATAAGCATGAAAAATGAAAAGGGGCAGTATTATTACTGGGAGGTCCTTTTCACTACAAAGGTAACCCTCATGTTCTTAGCTTTTATCATAGATAAATTCAGCAAAAATAATGAGAACTGCTTCTAATAGCTGTGAATGCATTTTATAATAAACTTGTAAAACAATACAATAAAAATAACAATTCTCAAGAAATGCAATGATTCTCAGTGTTGACTGATAGTAGCTTACATAAAGCAAATGTCAAAATTATATTACTAGAATGCTTTTAAGGATGTGAAAATGTCTTTTCTGTGCTTAAAAAAAAAACATTTTCTCTCAGTATTATTTTTGACAACACTCAAATTTCCAGACAAGATAAGATTTCTCTTCTTGAAGTTGCTCTGACATGAAGCCTTTCCTGGCATAAACATATCAACATCACAACCATTGCATCCTTAGCTTCTAAAAATCTAGGATTTCTCCTTCACTCAAGGCGTTACTTCATTCTGAACAGCTGTTAACCTTATACAAATCGCAAATCTGCCCAGCTATTGAATACTGCTCTCACATTTGGAGTGGGGCCCTAAGAGCTCCCTCAAAATGCTTGACTCAATACAGAGGAGAGCAATTAGATTGATTAACAACCCATCGCTTACCAACTCACTCCCACCCTCACATAGGTGTTTAGATTCTGTGTGAGGCATTGTGTGTATGCTATAAATATTTCCATGGCAAACATTAATGTGAAATAGCATCAATAATCCCCCCACTCAGTACTAAGTCTGTTGGAACATGTGTTTCTCCTTTCCCACCCTCATTACCTGCACATGGTACTAACATACTATAGATTGATTAACCAACCTCTTATGTATGGGCTCAACATAAAACACTTTATATTATTTTACTTTTTATTCAGCTTCTATCCTGGTGGCTGTTTGGAGTTACTGCAGAAGCAACTAAGACTGACACCAGTCTATTATGCTTGTAAATTGCATATGATCTTCTGGCTGGTTTATGAGATAAAAATCTAAAGTTTCCAGAAGAGAAAACTGTCACCTCTGTATAAGATCAGCTAACTTATCTTCAAATGAAAAATTCCATATAAAGATTCTTTGCATCCTAGACAGAATTCAAGGTATGGGAGCCGCTACATTAGTATTTGTGTTTTTATATATATATATTGGGGCACTTAAGGGTCAAAGCTGTGTAACTTGAAGACCTCCATTTAGTCTTTTACAGGATGTGGAGAACCGACTAAGGATTCTGACCTAATATCCAAACATCATCTTGTGGTGCACCCTGTTAGGAGTGTATCCACATACCTAAATACTGCACAAAAAAGGATGGGCTGACAATTTGGGATTTAGCTGACAAAATTATATTCTTATTGGCTAAAACCATAATATAAAATGATGATATGCATGACAGGATTGTCTTGCCAACTGGGACATCATCCAGTTTCAGGTCCCCATGGTTTTCATCAGGGACCAGCGCGAACAGCAAAAAGTCAGCTACTGGAACAAATCCTAGAATACATCCAAATTCAACATCAGCAGATTCAAGATTGGTTCTATCAATCTAAGAAACACCAATGAAACAGAACTAGAAACAGAAAAGAAGAAAACAGAAAGAAATAGCACTAGCAGAAGAATTGAATAAGTTCTAGATCAACATAATGCAGGCTACAAAACCAAAGAAGACAAAAATAGATGAGATCTTTCTAAGCATCAAATAAAAAAAGGAGTTGCCAGAGTATTCAACACTAAATATAAAGATAATCTTGAATGGCAGGCTATATTAAGTAGAGGGATGTGGCCAAATATCAGAATGGGGAACTGGACAATGAGACTTATTTGTGCCTATGATCCCACAAACAGTTCTTGTAAGGAATAAGTAGAAAAAATTTTTCAAGATGCTAGAGAAGGCAGCTAAAAAAGTAAAAAAGGAAAAGTTAATCCTTATTGGAGATATAAACAGCAGAGAAGAATGCAATTAGCAGACAATGTTTGGGAAAATTTCGAGAAAAAAGCAAATATAATAATAGTGATAAAGTACTACCTACTGGATTTCTGTTCAGTGCATGAATTAGTTATTACTAATACTATTTTCCTGCATTAAAAATGTGCACAAATTCATAGAGATATAAGATGCAAGAAATGAGAAAGTTTCATTCACTATGTTATTTATATTCCCACTGGTTCAGGATGCAAGAGTATATATACACAGGATTTGAAATTGGAAATTATCACCATTTATTTTTGTGCAGAATAATTTCCTATTGAAAAGAAGAGTGTACAAGAAAGTTTTAAAATGAACCAAAGTTCAGCAGTTTTCGGACCTGAAATAGACTCAAATACACAAAGAGTATACAAGAAAAAACTGATGAGTTTGAAAACAAGAACCAAACTTTGAAGATACAGTGGCAAATCCTGAAGAAAACCTTGAATGATTCATTCAGAGAGGGATATGGTAAGATTGTCAGCAAAGATAGAAAAATCAGAACCGCATGGTGGACTCAGGAAATTAAAGAAGCAGTGATTGGGGGGGGGGGGGGGTATAAATAAAATATTCTAGTTGTGTGGAGTAATTACTTTGAGAGATTGCTAAATGACAGAAGTAGTGACAGCACAGCAGTAGAAAACACTCAACAGGAATACAATCAGAAAACATCAATACTTGAAGAGGAGACCTGAAATATGGAAACACTGCTGGAGTAGATGATATTCAAATAGAAATGCTGAAATATGGAGGTATAAAAGTCTTCAACTGGCTACAGTGCATAATTCAGAAAGCCTAGTCAGAGGGCTGAATTCCAGATGATTAGAGTAGAGTTTTCATAGTACAATCTATAAAATGGAAATAAAACAATGTGAGAATTATGGAGGTATTTCCCTACTGATTGTTCCTGATAAGATTTATGCAATTAAACTTGAGAATTGGTTTAGAAAAACCATGGATGGGAAGCCTGGTTAAGAAAAAGCTGGATTCAGGCCAAATAGAGGTTATCAGGATCAGATTTTTACTTGATAATGATTATTATATTTAAGATAAAAGTTCAGAAATCATGGGAATATAACAAAGATCTTTGTTTTGTAGATCTGGAAAAGATTTATGACAAGGTGCCAGTAGAAAAGCTGTTCTAAATGCTACAGTTATATGGCATAAATGAGACATTATATCAAGCAATACTTAGTCTATATTTGAGTTGTAAGTCAGCTGTGAGATAAGGCTGTACATTATCCTCACTATTATTCATCTGTGAATCTCTTTATAAAGGCAAGTGGTATTAAACTTGATATCAAAACTGGAGATGTCAATCTTTTTGCAGATGATGTTATACTTCTAAGTAAATCCAGTACAAGTCTGCAATATTCTTGGACTAAATGTGAATAACTGTTCTAATAAATATGGTATGAAAATCAGCAATAAAAAGACAAAGACAATGAAAATAGGCAGAAACATTGAAAACATCAACTGCATGCTGAATGCAGAACCCATAGAACAAGTAAAACATTTTAGTTATTTAGGCACAACTTTTAGTGAAGATGGCAAATTAAATATGGAAATAGACATCAGAATTAGAAAAGCTGGTATGGCAGGAAGTTAACTAAATAAATTATATAGAAGAAGAAAGAAATTAGTAAAAAAATTAAACTAGCTGAATACAAGACAATGTTAAAACCTATTTAAATTTATGAATCTAATAGCTGGGTTAGAAATAAAACATGAAGGCTGAAGGCCACAGATATCAGAGTTAAGAGAAGGATTACAGGAGTGAAGAGATAGCATCAATGGCAGTATCATATTAAAAATGAGGATGGCCACTTAAACTGAATGGAAAAGAAAACTTAGCAAAACAAGTGTTCTTTGCTAGGCTGGCAGGCCCAAGAGGAAGACCAAGATACAGTAAAAAGTGCCTTAAAAGAGTAAAATACAAAATCTGATGACATTGGAGTCTTGACAGATATAACAGATTAATTTGTAGGAAAACTGTCAATCCGAAGTTAGCCATGATGGAAGTTTTTTTATACAGCACTATCATAATATCCTGTACACCCTTCTGAAGGTCCATATCAGGAATTTCAAGAAGAAGACATATATATATATATATATATATATATATATATATATATATATATATATATATATATATATATATATATATTATAATACATTTTATATATAACATTTTTAAGCTTTGTGTTATGTAATAACAATACATTTCTGTGTTATGTATTATATTGGTTTATTAAGTTTTAAGAAGGGAGGGTGGCTGAAATGCTCTGATAAACACTTAGAACAAAAATGATATTAAAGCAACTGATATTACCACAAGAAAGAACATATCTTAAAACCCTTTAACTCCTATGTTTTATCAAATTGTTTTTCTTTTAGGATATAAAAGAAGAAATATAAAATATAAACCAGTTGAAAAGAGAAGGCCGGGTAAACCTCAAAGAAGGATATTAGATGGGTAATGAGAACGGAACAGAACAATATGGTCTATATCCATAATTAGTATTATGATGAAATTTGAAGACAAAGAGGTGCAGGCTGTCATCAAGTTTTAGTGCAAGAAAAGTCCAGAACTGAGATTCACCGAACTTTGTGCGAGACTTTAGAGAGCTGTGTCCCAGCATATCCAACAGTTGCCAGATGGGTGGCCAAGTTTAAAACTGGGCATCCTAAGACAACAGATGCCCTGGGGTCAAAAAGACCTTCCACAGTTGATGCAGTGCATGACATGATCCTTGACGATAGATGAATATCAGCCAGAAACTTGCTGAGACTCATGGGATATCCAGGGAACAAGTTGTGGTCATTATCCACCAACATCTGGATATGATGACGCTCTCAGCAAAGTGAGTCCCCAAATGTTTGAATGCCAACCAAAAGAGAGAACCGTGCTGTCAACTCAAGGAATTTTAGGTCATTTTAAGAAATCAGGTGCAAAGTTTTTGGCTCATATTGTGACTATTGATGAAACATGGCTTCATCACTCTGAACCAGAGACCAAACAACAGTCAATGAAGTGGAGACACAAAAAAAGTTCTGAACCCAAAAGTCAGTCAGAAGGGAAGATTCTTGCTATTGTTTTGGGATATAGATGGTATAATCCTTATTAACTACCTCAAAAAAAAGGTGAATCTGTTACAGCAGCAGTTTATTCAACAACTCTGGAGTAATTGAAGGAGATACTGAAGGAAAAATGCTGCAGGAAACTGAGCAGAGGCATGTTGCTTTTGCAGAACAATGCACCTGCTCACGAAACCCAACAGATGACACACAAATTGGGCTTACAATGTCTGCCTCACCCACACAAAGGAACAAAATTTACCACATTTGATGAATTCATATCTGAAGCTGAGGACTGTTTGTGCAACAAGGGAAAGCTTTTTATCTCAGAGGATTGCAAATGATGCAGCAGTGTTATACAAGTGTATAACACTTCATGGTGAATATGAAGAATAATGTGTAAGTTATAAGGTTCTACCTCATTTCCTTCATGGTGATTATCACAACTTTTCAACATATTCTCATACATAATGAACTGATAAGGTCATGTAAAGATAGTAGTTGTAATCAAGATGGAATGCCATACCAGCTGTGGTATCTCTTGGTTACAAGACCCCTACTATTTCTGTCAGGTAACTAAGGTGAAAAATGAAGTCAGCTAATAGAACCAACTGAAACTCAGTTGGTTCCATTAGCTGACAATATACAGATACCAGCATAAGAAGTATCAACAGAAGCCAATGATGGAACTAGAAGAAGAATAAGTTTTAGAAAGCATTTTGACTTAGTTTCAAATTAAATTAAAGTTGCCCTGAAGTGATATTAATTAATCTTTTATCCAAGTGTAAGCAAAAGTTTGTTTACACTTGGATATCTGAAGTATTTCATTACTAGTCATGAAGTATTAGGTTTACATGACTAGGTTTGCTGAAGTATCTTCATGGTTAGGCTACCTGTATAGAGAGGATGACCTTACATTAATCGCTTTAGTATCCCATAATGCAAAACACACTTCCTTTTGGATGTGTATAATGCTATGCATTGTGCACTGTTTGCTTATTATTAAGTATTATATTATTATTATTACGTAACCTCCAGGGAGTCCAAAGACTCATTGAGGGAGGGCATCTACTCTACACCTCTGTCTCCATCACTCCACAAACCCCAACTACCTTCACTGTCTACACCAACGCCATCTACCACCAACCACCACCACTAGTATTTCCACAGACAATCAATGACCACGGTGGGATTCGAACCCGCAGTCTTTGGATGAAGAGCAGATACACTAACCACTTGGCCAACCAGGCTGGCTTATACTTGGATAAAAGATTAAACAAGAACTTCTTTGCAAGATGAATTAGTGAAAGCACCATGGTGACATCACTGTTGTTACAGACACAAAGAAGACAAATTATTAACATTACTGTTAAATGAAAACTATAAAATGTATTTCAGCAACACTGATCAGAGAAAAGAAAGCAATAGCCTAGCGCTGAAAATTATCGATAAAATTATACAGTTTAGTATAATTCAAAATTACTTAAAAATAAAATCCATTATCATAACCCCAATAATGTTCTAAAATAAAAACTATAACAAATGTTATGTAATTGTAATGTCAAAATATTTAAAGAGACGGAGTAAACAAGATAAGCACTACGAACAATCTATTACTGGCGCAAACTGCATATAAACAATGGTGGAACTGCATGACGGACAGTGCTGCATTATGCTAATAGCTCGCATCTTACTATGACGTGCATATGGTTGCGCACATAGCAAATACTAGTAATATGATACTGTGGTAAACACAGTGCTGCTAGCGTCCTTCGCCCTCATAAGTGCTACAAAATGGATTTTTATTATTTTTTATACAAAATAAGAGAATTGTATAGGATTGTTGATGATAAAATTAAATATTACAAGCAAATATAAATAAATTAATAAATATATTTATATATCGATAAAAACTGGGGGGGGGGGGGGTGCTGCAGTTCCGCAGTGCCTATGCACGAGTGTTGTGTCCATTTAAATCCTCCATTACTGCATCTACATTCCTTCTGAAAATAAAATTTTCAGGAGGAATGTAGATGCAGCATATTGTTAATAGTAACAACTGATATTTGGATAGCAACTGCTTCTACATTTGTATTGAGTGAGATTTGCTGGAAAGGGGGTAATGGTTACCTATAAGGATAGCAACTCCTTAATTAATAGGTCCATTCTCGGTTCTGTCTTTATGAATGATGACAGTATTCTGTAATGATAATTCTATTTTTTCGACCACTGACTTTAATTCAATAATAAAATTAGACTGGGATATATTAGCTGAAGATTTTAATAACAAATTAAGCAGACTAGTTTCGCCAATGTCGCTGTTGGCTGGGCATACATAAGGTGATAAAAAACAGCTGAAAACAGCTCAAGAAAGAAACATAAATGAGCACTAAACGTTACAAATTCAAAAGACACGTTACATCAAAAACGCATGGAACATGTGTGATGTCAGACATTGTTATGCAAGTGCGTTCTGTAATTTGCAGCTGAGTTGAATTCTGGTGTGCTAAGCGATCTTATCAGGGTCTTCCATATGTCAGCAAGGATTATCCCTCGGTTCTTATTGAGGCTGCATTTTGAATGGATTACCACAGTAGCTTCTTCTGAAGTTTCGGTTACGAAAGTCTTCCTCTAAATATGGCATAGAACATTTGTCCCATTCAAGGATGTGATTGGCATTCGAGAAATGAAGGGCTAACCCGGAATTATCTTTTCTGTTAATATTAACATCTCCGATGTGTTCTTTTTTTCTTATTTCCAAACTTCTGGAAGTTTGTCCTACATAATTCTCGTCGCGACGGGAGGAATCTTTATCTGGTCGATTTCAATCGAAGGTGAGTTAGCCGATCTCATACGGAGGTAGCAGGGTTTTTTCTCCCGGAAACTCGGGTTTTTCATCCCGCATTGGCCCTTCAGAACACACGCAATTTACAGACAAAACATACTAGTTGTAGTAGTGGTGGAGGTGGGCGGTAGATGGCGTTGATGGAGATGATTCGTAGTAGTGGTTCGGTGTAGTGGATGAGACAGTTGTAGGTGTCCTCCCGCGATGAGTCTTCGGACTCCTTGGAGGTGTCAGGAATAATAATAATAATAATAATAATAATAATAATAATAATAATTTAAACCACAAAGTTACTCTTATTTTATATGGTTCGAGAAGTGTTGCAATCTTCTGTGAAACTATCCCAGCATAAGGAACGGCAATGGAAGATTTGTATCGAGTTTCTTTGGGTAGCTGTTGGAGAAAAGTATCTTTTGAATTCAATTTTTTGGATAGCCGTTGTCTTTCAGGGTTTCTTATATGTGAGTTAATTCATCCTTGAGAGTTTTCTCTTCTGTTATGATGCGAGTAGCTCTATTTTTGAGCATATGTATGATACTCAATTTTTGAGATATATGGTGTGAAGAAGAAAAATGCAGATACTGGCCAGTATGAGTCGGTTTGTTGTAAACCATTAGGTTAATATGTCCATCCACTTGTTTTGTAATTAAGGTATCTAAAAACCTTAATTTCCTATCTCTCTCAATTTCTAAGGTTAGCTTTATTTGTTGATAGAAAGAGTTTATCTTAGTTAAGAAATCATAAAGTGCTGCTTCTGTGTTTCTCCATATGATGAAAATGTCAACATATTCATCATATATGTTGAATATAGACCCAAAACCAACCGTTTGGTGGAGATATGTTGACATTCATCATATGGAGAAACACAGAAGCAGCATTTTATGATTTCTTAACTAAGATAAACTCTTTCCATTAAAAAATAAAGTTCACCTTAGAAATTGAGAGAGATATGAAATTGCCGTTTTTAGATACCTTAATTACAAAACAAGTTGATGGACATATTAACCTAATGGTTTACTACAAACCGACTCACACTGGCTGGTATTTGCATTTTTCTTCTTCACACAATATCTCTCAAAAGTTGAGTATCATACATATGCTCAAAAATAGAGCTACCCGCATCATAACAGAAGAAAAAACTCTCAAGGATGAATTAACTCACATATCAGAAACCCTGAAAGACAATGGCTATCCAAAAAATTTAATTCAAAAGATACTTTTCTCCATATGAAGCGAGCAGCTCTATTTTTGAGCATATGTATGATACTCAACTTTTGAGATATATGGTGTGAAGAAGAAAAATGCACATCATTGAATGGGACAGAAGTTCTACGCCATATTTAGAGGAAGACTTTCATAACCGAAACTTCAAAAAGCTATTGTCCCATTCAAAAGGCAGCCTCAATAGGAACCAAGGGATAATCCTTGCCGACAAATGGAAGACCCTGATAAGATCACTTAGCACACCAGAATTCAACTTCGTTGCAAAGTACAGAATGCACTTGCATAACAATGTCTGATATCACACATGCTCCATGCGTTTGATGTAATGTGTTTTTGAATTTGTATAACGTTTAGTACTTATTTATGTTTCTGACATTCTTTGTTGAATAGCTTGTTTTCATAAGCCTTACATTTTTTCTTTTTAGAGAATTGAGTATAGCCAGTATCCACCATTTCTTCTTCATCCAGAAAAATATCCAAGACATCAAATTATCTTCTTTCTAGAATACTAGATACATCTTCAGAGGGAATGGACGTATCCATGTCATCTGATGATGGTCCATCTATCATAAGGTCTTGAAGCATCTCTTTGACCCTCTGTGGTACATGCTCCATTTTTTATTATTATTATTATTATTAGTGGTTTTTAGTGTAGTGGGACCATCTTTGGCATGTCTTCAGGAGTGAGTCCATATTGATTTGTCTCCTTCATTTGGTCATAGAGATAGCAAGCAAGTCATATCATTCAGGGATGTTGCAAATGTGAGAAGACAGGATCGACATATGGGTTTAGATCCCTAGTGATATATATATATATATATATATTTTAATAGCTGCCTTCCCTGCATAAGAGGGTTTAACAGTTGATACTACTATTTTTGTGATATGCTGTCTCTTTGCTTTCTGTTAAGTGATGCATTGCTGTTTTTATTTTCTGGATCTTCTTGTCACCTTTTCATCTCTGGAATGTTCAAGAGTAAGCTGGATTGTCCCCATAACAATTAGGGCATTTTGGTGTCTTGCTCTTGCATTCTTCTTTTCATGGTCTTAACTACCACACTGGGCATAGATGGAAGGCCACAACAGGCAGTTTGTGAAGATAGCCCACTCTGACAGATGGTGTTGATGAAAGGATAATGTTCCTGGTAGGGACCAGGTGACCATCCCAAATAAATATTTTTCTTATGGCTGTTACTCCTCGATCTTTCATTTTGGAGCAGATCTCTTTGACTGGTATGTCAAGGGGATCCAAGTCCAATATTATTCCTTTGGAAAACTATTTTTGGGGGGTGTGGGTAACCATAATTGGTATTCTCCCAGATGGATGTTGCACAAAGTAACTTTTTTGACACTTCAATAAGTAGATCCCCTGAACAGAGCTTCTTTATAAACTTTGGAGATCCTGTCCATCCTTCTGGATAAAGAAGGTGACACTTTCCCAACAGGATGTTCCTTTGTTGAATGCATAATCAAGGAAAATGGTGTATTGATTGCAGCTGCTGATTTTGAAATGTAGCAAGTTTTTCAACTTGGTTATATTATAAATTAAAGATGCCAAGAAATTATATTCTTGGTTTCATCCTTTATCCAAGTGTAAGCAAACAAAGTTGGCATATGAAGTAATTTCATGGCGGGGAAACTTTTATATAAAGGCTAATGAACATCAATTGCCACGGTATCCCACAATGCAATGCAAATATCCTTACAGACATGTATAATGCTATGCATTATGGAAAGGGCCACTACTCAGACAGGTTTCGACCTTTTGAAATATATAAGTTTCCACTTATATATTTCAAATATATAAGTTTTGAAATATATAAGTTTCCACTTATATATTTCAAAAATATATAAGTGGAAACTTTTTGGAATATATAAGTTTTCACTTATATATTTCAAAAAGTTTCCACTTATATATAAGTTTCCACTTATATATTTCAAAAAGGTTGAAGTAATGCAGAAGTCATATTTTCATATACAAGTAGCCAAAAGGTGTCACACCTTATTATTAAAATACTCTGGATTAGAGAGAGAAATGCTGAAAGTTTTTCCACTTGGTTATATTAAAAATTAAAGATGCCAAGAAATTACATTCTGCTTCTTATTGACTTTCTGTTGGTATTTTTATGGTTTCATGACATGACTGGAGCTTGTTGAGAACTCTTAAGAAACAAAGAGAAGCATTCATTCTCAGGAGGAGTGAATTTCGGCACCAAGCACCCCACCCACCATGGAACTACAAAAGGACACCCACTCTCCTTACTGCGACACTCTTGACCCCTTGAAGGCAAGCCCACTAGCCAAATGATCCTGGCCAAGCCATCCAGGACCACCTGGATGGCCTGGCCAGGATCAAGATCATGTCTTGCCAAAGCAGAGACCAAAGTAGTGCAAGACTACCAGGATATCCTTTTCTGGATTTCCATGGGTCGCACATGGCAAACATGGTAACAGGGCATTGGATCTCAGTGATAGTGGTCTAGAAGAAAGAATAGTAAAAAAAGACTCAGGAGAAGTAGAGTGAGGAATGCAGAAAGAATAAGAATGAAAAGAGCCAGTACATCACTGTGAGGTCCCCTCAATCATGAACAGGTGCCTTACATGAAGCAGCTTAGATATACTGAATAAATGCTTTAATTTTATATACTATTTAAAAGTGGTTTTAATGTTGTAACTATTCTTTAAATTTCTAAGGTTTTTTTTTTTTTTTTTGGATAAATAAACCTTTAAACATAAGGGACAGATATGTCCTATTTAAATCTTTTATTAAGTAAGGGAAATGGTAACTGCAATATGAAATCATCAAGGTCATCTTGATAGATATCCATGGCAGGAGGAATGTAGATGTAGGTTTGAGAACAACTCTTTCATCTTTTATGAATAAAACATGCTAACTTGCATTATATTCTTATTTCAAGGCTAATTTTAAAATATCACAAAATTATATTAAGTAGTATTTCAAATGAACTTGCAGTTGAAAAATGAAACAAATTATTATTATTGTTATTTGTAGAGTGCTCATTTCAATAATAATGCTGTTTCTTTACTGCTGTAAAATAACCTTTCGTAAGTGGAAGCAACATAAATATATCTTCTTATTATTCCTTCCCTCCTTTATCCAACATAAATAAATCTTCTTCTTATTATTCCTTCCCTCGTTTACCTTGTGGTGTCTAAGATGCATCCTCAATACCTTGAGGATGCCTCCCGGTGTCCTATGTCTGTAGATGCATGTGTTCACAGGCCCATTTGACTGTTCTGGGGGGCAAAAATCTCTCTAACTCCGTATAAGACTGGCTAACTCACCTTTAGTCGAAAGAGACCAGATAAAGGTTCCTCATGTCACTGATGGGAATCTAACCAAGATCTTTCCGATCAAAGGGCTTCGCCTATACTGATGGAGGCTCATAAATAAACATATATATGATGAAATTATCTGAGACATGTTCTATACGGAATTGATTAAAATTTTATGTTTTTATAATTTTGAAGTATTCTAATTCCCCCCCTCCTGCTGCCACGACCGCTCATAGTAACTGAATTATAAATGTCTACTTTCTTCTAATTTCGTATTTCATACTTTTCACAGTATGTACACTTCACATTTGATATGATTAAAGATTTTTATATTATTATCTATAAAGCAAAGTCATCAAAGCACGTCCTTTAGGCAATCTGTGAAGTATTCTACAAAATTTGATTTTGAACAAAAATAAAAATAACAATCTTGAATTAAGTTCTTCGAGAGCAAATAAAATTTATTGTCGACTAAACAATTAGGCAAAATTAGAACAAAAAAATTTAAAAATGACACTGGTTTTCCAAGGTAATGCAATATTTAAGTGAAGAAAGAATGCAAGGATCTCTCATTTTGTCCTGGCATTAAAAATTGTACAATAAAAGGAGAAAGCAAAAATAAAAATTATTTCTTATATTTTTAGTCTATCCAATATAACTAAAAGTCCAGTTACCCAGCATAGAACCAAGGAACTGCATTTCTTGTTATAGACAATCATCAATTCCTTCTACTATCATTCTCAGCAGTATATTATTTTTGTGGATTTTGGGGAGCTCATATATTGCTGGTGGTCTCAAACAGTGTGGTATTATTTATTTATTTATCTATTTTTTCACATCTTCAGATAGCCAAGAACAAAACTCATTCAAATATTTTTTGTTTTTGATTCTCTTCATTGGACTGTACTTATCAGCTCTGCAAGTATATCTGACAGTAATAAGTTCATTTTTCAGATATCTTTTCTATATATAAAGCAGATATCAGGGTAGAACACAAAAATTCTACCTGCATCATCCACCATACGGAAAAACAAATCTTTCCAATCATGCTCAGAAGACATACCATAGGATTGATTGGAAAGGAACAATTATTACATCAAATAAAACCATGATATAAAAGTAAATTTAAAGCAGCATGCAAGAACTTCATAAAACAACTAAATTTAAACAAGAATAATTGTCTCAAAATTTCCAATTTTTTGTCAACATATATATATATATATATATATATATATACACACACATATATACAACCCTGACGACAATGAATATCTCAATACATCTTATCCAGGGTGGAATACTCACCTTTATAACTCTGCTACATGATTTTGTCTATGAAGACTACATCAGTCAGTTATGGTGTTTCATAAATTCTGCTACCTCATATTAGGATAATTCCATCCATCCACTCACTCACTTGTTTGTATCTTCAAACAGATCTGCTTACACTAAACCAATCTACTGAAAATTGATATTTGTAATCTTTGAGCCTCTGTGGCTCAGTCAGTTTTGACACAACCTATAGTTGATGAATATCATGTTTGAATCCCATCTAGAAAGGAAAGATGCTTTTATCAGGGCTTTACAACTGAAGGTGAGTTAGCCTCATATGGAGGTGGGTGGGTCCTCCTAGAAACTCTGGTTTTTATCATCCTGCAAGAAAGGCAAACTTGCCAGAACATACGTAATTGACAGCCATAATGCACTGTGCAGATAGGATTAACCACCCTGTCAGAGCATTAATTAGGTTTAAAGAATAAGCCAAGTTACTTGAAAGAGAAAGATGGAATGGAATATAGAATTTTAATGTCATTAAAGTTCATTTTATTTTATTAAAAATCCTAAATGGTAGTTGAGTCGATAAATTCTAATATAAGGAGTACTGTTCACTATTCGATCATGATATTTAGTGCAGGTGAAAAAGTGGATTAAAAATTTAATTTATTAAATTTTTAATTGTATTTCAACTTTCAAGTGTTAGGGAACATTGTATATACCAGTGACCTCAAGTGGCAGGGCCTTCCTAGTTGGATGGCTCAAGAGCTAGATGCCAGACTAAGATACCATAGTTCTCCATGTTGAGGAGTTTTGCATAAGGCTAGTTAACTTCAGCATATCATCACCATTATTATTTATTCATGTATGAATTAAAAAAAAATGTATATCTATATTAGAAATATGCATATAAAACAACTTACTGAAGCTAAGTTGCTTTTTTATATGCTAACTGGTGAATGTCAGATGGTTCACAAGTCTCATCTTCAAAAAGAATGTCACTTATGTATTTCCAAAAACTTTTTTTTTTTTTTTTTGAGCTTTCTCTTTCTGTGTACAAGTCAGTCTGAAAATGGCAAAAGCACTCACAGAACACAGATGTTCAAGGTCCCACCTATCTTGGATGACTTTCTTCAAGAATGGCAGTATTAGGAATGTGATCTTGCCACATATATCCAAACATTAACTGAAGGCATGGTGTCCAATGTCTGGAAACCCTATGTACAAGTTGCTTTTGCACATATGGTAACTAGTGGTTTTGTACCATTGTTTCCTACTTTAGTAGAAAATATTCTTATTCACCATTACATACATGTCATGTATATAATGGTGAATAAGAATATTTACCATTATAATAAAATATAATAAAAATAGACTGCACTGAATGAAAATTTTAAATTAAAACAGTGATCTTGCTGCATCCATTGTTATACTTCACTATCTCATGCACACACACTATATTAATAATATAAATAACTATATAATAACCAACTTATTCGTTATAATTAATATTAAACTAATAAATAAAAATTAATAAAATTAACTCAGCAAATTCCTGATGTATATCCTCATGAGGTGTACAGAATATTATGATAGTATGACATGAAAGTTTACATCATTACTAATTTCCTATCAACACTTTTCCTGTTATCTCTGGAATCCAAAACTGTCAGTTCTCATATTTCAGTCTTATAAAGGTGCCTCTTACTGTATTAATCTACCTAGATCTTAGTTGCCAGATCATTTTTCTGCCATCCTAGCAAAAAAAGTTGTTTTACTGAGCTTTCTTCTCCAATTATGTTTAAGTGACCATCCCCCCCCCAATGTTAGCTCTGCTCACACACACCTGAATGTGAACAATATCAATTTCCTTCCTAATATCATCATTTTTAATGATTCTGTCACTGATGCCATTTGTTCACTCCCCTAATCTTCCATACAACTTTGAATGTTTCATTTTTAACCCAACTATGAGATTCTTAAATTAAAATTTGAACACAGTCTTGTATATAGCTAGTTTAGCATTTTAACTAATTTCTCTCTTATTCCATATAAATTCCTACTGTAAAAATAATCATAATTTAAAATTCTGAATATTTTTACATTTTGTTTATGTTAGTATGTTTATTAGTTTTAGTTCATAACATGCATTGTCGGCACTTGTGATGTGCCTGTTACTGAAATTGTTTTGTCAAAATGAATTGTAAAGCAGTTAAAAATGTATGTACTTACCAGATTTGAATAGTTGTGTTACTTTAAACAAACTTATTGTAATTTAAAATATTAAGTTGTGTTTTATAAAGGCATTCTCTTGTCGCTAACGGAGACAACGTGTCAGCCATTATACTTAGTTCCTCACTTGCCACTTTCATGGAATGCGCATGCTTGCCGAGAAGTTTGATGTGCGATTGACAGTTGACAGAAAGCGTTCAGTATCGTAGTAATGAAGAGAAAAACAGGAGAGCGTTCGGAAGGAAATTAGAACACAGATCAGCAGATATTTAGATTCAGAAGAATTTGAGTTTTTTTATGTGACAGTCGGAGGAAAATCAATAGTATATTCTGAAAAAAGGAATTGTGGAACTATGAAGTTTCAAAGTGGAATAAGTATTGATAAATAAAAGAAAATATTGCTATAGATGTTTTAAAAGGAATATTCAAGGAAACGCTAATTGGAAGATTAGTAGTAGATTCCGAAAAGGGAATCTTAGAACTGTGAATTTTTTTAAAGTAGAAGAGTTAAGACTGTCAATAAGCATTAGTGAATAAAAGAAGAAAATTGCTATTTACGTTCCAAAGGAATGTTCGAGAAAACTGTGATTAGGAAGTTTCATCTGTCTTAAGGATGCCAGATCTAACTATTATTTCTACTAAAAAGAGACAGAATTGAGTTAGGAAGAATTAATGTGTGCTACATAAGTGATGATAAAGGATCCTATGAAAATAAAGAATAAAGTCATGTATCTTCATAAAAGGGCCTTGACAGAGAAAGAAACTGGCTATGAACATTTTGTCATTGTGAAAAAAAACAAAGTGTTTAGTCTAGTCTTAAGTGTAAGTTTATTTTTAAAAGGCCTTGGATCCAATTAAATTTGTAGTTAGTTATATAATATTGTTTGAAGTATATATATATATATATATTGTTTTTGTTTTATTAAATGTGTTTATTTTGTATTTTGGTCTTGAGTCAGTGATTTATTTGGATTCTGAAAGAAATAGTAAAAAAGAGGCCATTGCACCAATCGGAGTGAACCCTTGTGCATATATAGGTACATTCGGAAATAAAAATAAAACTAATTGTTGAACAGAGATCATCTCTATATAAACATCTCTAAATATAATAATTTCTCTTTCTTTTTTAACACTATCATACCAGCTTTGCTAATTCTGTTGTCATTTCCATATTTGATTTGCTGTCCTCACTAAAAAATTGCGCCTAAATAGCTGAAATTGTTCTACAGGTTCTCCAATCAAGATGCAGTTGATGTTTTCGATTTCTGCCTATTTTCATTGTCTTTAACTTTTTATTTTCATACCAAATTTATTACAGCAGTTATTCAGTTTAGTCAGGGAATCCTGCAGAGTTGTAATGGATTTATTTAGAAGTATAACATTAAAAAACATATCCAATTTTGACATCCGGTTTAATGCCCTTTCCTTCATAATGTGATCCATACAGAGGATGACCCTAGTATAGCATCTGATTTTATATCAAATCATCTTCCTGTATCTCCTTCCATTCTAGCTGCTGACTTATAACTCAAATATAGACTCCATAGCACTTGATATAACGTACCACTTAATACCATACAATTACAGTGTTCTGTAGAAAAGCTGTTTACATTTTATCTGAAATGGGGAACTTTGCATAATATGAATAAATCTGCATTGGTTTTCAGTGTTCAAAATGATACAACTTAAGCCATGTGAATATTGTAAGTTTTGTTCATTATTAGAGGAAAACTTTTACTGAATCAACATTTGCTACATTAGCAGAGTGTGATGTATCCCATTTCATTCCCTTAGATCAATGTTTCCCAAACTGGGGTCCACAGGATAGTTTATTTTCATTAAACTTTATCTTATCATGTTGCTCACACCTGGCCTAATTGATATGTTCATATTCTTCAGAATATCTCCATTTATAACAGTATTGCATTGTCATAAATGACACATTTAGTGTTGTAAAATTGTAATTTATTACTTCATCTTTATGATATGTAAAATATAAAAAATTTCCATTTTGAATTTTATGAGGGCCACAGTGAATTAACATTTGTTACAGGGTGGTCCTTGACATTAACATTTGCTACATGGGGTCCACGACAGGTTGGGAAACACTGCCTTAGATATACAAGGAGCATTAGACTAAGGAATGGCAATCACTGACAGAAAAATTGTGACTAACAAAGCTGGATACTGCATCATAATATTGCTTCAGCACAATGGTATTCATTTCTTGTCAATTTGGAATTCTTGATTACCTTTTTGTTTTCAGGTGAAATAAGCAAGAGATGAAGTGTATAGTCTAGTGAAGAAATTTACAGAAAAAAGTACTTCGGAAAACTTAAGGTTAGCAAAATTACTTTCAGTAATTTGGGGCATTATGCAAATACTTTATTACAAGTAAAATGCAGCTTGAAACGCAGCTATTCAGTTCATGACTCTATTGTGTAGTTTTTATAATGGCTAAATGAAATAACTCTTGATTTTGCAAAGTATTCAATACACATGTAGTCCTGGTCATTAAAAATAGTTAGCTATACAAGACTTACCTCTCATGTTATTCTTTTTTCCACAATAGTTATACATTATAAACCAACAGATCACTGTCTGCATTCTGCCTAATACAAAACTAAAGTGATATTACCTAAATGACCAAAATTAGCAACACATCTACACATAGAATAATGGCAATTTTAATAGTAAAATTAATTTGGATTTTTGTAGTATATTTATTTTCATATGGCATAAATTATTTTCTGTAATATACAATGTGTATGATAGAAACCTACTTTTTACAATGTGTATATATTAATAGCTTGTCAAAAACAGGTGCACAGACTTCTTTTTTTTTGACAGTAAACACTACTGACAAATTCATGTGATCATTATGAATTTTCATTATAATCACATGAATGCGAAAAAACAAAAACAGTATGTCATTGTTTGTATATGTAGGATATTGTAGTCATCATTATGGAAGACAAATGGCATGTAAATACACATTTTGTGTTAAATTTGAAATATCAAAAAATGTTATGCACTGGAAAGCATATAAAGATGTTTACAGTCAATGGAACTTTTTCCTAAGCGGGTTAAGCATTTTAAGGAAGCCTTTGAAACTATCACCATTGAAGAGTATCAAGTGATAATAACAAGACTTGAACGTTATGCAAAACTGTACATCCAAGTACTGAACACTTGAAACCAGCAAAAGTTAGTGAGGTCCTGCAGATATGAACTTAAGCTTCACTGAACATTCAAAATCTGGTTTAGAAGTTAATGAATAACCAGGACACTAATACATACAATGCAGCAAACAAGAGGCACCACTGCCGACAGTGGAAAGACATTATCCATCACATCAATCTTGAAATATTGTGTGTGCGCGTGCGCACATGCACACACGCAGAGAGAGAGAGAGAGAGATGTGATATATGTTTATCAATATCCCAGTGAAGTTCATGTTGCATATGGGTAAGAAATAGTGTACTGAGTGAATTCCATCTCCACATATCTTAAAGTGATACCAAGATGCACTGCTTCAAGTTACCATTTTTTTTCAGGAACAGAAAGAATGCTGTTGGATATCGGGTGCATATGCATGCTCATAGAATGCTTGTTTATCCCATCTTTTACTCTCAGGAATTTTCTAACAGCCAACTCCTATTCTTTCCAGATAATTTTGATTAACCAACTATTTATTTTAACCATTTTGTGCATATGTGTTTTTTGATGAAACTGTCCAACATTGTTGCTATTTCATTTATCATTATTATTTGTTTCATATGGGAAAACCTCACTTAACGCGAATATGATATGCATGATAATCAGTTATCGCGCCTGAGTGAAATGATGCTATTTCCCGCTTTAAGCGAGTGATTAATCAGTTAACGCGATTTGTTTGCGTTATACAGAATTTTTTGTTGACAATCTGCAGTGAGTGGAAAAGCTGGAAGTCATTAAGAGACATGAAAGTGGCACTAGCAATACAATGATTGTGCAAGACCTGAGACACAACGAGTCTATAGTTTGGACTCTATTAAATAAGAGCAAAGAATACAAAGAACAAGTTGCTACGGCTTCTTTAAGCATGAAGAGGAATGTGAAAGCTTTACTGCGAGTTTAGGATGATTTGAGTTTTAAAAATAGAATTGAACTGCATAACATAAGAATAACTAGGGAATCTGCTAGTGCTGATAAAGATTCTGCAGCCAAGTTTCCTGAAGAATTACAAATCATAATTCAGGAGAGTGATTATGACAATCAGCAAATATTCAACATATGCCAACAAAAACTGAAGCACCTCAACCAGGATATCTAAAGATCATCTTACACGCTTTTATTAAGAGGCAATGCAGAAGGTGACTTTAACTCACACCTACGTTAGTTTATCATGCATAAAATCCAAGATCTAACATTATTGAAGAAATCAGCACAATTGGAAAAGAACTTGGATTTAATGAACTGGATAATAAAGATGCGAGAAAACTTCTCGATCCCTAATGAACAGTTAAGTGGGAATGATTTCCTTCAACTAGAAGAACAGCATACATATGAAGAAGAAGATAAGAAGTGCAAACAAGAAGAGAATGTTACGACTAAGAAGCTAACTGCAAAAGAACTTGAGCTGGTTTTCAATCACATTGAGAATGCTAAGGAAATTTTGTTTGATGCTGATCCTCATATGGAACGAAGCTTTGAAGTCCGCTGAAATCTTGATAAAGCAATAGGCAGGTATCACAAATTGCATGACAAGATGAAAGTCGAGCATGATTCAAATATCTTTACTTAATTTTTTTGTAAAAAAGTAGCTCAATCAAATGTTTAGACATTAAATAAAAATTTAAGCAATTGATGTTTAATAACTTTGATGATTTTAATCCTCTAATATAGCTTATAATTTATAAATAATGATGGATGAATTATTCCAATTTTTTTTTTTGTATTTGCTTAATGTGATTTTACTTAGTACGCATTAATTGATGGATTAATTAATCACAGTAAACGAGATTTTCCTGTATTTGCTTTTGACCATGTGAAAAACTGAAATTATTCTTGTCACAAAATATTCTGTGGCGTCTTCAAAATCTTCACACACACACACACACACACACTATCCACCTAAAACAAACAATTTACTTTAGTACTGAAATTGTTTTGTGTAGTATGTGCTATAATGTATGCTATTTAGTGATTTATGATTTATAAAATTTTTATGAATTTTTCACTTAGTTTTCAGGCTAATGTGAACTTAGGTCTTAATTTATCACACTAATTACTTTTTATATTAGAGTTATTAAATAACATTAAATCATTAAAATTACTAGAATAAAAAAGAAATATGATTTGTCATTATTCATTTAAAGTAGTTTTAATTTCAACCATGGAAAGTAATAAAAGGTAATAAAATCTATTAGTACATTAAGTACCATGGATTGTCTAGGGGGTTAGATAATCCAGAAACTATTCCAAATATCAAATGCGGAATTTCTTTCAAATCCTGCAAACCTCCATTAAGCAGGGTGATAGACACTCAGCAAAAAAATGGAAATCATCTACAGACTTGGCAGTGGGAGTCAAATTCATAGTTTACTAGTTAGAGAGTGGACATAGCATCTTAGCCACCCAACCTGGTGAATTAAGCCTGAAAATGCTATCACTTTCAGAAACTGTCTCTTAAGATAAAGATCAGTTTTCACTTGTCTGGCCAAAAATGGATATTTTTTTCTTTATTCTATTATAGTTTAGGTCACTGAGCTTCTATGAGGAACTGGCAGTTGCAGTGTTAGTAACTCTCAAGATAAGAGGTAACTATAGAAACAAGATATGAATAAAAGAAATTTCCACATTGCTGCCAGATAATGCTGCACTTAGTATAAATGCTGCTCTGCTAGGTGTAGATAAAGTAGAATCTGCTTAGTCATTTTTTGCTTATTTCCAAGTTGTGGTATGCATTTATTATACATGACAAGAAGTTATATTCTTGTTTATTTCCACATTGTCTATCCTCAACATAAACATTTACATGTGAAGTAATTTCACAACTAAGCTATTTGCATATACTTGTTTCAGATTGAAAAGCAGCTTATATAAGAACATTTCAAATCTGTAATATTTGGTATTCATACAGCAGAATTATATTATTAAAATTTTATATGTATAGACAGAACTGGGTGTGGGAAGTTATTCATTACATTGTTTCATGATATAAACGACACTAGAAGAAAATAATTTGTTGCACTTCCTGAGAATTTGCTGGATTTCTAACCAGTCTTCAGAGCACAAATTACATTTGGTAAAGTGTACAGCACTTAATTAGATTGTTGTAGAAAGAATTCAAATTTTAATTCAAACTGAAAAGGAGCTAATATCCAACTAAGGCACCTTTTAAATAGTGTTCAATAAAAGCAATTTCAGAGTAATCAAGCTAAATGTGGTCTTGGAATAACATCCTCCAAGATCACTGGTAAATGAATGCAGCTATACTTGTTCAGGTTAGGAGTGTTGCATAGCCAATACCAATTTCAAAAATAGTCTGTCAGAAATATAGTGACTTCTATGCAGCACAATTATCTTCTTTCATTTAATCCCATGTGAATGAATATCCAGAGCATGGTTAGCCAGTCCCAACTTGCCATAGAAGTCATTACAGATTAACAGATCTACCAGTCTGATTAGATTAGGTTAAGTTGCAGGCACAAGGAATTTTATGTACTCTGTGAGATGGAAGAGGGCAAAAGTGATCATAAGAAGAAAAGATGAAGAGCTGAATGTGAAAGCAGCATAGATATAAGAACTTTGCCTATCTTTTCAGATGTATCCTGGATATAAGAGAGGAATGGTTTTGCTGTGACCTTCAGTGTTATGGGAGGGATGAGGCTTGCAGTATTTTATTTTATAGGGGTTGAAGCCATTGCCTAAAAACAAAGTGGTGTGAAAGTACCTCACAGTTCAATGGCAAGGACTGTGACATTCGAACAAATAGCACTGGCTCTGTTTGTAAGTCTTCTAAGGATGCCCTACTGTTAGGATAGATAAAGGTAGATAGTTATAATTGCATAACTATCTTCCAGTGTGTGTGGGGGGGGTCCTATAAACAGAAAAGGCTAATGAACCATTTGGTAGTCATGGAAACTAGTGTCTTGGAAAGAGACTGCTTGACTGGTTGATTTACGGTTTATTAGCACAAGGAAAGCAAAGGTCAAACTGCAGTAAAGCAGAGGTTACAACAGTACACGAGGTAGTAATAATAAGTGATAAATTGGTAAATAACATGTTCTATACAAATCAAAAGAAATCAAATTTAAAAACAGTTATAAATTAAACAATGCATTATTTACACAAAAAATAGAATTTATAACAAATGTGCTTAAATAAGTTACTACCTTGTAAAAAGAAAAAAAAATGCGATTTCTCAAAGTCTGACAGGATCTGCCTGGGTGCATATATGTGAAGGAGTTCTTGGAAAAGGCAAAAATGAAGAGTGAGAAGGTGAAAATTGTAAGCCCTCTGCCATGCTATGATATATGCAAATTACAAAATGAGAGTGATGATAATCAATGAATGAATATGCAGGTTGTGCAGAAGGAATGATGTAGAGTTTGTGGAACTATGGCCTGTGTTTGATGGAGAGAAGGATTTGTATCAAGCTGATGGACTGCATCTAAATAGTTTTGGTGTTATGTGTAGAGAAAGAGAGAGCACTTTGTACCTAATCGCTTAAGGAAAACTTAAGCAATTAGGGTGGACGCATGTAAATGTGTGTGTGAAGGCACCATTGCGATGAGTGAGTGTGAGTCTGAACCAACAAGTGCAGAATATAGTATCTCAAGAAAAATATTCTGCACTTGTAAAAGTAAAAGTGGTTGGGGGTCTAAAGGGATGCTGCAGTTTCTATATACTAAACCAGAAGTATTAGGAACAAGAGGGAAGAGTTTTTGGCATTACTGAGACTTGGCTAACACCAGATGATGTGGTTACAGGGACAGAATGTAAGGAGTTTAGTCATTTTAAAAATTTATGGAATTTACAACTGTGTTAAAAAAACTTTTTTATTATCCTGACGTTTCGATCTTCACATCAAGATCATCATCTGGAGCATACATCAATATACAAGACAAGCTGAGTTACATTATTAACTGTAAGCTAAAGAAACAATGATTTGATCACATGTTATTCTACTGGCATGGAAAAGAAAAAAAAATACATCAAGCTAAATTCTATTTATGATGATAGGAATAAACATTCCTTCAGAAACAATGATGTCCTATTTTTAGTATTACAATTCTTATTTTTGCTTTTAAGATACTGGATTTTCTACAGTCCTGTTTATAGTTGTTCTTAGTGAGGAACGTTCCGTGGGTCGAATATATATACCTTCCATATGTTTGGGATTTTTAGACCATCATTATTGTTCAGATTGGGGGTGGTGATAATAATCTCACATACTTCCTTAAATTTCCATTCATACCATGTTTTGGTGATGTAAATAACTGGTGCTTTCCAGTCAATTCTATGTAAAGTGTTCAGGTCATGATCAGAAAGGCCAGCTTCACCATAATTATTATATTTAATGTGTTGTTTATGTTCTTTTTGTCTAATAGGAATTGTGCATCCTGTTTCTCCTATATATGGTATGTTGAAAGTACAATAAATTTGGTATACTCCAGAGTGGGCTAGTGGAGGGAGTGGGTCTTTGGACAAGTTGAGTAAGCTTTTTCATTTTGCAGGAGGTTTAAAGGTGGCTTTGAGGTTGTATTTTCGTAGTACTCTGTTTATTTTGTCTGATGTTCCTTTAATGTAGGGAATGGTTATAGTTTTACTGTAGTCTGGTTTGTCTTTGTTTTTTATTGAGGTTTTGTAGAGAATTTTGTTAATAGTGTGTTGGCTGTATCCATTTTTTTTGGAAAGTATTAAAGATAATTTTAAATTCGCCTTTTAGTGCCTAATCATTGGAACAGATAGTCTGCGCCCTGTTTTTTAGCGTGTTGATGATACCTAGTTTTTGTGTTGGGTGGTGGTAGGAGTTTATGTGTATACATTGTCCCGTATGTGTCGGTTTCCGGTGAAGGAAAGATTGCCAGAGGGAAGATGTGTGACAAGTGTATCCAGAAACGGATGTTGTGTTTTTCAATTTCAATTGTGAATTATATGCGTTTGTGTTGTTTGTTTAGGTGGCTAAGGAATATGTCTAATGTCTGGCGGCTATGGGACCAGATCGCGAAATCCTAAGCCACCTAAACAAAACACTATTAACAAAATTCTCTACAAAAACTCAATAAAAAACAAAGACAAACCAGACTACAGTAAAACTATAACCATTCCCTACATTAAAGGAACATCAGACAAAATAAATAGAGTACTACAAAAATACAACCTCAAAGCCACCTTTAAACCTCCTGCAAAATTAAAAATCTTACTCAACTCATCCAAAGACCCACTCCCTCCACTAGCCCACTCTGGAGTATAAAGGATTTATTGTACTTGCAACATACCATATATAGGAGAAACAGGATGCACAATTCCTATCAGACAAAAAGAACATAAACGACACATTAAATATAATAATTATGGTGAAGCTGGCCTTTCTACATCTGTCTACATCGCACTAAAACATGGTGTGAACGGAAATTTAAGGAAGCATGTGAGATTATAATCAACCACTCCAATCTGAACAATAACGATGGTCTAAAAATCTCAAACATATGGAAGGTATATATTCGACCCACGGAACATTGTTCACTAAGAACAACTATAAACAGGACTGTAGAAAATCCAGTATCTTAAAAGCAAAAATACTAAAAACAGGACTGTAGAAAATCCAGTATCTTAAAAGCAAAAATAAGAATTGTAATACTAAAAACAGGACAATTGTTTCTGAAAGAAACCATCTGAAAGAATGTTTATTCCTGTCATCGTAAATAGAATTTAGCTTCATGTAATTTTTTTTCCCTTTTCCAATAGAGGTCATGCCAGTAGAATAACGTGATCAAATCATCGTTTCTTTAGCTTACAGTTAATAATGTAACTCAGCTTGTCTTGTATATTGATGTATGCTCCAGATGATGACCTTGATGTGAAGATCGAAACGTCGGGATAATAAAAAAGTATTTTTTAACACGGTTGTAAATTCCATAAATTTTTAAAATGAATGCTGATCACCATGTAACTCTAAAAGTAAGGAGTTTAGTATTTTCAGGAAAGATAGATAAGATAGGATGTAGGAGGGGGTACTGCCGATGACAGATGAACTACACCAAAAAGAATAGGAGAAGATAGGTGGGAGGGTGGCTGTTCATTTTGAGAAAGGTGACCAGTATGGTATGGAAGGCCAAATCAGATAATGAGAAGTAACTAGCCAAGTAGGCCAAAGGAAATCCCAAAGGGTTTTTTCGCTATGTGGCAAGCAAGAGGAGGAATAACCTAAATAAGTGCTGATGGTCATATGGTTACAGAAGCAGATAAAATAGTTGAGCGACAACTTTGCAAGGATACATCATACAACTGAGGTTAATGCTGTGACATATGACAGACACTGATGTGTGTGAACAGACGTGGATGTATTGGAGGTTCTTAGGATATTGCAGAATCTCAATGTAAATATAGCCATGTGATTAGATGAGATATCAGCTTGCAATTTGCAGAAATGGGCAACGGAACTGACAATGACCCTGACTAGGCTCTTTAGGTCTCAGCTCTGTTAAGGTTCTAAGGGAGTGAAAAGAGAGCAAAATAATTCCCTTGCATAAGAAAGGTTCTAAGACTGCAATAGCAATTCATAGAAAAAACCGTCTCAGGACTGGTGGTAAAAATTGGCAAAAAAGAGAATTCAAGAATGAGTGGATAAGAATATGATACTCTATGAGGGAAAACATGGCTTTGTGAAAGGTCGGTCATGCCTTAGTAATTGACCAAGTTTTTATAATAAAGTGAGAGCCGAGTTGGTTACAGGAAATGGCTACATGATGATTTTGCTGGATTTTGCAAAGGCATTTGACAAAATATCATATGGAACTCTGTTACACAAATTAAAGCAAATGGAGTTGGATATGAGCATGACTGCTGGACAGATCAAAAAGTGGTATAAGGAGTAGAATCCAGGTCCTAGCACTGAATCCAGTCGAGCTGGATTCAGTGCTAGGACCACTACTATTTAATTTGTACATAAATGATATAGAAATAACCTGAAAGGAAAATTCAGTTGTTTGCTGATGATGCAAAATTAGGTAGAGTAATAGTAAATCAAGGTGGAGTGCTTGCAGGGAATAAATAGATTACAAGCTATGTACCATGCTGATGGAACTGTATTCCAGGATATAGATGACACGTAGGGATTTAAGAGTGGTAGTTGATGGAGATTTGAAGTGTAGAGGACATAGTGCTAAGGTTGGTGTGTTCTTCAATTTTATGATTGAAGAACACAACAACAAGTAGAGATAAAGAAGTTGTCATTCCTCTTTATAAGGCCCTGATATGTCGACATCTGGATTACTATGGTCAGGTCTCCTGGGTTTTAGGAGGATGAGGAAGTGGTGGAGGGGATTCAGAGGTGAGCAGCCAAGATGTCAAGTAGTGAGTGGACAGCAGTTGATAGGTGAAAAATAGGGGCTATGATAAAAACATTTAAGTTAAAGGCTTTTATAGGATTGATGTAGGGAAAATGTTTCAGTACTTGGCTAAAGGTGGACATACCAAGAGGTCATCCCTGGAAATTGAGTAAAAATGTGGTAAGTAGAGACGTGAGGAGATTATTTGCTGAGAGAGAGTTGTGAATGAATGGAATGGGTTGCCAGAGTCAGTTGTTAGCACTTTATCTTTTAATGGGGCATCCAAGGAGAGGTATGATAGATTATGTAGTAGTTTTGGTCTCTTGTGACAAGTCTTTGGACTCCATGGAAGTGCCCTACAATAATAATAAATAATAATGTGGTTTAGCTAGATTTGAAAAATTTCATTACTCTCTTGCGTGGCACTCTACTAGAACGTGACAAATAGTAAGATATTGCAATTTTCACACATAGGTGAGTTATCAGGCCCCAGGTAAATAAAAGTTGCCTAACAACTTTTCTCCTTCTGTTTCTCTGTTGACAAGACTGCCAATGTTTAATTTCAAGCTTAATCTTGTGTCAGTGCTTCCTGCCATGAAGACTTCCATTAGCTAATTAGCTTTGATCTTATAAGCTGATTAAGTCTGCATATGGGACTGTCAAACATTACATAGAAAAAAGTTGACAAATGTGTGTGCAGTGAAACTAAATTTTCTGTCAAAGATTAGCCTCAAGAACTTGGTTTCTGGTGCTAATAGAATAATAGTTTGTTCCATTCTTGAATCAGGATATGACGAATACAATTTTGGCAGAAGTGCACAGTTTTTCTGCTGAAAACCTGAACCCATTACATAGGCTCAGGTTACTCTCATGTTATAAGATTGATAGTAAATTGTGAAGTCATCAACAGAGCATTGCCTATTGTGGGAGGAAGTTGTTCACTGAGTGAATTAACTTTGATAATGAATAAAGCATATCAAAAGTTTCTAGCAAATAAGTCAGATGTACTGAAAGAATATAGAGAAAAATATAAGAAGACTAAGCTATGTGTAAAAGTAGGTAAACAAAAGTCATGGGAAGATATTGGTAAGAATATAGAAAATAAATATCAGGAAGGCAAAATGTTCTGGAGGCTATTGAAAAAGCTAAGAAATGAAGGAAAGAGTACTGTAAAAGGAATCAAAGATGATAAAGGTGACAAGAATACTGAATATAAGGATATCCTAGATGTCTGGAGTAATTACTTTCAAAGACTTAAATAAAACAAGCAGTTTTATACCATAATAAAACAACCGTACAAGGATGTACGGTTGCATTATAGTATAAAATGGTATATGGTTTGCATTTCAGGAGGAATGCCAAGAGTATATATCAATACTTGAGACAGAAAAAGCCATTAAAAACTTGATTTGTGGAAAGGCAGCTGGAGAACAGATGATATTCGACTAGAAATACTTTAGAATGCAGGTATAAGTTTTGCATTGGATACACTGCATAATTCAGAGGGCTCAGAAGGTCAAATTATGAATGACTGGAGTAAGGCGCTCATAGTTTCCATTTATAAAACAAGGGAATAGAGTTGAATATGAGAATTGCAGAGGAATTTCTCTGCAAAGTGTTCCAGGTAAGATTTATGCAAGCATACTTCAAAAGAAATTGAGAAAGATTGTGGAAGAGGATCTTTAAGAACAAGCTCGGCTAAGACCAAACAGAGGTTGTCAAGATCATATTTTCACTTTACGACAAATTAGTTGAGAAATCATGGAATATGACAAGGATATGTACTAAGTTTTGTAGATCTGGAAAAGGTGCCGAGAGAAAAGCTTTTCAAAACACTACAATTACATGTGGTAAATGGAGCTTTATGCAGGGCAATAAATATCTAAGTTGTCAGTAGGAGTTAAAATTGAAGATGTTTTGGCATATAATCAGGGGTAATACAAGGACACACATTATCTCCATTCTTATTCATCATTTATATGGATCACATTATAAAAGAAAGTGGTATTAGGCCTGATATTAGAATGGGCACATCAAATTGTGCTTTATGCAGATATGTAAAAACTCGATGCCGCATAAATTTTCTTCCGTTTAATGCATCGACTTTTTATAGAAAGGTTACATCTTGAAACTTTGTACAAATATTTCTATTCATTTTTGTAAACTATTGTGTATAGAATATGAAAAGCCCAAAGGGAATTAGCTTGCGCCTTGCTTAAACAAAGGATGTAAAATAAGTGAAGCCAAGGGCAACGCTTTGGAATCGTAAGGTTATTTAATTTTTGTTTATGAGTTAAATCTCAGGTGACCCTCAAGGTCAGCACAGAAAAGGGGGGGGGTGAGAATCAAGCATAAGTTCCACAGGCTACTAAAATCAGATTAAAGACATGAAAGGGGAGACATAAAAAGTCTGCAAAAGTTCAAGAACCAAGAGTCACAAGATGATGTCTGGGTTTCTCATAACTGTATGCAAGATTTGCGTGGGAAAGTAAGGGATTCCAAAACTTAACCCAAAGTTCGAGGAGAGAGGAAAATATAAGGCATGGATCTTGAGGAATTTTTTTTTTTTTTGGGGGGGGGGGATCAACATCAAGAGAAAGGTTCAAGAGGGAACAATAGCCAGACATGGAGAAGTCTGAGGGAGGAAAATGGAGGTCGATCTGCCATGAGCCGCTCAAGTTCAGTAATGAGGATAACCAGAAGCGATTAACTTAGGGGAAATCAAGCCCAGTCAGACCAAATGCTTTGCTGCTCAGCCGAGTCTGCACATGCCCCGACAGCCGTGATCCTTTGCCTGATCGTTCCAGATCGCTGGGAAACCTCTACATATCCCGCTAACTGACTCGAGTTTCATCGGTACTCTGAGACCCTGAAGAAAGGAATTCAAAACACGAGACGGAAAAGGAAACTTAGAACGCCGAAGACAAGCAGAGAAGAAAAGTGCACCGGAGAAAAGGAGTTCATGTGAGTCATTTTATTGTATACTGTTAAACTTGTGATGTAAGAGAAATTCCTAATGGACTGCTAGGATTGATAGAATAAGATAATTATGACCTATGGGTAACTAGTGCAATTATATGATTGAATTTGTGAAAAGGTGTGGAACTAAGTAAAGCTAATTTCCTAAGGAGTAGTTTGGAGTAAGAGATCAATTTGATAATTGTATGTATTCCTAATATCTTTTGTGGTAATGTGTTTATTATGTTGTTTAAGTCATGCCATTATTTGAAATTGAGGTTAAGATTTAAGCTGAAGTGAATATTATAAACTAATTGAATAATTACAAGATATTGCTTTAAGAGTTTCATAATTTGCATAACTGGAACTGAGATTACAGAGGGAAATTCCCCTGATTTACGTATTGTAATAATCTCTAAATTTTGTAGCTATTAAGCATGTTTGTTAATTATAATAAAAGAGTGTTGTCTGATCTCACTTTGCAATGCACTGATCCCAAATAATTCGATCCTATAGGTGGGAAACTAAAAGATAGTTAAAGGTTATGATAGAGGACTAAGAGAAGCCACGACTGTAAAAATTTGTTTTTTGGGATAAGAGAGGACATTATTGTGTATGATTAGGATCTACCAGAAGTACTAATATTCCTTGTACCACATCGAGGCATTGTGGTGCAGTCAGAAAATAAAATAAATTTCCATTGCTCTCAGGTGTAGTGAGTACAGAGTCACTGAAGATAGAATATTAATTGAGAGATAGAGTAGAATAATAACAAAGAAGTAAGCACAACACAGGTTAATACAACATCACAGCATAGATGGATAAAACAATAATAAACAAACAAAAACCAATAAAAAAGTAACAAATAAGAGAGTACCACATATTTACAGATGTACTCCTAAACACATTTAGTGCAAGTCTCCAGGATTCTCTAACTAAATTGAATAAAGCTGTAACAAATTTGGCATGCAAATCAGCAATAAAGAGCCAAAACTATAAAAACAGGCAGGAACATAAAAAATTCAGCTGAAATCTGAATGCAGCTGATCCTATAGAACAAGTATTTCAGCAATGAATGCAATCAGGAGTAGGATGCCAGGATTACCCTAGATGCTACACCAGTACCACAGCATGCCTTGAGCCATGTCCCCAAAGTATGGGGGTAGGAGACTTACTACAACACCACTGACCCTTGCAGGCAAATTCAGTAGCTAACTTATCTTGGCCAGCCAGGATCACGTCTTGCCAGAGCAGACTAAAGTAGTGTGAGACTACAAGATCCCCCGTTATGGATATCCATGGGATGCACTGCATGGCAAATGCAGCAGCAAGATCCCAGTGATAGTCTGTAAGAAAGGATAGTAAAAAAAAAAAAAAAAACTGAGGAGAAGTAAGCAAAGATTGTGGGAAGAAAGGCAAAGAAAAAAGAACAAGAATGACATGAGTAAGTACCATTACTGGGAGACCCCTCCACCATGAAAAGTACCCCATGAGGAGGAGGGGAAAAGAGACTGTTGTTAGTTTTTGGATATTGGCTGTTTAAATGCACTTGAACTTGAATGGACAGTGATTGTTTTTTTTTTACTTCAACAAGATGTTGAAACACTAATACCATCCCTAACAGGATCTTTGTATTTCTCAAAAGAAAAAAGTGCAAATTTAAGCTACATATCTTTGCCTAAAGAAATTACCAAAAAACTAAAACTTGACCAAGTCAAATGTTCGGGATATATGGGTTCTTAAATATTCACAAATCTGACTGCCCCCCCCCACACACACACTCATTCGAATAGGTGATATCATAGACAGACAGCCCATTGTATAAACTTGCCAAATAATTAGCAATATCATTTTTACTTCTTACAAGCAACTCTCTCCTTTATTAAAATTTCTATTTACTTTAAAATTAAAACATTAATAAAAATTCTTAATCTGAAAGATTCAGACTTCATGGTTAGCTTTGATATTATTTCACTGTTAACACTTAACGTACCACTGACAAAGATCTTTGAATTATTCAAATTCAAATTTGAATAATCTGAATTTGAATATTCAGGTTTTTTTCACAGAAAGCAAAGTATACAGACAATTGGATGGAGCTGCAATAGGTTTCCTCTTCCTGCTCCAGTCAATTTCCATATGGAATTTCTAGAAAACCCAAGTGTTCAGCATACATCCAAATAACTTCATTCATCATCATAGTTTATTCATAACATGATACAATGTAAAAAAGGAAAAGAGATTTACATAATAAATTAAAGACACTCTTCATTACAGAGGAAAAAAAATAACTGTCTTCCTAGATATGCTAGTTACATGACTACCAAATGGTTTGTTATCACTCTTCTTTTTGTAGGAAACCCATACACTGGAAGGTGCTTACATAAACAATCAACACCATAACCAGTCTCAACAGCATGCTCCAAACACACAAAGAGTCAGGACTATTCATTTAAATGACACAGCTCTTGCCACTGACTCAGGTACCTCTGCAACACCTTTTTAGCCAATTGCTACAACCCTTATAAAAACATGCAAAATACTACATGCCATCCCATCCCTCCTGCAACCAACACACACGATCACAGCAAAACTACATCTGAAAAGACAGCTGCAGTTATTTGCAAATATAATCAACATTCTAATTTCAAGGCCATACTTTCGGCTAGCAACCTTCATCTGTTCTCCTAAGGATAACCCCTCACCCTTTCATACATCACAGAGTGTATCAAATTCCTTGTGCTTGCAACTTAGTTTACTTTGAACAGACTGGTATTTGTTAACATTCACCTTGAAGAAAAAAAAAAAATGATACCTGTGATCATCTGCATGAGCACTATATTGCACAGAAGTCACTACAGATATGAGAAACTGTGGAATCAATATCAGAAAATGCAGTATCTCATGCATCTAGAACATGTGTCTAGGCTAAATAGCAACCACATCTAACAGATTATCCCAAAGTAATGTTTTTTTATACTGTACTTGTTAAAACTTGTCTCAGCTTGTCTAAACATGAATTTTTAAAGCTTTATAAGTACTGCTAAGCTGAGGTGGCCTTATTCTAAGGAATTCCACCTTGCAAGAACATCATACACATTTAAATAATCCTTTATTACTATGCAGATCACTGAAGAGCACATTAGATACATCATGCTTTGAGTTCAAAAAAAAGCAACAATGTTAACAATGTAAAGTTCAAGAAGTGTATGGTCTAATGTTTTGAATATGCAACAGTGCCAGTGATGGTTCCAAAAATTTCGACAAGGACTTTAGCTTGAAAGACCCCCCTCTCGCTTTGGGAGCCCTGTCTCTCTCTCTTGATAATGATATGCTGGAAGCCATTATTGCAAGAAATGCCAGGGCAACTGTTGAAGATTTAGCAAAAGATCTTAATTCATTCTCATCAACCATCCATTGGCATTTGCAAGAACTTGGAATAATGTCTAAGGTTGGGAAGTGGGTTCCTCACGAACTGATAGCAATTGAAGAGAGCACGTCAACATCTGCACTGCTCTTCATTCTTGAAAGGTTCACTCTTTGTTATTGAGTTGTGTAGTCACCGGGGGATGAAAAGTGGATACTTTACAAGAATGTTAAGGCAGTGGGTTCATTCAGGGTAATAGGCTAAACCTCAGCCAAAACAAGACCTTCACCCTCAGAAGTTTTGTTAAGCATTTGGTGGGATATGACTGGTATTATACACTTTGAACTCTTGACACAAAAACTAAACAATCACAGCTGAAGTATACTGTGAACAACTCGATCAACTGAATGAAAAACGGAAAGAAAAGAGGTGTTCTCTGGTCAATCGAAAGGGTTTGTTTTTCACCATGATAATGCAAGCCTCAGAGTGCAAGAATCACCTGTACCAAGATTGAAGAACTTGGGATCCTCCACATTCTCCTGATCTTGCACCTTCAGATTACCACTTATTTAGAAGTTTGCAACATTTCATTAATGAAAAACAATACAATATATTAGAGGCAATGAAACTGAGCTTATGAGAATTCTTTGCCTCCAAACCTCCTGAATTCTATAGAAATAGCATTATGAAGCTTTCACAACATTGGAAGAGCGTTATTGATTCAAATGGAGAATATATACTTGATTAAATTAGCAAGTGATTTATCTTTTATATACTTACAAAACTTAATACTAAAAACCACATTACTTTTGGGATGACCTGATTCACAGTGAATCCAGATCCTTGGGGTACATAATTTTGTGTAGTTGTATGTTGTACGGCTGGTTTGATAAAACTTCCATACATTAGCTGGGGATGGGGAACCCATTACTGCCCTATGTTGCTGCTTGTATTAGCCTGACTACTCCGAATTAATTTTGTTTTTATCCAACATCCTAGAAGGTGCCTTGATAAGACACTAGTCCCATTTCTGTTACAATATGAATTATTTCTACAATGATCTGACTGACTGCTGGTTAGAAATTCAGCAAAACATCAGTAAGTTCAATGGATTAATTATTTTCTTCCACTGTTGTTTACAACATGAAGCAATATGATGAATTAAAAATTTACATTAAAAAGAATGTGACATATCTGACATATGAGATTGATTTGAAAGAAAACTGTGGATAAGAAGTTATAAATAATGAAAGTTTAATTGTCGTGGACTATCCTGAACACCATTTGCCCCCTTGGGGTACCTAATTAGAAGTAAACTACTCACAGACAGAAGAAATATATAATTCACATTAGTGATTTAAAATGACTATTTCAAACGTCTTAAATATAGGTAAAGTGCTTCACAATTATCTGAATAAACATTCATAAATGAAATAATTTGTACAAAACACTGATCTAATTCTGAAGTGTGTTTAATGGATACTGTGATGTTCCATAAGTTATGCAGGAGTGAATTAAAATTTTTATTTAATTCACTCCTGCATAATTTTTATTTTAATTCACTATCATATAACATTTAAAATGCTATATGATCATTTAGAATTTTGAAGCAATGTATTGATTCTTTTTGTTGTTTAAAGTGAACAGGCATTTTAAATGTTATATGATGATAAATATAGGCCAAAAAAATCATGTTACAAGATTTTTTTTGTCTACATTTAAGGTAATGGAAAAAAAAACACCTATTTATACTCATAAACCTCAAAATTGAATAGATATCCAATGTGCCTTCAATCAACAAAAATCATTAAAGAATATATAGCTCTCTGACAATCTCTACCATAATGTTCAACAGAATATCTTAATACAGAATGGTGACTATGGCAAAGGTGTTATGCATACCACATTTGGAATTACACAGTTACTCCTTTTAGCACAGCATAAAAACCAGGAATTTATAAAACTATATACTCTTGTGCAAATTCAATGTGAAGATGTAGAAATTTTATATAAAAAATGTAATCCCACAAACAAAAAGTAGCAAACCCATAGTACATTAATAATATTCTTGGGTTAAGTTAAAGATACCAAGCAATTTTAAACTTGGTTTTACTCCATTTTTCCCAAGTGAGCAAACAGACAAAATGTCAAGTTTGCGCCTGCAATTGATGCAAGATACCTGTGGGATCAGCTAGTCTTGCATCAATTGCAGGTGCAAACTTGACATTTTGTCTGTTTGCTCACTTGGGAAAAATGGAGTAAAACCAAGTTTAAAATTGCTTGGTATCTTTAACATAATTATACCCAAGTTAAAAATACTTTCTACTCTATATTCTCGGGTTAAGTTTAAGTTAGATAATCAGGACACCTTGCACTAGAAGCCAAACAGTGAACTTTTTCAAAGCTTTTCTTCCTCAGCCATTTTCTGTCCACTGCTAAATGAAGGACTCTCCCAAAGTCCTCCATCCTAATGATGATGTTCTCCAAGATTTTTGGTAAAACGAGACAACCAGATTTGCCTCATAGGCAGGTCATACTGCAAGAAATAACACTCATAAATGGACAAAGTTTATCTCTGAATGGTATTCTATAGATGGAAAGAGAGCTGCAGAAAGACCAATAAGATGGTGGGAGGATGAAATTCAGAGTGCTGGTTAAGATTGTAGGATCCTCTCGCTCAGAGGATCCTACAGTCTTAGGCAAATAGTGACAAAGTCCTCTGAGAGGGCTTTGTCTGTGTTTGCCTTCTTGCTAATGTGATCTGTGCATGTGCTAAGTCTATTTCTTGGTGCCCATGAAGATGCCTTTGTGACCAAGTCAAAATCTTTCCATAATAATTTATTATGATAAATACTGTTAGTAATTATCTCTAGATGTGTTTTCTCCATTAACTTCAAATATAAAACATTCACAATAACAATGTTGCTGAACAATATTATTATAATATTATAAGTAATTTCTGATAATTGTAATCGATTCTAATGAATCAATACACAGGTCATACGGAAGGAATGATATAGAATTGGAAAGAGCTATGGCCTGAGGTTGATGGACAAAGATTTGTACAATGCTGATGGTCTGCACTTAAATGGATTTGGAGTTAGGTGCCTAGAGAGCTTTGTTAGCTGAGAGTGTGAAAGTGCAAAGTCAGGAAAACTAAAGAAATTAAAGCAGATGTAGATGAGTGTGTATATGCGCACACACGTGTGTGTGTGACTGTACCCATGAAGCAATTGAGTAAGAATGACCAACAAGTGCAGAATATAGTCTCTCAAGCAAAAATATTGACTAGGGTAGTCAATTCAGGAACTAAGAGTCGTTGGAAGCTTACCAGGATGCAGCAGTTTCTATATACTAAAGACAGAAGTATCAGGAACAAGAGGGAGGAGTTTTGGTTAGTGCAACCTTGCAAAATGTTATAGCCATTAGTGAGATTTGGCTAATAGCAGATGATGTAGTTACAGGGATAGAATATGATTAATATAGTATTTTCAGGGAGGATAGAATAGATAGGACAGGGGGGGGGGTAGTGTTGATGATAATAACAGAACAATAGAAGTCAGTTGTGAAGATGGCAGTTCTTTTGAGGCAATCTGGTGTGAGAATGAGGCCAATAGGACAAAATATAAAACTGGTTGCTGCTATATGCCAGGGATGATGTAGAAGACATGCATCAGCAGATCAGTACAATAAATGCAAGTCAAGTAATTATTATGGGGGCTTCAACTTTGCAGACAGATTCCAAGGAGGAAAGATCACATGGCAGGAAGGAAATGGAATTTATACACTTACTGCACAAAATGGATTGGTCCTCTGCCTTGATGTGGAAGACAATCTCTTTTCTTAAATGACATTTAAGGAATCCTTGGAGGTGATACAATCACATAATACCTTAAGCAAGAAGCAGGGTCATATTCTTCATAACATTTGGAAGTTTCTTATACTTTAATAGCCTAACAGATCTCCATTATGCCAATAATCATCTGAGGATTTTACACAATAAGGAATGTTTCATGCTCTATATGTCAAATGATGAGTGTGATTAAATCTGTTAAACTTATCAAAACAACTGATATTAGAAGTGTTCAGATTTTTTGTATATTCTCTACTATATTTATCTTCCTGATATAGCTATTAGTACACAACAAACATTATTATTGTACAGGCACCTCCTTGGAGTCCAAAGACTCTTCCCAGGAGACCCAAACTATCCACATCTGTTCCACATCTCCATTTGTTCTAATTTGCGTAACAGAGTTCCATGTGGTATTCTGTCAAATGCCTTTGCAAACTCCAGTAGAATCAATGCATAGTCATTTCCTTTATCCAACTCAACTGTTACTCTATTATAAAAATTTAGTAAATTACTAAGGCATGACCATCCTTCACAAAGCTATGTTGCTCCTCATACAGTATCGTATTTTTATCCACCCATTCATGAATTCTCTTTTAAACTAATTTTTCCAGTACTTTCTGAAGATACCGATTAGTCCATAATTTTCTTATGCAGTTATAGAACCTTCCTTATACATGCAAAACCCCATGCTGATATCCCATCTAATCCCATAGCTGTATTTACACCGAGATTCTGCAATATCCTAAGAACCTCGAATTCATGCACCTCTATTCCCACATCAGTTTCTGTTACAGCAGTAACCTCATTTGGATGATGCACCCTTGCAAAGTGATCCCTCAATAATGCAACTATTTTATCTGCTTCTCTCACCTCAACCATCACTCATTAAGGTTAATCTTCCACAGTCATTCTTTCTCTTAGTTGCTAATATAAAGAACTCTTTGGAATTTCCTTTGGCCGTCTCAGCTAGATTCTTCTTGAAATCCGATTGTTTCCTTGTCATGCTGGTCACTCTTCTCCTTTTATATATATATATATATATATATATATATATATATATATACACACACCCTCCACAGCATTTTCTTCTTCTGCCGCTCATACTTAATGATATTACTCATCCATCTAACTCTTATCTGATTAATCCTCTTTACTTTAGCAATAAGGTTTCATATTGCTTTCTCTAGATGACCCTTAACTATCTCCCATGCACTACTAACATCTTCCCTTGGAGTGTTTTATGTCATGGCACAAATTTAAGCTTCCTCCAAAACTTGTCATAATCACCTGCCTTGTAGTTCCACATATACTCCTTGACAGACTGTTCCTCATGTTTTACAATTTCCCCCAGTCAAGACTGCATGGTAACATTCCTCAAATGGAGGCAATGTGGCCACCTTGGTTATGGATAGCTCTTCTGATCCTATGATCAAGTGCAATACTCTCACACCCCTAGTCCCATCCTGCCTCAAATAATTCTCTCAGATGTATAAATTCTATTTCCTTCCTGCCATGTGATCTTTCTTTCTTCCAGTCTATATCTCTTTAGTTGAATTCCCTAATAATAATCACTTGATCTGTACTTGTAATAATTTGTTGATGCATGTCTTCCAGATCATCTGCGGAATCCCCTGGCCTACAGCAACAACCTACTGTATATTTTGTCTTACTGGCCTTGATCTCATACCAGAATGCTTCAATGAACAGCCTCTCTCTTATTCTTTTTGGCTGCAATTCATCCACTATCATCAGAAGTACTCCTCCCCATCCTATTTCCAAACTGGTCATCCAAATTCTCTTTACCAAAATTATCTTCCCTGAAAATACTAAACCCTTTACATTCTATCTGTAACATCATCATCTACTGTTAGCCAAGTCTTACTAATGCCTATAACTTTCGCCAAGGTTGCACTAACCAATGCCAAAAACTCTTCCCTCTTGTTCCTAATACTTCTGGCATTAGTGTACAGAATCCCTTTAGGCTCTTGACCATCTTTACTTCCTGAATTGACTACCCCATTCAATATTTTTGCTTCAAAAACTAAATTCTGTACTTATTGGTCAGTCTTGCGCTCACTCACCCAATGGTGCTTTCACACACACACACACACACGCACCTTTTCACCCTAATTGCTTAAATTTTCCTGAATTTTGGCTTCAGCATGTTTGGAGAACAAAGCACTCTCTAGACACAGGACACCAAAACCATTTATCTGTAGTCCATCAGCATTATACAAATCCTTCTTTCCATCAAACACAGATGACCACAGATCCTATATCATTCCTTCTGCACAATCTAGGTATTGATTCATTTGCTATCCATACCCTTCTCTTCGGTTCACCTCTATCATAGCATGGCAAGAGACTTACAATCTTCACCTTCTCGCTCTTTAGTTTTGTTTCTAACTCCTTTACATCCTGCTTCATAGAATACTTCTTGCCTCTCAAATCATTTGTGCCAATCAAGACAGTTCTTTCCCCATACCTTTTTTGCATCTGGGTAGCATGATTAATACAGGTATCCCTTGCTTAACATGGTTTTGCTTAATGTGGGATTTGATTAACGTAGCAAAATTAATTGCAACAATCCCTTTATATATATATATACGAGGCAAGAGTTAACGAACCTTTAAATTTACCTTCAAATTTTCAATGTAGATGAAACTGGCCTCTATTTGAAAAAAATGCCATCTAAAACTATTATATAAAAAAAAAAGAAGCAGCACAGCCTGACTATAAGGTATCAAAAGATCGCTTAACTGTTATGCTTGGAGGAATGCTAATGGAGATTTTAAATTGAAGCAGTTTGCTTGTCTATTGAACTCAGAATTCAAGGCCTTTAAAAGGATGTAACAAGAACTCTTTACCTGTAATTTGGTGGGCGAATCAGAAAGCTTTGGTTACCCAAAGCCTATTCGAAGATTGGTTTAAGTCTTATTTTTGTCTGGCAGTTAATGCTTATTGCAAGAGAAATAACTTATCTTTCAAAGCTCTTTTGCATTTAGATAACACATCTGGTCATCCAAATTCTCTTAATGATCTGTGTGAGAATGCAAAAGTTTAATTTTTCCACCAAATACGACATCATTGTTACAACCCATGGACATGAGTGGCATTGCAACTTTCAAAGCCTGTTTTCTTAAAAAGACATTCTCAAAAGGCAGTAGAAACAACAACGGAGAAAATGCAATTATGCTGCAAGAATTTTGGAAAAATTTTTTAACATTAAACACACAGTTGAAAACATTCATGACTCGGAGCAATTGTCTTCTAGCTGCATGAGAGCTGTTTGGAAAAACCTTTTGCCAGAATGTGCTAATGACTTAGGTGGTTTTCAAAATCCTGTGAACAAAGTGGTTGAAGAAATTGTTGCATTTGGTGAAGACCTTGGTTTTGATGGTGGTATTGATGCAGATGTTAAAAAATTATTGGATTCAAATTCAAAAGATTTCAGTGGCAACGATCTTCTTGAAAATGAACAACAATGCACATATGAAGACAATGAACAAATGGAATGTGAAGATGAGGTTCCAAAGGAGATAACAATCAAAGAACTGGATGGAATATTTCGCAGTTTAGAATCCCTTAAGCAGCAAGTAATGGATATGGATCCAGATGTTAATTCTAAGAATGATTGTTTGTCGAGGTCTAGAGTCATTAAGCTTGTTATTGTAGAACTTATGCTGATAAGAAAAAAAACTAAAACTATTCAAATGACTCTTGATAACTTTTTTTGATAAAAAATTGCAGTAACTAATGTAAGTACAAGCATTTATTAAACATTTACTTTCCATTCATTTTTTATCTTTCCTAAAAGAGTTACCATATACAACGAATTATTAATATGGTAATCGATCATGGATGAATTGTAAATATTACCATTGATTATTGTATTTGATTAACGCGATTTTGATATACGCGGTAACATTGAGGAATTAATTAATCGCGTTAATAAAGGAATGCCTGTATTATAAAATTTTGCACCAGGAAAACACGATTTTGTTACACTTTCAAGTATTCCCCTGATCATCGAGTCTCTATAGATAATTTTCTACTTGTCTTTCTCATTTGTTCACTTGGTCTATATTATTACTTCAGACCACTTACTTCTTCCACTTCTCAGCCCCCCCACTAATCTCTTGTTGCTTCTGAAATTGTTCAATTTTGCACTTTGTCCTGTGAAGGGAAGATTCAAGCAAGCTACCTAAAAGTAAATACTGCAAATGGAGTTTGTTAACTATTGTCCTTATATTCAATTTCAAGGTGTTAAAGTTATTAAGGCTAAAGGATTAATAAACAAAGCTTAAACAACGACATGTAAAATATGTTTGTATGTTTTTTTTTAAAATATTGAAGTTTTTTAAATTAAGCTTAATTTTAATAAAAAAATTAAAATTTCTTTAAAATGTGTATTCACTTTAATTTGCACATTTGGTATAGACATGTTAGTTAACAATGATTTATTACTTATACAGTCAAACCTTAACTTAAGAACACAATGTGCTCCTTGAAATACGTACTTAAGTTGATTTTTTTTTTCATAAGATATGCTGTGCTGTCTAGGTGAACTTTGGCCATCACAAAATGTTCACAAGCACAGGGTTTTGTGTTTGTTAAATGAATTGGGATCGCAATTCATTAGCCCACATAGTATTAGTAATTACAAACAGTTCATAAATAGAAATTTGCCTTGTATATCAGATATAACTGAACAAATGTCTTTGACAAATTTTAACCATGACCTTGAATGCCAATTTATATCAAAATAAGTTCCACCAAAGCAATTTTATGATATGCGTATAGTCAGATTAAACTGTTATCTTAAAACTCAAACCAAAATGGCTTGACAAATTTTAATCAAGATTCCAAGTATCAAATATTATCTGAATACAGCTCCAATATCTTGAAGTATTTCAGCTCTACACACACACATGAATATAAGAGTAATGTGGATCTACATATGTATTCAGGAGCTAAATTTGTGCTGCCCAATTTAAAGTCAATTTTGTGAAGATCCTACCGTTCTTTCTACTGTTTATGTCAAACACACACACACACACACACACACACACACACACACACACACACACACACACACACACACACACACACACACACAATCATGCTTGTCACAACTATTATAATGCATATAAATACTGGTTTTAAAGAAAAGTAACATAACAGAATTGTTTATTCCATGAAATCCAAACCAAATTACCACATAGTTATAAAAGCTCTTTGTATATGTTACTCAATTTTTTTTTTAATTATGCAAAACAAGGTTTAACAACAACAGCAATTTATTTAAAATTTTTTATGTCAGCTGCACACAAAAGGTTGCACAGCCTATAGAACATCAGTGCCGTCTGATGTGCTGTATGTTTTGCAAAACTTTTGCACAAAAACCAAAACAAAAAAAGCCAAAAATACATATATGTTAATAACATACATACATTAGCACTCACTTTCTGGATAGGTGCACTGGAGTCTACTGAAGTACTTCTCCTTTTCATTTTTTCTGGTAACCTATGAATTTTGCTTTTGCCAGTTTTATTCATAGCAGAGGTGCCAGCAACATTAATACTTATTTCCTGAAGCACAACACTATCACTTGCTGTATTCCCATTTTTCAATGCACTGTCTGAAAATTCACTGATATCTTGTGTAATGGTTTCTACAGGATAACACGAACGTAAATGTGGAGGACACAAGGTATTACGTCGCTGCAATTCATTGATACGGTTGTCAGCATTTTCATTACTGAATCCTATTCTGAGATCTGATAATTCACTCAAATTCATGAAATCTTCTTCTTCATCTTCACAAGTGAAATAGCTTCCGGTTCCAGCTAAAAAGTAAATTGCTTAAATTAGTTTTTTTGCCTCCCTCATAAAAAATAAAAAAAAAAGTTCTAGAAAGTTAAAAAAATTTTGCTTATGGAAGAAAGGAAGTCTTGTTTTAACCAAGCAAATTTCCTATATTTACGTAAGGTTTAATTTTATGTTTTGGAAATCAAAACAGTATTCCCTTCCCATTCTGATAACTGCGAAGCGGCTTGATTTGCAAAGAGCTATATAAGCCTAGTTATTCAGATGTACTATTTTACATTATATATATCAAGGTCATGGAGTAGTGTGTAAGTTTATCCTTTTGCACAAAGACAGGGGAGATGCATATAGGTTGGAACAGATTGGATTGCTCTGGCAATGTACGTAAATAACGACTGATTATTATTATTCAGTTAGCAATAAAAAAAAAGCATATGCAGAGTTCACGTAAAATGTATGCTACAGTCATAGTGACACAGGAAATTCACACAAAAGTATCACTAAAATACTTACTTTTCATTTCAGAGCTATGTAACAGAATAATTTCTTTAATTAAAGCTATAGAAATGATTCAAACGAACATAATAAGGTAGTTTTTACAATAATATTCTTGTACTGCGACATCATTTATTATCACAGCAACTCAATCTAATCGAATACATAAATCATTCTGTTTATGAATTATAGGCAATTTACTTCAATTTTAACGTACATATCATTTTGTACTTTTTTTTTTGTGCTTGCTTAGTGTTATGACTAGAAATATCCTGATTTGAAATAAAACCGAGTCAAATACTAACTTTCATTACATTCCATCCAGTCAGAGCACAGTTGTGTATCATTTCAAACTGTTTTGCATAATTTCTCCAATTTACAGAAAATTGGGACAGTAATAAATTTAGTTTAATCCTTTATCCAAGTGTAAGCAAACAAAGCTTGCGTCTGAAAATATCTTCAGGACTGAGGTAAGGTAGTGCAACACAAGGCAACTCTGAGCAAAGGTGGACAAAGCTCTCATCACCCTTGTCTCCAGTATCTCCTATAATGCAAAGCACATCTCCTTGCAGCCATGTATACTGCTATGCATTAGGGGAAGGGCCACTACTCAGACCAGTTTCAACCTTTATTGAGGTCTCGTCAGTGGGAGGCAGACCCAAATGTGGAGATACTAAGGCAGGAGCAATAGGAGAGGTCATATTTACCTATATGAGTTGACAACAGGTGTACCACCTTTTTATTGAATTACTCTGGATTTAGAGAAAGATGTTGGAAGTTTTTTTTCAGCTGCTTTTTCAACATTTTTGTGTCCTCTCATTAAACAGTCTTTCAAAGTAATTACTCCAAACATCCAAAATATTTGTCATTATCCTTATCATTAGTTTTTATATCAGGCATATCATCTGATTCTTTATGGTAATTTTTTTGTTAGTTTTTTTTTTTTTTTCACTTGGTTGACTATAATAAATTTAGTTTAATCCTTTATCCAAGTGTAAGCAAACAAAGTTTGTGCCTGAAGTATCTTCAAGACTGAGGCAACTCGTGGTAAAGGTGGACCAAGCTCTCATCACTCCTTGTCTTAGTATCTTTATCATGATATTTTCAGGTGCAAACTTTGTTTGCTTACACTTGGATAAAGGATTAAACTAAATTTATTATAGTCTAACCAAGTGAAAAATAAACTCTCACTCAAAACACAAAACACATTGAGGTTTCTGTTCACTTTCATCTCCACACCAAGTAAACCCAAATTCCAAATATGAACTGTTATATTTCCTACTGTGTTTTTTCTTTTAACTGCTTGTTTATTTTTCTTTAACAGTATCAGATTTACTCGCCGTTACAACACATATCATAATTAGGATTAGCATCACCTGTTTCATTTGCCCTTCTTTTTCAAAGTCCTAGTTCTAAGCCACTTTTCCATTATTAAAAAACATTTCTAAAAAATATATAAGTATATAAATACTGGGGTTAACTCAGGACACACTTTGTCCAAGTGTCACTTAGCACTTCTGAAGATATACTGAGCCTTGGTTGAAGGAAGGAAACCTTCAATAATAAAAATCAATAAACAACAAGCAATTGGTTGAAATATGGATAACACAAGTTCACTTCAAATCTGACAAAATAGCAAGGGAAGGCAGAAGCAATAAAACTATATTGTTGTTCACTTCATCCCTCTTTTATTATTCATCATTCAGCGGCAGAATGATGAATAATAAAAGAGGGGTGAAGTGAACAACAATATAGTTTTATTGCTTCTGCCTTTGAACATTCTGCCGCTATTTGTTGGTTTTTTTTTGTCTCCATTTGATTTCAATAATTTTTACTCATTTAATTAAAATTTGTTTTTGTTTGGATAATTAAAAATATATATTTATTTAATTAACTGAAGTCTCCCTGCAGACCACCTGTCGCATCGTCACGGACCATCTGTGATCCGAGGACCACAGGTTGAGAAACACTGCTCTAGATGTTAGTAGATTTTTCATACTGCTGAAAGTTGACCTTGCAATTGCAATCCTTTTTCTAATTTCATCTTCTGTCCTACCATTCTCTGTGATCAAGTGTCCAAGGTATATGTATGTTTGCACCTGTTCTCATTTATTTCCTTTTATATTGATGCATATTTTTGGTATTTCCTTTTCTCGTGAAATTATCATGATTTTTATCTTTTTAAAGTTGAAACTAAGGCCATAGTATTCACTGTACTTGAGGGTTTCATCTATAAGAGTTTTGAGGTCATATTTGTTTTCAGCTAGAAGAACCATGTCATTTGCATATCATAGGTTATTAATATTTCTGCCCCCTACCATGATTCCTTTGAGGTTACTAATTTTATTAAATATTTCTTCTGTGTACAGGTTAAAGAGAATTGGAGAAAAGACACAGCCTTGTCTCACACCTTTCTGAACTGGGAATTCTTCTGAGGTCTCTATTTATTCTCAAAGATCTGTTCCCAGTAAAGATTAGTTAATAGCCTAATGTCTTTTCCATCCATGCCTATTTTTGCAAGGATTTCAATTAATTGTTCATGTTGGACATTGTCGAATGCCTTTTTGTAATCTATGAAGCAGAGGTACACATCTTTTTGTTTTTCTAGATATCTTTCTATGATGGTTCGGGCATTGAAAATGCCTTCTCTTGTACCTATATTTCCCTTGAAGCCACTTTGTGCATCATTTATTTCTATGTTTTTTTTTTTTTTTCTTTTATTTCTTTCAAGAATAACGTATAGGAGGGCTTTTGATACTTGACTGATGAGAATGATTGTCCTGAACTCTTCACATCTTGTAGCTTTTGTTTTTTTGGGAATTGGAATGAAAATTGAGTGATTAATATCTTTGGGTAGAAATCCAGTCTCATATATTTTATTGCATAATTTTGTTAGAAATTTCAGTCCTCCTTCATCGAGAGCCCTCAACCATTCTGCCAAGATGTTATCTATTCCTGCAGCTTTATGTGGTTTTAGTTTTCTGATGGCATTTTCAACTTCACAGAGTAAAATGGATGGTCCTTCTAAATCAGTCTGTTCAGGAATATCATTTCTTTGTTGTGCATTCAATCCAACTTTCCATGATTTATTTTTTATTCATTAGAATATGGTCTCCAGAGTCTCTAATGACACTTGCATGATTTGCTGTATTTGTCCTTCTTGTCATTTCTCTGATCTTTTCATACATTTCTCTGCTTCTGTGTTTTCTATATCTATACATTTATTCTTAATCCATTCCTCTTTGGCTTTCCTGCATTCTTTTTTTATTTCTTTATTCATGCTTTTATATTCAGGTTTGTAATTTAACTTTTTTTCTTTGTTCCATCAACGTTAGTATTTTTTCATTCATTCAAGGTTTATTCCTTTTCCTTTTTAATTGTGGGAGTGTATTTTTGGCTGCTTCATTGATGCTATTCTTGAATGTTTGTCAGTTCATGTTAATTTCATCAATTGGTGTTCTATTTTCTGTGTGAGTTGTGGTGTCAGACTTGTTAAGGGATTTTGTGAATTCTTTTATAAAGCAGTCTTTAACTTCTTGGTTGTTAAGTGAGTCTGAATTATAAGTTTCTCTTATGAATGGTTGGCTTGGTATCTTAAGTTTTATTTAGATTTTTGTAATCACTGGGTTGTGGTCCGTCCGATCTTATGTCTGCTCCAGGATATGTTTTTGTTTATTTTATTGCATTTCGGAATCTTTTGCTTGTTATTATATAGTCAACTTGGTTTCTATAGATGTCCCCAGGTATACAGTCTTCTGGGAGGATGTTTAAACAGTGTTGGCAATTATTAGGTCATTGGTTTCACAGAATTGAATTAATCTTTCACCTCTTTCATTTCTGATTCCAAGCCCTTGGTTTCCCATGCAAAATGAGATTTTTTTCTGAGCCCACTTTTGCGTTAGGTCGCCCATCAATATAATAACATCATCTGACTTAGCACTGGTGATTGCAGTTTGGATGTCTTCATAAAATTGTTCCAACTCTTCATCTGGGAGGTCTTGGGTTGGCACATATGCTTGGATAACATACAGGTTGAATGATTGTGCAGTTATGATTCGTTCAATTATGGGCCAATATCCCTGTAGAAATTTTGCAATTCTATTACTTAGGACAAGCGCTACTCCACTAAGGTGTAAGTCACTGCCAGAGTAGATTATAGTGCGATTTTTTTTCTTCTTATTATGCCTGTATCTGTCCACCTCACTTCACTAATACCTGCAATATCGGCCTTCATCACTTCTAATTCCTGGAGTAGGTTATCTAATTTGCCTGCCTCGTAGAGTGTTCTGACGTTCCATGTTACTATTTTCACTACCTTACTAGTTCTTGTGTTACAATTGCCAGTTTCAAGCTCTTCTTCCCTGTAGCTATGTATGATGGTTGCAGGGGTCTCAACCACATCTCTAACTTCATATTTTGACATGGTGTGTTTCATGGTTGACAATGGATAAATACGTGGTGAGGCCCCAATCTCTTCCACGGCGGCTGGCCACAAGTCCCTTAGATGTCAGAAGTGTGCCCTCGATGTGCCACACATCTTGCTGTCATGCCCTTGATCAGTCAGTGTTGATTCTTCTACCAATTTGGTCATTCCAGACTTCATGCACATAAAGGTTGACATTCCCTATTTACAGCATTCTATATTGCTGATACCCTCACTTAGTTTAGTCCGCCAGCCGAGGCGGTTTACCGGGGTATGGCCGCTGGTGTGCACTACCAACTACTTGGAGCCATAAGTGAGAGTTGAGTGTATGTGAGGACCAGAGCCCAACATGCTGACCCTGGGATCAGCAGCTGACATCGATGCTAAGGTGCTACTTCTCCATACACCCCGATATGATACTACTACATGAAAAATTTACATCATTACTAACTTCCTATCTACAATTTTCCTCCAAATCAGTCTGTTACTTATCAAGACTCCAACATTATCAGATCTTATATTTCTATCGTCTAAGGCACTTTGTACCATATCAATCCATCTATATCTTGGTCTTCCTCTGGTTGTTTTCCTGCCAACCTGGCAGAGAACACTTGTTTGCTAATCTTTCCTTGCCCATTCTGTTTAAGTGACCATACCACCTGAGATTAGGTCTGCTAATGCATTCCTGGATGCTGACAATGTAATTTTTATTTTAAAGATTTAATTTGGAAATAAAAATTGCAATTTTAGATCGCTTAGCAAAAGGAGAGGGATTTACGGCGATTGGTAAACATTTAATTTAGGTGAATCTACTATAAGAGCAATTAAAAAGAATGAAGTCGCAATAATTCAGATGAAAAAATGTAAAAAAAATTGTTAATTTTTAATAAAATTAAATGAATAAAGCTTTAAAATAAACTTAGGCATTGTTATTTTCCTGAATTTTTATAAACTTTTTAGGTTTATTTTAATTCATTACTTCAGTTTTATGCGGTTTTAGAAAATTATGGAACGTATCCCTAATTTTTTAACATAAGTTAGGACTTTTTTGTGCAATTTTTTATATCTGGTTTTCTGCGTAACGTATTTATCCTTATAAAAAGAGACCCGACTGTATATCTAAAATAATAAAAAAAAAAACATCTAAATGCCTGCAAAGACTTTAGAGAAAAAAGACAAATTAATAAATTCCCAGAAGCTACTTGGAAAAGAAATTAATGAAAAGTGGGAATCTCTAAAGAAGAAATAAAGCCACGAAAAACATTTTGGAAAAAGAGTAAAAAATACAATATAACCCATGGATCAATGGAGAAGTATTAGAGCTAATGACAAAATGAAGAAAGCACAAAAATGCAAAAGAACCAAGGATTATAGAAAATATACTGTAGAAACATGGTGAATAGAGAAGCCAAGAAAGCAAAAGAAAAATGGATTGAACAAACATGCAAGGCAGTCAACATAAACATGAGCAGAGGTAACATGCCAAAAGATAAAGACATTGAGTATGATCAAGAGTAAAGATTAAAAGGTACTAACTGAAGATGATGAAATAGCGCAAAGGTGGGTGCAATGCACTGATTGTTCCTAGAGGAAAATGGCCAGAAAGTCAGAATTTGATAAGACTCTTAAAGAAATGAAACCATCTAAAGCGCCAAGAATAGACTAAATCCCAGGAGAAATTTTACAAGCACTAGGCAAAGAAGCAAAATGTGAACTATATAAAATGATCAATCAAATGTACACACCTGGAGAAATCCCAAAAGATTTTGAGAAAAGCATTATGCTAGCAATTCCAAAAAAGTCCAATCACAAGCATGCAAGGATCACCGAATTATCTATTACCATGCTGAAAGAAAAATAGAACATTTAGCTGGTGATCAATTTGTCTTCAGAAGAAATAAAGAGACAAGAGAAGCTAAACTAACTCTCTGAATTATCATAGAAAAAGCACTTGGAATAAACACACACAAACTCATAGCATTCATTGATATAGAAAAAGCTTCTGACAACATTGATTAGATCTGAAGATTCAAAAATCTAAAGATAAATTAGTCTTCTGCATTGTAATCTATCAACTATTATAAAACAGCTATCATTAAAATACATTGATGCTAGCAGTCATAACTCATAGCATTCATTAATATAGAAAAAGCTTCTGACAACATGGACTAGATCTGAAGATAAATTAGTCTTGTGCATTGTAATCTATCAACTATATAAAACAACTGCAGTCATAGGAAAAAAAAGGGAAAGAAGCTAAAATAAGACAAGGATGCAGACTCATGCCATTACTTTAATATTTACATAGAAGAGGCTCTGAAGGAATTCAAAGAAAAAAAATCAGTAGTGGAATAAAGATCAATGGCAGGCTTTATAATACAATAAGATTTGCAGATAACACAGCAGAAAATGAAAAAGAACTACACAAATCACTTGGAGAGATAAATAAACTCCTAAATGAAAGATGCAAGATGAAAATCAATGAGAAAAAAAAACTACAAAAGTAATGAAATGTACCAGGGATGGAGAGCAAATCATAAATATCACAATAGATGAAACAAGATTAATGCAAAATGAGGAAAGGAAGCTTAATAACATCAGATGGGAGAAGTGAAGAGATGGGAAAACAATAACAGCACAAACAAAAAAAAAAGGCATTTAAGAAGAAAAGGACAATACTGATATAAAAGAATGTGATTGAGAACAAGTGTGATTAAAAAAGAGGGAGTTACAAATGAAAAAGTATTAAGAAAGGCAGAAGAAAAAAAGAGACATACTACATACATTGGGGGGGGGGGGGAGAAATAACATGACAGGACACCTATTAAGACACACCTTCTCTCTCCCCAACCAATAATTTAAGGAGAGAGAAGATGTGTAGCTGTAATCCTTCCCCCCCATAAGTGATTCAAGATAAGTGCCAGAAACAAAAACATAGTATCATTATTTAAAAAAAATATTGGTCTTATATCACTTATAAAATGCATGAAGATTTTCTTCACAGACTGATAAATACACTAATATATATATATATATATATATATTTTTTCATATTTGACATCAGTAGGTGCCATATGATCACTGTCTGCATGGTTAGCCTCATTTTGCAAAGGCTTTGCACTTCGCAACCATATGCCTGGTGAAGGAGTGTCCCAGGTTTGATTCCCGTCAAAGACTTGAGGAACTTCCTCAGGTATAGCCAAGTTAGCAGGTCTTGGGCGCAGGCAGTAGGGTTTTTTCTGCCAGTTTATCTGGCGTTTTTCATCCCGCAAGCAGGCAAACCGGACCCGTGAACATACACCTCTACAGCCAAAAATATATACACCCCCCCCCCCAAGTGGCAGACTAGATGACAGGTCGGTTGGGAGTGGTACTAACAAAGAAAGTAGTCACATCTAAGTAACATGCGGACCCTGCATAGGAAGTGGGACTAACGCATAGTGAAAGAAGACGCTGTATGGTCACTGCTGTACCTCACATGGTTTTGGCAATGATGTCTTCTGCTAGAATAAGTGGTAGGGTCACAGATTTCCTTTCCATACAAAGTTTGTAGGACAATCATAGACATCCATGCCCACGGTGGGATTCAAACGTGCAGCCTCTTGGCTGGAGAGTGGACATGCTAACCACTCGGCCAACCAGGCCAGCCACTAATATGTAAGTAGTGAAAATTACTTCATCACTGGTAGTTAGTCTAAAAATTAGCCATTGTGTTAACAATAGCATATTAGGATGCCATTAGAGTAAATCCAGCATAACATGACTAATAAGGTATTGGTCTGAATGGTGAGCCAGTACAAAATTTTTCAAGCTCTTTATATGTTTGTGCACACACGCACAAAGAAAGTACAGAACTTTTTTTTTAAAGAGCAATTAAAAACTTAACTGTGAAGTTTCACACAGAATGTCAAAACTATGGAATGATGTTACTCATGTCAGTTGGATGAAATCAATAAAAAAAAGTTACTAGAATAGGTAGTTAAGTACAGTAATCTACCAATTACTGAACGGTTATATTTGAAAAGCTTGACTGCTCCAATTATGTTATTCCTCCCACCTATATCCAATGTATATATATTTATAGTCAGTCGTGGAGTATAGATAACAATGTATTATATATAATTTTATTTTAGTTTGATTAGAATGTTTAAAATTCATTTCCATGATGGTATATCGACTTAAAGGATCAACATGTTGCATATTCTAAACAATGAACATATAAAAATTAAAATATTTATTGTAAACATAAAAATATATAAGAACAGATACAAATTCTGTATGCTAAGTAATTCACATTATCTCTTTAAAGAGATCTGACATCCCTATAGAATTAATAGTAAATCAGTTCTATAAGGAATTCTATTAATTCAATTTCTAACTTGCTAAAAGTTCTGTAATTTCAAGTGACTATATGAAACTTCTTAATGAAACATTTATTCCATTAATTTCTTCTTTACCCACCTTTATTTAATTTCTTCATTGTTTCCACTCATTCAGTTCTGTCTCTCAAACTCTTTACAACACAATGTCAAAAGGCCTTACTTAACTATTATACTTGCATATATAAAATATATTTTATATATATTACGAAAACTTGCTTAAAGTTTCCGTAATGCATCTTTTCCAATTTTTTTTTCTGAAGTAGGCATGAAGAATAATCAGACAACAGAGTTCCAAATACACTTGCAATAAAAGGAACTTTACTGCAGATTCCATGTTGTTCCTTGGAAAATATTACTTGCTTCTTATATACAAAGGCTTGATACATTATACTGTCCTTCAATTATTAACTTCACAGTTCTTCCTTGGAGAATAATTAAAGATGCACAAAAACTTCTGAGATTAGAGAACTTGGCAGTTTATTAGACCTTTTGGCTCTCCTCTTCCATGTTTTCCTACTCTCTGCTTAGTAGCATTCCGCTTACCCCAGCGACAGCTGTTTTAAAAACAAATAACATGCATACCTGTTACCATGATTCAAAGTGAAACTCAAGTGACAAAATGGCTGCCATTAGTAGCGACTGCTCACTGTAATAGTGTAGGGCATAAGAAGATTACTACAAACAACATACAATAATATACACACAGAATTATTTTCATGTAAGGATTACAACATATGGTAAACAAGTTTTACTACGTAAATTAATTTAAGTCTCCTTTTATATCACTACTGCTTAACCACATGGCAGCTCTGGTAATAGTAATACTAAGTATACAACTGCATTACTAAATGAAAATAAATTACATATATTTTTAGATAATCTTATCATGTAACATTATCAGAAATTGCTGTTCTGATAACTTAAGGGTGAGATAATTTAAGTACATCTACAAGTACATCTACATGGTGATCTGTCAGAAGTCTGTTGACATTGCAAGGGTTGGTTTAATTAAAGGTTCACTGTTTAGAAGAAAAGTTCTTTCTAAATATATATATATATCTAGGAAGAGCTTTTTTATATGATCTGAGAACTCAGAACCAACCAAATACAGAAATAAAAAGAGTAAGATAAAAAGCCTAATCAAAATTTGCATCTACAAAAGCTGAAGGATGATTATGGTCAATGTAATCAACTCTGAACCTGTCCCTATTAATACTGGAAACAGGGAGAAAATCTTTCGTCCATCCCATTAATTTAGTTTTAGCCATGTGTTAGAGAGAGAGACTGTAAAAAGATAACGCAAAGATTAGGATACAAAGATATTTCACTCCTTGTATCAATTTGTTTTCTGCCCTGGAATTCCAGTTCTTATAACTGCTCTACTAACAAAACAAAATGATATTTTAAAAATTAAAAATTTTCTTTGTAATACTTGATAAGTGGAAAATATTTCCTAATTATTTCCGAAATATTTTTCTTTTTACTATTTCTTGCATACAGTGAAAAACAAAAATTTTTGTATTTTTATATATGTTGCCTTGCTACCTTTGTTGTGTCTAACACAAGTGCCTCATTTTCGTCTCCCTACTTAGAGTACCTCTAACAAGTTAATTGTTTCAAAATGTTGCCGAGATAGGTAGTTCTTTGTGAATTTTCTTTTCATATATGCTGAAAGCATTAGAAGTTTATTTTGGTTGCCTTTTAAAAAAAAAGACAGTGGTTGATTCAATGATGTGACATGGATTATTTTTGTTTAATGGTTAGTTGTTGTATACTGGAAGATTCCATTACCAGGATTGAACGATTTCAAAAGAAGGTTCAATCATGTCATAAAGCACGTGTGCAGTATTAGTATAAGAGAAAAAGAGTTGCAAAAAATGATTATCTAAAGAATGGAAACTGATAGTCATTCAAACACATCGAGAGCTATTAAATATCAAAAGTGGTCTAGAGTTTATGTGAAGAATCATCAATAATTGTTGTTTCCCCTTATCGATTAAATTAAGACATTAATTTTCTGCTTTTCCATGTTTACTCTTTTAGACTGTTTTCTGGGAACATAATTACTGAAAACCGGTAATTTTATCACCATAGTCCCATTTTAAATGAGTATATTGTCCTGCATATACGTCTTTTAAATCCTCAGTAGTGCATAGTTACTTACTTTGCGCATAGAGTCCCGTCAACAACATGAGGAGCTTAAGGATCTTCCTCAGCCATAGCCAAGTTAGCCGGTCTTGGGCATGGACAGCAGGGTTTTTCCGCCAGTTTATCTGGTGTTTTTCATCCCGCAAGCAGGCAAACTGATCCAAGGACACACGGATTACAGTCAGAAATACTGACCCAGCCATAGGTCTGATTCGTCAGCCTATGCCGGGTTCCGGAGCCCGGATAAAATTGGGGGGGGGGGGGGGGGGGGGAAGAGCCTAGATGGTACTGTGAACTCCTGTAAAAAGGGGGAACGCAGTATCATTACATGAAATTTATTTTTATGTGAGGCATGGAATATGCCAGACGTGTATCTTCATCACTTTTCTTTAAAAAAATAGTATATATCTAGTCTGCTTATTTCAAGACATGATAAGTAACTTTTGCATGTAAAGTTTTTTTTTTTTCTCTCTCTCTTTGTAAACTAGTTTATATATAATTCCTGGCAGTAAAATTTACAGTGTCCCTAAAATTTCTACATCTAGAAAAGTTGACAATGTGGTATACTTAGGTGGAAGTATTGAATTTGTCTTTATCTTCTTTTAAAAATAGAAATAGTAGAAATGTTTCCAATTCATTAAAATGCATAATATCTACATCGTTCTTATAGATCTCTTAATTTTTCACATAGCTTAGGGCCCCTGGCGGCCACCAGGTCAGACACTCGTTTGATCTGCCTCTGTATATATAAGCACTAAAAGTGTAAATACATTATTTCCATCATTTTTAACTCACCTCATTGAGCATGCATAATTCATTCGAAAGGATGACTGCGATTCTAAGAATTCCCAGGGAAAAAACTTTACACTAAGAATACCAGGATTTATCATCAGTAAATAATACAAATCAGATTACTGATATTTCATTGCTTCAGTTTAAAATGGCTGGAGGGGCCACGGCAAAGAGCTCTGCAGGTCACAGGTGGCCTGCAGGCTATGCATTGAAGACACCTGGTGTAGGATATGATGCCAAGGCTGAATGGGAGAAAGATGATCCATAGAAAAAGAAACATGGGTAAGATTATGGTCAGAAACACCAAAAAGGAGAGCTAAAATGAACAGTGCTGGAGGAAGAGGTTTAAGGAAAGGTCCAGAATGTTGGGATGAGGATTACCTGGGAGGTTGTAGGTTGATGAATGATTTGTTAGATCATTACAGACAGCAAATAATCCTGCTTCTCTTCAGGTCGTCAGGCTTGGTTTGTGACAACAGATAAGGAAAGTCAGTGTGAATTACATATGTTGAAATTTACAAGGAAGATTCTCTCACTCTTTGGGTAATTAGACTACATGTGATCAACTTTCAGAGATAAGTAAACATAAGATGAGATAAAGGATATTCCAAGATATCTTTGGCAATGGATATCAGAATTGAAAAAAAGTGTGTGATGCACCATACTTATGGAAGGTGCATGATGTAATGCAGAGTGTTGAGGTCAACTATAATCACAGAGGATGCCAGCTGTGGTTCAATGATGAATAACATATTGGATTTGAATGCCTATAAGTGGAAATGCACATCACTGTTAGTATGTGCATTTCCTTTGCACATTGGCTTTACTTCATACTTTGCACATTGGCTTTACCAACATCTATGGGTTCAGTAAAGCCAATGTGGAGCCTCAACTCATGAAAATTTCTTTTGCTGGCTTTTTTTTTTTTTTTTAGGGGGGGGGGGATTTTTTTGAATATTTAATTTTAACCTCAGTGACTATTAATTATTAAGCTAACTTTCATGGCAGTGGAATATTGAGAAAATCTATACAACAGAGATGAGGGACTTGTGGACATAAATCCCACACGAAGAGCAAGACCTAAATCCAATCCAGGCCAAAGGGTGGCTAAAGCTTACTTAATAGTTTCGAAAGACTGATAGAAAGTTACAAGAAACGTGCAGTAACAGATGAGCCATCATCTGTTACTGCACAGTATAGTTTGCGACAGTGTACTGGCATAAACAATAAGATGATATAAACTGGGTTTAATAGGTTGGAGATTTCGCTACAGAATGTTAGCCTACTAGTTTTGCCACCTAACTGGTGGCTTTGTCTAGACAAGATAACTCTATACGAAACAGCTTAAAGAACAAAAACAAGCTTAAATTACAACTAATACATAACCGAAGGATGAAAAATATGAAATTCATATGAACCGTTACACGAATGCATGGAGCATAATGTTAGCAGTTGGTCAGTCATTGTTTAGCAGGTGTGTCCTATAACTGGCTGCAAAGTTGAACTCTGATGTGCTGAGCGATCTTATGAGTGATTTCCAGATGTCACCAAGGATCATTCCTTGGTTTCTGTTTGGGCTACTTCTTGAATGGATCTACTGCAGCTTCTTTTATTGAGCGGGAGGTGTAGTCATCTTCTATGTATGGCATAGTATTTTTATTCCATTCAATATTGTGGTTTGTATTGGAAAAATGGAAAGCTAAACCAGAATTGTCTTCTCTTGTTGTTAACATCTCCGATATGTTCCTTTTTTCTTATTTCTAAACTTCTAGAAGTTTGTCCTATGTAATTCGATCAGCAAGAACACAAGATGTGGTAAACTCCAGGGTGTTTGTAGAGATCAATCTTGTCTTTTGTTGACAGTAACAGACTCGAACAGTCTTTATTGATTTGAAAGCGACTCAGATGTTGTGAAGCCTTAGCAGGTTGACAATTCTTTGTGAAACTGTGCCAGCAGAAGGAATGGAAATGGAAGTCCTATAATGAGTTTCTTGGCTTTGCTGTTGGAAGTGGGTGGAGAAAAGAATCCTTTTTATTCATTTTTTTTTGGGTAACCATTGTTTGTTAATGTTTTGAGGATAAGATCTAATTCGTCTGTTAAAACTCTGTCATCTCTTATGATACATGCTGCTCTGTTTTTTAGTATATGTATAAAGTTTAACTTTTGAGAAATGGTGCAAAGAAGCGAAATGCAGGTAACGGCCTGTGTGAGTCAGTTTGTGGTATACATTTAGACCAATGATATTATCTTTCTTGTAGATAGGCTTATACATTGGTAACACGTGACTGTTAAGTTGTTTAAAGAATTTAATTAAAATTTAATTAAATTAAAATTAAAAATTAAAAAATTAATTAAAAGAAACTTTAATAAATACCTCCTATATTTTGGCAATGTCAGATTGTCATCTTCATGGGAACACACAATTATAACACGTGCACACAGGCACTACAAAAAGCAAATTAGGCAGAAGAGAGAAAACTACTGTTGTTCCTAGAGTCCTAAAGGTGGAGTGGATTTGGGGCAGTCTCATGCACCCAAATTTGTTGAGGTTTGGAAAGTTTTTTTTTAGAGCTGTGACTGATTCCATGAACAATCATTCATATTTAAATTTGCTGCGGTGTATTACCATGGCTTTCTTCTAACATATTCTGTGGCGAGTATCCAGAACATGGTCTGCAAGCCCAGAGTGGCTATATTGGTGAAACTGGATATTATCTTTTGTGTTCTGAAATTTTGACATTTGCTGTCTTGCCTGTTTGGCCAAAGTAGGACAGTTTATAGCTGCAAGGGACCTGGTATAGGGGAAGTAGCTGGTCTTTGGTGGAGCGGATAAGGGATGCCAGTTTCTTAAATGGTTTGTAACATATTTTAGTCAGGTCATATTTTTTTAAGATTTTGGTTAACTTTTCAGAGGTGCCCTGGATATAGGGAATGGTGATGGATTTTGTGTAATCTTTGTTCTGAAGGGGGAGGGGGGGGTTGTGGTTAACTGGTTTTAATATTTTTTGAGGGTTGCAGCCATTGGCTTTGAAAGTGTTAAGGATGTGGTTTAGTTCAGTGGTTAGGCCATTGTCATCTGAACAGATTAATTTTGCCCTATTATGTAGTGTTTTTATAATAGGGTTCAAAAGCCATCCTGGCCAACTTCTTTCTGGAGACTTTTAAAGAGAAAGCCTTAAACTGAGCGACACAAAAACCCACTGTTTGGCTTCGCTACGTTGATGATGATGATGTGTTCGCTATTTGGCCACATGGCTCAGATACACTCCACTCCTTCTTAACACACTTAAACAACCAACATCCCAGAATCCAGTTCACCTTGGAAAAAGAGAAAAAAATAGACTCCCTTTCCTAGACACTCTAATCACTTGCCAGCCTGATGGATCCTTGGCTTTCTCTGTTTACAGAAAACCTACCCATACAGGCAGATACATTCACCAGCAATTCCTCCCCCCCCCCCCTCACAACAATATGGGGTTATAAAAACACTATATAACAGGGCAAAATTAATCTGTTCAGATGACAACGCCCTAACCACTGAACTAAACCACATCTTTAACACTTTCATAGCCAATGGCTACAATCCCCAAAAATATTAAAACCAGTAAACCACAATCCCCCCCCCCACCAATTCATCATAACAAAGATTACACTAAATCTAACAGATAAGCTTAGGTGTTGATGGTTATTCATGACTTATTTTTCATCCATCACCATTCCCTATATCCGGGGTAAATCTGAAAAGTTAACCAAAATCTTACAAAAATATGACCTGACTTCTTGTTACAAACCATTTAAGAAACTGGCATCTCTTATCCGCTCCACCAAAGACCAGCCACTTCCCCAAGACCTACCTGGGGTATACCAGGTCCTTTGCAGCTGCAAACTGTCCTACTTTGGCCAAACAGGCAGGACAGCAAATGTCAGGATTTCAGAACACAAAGACAACACCCGGTTTCACCAATACAGCCACTCTGGGATTGCAGACCATGCTCTGATAGCTACCACAGAATAAGTAGGAAGAAAGCCACATTAATACACCGCAGCAAATTTAAATATGAATGATTGTTCATGGAATCAGCCTCAGCTCTAAAAAAATTTCCAAACCTCAACAAATTTGGGTGCATGAGACTGCCCCAAATTTGGAAAGCTTGCATCTTGAGAACTTCAGCCCAACAGCCAAGACAACCCAATATAGCCTGCTAAGGGGCACCTTTAGGACTCTAGGGAACAACAGTAGTTTTCTCTCTTTTTGCCTCATTTGCTTTTTGTAGTGCCTGTGTGCATGTGTCATAATTGTATGTTCCCATGAAGATGACAAATGTGACATTGCCAAAATATAGGAGGTATTTATTAAAGTTTCTTTTAATTAATATTCCAGTTTATGTTGTAAATTCCTTAAATAATTTAATTCTATTTAAATTATTTAAGGAATTCTATTATCCATTTGTGTTTTGATTAATATGTCTAAAAAAGGTAATTTTCTTTCATTTTCGAGTTCTAAGGTGAACTTGATTTTTTGGTGAAACGAGTTAATGGAAGTTAGGAAATCATATAATTCTTCCTCACTATGTTTCCACATGATAAACATGTCGTCGACATACCTCCAACATACTGATGGTTTTGGATCCGTGTGTGACAAGACATCTTTTTCCAACTTTTCCATGTATAAGTCTGCATGGAGGAGATAGAGGACTTCTCATTGCGAGGCCTGACAGCTGTTTATAGATCTTTCCATTCCACTTGAAAAAATTGGAATTTAGGCAATGTCTATCATGTTGAGCGATGTTTTGAGGAAATAGATTGTCTAATGAGAGTCACGACTTCATTCACTGGGACATTCGTAAACAAAGACGCAACATCTAGGCTAGCAAGAATGTCTGTTCTTGATACTGAGACATTTAACTTTTCAATGAAATGTTGTGTATTTTTGATATGCCTGTATTTTGAATGTATGCTTTCAGAAGACGGGCGAGATATTTGGATAGTAAATAAGTTGGGGAGTTTATTCCATCCACAATTGGATAAAGAGGTATCTCGGTTTTCTGCACTTTTGGTGAACCATATAAACGTGGAGTTAACGGATGCATGGACTTCAGTTTCTTTTTAAGATCTGTTGGCAATGTATCCATGTTACGTAGAAGGTTGTAGGTTTCTATGTGGTTCGTCCAAGTAGGGTCTGAGACTAATTGACAGTAAGTGGATGTGTCCGAAAGTAAAATCAAAGTAAATCTCCGACCTTTTAAACCCAGTTTATATCATATTATAAAATAGTGGTCGAAAAAAAGACAACATTCATCATGGCATATACAATATCATAGATGGCTACAGCAACAACTTATCCCACAGCATACCACTACTCTCACCTAATAATAAGCAGCTACAGTGAACACAAGAAAACCAATTCAATGGACCAAGTAACTATTTTCCACTTTGGATAATGCAAGTTGCTGACAGTGATGGTGCGGAGAAGATTTTTCTTTCACATCTCCCGATATTGGTACATATTTGATGCCAACCTTTTACATTCACAATTTGTCCATTTGGTAATGGTTATTTCACACAGGATAAAGTGACTGTGCACCTCATAAGAATACAAATCAGGCAGATGATGGTGATAAAGTGCTGGCATGTCACAAGGTTGGCTGCAGTTCTGTGTCAGAAATTACTGGAGACAATCAAATTTGCAAGCATGTAAAATGCTTTCAGCACTCCGCAACCCATAATAACTGAAGCTATTCTGGGGACTAAAGGATGAAACCTCACTTTTAGTTTGATGTATTCAACACTTGACATTAAAGAATATAATGAACATTAACTGAATGCTAGTGGAATGAAAAAACTAGGGTGTTCATGCTTAATGAATTGATTTTCTAAATAAGAACATGCCCAAAATATAAACATTATTTGCATATTTAGAAATTACAAACAAATAATTCTTACCTGGTACAGTCCGGGTGCTTATGCTACTGTTTGGGTTCAAAGAGAGAGCACTATCAAGGAACTCACTTTGAGTTTCTTCAGTACTGTAATATGTGTGAGGGAAAAAAAAAGTCAATTTAAACAGTTCATATAAACCCAAATATGATATGATTTATACTAATCTTTTTTATACTAATTGTATTAGTTTAGTGATACAATTAATGGTTAATTTGTTCAGAATTAGTATGGTCTTTAGGCATCTAAAGATTATGCAAGTTTCTTTTCTTTTCTTTTGGATTTTTAATGATACACAATAAATCACGTGCCAAGTCTAGGATTAAGAAACATACATAAAATAATTTGAAATTTTATATACTTCAACTTTTTTATATATGTTTTATGAGCTGGATATATTAAACGTACTAGTTTTCTAAAGTGACTAGATCTTTTCTTAGCTAGAAGCAACAGGATGGAATTACACTTCATTCTATGTAATCGTCTACCTCATCCATAAATATCTATGATGTTTATGAATGAGGTAGACACTTTTCATTGCTAACTCTGAGACCACACCTTGATTACTAAAAAATTTTTCATATCACCACAGGTGATATGAAAAAAATAAGAAGGTTTGGATTCTAGAGTATTGAGTAAAGTAGAGTAAGCATTTCAGTGCAACTTCCCCTCCTTTTTCTCAAAGAGAGTTATGAAGCCTGTCAGTGAAAGCCTTCAAGGAAGCCCACAAGCTAAAGCAAAAGAGCTAGACACTCAAAACATCAACTCTGAAGAAACATAGTCATCATATCTACTTACAACATCTGTATCCCCTTGAAATCTGGAAAATTCCATGAACTTTGCACCAGAGCAGAGTCTGTCCAAGAATACAGGTGGAGATCAGATTTTGAATGGAACAAAGTCACATCAAGTTGCAAAAGAAACGGACTTTCATCTATACATCAACAGACAAATCTGCGAATGGAGGGATCAGAAACCTAGTCAACAAAAAAATCTATAATCACATCTCATCTCCAAAGTCTCTGAGGGAATAATGGTCATAATTTTAAACTCACACCGAAAAGCAACAATAATCTGTGCATCCACTAAGACTTCAGATGAAAACTCCAATACTTTCTACAATCAACTGTCAGACTTTCTCTACACTGTTCCAACACAGTCTCCACATCATAGGGGAAGGATCTTAATGCACAAATAGAATCAGATGTTTCAGGAATCAAAAAAATATAGAGCCTTTTTATGTACCACATAACAACGAATAAAAATGGATATTTTCAAGCTGAAGTATGCAACACCTGTGACCTTATCAATCTACAAAGCAAATTTCCACACAAATCTGGAAGCAAATAGACATGGGAACAAGATCACAAATTGATCATATTTAATCAATAAAAAGTGAGTGAAATCAACTCAAAATTGCAGAGCTCACAATAGTGTAGAACTACATTCTGATCATAGAATAAGTGCGTATATAAAACTTCATTTCGATGCTTTTAAACCTAAAACAAAATATCACTAGAATGACCTAACTCTTCCTACTACACAAACTATGAAGAAGCACTACAACACAAACTGATGGAATGCTCAATGCCTGAAGAAACATCCCTGAACTTTGCTCATATTGTACAATCCATCCATAAAGTAGCAGCAAAAACTTTGATTGTGAACACTTCATCTTTTTTCTTTTTTTAAAGGAAAGAAATGGGTAATGCACACCACTGAAGAATTGGGAAAGAAACACAATGACATTAAGCAGCAAAAGAGGAATCAGAGGACATGCAATCTACATGCGCAGTTAAAAGAACTAAATGAAGTATATATATACAGGGTGTTCGGGATAAATTTGACAGTTTCGTAAGGAAAAAGAAAATCTTCTTTGTATCTATTAAATTTAATGAATTGACAAAAAAATATTACAGGCAGAGTTAATTACAATACTATCAACAAGATTTACTCAAAATAACCACCATTAGCATCGATCACAGCTTCAATTCTGCTTCGGAACCTCGAACAAGCTGATGCTACAGTCTCCCTGGGAAGGGCCGCAAAAACTGTTTTAATTTTATCCATTAACTGGGCTTTTGTATTACTGGAAGTGCGATTGGTGTCTTTTTCAACTGCGCCCCATACAAAATAATCCATGGGGTTAAGGTCTGGGGAGTTTGGAGGCCAAACATTTGGACTGGTGAAGTCGTAGAAATTTTCAGACAACCATTTTTGACTTTTCCCAGAGGTGTGGCAAGGGGCCGAATCCTGCTGCCATACATACGGCCTACCATTGGCTACCCTTGTTATCCAGGGCTTGACTACAGTTAGCAACTCCACGAACAAAGCCCGAATTCCAATGCCAGGGTTCTTCAACACCTGTTCCTGCAGATTTGCGAGGAATTCTGCTGTACGAACGCAATCAGATCGTCTGCTAGGGATCTTTCTTCTTGCTACATCCTCGTAGTCACCATTGCAAGTCTCTAGTTCATGCCTGATTGTTTTTACTGTATTCAGGGAGCATTGGGCAGCAGTCGTAATATCCTTATTTTGATGGCGGGCACGAATCATCATGATACAAGTTATTCTCTTCCATGATTCAGGTGGGTTCCAGCTATCCATCCTTTCTGACATCTTGTATATGAATGAAGAAGGGTCCAAACTTTTAAATGAAGAGAAGTGTGTGTTAATACATGTAACTTACGGAAAAATATAATTAATTATAAATATGTCAAATTTATCCCGAACACCCTGTATATATATCCTTTCAAAATGAAAAGGAAAACCATATCTAGGCTAGTCAAAAATTAGAACCATCAAAAGACCTATAAAACCAGAGAAACGTACCAGGAAGCTAATTCCTTCTACACCAGAGAGAGGAAGAAAACTAAGAATAAAAGCTAAAAATGGCAAAATATCTGAAGATAAATCTAAGAACTCTTACTATGGGAGAACCACTTTGAAAAACTATTGAATAATTCATTTAACTTCAATACAGATAACCTACCAGAAATAATAATCCAAAAAGAACCTCTGATCACATGTAAAAAATTTTATGATGCAAGAATTTGAAACTGCACTAAAAGCACAAAAGAATGAAAGAACTTGGATTAGACGGTATAAGCTATTAAACATGGAGGAAAAGGGCTTTAGAAACTATTGTTAATTATCTGTAATACAGCTCTAGCTATATCCAATATTCCATCACAATGAAGAGAAGGCTTAATAATACCAACACACCAGAAATTTGAACAACCCAGAAAATTACAGAGGAATCACACCACTTCCTACAACACTAAAAATCTATAACAGGGAGGCTCTTCGGCACCTTATCCTTGATTATATATTGAGACTCACAGAAAATGAATATGGATTAATTCTTGGAGTTTCAGAAGGACAAACCCACATAAGCAGTATCTGTTTTGTAGATGTTGTATTGATTAATATTCAAACTTCCAAAACCGCTTAGATAATTTATTTAAAAATGCAGCACTGATCGGGTTGGCAGGCATTAGTAGTAAAACTAAAGCCCTAAAGAACAGAATAGAAGGAAATATTTAGCCACATTCTTGAAGGTTTAAGTACCTTGGTTCCTACGCTGAACTCTGACATAGTGAAAAGAAAACACAAAGTACTTCAGTTCCATAAAAGTTTAATATCTGGAAATCCAATCTCATCACCACAAATACCAAAATTCACCTGTACAAAACCACCAGTCGGGCCATATTTACATATGGTGATGGTGCCCAAGCATGGAACATCCTTACTCAACAACAGTTAATATATCAATAGCTTTGGAAGAACATGCCTTCAAACATTGCTAGGATATACACGGCAAGATCACATTCCCAATAGTGTTATTCTTGAAGAAAGCCAGCAAAGACCCTTAACAGAAATAAATCAAAAAAATTAACTAAGATGGTTGGGACACCAACTTAGACATCTACCTTCACCTACATTCAGTATTCTTGCTCTCTCTACAGCATAACTAATGGACATGGAGGGAGAGGAAGACCAAGGAAACAGTTCTGGCAATATATAAGCAAACTCCTTTATTGAAGATGAGACTCAGGAATCATCTGACATTTATCAATTGGTAAAAAAACAGAGCAACCTAGCTCACTTTTATCTAATAGGCTAACTCCATGGGCTATTAGCTATATAAACATTTCTGCATATAATTCTTTATTCATACATGAATAAATGATGACTATGTTCAATTTAGCTGTACCACACTGCTTGAGTGGAGGAAGATGCCACTATTCATAGGATTCCCAATGCCAAAATGAGTGCAGTCTTCAAAAGTTAAATCTTTTCATAATTTCCACAAATCTTTTGTAGTTCTTTCAGTATCCAGGGATAAATGCAACACAAAACTGAATTATTGCTAGTCGACTACCAGTAAACACCTGATGGCAACTAGCACTGTGTCATCATTGCATGAATAATATTTAAGTTTCTGATTATTTGATAAACAATGATGCAACAAAATTCAAAAGCATTATGAGAATTTTGATGATTACCCTGATAAGAATTTCAGAATATTTTCCTTCAAACAATGATATGACCCCAGCATTTGTGTCATCATTCGAGTCATTATGTAGTTAAAACCTACCTCGCAGGTAAAACTTTGCATCCTTTATTAAAAATAGTTTATTGCTTAAAAAAAAATCTCAAAACTTCATCCTCACTCTGATGATCTCTTAATCAGCCTGGATATTTGTATCTCTCTTCACATGTTTCTCTAGATGAAACTAGCCAATTTCTGGTAGGACTGAACTCATGCATTGTAACTCTTGGTTTCTTTTTTCTAAGTTAGTGGAAATTCTGTAAGACCTATTGCATAGGGAATGGACGATGATTATTTTCTGCACTGGATGATGATGTGATGTGGAATGTAGGTAACATCCTGAGTTTGCTGGCTAACTATACACTAAGAAATTGAGTATGTTTTGTTCAGATATCTCAACAAGTGTACCAAAAAGTGGTAAAGACCAATTTGTCTCTAATTTAACAGCAAATTCAATTCATGGATGAAGGAGGCTGTCGATGGAGGTGATGAAATCTTCTAATTGGAGAATAGAACCAGGCAAGATGATGAAAATGTCGTCAACATACAAGGGTGGTCTGAAGAGTTCTCAGCCTTGACCACAGATGGCAACAATATCGGCATGATTTTTTTTTTTTTCCAATTTGGTACATCTATCATAAGCATCCATGTGAAACTGCAAGTCATTCTATCAATTGGTTTTATACAGCTGAAGCAAAAGTGTTGTCTGTATCCCTTGAAATGGATAAAATTGAGTATAGTGCAGTTATAAAATTCTTTGTAAAAGAAGGTTTAATGCCAAAAAAAATTCATTCAAAGTTCATAAAAGTTTATGGGCACTCTTCTCCTTCATTTTCGACAATTAAGAAATGGGCTGCTGAGTTTAACCTTGGCTGTACCAGCCTTGAAAATGATCCATGTGAAGGATGCCCAAAAAGTGTAACAACACCATAAATCATTGATCGAGTGCACGATATGGTATTGGATGACCAGCAAGTCGAAGCGCATGAAATTGCTGAGACTATAGGTATTTCAAAAGAAGGTGTAGGATATATTTTGCATGAAGATTGCAAATGAAAAAACTTTGCACAAGATGGGTGCCCCGCTTGCTCACAGCAGATCAAATACGCACTCGCATGAAAATTTCTGAACAGTGCTTGGAGCATTTCAACAAGAATAAAACTGATTTTGTATGTCGATTTATTACTATGGATGAGACTTGGATTCACCATTATTACACAGAAGAAGCTGGTTGTTTGGCGCAAAGATGACAAAGTCTGTTCCATCAGCAGGAAAGATCATGGCATCAGTGTTTTGGGATGCTAAAGGCATTTTTGTTTATTAATTATCTTGAAAAGAGTAAAAACAATAACCAGGGAATATTATTCCAATCTTTTAACCAGACCAGACGAAAAAATTTGTGAGAAAAAACCTGGTTTGCAAAAGAAAAAAATGAAAAAATTAAGGGACCTGCACTATGAATTGTTAGAACATCCAACCTATTCCCCAGATTTGGCTCCCTCTGACTTCTATCTCTTCTCAAAACTAAAACTTTTCCTCACTGGTCAGCGTTTTTCTTCGAATTAAGAGGTGATTGCAGCTGTAGAGGGGTATTTTGCAGATCTTACTGAGAACCACTACAGGGATGGGATAATGGCACCACTGGAATAAATGTATTAGTCTTAAGGGAGATTATGTTGAAAAATAAAAATAATTTTGAAATTATAAACTCTTTTTTTTTCATTGTTAGGCCGAGAACTTTTCAGACCACTCTCCTATCTTCACTAAATTTTAGGTTGTGTTCTTTTATAGTGAAAGGTTCCCTCATCTCTCTCCTTTCAAAGCACTCCATGAATAGGTTTGCCAACAAAGGGGGGAGGAGCCTATTGCCAATCCTTCTTTCCCAATGTTCAAGATACTCATTCTGGAATTTGAAAAATGTGCTATTGATATAATGTTCAGAGAGGTCCATTATGTCTGTTATGTCTGGTGGAACAGGTCTTGTAATAACTACAAGGTTTCTATTCTTGGTATGCTAATGAACAGATTTACTATGTCTATGCTTGGAAGTATATATCAATAGGATCCATTGTGGTGTTTTTGTGCTTTCTATGAAGTGTATTGTATTGGCCAGTGTAAGGGCTCAGTAGGTTTGATAGATATTTTTGACAGCCCCACCCAAACAAAGAATACAATGCTATTATTGGAGAGTATTATCTTGCATCAATAATAGGTCTGGAAATGGAAATATACCCCAAGGGGTCATGACAGTGATATCTGAACTGATGGTAAGTCATTGCTTTAGAGAGTGAATAAATTTGAAACAATAAGAATTACACAAAAGCTTTTTTGGAATAGGTTAACTTCCCCCACCCACCCGCAGTGTAGAGACATTGAGTTAATCCTCATTTCTTAAGGTGAGGCCAAAAGTTCACCACAAAGTGTGCTTTAAGAATTTTCCAACACATAAGATGGGAGCTTTCACAAATTTTGGGTAGTTATCCTAATTAATACTCATGTTTCATGTGTTTCATAAATTGTAATTACTATTTGCTTATATAAACATTTTTCTTGAACTCTTGGATGATAAAAGTATCAACTATCTTTATTTGCAAAGAATAAATGGAAAACTAGAGCAATGAAAAGAAAATAGTTTTATAGAGATAAAACGGAATAATTTAAAAAATGAATTAATAAATGCAGCAACAGAATGCCTTGGAACAAAGTAAATGGAAGAGGAGAAAGGGAATAAGAAACTGGGATGAAAACATTGAAGTATAAGAAGCACATAAACAATGGATAAATATAAAATCACTAGAAGCAAAAATGAATTATAAATACAAACGAGAAATAGAAAAAAAAAAAGCTTGCCGAAAAAAAGAATAGAGAAACATGGGATAATTTCATAGCAAAAGTGGAAAGAGATCTTATAGTAAAGAGACCAAATACATACAAAATTCTAAGGAATAAGAATAAGGAAGTAAAGGAAAAAGTGAAGCTTGAAATAATCAAAGAGAAACCATGGCTGGACTTCTTCCAAAACTTATGGCAAGATAGTAATGAATCTAAAACTGACATAATGCAAACTACTAACTATACAGTAGAAGAAACAAAAAATTCGACAAGCAATACAGCAAAGCAAATTAGAAAAATCCCCTGGAGGTGATTGAATAAATACAGAACTTATGAAATATGCAAGCATCCTGTTTATCAAGTGACTTTTTTAAATATTTAAAAATATCTGGTAGCAAGGAAAAATCCCAGAAAGTTGGATTAAGGCAATTATCATCCCAATATATAAAAAAGGAGATAAATGCAACTGTGAAAACTACAGAGGAATAAGTCTTCAAAATATTTGTTATATGTTATATGCATGAATATTAACTTCCAAACTTAAATCATATGTAGAAGATAAGCTTTGCAAAGAACAAAATGGATTTTGAAAAGGACGATCGTGCATTGACCCAGCTTTTATATTAAAAATTACGAATACAACATAAAAATGCACATAGCATTTGTAGACTACCAGAAAGCCTTTGAGAGTCTTAAGGAACAAACTGTGGACCATACTCAAGAATCTAAACATTCCAAATACATGATAATTACAAGAATCTAAACATTCCAAATACATGATAGTTATTGCAGCTGCCTGCTGCAATAACTATCATGTATCAGAACAACCAAATAGCTATAAGAATCAATGAAAAGTTACAGAATGGAAATCAATGAACAGAGGGGGGGGGGTCCATCAAGGGTGCCCAATGTCACTGCTGTTATTTAATATCTATATAGATGAAATAGTACAGAAATGGAAGAAAAATATAAAACTGGCATTTAAACTGGATTGTGGAACCTATACTTAATACCCTTTTGTTTGCAGATGATCAAATAATCATAGCAAGAAGTGAAGATGAACTCCAAAAATCAATATACATCTTAAACATAAGTGCAAAAAAAATACAAAAATCATGGCCTTTAAAGGACCATTTCCAGTCAGAAGTAAAATCATGATTGAAAATAAAATTTTACAACAAATTAACTGCTTCAAATACCTTGGATGTGCTGTATCATATACAAAAAAAGCAGACATTGACATCAAAATTTCAAATTTTCTGAAGATAACAGGAATGATCAATAAATTTTCAAACTTAACCAAGTTCAAAAGCATACATAAGAATTTATAAGAGTTAAAAAAGTTATAAACATTTATAAGATTTATGAAGTTCTGACAAGACCTTCTCTACTGTGTGGAAGTGAATTATGGACAATAAAAACTGAAGAAGAAAAAAGAATAGAAATGGAGAAATGAAATTCAGGCAAGAGACAGTAGGCTATACTCTCTGGGACAAAAGAAGAAGCACAGCAATATGTAAAGAACTAAAAATAGACTCAAGTATTGGATGAAGAATATGAATACCCAAAGACATCCCCCCCCCCCCAAAAAAAAAACTCCGATAACATCCAGTTGGGGGATATAGAAGTCAGAGATGAACAAGTAAAAGATGGAAAGAGAGCGAAACAAGCCACTGGGCCTCAGCCACTCATTTTTCTCTTCTAGAAAATTATGAACAGTATTTTTCAGTTTCCAAAATCTACTCAGAACTGGTCTTCTAGAAAGCCAGCATAACTCGCAATGAAGAATGAGATATCCGTATTCCAAATCTAACATTTCACAATATTCTCTGAATTGTCTTCTGTTTAATCCTATTGCTCTAATTTTATTCATGCACTTTACAACCAGTAACAACATAACATGCGGCAAATTTAATGTTTTTCCACATAGTGACTCTTGGTGTATAATGCAGCGATATTTTAGTAAAGGACGACAGAAAAAGTTTTAAAGTAAAGTTATAGTCCCAGCAGCTTTATCTATTACTGACGGTGCTCTATCAGCACAAACACTGATGAGTTTATTAGAATCTATTTGTAGATTTTCTAGGCATGATTTTACTTTCTCAAATATGTCTTATCCTCTTGTTTTCCATGAAGCAATTCAAGACCAATAAGTTCTTCAAAAATTATCAATTCCTCTTATAAAAATGGTTAACTGGGCTACATCACATATGCCATCAGATTTGTCCAAAGTTAAAGAAAAGAAAGTACAAGCAAGGACAAGGTCTTTCAGTTGCTCAGATACATCATGACTTCTTTTAACAAACATATTTTGTCTTCTTTTGATTTCTTCCTTTTTCTTAATGACATTCTCTCTAACTCAGACCCAAGCACTAGCTTCAATTATCCTTTTATTTCAGTCTGATGTTGTGTTTTTAGTGTCAATTAAGATCATTTTTTATTATGTGAGAAAGTGTTTTCGCAAACAACGCACAATGGTTTCCCTGACAGATTTGCTATAAATAAGAACTCACTATACTTAAATATAAAGAGCCAACAGGCTTCATTTCTGCGATATAAACATTAATTAAATTAAGGAGATATTAGATCCCACATTATTTTAAAATTTATTTTAAAATACCGAATAAGAAACTCAAAGATTGGAATCAGAGAGTTTCATGCCGAATATAGTATAAAAAACTATAAAGTATCGGCGAATACTAGCATGAGCTAAATGCAAGTAGTCCTAGAATGTAGTACAAACACGGGCAACTCGTTGCAAAGGTGGGTAAAGTTCTGATCGCTATTCTTGGTATTTTCCATAATGTAAATCTTCGAGTTTCTTATTCGGTTTTAAAACAATGTGGGATCTAATATCCCCTTAATTTAATTAAGAACTCGTGTCTCCATTGTTCATTGAATTCACGCTTACTATCAACTTCTGTTTTTCTTGCACTCATTTTCTTTTGAGCTGTGATAGGTAACTGAATGTAAAAACAAGACTTAATTTTCAAAAAAGTACAAACTACACATATAATTTCTTGGTATCTTTAATTTGCAAATGTTCACACAGGACAAACAAAGCACAACTCCTTAGCGCATGAGCATCAATTGTAAACTGACTGACAAAAACCTGCAACATACTGCTGTCACTAACACTTGTCACCTCAGAATCAAACAAGTGAATGGGCAAAAGATGTGTGTGAAACAATAAAATCGCTAAAAATAATTACCAAGTTTTAGCTTTTTTCTACAAATTGGTTTTTGGTTAATTCTTTTTGCATAAATAGGCTTAATTTTTTATTATTATCACTGGGGTTCTAATGCGCCACTTTTGGCACATGTGCCATTGGTTGTCATCCCTGGTCTAGCCATTGCAAGGTACTCTCCCTAGTAGAAGCATAGGTTTTGGGACCCACAGTCAAGTTTTGATCTTATCAATGCCTTATGTAAATAAAGCAGAAAACATCTCTCAGCACCATAAGAGGTGGAAGATAAGGTGCAAATGTTCACATACTTTACAGCACTTGACTCATAACTGATGTGAAGGAGGAAACTGAATTTTTAAATACATGTGCCAAGAACCTAGCTTCTGGTGCAACTGGAATTAATGTTTGGCTCGGTCAAGGTAAACATGCCTGCAGCAAATGTGCACACAAACTATCTACTACTGAAAATCTGAGCCCATTTACAAGCATCCATTTTAAGAGATGGTCAGTGGCTTGGTGCAGGTGTCTTTCTATTACCCTCATGCCGGCCTGGTTGGCCGAGTGGTTAGCATATCCGCTCTCCAGCCAAAAGGCTGCAGCTTCGAATCCCGCCATGGACATGGATGTTTGTGATTGTCTGTGGACAGTAGATGGCATTGGTATAGATGAGGGGGGGGGGGGGTTGTGGATGAGGTTGAGTGGTGGAGATGGAGAGTTGTAGAGTAGGTGCCCTCCCTTGATGAGTCTTAGAACTCCTTGGAGGTGTCAAATGATAATAATAATTTTAGAGTTCTTGGTCAAGGTAAACATACCTACAGCAAATATGCACATAAACTATCTACTACTGAAAATCTGAACCCATTTACAAGTATCTATTTTAAGAGATGGGCAGTGGCTTGGTGCAGGTGTCTTTCTATTATCCTCATATTACATGAATGACAGAAAATGGTAGTCATTCATATAAAGATCATTACTTACTGTCAGAGGAAGTTATTCTGTCATCAATTTGATCTTGACTACAAAAAAGCATAATCCATAAAAACTGAACAACCTTGTGGGACTCCCCTCTTCTTGGGTATACATTGGGAGAGAATAATTCCCACTAGGACTTGAATCCAAATCTTCAAGCAGTGTTACATATGTTTGTTCCACATCAAACATAACTGATGCTAAATGTTCTCATTTTAAGGAGGCATCTCTAATGGATGACTCCCTAGCGTTCCAGTAGGATTAGTAGAATGGTATTTTCAGAAGACAGATTGTGTTAGGTCATTTCTCTTCAGCAACCATGAAGGATGAGAGTTAACCAATTTTTTCAAAAACATTGCACAAGCAGCTGGTCAGAGCAACATTTGTATTCACTTTACCTCAGCAATAGAGCCTTGATGCTGTTGATGTCTTGTCAGAATCAATGAAAACTCCATTGTAGGAATGTTTCTCATTATTTCGTTTTTGATGGTAACATCTGGCTTCCTATGTCGAGAGATTGTTTTAATTAGTCTTGGATTTTCCATTTTTGAGAATTGTGAACAGCCAAAATCCACCATTTCTACTTCTGTAAAAGTATCCAAGACATCATCATATTCCACTCCCTCAAGGACACTTGGTTCTCTGGAGATAGCAAGCAAGTCATATCTTTTAGGGATTTTGTAGTTGAGAAAGCAGGATTAACATATGTGTCAATGTCCCAAATGACACTTTGCCTTCTAGGCATATGAGGGTTTAGCAGATGTTGTTGCTATTTCCTCTTCACCTTCGGATAGGATATTCATGTTCGTTGTTCTGTTTTTAATTTTTATGTCGCCTTTACATCCTTCCACCTTTGGCATGCTCTGAAGTATGCTGTGGCCTCCCTTACAGTTAGAGCATTTTGGTATTTTGCTCTTACAGTCTTTATTCTGTCATCTGTCATGAAAAAGTCATGACAGGCATTTTGAGAATAACTATTTCTGACATTTAAAGCAGTGTAAAGAGTTTGGGATATAGAGTCTCACTAGAGAGTTGTGATAACCTGCTTTGACAGAGGTTGATTGTTGAAGTCAAGGATGATATTCTTGATGAGAACCAGATGCTATTCCAACATATAGCAGGGTTTTTTCTCCCGGAAACTCGGGTTTTTCATCCCGCATACAGACAAATCAGTCCTTCAGAACACACACAATTTACAGAATCTTGGAGTGATGGTGGACAACAGGCTGAAGTTTGTACAAACATGATAAAAACTACATAGATGATAATGAAGCAGACATGGACACTGTCATAAGGAAAACATTCTGCCACTTTATCATGGTATGTATTACACTGTTCAAATCTGGTTTCCAAGAATCTGGAGATAGAGATGAAGAAACAGCGTACAGATTATAGTACACAGACAAGTAACCATATGACATCACAAGTAAAATGTTGAATATGAAGAAGGGGTTGAGAAAATGCTATTATTCCTCATCTTATACTATGACTCACTATTCTATAAAATCTCTGGTAAAAACATCTTATATGATAGAGCGCAGATAAAATATTTCAGTATGGGAGTAGAAAGAAGAATCAAGAGAGTAATCTTTATAACTGAAGTAGGATTGTGGTTATCAAGATTATCAGATTATTTCCTTTAAAGAGAGATTTTATTTGGACTCACTGGAGGTGCTTATTATATTAACATTCATACCATGCTGTGTCTTGTAAGTATGAAGAGAACCCACTTGATTGTATATCACATACCTTAATACTGGGCAGACACATTTTTAAAAATTAGTGCGTGCGCACGCGCACACACACACACACACACACACACACACACACGCGCGCGCGCACACACACACACACACACACGCGCGCGCGCACGCACACACACACACACACACACACACGTGTAGGGAGCCTGTGTAGCTCAGTAAAAGTGGTGTTTGCACTCCTCAGGGCCAAACAGCCCGAAGATAAACTTTGAGTTCAAGTCTAGTTGCCGACTAGAGGAACTTTTACTAAGCCTTTGTTCGGTTCCCAAGTTAGTCGATCTCTGGCATGGGCAAGCAGATTTTTTTTCTCCCGGGATCTCGGGTTTCTCGTCCCATAAACTCGAGAAAATCGACCATAGAAGCCACTACTTCAGACATTAAAAATATTGTGTTAGGGTTAGAGATCATGAGGTGGCAGCACTTGCTGTGCAGTATCTTCACTGTGGGTTGCTTAATTAGTGATAGCCTTGGACCAGCTATCTCTGATTGGCTACCAATGGAGATTGAACTGCCCACTCAGTGTCCAAAAGTTAGATAGGGCTAAAACGGCCTTGCCTACTCCCTATACGGGAATTAAAAAAAGGCATTAGCTGATATATGTGATATAGATAAATATAGATCAATTTTTTTCTTGGTAAATATTTATGTAAAACTAATATTTGCAAATTGTCTAAATGCTATCAAAAGTAACATTATCTTATTTCAAGTCATTAAAAAAAAAAAAATTTAACTTTTCAAAACACTCTGCATTACATAAGATACTGTTTTCTTTGCATAGTAACCAAGCAATATTTTGCTTTTATCTCATCCTATTTTATCCACAAAAATCATTTCCCCCACCTCCAGCAATACTGAAGTATCGCTATAGGAATATTTCAATAATTATGAGTTACTAAGAACACTTACACATTTTCTAGATTTTATTTTTTAATTTAATTAAGTGCTGCAAAAGAAGGAGGCAGGATGTGAACTCAACATAGAGAAAAATTTGCATGTATGTTCCAATTATCAATCAATTAACTAAATTTGCGATGATATTTAATTTTTCACTGATTTCAAGTAGTCAGTGAAAAATTAAACCTGGGGTAGAATTCCATTCTTATCTACCTAAAATACAATTTTAGGTCACTGAAAATACAATTACGCATTGCATTAAACACGTGTGCATGCACATGCTAAAGCTGCTGTTACTTTTATAAAATAATCCTGTGATTTTATTTACAAAAGAAAATTATTCCTATATCCTGTAACATGATATATCACAAATCCTGCATCAAATAAAGCATCAAAATATCTTTTTAACACTTTTTCACCCAATGTGATTCAAAAATTTTTTTTAAAAACTTAAGGATTAGAATGTCTTTTCATCGAAGTAAATTCCAAAAACTAAAAATAGTTCCTTCTGGATAAAAGAATAGAAGGATCAAAAATTCTTAGAATAAATTTTCCTTATTAATCATTTTGACAGGTCTGTGAAGCCCTGTGGAAAAGGTGTTTGCATTCATAGTGTTAGGCCGCCTGAAGAAAGACTGTTCTGTCAATTGTAGTCACCAACTAGAAATTTTTCTAAATCTTCCTTCAAATAGTTCTCAAATTGGTCAATCACTGGCATGGTTTTTTTTTTTCCTCCTAGAAAAAAGAAAATCAACCTTAGAACCCACATTATTTTAATCAATAATGTATTGCATTAGAACCCACGAGATGGTGAGAGGAGCCCACGATACCCTCTTTAATGGAAGCCATTTATTAAAAGTGAGTTTGGGCAAGATATCTCTGACTGGCTAAGGGAAGGTGAGTGACTGTCCAGACTAGGCTCATAAAATAGAATGGAGCCTAAATACCAGCAGTATGCTGCATTTAATTTTTTTTTATTTTGCCAAGTAAATTATCATAAATTTTAATTTGTACTTTAATTAATAATTAGATTTTAAATGTACTATAAAGATGGCAAAGTTTAACATAACTGGATATCTTGGGGAGAGGGGGATTTCAATTTTTTATGTTGAGCCCATACACGAGAGGGTGGATGATCAATCTATAGTACATTAGTATCGTGTATGGGTGGCGAGTTGGGAAAGAAGGTACTTGTTCACATTTGATTTAAAAGGCCTAAATATTGTATTCCTTGGGAAATGCATTAGGGGGGGAAGACTGTTCCATAGTATAACAGTTGCAGAAGGAGGAGAATAAACTTGTTCTGTGGGTTTCCTTGCACTGTGATGGGATGTTGAGCAGCAGCTGCACGTGTTCCAACGAGCTTAGTACTAAGTGGGGAATCATTGATGCTATTTCAACTGAACATTTTCCATGGAAATATTTGTAGAATACACAGTGTGGAGACCAATCGTCTGTCTAAAAGTGGGGTGAGTGAGTTGGTAAGAGATGGGTTATTATTAAGTAATTGGTCTCCTCTGTATTGTGTCAAGCATTTTGAGGGAGCTTTTGGGGGCCCCACCCCATATGTAAGAGCATTCAATGGTTGGGAGGATCTGTGATTTGTATAACGTTAACAGCTGTTCAGGGGTAAAGTAACATCTTGAGCAAAAGAGAAATCCTAGTTGTTTAGAAGTTGAGGTTGCAGGTTAAATGGATGAATAACACCATTAAGCTTGAGCATCAAAAAAAAAGAAACAATTATAGAGGGAATTTAAGGAGAAAGGTGACTAGCAGGCACATGAACGGTATAAAGCGCAGGCCAGAAGGGTAACGAGTGTGGTAAGAAAAGCAAAAAAGGATCACGAAAGAACATTGGCCATGCAGGCTAAAGAGAATCCCAAACAGTTTTTTAGATATGTAGCAAGTAAAAGGAAAAATGTACATGGCAGAATGATTTTAAAGAATGCCGATGGCAGGAAGGTAACTGAATCAGTTGATATAGTTGAGTTACTGAGCGAGCAGGAATGTATCATCCAGGTGGTGACATTGCAGAAATGAATGAACCAATAGATTATACGGGAATTGTGGTGAATGAAGTGGAAGTGAGTAGTCTATTGCAAATCCTCAATGTTAATACATCTGTGGGATTGGATGGTATACCAGCTCGTGTCGTACGTGGAACGGCTTAAGAATTGTCAGTACCCTTGACCATTTTGTTTAATTTGAGTCTCGAGTCTAGGTTAGTTCCGAGGGGGTGGAAAAAGGGGAAAATAGTTCCACTGCATAAAGGTGGTTCCAAGACTGCTGTTGTAAATTACTGACCGATTAGCATATCAGGAATCATTGTCACGGTCTTAGAGAAATTAGTCAAGAAAAGAATACAGGATCGGATAGATGAAAATGGGATATTGTATGGGGGACAACATGGTTTTGTGAAGGGTAGATCATTCCTCAGTAACTTGCTCACGTTTTATAGCACAGTGACGGCTGAACTGGATAGGGGTAATGGGTTTACAGTGATACTACTGGACCTTTCCAAGGCCTTTGACAGGATACCACATAGAACCCTAATCAGTAAATTGGAGCAGATGGGGATAGATATAGGGTTGGTGAGATGGATAGGAGGGTGGTTGAAGGAGAGATACCAGGGAGTGGTTTATTCAGGAGTGGAGTCTAAAAGATGGCTTGTGACTAGTGGTGTGACGCAGGGCTCTGTTCTTGGACCACTGCTTTTCAATTGGTTCATCAATGATATAGGAAAGGATTTGAGAGGAAGTGTTCACTTGTTTGCTGATGATGCAAAGTTGGGTAGAGCAATTGTGAGTGCACAGGATGTCAAAATTTTACAGGATGATTCGGATAGTTTGGAGGACTGGGCTAGGAAAAATGGATGTCAATTTAATGTGGCAAAGTGTAAGGTTATGCACTTTGGGGTGAAAAGAATAACAGCAGTATATCACATTGGTGGAACCGTACTCCAGGAGATTGATGAGGCCAGGGATTTGGGAGTGTTGGCGGATAGGGAATTGAAGTTTAGGGAGCACATTGCAAAAGTGACTAAATCAGCTCATCAAATCACTTGGCTTCTGAAAAATACTTTAACATGCAGAGACAAACAAGTTGTTGTTCCTCTGTATCGAGCCTTGATAAGACCCCATCTGGACTACTGTGCCCAGTTATGGGCACCAGGGTTTCTTCGTGATGGGGAGGAAGTGGAGAGGATCCAGAGACGAGTGACCAAGATGATAGCAGGCCTGTGGAAGGAACCTTATGAGAATAGGTTGAAGATTTGTGGGTTGCAGAGATTGGACGATAGGCAAAGGAGGGGGTGATATGATTGAGACATTCAAATTACTGAAGGGTTTCTATAAGATTGATCCAGAAGATATTTTTGAAAATATGACTGGTGGTGGGAGGACTAGGGGCCATGCATGGAAGCTGGGCAAGGGCATGGTTGACAAGGGTGTTAGAGCTAGGTTTTTTACTTGGAGAGTGGTGAATGAGTGGAATAAGCTTCCAGAGTCTGTTATGGGTGCTATGCCCATGAATGAGTTCAAGGCAAGGCAAGGTATGGTAGATACTGTGTCAATGTCGAATAGTTGTTCTTGACATGATGTTAGGGCCTCCCTCGATGAGTCTGTTGACTCCTTGGAGTTGCCCGGAACAATAATAATTATAATAATAATAATGGCTGTGCGTTTATGCCAGGAGAGGCTTGATGTCAGGGTAATTCCAAGAAGAGAGATTTCAAATTGTCTGGAAATTCGGGTGTTGTCAAAAATAATACTGGAAGAAAATGGTTCTTTTTTTTTTTTTTTTTTTTATGAGAAATAAGACAGTACTAGGTTTTATTTTAGTATGGAAATTGACTAGGTTATCTGAACCCCACTGGAGGATGGCTTGGAGATCAGAATTGAGGGCAATGGTGATTGATGTTCTGTAGGTTGAGGTGAGTTATGTGGAGTAAGGTTTATCAAAAGAAAAGGAGGAGTGCAGTGTGCTGTCATCTGCAAAACTGTGTATTGGGTTGGAAGTTAACTGAAGTAATTCATTGATATATAGTAGGAAGAGGGTTGGTGAGAGGACAGAACCTTGTGAATCCTGGCATTAGTTGGATGGTGAGAGGATAAGGATCCATCCATGGCCACACAGTGTGCATCCAGACAAAACTGGCAATTCAACTACAGAAGTCCTGGGACAGACCAAATGAGGTAGTTTGTCTAGTAAGCTTTTGTGTGCAAGACTCAAACGCTTTGGAGATATCAAGTGTAACCACTTGAGATTGTCCAAACTTCTCTATGGTATTTGTCCACAGATGGGTGATATATGTGAGTAGATCACTTGTTGATCGGCAGTGACGGAATCCATACTGGCAGTCATTTATTAGGTAGGTACCTTCAATGTAGTGTAGGAGTTGGGAATTGATGATTTTTTCCATTACTTTAGACTGGACTGAAGTGAGCGAGATGGGGTGGTAGTTGGAAGGCAGTGACTTGTCGCCCTTCTTGGGAATGGGCTGAATATAGGCCAATTTCCAGGCTATGGGATAGATACCAGTGGAGTAAGACAGTGTATATAGGTGACATAGGACATCAGTTCTGGTGCACAAACCTTCAGGACAACTGGAGGAATGCCATCAGGGCCAGGAGACGTTTTCTGTGTCCAATTTGGACAGTATTTTACTGATCTTTTTCTGGCAAAAGGATATAGTGGACACTGTATGTTGGGCATCTGGAATGGTTAGGGGACATTTGCCATTGTCAATTATGCATGTACTGGAAGCAAAGTGAGAGGTTAGGAGATTGGCCTTAGCTGTAGGTAATGATGCAAAAGAGCCATCAGGGTATGACAGGGGTGGGAATAGTGTTGGGCAGAAGTTACGACCGATTACTTTGGTGAGACACCAAAAGGCTTGGTGCCGGTTAGACAGGCGGCTAACTTCCTGCTTTTTGCTCTTCTGAATTCTGTTTTGGAAGCAAGTTTTTTTTTTTTTGCATTTATTTTGAGCTTGGGTATAAGCTCTAAAAGAGGATGGAGTTCTTGATTTGGGCTAGTTATGGTATGTTTGGTTTTTCATTTGAACAGCCTTGACACATCTTTTGGAAAACCAGGCTTTAGTTAGGGAATGACGGGCCAGAGTACTGTGGGGAATGTATGTTTCCATGCCAGTGATGATTACTTTGGTTATAAGTTCGGTGCATGTGTTCGGGTTGGAAGGACATAAGCAATAGTCCAACCATGGGAATGAGACATAGAAGTTGCAGAGGCTGTCCCACTTGGCACTGTTATAATGCCAAACTACTTGTATGGGAGTGGCTGTGTAAGAGTTGTTGCATTGGGGAGGAGATGAGCACTAGGTTGTGGTCAGAATTGCCTAGGATACATTCACTGTATATTTGGAAGGATCACTGGTCAGGAAGAGATCCAGGGTATTTGGAGAGTGGTTGGGTTATCAGGTATTCTGGTTGGCATCTGAACAAGTTGTGTAAGGTCATTAGTGATGGCAAATGTTTCAGCTTCTCTGCCTACAAGATCTGTACAGCTGAAGGAGGAAAGCCAGTTGGTGTTGTGGACATTAAAATCTGCTAGGAGGATGATTTCACTGTTGGGAAAGTGGGACTGGAGAAAGTCGAATTTTTAAGGAGAAGAAATTAAAGAGATCAGAGTGGTTGGTTGCATTAGGGTAGCGATAGAGACAGTGTTGTGTCCTATTTCTTTAAATTTCATAGTTTCTTAATGTTACATGTAAAGTCTTTCCTATGTGTATCACGTGGTACTTCTGGATCACAAAGGGATAGACCCAGGGTCGAGCCAAAACCAATGTGGCAGAGCCTTCGTAATCTACCTCTCTTAAAGTTCTAAGAAATTAATTTTTTTATGCTGCACCACTTAGAACTCTTAGATTAAAATAAATTATGTTAATCAAGAAGTGAGTAAGAAGATGTACTGAAATAACACTAGATTTTGCAATCGTGACCTTTATCGTACTCTAGAATTTTCCTGCTCAGATTCGTAGCAATTTTACAAGTGGTGAATCGGATTCCACACAGACAGTCTTGGTTAAAGAATAGCAAGGTTTATTTAACATTATATATACAGCTAGTAATACAAGAAAAGATTCCGTTCAAGGTAAGTTAAAATCCAAATCAAAGCAATCTACATAAACATCTTCGACAGATATGATCATCAAGACACAATTAATCTCATGCAACTCACACAATTTATAAATCTCACATTACAATTCTAAAGCTAACAATCCATATAGACATTCATTCCTTAGGTTGAACCTTCTTAACATCCATTAACATATACAATAATTTAATTTCATTAAATGATTATCCTTTCCTTGATTATCCTCTCCTATATAACTAAATTATGCTATAGTCCTGTCTTATAATTCTATCTGAGTCCTTCACTATCAAAGTTTCACATAACATTAAATTTTCAGGTCATACACAATTAAGAACAAATTATCTACTTATCCACATACGATAGTTCCTCACTCTTGCTGCATCATCATCAGTTTGTCTTTTGTTCAATTGGACTTTCCTTCAGTTTCAGGGCCTAGAATTCTCCGATCATCGATAGGCTCAAGCGATCTCTTCATGACCTCTTGGTCTCAGCCTTCGGGATGCGTATTTCTTCCAACTCTAAGCGGCATGGCCTGCTGCTGCTACTTCCCGGGAGTCCGTGACTAGATTTTCCCGTAGAAACATCGCCGAGCGCTCAGGAATGGAATTGCTCCAGCAACTGTTCAGCCAACAAAAGACCTGGCACCCAGAGAGAGCCGGCAAACCACGAGGGGAAACGTAAAGAGAAGAGGATAAAGGGGGGGGGGAAATTCCTAACCCTTTTATATCTCCTCCCTACCAGCCATCATTGTAACTTAAGTCGTTCACCCGGCACGCAGAAATTTTCGTCGCATGGGTCTGACCTTACAACGTCCGTTTTCTCTCTCTACTAGTTTTCTTCACGCCTCGTGAGCACGTGACTGCCAGAGGCGACCGTCTGCTTGCCCCCAACCTTTGAACTTTTGTTCACAGAGATTACACTGGCCAACAAAAAAATTTTTTTTTCTGCTGATTATGATCTGACACTTGTTTTTTACTCATTTGAGTGCGCTGATTTCAAATATCAAACCCATTTTTCTCTATCACGTCAGGTTTTTCCTCTATGGCATTTTCTTTTTGCTAATTTGTAAGTTTTTGATAGTTTTAAGGAGGCAGTACTATTTAGAGGATCAAAAAAATCGATTTTTTAATATTACTTTCTGAAAGTATGTACTTTTAAAAATCTGTTCCTAACTTTTTATCAAGAAATTTGAAAAAATCCCGAAGATATAGCCTATTATTCAAAGTAGTGTGCAGATCAGAATTGGAGCGCTCACTGCTCTCGCTTGTTAGTAAATGAATAAATGCGTAAGAACCTGCAACGGCACGTTCTTACTAGATGATTGCTATTTTTGTTTAATTCAGACTTCTGGTTATAATAAGAAGAATAAGAAAAAAATTGTGTATCCAAATCTCGACTCAACAATTCGGCCAGTTGCTCATTCCAATGAAATAGCCATGCCAATTTATAAAGGACTTCCTTTACTTGAGAACGAGCATGATCGGGATATGCCAGATGTTCTTGAGGAGCAAGACCTGGATGTTGATTTAGACAATGAAAATTTAATTTCTAGTTCTGGACCGCAACGTTTTACTCAAGCGGAATTGAATGACTTAGTAAGAGATTTGGGCCTATCAAAGGAATCATCGGAATTGTTAGCTTCAAGATTAAATGAAAAAAACTTACTGGAGCAAGATACGAAGATAACTTTTTATCGTAGCAGGGAAAGTAATCTTGTACAATATTTTAAACACGAGTGTGGGTTTGTTTACTGTAACAATGTGTCAGGTTTACTAACTGAAATGAGTGTTGTACAATATCATCGAAATGAGTGGCGTTTATTTATCGACAGTTCAAGCAGAAGTCTCAAGTGTGTCTTACTACACAATGGGAATGTATATGGCTCAATTCCTATTGGCTATTCAGTCCACTTAGGAAACATATGAGGACATTAAAAAGATTCTGAAGTTATTAAAATATACAGACCATAACTGGATCATCTGTGTGGATCTTAAAATGGTGAACTTTTTACTTGGCTTTCAAAGAGGATATACAAAGTTTCCGTGTTTTCTATGCTTCTGGGATAGTCGAGCTAGAAACCAACACTGGAGTTAGAAACATTGGCCTCTTAAAATATCCTTAAATGTTGGAGAACAGAATGTTATAAATCAACCTTTAATCGACAGAGAAAAAATCATTTTTCCACCTCTACACATCAAACTAGGTCTTATGAAGCAGTATGTTAAAGCTTTAGATTTACAAGGTGACTGTTTCCAATACATATGTGAAAAATTTCTACGACTTAGTTATGAAAAAATTAAAGCTGGTGTAGTTGATGGACCGCAAATTAGAACTTTAATGAGAGACCCAAATTTCATCAACTCTATCAACGAAATTGAGAAAGAGGCCTGGACTTCATTTACGATGGTTGCGAATAATTTTCTTGGAAACAAAAAAGCGTGCAATTACAAAGATCTAGTGGAAACAATGCTTGAAAATTTCCAGCGCCTAGGTTGCAACATGAGCATAAAGCTTCATTTCCTATACAGTCATCTTGATAGATTTCCTGAGAATTCAGGTGCTGTAAGCAATGAACAAGGCGAAAGATTTCATCAAGACTTAAAAACTATGGAGATCGGTACCAAGAAAGATGGGATTCTCACATGATGGCCGACTACTGTTGGAGTATTCAAAGGGATTGCCAAAACAGAACACACAGCAGAAATTGCTACAAACAAAAATTTATTCCCTGAAACTCATGTGTAAGTAAAATCGTTATTTTTTTTATAAATATTCTTATAATTTTTAATGAATATTGTTAAGTAGTTATGTATCTAATTATTGGCCTCTCTCTCATTCAAAGCACCAGTATGTGCCATTGCAGGTTCTTACGTATTTATTCATTTACTAACAAGCGAGAGTGGTGAGCGCTCCGATTCTGATCTGCACACCGCTTTGAATAATAGGCTATATCTTCGGGAATTTTTCGAATTTCTTGATAAAAAGTTAGGAATAGATTTTTAAAAGTACATACTTTCAGAAAATATTAAAAAATTGATTTTTTTCATCCTCTAAATAGTACTGCCTCCTTAAAACTATCAAAAACTTACAAATTAGCAAAAAGAAAATGCCATAGAGGAAAAACCTGACGTGATAGAGAAAAATGGGTTTGATATTTGAAATCAGCACACCCAAATTAGTAAAAAACAAGTCTCATATAAAAGTCAGCAAAAATTGTGCAAGAGAAAAGACAAATATCTTTGTCTTTTCTCTTGCAAGTTGTTTTACATCAAAAGTAATATCAACTCTAAACCAATATTATTAACACACACACTCTTCACTGGCAGATTTTCATTATATATATATATATTTCTTTCATCAAGTAAATAACGTCTCCCTGAGTTACTTCACAATTCCTTTCTTATTAAAACTAATGTAATCAATATTATACAACGTGCACAACACTTACTTAGAAACAAGCATATATTTAATTTTCTTATAGGGTCTTTGCCTTGTTAAACAACGATAAGTGGAATCTTAGTACTCTAAACTTATCAAGGTTTAACAACAGCATATGAATTTGACTGAGTTGGGAAGGGGATATTTTCATCCATAGAAGGTCAAAGTTGGGCGATTCTAGGTTGGGTGCTCTCCGGTAGGGTATGTCAGAGCAGATGTATGCACAGATGCCACCCTTGGGTCGAAAGGAATTAGTGTGTAGTTTGGAAGGTTGAGATGAATAGTGCTGGGGTAGGTGAGATAAGTTTCTACCAGAAAGAGTAGGTGGGGGTTTGGTAGACTGAAGGTATGTAGTGAACACAAAGTTTGGAGTTTAGGTCATGGATGTTGGTGAAGTGGATATGTAGGGTTTTTTTTGAGTCATATGTCTGACTGCAAGGGCCTTACACATTTCCTATGCAGTGCCTGCATACTGGTCTCCATGGTGGCTGCTAGTGGCATCACTTAGTTTTGGCACCAGTTTAACTTGTCTGTAGTTGATGATCCAACTGTCACCACTATTTTGCTGTTTTTTTCTTCAATTTGTCTTCGAAGATGGCATCCTTGTTCCCTTTGAGAAAATGTTAAATCTGGTCGAGCACGTACGCACGACTATGGATAAGTGTCTCTGAACTTGTTGATCGTTGTTATTAGTTTTGATGTGCTTGTCGGTGTGTCACAAGTCACTTTTACTAGGCGTGGAAAGTTTGTTCCATCCTTTCTTTTGTTAATGAGTCCAAAACAATGGCACCTGATGATATTTTTAGAATACATGTTGCATCTTTCTGTTAACTTGATGATGTCTTCTTTTAGTGCTTTTCCGTTTTCCTTTGGAAAGTTCAAAATAATGGCACTGAATTTTTTTTTTTTTGGCTTCCATCGAGTCGTGCACCATTCATGTGATTAGGTCATGGAATTCATTCATGGGGAAGGGTGAACATGCATTGCAGCGCTGATCATCAGTTGGTTTGAGCTTGGTTTCTAGTGCTCATATTTTGGAGGAAAGAGTTTCATTCATAGCACTGATGTGCTGTTCGAGGTCTTCAATTCATTTGCCTTAAGTTCAGGAGTTGTTTTACAGAGGAGGCACAGTGAACAAAAATAGGGATGGTTAAGGTCGATATGCATCTTGTGTGCCAATTCGTCTATTTTTGCACAGGAAGACTGTAACCAGTGGCAACAGAACTCTCACATTATACCTTTTTTTTATCACTAATATCAATTTGACAACTGTGGCACTTTGTCAGTTTGTTGGCAACTGACGGCGCTACATTGGAGAGATACGGCTGCTTGCTTGTCATTGGCTTTTGTTGCCGCCATTTTTGCTTTTTGCGGTGGGCATAGTGGGCACTTAAATGTGGCTGATTTTTAGATCAAAATATAACTGTTTTAATGCACTTAAAGTACTTACAGGTTGTGCAGAAGTTATCAGCTCCTTAGTACCCTCTGTTAAGATTTTCGTTTGATGTTTAATTTGAATGAGAAACACTTGCAGTAGCAATAATATGTTGGAGCACTAGTTTAGAGTAGCTTACTCACAGATGTCACCTGGTGGTGCTGAGTTTAAAAGTGCCAGAAATTAGTATGAGATTGGAAAAAATGTCAGAAGTAAAGAGCAATAGGTGTGCAAGGACTTAAGAAATGGCAAATTAGACTACATACAAGTAGTCTAATTTTGAAGAAACTTCAAGTGTAAGCAAAGCTTACACTTGGATAAAGAATTAAGAATATAATTTCTTGGCATTTTATAGAGATTTTTAACCAAGTGAACAAACTTTCTACAACTTGGTCTAATCCAAAGTATTTTAACAATAAAGTGTTACACCTTTTCACTACATGAAAAGATGTAACACCTGACACCTTCAACCATTGTATCTCTTGTGAGTCTGGCTCACACTGATGAGACCTCAATGAAGGTTGAAACCAGTATGGGTAGAAGCCCTTCTCATAGTATTATATATACAAGATGCGTGCTTTGCATTATGGAATACTAAGGCAATTAATATGAAGTCATTGGCTTCTATATACAAGTAGCCTAGTCATGAAAAAAACTTTATGCATAAACTTTGCTTACATTTGGATAAAGGATTAAACAAGAATATAATTTCTTGGCACATTTAATTTAATTTATGGCCAAGTGAAATAAACTTTCTACAGCTCACCCTCACTATAGCAAGTGAGACATGAGGAAAGCATTCCCCTCTATTCCAAAAAATAGTATACATTTGATTTTCACATCAAAACAATAGTTTGTTATAGGTGATAGTTTGCTACAGTGAACTTCTTTTAGCAAAACAGCTTTTCAGCAGTCTGTTATAGTAATAGGAGTCAAATATAACATGATAGATCAGAAATGGTGGAAAAGGGACTTATACAAAGCACTTCAACTACATAATTATGGCAAAGCAAACGTATAATAAGAGATACCAATCCATGAATCACTTTAATCTAGTCCTTCAGATATATCAAGAAATTGATTAATAAACATTTATATAAAGTCAAATTATCAAAAATATAAGCATAAGCATATTGCATTCAAATATGTACAGTTCTGAAGCTATGCACTTTTATACTTCAATCCTAAGAATAAGAGATTACAAAACCTATATCACATTTTTGTTGTACATGGTTAGGTAGTTCAAGAAGAAAGTTGCTCATATGTGTTTTGAAAAACTAAGTTTAGTCCTTAGGTAAACTGGAATGAAAGAAGAGGATCGGAACTTGGTATGTTCAGAGTCAGATAGTAAATAAATACTGACCAAAAGTTGCTTAAGTGTTTGAGGGAAAGTGAAGAAATAGTGGCAGCTAGTTTAGCAGACCAGTGCCTGTGAAAATACCTGCAGATTAGGCATGTACATTTACGAGAAATGTGACTGATGCGAGTTTGTGAGAGAAAAGCCACCAATTAAATGTGACTGAACAGCATAAAGCATTTTAAGAGAGGATTTTGGTGCATGATTTGATAAGTGAAAACAAAGTAGGGTTGATTTGGAATTTATATGGTGTTAGTAGTTGTGAAAGTGAGAAGTGTTGTCTTGAGTGGAAAAGGAAACCTGTTTTTTTTTGAAGCAGAGGAAGCAATATATGTGCTTATGTCAGGAGTGGATAGAGGGTGTCAGTCAGTTCAAGAGATCTGATCTTGAATGAAGGAGTCATCATTAACAAAAGGTTTGAGATTGATATAATGTCATTTATGAATAAGAGAAAGAACCTGGATGAAAGTAATAAGCGCTAGGGTACACCAGTATTGGTGGGAAAATTTTAAGAATAGGAAGGCATCGATATGGCACACAGTGAACATCTAGAGGAAACTGACAACTACAAAAGATGTACGGTATACCATAATTCAGTAAGTAGGCTTTTGTGCCAGACCTGACCATATGTCATAACTTGTATCCAGAGATGGTCAACATCAATTAGCAAGGGGATCTAGCATGAATAGAGAGCGGTAGAATCCATATTGGCAGAATGTACTTCCAGCTGCTGAAGAAGTTGAGTGCTCACATTATGATAACATTCCCCGTTATTTTATACAGAAATAAGGCGAGTCGTCGTCCGGTAGCATCCTCTAGCAAGAGGGGTTGCAGCAAACGAGCAGCTCTTCTCCATTTCTCTTGGTCTGTCGCCTCCATCATTCTTAAACCAGTCCATTCCGCGATGTCATTGAACCACTCTCTAGTTGGTCTTCCCCGTCTTCTCTTCTCAACTTTCCCTTGTAATATAGTTCTTGTCAAGTGTCCTGAAGAACCTCTCAGAAGATGTCCTGCAAATCTGATCTTTCTTTGCATAATATTCTTGAGCAGTGTTCTTTCCATCCCAACTCTTCTTAAAACTTCTTGATTTGATATTCTCTCTGTATAGCTAATCTTTTCCATCTTTCTATAACACCACATTTCCAATACATTAATTCTTTCCATATCTCTCTTCCTGAGTGTCCATGACTCACTTCCATAACTTGCAATACTCCAAACTGTTGCTTTAACTATTCCAACTCTAACGCCTATTTTAATATTCTTGTTTATTAAAATTCTCTTCATTTCCATAAATGTCGATTTAGCTTTGCCTATTCTATTTTTAATGTCCAACTCTGAAGTTTCTTTCTCTGAGATCCAGCTGTCCATTATCTTGGTCTTCTTTGTGTTAATCCTTAGTCCATACTCTTTACAGGAGTTTAATTCTTTGAACAATTTGTTGTATCCATTTTCACTTTCTGCCATCACCACTACATCCGCATATCTTAAGTTATTAATGATTCTTCCATTTATTTTTATTCCTTCTTCTACATCCTCCAGTGTCTCTCTATTAGCATCTGTTCACCATAAAGGTTAAACAATAATGGTGATAACTTGCATCCTTGTCTAACTTCTGTCTCCACCAGGAATTCCCCTGTATCCTCTCCATTCACATATACTGACGCTGTTTGTGTCCAATATAATCTCTTTAAAATTTCCAAGTCATAAGAGTCAATATCGAGATTTTCTAGAACAAAAAGCCTTTTATGTTTCACTGTATCAAATGCCTTTTCAAATCTAGAAATCCCCAAAACAACTTTCCGCCATGGTTTAGTGTTTTCTCCCCAATAATTCTTTGACCAGTTATAGCCTCTCTAGTTCCTCTGTTGGTTCAGAATCCAAACTGTTCCACATTCATTTCTTTTTTCTATTTTACTCTTTTTCTATTTTACTCTTAATTCCCTCCAAAATTATTTGTGCCAGAATTTTTGCTGTGTGAGCAATGACTTATGGTTCTAAAATTGTTACAGTCTAAAACTCCCGTCTTTTTTTGGAATTGGAATAAAAATTGATCTTCTAAACTCCTCTGGTAATTCTTGTCCCTCATAAATTCTGTTAATAATTTGCCATAACACTTCCATACCTTTTTCATCTATATTCCTTATAAGTTCTATCTGTATACCATCTATTCCATGGGATTTTCCTTCTTTCATCTTTTGAATTGCTAGATTCAATTCCTCCCTCATGATGTACAGCCTCTGCCCACCATGCTCTTTCATTTGATTTTCTCCTCTTTCTCTGTCTTCATAAAATTTACTTACATATTGTTCCCATTTCTGTAATATCTTCTCTTTTTCTATCAGAATTTCACCTCTTTCATTCTTGACTGCTCCAGTCCTTTGCATCTTTCTCCTTCCTGTCATCATATTAATGTTTTTATAAACACCTTTTATGTCATTTCTTTCTGCCTTTGCTGTTATATCTTTACTTATGTCATCTAACCACTCTTCCTTTTTCCTTCTTATCTTTCTTCGTATCTCCTTTCTCAAGTCTTTATACTGCTTTTTTTTTTCTCCTCTGTTTTACTATTAACTAACTTTCTTCTTTGTGTTATTTCCCTCAAAATATTTTCTGTCATCCATGGATTCTTTCTTTTCTCTCTTTCCTCTTCTTTTTTGGCTAAATGTAATTCTGTAGCAGTAATTATGCTTTCCTTCAGAATCTTCCATTTTTCACTTACATCATCACTTTCTTGTATATTTCTCTCATTCATTTCTTCCTCTACTTTCTTTGCGAATTTATTCCGCATATTGGTATTTTCAGCTGCTCTATGTTCCATGATTTGTTTTGTTTCCTTGTAGTTACTCTTTTTTTAGATTAATTTTCATCTCAGTTGATAGCAATATATGTTCTGTATTACAGTCTGCTCCTGGATATGTTGTCACATCTTTTGTTTATCAAAACATAATCTATCCGATTTCTTCTACTATTTATATCCTCACCTGGGGCTTTCCACGTATACAATCCTCTTGGATGTTTCTTAAACCAAGTGTTCATAATTGCCAAATCATGTTTTCTACAGAAATCTAACAGTAAGGCGAGTACAATGGAATAATAGGTTCAATCGTCAATTTCATCTTTCTTCGGGATGGATTGAATATATGGTTTCTTTTCGTGCTCAGGGCAGGTGTCATTCGAGTATGAAGGATTATAAAGATGATTCAATAATTTAACAAATGTGCATCAGCCAGCTGATTCTATTTTGGTTCTAATTTCTATCACACACTGTCACAACATAGTAATCTACCATTTATCCAACCTTCAAAGCAATGACTCTTCAATTAACCAACCCTTTATTTCACCTGATTTCTAGTAGAGCATCATGTAACTGTACTACAATTACCCAACCCTTCAATTATCAGAGCTCACCATTATGATAATTGAAGGGTTGGATAAATGGTAGATTACTGTATATTTGCAAGAACAGTTTTGCTTGCATGAAACTGAACAAATATAAAACAATGAGGAGGAATATATATTCAGTTTATTGCAGACTGATATATTTATTATATTTGAAACCCCACTAAAAAAATAATATGTTGCAAATATACAATCTGAAATGAAGTAGTTCTTATCTATTTAAATTTTGACATATTTTAATGAATTTAAAAATGTTTCCTTTATATTTTTGCACATTTTATTACTGCTTTCCTTTACTTTGATCACTCTCACTTGAAATCTGGCCACTGGTGGAGGAAAGTATTGCTTAAGACCTCGCTCTTTAAAACTTCAAATGATGGAAAATATGTTTTCAGGTGAACTGCTGTCTTACACATGCTGAAAAGAAATCATTTCATGCTGGGAATTAAGGAACTGCTACTGTTCTGCAATGTTTGCTAAACCAAATGAAGACCTCCAAGAAAACTGATAATAATGTAACGCACCGATTCATCTGAAAGGCTAAGATGTTCCTATTTTCAACAATCAAGAATGCCATAATTATCTCCAAACCATACCACATTTACTTTTGTACCTAATTTAAAATTAAACTGAACTGGCACACAAAAATTTCCTTTCCATCATCATCAAATTCCTGATATGTACACTTTAGGGGATACATGTAGATAATAGTACTACACTATAAATTTACATCATTATTAACTTCCTACAAACAATTTTCCTCCAAATTCTGGCAGCTCTTATATTTGTCTTCTAAGGAATTTTGGTGCATCAATCCACCTAGATCCTGGTCTTACTCTCTGGGTCTTTTTCCTGCCATCAAACACCACACTTGCTACCTTTCATCTCCCATTCTATTAAGTGCCATATTATCTTAGCTCTTCTTAACCATTCTTGAATGCCAAGAATGTGAAGTTCCTTCCTAATATCTTCATGTTTAATATGATTCTGCCATTGATGCCATCTGATCTGTACAGTCCCCTAATTTTTCTCAGAACTTGCATGTCTGTGGTCTCTTGTCTTTGATCCACTTATTTCAAACTGAACTCTCAGATCCTTAATTAAATTGGTGTAAACACCATCTTGTATATGGTTAGTTTAGTGTTTTGACTGATTTCTTTCTTACTTCATGCAAAAATTCATTCAACCGGATCCTAACCACATATTAGCTTTGCTATTCTGAGTTTTATTTCAATATTTACTATCTTCACTAAATCTTGGCCTAAATAACTGAAATTTACTCATTCTGTACATTCTGTATTCAGGATCTATTGATATGTTTATTCCTATATTAATAGTTTTTGGTCTTTTTATTCCTGATTTTCAGGCCAAATTTGGTATAGTAGTTATTCAATTTAGTTAAGGAATCTGTAATCTTAAGAGTATCAACATCATCTGCATAAAGTAAAGAGGCAAGACTAACATTAAAATATCTTGATATCAGGTTTAATGACACTTTCCTTCATAATGTAAACCATACAGATGATGAATAATACCGTGGATTAGTTATGCGGTTTTGTCTTGTAAGTGATTTTGTATCAAATCATCTTCCCTATAAACTCTAAATTCTAGAAACTTAGAACTTAAACACAGGTATGTGCACCTGTGTGTAATGTCCTATTTACATATTTCTTACATTACCAACTAAAGTTCATAGGTATGCATGCGCGTGCGCACGCACACACACACACACACAGAGGGGGGGGGGGGGAGAAGAGAAAGAGAATGAGAGAGAGCAGTTTTTTACTGTTGTGAAACCCAAAGATGGATTTCATCTTAGGTAAAATATGTCATTCATGCACCTATAGCAGAGATGAAGGTATTGAAAAGAATAGTATATTGCTAAGGTTTTCTACTATTATTTTAATTACTGAAAAGTCCTTGCTAGAACTTTTTGGTAGTTAAACTCAAAGTCACAATGCAAGTGCAAAACCTACAAAAAGCAAGTCTTATTATTCTTTTCTTTCAAACCGTTTTCTCAGCACTACTTTATTTCATCACAGTCATTATTCCCAAATGGATCAGCATTATTAACAATTAAATGATGTGTAGTTAATTAAATGTTACTGTTATATACAAAGATTATTTTACTTAAATGATATACTTGCCATCTGGTTGATTCCATTCTTGGATGCATTAAACGACCCTTCTTTGCAAAAGGATTGGTATTCCCATGTTTTAAAGAGACATCTGCAAAATATATAATCTTTATGTAACATTTTATCTTAATGTTACACAGTCATAACAAACATTCATTATAATGAAGTATACAGAATAATGTAAGTTAAATAAATCTATTTTAAACACAAAATATGCAGTGTTCTAGCTATCTTGCTAAAACAATCACTGAATGGTGTTTACTACTGCAAAATAGTAAGTGACATTATGATGAACTCACCAGCTTGTAATAAACTGCCAAAAATTTTCAGTTAAAACAAAACAATCTTGCATAACTGTCATTTCTCTCCCATTTTTTTTCCAGCATGCTCTTTAAAAGAAACTCCTTAAAATAAACCACCCTTTTGTCCCTACAAGTTCATTACAGTACAAACTGTGCATAATGTGATGAGATGAAATCACACACACCTGTAAAGCCAAAAGTTATAAATCGCTGTGCAAATAATTAACGCGATACATATGTTTTTCAGAAACATATTTTTCCATTTCACTGCATAGCACTTTACACCCTCCACCCTTCTCCTCCAGATGAAATAACTTTTGCAATATACACTGACACCAAGTAAGTATTTCTTGCAAATGCTGAATTTTTCATTGTGGAATCATGTGCATGATATTGCACAAATCATCAGCTTTTGGGTCTGACAAGTGGCTACAGACATTCCTCTCAAGATACCCAATATAGCATGTTGATTTTTTTTTAACCAAAAAACTAATGTAATAAAAAATAGCTAACACTGGTTTTATAGGTTGAAATAATTATTTAATAAAACCTACTAGTTTCACCACTTAAGCTAGTGGCTTCACCTGGGCTAGGAATGAAAGCACAAACATATAACAAGCATTAAATATGAATCATTACATAACTAAAAACACCAAATGTGTAGGAACTATTACACACAAATACAAGTAAAAGAGAAACACATGGAGTGTGGAAGTTGGCACATGGTCAGTCATTGTTCAGCAAGTGTGCCCAATAGTGGACAGAAAAATTAAAGTCTGACATTAAAGAGACCAAGTTTCACAACCATATGTGATGACTGGAAGTATATACTGCTTAAATGTCTTCCTTTTTTAAGCAGAGTGGAACATCATTGTTTTGAAAAATGCTTTCAATTTTCTGAATGCACTCCAGGAAAGTTGGACTCTTCTATTTATTTCCTTTTCGAGTCCGCAGTTTAGATCAACGAGATGACCTAAATATGTACGTGAAGAGACTCCAAGAAATTGTTTTCTGTTATTATGTTTTTTTGGTGTTACAAAATGATTAAACATGATTTTAGTTTTTTTATTTGTTTATTTTTAGGCCAACTTTTCTGCTCATATGACATAGGTCTTCTATCGTTATATTAAGATTTGAAAAAATTATATCATCTGCATATCTTAGGTGTGTTAAGTTTCTGTTATTAATTTTTATACCAAGGTTTGTCCAGTTTATGTTATTAAATATTTCTTGAAGGACTGCTGTAAAGATTTTGGGTGATAGAGAATCTCCTTGTCGGACACCTTTTTCAATTGATATTTTATTGCTACTCATGTGAAGTTGGATTGTTGTTGTTGCAGTGTGGTATATTTCCTGAAGGAGGTCCATATATTTTCCAGGAACTCCCTGATTCTGGAGTGCTTTGATTATTGCATTAGTTATGATGGAAACTAATGCTTTTCCATAATCAATAAAGGCCAAACAGAGAGGCAGTTGGTTTTCTTCTGCTTTTTCTATTATTTGTTTTACTACATGAATATGATCAATTGTGTTAAAGCCTTTACAGAATCCTGCTTGTTCCTGCAGGTTGATTTGAGCCTAGAAGAGGGGTTAACCTGTTTGTTATTGCTTTTGTGAGAATTTTATACAGATTAGAGAGAATACTAATTGGTCTATAGTTCTTCACTACTACTTCTTTGTCTCTTTTTTTAAATAACAGTATCAGAGTAGCATTTTTCCAGTTTTGTGGTATTTTTCCCTCTTCTAGGCATAGATTTATTAAGTTTGTGATATGGTGAATTATGTTGCTTTCTCCCCATTTAATTAATTCTATGTTAATTAGTTCTTCACCAGGACATTTTCCATTTGTTTTAATGCTTGTTTTATTTCATCTGAAGTGAATGGAGAGATGAATTCCATAGGTGATGGGGAAGAGTTATTTACATTTGATCTATCTAGTGTAGAATCACTATAGAGTTCTTTATAAAAGTCTTCTAGTCTGTTTAGGATTTGTTCTTGGTTCCTTATTATAGTTCCATTCTTATCTTTTATTGCAGTTATTTGACTTTTACCAACTGATAAATGTTTTCTTAGAATTTTCATATTTTAATTGTTCTCAATTGTTTCTTTTATTTTTGTAGTGTTATAAGCTCTTATCAGATCTTTAAACATGTCAGACAAATTTTTCTGCCGACTATCGAGCACACATGCTGAACAATGACTGACCATATGACAGTTACCATGCTGCACATGTTTGTTTTTGTTGTATTTGTCTACACATTCGGTGTTTTTAGTTATGTAATGATTCATATTTAACGCTTATTTATTTGTGCTTTTATCCTAACCCAAGTGAAGCCACTAGCTTAAGTGGTGAAACTAGTGGGTTTTATTAACTCATTATTACGACCTATAAGTCCGGTGTTAATTATGTTTTTTTAATACCCAAGATAGTTTTGTGTGCCTGAAATGTCCAGGGCTAAATCTCAGAAGTCTAAAATGCCATCAAACTGACCACCACATGCAACATGCACTGAACTTTGGTGAAGTCATCCAGTCAGTCTACAACAACCAAATCCTTGCTAACATTTTCGTAATGACTGACTTTTTAATAGCCCTGGATCCATCCAAGAAATAAACAGGAATTAATTATCAAAATGGAGGGAAGCGTATAAAGGTAGAAACTATGGTAGAAAGTGTTGAGTTGTAGTGTTGTTTGCCAGATCCCTCAAAGTAAAGACTAAACCTAGTAGTAAATGAGTTTCAATGTCTTTTGTAATAATATCACTTTGTTTACTGGAAGATTGAAGAAGCTAAAACATATGTATGGACTCCAGAGTAAGGGAATAGTTTACTTCTGCCCCCCCCCCCCCATTCCTCTCACTATGCTATATGAATGCAAGTTTCAGAATTATGCAGGCATCATGGAAAAGCCTAACATTTCTTCTTTTCAATGGTACAGTTTTAAAGTAGATTCTGCAGATGGGTTTCTAGACAAAATACTGGACTGAACCTAATATTACTGCTAAATTTAGGATGCTTTCAGAACAGCTAGCAAATCTGCTGCCCATATTCTGCCAGATGTGCATGAAAGGAGCTGGTATGTGGAGACACTGCCAAAGACATGATTTGAAGAGAAGTTGGGTGAAATTTTCCAAATCTATGGCTTAATAAAGGATCTATTACTGTATGAGGTTGTCTAGGAAATTCCTGAACTTCAGACATCATGTCAACAAGTGCTACTAGCTTCATGCTTCACATGCAACAACCTAGCAGCAGCATTGGGAAATAGCCTAGCAAAAATTGCAACATGATATTTTACTTAGTTATTGTAGTCTGTTTGTGTCAACACGTTTGGTGTGCCTAGCGATTTTTTGTTGTGTTTAAAATGAGCGATTTTCATGATCAATGAATTTGGGTGAAGTTTTGCATTAAATTGGGAAAATCTTTCATGGAGACATTTCAAATATTTAAAGTAACATTTGGGAATGAAGCTTTAGGCCAGACTCAAATGAGTAGTGGAAATGATTCAAAGATGGCTGACTTTGACTTTGATCATTGTTGACTGAAAAAAACTTCAGTCAACAATGATTCCTCAGGACAACTGTCAACATCAAAAATTGACAAAAATGTTACAAAAAGTTCGTGAAGTCATCTGTTCTAACTGCCGTTTAACTGTTCTCCAGGTAGCTGAAGAAGTAAACTTTTTAAAAACTGTCTGTCATGAGATCCTTATGCAAAATTTAGTCACGCATCACACTGCAGCCAAATTTTTGCCTCGCTTTTTGATTGACGATCAAAACCAAATTCGAGTTTATGTGAGCCAAGAAGCTTTTCAGTCGAAAAGCAAGACAAGTGCAGTTAAACATGAAAGTGATGACAGTTTTTTTTTTTTTTGATTCTGAGGGCATTGTTCATTATGAATTTCTTCCACAAGGCAAGACAGCGAATAAGGAGTATTATCTTGAGATAATACAATATATTCATAACTACCAGTAAAAAAAAAAAAAAGCCTTATGCTTGGAGGAAAAACCAATGGATGTTTAAGCATGATAATGCATCCCCCCCCCCCCACACACACACACCATTACCAATCTTCATTACATATCAATTTTTGGTGAGACACAAAACAAGTCATTTCACAGCCTTCTTACTAGACTGACCTTGAACCAGCAGACTTTCTTTTTTTTTAATTCCTCAAATTGAAATTGACATTGAAAGGCTGATGTTTTCAGTCAATTGATTTGATAGGGAAAAAAAAACTGCTAGCGGAACTGTGCAGTATCCCAAAAGAATTCTAGGAATGTTTCAAAGGATGGAAAAAATGCTGGCAGCAGTGTATACAAAAGTGTAGGAAAGTACTTCGAAGGTGAAAAGGCCAAATAGCTTCTAAGTTATGATATGCAGGAACATTTTTATTTAAAAAGTTCAGGAATTTACTGGACAAATCTCATATATTCCCAAGTTGCTCCCAATTTCAACTCAATCAACAAAATCAAAAGTCACAGGGAAATACATTACATGCCAATAAAGGCAAGATTCTCAAAGCCTTCAAAGATCTGTTTCACAAAAATAAGTGGTCCTATTTCTAAATTTTCCATGATGTTCATTTCCATCTCTAAGCTACAAAACCAAATCTGCTTTTCCTAACTCAAATTGTAGCTTCTTCAAGCGCTACTCATATCAGTTTTTCTAATTCTACAATTGTTTACATTTCAAAAAAAGACATTTGTATATATGCCTGCTCTGATATACCATACTGACTAACTTACTTTCCTCCCCCTCACTTTTTTAAAGCTAAAATTTCTTTGGGATTCATACTCACATGGCTTGCAGCATTCATAATTATTAAATTAATACAGTAATACCCAAGCTTATGACAAACCACTCACATGACACTTTTTAATTATGACTAATGCCCATTTATGTGATGCTGCATTCGTTTAGCAGTTTTAGCAACATGATTTCCGTAGATAACCTGATGCTCAGTATTCATGAACTCAGTTTATTAACATCATGGCTCACTACTTTTGGGTTGATGTTTTTCTGTGAGTTATAAACTTTATAACTATTATTTAAATGTTATTAATAATGGCAGATAAGATTTGAAGTAAGGATACTGTGCATTCAGTGAAAAGAAAAACACATGCAAACCTATTACATTAAATACTAAGGTTCAAATTATTAAATTTAGTGAGGATGGTGCATCGAACACTGAAAGACACTACAGGCTAAACTAACCTTATACTCATGTTATTTTTAAAAACAAAGATACAGTTCTAAGTGAATCGAAAAGTGCTATACTAGTTATACTAAAGTTAACTAAACAATACAGTCTTATTACTAAAATGAAAAAAACTTTTAATGGTTTGATGACCAAACTAATTGATCTTTCCTTAAGCCAAATATTTTTATAATATTTTGAATAACCTTTTTGTATTACAAAAATTTTATGTTTGCTCATCTAATGTAAATAAACACATTATTTACCTCTTTTAAGCACATATATGCTTAATTAAAAACAACATTAAACCATTACATGTATCTACAAACGAAAAAAAAAAGCAATGATTTCTAGACACCAAAATTTACTATATTCACTAAATTCACTGTAAAAAATAATAATAAAAAAAAATAAAAAAATAAAGCAATTTAATAAACCAATGACTAGTTTCATACAACACTATTGTTTACTTCTTCAAATTGATACAATAAACATAAATATAAAGAGGTATTAACGTGGAGATGACAGATAGATCCACGCGATAACACGTGATCGGCCATTTGGTGAGAACTCGCATCACGGAATATCGCGTGATTGGCAATGAACGTGTTAAATTTGTATACATAAGTATTAAATTCTATGAATGTTATTTTGGAGAGCTGCCAATTAACGTGATGGTTTTCTTAGGTGTAAGATCAATCCAGACTCATACTATTTTTTTTTTTTTTTTTTTGCACATCTCTAACATGTTCTTTTTGACAGATTTCTCATGAATATCCCATCTGTCCAATGTAAAAAAATGCTGCAATTGCAATAAATTTTATAAACTACTAGTCTCTTCACAGGATGATATGGTTGTTTACATGATAACATCATGGAAATTTTTTTGTAGAAGTCTAAAGGCAAGTTTTAGGCATCGAAAAATCCAATTTAGATCAGTAGTAGAAAAAAGATAGATCCATTTCCAAGAAGTAAATGGATCTATCTTTCCCTAAAAGATCATATTAATCTTACTTGTGAAGTATACAGAAAAAGGAAGTATAATACAGGTCAGTATCTGCATGCCAGTTCCAATGAATAAGGCAATGTACGAATTGCGAATTCATACAGTGCCTTATTCCTCTCTCCCCCTTCAACATGAATTGACTCTTCTTGGCAGTGTGCCAGCCAAGGTTCTCATATCTGTGGTTGGACAGTACATTCTTATGGTTGTTCTATTTTATTATTGCAGTTAATCTCTTACAGTGCCTAATTTATAAATTAAACTTTATCATAGGTATTTTTTATAGGAAAAAACATAGTATATATAGGGTTCAGTACTATCCGTGGTTTCAAGTATCTGCAGGAGGGGTCTTGGAATGGTACTACTATAGTAAACAAATTTCTTTTATCACAGGGAACTATCGGCATCTATGTGCAAGCAAGAAAACTAAATTATAAATGTGTCTTGCACAGTTATGAAATGAAAGTTTATGGAAACATGCTCAGAGCATTAGCAATGCTCTCAATTAATTATGGAAACTCACTCAGAGCATTAGTAATGATAAAGAAACGGTATCAATGAAAGTGTTCAGCACATTTGTACCGATTAAAGGGTTAAACATGTGCATTGTAATGTGGAAAAATACAGGTTGCAAATCACCAGAGAGAAATGAAGAATGTATAGGAAAATGGTTTGAGGATGAAAGAGACCAAACTAGACCAAACTGTAGAAGTAAAATTTTGGACAGATAGGGCAACAAATTCAAGAGGTCAAGGCTTGATTTGGGCTGTACAACCATAATAAGATCTCTTTCTCATAAATAAGACAAGGGAATTGTAATATGAAAGACACTGCTTAATTAATATAAAAAATACAAATATAATTATTTACATAATTCATTTATAAGGATTCCATGAGAAATACACTTTCTCTCACACTCACACAAATATAAGTTTAATTTCAAGAATAATTCAACAACATATTATTATTTTTATTTATTTATTTGTATTGTACCATCATTTTATTTATCAGGATAGAGGCTGTTATGATTAGATTTTCACTTTACGACAAATAGTTGAGAATTCATGGGAATATAACAAAGATCTGTTTTAAGTTTTGTAGATCTGGAAAAGGAATATGACAAGGTGCTAATGGGACATTATATCAAGCAATACTTAGTCTTTACTTGAGCTGTAAGTCAGCAGTTAGAAATGAATTAAGTAGAGGAAGATGGTCTGATGTAAATCTGGTGTCCGACAAGGATGTACATTATCCCCTCTTTTATTCATTATCTATATGGATCACATTATGAAGGAAAGCAGTATTAAACCAAAATTGGAAATGTCAATCTCAGCTCTTTACTTTATGCAGATGATGTTATACTTCTAAATAAATCCAGTACAAGTCTGCAAGATTCCCTGACTAAATTGAATAACTGTTGTAATAGATTTGATATGAAGGTCAGCAATAACAAGATAAGAAGCATTGAAAATATCAACTGCATTGTGAATGGAGAACCTATAGAACGAGTAAAACATTTCAGCTACTTAGGCACAGTTTTTAGTGAAGACAGTAAATTAAATAAGGAAATAGGAAACAGAATCAACAAGGCCAGTATGGAAGGAAGTCAACTGAATGAATTCATATGGAATAAGAGAGAAATTAGTCAAAACACTAAATTAGCTGCATACAAGACAGTATTCAAACCAATTTTAACTTATGGATTGGAGAGCTGAGTTAAAAATAAAAAACACTTCAAAGACTGGAGACCTCTGATATGAGTCCTGAGAAAGATTAGGGGCATGAACAGATGACATCAATGACAATATCACATTAAAAACGAAGCTATTAGGAAAGAATTTGACATCATTAGCATACAGGAATGTGTGTTATCAGAGCTAATCTCAGGTGGTATGGTCGCTTAAACAGAATGGGAGAGGAAAGATTAGCAAAAGAAGTATTCTCTAACAGGTTGGCAGGAAAAGACCCAGAGGTAGACCAAGATAATAGGTTGACTGATTCAGTAAAAGTGCCTCAGAAGATAGAAATATGATCTGATAATGTTGGAGTCTTGACAGGTAACAGACCGATTTGGAGGAAAATTGTAGATAGGAAATTGGTAATGATGTAATTTTTCATGTAGTACTATCATATTCTGTACACCCCTTGAGGGTTCATGTCAGGAATTTGATGATGTTATCAAGTGATGATAATAAAAGAAACAAGGAAATAACCAACTTAAAGACATTCTTCAAAAACATGGTTACAACATCAAAACTATTAATAACGTATTGAATAAACTATCACAGGATCCAAGACAATCAGATGACTACAAAGGTGCAGTTTCTTTACTGTAGGAATGTTAAAGACAAAATAGCAAAAGTCCTACAAGAACTTAACTTAAAAGTTACCTTTAAACCTCTGAAAAAAAAACTTCACGATGTCATGATTTCCTAAATAATCACATCATCCTATGATGAGACCAGGAGTTTATGAAATCAATTACAACTGCCCTGTTTTTACATTGGACAGACTGGACCATTGTGGAGTAATACATCAAAAAGTACATATTAGAGATGTGGATTAAAAATATAAGCATATAAATCTGTATTGGCCTTTCACATCACTAACGAACACAAGTCAATTGACAAATCACCGTTATACCATATAAATTTAATATTTACGTATGCAAATTTAAGGAGGCTAGCGATATGATACGATGTTCGACTCAGTGTAATATAAACCAAGGCCTGATATTAAGTCAACTCTGGGCAGCATATGTAAGAAATCTACATACTGATGAATTAGGCTATGAGATAAATTATGTTATATCCTATAACAATGATCCATGCTCATGATATCTCGTTCCTACATTCAACGTCCATTGCATGATGAATTTAAAAAAAAAATGGCAATTTGCTATTTAGAGATTGCCATGCTCATAGCTCTTTATATTTGTGTATCAATCTGAAATTATTATTATTACAGGCGACTCCAGGGAGTCCTTAGACTCATCGAGGGAGGCCCTAAACATCATGTCCACACAACTGTTCGACATTCTTGCAGTATCTATCATACCTTGCCTTGAACACACTCACTGTCATAGCACCCACAACAGACTCTGGCAGCTTATTCCACTCATTTATCACTCTAAAAGTAAACCCAGCTCTAACACCCTTGCTAACCACACTCTTGCCCAGCTTCCATAGATGTTCCCTAGTTTTCCCACCACCAGTCCTGATCTCAAAAATATCCTCTGAATTAATCCTATAGAAACCCTTCAGCAATTTGAATGTCTCAATCATATCTCCCCTTTTCCGCCAATCAACCAATTTCTGCAACCCAAATCTTCAACCTGTTCTCATAAGGTTCATTCCATAGACCTGCTATCATCTTGGTCACTCGCCTCTGGATCCTCTCCTCCCCATCAGGAAGAAACCTAGTGACCAAATCTGGGCACAATAGTCGAAATGAAGTCTTATCAAGGCTCAGTACAGAGAAACAATAACTTGCTTGTCTCTGCTCATCAAAGTATTTTTCAACAACCAAGTGAGTTGATGAGCTGATTTAGCCACTTTTGCAATGCGCCTCCTAAACTTCATCTCCCTATCTGCCAACACTCCCAAGTCCCTGGCCTCATCAATCTCCTGGAGTACAGTTCCACCAATGTGGTATACTGCTGCTAATCTTTTCACCCCAAAATGTATAACCTTACATTTTGTCACATTAAATTGACATCGATTTTCCTTAACCCAGAACTCCAATCTATCCAAATCATCCTGCAAGATTTTAACATCTTCTGCATTCACTATTGCCTTACCCAACTTTGCATCATCGGTGAACAAATGAACTGTTCCTCTTAGATCCTTCCCTATATTGTTAATGAACAAATTAAACAGCAGTGGTCCAAGAACAGAACCCTGCGGCACACCACTAGTGGTGTAACTAACCTGAATAAACTACTCTCTGATATCTCTCCATCAACCACTCACCTATCCATCTCACTAACCCTATATCCATTCCCATATGTTGCAGTTTACAGATTAGAATTCCATGTGGTATCCTGTCAAAGGCCTTAGCCAGGTAAACCCATTACCAGTTCAGCATCATTCAGTTCAGTGTTATAAAACTTGAGCAAGTTACTGAGGCATGATCTACCCTTCACAAAGCCATGCTGTCTCCTGTATAGTATCTCATTTTCATCAATCCATTCCTGTATTTTTCCCTTGACTACTTTCTCCAAGACCTTGACAACGACTCCTGATATGCTGATCTGTCGGTAATTTGCAAAAGTAGCTTTGGATCCTCCTTTATGCAGTGGAACTATTTTCCCGTTTCCACACCTTCCGGACTAAACCAGACCCGAGACTCAGATTAAACAACATGGTCAAGGGCACTGATAATTCTTTAGCCGCTTCACATAAGACCCGTGCCAGTATACCATCCAATCCCACAGATGTATTCACATTAAGGTTCTGTAATAGACTATTCACCTCCACTTCATTCATCACAATTCCCATATAAACTAATGGTTCCTTCATTCTTTCAATGCCACCACTGGATGATATACTCTTGCAAATGCACAGTAGTAATGTAACAAACTCTAATAGCATTAGAATTTGTTACATTATCTCCCAAATTATTTACAGCTGCACTAGAGGAAGTCTTTAGAAGCCTTGATTGGGAAACAAAAGGAATAAACAAATGGAGAACAGCTGCATCATCTGAAATTTTCAGATGATATTGTCCTAATAGCAGATAATCTTGAAGATCTGAAAGAAAGGCTAAATCAGCTAAATGAAGCCTCCAGAGTAATTGGATTAAAAATAAATAAATAAAAAACAAAAATAATGATGAATAAATATATTAACCATAGAACTGTCAAAGTTGAAAACCATGAAATAGAACAAGTTACTTCATTATGTGTATTTGGGCCAATTGTTATCCTCTGAGGAGTGCCAAAGAAAAGAGATTGAACAAAGAATTCACCTGGGATGGATGGCGTATGGGAAAACAAAAGACATCCCTATGAGTCTAAAAAGGAAAGCTTTCAACCAGTGCACACTTCCTGTGGACAGTGCATACTTCCTGTCCTAACTTATGGAGGAGAAACATGGACTTTAACAGAAGCCCTAAACAAAAAGCTGAGAACAACACAACATCGCATGGAAAGAAGTATGCTAAAAATAACATTAAGAGATAGGAAGACAAATACCTGGATAAGATCTCAAACAGCTGTCATGGATATTGTAAAATACATTAAACAGGCTAAGTGGAGATTGGCTGGCCATATTGCCAGATGCAGTGATGGGAGATGGACTAGAAAAACAACAGAGTGGAGACCAATGGATGGAGCAAGACAAAGAGGAAGACTGAGAAGAAGGTGGAGTGATGAACTAGAACAAATCGCAGGAGGAGGTGGATAGGAGAGGCAGAAAACCGAGTGATCTGGAAAATTATTGGGGGAGACCTACGTCCAGCAGTGGACAGAACCAAAAGGTTGAAGAAGAAAAAGAATATAAGAAACTACTCATTGATTTATTAAACTTTTATTTTTTCACGTTTTTTTTGCCAGTATTAATTTATTAATTATAAAAAATTCTTTGCTCCATTTATTAAATTAATGTTATATCTATCATTCTTCAAATATCATCAACCATTCTGAACATTTTGATTTCCTTTCTTTCAATGTTGATTTTTTCCAGTCCAATATTCCTAATAAGCAAGTCATCTTCATTGTTGATTTTAATATTTAAAACTGCAACTTCCTTTCTATTACCAACTGCACTGATCAAAAAAGTAGAGATGCCAAACAAAATTGCTATCACTAATAAGCACTCATTAACCGTTCACATACCTATCACAATACCAAGTAACCCAATCCACTCTCTAAAACTCTGGCTCTCTTTTTCAGAAGTAATGACCCTTCTAAGTATAATGCAATTTTTGTTTATTCAACTGATTTCTTTTCCTACAGAGTAACATTCATAGCCACACTCACCCACTTTCTGTCTAGCATTATAAGAATGTCCAAGTGGGATGAGCTTGGTTTCTGTACCTCTTATTTCTATGGTTGAATTATGATTTTCAGTCTTCTAAACAAAACATTTGTATTGAACATATCACCAAAGCAATTTTTAATTGGTATGAAAATATTTATCCTAAAAAGTTTTACATGGTTCTCATCTTACAATTATTAACTATTTATTCCCTCATTAGAGGCCTAGGTGATTGAATAGTTATACACTCTCCAAATAATGGGCCACCAGTTCAACTCTTACAGAGGGCATAAATGTTCTACAATGTCTTAAGATGGTAGAGGAACTTCAATACCTGGTGTGAGACCACAATGTTTTCTGGAAATCTGAAATTGCTTGAAAAAGTATGATGGTTGGTTTTTATAGCAAGGTTTTCAGATTATCTATAGTCTTACATCTGTCCATGAGTAAGATTCACATAAACACTTTTCACTTGTCCCTCATCTAAGCCTCTGTTCTTGAATAAGTATGTAAAAACTGTACAAGAAAAGAACTGGCTTTTATCAAAATCTCCATTGTCCTTTTCTGTTTATACCAAACTCCTAAATTGCTGTAAGCAAGCAAACTATTAACACACACTCACGCCCTAATATCGGGTAGAAAGGTTTGTGTGTTGGCAGTACATGTTAATGGTATTGATTTGCAACAGAGAATAATAAGAAAATAATTAATATTTATTGTGTGTCTGGTGTAGCTCAGTAGAAGGGAAGTCTTCAACTGGTTCCCGAGTTAGTCAATCTCTGGCATGGGCAAGCAGGTTTTTTCTTCCAGAAACACAAGTTTTTCGACCGTAGAACCTACATTATTTCAGACAGTAACATATCCTGTTAGGATAAGGCATCAAGAGATGGCAGCACTTGTTTGCTAGTCTCTTTATTGGTGGCCACCTATAATTAGTGACAGACATGGGTCAGCATAAGTGCAGTTCATTCTCTAAAGAATGAACTGCCCACTCAGTCTCCAAAAGTTAGATAGGGTTTAAAGGCCTCACTTACTCCCTATAAGGGAATAAAAGGCATCAACTTAATATTATTATAAACTTATTTTGTTGGTATTAGATCCAGCATCTTCAAACAAAAACAGTTTGTCACAGTATATGAAACAGCAACAATTTGGTATAACAGTGAGACTAGTTTAAAAAAATATATATATAAAATAAAATAAAAAAACTGTAATGGACAACACAAGGAACTAAAGTCCTAATTGGTATTCATTTATTGTTGGATAAAGAGACAGAAAACAAGTATTAATTTGATCTTAAAATGACTGTCTCCCAGAATTTGGTAAATAGATATAGCCATACTTGAGGGTTTGGAGTATGTTTTAAAGCTACTGCTGATTCCAAAACAATCTGTCTTATGGCTTCTGTGTAGTACTTTTGCTTTTTTTTTTATTTGATCTTGTGTGAAGGGGCATCGAAATCAGGGTCTGCTAGTCCAGAGTTGCCATAACAATAGTGGTGAATGTTTTTTTTTAAAAGTCCTCTAATGAGGATGTCAACAGTTCTTCCTGTCTATCCATAGTAAGCCAGGTTACAAGTATAAGGGATGTCATATATTCTTAGATGTAATAAAGGAGAGAGATGCTGTCCTTAGGTGAATGGAAGAGAATTGCCAATTTGATACATATGGTTTAAATGTGGTGTGTAGCTAATATTTATTAAGCATTCAAATTACAGCAAAACTGTTACCATCCAAATGTACGGGATGGTAACAGTTTTGCTGTAATCTTGTCCGATAGACAATGGAAGGGATTTTCAGGGAGCATTTAGTATTTTTTTCTATTATTTGGGGATTATAGCCATTTGCTAAAAAAGTGTGGCACAAGTGAGTTCAGTGGTAAGAGCACTATCAATGGAATTGATAGCTCTGGCTCTTTGAGTTAGCGTTTTTAGGAAACCATATTGTTGAGCTGGATAATGGTGAATGTTTATGCAAATATCTCCTTGCATGCGTGTGTAAGTTTCCTATAAACAGAAATGATAATGAACCATCAGGAAGTGCCTGTGGATATTCAATAAGTGGATATTCTCGCTTGTGTAATCCATCTTTAGGTAAAAGTTATGGAAAAGTTTGAAGAAGCACAACTGATTGCCCCTGATACTGTGTACCAAATATGACATTTGATCATATTTGGTACAAAAACCTATTAAGCTCCAATCATATGATTATCTGTCTTATGAATTCAACTGCAGTGTTAGATTTCTGCCTGGATACATTATTCACCATCATTTGCAAAAACATTTTTCCTGCATATCTTTTCAATGAGCATTACACTCACTGAAAAGATATACAAGATTTTGTCAATTAATATATGACCAGACCTATCTAATGATATCTTGGCTGTCACCTGTGGACTGCTATTTCTTACACAGTGACAACAGTTTACTAAGAATTCTTAACTGCTACATAACAGCATATCTGCATATTTTTCTCAAATGATATTTGACTACTATTCCCTCTAAAGCACTGTTAACTGTCAAATAATGAGTACATGTACATGGCATATAAGATTAAAATGACTTCTTAGCAAACCTCTTTGCTAAAATCATCTTTATAAGACACAGTTTGCATAGCTATATCCATTTTCCTGAAATCAGATATGTCACATTACTTTTAATAGGATAATGTACATACTGGCTTTGCATTTTAGTGTGTTCTGAACAGGGTTCCTCCACACACACAAACCAAAACCTTATGTGCCTTTTCAAGATATATTAAAGTTAATACAGATACTGCTGGTTGCTATTATTATTATGTGCTACCTCCAAGGAGTCGAAGGATTTATTGTGGAAGGACATGTAAAATCTCGATGTAGCTTAAAAATACCAAAGTGCTTTACATCAATTTTTTACAGAGGACAAGTCTCATCTCATGTGAACTGTTACAAAAAAATCTCGTTTGTATGTATGAATTTTTGTTAATGTAGTTAACCCTGTGGGAAGTGAATGTATTTACTGTTTTAACGTCAAAAACAAAGGCAATGCTTTCCCAGGGGAGCTTTGTATATGTATATAGTTATGTGTAAGAGTGCAGGAAAAGTTGTTTACTAGTTTTGTATATAAAAGTTGCTTACTGTGCTAACACCTTTAAAGATAGTATCTAAAAGTGCCGCTAGGTTTAGAGAAGTTTCCGCGGCCCCGAAAGGAGAAGCAAAAAAAAAAAATATCAAAGAGGTCCGCTAGTTTTAGAGACAAGTTTTGGAGGAGAACAAAGAGGAGCAGGTTAAACTTAAAAGATAAAAGAGTCATGCCAAATTCTTTGGGGTTTACTACCCTTAGTGCAAGGTCGCAAGATTGCATAATAAAAAAAGGACAGAGCCAAGCATAAGGGGTGTCCTGCTTCCAGCAGTTAAAAGAGAGGGGCTTCCTGGTTCCAGCTACCAGATAGAGAGGGCTTCCAGACGTTACCATAGAAGGAAAGGCTTCCAGATGCCAGAGAGAGAGAGAGAGAGGGATCCTGGTTGAGAGTTGGCAGTTTCAGTTTCTTGGAGGTGGCAGTTGGAGCTATTGGAGACGGCCGTCCAGGCATTTTCGGCGAGCCAAAGCAGAGGAAATAAGGCGATGTAAATTACCCGAAGCAACTTCGCTTGGAAGATTTTCTTTTTCGCCGTGGGAGATCAACCTTTAGCTGGTCGCAGTCCACAGCCCACTATTTTCCTGATGAGATATTACTTAAGCCAGACATTCCTGAGGAAGCTCAACATCTGAGATGAAAGAAATGCCATAAGACTGTAGTGAAAGACTTTTGACCGAATGTGCGATGCAGAGTTTTTTGTAAGTTCAAAACTTTTGTATATTCCCTCTCCTAGTAGGTTATAGAAAGACTTTTAAGAAAATATTCAATAGTAGTAAGAAGTGTCATTAAGAGAATTGACTGGCATACTGTGAGTTCAAATAAAAATTGTAAAGATAACTTAACCTCTTTGTAAGTAAACTAGAAGTTTAATAAGTTGAATTTGTAAGCGGAGAGTAAATAAGATTGTGAGTTAAAGAAGTTAATCAGTGTTAAAGTGAATAGGTTATAATTTATGCTAAAGATTTTATAAATGGATAGAGAAAGCAATCTCCCTATTGTTTAATTCATGTATAATTTGTAAATAAATGTGTTTTAATTATTTGTTAAAAGAGTGCTGCCTGATCTTTTATTTTACAACTGCACTGTTCTTAAATAAATCAGACTTGTGAGCAGGAAATAATTTAAAGCAATAAAAATGAGGTTTAGTTACTTACGAACCATGACTGTTAAAGTAAACGTTGATAAAAGAAACTTCGCTCGTGAGAGAGAGGGAAATCTACCAGAAGTTTTATTTAGTCTTATGCCAATTAAATGATATATTGGTGATGCAGTCTGACAAATAAATTTCCAGTATTCATAGGCATTTAACTAGTAAATACGGAAGGTGGATAATCACAGTACGCAGTAGAGTAAATGAGAAAGGAGAAGAGAGAAAAAGCGCTTTAGAGTAAAGCTATAAAGAATAAAGAGAGTAAAGATAAAGATATTACATATAAGAAAATAAACCAAGAGATAATACAAATAATATTGGAAAACAACACCCTTCTTTATAGACACACTACTTTGCTACAACTTACCATACCTCCCTTACTTATTCTTTCAACCACATGACTACCACCATCAACACACAGCATCATCTACTGCCCACCATTATTGGTATATATTGCCTGTAAACTGTGTCTGTTCTCATCATGAATTGCCTGTGTGCGGGATGAAAAATCCTGCTACCTCTGCACGAGAGCAACTAATTCACCTTCAAATGAAAAAAAACCATATAAAAATTCCTCTTATCATAATGAGAATTGAACCCAATTCTTTTCCAATGAAAGGTGCAATTATATTCCTGTGAATTTTTCAGACTTTTCAACTATTTGTCTTAATAAAAATTCAGTGACGATATCTTATTTTTGAGTGAACTTGGCTTGTTCTTCTCCAGGTTTATTTTAAATAATTTTTCTTAAAACTTTCTCAAGTATACCAGCATGCATCATACCTGTTGCACTGTTAATGTTCAGGAATGAATGGTTGGCATTATGCCCAAAGCAACTTGTGGCTATGGCTCTCTCTCCACATACACACAGTCATCCCTCAACTTATGTCTGTTCAAAGATACGTCCGTGATCCCATAAGGGAATAAATAACATTTTCAACTATACTTTCATGCACAGTGACAATAGCACATCCAGTGGCAAGTTCAGTAGGCAATCGGCACGTGTCTTCAACAGTTCCTCTGTTGATTTTGAGTTTGAGAAATAGGTTATTTGTGTCATCATCATCAAATTCCTGCCATGTACCCTCAAGGGGTGTACAGGATATGACAGTACTACATGAAAAAATTACATCATTACTAAGGTTATTTGTGTTTATCGTTAAATATTTCGTGTTATTTTGTGCAACATGGCCCCTACATCTCAAAAAACCTAGTGAAGAATCACAGAAAAAAAGGCGAGCAATTGATCTTGAAACGAATTTGCAAGTTATAAAGCAACATGATGCTGGTAAGCCTTTCAATGTGATTGCACATGACTTCGAATGGTCTCATTCTACAGTGATGGCTATTTTGAAAAATAAGGATAAAATCGTAGAGACCGTGAAAGGATCTGCTTCCATTAAATTGACTATAGTGATGAAGCAATGACAAGGTCCTATCAGTGATATGGAAAAGCTACTTGCATTATTGAACTAAAAGCACATACCCTTAGCACTACGACCACAACCGCTAAGGCACTTCAACATGTTGAAGGAGAAAGTGGGGCCCGATTACAACTAAGAATTCAATGCTTCTTTCGGTTGATTCATGAGATTCAAGCAGAATTTTGCACTACATAATGTGAAAATGTATGATGAATCTGCAAGTGCTGATGAGAAACCTGCCAAGGAGTTTGTGGAGAAATTGGATAAAAGTATTACAGGGAAAAATTATTTGTCACAGCAAATATTTAATATGGATGAGACCTCCTTGTTTTGAAAAAAAAAAAAAAAAAATGTCCAAGCAGACATTCATCCACCAAAAGCTAAAATCTATGTCTGGTTTTGTTTCAAAGCTCTTAAAGACTGTATTACAATTCTGTTAGGGCGTAATGTGGCTGGATATAAACTGAAACCATTTGAGATATGCCACAGTGAGAATCCACGAGCCTTCAAAAACATTAGGAAGTATACTCTTCTGGTTCATTATCGGAGCAATAAGAAGTCATGGATGACTCAAAAATTGTTCGAGGATGCTTAATCAATTAGGATAGTGAAATGGAAAGCTATTGTATGAAAGAAAATTTAGAATTTAAAATTTTATTAATTCTAGATAATGCTCCAGGTCATCCACCTTACTCATACGTTGGTGATCTTCATATCTACATCAAGGTCGTGTTTCTCCCTCTAAACACTACTTCATTGATCCAACTGATGGATCAGAGAGTTCTTGCAGTGTTTAAGGCGTATTATCTACAGTAAACTTTTTCACAAGCCAATTCTGCCACTGAAGGAAATGATCAGATTCTCAATCAAATCTGCAAAGCATTCAGTATTTATCATGCTATTAAAAATATTGCAGTGGATTGGAATGAATTGACTTCTCAGTGTATGAGTGACATATGGGAAAAAGACATTAAAAAGGTTTGCGCACGATTTTGGAAGTGCTGAAAGAAACTGAAGACCTTAGTAAATTGAGTGAAGAAATAGTGGGCCTAGCAAACAATCTTAATCTCGAAGTGAATAAAGACGGCATGGTTCAACTCACAGAAAGTGTCCATGAAGAGCTGACCAATGAAAAATTGGTCGAACTGGAGGAATAACGAGAAAAGGAAGAGGGGGGGAAAAAGAGAAACAAAAAGAGGTAGTTAAACAATTCACAGTGAAGGGTCTTGCAGAAATGTTCTCTGCAGTTAACGATGTTCTCAAAATGGCTGAAGACATGGATCCCAATGTTGAATGCTACTTATTAGTAGAAAGGAAAGTATATGATGCATTTGTTTGCTATAAACAAATTTATGAGGAAAAGAAGAAAAGGAATAAGCAAAGCACATCAGACATTTTCATATAAAAATAAAAAGGTTACACCAGAAGAGCCAGAGCTTCATCCTTCACATAGGGAAGGTAATGAAGATGTGACTGTGGAGGAAGATTTGGGTGACGCGTTATTCTTCTGTTGTATAGTGGTAGTAATGCACAGTACAGTTTTATATGGTTTAAAAATTAAAATGACACTATATTATAGTTAACTCCCTAACTCCTATAACTCTGTTGGTTTAATATATCAAATTACATCCAACCGACTTACGTCCTGTCGGATGGAACAGAACCTAGATGTAAGTCGAGGGATGATTGTATTCCATTCTTTGTTTGTCTCTTCATTTTCACAAACATTCACCATACTGCTACCTTGTTTTTGTCTTTAATATCTCTGACACTCACCATTTTCGCTTATTACCCACCAACTTTTCACTTTTTAGAGGGAAGTATCACTCACTCTCACACACACACACACACACACACACACACACACACACACACACACACACACACACACACACACACACACACACAGCTTCTCACATATGAACCATATATTGCATTTAAGAATGACTAATAGACTCTGGCTATCACTGTCCTGTTATTCTTTTGTCATTAGTTGCACAATAAAAATATCTAAAAATAAAGCTTGGAAAAACAGACATGAATCAAAAACCCTGCATGCTGAATTAAAACTATCATAAAGTGCATTTAACAAATGATATATTTTTTTTAGAGAAAGGAGTTATTATCATTATTATTAAGAGAGACCTCCGGGGAGTCAGAGACTCATCAAGGGAGACCACATACTATACACACACCAGCTATCATACTTATTTTTTAATTCATTCACACTGCTTGCACTCACAACATTCAATGGCAATCCATTCCAATCACGTAGCACTCGCACCCTTCTTGACGGCCTTCATTCTCAGCTTCCAAGGATGCCCTGTTGTTCTTTCCCCATCCTCCATAAATTGAAAAATTCCATGAATTGAAATCTTGTCAGAAGATCCTTTCAGAAGTTTTTAAGTCTCAATCATATCACCCCTCTTTCTCCTGTTTGCTAGTATCTGCAGTCTACAAATCCTCAATTTGTCTTCATAATCAGTAATCCACAATCCTGATATCATTTTTAACACTCTCCTTTGTACTCTCTCCAATATATCAGAATCTTATCAAGGAGGTCTTATCAAGGCCTTGTAAAGAGGCAAAATAACATTCTTATCTTTACATATGAACGTACGTTTCAGCATTGCAATTATCTTTTGAGTTGTATTTGCAATCTTTGCCACACATTGCCCCTAAATTCCTATCTACTAACACTCCAAGATTCCTAGCTCATTAGTTTCTTCTAGCATAATCCCACCAATATAATATGACATCGGATATCTAATCACACCAAAGTGAATGACTTTACAATTATTGACATTGAACTGACATCCGTTTTCCCCAATTCCAGCCTATTCAAATCATTCTGCAAGTACTGCATATTAGCAGCATTTCTGATTACCCTACCTATCTTTGCATCATCAGCAAATAGCTGTATGTTGCTTGTCAAATCCTTCCCAGTATCATTAATGTACAAATTGAATAACAGTGGAGAAAGCACTGATTACTGAATGTCTGTAATGTTTAATGTACATCAGTTACATTAAACATTACAGACTCAGATCCCCCATATACCACTTTTTGATATCTGTCCATCTTCTTATCCATGCTAATATTGTATAACCCAAACCCATTTTCTCCAATTTATGCAACAGTCTACCATGCTGTATTTTGTCAAAAGCCTTAGCAAAATCCAAAAGTATCATGGTGTATCCATTCCTTGTCTAGTTCAATGGTAACATTGTTATACAGGGTGTTCAGGATAAATTTGACATATTTATAATTAATTATATTTTTCCGTAAGTTACATGTATTAACACACACTTCTCTTCATTTAAAAGTTTGGACCCTTCTTCATTCATATACAAGATGTCAGAAAGGATGGATAGCTGGAACCCACCTGAATCATGGAAGAGAATAACTTGTATCATGATGATTCGTGCCCGCCATCAAAATAAGGATATTACGACTGCTGCCCAATGCTCCCTGAATACAGTAAAAACAATCAGGCATGAACTAGAGACTTGCAATGGTGACTACGAGGATGTAGCAAGAAGAAAGATCCCTAGCAGACGATCTGATTGCGTTCGTACAGCAGAATTCCTCGCAAATCTGCAGGAACAGGTGTTGAAGAACCCTGGCATTGGAATTCGGGCTTTGTTCGTGGAGTTGCTAACTGTAGTCAAGCCCTGGATAACAAGGGTAGCCAATGGTAGGCCATATGTATGGCAGCAGGATTCGGCCCCTTGCCACACCTCTGGGAAAAGTCAAAAATGGTTGTCTGAAAATTTCTACGACTTCACCAGTCCAAATGTTTGGCCTCCAAACTCCCCAGACCTTAACCCCATGGATTATTTTGTATGGGGCGCAGTTGAAAAAGACACCAATCGCACTTCCAGTAATACAAAAGCCCAGTTAATGGATAAAATTAAAACAGTTTTTGCGGCCCTTCCCAGGGAGACTGTAGCATCAGCTTGTTCGAGGTTCCGAAGCAGGATTGAAGCTGTGATCGATGCTAATGGTGGTTATTTTGAGTAAATCTTGTTGATAGTATTGTAATTAACTCTGCCTGTAATGTTTTTTTGTCAATTCATTAAATTTAATAGATACAAAGAAGATTTTCTTTTTCCTTACGAAACTGTCAAATTTATCCCGAACACCCTGTAGCATGTGAGAAAGTCAATAAGACATGTAAGCACATGTTGTTCCCTTAGTAAGCACATGTTGTTTGTTGCAAAGTAGAGATTCACTGTCAACCCATTTCTGAACGTGAGCCCTAACCAATTTTTCCAAAATCTTCACTACCACTCCTGAGATACCAATTGGTCGATAGTTGGATAGATTGGTCTTTGCACTTATGACAATCTTGTTTGGCATGTCACATAAAAGACTCTCAAAAATGCTTAAAATATTTTTATGTGAAATTAAGTGCAGCAAAGAGATCTTAAAAGGCTTATTCTTTGAAGCTTTCAGAAGGCTAAAAGTGAATATTTCTAGTTGGATGCCAGGGCTCTTAAGAGTTTCTATTAAACTCATACAGCTTAATAGAAATATTATTTGATGTTATTGTCAAATAAATGTTATTTGATTCTATCTGATGCAGTGTGTGTGTGTATGTATGTATGTATGTATATATATATATATATGTAAAATTTTTCATAAAGACCAATTTGTCTTTAAACCATTTCCATCAACTAGGAATTTTTAAATTTTTATCTAACATACAAAGATTTAACTTTTCAGACATAAGAGATATAATTTTTTTTTTATTTGAAAAGAAGCTCATACAAACTTCATATATCATCTTAATTAGTGGTGTTTCATGGGGAAGGCTGTTCCAGAGGAAGAGGTAGATGGAATAAATGAGAAGCAGGTCCAGTGTGTGTTTGCAATTGTGCTGAAAAATGCTGGGTAGCTGCTGCTCATATTTTAACTGACACAACAGAAAGTGGAGGAACAAGTTTCTAGGTCAGTGAAGCAGTGACTATGGAAGTAGAGGAGGCACTGAGTTGAAACAGTGCATTTGTGAGACAGCAGTTGAAGTGAGTCTGTGAGGTAAGAAATGATCACCTTTGAGCCAAATTGCTCTCTTGTGGAGAGTATGGAGAATTTTTAGGGGAGTTTTAAGTTTGCTACCCCAAGCATGTGAATAGTATTCTAAGTATGGACATTTGTGATTTGTATAGTTAGTAGTTTGGTAGATCAAAAAACTTCTTTAGCTGATCACAGAAAGAAGAGAATGCTTAGATGATTTTACGGGACTGAAGAAGCTATTGATATGATGGATTAATGCCATGAGGTAAATATCTAAGAGTTTGATCCTGTTACTAAGGGTAAGGATAGGTTAGCCAAAGATCCCTTTATGAGAGAAAAGTCAAGATCACATTTCAGTAGACCTGAAGGTTTCTTTCCCCATTCAGGGATGGTATAGAGATCAGTATTAAAGCACTGGTTATGGATGATCCTGGAGTTTGGGATGTCTGAGCTCTGGGATGTGATCAAGAACAAAATTAAAAGGCTGCCTTATGCATGCTAGTTTTCCATTACTTGTGTACCTCCTTCCTAAGGCCACCAATTACAAACCTTAACTTACTGCTCAGGTCAGTAGAGCAAGAATGGTCTAAGTCAGTAGTTCTTAACTATTTTTTTCCTGGTGTCCTCCCTCCAATTTTACACTAGGTTGATGACTCAATAAAGTAATTATATATTATGCAACACTTAATTTCCATCAACATATTTGAACTGATAGTTAATTAAAAATTAATGACTGATACAAATTAATTTTTACTCAAAGATGTAAACTTACTGTATTTAATTTGTGCAACCTACACTTTAAAGCCAAGGATGATTTTTAAATTTAGTCTTTAACCCTTAACATACAAAGTCTGTGACATGTCTTTTGTTTATTGCACCAAAATTGATTTTGAATTTTGGTTTCATCGTTATTTTTCAAATAACGATGAATTTGATCCAGCAAATCACCCTCGCCCAAAAAATTGGCAGAAAAACGACAGCTTTCTGATTTTTAATTGGTATGCTAAGGGGTTAATTCACAAAAGTACACCACATCCTTTTTTTGCTTTATTTGGATACACTGTTCTTAAATACTCAATCATTCTTGAAGGCTTCATTTCTTCGTTTGAAAAAATTTTTTCACATCTTAAACACATTGGTAACTGCTCATTATTTATAGACAGAATAACTCCATATTTGAAATATTCACTTGAATATTGATGACACTTGCTTTTTTCACTCATTTTGATGGGCTACAGTGCTGCACAATGTCAATAAAGTGGGCCACATGATACCACTGGCTATGTGCAAACTGCAAGTCAGAGTCGTCAGAGAAGCATTAAGAAAAGTAGCAGATAAAGCTTATAAACGTAGTGGATTCTGCTAAAAATAGCTCAAATTAATTATTTTCAATGTAGAAAATTCAGACCAAAAAGTAGTCCAATTACTTAACTTTCAATGTAAAAATTCTAAAAAATAAGTAGCAAATAAATCTGAACAGTATTGCCAGACATACAATATTCTGAACAGTGTTGCTAAACATGAAATATAAATAGGGATGCTAGATTAAATACACAATTTTTGTTTTTATTATATTAGTAGTATTATAATGCTTACCATCCCCCCTCCCCACCTCAGTGTTCAACAGTGCCACCAGTAGGCGATATCACCCAGGTTAAGAACCACTGGTCTAAGTGAAGTCTAATTTCTTTTTTATATTTATATTTATCAAGGTTATATTATTTTTTTCTTTTCTTCATGGAATAGATATTTAGTTCATTGTGAAGATTTTTAGGTAACATATGTTAAATTATCATAACATTTGAAAACAATTCTATGGAATTTTTTTTTTTTTTTTTAAACTTTCTTACACTTCTTAAACTTTTCCATATTATGATTTGAATTTCTTCTCTTCGATGATTTCTATCAGTTCTTTCCATTATTTACTATCCTCAATGTATAGCCTCCCATACAATTTCTGCTTTATGGTTATCACTCATCAGTAGAAGCCCAAGATGCTTACATAATCCAATAAAATGTGTTGCCAAAACAGTCAGCAAAAATGTTATTAGTCATGGGAATATAAACAGTGATGGTCTCACAAAGTGTTAAGTAATCATCATCCACGTGTCTGAGCCACAGTGGGATTTAAGCTCACAGCTTAGTGGAGATGCTATCCACGTAGCTAATGAAGCTGGCAAAATTTGAACTAAATAGCAATAACAAACAGTTGACAATAAGATCAAGATTAGTGCAGTATAGTACATTCTCGTAGACAGGCTTATACGTTGGTTATGAATTTCTAAATTACTTAGGGAATTGAACAACATAGATCCGAATATAAATTAAATTATACTTTAATAAATATTTCCGATATTTCGGCAACGTCACATTGCCATTTTGGAAAGGAACTTACAAAAAGGCACATGCATGCAGGCACTACAACACAGTAACTGAGAATGAAGATATGAAGTTATCGTTCTCCTAGAAGTCTTGATGGCACCCTCTAGCAAGCTAAGTAGGTGTTCTTGGCTGTTGGGCTGAAGGTCTGCTAATGTATGCCTCCCAAATTTGGGGCAGTCGCATACAACCAAATTTGTTGAGGTTTGGAGAGTTTCTTAGGGCTCCCACCCCCTCACAACAATATGGAGTGGTGAAAACACTAAACTAAACTAAAATTCAGGGAAACTAGATTTATTAAGGGCGGGGGGGTGTAGATATACAGTCCTTAGGGAGGCAGTTGAATGTATGAATGAATATAATATGCCTGAGCGAATAAGGACAACAAATCAGAGTGGGATAGTTAATATAAGGCATCAAGGTAGGGTTGGGGCTAATGGGGGTCTTAAATTCATGTACACTAATGCTGGGAGTATTAGGAACAAGAAGGAAGAGTTTTTGGCCATGGTTGGCACTTCCAGACCACAGGTTATTGGTATTAGTGAATCATGGCTGACTGTAGATGATATAGCTAGTGGGATTGAATGTGATGGGTATAGTGTGTTCAGGAATGACAGGGAGAATAAAATGGGGGGAGAAGTATTGTTGATGATAGTTGATGAGCTACAGCCAAGGAGAATAGAAGTTGAATTGCAGGATAGAGAAAAGAGCACATTTGAGGCCATTTGGTGTGAGATTGTGGCTAGCAGAACTAAATATACAATTGGGTGCTGCTATAGACCAGGTGATGGAAAAGATGGTGGTGACAGTATGCATAAACAAATAGAAGAAATGAGTGGAAGGAGGGTAATTATTATGGGAGATTTCAACTATGGTCACATTGATTGGAGTGAAGAGAGGACACACGGGAGGAAGGAATTGGATTTTATGCTGTTATTAAGGGATAACTATCTGCAACAGCATGTAATGGATAATACTAGGGGTCAGAGAGTGCTTGACCTAGTAATTACATCTGAGGATTTGGCTGTAACAAATATGACCACATTGCCACCAATTGGTGAGAGTAATCATAGGGTCTTGACTTGGGAGGCAGCTAAAGGTGTGGAATTTTCAATTAAGACAGGGTACATGTGGAATTATCGGGCTGGAAAGTATGACAAGCTTAGGAGTTTGGTTAAGTGCCATGGCATGTACAACTGCAAGGACTAGAAGTTGATAGTGAATGGGAGGCAGTTAAGAAGTGTTTGCATGAAGCAATGGCTGACTGTATACCTAGAGTCCAAATAATAAATCAAGTAGGGGTTAAATGGATGAATAACACCATTAAGCTTGAGCTGCAAAAAAAGAAACAACTATGGAGGGAATTTAAGGAGAAAGGTGACAGGCAGGCACATGAACGGTATAAAGCGCAGGCCAGAAAGGTAACAAGTGTGGTAAGAAAAGCAAAAAAGATTATGAAAGAACGTTAGCCATGCAGGCTAAAGAGACTCCTAAACAGTTTTTTAGATATGTAGCAAGTAAAAGGAAAAATGTACATGGCAGAATGATTTTAAAGAATGCCGATGGTAGAGAGGAAACTGAATCAGTTGATATAGTTGAGTTAATGAGTGAGCACTTTGCAACTATATATATCATCCAGGTAGTGACATTGCAGAAACGAATAAACCAGTAGATTATTACGGGAATTGTGGTGAATGAAGTGCAGGTGAGTAGTCTATTGCATAACCTCAATGTCAATACATTCGTGGGATTGGATGGTATACCAGCTCGTGTCGTACGAGAAGCAGCTAAAGAATTGTCAGTACCCTTGACCATTTTGTTTAATTTGAGTCTCGGGTCTGGGTTAGTCCCGAGGGGGTAGAAAAAGAGGAAAATAGTTCCACTGCATAAAGGTGGTTCCAAGACTGCTGTTGTAAATTACCGACCGATTAGCATAATCAGGAATCATTGTCAAGGTCTTAGAGAAATTAGTCAAGAAAAGAAAACAGAATTGGATAGATGAAAATGGGATATTGTATGGGGGACAACATGGTTTTGTAAAGGGTAGATCATGCCTCAGTAACTTGCTCACGTTTTATAAGACAGTGAGGGCTGAACTGGATAGGGGTAATGGGTTTACAGTGATACTACTGGACCTTGCCAAGGCCTTTGACAGGTTACCACATGGAACCCTAATCAGTAAACTAGAGCAGATGGGGATAAATATAGGGTTGGTGAGATGGATAGGAGGGTGGTTGAAGGAGAGATACCAGAGAGTGGTTTATGCAGGAGTGGAGTCTAAAAGACGGCTTGTGACTAGTGGTGTGCCGCAGGGCTCTGTTCTTGGACCACTGCTTTTCAATTTGTTCATCAATGATATAGGAAAGGATTTGAGAGGAAGTGTTCACTTGTTTGCTGATGATGCAAAGTTGGGTAGAGCAATTGTAAGTGCACAGGATGTCAAAATTTTACAGGATGATTTGGATAGTTTGGAGGACTGGGCTAGGAAAAATGGATGTCAATTTAATGTGGCAAAGTGTGAGGTTATGCACTTTGGGGTGAAAAGAATAGCAGCAGTATATCACATTGGTGGAACCGTACTCCAGGAGATTGATGAGGCCAGGGATTTGGGAATGTTGGTGGATAGGGAATTGAAGTTTAGGGAGCACATTGCAAAAGTGACTAAATCAGCTCATCAAATCACTTGGCTTCTGAAAAATACTTTAACATGCAGAGACAAACAAGTTGTTGTTCCTCTGTATCGAGCCTTGATAAGACCCCATCTGGACTACTGTGCCCAGTTATGGGCACCAGGGTTTCTTCGTGATGGGGTGGAAGTGGAGAGGATCCAGAGACGAGTGACCAAGATGATAGCAGGCCTGTGGAATGAACCTTATGAGAATAGGTTGAAGATTTGTGGGTTGCAGAGATTGGACGATAGGCGAAGGAGGGGTGATATGATTGAGACATTGAAATTACTGAAGGGTTTCTATAAGATTGATCCAGAAGATATTTTTGAAAATATGACTGGTGGTGGGAGGACTAGGGGCCATGCATGGAAGCTGGGCAAGAGCATGGTTGACAAGGGAGTTAGAGCTAGTATTTTTCCTTGGAGAGTGGTGAATGAGTGGAATAAGCTTCCAGAGTCTGTTGTGGGTGCTACGACTGTGAATGAGTTCAAGGCAAGGTATGATAGATACTGTGTCAATGTCGAACAGTTGTTCTTGATGATGTTAGGGCCTCCCTCGATGAGTCTGTCGACTCCTTGGAGTTGCCCGGAACAACAACAACAATAATAATAATAATTTTGTTTTACATCTCATGAAACATCATAAATGTGAAACTGGGATTGCTCTCCAGTCATCCCTGCAACTAACTACTATAAGATCACATTGAATTAAGAGGATGGAACTATTTAAAAAAACCTCTCATAGCAAGAATAGACAGAATTTTATCTCCCCCTGATAAATGTTGCACAATGTTGGTGGGCTATAGCATCTAGTCATAAATTTCATATCTCCTAGAATGCTTCTTTCTAAATACAAAAATCTTCTTACTGAACAATAAAATTTCTAGAATACAATATCATAAAGAATTTGAGTGTCATATTGCTGCTTTTCAAATCCATGTTTCTTTCTAACCTTCCATAAATGGTATTTTAATTCATTAATTATAAAAATCAAAATTCTTTTCCCATTGCTGACAGGTGGTGGGTACTCCCCAACACATTGAATAATCTGTTCCAAATATGCAGGGCAAGAGGGCAGTTGTAGAATGCATGTTCTGTTTCCAATTGGTAACAGATGTCACAGATTGAATCTCTGATATTAAAATACCTCCATTTGATGGTATTGGCTGGCACCCATATACAATTCTCCAAGCAAGATCCCTCCTGTTAGGATATCCTTGGAACTTCAATAAATTTTGAGACAAAGTGTTGTTGTCAGTACCCAACTGTGGAAGTTTATAGCAAAAGAGATGAAAGATTTCCTTATACCAAAGTTCATTTGTTTTTAATGGAAAGAATGCCAATGCCAGAGTGTTGTAGTATTCAGGAACAATCTCAGCTTTTGGACCTTTATAATCATTTACTCCAAACAGGGGAAGATGAAAACCTAGATGGTACAGGAGAAGGTCTGCACATGTGTGATTGGTCTGCAATATTTTATGGATTTTTGAAGCTGTATTGCTTAAATAACAGAATTCTAAGACTGGAAGCCCAAATCCTCCATGCGTCTTTGATAATTGAAGAAATTCCTTTTTAACATCTTAGTATCGGCTGGACCAAAAAAATTGCATAGGCTTACTATATAATTGCTTTTCTTCAGTTTCTGTGATGTCTGTAATATTTATTATGCAAACTTGAGCAGGAAAGATTATGGTTTTGAATATTATGGTTTTAGAACAAAAGGAAAGTGGTGCTATTTTCCAGTCTAAGGTTTTAAATGTTTTGTATACAAGTTCTTGAATGGTAATATTGGGTAAGTGGAGAAGAGAATTCCAAGGTCTCATTAATGGGAGCCAGACTCAGCAGTGATGCCAAGGTTGAAGTAATGGCAGAAATCACATTTTCATATACAAATAGTCAAAAGATGTCAACTCTTATTATTAAAATACTCTGGATTAGAGATAGATGTTGAAAGTTTTTTCACTGAGTTATATTATCAATTACAGATGCCAAGAAATAATATTTTTGGTTTCATCCTTTATCCAAGTCACGAAGTTACTTCACGTGAAAACTTTGTTTGCTTACACTTGGATAAAGGATAAAACCAAGAATATAATTTCTTGGCATCTTTAATTTAAAATATAACCAAGTGGACAAAATTTCAACATTTATAAGAAAAGAAAAAAAAAAAGAAAGAACTGAAGTCCTAGTGATACAGATTCTTGAATTCTGGGTAAATTGACATGGGTAATACTGTGTCAGTTTACCCAGAATTCAAGAATCTTACATAGTATTAATATAAGATTAGGAGATAGGCTTTTTACTACATTTGCTCAGCCTAAAAGTAGCTTTGTGAATTTCCAATAATTATTTTTTACATTACAGTTTTGGTGTTTTTCTGATGAAAATTTAAGAATATCATAAAAAACTGAAGAAATTACCTACAATATAAAAATCACCTGCACTTGAATCTGGATTTTTTCTTTTAATGATAATCCCTTCCACAAAAACATTGAAATATATAGCCTGGTTGGCCGAGAGGTTAGCATACCCGCTCTCCAGCCAACAGATCACGGATTCGAATCCTGCTGCGAGTATGGATGTTCATTTGTCTTTAGGTGAGAAATGAATTTCATCAGTGCATAAGACAACCACCCCACTTATTGGAGGCCTGATGTGACTTTAAAAAGTTCCACATAGGGATTCTGGAATATGTAAAAATAAATTTAAAAAATACAAAAAAATATATAAAATTGATAAAAAAAAAAAAAAAAAAAAAAAAAAAATCTTTAGCCCACCCATGATGCAATGCACTTTAGGTTTACAATAACCTTTCATGGGTTGGAACCACAAAAAACATTCAGAGACTGCTCCAAAGACCAACAATCATATTTCAAGGCACTCCAGGTTTCCAATAAGCAGTGTTTAGTTGATTCACTCTATGTGAAAAAATATCACCCTAAAGACTTTCAGAAACATCCATGCCACAGTGGGATTTAAACATGTAGTCTGTTGATTACAAAGCAGAGTTGATATCCACTCAGCCATTCAAGACTGGCCAGTTTTTCTTTCATTTTACTTTTGTTAGATTCTATAAAACTTCTTATCATAATCAAATACGAAACTATGATATCCCAGGTGGATGAGTGGATAACATCTTCATTTTAGTACTAACAAAGAGGTTATGTAGGCAGAGAGTAGAAAGAAATGGAAATTTATATAGTTCATGCTACTGCACTCTTAACAGACTTGTCTCCCAGTGCAAGGTTAACAGATCACAAAAGAGTTCAAAAATTATATCTGCAACATGAAATTTGTATACTCACGTACAAGAAATTAAAAAAAAAAAACTTACCTGCACTTTTATTATCCTTATGCATGTTGCGCAACATTGCAGATTTCGTTACCTCTAAAATCCCACAACCAAGTTTTTTGGTGTCTGATTCAGAAAGAGAGTATCTAAGTTTAGAACCTCCTTCTCCACTTTGCAGATTTCGAATCTGATGGTCAGCAAAATTTATCTGTGCCTCCAGAGATATTATCTAGTAAATATTAACACATTTTATCATTAATTAAATTCATAATAGGAAATCACAAAAAACAAAATTGAGCAATTTATTTTTGGTATTAACTGTTCCATTTTAGTATGGTTTTAAATACTGCATTTTACCAATTATATTTTCAATTGTATTTCTATTCTGCATATGCCAATTGTTAATGCACTATGAGCTTCAGAAAATATTTTTTGAGAATCAGTTGAGCTATAAAATTTTAACAGATGAACAGAATATTCAAGAAACTTAATAATAGTATAACAAAATGGTATGTGCAAATATTTTAGAGGAAAAATAATTAAACATTTCTAATAATTAGAAATGATCAGATTTGAACTGGCCTGGTTAGATGAGTGGTTAGTGAATCTACACTCCAGCCAAATGGCTGCAGGTTTGAATCCTGCCGTGGGCATGGATGTTTGTGATTCTCTATGAAAATACTAGTGGTGGTAGTTGGTGGTTAGATGGCATTGGTGTGGATGCAGTTTAATACAGTTGGTGGATTGAGTGGCAGAGATGTAGAATAGGTCCCTTCCTTGATGAGTCTTTGGAATCGCTCAAGGTGTCACGTAATAATAATAATAAAGCTATATAACTGAGAGGAAATCTCCACATACCCTTTAAAGGAATGCAGAGAACCAATCAGGGCTTCTGATCTAATGTCCAATCCTCACATTCTCACGGTGCACCCTATTAGGTATCAACCTGGATACTGAATGAATGAGAATCGGCTGGCAATTTGGGATTTAGCCAACCAAATTGTATTCTTATTGGCTTAAACCAAAATAAAAAAATGATGGTATAACATGACAGAATTTCATGCTGCTTGGGGCATCGCCAGGTTAAACAACGCCCCTGTTGTTTCTGCCAGGGAACCACGGAAAACAGCGAAAAGTCAGCTACTGGAACAAATCCTTAACTTGCCCATCACAAGAGTTCAAGATCGGTACTATCAACATAGTACCGATGATAAGTACCAAATCGACATAACAGGGGTGACTGAAACAAAAAAGGTAAAAACTGGTGAGATCTTTCTGAGCAATAAATATAAAATGTTATATTCAGGCAATGACAATCAAGGAAAAGAAAGAGTAGCCATAGTATTTCACAATAAATAAGAGGCTAATCTAATTGAAGGGTAGAGTGATGGGGAAACTGGACAATGAGACTTATTCGTGCCTATGGTCCCACAGAAGGTTCTACTAAGGTATAAGTGGAGGAATTTTTTGATGCTTTAGAGAAAGCAACTGAGAGAATGAAAAATGAAAAGTTGGTCCCTCTTGGGGATCTAAATAGCAGAGTAGGAAATGATTGTGAGACATACAAAAATATTTTGGGAAAATTTGGAGAAAAGAGCAAAGCTAATAATAATGGCAAATATCTGTTGGATTTCTGCTCAGGACATGGACTGGTTATTACTAACACAATATTCCAACATAAAAATGTGCACAAATTCACATGGAGAGAAGAGGCAAGGAATAAGAAAAGTCCCATTGACTATGTTATTGTTGATAGTGATGTTTTCTCCCTGATGCAGGACCCAGAGTGTACAGAGAATTTAAAATTGGATGTGATCACTATTTAGTCTTGAGAAGGATAAAATTGAATTTCATAAAAAGAAGAACATGTGAGTAAGTTTCAAAGCGAATAAAAGTTGAGCAGCTCTCAGATGTGAACTGCAGGCTAAAATACACGAACATTATTGAAGAAAAAATGAAAGAATTTGAGAACAGGAATCAAACCTTGGAGATTCAGTGACAAGCCCTGAAGAAAACAATCATTGATTCAGCCAGAGAGGCATGGTGAGGTTGTCTGTAAGGATAGAAAAATCAGAACTCCATGGTGGACACAGAAAGTTAAAGAGACAGTGAAAGAAAAGAAGAAAGCATATCAAAAGTTCCTGGCAAATAAGTCAGCTTGCACACTTTGAGAATATGGCCAAATGTAAGAAAACTAAAAATGTGTCATGCCTAAACAAAAGTATGGGAGAACTTTGGTAAGAACATAGAAAATAAATATCAAGATGTGGCAAGATATTCTGGAGGTTGTTGAACTAGCTCAGAAATAGAGGAAAGAGTGCTGTAAAAGGAATTAGAGATGATAAAGTTGACATGAAAACAGGAGAAAAAGATATCCTTGAAGTATGGAATAATTACTTCGAAAAATTACTTCGAACAAGCAGTGATGACAGCACAGTGGTAAAAAACACTGACCAGGCATACAGTCAGGAATACATATCCATATTTGATCAAAATATGGATATCAAAATCATATCAAAAGCCAGAAATGTGGAAAGGCAGCAGAAGTAGATGATATTCGACCAGAAATGCTGGTAGAAGTGTTCTCTGCTAGGTTGGCAGGAAAACGACCCAGAGGAAGACCAAGATATAGGAGGATTGATACAGTACAAAGTGCCTTAGACGATAGAAATATAAGATCTGATAATGTTTGGAGTCTTGACAAGTAACAGACTGATTTTGAGGAAAATTGTAGATAGGAAGTTAATAATGATGTAAATTTTTCATGTAGTATTATCATATCCTGTACACCTCTTGAGGGTACATGTCAGGAATTTGATGATGAAATCCCAAATTTGTTGGCCTATTATTGTTTGCTCAATATCCTGGTAGATTCTTATAAACAAGGCTCACTATAAGAAGGTTAGAATTGGACATCAAATCGGAATCTCAATTACTTTTTTTGCAATCTTTAAAAGGCTCTGTGGAAGTCGCCTCCCAGTTATCTAGCTTTTGACCCTTAAGCAAATATTTGCAGCAAATGCTGAAGTTTTTTTAATCATCTACAACAGTTTCCTTGCAGTCACTCTCTTAAAAATAGTATTGTTATAATTACCAGATTTTTGGAAATTTGGCTGTTGCACCAACTGCTCTTTTTTTCTCTCTCTCTTTTCATATCTGTATGACATGTTTGATGGCTCGTTTGATCCACCATATACTCAGTCCTTTTTATTGAAGCAGTGTTGCTTTACATATTCAATGTACATCTTTAAGATATTTTTGTAACTATTCTTGGTGAAGATAGGACAATAAAGTAATCTGCAATCTGTCCAGAACATATTGGATATTTTTGAAATTATTCAGGGAGTGGGATGATCAGCATTTATGAGGGATTTGCTTATTACAAAAAGCTCACTAAGATCCAAATGGATGATTTGACTATATTAATGGATATAGAAGCATAGGATTTACTTTGACAATCTCTTTATTATTATTATTACACATTCAACACACTTTCTGATCATTCATTCATTAAGTCTTCTTGAGTTGACAAGATTTTATCATTTTATTGGCTACCATGTTTCTGCTACATTAAAAAATATCCAATTTAATAATGATGTAAATTTTTCATGTAGTACTATCATATCCTGTACACCTCTTGAGGGTACATGTCAGGAATTTGATGATGATGATGATGATGATAAATCAGCTAAATGCTCGTCAGTATGTTTCCTAAGAGAGCTTTCATTTTTATTCTAGTTAATCACCATAATGTGCACCCTGCACACTGTACTCAGGAAATGTCCTGAGTTTAAATAATATTCAAAAGTCTAGAATAATCCAAGTATGAGATTTTACAGTGAATAAACACATGCACATTTTAGAACATTCTATAAGCTAGCATGTAAATGTTCACAGTGAAGTACATGCAAATACTTGCTAACATTTCACAGCAAAATATATGGCATTCTAAAGCAGGAGTGCCATAAAAAAAATTATGACTTGTGCTGAGTGCATTAATTGTTCAAGGTAAGAAATCATAGATGGAAATAAAATAAGATTACTCAGGACATGAAGAAACTTCTGGAATTTTAAAATAAAAAAAAATCATTTTTTAATGTAGCAGAAACATGGTAGCCAATAAAATGATAAAATCTTGTCAACTCAAGAAGACTTAATGAATAAATGATCAGAAAGTGTGTTGAATATGTAATAATAATAAAGAGATTGTCAAAGTAAATCCTATGCTTCTATATCCATTAATATAGTCAAATCATCCATTTGGATCTTAGTGAGCTTTTTGTAATAAGCAAATCCATCATAAATGCTGATCATCCCACTCCCTGAATAATTTCAAAAATATCCAATATGTTCTGGACAGATTGCAGATTACTTTATTGTCCTATCTTCACCAAGAATAGTTACAAAAATATCTTAAAGATGTACATTGAATATGTAAAGCAACACTGCTTCAATAAAAAGGACTGAGTATATGGTGGATCAAACGAGCCATCAAACATGTCATACAGATATGAAAAGAGAGAGAGAAAAAAAGAGCAGTTGGTGCAACAGCCAAATTTCCAAAAATCTGGTAATTATAACAATACTATTTTTAAGAGAGTGACTGCAAGGAAACTGTTGTAGATGATTAAAAAAACTTCAGCATTTGCTGCAAATATTTGCTTAAGGGTCAAAAGCTAGATAACTGGGAGGCGACTTCCACAGAGCCTTTTAAAGATTGCAAAAAAAGTAATTGAGATTCCGATTTGATGTCCAATTCTAACCTTCTTATAGTGAGCCTTGTTTATAAGAATCTACCAGGATATTGAGCAAACAATAATAGGCCAACAAATTTGGGATTTCATCATCAAATTCCTGACATGTACCCTCAAGAGGTGTACAGGATATGATAGTACTACATGAAAAATTTACATCATTATTAACTTCCTATCTACAATTTTCCTCAAAATCAGTCTGTTACTTGTCAAGACTCCAAACATTATCAGATCTTATATTTCTATCATCTAAGGCACTTTGTACTGTATCAATCCTCCTATATCTTGGTCTTCCTCTGGGTCGTTTTCCTGCCAACCTAGCAGAGAACACTTGTTTTGCTAATCTTTCCTCTCTCATTCTATTTAAGTGACCATACCACCTGAGATTAGCTCTGTTAACGCATTCCTGAATACTGACAATGCCAAGTTCTTTCCTAATATTCTCGTTTTTAATGTGATATTGCCGTTGATGCCATCTGTTCATGGCCCTAATCTTTCTCTGGACTCTCATATCTGCGGTGTCTAGTCTTTGGTCAAGTGTTTTACTTCTGACCCAGCTCTGAGATCCATAAGTTAAAACTGGTTTCAACACTGTCTTGTATACAGCTAATTTAGTGATCCAACTAGTTTCTCTCTTATTCCATATAAATTTATTCAATTGACTTCCTACCATACCAGCTTTGTTTATTCTGTTGTCTGTTTCCATATTTAATATTCCATATCTTCAGTAAAAATCATGCCTAAGTATCTGAAATGTTTTATGTTACACAGATTCCACGTTCACAACACATTTGACATTTTCAACGATTCTACCTATTTTCATTGTCTTTGTCTTTTTAATGCTGACCTTCATACCATATCTATTACAACAGTTATTCAATTTAGTCAGGGAATCTTGCAAACTTGTGATAATGAATAAGAGGGGATAATGTACATCCTTGTCTCACACCAGATTTAACATTAGACCATCTTCCCGTACTTCCTTCAATTATAACTGCAGACTTACAACTCAAATAAAGACTAAGTATCACTTGATATAATGCCCCATTGAACACCATATAACTGTAGCATATTGAATAGCTTCTCTCTTGGCATCTTGTCATATGCCTTTTCAAGATCGACAAAACTTAAACACAGATCTTTGTTATATTCCCATGCTTTCTCAACTATTTGTCGTAAAGTGAAGATCTGATCCTGACAGCCTCTATTTGGCCTGAATCCAGCTTGTTATTCACGAAGCTTTACTTCCCAACCGTTTCTCAAGTATACTTGCATAGATCTTGCCAGGAACACTCAGTAGTGAAATACCTCTGTAATTCTCACATTGAGTTTTATTTCCCTTTCTATATATGGGTACTATTAGAGCTCTACTCCAATCATCAGAAATTAGTCCCTCTGTCCAGGCTTTCTGCAATATGCAGTGCAGCCACTGTAAGACTTTTATACCACCATACTTCAGCATTTCTGGTCAAATATCATCTACTTCTGTTGCCTTTCCACATTTCAAGCCTTTGATGGCTTTTTCTACTTCAAGTATGGATATGTATGCATGGTCAGTGTTTTTTACCACTGTGCTGTCATCACTGCTTGTTTCATTTAGCAGTTTCAAAGTAATTACTCCATACTTCAAGGATATCTTTTTCTCCCATTTTCATGTCACCTTTATCATCTCTAACTCCTTTTACAGCACTCTTTCCTCCATTCCTAAGCTTCTTCAACAACCTCCAGAGTATTTTGCCACCTTCTTGATATTTATTTTCTATATTCTTGTCAAAGTCCTGCCATGACTTTTGTTTAGCTAGTTTTACACAGTGTTTAGCATTCTTGCATTTGTTTCTGTATTCTCTAAGAGCACGAGCTGACTTATTTGACAGGAACTTTTGATATGCTTTCTTCTTTTCCTTCACTGCCTCTTTAACTTCCTGTGTCCAAGGAGTTCTGATTTTTTTATCCTTGCAGACAACCTCACCACATGCCTCTCTGGCAGAATCAATGAATGTTTTTTTCAGAGTTTGCCACTGAATCTCCAAGGTTTGATTCCTGTTCTCAAACTCTTTCATTTTTTCTTCAATAATCTTTGTGTATTTTAGTCTACAGTTCACATCTGAGAGCAGCTCAACTTTTATTCGCTTTAAAACTTTCTTACATGTTATTCTTTTCAATATGAAATTCAATTTTATCCTGCTCAAGACTAAATAGTGATCACTTCCAATTTCAAATCCTCTGTACACTCTGGTGTCTTGCACCATGGAGAAAACATCACTATCAACAATAACATAGTCAATGAGACTTTTCTTATTCCTTGCCTCTTCTCTACACGTGCATTTGTGCACATTTTTATGTTGGAACATGGTGTTAGTAATAACCAGTCCATGTCCTGAGCAGAAATCCAACAGATATTTGCCATTATTATTAGCTTTGCTCTTTTCTCCAAATTTTCCGAAAATATTTTTGTATGTCTCACAATCATTTCCTACTCTGCTATTTAGATCCCCAACAAGAACCAACTTTTCCTTTTTCATTGTGTCAGTTGCTTTTTCTAAAGCCTCAAAAAATACCTCCACTTCTACCTTAGTAGAAACCTTCTGTGGGACCACAGGCACAAATAAGTCTCATTGTCCAGTTCCCCATTCTCATATTTGCCCACATTACTCTACTTGAGACTGACTGTCATTCAAGAAGATTAGCCTCGTATTTTGTGTTGAATACTATGGCTACTCCTTCTTTTCCTTGTGTCATTTCCTGAATATAACATTTTGTATTTATTGCTCAGAAAGATCTCACCAGTTTTTGTCTTTTTTGTTTCAGTCACCCCTATTATGTCGATCTGGTACTTATCTAATTCCTCAGCTAGCTCCATTTCTTTGCCATTCAGGCTTCTTATGTTGATAGTACCGCTCTTTAACTCTGGTGATGTTGAATTGGGGTTTGTTTTCAGATTTGTTCCAGTAGCTGACTTTTCACTGTTCGCCTTGGTTCCCCTGGCGAAAACAACGGGGGCCTTGTTTAACCGGGCAACGCCCCAGCCAGAATGAAATTTTGTCATTCGTACCATCGTTTTTTATTTTGGTTTAACCAATAAGAATACAATTTGGTCGGGTAAATCCCAAATTGCCAGCCCAACCTCGTTCATTCAGTATCCAAGTTGATACCCAACAGGGTGCACCATGAGAAGGTGAGGATTGGACATTAGGCCAGAAGCCCTGGTCGGTTCTCCGCATTCCTTTAAAGGCTATGTGGAGGTCTCCTCTCAGTTATACAGCTTTGACCCTTAAGCACCCCCCTCTTAGATTTGGAATTAAATGTCTCAAGAAAGTATTGTCTGAATGTGTTGAAGGGCAATAAAAGATAAATTAGAACTATTGGGAGGATGGGGGGAGAATGCAGATGTGTGTGTGTGTGCACAGGCAAGAATGAGGTGAGTGAGTGCATGATCAAAAAATGCAGAAGCTAGTCTCTCTCAAGTGACAAAATTGAATGGAATAGTCAGTACAAAGTGTAGAGATAGTTGTGGACCTAAGGAGATAATATAAATTTATGTATGGTAATGAAGTAAAGAAAGGGAAAAAAAAAAACATCAGGAATAAAAGAGAGCAGTTTTATTTTTATTTCTGGTGTTATCTGGTCCCTACCAAACGTTATAGGCATAATAGCAGATACTGTATAGTTACAGGGGTAGAATGAGAGAACCATTGTAATTTCAAGAAGACTCTAGAGGGATAGGAGGGGATACTGCCGATTATAATACAAGAATTGCAATGCAGCTATTTAAAAAAAAGGGGAAAAAAAGAGGAGCAGAGCGGTGTGAGACAGAGCCAAAAGGACAAAATATGAAAAGAAAAGAAACTGACTTTGTGTGCTAAAGACAACATACAAGAATTCTATCGATATGCTGCAAGTAAAAGAAAGAATGAATATAAAAGAATAACTCTTCTAAATCCAGGTGGCGTGAGGATTACAGATGCAGAAGAGATTGTTCAGTTAATGAGTGCCCATTTCATTAAAAGCTATCAACTTAGTGAACGCAGAGCTCACTGCATTCAAATTGAGCTCACTGTTACCTCTTCACTAGATAAAGAAACACAGGTGTGTGAGGCCAAGGTATTAGAGCTGTTGCACAAACTGAATAAGAATTCAGCAATAGGGACTGATGGAATATCAGCACGTGTGCTAAAAGAGTGTTCAGCTGAACTGGCCATCCAGGATGTTTAATATGAGTATCAGAATAGGGAAGATTCTGCAGGAACGTATGGTAATTCCATTGTACAAGAGTGGTGCAAAGACCGATGTATCCAACTATTGACCAATTTAGTATCTCAGGAGTGGTGGTGAAGATTTTGAATGAATTGGTATTATTAGAGCCAGAAGAGCCAGAATTCAGAAATAGGTTGACAGTGAATCTCTACCTTGCAATGAACAACAGGGGTTTACTAAGGGAAGGTCGTGTTTTAGCAACTTGCTCACATTCTGTAACAATGTTACCATTGAACTAGACAAGGGGGAATGGATACACCATGATGCTTTTGGATTTTGCTAAGGCTTTTGACAGAATACAGCACGGCAGACTGCTGCATAAATTGGAGAAAATAGGTTTGGGTTATACAATTTCAGCATGGATAAGAGGATGGCTGACTGACAGATATCAAAAAAGTGGTATATATACGAGGATCTGAGTCTGCAAGGTTTAAGGTAACAAGTGGTGTACCACAAGGATCAGTGCTTGGTTCACTGTTATTCAATCTGTACATTCTTTTGTTTTGATTTTGATTGATATTGGGAAGGATTTAGCACGCGACATACAGCTATTTGCTGATGATGCAAAGATAGGTAGGGTAATCAGGAATGCTGCTGATATGCAGTCTTTGCAGAATGATTTGAATAGGTTGGAATTGCAGGCATGGGAAAATGGGTGTCAGTTCAATGTCAGTAAATGTAAAGTCATTCACTTGGCATTATTAGATATCCAATGTCATATTATATTGGTAGGATTAGGCTAGAAGAAACTGATGAGGCTAGGGATCTTGGAGTGTTAATAGATAGGAAGTTGAAGTTTAGGGGCCATGTGACAAAGATTGCAAATACAACTCAAAAGATAATTGCAATGCTGAAACGAATGTTCACATGTAGAGATAAGGATGTTATTTTGCCTCTATAAAAGGCCTTGATAAGACCTCACTTGGACTATTGTGTGCAAATCTGGTCTGGTCTCCTGGTTTCCATTGTGATTCAGATATATTGGAGAAAGTACAAAGGAGAGTGTTAAAAATAATATCAGGATTGTGGAATACTAATTATAAAGACAGATTGAGAATTTGTAGACATTGAAGACACTCGTAAACAGGAGAAAGAGGGGTGATATGATTGAGACTTACAAACTTCTGAAAGGGTCATACAGGATTTCAATTTATGGAGAGTGGGGAAAAAACAAGAGGGCATCCTTGGAGACTGAAAATGAAGGCCGCCAAGAAGGATGTGAGAGCTAGATTTTTCTCTCAAAGGGTGGTGCGTGATTGGAATGGATTGCCATTGGATGTTGTGAGTGCAAGCAGTGTGAATGAATTCAAGAAATGTATGATAGCTGGTGTGTAGTATGTGGCCACCCTCGATGAGTCTCTGAATCCCTGGAGGTCTCTCTTAATAATAATATACCTGGTTGTAGCTTGATAGTGGGCTGCCAAGTTGCACAGAAATAAAACGCTTAACAAAAACCTGTAATCAGATATGAGAATTCTGAGATTTGGGAAGTATGGTACATCAGTGGCAAAATCATTAAAAATGAAAATATTACAAATGATTTTTCTTCTTTCATTGACTTTCTTAAGGTACATTTCAGGAATCTGATATTTTTCCTTTTAGATGAGCTTTACTCTCACATCCAAGAATCTGTGAGCTCTAAGGTGGTATGGTCCCTTAAAAATGGTGACAGAAGCACTGGTTATTAAAAGAGGTATTTGATACTGAAATGGCATCAAATACCTCTCTTGTACCCATAAAATGTGAGCCAGATGTGATAGTACAACAGAATGTCTCATTATTACTGGTTTCCTATCAACAGTTTTCTTCCAAATAGGACTGACAAATAAGTGACCAATATGGAAACCAGGAATAATGAGACATTGTGTTGGACTATCATCTGGCTCGCACTTTATGGGTACATTATTTAAGATTAAGGTCCCAGGAGATGGAGGGTAAGAGTGTTTCATTGATAAGGATATGGGAAACTGTACCTGTAAGAAGTCAGTATTCATAATGATGCATAAGAAAGGAGATTTGAAGAATTGAAAGAACTGCAGAACTATTAGTTTACTTTTCTTATGAAAAAAAAATGCTATTAAATATTATTCTAAATATGACCAGTGCCAAAGTTCAGGCTGAAATGGCTGAGGAAGACAGGTTTCAAGAAAAGCAAGAATAAAGACAAAACAGTTTGAGGGGAGGGGGGGGAGGGCCCTTGGCTTAACTGGATGCCCCAGCAGATATGAAATTTCATCATGTTGTTCTATCATGTTTGTTTCTAGTTTAACCCAAACACAGAATGCAATTTTAGTGGCTATCTTCATTCATTCATTCAGTATCCAGTGGATACTTAAAGGATGTACTACGTGAAGGTGAGAATTGAACACGAGGTCAAAAGCCCTGGTTGATTCTGTACCCAATCTCATTTTGATCCTTAAGTGATCCTATTTAGTTAAATTTGTATTGTTTATTATAATTAAATTCAGCATCATAGCAACTCCACAGAATAAAAGATTTGCCAAAAGAGGTCCCATATTAGTCATCCTTGCCTAAATACCTATCAGAGTTCTCTCTCTCTCTCTCGCTTTGAATATTTAAACACATCTAATGAAAACCTATTCCACAAAATGTGTTGTTTTTTGGTATAGTCTTTCTGTGGGAGGTTTTTTTGACTCACTGTGTCATTATAATTGTGTATTTTTCCCATGGTGACTTAAGTGAGTTATGGCATGCAGGGGTAGCACAAATGGATGTTTCTACAGTAAATGCCCAGTCTCTTGACCATGGTGCCATGTTAACAGTTCTCACCACTGCATTCCAATTTCTTTATCAGGAAGGAGAAATAAATGCAGGATTATGCATCAGCAGGTTGGGAACTCTCTCTTGATACATTACAATCAATTTCTATTCAATGATATCTAGCATTTTGCTGGCCTGGTTGGCCAAGTGAATAGCTCGCATCCTATTAGCTGCTCTCCAACCAATAGGATGCGAGTTCGGATCCCACCTCGGGCATGGATGTTCATAAAAGCCTGCTTTGTACAGCTCCAAGTTTATAAGGGCTTGTCTTAAAACAGGCCTGTGAAACTGTTTTATATAAGACTATAGCTCCAGAGGAGATTTTGAGTGTCCACGATCTTGAAAGGTAGTCTTATACTCCATGTAAGAAGAAAGAGGAGAACAGAAGATGGTTACCTGCTCTGGAGATATAATAGAATCATAACAATTATCGAGGTAGCAGTATTTTACCAGTAAATTTAAATTCATCCATCATCTAGAGATCCAAATGATATTTCCTTCATTTAAGTAATGTATGCTTTTGATGGTGAATTATATTATAATCAGTTATTAATTTTAATTTTTTTTTACACATGAATTTTTATGATCTACAATTAGGCATAGTCTGTGTGTAATCATAGGTCCAACCATTCACATACTGAATTATTGATTACCCAATAACCTTAGTATCCATGGGAGCCAGATAAGCCACAGTTTACTGCATTAAGAAAAATGATAAAATCAACATGTCTTTTTGAAATTACATGACTAAAAAGAGGCAGTTATGAGCCAGTTATTTAAAGACCATTAAATAACTGGCTCATACTAAAACCCAGTCTCGGCAGGAAGTCATGCTTATAATGAATTAGCAGCCAGTAGCCTATGATTAAAGGCTATTCACTTAACCAGATACCGTGACAATTATCGTCTATACTCAATTGTTATGAATTTTACTAGAAGTATGACATTGTGGTATAAAATGTTTGCAAATATGATTATCTTGTGTATCAATAATGAAACAATGGGTAACAAAAAAAAAAGCATAAAAAAATAAAACCACATTTTCAGATATAGTATAGCACTATAATGACATACTTGTTGTTGTTTTTGCTTCAAGCTCGTCTCTTGACATTTAAATTTTTCTTTTAATGATACTATTGTTTCTTGCAATAACTTTTGCTCTCTATGAAGTGAAACATTCTGCTGTTGTTCCTCATGAAGTATATGCTTTGTTTTTTCCAACTTGTGTCCTTTTTCAGTGCAAATTGACTGGTACCTCTGTATTTGTTCTTTACACCTAAAATCATAATATATAATTATTCCCTGTAATCTTAACTCCAGAAAAATAAATTAATTTTTCAAAGCATATTAATAACTATTAGAAAGATTTAAAACTAGTGATACGCTCTTCCTGTGAGGGGAAAATTTAATTCAGGGATTTTGGGATACAAATATATTCAATCCCAAAAACTAAATCTCAAAAAAGTAAAGCAGTATAAAAAGTTAAAATGAGTTTACATGAATTTTTTTTTTAATTCATTTCTAAACCATAATTTTTTCTTTAGAGAGCAAGTCAAAATGCAAAAATGCAAGCATCATCTTTTTTTTTAATGGCAAAACAATCAAGTAAAGATGTGATGATAACTATACAACAACCATAAATAAAAATTATTATTTTAAATGTATTTAGCCTGTTTTTGCATTTTTTATTGGTTAAACGTCTGTGACTGCAACATCCCAGTTTTTTAAAAAACTGGGATGTTGCAGTCACAGGAAAATAAAACAATATAGGAAAATAAAACAATGCTTAAAATATTGGAAACGATAGCCATAAAATGTGAAAAAAAAAAAAAACAATAAACGTCCACTGGCCCTACGTAATTTCTGAGAGTTGGAAGCTCCATAACATAAAAATTAGGTCACGACTCCAACCAATAGAATACAACACAGATACACCAAAGACAGAAACACCAAATCGGCATGACATAGCCTCCACTTCCCCAACGAGTTCCAAAGAAGATGCACTGTCGAAACGGCTCACACCCCGTTCTCCCATCCCAATCTTATCCCATAATATCCTTCTCCTCCCCCAAAAATTTCTATTTTCACTCTCATCCCAAAGTATTCTCTGCCCACCTTTAATAATTTAAAAAGATAAAAAAAAAAAACTGGTTTTTTTCAAAATAATGTTTAAAAAAGTTCACATACCTCTTGCCTCACTAATATTACTCCCACATTTCTCAAACCCCACTTTTTCCACCACCCCTTCCATTCAGTCATACTCCCTTCCCTCAACAGCAAATGAATGTATATCGCCATATGGCAGGATGCCACTGAAAAAGAAGACAGTCAGCAACATCCTACAAAGGTGTGTCCAGTTTTTTTCATCCTATATATTCTTCATGTATCTGTCCATATAAAACATCAGTAATGCCCTAAAATTTGAGTAAAAAGCCATTGACATTATAAAAAAAAAGGGGTACTCCTAAACAAAAATAGGCTAAATAGCCATAAAAATAATATTTACTTAGAGGAGTAACATGGGAATTTTCCAGAAATAATACCTATATAAATAAAAACATTCATTAAGTTATAAGATGCTCATGTTATTATAACATTTATAGTAAAGATAAAAGCAAGGTAATTGCAGTAATAATTGGTGATAAAGTGCCAATCATGTCATATGTATAGGTTTATATCTCTGTAAAGCATATTATTAAAAGCTATGAAATTTGTTCATTTCCATTAATCTTCTTCGAAATACTGATGCTCTCAGAATCTTCTTTTAAGAAAAAGTAGCTGGATGAATTTAATCAAATTATACCATAATATATTTAAATATATATGTTTATAGAAAGAAGAAAATGCCTTAAATGATTAGTCAGCAATTTTGTTTTCTTGTCTGAATGTTGGCTTTTGCAGTGAAGATAAATTATATTCTCAGGCCAGTTTGTCTTCTAGGATATAGTAGTAGTCAAAGGACTCCAGTCCAAACAAAGCATCGACAGTGTGCCTCTTGCAAGATACTATACCAACTTTATCCATGCATGACCTGGCTGAGTAAGAAGCAGCAGGATTATTTGCCAGCTGATCAGGAAGCCTCCCAGAGTTATCAGGTTTGGTTCTATGTACTATCTTGCAGCCTACCTGCAGAAACAGCTTTGCTATTGTACCTTTTCAAAGGAAAGCAGCAAGTTTTCTGCTTTCCTTTGAAAAAGAGTTTTGGATATGCTGATAATTTGCTTTTGAGTATTTTGTGGCTTAGCATAAACAGATTTTATTCATTTATTTTTAATATCATTCTGACAAATGAAAAGCCAAAATGCCTATAACAAATAAATGTCATGTGTCGGAGTCATGAGTTAGTAATCTTATGATATTCTCCTTAAAGAGCTGGAGGTGTCTTGAAGGAATACTTTGTGCAGAAGCCTGCTCACAGAACTGAAGTAGATGGAGAGAAAGACAACCTATAGTAGCAGGTTTGATGAGTCAACAGTTCAACTATAGTGCTTTATGCTCAATAGTGCAATAAGCTCCTCATTTCTGCTATAAGTTAAGCATTAATGGATGGTAGTTCTGCACTGAATAGCACCTACAGAAATATCTGTAAAAGAGGCTGAATGGAGAAACTGACCATTTGTGTGAGTGGCTGAAGAGTGAGAGAGAGAGAGAGAGAGGTCAATCAACTGAACCACTCTTCCCTGAAGATCAGAATACCACCTGAAATGTGATAGCAGTATTCCAAAGAGGATTTGAGATTTGTACACAGAGTGAGCAACTGGACAGATGAAAAATAACAACTTGAGCAAAAAAGGATGTCAAGTTTTCCTGAAGTTGAAGTATAACAGAAAACTTGACATCATTTTCAGTTCAAGGGTTACTTTGATATTCATGGCAATGGGATATCAGAATTGACAAAAGAGCATGTTCCACTCTTCTTAGCCCTTTCACTGTTAGGTTCCAGTTTCAGATACTTGACAAGGTTGGGTGTTTTTATTTTTTGAATTTCAAGACTACATGATTAACTAGGTATTAAAAAATATTTATTTCAAATTTTTATACAAAAACTGCCAATGATTTATTAAAAAAGAATATTTAGCTAATAAATAATTTTTGTACATGAAACAATAACTATAATAACCTACATGCAGTGACATTTCTTCAGAAGTTTTGAATAGTATGGTAGATTTTGAAGCATTGTGAAGGACAACTCCTACCTGGCAATCAGGGCATCACATATGCTTTTCTTTGAAAACCTTCTTTCAAAAAAAAATGATCTCGTGCAATGAACGGCACATTTTTTTCTTGGCTCTGCCTGCTCTGCAGTGGGGTGGGGGGTGGGGGGGGTATATATTCTGGAAAGTGCCTTCCTGTCAGTCTGATTGGGTTCCCTCTTTGAGCTGATCTTCCACATTTCTTGTTAGCCCTTGGGGGGGGGTGTAGACTTCAATGATCTTGTCTATGAGATCCAGCCTAAAAGCTATGTGATCAAGTTTATCACCTATCTAGTGTATAGTGCAAAAGCATTGTACACAGAGATTTGTAAAAGGTGTCTGAATATTTTTACATGGTATCTCTGTTTGTTCCAGGTAGCAGGATCATATGAAAGCATTTGGTCTAAATGATCAACTCTTCCAATGGTGTTGATCCAATGTAAAGAAATCTTTCTGGTCTTTCTATTTCAAGGCAATGATCTTCCCATGCTTAAAGACAGAAGTTTCTCCTTTCTTCAATTTGGGGTCTTCAGGAATTTCTTTTCATATCATCTTAGAAGTCCCATAAACATCAGTTTTCTTGGTAACTAAGTAGTTTGCAAGCTCAGGACTGTTGAAATAATTATCTAAGATAATGCAGTATCCCTTATTCGGCAGTGAAGATGCTAAGGTAACAAACATTCATTTTAGAAATTATGGACTTTACAACTGCGTTATAAATAACCTATTTTAATTTCTCGACATTTTGACCTTCATATTAAGGTCATCATCTGGAGAATATACAAATATACAAGGACAAGCTGAGTTACATTTCACACAGTAAGCTAAAGAAACAATGATTTCATCACCGGTTATTCTACTGGCATGATCTCTAATGAAAAAAAAAAAACATCTAAAATTAAAAATTAATTATTTAGAAACTACATCAAAGCTAAATTCTATTTAAGATAACACGAGAGAAACATTCTTTCATATAGATAGTTTTCTTACAGTAACAATGATGTCCTATTTTTAACATGACAATTGTTATATTAGATTTAGGATTCTGGATTATCTAGTTCTGTTTATAGTTAACTCTTAAGGAGTTAAGGTTCCGTGGATAGAATATGTGCCTTCCATATGTTTGGGATTTTTGAATCATTATTATTGTTCAGATCGGGGTGGTTGATAAGAATCTCACAGGCTTCCTTAAATTTGTGTTCATACCATTTTTGGCGTGATGTAAACAACTGGTGCTTTTCCAGTCAATTCTATGTAAAGTGTTCAGGGCATGATCAGAAAAGCCAGCTTCACCATAGTTATTATATTTAATGCGTTGTCTATGTTCCTTTTGTCTGATAGGAATTGTGCGTCCTGTTTCCCCTATATATGGTAGATTACAGGTGCAATAAATACGGTATACTCCAGGGTGGGCCAGCAGAGGAAATGGGTCTTTGGATGAGTTGAATAAGCTTTTTAATTTTGCAGGAGGTTTAAAGGTGGCTTTGAGGTTGTATTTCTGTAGTATTCTGTTTATCTGATATCCCTTTAATGTAAGGAATGGTTATAGTTTTATTGTAGTCTGGTTTATCTTTGTTTTTTTTTTATTGAGGTCTTGTAGAGAATTCTGTTAATAGTGTTTTGGCTGTAACATTTTTTAGAAAAGTATTGCTGATAACTTTAAATTCGTCTTTCAGAGCTTGTTCATTGGAGCAGATCTTCAAAGCCCTGTTTTTTAGAGTATTAATGACACCTAGTTTTTGTGTTGGGTGGTGGAAGGGGTTTATGTGTATATATTGGCCAGAATGTGTTGGTTTCCGGTAAACAGTGAAGGAAAGACTGCCAGAAGGAAGATGTGTGACAAGTTTATCTAGAAATGGAAGTGTGTTCTATTTTTCAAACTCAACTGTGAAATGTATGCACGGAACCTTTCTCCCTAAGAGTTAATTATAAACAGGACTGTAGATAATCCAGAATCCTAAATCTAATAAAACAATTGTCATGTTAAAAATAGGACATCATTGTTACTGTAAGAAAACTATCTATAATGAAAGAATGTTTCTCTCATGTTATCTTAAATAGAATTTAGGTTTGATGTAGTTTTTAAATAATTAATTCATTTTATCCGTATTTTTTTTTTTCACTAGAGGTCATGCCAGTCGAATAACCGGTGATCAAATTATTGTGTCTTTAGCTTACTGTGTGAAATGTAACTCAGCTTGTCCTTGTATATATTCCAGATGATGACCTTAATACGAAGGTCGAAACGTCGGGAAATTAAAACAGTTATTTATAACACGGTTGTAAAGTCCATAATTTCTAAAATGAATGCTTATCACTGTGCAACACTAAAAGAAAGGATTCTGATAATTCATGGATATTCGACTCACAAATGATGCAAGCAATACAGTAAGTTGAAGATTCATGTTTCTGGTTTGATCAATCGACTGGCATTTTTAAAACATTGTAGGGACAGCAATATCATTCCAAATTGCATCAAACTAAAGAGAAACTTTGCCTCAACAAAGGCGCAATGAATATACCACCACATGGAGAAAGTATTATTCAGAGAACAGGTCCAGGTTACTAGAAAAAACTTGGTCATTACTCAAAACCAGGTACAAAATGTAAAATTTAAACTTTCAAGTTACTTGAACCCAGATATTTGGATTATCCTCGAAAAGATTATGGACAACATGGTGAACCATATCCTTCAAACCAAGAAAGAAAATCTCATATCCATATTTCATTGACTAAAAGATCAACAAAACCAACGGACATATTTGAATTTCTCCACAGGGAACATTAACAACCAACCAACCAGAAGCAAGAAACAACAGGAGCCACCAATCGCCTGCAGGTAACAGTAATGTAGTTAACCTATCCAACCATGCCTTAAACAAAGATGAAATCTCGCTACTCAGCAAAGGTTTAAATTTTGCCATAGCACCCAGATCGATGAACAAACTGCATTTTATTTGTAATATTGAAAGAGGCTTAAGATTCATCCCAAGTACCATAGCAGATAAAATATGTTTAGAAACCACCAACATTTTAAATATAAATTATAAGAAAACAATAACAAGTAACTAAACGAAACATGAATTAACAGTGGTGAAATCATTAAAATCAAATCCAAACATTGTAATAACTAGAGCCAAAAAAGAAAGTGCCCCCGTTATTCTAAACCGAACCACATATTTAGAAAAAATGAATCTGCTAGTCTCGGACAATAGTACATACCAACTTGTTAACTATGACCCAACCAATAGAATAAAAAAGAAAACAGAGAAACTACTTAAATCAATTACTACATGGCCCGAAGATACAGTAAAAAAAATTACTTCCGCACTATGCTCATTCCCCGAGAATTTACAGTCTACCAAAGATACACAAACAAAACACACCACTCTGGTCAATAGTCGAAGATATACACAGCCTCCTGAATTATCGCCTGGCCAAGAAATTAGCGGCAGCACTAAAGGAGTTGGTAGGTCATTCCCCCTCCTATATCAGAAACACACAACACTTCATAAACATAATCAAAGACATTACATTAGAATAAGATGATTTATTAGTCAGTTTTGACGTCTCTGCCTCTTTAGAAATGTCCCAATCAATGACACAATCCTTATACAGAACAAATTCCTTCCAGATATCACAGAGCTCTTTGCGCATGTATCAAGTTCTGGTTATTTTGTATGGCAAAACGCTTTCTACCTACAAAAAGAAGGCTTGCCATTATCCCCTCCCCATTGCTAACTTTTATATGGAACATTTTGAGCAACATGCTCTAGATTCCTCTTCTTTAAAACCCAAGGTCTGGCTTAGATACGTTAACGATGTTTTTGCGATCTGGCCACATGGCCGCAGACACTAGACACTTTCCTTAGATACCTAAACAAACAACACAAACGCATACAGTTCACAACTGAGATTGAAAAACAGAACACACTTCTGTTTCTAGATACACTTGTCACACGTCTTTCTTCTGGCAAGTCTTTCCTTCACTGTTTACCAGAAACCAATACATTCTGGCCAATATATACACATAAACTCCTTCCACCACCCAACACAAAAACTAGGTGTCATTAATACTCTAAAAAACAGGGCTTTGAAGATCTGCTCCAATGAACAAGCTCTGAAAGTGTGAAATGTAACTCAGCTTGTCCTTGTATATACTCCAGATGATGACCTTAATATGAAGGTCAAAACGTCAGGAAATTAAAATAGTTATTTATAACATGGTTGTAAAGTCCATAATTTCTAAAATGAATGCTGATCACCATGCAACACTAAAAGAAAGGATCAAGGTAACAACAATTTGTGTACCAAAAGCAGCATTAGGCAGTCAACTAAATACTTGAGTGCCATTACCTGTATAAATTATCAGTTCATATATGTAGCCACTAGATGATTCAAAGTTCAAAGCATTTCAAACTGAAACAAGAGCGCTTCAGCAGCATGTACTGTTTCCAGCCAAGTTGGCTCTTGTATAAAAACGCTTTCATCAATACAAATATCTTGTTCTGGTGTATAAAACTTCTTTTAAAGAGAGTCCAAAAAAGCCTTTTAAGTTTTGGATTGGAGATGAATCAGAATCCTTGTTCTGGTGTATAAAACTTCTTTTGAAGAGAGTCCAAAAAAGCCTTTTAAGTTTTGGATTGGGGATGAATCAGAATCCTTGTCGTTAAAGTGTAAAAATATCATTATCATGGAATACATACATTCAGACATCACTTCTGAAAAAATGTCTCGATCATTCTTTTTTTTTTTTAAGACAATACCATTTTATTTTTGATTTCTGATCTATTCCTTTAAGCACTGATACTAAAAACACCTTCAGTTACTTAATGTCTGCATTTTTTCCAACAGAAACAAGAAAAACTGTTGAGGATTGCAGTAGCAATGAACTGCATAGCTTTGTTATTCTTTTTCCTCAACTAAAATGTTCATTATATCTTATTAAAATGTAATTCAAACAATTTCAATGAGCAATTACTTACAGGAATATCTTGAAAAATACCAGGTGTTTCCATGTTCCCATAAAAGAAAAGTGAGGACGACTTAAACATACCAATCAAGTCAGTATACGGCACTATCTCCTAGCTTGGGACAAACCACAACTGTCTTCATCACTATCCAAACTCTCCAATGAGAGTTTGGATAGTGATGAAGACAGTTTGCAAGAGATTCTGATTCACCATCAGAATCTCTCACAAATAATGTGACACGCATCTTATGCTTCTGCAAAAACTTGATGTTGATGCCATTTTTTTTTTTTTACATCATGTGCTTCCTTCAACATACTTTCATTTCTAACAAAGTACCATAGTCCACCCATATCTGTGGGTTCACTTTCCATGGTTTTGGTTATGGGCAGTCAACCCCTGGTCCGAAAATATTAAATAGAAAATTCAAGAAATAAGCAATTTATAAGTTTTAAATTGTGCGCTCTGAGTAATATGATGAAATCTCATGCCATCCCACCTGGGACATGAATCACCCCTTTGTCCAGTGTATCCACGCTGTTCTGTATATATGCTACCTGCCCTTTAGTCACCTAGTTGCTGTCCAAAAACATTAAATAAAAAATTACAGAAATTAACATTTCATAAACTTTAAATTGCGCACCATTCTGAGTAGTTCTCAGTTATCAGATCAACTGATGCAGTATCACAGTGCTCGTGTTCAAAGTGCGAGTAGTGATGCTAGCAACTTGGATATGACAAAGAGAAGTCGTAAAGTTCTTTTTTAAGTGAAAAGGTGAAAGTTCTTGACTTCATAAAATAATAATAATAATAAAAACGTATGCTGAGGTTGCTAAGATTCCATTCACATTCATATAACTTTTACTGCAGCACTGTCTGACCACAGATGCAAGACCTCTCAAAACTTCTGCACATGGCAGAAGGTGGTGGCAAACCATTTGAATTAATGATGAGTGTTTATTATTTACATCAGTAAATTAACTTTTCTTTTATGAAAATTTAGTTTTTTTAAAGTGGTAATTATTTTGCTTGTACAACAGTCGGAAAATTATGTATAAAGTATGTAATTTCACAAATTCATACAATGCCTTATTCCTCTCTCCCCTTCAACATGAATTGACTCTTCTTGGCAATGTGCCAGCCAAGGTTCTCATATCTGTGGTTGGACAGTATATTCTTGTGGTTGTTCTATTTTATTATTTCAGTTATTATTGTTAATCTCTTACTGTGCCTAATTTATAAATTAAACTTAATCATAGGTATGTATGTATAGAAAAAAACATAGCATATATGGGATTCAGTACTATCAGCAGTTTCAGGTATCTGCAGGGGTGCCTTGGATTGTATCTCCCCTTGCAGATAAGGGAGGACTACTGTAGTAAACAAATCTCTTTTATCAGAGGGAATTATCGCCATCTATGTGCAAGCAAGGAAACTAAATTACAAAGTATCTAACATGGTTATAACGATTATGAAATGAAAAAGTTTATGGAAACATGCTCAGAGCATTAGTAATGATAAAGAAACAATACCAATGAATATGCTCAGCACATTTATAATGATTAAAGGGTTAATCAGGCACATTGTAATGTGGAAAATTCAGGTTACAAATCACCAGTTAGAAAAGAAAAATGTATAGAAAAATGGTCCGAGGATGAAAGAGGCCAAACTAGAAAAAACTCGAAATAAAGTTTTGAACAGACATGATTGAAGGCAACAAATTCAAGAGGTCAAGGCTTGATTTGGGCTGTACAACCATAAAAAGATCTTACTCTCATAAATAAGACAGGAGAATTATAATATGAAAGACACTGTTTAATTAATATTAAAAAATACAAATATAATTATTTACATAATTCATTCAGAAGTATTCCATGAGAAATACACTTTCTCTCACACTCTCACAAATGAGTAACTAATTAATGACAGTAGTTACTTAGGTAAAATTGTTTATTTGTAGAATTGTCAACTATGTTACACAGTGATTTTCAATACATTACAGGAAGATAACCACAACAAAGAGAGAACAATTAAATTGAAAGCGTGTGATATTATATGTGTTTTTGACTACAGGAGAATAATATCGCTTGCATTGATAGATAAATAAATAAATTAAAATTGAAATAAAAAAGTTAATAAAATATTTTTAAATTTAAACAATTAAATACAATTTATGAAATACATGAATGGTGAGTATCAGTTAGAATCGTTTACTAAAATTAAGTTTAAAGCACTTGTTTTTGCTAAGGTTAGGATTGTAAATGTGTGTTTTATAGCTTTCTTTGTACAGTCTTTGCAGAAGAAAATAGCTTTGTGTAGAAATTTGGTATTGTTCTACTGAATTATATATTTTGTAGATAAGGTGTGGCTTGCAAAACTGCATTTATTGAGATCCTTAAGTGAAATATATTCTTGATGTTCTTCAAGACAAATTTGTGCTGAAAGACCAGTCAGTCCATAATAACATAAGCCACAAGAGCAGGGGAAATCTATAAACTCCAAGATAAGAAAGAGGGGGATTTGTCTTTTGGAGAGATAAGGTATTTTGTTTATGAACTGGATGCAAAGAGACATAGGTCAATCTGACAAAGAAGTCTTGCTATTTTTTATGAAGGTTCTAAGAATAAAAATATTTAACATAGAAAACAAGTCACTCACTTTTCATATTCTCTGTCTTTCTCATTTTGGTTTTCTTTCATCTCAATTATTATTTTCTTTGCTTTTTCATATTTAGTCTTCAGAGTGTCTCTCTCATTTCGAAGTGTCAGTTGAGCTGTTTTGTGTTTGTTGGCAGATTCATTTACAGAAGCTTTTAACTGCTCCATCTCTGTCCATATTTTCTTTTGTGCCTAAACATGACAATAATACAATGTTAATATTTTCAATACAAAATATTTCCTGTGTTTAGTGTGATATCTAGATAATGATAGTTAAATAGAATTTTTTTTTGTTTATGTGAAATAGTTTAGTCTTGATTGAAAATATAATCTTTAATATATGATTTCCTGCATAAATGCCAGCATTTTTGAAAAATAAATCAACCCTGATTATTAAGATTATTCTAGATATTCTTCATTAAAATAAATATGTAAGCAAAGAAGAAAAGTGATTCAGCTCTTCAAATTTTCTCTAAAGAGCAGTTCATTCATCAGATAAAAAAGGCTCATGCCTGAGTATCAACATATATACAATTAATGAATCACTACAAGGTCACTTAGGATACTAATAACTTTGACCAAAAACTACTGAAAACAATGATTTTCTTGCCCTAATGATTATGAATTAAGGAATAAATTATTTTCTTAGTGCCCATAGCTGAATTACCTCCACGAAGTTCATTATTATGTTTGAAGAAATCAAAATAACTGGCATTCCTCATCTGTCCCAGCTTAAATCCACCCACCCAAGAACATATTACATCAGGAATGATTTCTATCTTGGTATGAATATCATTTCTGTGATTACAATTGCATGAATAAAAACTGACAGTTATTTTTCCATAAGTTGGTAAAACATTATCGGTGTGATAGATGACAGAGGTCATGCAAGTTTTTCTTGTGTGCGTGCACGTGTGCACATGGTGGTGGGGGGGGGGGATCAAACAGGAATAGAATGAAAATAAATAATTTACTAACTAAATCAAATATTTACATACCTGTCTTCATGGTGATTATGGTTACCACTAATGACAAAATGATACAAATTATATTTGAAAAGAAATTATATCCTTGTTTAATTCTTAACCCAAGCATCAGCAAAAATATCTACACATGAAGTATCTTCACAACTAGCGTACTTGCATAAAGAGGCTGTTGATTTCATATCAGTTGCCTCACAAGCAAACGAAATTTGCAGACGAAGTATCTTCACAACTAGGATACTTGTATATAGAAACTGTTAACTTCACATGCGCTGCTTCAGAATCCCATAATGCATGGCAAATGTATATTGTTATATTTAAAGCAATGATAAAATTAATTAATACAGATAACTCTCTCTCAAATTTCAGTAAAGGTAAGACCACATTCCAATTTGAGTGTTGTAATAGCAATTCAGGACTCTTTAAACAATCTCTCAAACTTAAAATGACACTGATGTAACAGATGGATCTTGGAATAGAAGATGCATGGTCTGTGTCCACTGCGTTGTGCCAAACCACATTTTTCAGGCTTTATTGGGTGATGTAAGACTGGTGTTCCTGCAGCCCTTTTATATCTTTTAAGCATCTCCATAACTGATTTGGAGATTCCCGCAACGTATGGAATTGGTACTTGCTGTACATGGTCAGGATTCTTGGAGACAGTTGCAAATGTAAAAGATCCACTTAATCTTCTTTAACTTGACACTATTCTGCAGCATGATGTTCTGAATGGTGTTCCTTAAAGTCATGAGAGATGAAACATACAACATATGCTATATTAATAAAAGATATCATGAGTTCTTTTTTTTTTTTTTTTTGAGAAGGGTGAACACCTGAATCTTGTTATACGTAATACCTGTGAAAGAATGTTTACAATGAACCAAAGGTTGATAGTAAACAAGATGGGTACAGAAGAGATTATCCAAGAATGGCTAATTTTCTATTCTTTTCTTTTCTCTACGATGAAGTGGTGTGAGGGTGTAGGCTGATAATCTTGGTTAGAAAGGCAAAGACATCATCCATGTAACACCCCAAAAAATGACAATTGTGATTGTATTGAGGAAAATGAGTCCTCTAGATGTTCCAGGTAGAAATTAGCTAAGTCCAGGAAAAGAGGAAATTCCTATAGCAGTATATTGTTGTGGATTTGGTTTCTACAGGCAAATCCCAAGTAAATGACAAAATGAAACGTTTTGACTATGCCTGGAGAGAACTCCTATAACTGGAGAGTGTCAGCTACAGGTACATTACAGAACAAGGACTGAATATAAAATGTGACCATTGTTTCGGTAGGCAGTAAGGATAAAGTTTTAATTCTTGTCAAGAATTCTGATGAATATTTCATTGAAAAGCAAGATGATATAAGTGCTTAATAAATGAGCTATGCATTAAGTAGGAATGCCAATACAGTCAATAAGTCTAAGAGCAACACCTTTTTTAGGAGCATCTGTAGAGAGTTAGTTTAGTTCCTGATTTGGCTATTGGTATGGTTACGATCAATCTTTTGGGATATCTAATTCCATCATTTAGAAGAAAGAAAATTTTTCAATTATAATCAAAAGTGTCTATAACCCAACCGTTTCCTTTCTTTTGTCTCAAGACTTTATGGGTTTAAATTCAACTGTCTAGACAGTAATGTTTGGCTTTGAGTAGCACAGAGAAAACTTCCAAGTTTTTTTTTTTTTTTTTGGTACACACACACAGTAAAAAGATAAAGTATAATTTTTTTTAAAAAATATATCTATCAATCATATGGTGTCACTAACACATGATTTGTATCTGTTGAAAGGAAAAAAAAATGTCGTTGCTGTACCTTTTGTGCTGCTTGTTAACTGATGATTGTTATTTCAGATTAAATTATTTGCACTAATAAAGGATTACTAAACTTCTTGTGTCTGTGTTTTCAAGAAATCTTTAATATCACGGATACCATTAAAAACGTAAGTTAGTTTATTTAACACAATCGGTATTGATCCACAACACGGAATGATAAGAAAATAATATTTTAGCCTGGTTGGCCAAGTGGTTAGCGTATCCTCTTTCAGCCAAGAGGTTATAGCTTCAAATCTCATGAAGTTGTTTGTGATTGTCCTACTAAATAATTATCACATGTACTGCTGTGTCCTGGCACAGTATAACTGCAGTCTTTACGCATAAGAAAAAAAATCAAATCAAAATCACTTGCATGTCAGTTATTTTGTGGCTCGTTGGTCTATGGGTATGAGAGGTCCTGGGTTCAAATCCCAGGGAGAATATTTTTTTGGCAGCCTGGTTGGCCAAGTGGTTAGCATATCCACTCTCCAGTGAAAAGGCTGCGGGTTCTAATCCTGCCGTGGAAATGGATGTTTATGATTGTCTGTGAAAATACTGGTCGTGGGCAGTAGATAGCATGGATGTAGTTGTAGTTTTTATAGTTGGTGGATTTAGTGGTGGAGACGGTTGTAGAGAAAGAGCTTTCCCTCGATGAGTCTATGGACTCCCTGGAGGTGTTATATAATAATATTTATTAACTTATTAGATGATATTTCAGCTAATAAGTTAATAAACTTATTTATTAACTTAAAATAAATTTATTATATCCAGTATCTTTCAGAGCACAAGAACAGTTTGTCATAGTACAGGAGAGAACTGGTATAACAGTGGGACTATTTTATAAAATTATAACTGACAACACAAGGAACTAAAATTCTAATTAGGCACCATCTACATTGGAAAAAGAGAGAAAACAAGTATTAATATAGTCTTGGAGACAGTCATTAAAATGACTGTCTCCCAGATTTTTGGTAAATATATACAGCCATATAAGCTACTGTTAATTTCAAAAACAATCTCTCTAATTTCTGTCTTTTGTAGTACTTTTATTTTCTTCCATTTGATTCTGTGTGAAGGGATATCCAAGGCATAGTCTGCTAGACCCGACTTGCCATAACGATAGTGCCAGGTATATTTTTTTTTTATTGTAGGCGTAGGTTTCTGCACCTGTCTGACAACTCGTATAGCAGAGTATATAAGTTCTTTTCGTTATATCCTTTGGTATTTATTTGGTCTAGCTACTCACTGATGAAGCCTCAAAAAAGGCTGAAACCAGGCTGGTTGGTGACCTCCCACCATAATGTAATAACAGCATACATTTCCTAGGAAATCTGTTTTTATATTATGGAAAATACCAAGAATAACGATCAGAACTTTACCCACCTTTGCAACGAGTTGCCCGAGATTGTACTACGTACTAGGACTACTTGCATTAGCTCACGCAAGAGTCAAAGCTGTATAACTGAGAGGAGACCTCCACATAGCCTTTAAAGGAATGCAGAGAACCGACAAGGGCTTCTGACCTAATGTCCAATCCTCACCTTTTGTAATGGCACTGTTGGGTATCTACTTGGATACTTAACGAACGAGAATGGGCTGGCAATTTGGGATTTAGCCAACCAAATTGTATTCTTATTGGTTAAACCAAAATAAAAAATGATGGTACGACATGACAAAATTTCATGCCGGCTGGGGCGATGCCCGGTTAAACAAGGCCCCCGTTGTTTTCACCAGGGAACCAGGGCGAAATGCGAAAAGTCAGCTACTGGAACAAATCTGAAAACAAACCCCAACTCAACATCACCAGAGTTAAAGATCGGTACTATCAACATAAGAAGCCTGAATGGCAAAGAAATGGAGCTAGTTGAGTAATTAGATAAGTACCAGATCGACATAATAGGGGTGACTGAAACAAAAAAGACAAAAACTGGTGAGATCTTTCTGAGCAATAAATACAAAATGTTATATTCAGGCAATGACAATAAAGGAAAAGAAGGAGTAGCCATAGTATTCAACACAAAATACGAGGCTAATATGCTTGACTGGCAGTCAGTTTCAAGTAGAGTAATGTGGGCAAATATGAGAATAGGAAACTGGACAATGAGACTTATTTGTGCCTGTGGTCCCACAGAAGGTTCTACTAAGGTAGAAGTGGAGGAATTTTTTGAGGCTTTAGAAAAAGCAACTGACACAATGAAAAAGGAAAAGTTGGTCCTTGTTGGGGATCTAAATAGCAGAGTAGGAAATGATTGTGAGACATACAAAAATATTTTGGGAAAATTTGGAGAAAAGAGCAAAGCTAATAATAATGGCAAATATCTGTTGGATTTCTGCGCAGGACATGGACTGGTTATTATCAACACCATGTTCCAACATAAAAATTTGCACAAATTCACATGGAGAGAAGAGGCAAGGAATAAGAAAAGTCTCATTCACTATGTTATTGTTGATAGTGATGTTTTCTCCATGGTGCAAGACACCAGAGTGTACAGAGGATTTGAAATTGGAAGTGATCACTATTTACTTTTGAACAGGATAAAATTGAGTTTCATATTGAAAAGAATAACATGCAAGAAAGTTTTAAAGCGAATAAAAGTTGAGCAGCTCTCAGATGTGAACTGTAAACTAAAATACACAAAGATTATTGAAGAAAAAATGACAGAGTTTGAGAACAGGAATCAAACCTTGGAGATTCAGTAGCAAACTCTGAAGAAAACATTGATTGATTCTGCCAGAGAGGCATGTGGTGAGGTTGTCTGCAAGGATAAAAAAATCAGAACTCCCTGGTGGACACAGGAAGTTAAAGAGGCAGTGAAGGAAAAGAAGAAAGCATATCAAAAGTTCTTGTCAAATAAGTCAGCTTGTGCTCTTAGGGAATGCAGAGACAAATGCAAGAATGCTAAACACTGTGTAAATCTAGCTAAACAAAAGTCATGGGAGGACTTTGGCAAGAATATAGAAAATAAATATCAAAAAGGTGGCAAAATATTCTGGAGGTTGTTGAAGAAGCTTAGGCATGGAGGAAAGAGTGCTGTAAAAGGAGTTAGAGATGGTAAAGGTGACATGAAAACAGGAGAAAAAGATATCCTTGAAGTATGGAGTAATTACTTTGAAAAACTGCTAAATGAAACAAGCAGTGATGACAGCACAATAATAAAAAACACTGACCAGGCATGCAGTCAGGAATATATATCCATACTTGAAGTAGAAAAAGCCATCAAAGGCTTGTAATGTGGAAAGGCAGGCAGGAGTAGATGATATTCGACCAGAAATGCTGAAGTATGGTGGTATAAGAGTCTTACAGTGGCTGCACCGCATAGTTCAGAAAGCCTGGACAGAGGGACGAATTCCCGATGATTGGAGTACAGCTCTCATAGTACCCATATATAAAAAGGGAAATAAAACTGAATGTGAGAATTACAGAGGTATTTCCCTACTGAGTGTTCCTGGCAAGATCTATGCAAGTATACTTGAGAAACGGTTGAGAAGAATTGTGGAAGAAAAGCTTGGTGAAGAACCAAGCTTTTCTTCTCGTAAAGTGAAGATCTGATCCTGTCAGGATCAGATCTTCACTTTATGACAAATAGTCGAGAAAATATGGGAATATAACAGAGATCTGTATTTAAGTTTTGTCAATTTGGAAAAGGAATATGACAAGGTGCTAAGAGAGAAGCTATTCAATACACTACAGTTATATGGTGTGAATGGGGCATTATATCAAGCAATACTTAGTCTTTATTTGAGTTGTAAGTCAGCAGTTAGAACTGAAGGAAGTACAGGAAGATGGTTTAATGTTAAATCTGGTGTGAGACAAGGTTGTACATTATTGCCTCTGTTATTCATTATCTATATGGATCACATTATGAAGGAAAGTGGTATTAAACATGATATCAAAATTGGAGATGTTAATGTCAGTTCTTTGCTTTATGTGGATGATGTTATACTTCTAAATAAATCCGCTACTAGTCTGCAAGATTCTCTGACTAAATTGAATAGCTGTTGTAATAGATATGGTATGAAGGTCAGCAATAAAAAGACAAAGACAATGAAAATAGGCAGAATCATTCAAAAAGTCAACTATGTTGTGAATGGAGAAATTAAATTCTATGGAAATGGAGAAAGTTAATTCTATTATCTTATTTTTGGAGTTAAATTTATGTATTTGCCATTGTCAATTCAAGGTCAAAATCTGAGGATTATAACAAAAAAATGAAAACTTTTCTTGGATACCTATACACCTTTAGACAGAGATCCCACCTGGCAAGCTCACAATAAAACCAATGATCTAGTTAAAAAGATACGCAATTGGACTGAAGAACTAAAAAGAACTCTACAATCTAAACACCCATTAGTTCCAAGAATATATGGTGTACCAAAAATACAATAGATAGGTATTTCTTTAAGACCGATAGTGGATGGAAGAGACTCTCCGACCTCGAATTTGGCAAAACACCTCACCAACATGATTTTACCACACATAGGAAAAACAATATCTTTCATTAAGAACAGTGCACATTTTATTGAGAAGGTAAAGGATATATACATAGGACCTTCAGACATCTTAACAAGTTTGGATGTAATCAACCTGTTTACAAATGTTCCCAGAAATGAAACAGTGAATCTCCTTGGAGACCTTTTTCCTCCGGACATCTTAGAACTTTATAAACATTGCATAAAAAATACTTTTTTCATGTATCAAAACAAATTTTGGGAACAAAAAGAAGGACTGGCTATGCCCCCCCCCCTCTCCCCAGCTTTAACTAACCTATATATAGAACATTTTGAAAATAATGCTTTAAACAATTATCATAAAAAACCGAAAATTTGGCTACGCTATGTAGACAATATTTTCATCATATGGCCAGGAACAACAGAGGAACTAACTGCTTTCAAAGATTACCTGAATAATATACACAACATAAAATTTACTTTGGAACAAGAAGAACATAAAAAACTTCCCTTTCTTGATATCCTAATAGACGTCAATGAAAAAGATAATAAAATATCCTTCTCCATCTATAGAAAACCCACCAACACAGGAAGATTTCTTAATGAGGCCTCACACCACCACAACCACCACTCACAAAAAATAGGATTAATTAAAACCTTGAGAGACAGAGCTTATAATATTTCCAGCACAGAGAAATGTAGAATTACAATACTTAACACAGATCCTAAAAAAGCTATGAACCAGACAATCAAAAAAAATCCCCAACACACCTCCTACAAAAGCAAGATTTCATGAACACAATCACACTTCCATACATCAAGAATGTTACAGACAAAATGGCCAAATTACTAAACAAACATAACATCAAAGTTGCTTTTCTACCGTTGGAAAAAATTTCAAGATTTCTACATCCCCCAAAACCTCCACATCATCCTTTAAAAAAAACCATGTGTTTATAAAATTCATTGTTCCTGTGGCATCTGCTACGTAGGCCAGACAGGAAGATCAGGAGAAATTTGTATGAACGAAGACCAAAAAGACGTGCAAAAAAGAAGAGAGAACACAAATCAGGACTAGCATACCATAAACTTCCACCAACCATAATGTACTCTGGCAAAAAACAAACATGTCTTGCATTGAAAAAAATTGTTACATAAGGAAATTTAAAGAAGCTGCAAACAGGCTTAGAATTCCAACGAAATACAATAAAAACCAGGGCCTAATTCTAACCAAGTTTGTTCAGCATTGATAAAAAATATACTCAAGTCAGATCTCGGACAATGTGAACGTGACAGTCCAGCATTGTTCAAACTTAGCATTGCACTGAATCTGCATTCATATACAGTGGAACCTCGGTTGTCGAACTTAATTCGTTCCCGAAGGCTGTTTGGAAACCGAATTGATCGAAAGCTAAAACAATTTTTCCATAAGAATCAATGTAAAATGGATTAATCTGTTCCCGAACCCCCCAGATAATTGTTTATTTAAACCTTTACAACAGTACTTCATGAATAAGATCGTATACAAACATAATGAAATGCATAAAATCTTACATAAAAAGAATAAACACAATAAATAGATAAAATATAGGCGAAAATTGATCACCTCTTTATTTTTGAGTACTGTACAGATCACTGATTTCACCATACTGAACTGCATAGCAAGATCCGAGACACGAACCCCATTTTCATGTTTGGATGTGATTTCTTTTTTCATCTCTATCGTGGTTCTAACAACTTTTGTTTTCGCTTTGCTGCTATCACTATTCTTCTGCGGCCCCATGGTAGCTTAATTAATAATAATTTATGAAAAAAAAATAACAAAACACAAAGAAAAATAACAAAACTCACTGCAAATTCGGGCAGGTGTCTGCACTGAACAAAAGCTGCCACGTAACTGACGCTTTCCTGCTTTACAGCTCAGCACATGGAGCATGTGGTTGCCATTTGCCAGTTCGGGAACCGAAATTCTGTTTGGAAAATATGTTCAGGAACCGAATTGTTCGAGAACAGAGGCGTTTGACAAAACCGAGGTTCCACTGTATTTAATTTAATGAACAGTTAGATGGCCACAACTGTATAGAATGAACTATTTTGAGTAATTTCTCATTTCTTGTGTTCAAGCTTTTAGTTACCTGTGACCCCTGAAGATGTAACTCAAAACGATTTATGAAACTTGTCGGGTTTGTTTTTTATTGTTATTTATCTTAACAAACATGTGGTCCAATTACCAGAACCTTTCTTATGATATTTTTTTATGTTCACTAGGCAGATGTTAACAGTTCTTCCTGTCTGTCCATAGCAACTCAGGTCACAAGAACAGTGCACTTCAACTCACGGATGTGATAAAGAGAATTTGTCCTGAAGTAAATGGATAAGAGTTGCCAATTTGACATATGATTTAAATATGGTGTGTAGATGATATTTATTAAGCACTCATCTAGATATCTTTTCAGATATGCCTTGGATGTATGGAATGATAACAGTTTTGTTGTGGTCTTTGTGTGATAGGCAATGGAAGGCATTTCTACAGAGCATTTGGTATTTTTTCTATTCTATGGGGATTAGGACCCGGCATAGCTCAGTCGGTATAGAAGCAGCTCTTTTGTCAGAAAGACCTGGGTTAGATTCCCACCCATGACGTGAGGCACCTTTATTTGTTCGCTTTCAACTAAAGGTGCATTAGCCGGTCTCATATGGAGGTAGAGGATTTTTAATCCTGGAAACTTGTTTTTCATCCCTCAGAACAGGCAAACTGGTCAGTAGAACACACAACATGCAGACAATAATACTTGGAGGCATAGGGGTAACTGCCTTTTACTCGTATTACGGTTAGGAAATCCAAGGGTACCTGGAAGGCTATGGGGACTTAAGTGCCTGTGAAAGCCACTGAGTCATGTAAAGTAAATACTGATTACAGCAACTGGCTAAGAAAGTGTGATACAAGTGAACGAGTTCAGCAGTAAGAGCATTTTCATTGGAACAGATATCTCTGTGAATTAGAGTTTTTAGGATACCATACTGTTGAGATGGATGATTGTATGACTGTTTGTGTAAATATCTCTATGTATGGGTTTTCTATAAACAAAAAAAGATAAGGAACATCTGGAAGCCGTGTGATTAGTGTATCCAGAAAGGACAGAGAGTCATTAGCTTCCTGTTTCATTGTGAAGTGGATTTTAGGGTACTGGCCATTTAAATACACTAAAAATGTATCCAATGTATCTGGACCATGTGGCCAAATAGCATACAAATCAGCATAGCATAACCAAACCACTGGTTTGAGAGCAGATGTATTCATAGATAGCTTTTCCAAGTGTTCTATGTTGAAATTGGCTAAAAGGGAGAGAAATGTGGAGTCCATTGCTATCCCATCTAGCTGTTTGTATATCTTCCCTTTCAATGCAAAATGGTCTGTATGTAATGTTCATTTAAATAGTTCAAATATATCTGGGGAGAAATGTGACTTGAGTAAATCAAGGGTTTCAATTAATGGTACATTTGCAAGTGAAATAATATCAAAACTAATCATTATGTCTGAGCCTTTTAAGATATGGTTTTCTAGAATACTTTTTAGGTGAACAGAATCTCAAACAAAATTTTTAACATGTACTGACAACATATAAGCCTTTCCCTGCATTTAACACTATCAGTTCAACATCACCATGTTTACCATGTGTTTGAGATGCTGAAAGTAGAGCATTGTTAGGTAAATGTTTATTGTAAACTGTTCCTAATGTTTATCAAATATTAAACTTTTTTTTGTTCACAGAATTCTATCCATTTTAGATGAAATAAGCTTTATAAGATGAATTATAATATTTTAGTTTCCTTACCTGACATTCTGCTTTTAATAGCTTCTTCTCATCATTTAATACTTTAATTTTTGCTTCAAGCTTTAATTTATCAGATTCAAGGACATTATTTTTATTTTCATATGAAGACACTTCATTGATACATTCAATTTTTATGCTTTCCATTTCACTTCGCAAACAATTCTCATTTTCTTTATGTTCCTTGATTTCGCATTTCAGCTTCTCAATTTGCTCATAATTGCAAGCTTTCTCACTTTTTAGTAACTGGATATCTTGAACAAGTTTCTCATTATCATTAGTTGCTATCTGTAAATCTGAATCTATCTTTGATAATTTATGTTCTAATGATGTAATGATTTCTTGTGAAGTGCTGCATCTATCTCTTAATTCTACTTCCAGATCTAAGTGTTTCTGTTTTACAACTTGCAGTTCTTTTGTGAGAACTTGCTTATCATTTAGTAAATCATTTGTTATTGATATTTGTTCTTGCAGTTCTTTTTTCAAGTTGTTCATCTCTAAAATGTGGTTTGTAGCTGTTACATCACTTTCTTCTCTAAGTGCAGTTAAAGTTGTATTTAATTTGGCAATATCAGCTTCATACTGATGAAGCTTATTTAAATTATCTTCCAGTACCTCAATTTTTTTGGTTAACTGTTCTTTATCTCTTTCTTTTTCTTCAACACACATAAAATATTCTTTTTCCATGGCTGCCTTGGATTCAATGGCTGATTTTAAATTTCGGTCAATATCTTCATACATATCTAACAATTTCTGATTTTCAAATTCGAATTTTTCTACCTTTAAGACCTCTTCATTATGCTCTCTCTCCATATTTGCAATTTGTACTTCAAAATCATTTTTATATTCAACAGCTAATGTCAATGATTTTTCATGATTGGCAAGTAAATTTTCATATTTATTTTTTAGATTGTCTAATTCTGATTGAATAGCTTGTATTTCAGATTCACTGAGACTTTGAACATGGTGCAAAGTTGCTTTTAATTTTGTATGTTCTTCGGCTTGAATCATAAATATCTTTTCTGCTTCAAAGAGCTGTGACTTCAATTTTTCAATTTTTTTTTGATATTCTGAGCAAGAATCTTCATGATTTTTTTGAAAAAGATCCTTAGATTGTAACAATAACTGATTCTGAAGTGTAACTTTATTTAAACTTATCTGGAGATCAGATATGGTGTTTTGATATGTCTCAACCTTACCACCAAGCTTTTCTTTATCTTTCATTTGGTCATTTATGTGCTGCTCTAATGAAATCATTTTTTCATTTAGCTGTCTCAGTTTCTGTCCTAGTTCTGTATTGTCATTCTGAAGGGAAGTTTTTTCCTCATCCAGCAATTTGATTTTATGTGTATAGTTATTTATATCTTCCTGGCAACTTACCCGCATATCACAAATCTTCTGTTTATAGGTTTGCTCCAACTGATCTTTATCCAAAGTTATTTGATTCTGGTATCTTATGAGCTGATCACACCTGGTTTTAAGTGATATTAATTCAGATGATGTGCATTTTTTTTCTTCCAATAGCTTCTCAAGAATACTTGATTGTTCAGAGATTTTTTCCTGTGCATTTCTCAAATTCTCTTCTGTTTTTGATATTTGTTCTGCATAATTTTTATTCTCTTTCTCTAAATGTTTCATAGTGACCAACTGATTTTTGCAATTGTTGATTTCTTCTGTACAAGTTAGGAGCTTCTCTGTTGTCTTTTCCATTTGTTCTCCAAGGAATTTCTTCTCTTTCTGCAAAATTTCAATATTATTACTATATTCTTTTTTACATGAGTCGAGTTTACTTTCATATTCTGCTATAGTTTTTACACAAGAATCCAGCATAGCTGTTTTCTCAGTGACCTGTTTTTGAAGTTCTGATACACATTTCTGTGCATGCTCTTTCTCTAGTGTAACAGTTCCAATTTCGTTTTTCAGTTCTAAAACTTCATTCTGCACAATTTTTTTTTCAGATTCACATAAAGCAAGATGTTTGCTATAATTTTGTTTAATACTATCGCATTCCTTTTGAAGATCTTTGTAAATGAGTTCCTTAGCTTGACTATTTTTCTCAAGGGTTTTGGTTTTAATTCTGAGATTCTCAATTTCTATCTGGACATGGTCTTTTTCCTGAAATAAACTACTGATTCTCTGTTCCAATGACATTATTGTTTCCTTAGCTGTTTCATATTTCTCCTTTTGCAGGCTGCTTATCCTTTCAAGTTTTAAGTTGAGATCTTTAAGCTCAGCATTTTTTTTCTCAGATAAATCAAGTTTGCTAAACACACATTCTTGTTCTTTCTGTAGAGATTCTAATTCTTTCTGCATAGAACTGATTTTAGCTTCATTGTCGAACTTAAGCTGAGAAAGTCTATTATCACATTCATTCTTTAAAGTTTCACACTGTGATGCCATTTCTTCAATTTTCATTACCTTGTTATCACATTTCTTCTGAATGTTCTCATTTTCTATAGATAGTACTTCATTTTTTGCTATTAACTCTTTAATAATATCTTCCTTTTCATTCAGAAGTACAGAGTTATTATTAATATCCATTTGCAAAGTTTCTAATTTCTTATTCAGAATCCAGTTGTCATTAACTACTGCTGCAAGCTTTTCACTATTGTTTATCTTTTCATTTTTCACTTTTTGTAGTTCACCAAAACTTTTTGATAATTTATTTTCAATAGAATTCTTTTCATCAATCAGTTTTCCTATGTCAGCATCATTCTGTTGTTTTAAACAGTGAATTGTACTTTTCAATTCACTGAGCTCTTTAGTGGTAACATCAAGTTGTTGACTTTTTTCAGCTATCTGGTGGTGAAAGTGTAAGATTTTTTCTTTTGCATCTGCTTCAAACTGTCCTTTTTCCTTTTCTAAATCACTTAAAATTTGCTGTTTTTCAGTAATTACGAGTTTGAGAGAATTCTTTTCTGTAAAACATCTTGACAGGTGCTCTTCATATTCACATTCTACTTCCTTTTTTTTAATGCTAATGGAAGAGCAAACTCCTTGAATGCTTTCAAGCTCTTTTTGTATCTCTTGGAGTTTAATTTTATACTGATGACACTGCATCTCAATTTCTGATTTCAATTGAAAGTTCATATGCAACTCATGCTGCAATGAATTGATTCTGCTATCACTGTTCACTAGTCTTATTTCTAAATCTTTGTTTTTTAATTCCAAATTTGATTTACTTTCGTACAATTCAGATTTTTCTTTATCATTAAGATTCATCATATGTGAAAGATGTTTGTTTTCAGTTTCTAAGCATTTCACTTGTGTCTGTAACTCTTTTTTTGTATGTTCATTATCACCAACTGCAGCTTTTAGCTGTTCTTCAAGAATATGAATCTTTTCAGCAAGGATACTATTTTCCTGTTGCAGATGATTCTTCTTTTCCTGAAACAGGAAAACAAAATTTCTTAATAAATATACAGAAATAATACTTAATATTTAAATAGTAAATCTTATAAGATTATACAGAATTTCTAATGGCACATTGCAAATGTATTCAAATATTTACATAATTTCAATTTCAACAACCCTGCACGTCATGTTCCAAAGATTCGTGTTTATCTTTATTGTTAAATGACATCTCCATGAAGTTAGCGACTGATCATGGGAGACCCACACTAACCATTACATGCACAAAACCTATTATACCTCTCTTTAAACAACTCATTTACTGTCAGGGCACTCAACTAATTCTGATAATCCATTCCACTCATTCACTACTCTCCAAGAAAAAAATCTACACCACATACCTTACTAACCATACTCTTACAGAATTTCCAGGAATGACCCCTAGTTCTCTATTTGTCATATAATGAAAAATTTCCTCTGAGTCAATTTTATAAAACCCTTTTAATATGTTATAAGTTTCTATCAGGTCCCCCTCTTTTCTGCCTATCAACTAATGTAACCCACACACTCAACCTGTCCTCATAGAGAGCATTTCACAGACTTGTCACCAGTTCAGTTACTCATCTCTGAATCCTCTTCTACTGCCTCTTGAGCCTCAATAAACCCAGGTAACCAAATCTGTGCACAGTAGTCAAGATGCAGCCAAATCATAGCCTTATAAAGAGGAATAATAACTCCCCCCATCTTTACTTGTTAGCATGTTTTTCAACAAAATCTTTTCAACACAATGTGCATAATTTTATGTTTTGTAATGTGATATTACAATTATTATCCTTTGTCCACAATGCCAATTTATTCAAATCATAATGCTGGATATCTACATCACCTTTATCAACTATTTCCCTCTCCAGTTTTGCATCATCAGCAAACAACTGAATTCCCCCTACCTCCCCCCAAAAATATTTCCCTACATCATTGATATACAAATTAAAGAGCAGTGTTTCAGTACAGAACTCTGAGATACTCCACTAGGCACTCTCATGCTACATATCCATTCTCATTTGCTCTAACTTTAGTAATAGTTTCCCATGTGGTATTCTGTCAAATTCCTTTGCAAAATCCAACAGTATTATGGTGTAGCCATTTCTTTTATCCCATATTATAAAATTTGAATAAATTACTAAGACAAGACATGCCCTTTACAAAACCATGCTTCCCGCTAGAGTATTGTATCTTTATGTATCTTTATGCAATGGAACTATCTCCCTCCCCCCCTTTCCACTCAAAGTATTAGGTATAGTGACTTATTATATAAAATCTCATCTCCACAGGATTAACTTGTCAAGTGCACTTCCCAACAGAAGGAAAAAAATCTGCCCTCACTCTATGTTCATCTAAGTTAGCTTAAGCCAGAAAAGACACTAAAACGTTTCTCACATGAAAGATGGGATTTTATCACCATTTGGCAGCGGTGATAAATTGCTAGGAGTCTATATACCTTAATATTTATAATACTTGTAATAACTTGTAGTACTTAATATCTCAAGTTTAAGCTCCTTGCTGGAATTAGTCAATTTCATGTGATGTACCAATATGCTTGATGCCTTAAAATATGGTGAAAGATACGAGTTAAATATTTCCTGGTAAATCAGAATAAATAATCGAATCATTACTTTTCATGCTATAATCAAAAGTGTCCCTATTGCAACTCTCTTCATGATAAACTGTTCATAACAATCAAGTAAATTTTATTTAAAGTGGCATTTATTTCCAAAACTAGATTTATGCAATAGCATTTTTACAAGCAATCTTTATCATATCTGGCACATAATGCCAGATATGATAAAGTCTTCATCATCAAATTGAAACAACAGAAATGTATTAGTGACATTAAATGAGGTGCCTGTTGACTATAAAATTGTAAGTCATTCAAACTTAAGCAATGAGCTCAATTTTTTTCCTCCATGAATTATATTAAAACATCAATAATCAATATGAATCATACCATTCTTGAAGTGCATCAAAGTTTCAGTCTTTAATTATTCTTAACCATTATAAAATCTGTTTTCACATATTCTCCACCCTGCAGATAAGCTGTAGATCATGTATAAAGTACACATGAGAAATTTTTATGAATCTTATTCAAGATTCATAAAAATTAAGTTAATTTTTATTCAAGAAAACTTTGAATAAAAATAAACTTCATTTGATTTAAAATTGCATTTGGTTTTGTTGGTTATAACATCAGAAATCAGAAGTTTCCAGATATCATGGAATAATTTAAAATAAAAATAAATTATAAAAAAAAGCTTTATCATTTGAAGATTATGAAGACAAAGGAGCTCTATTATGCCAGTTAGGAATTCAAAGGAATTTGAGCATATTGAAAGAGATCTGAGGATATTGTTGCAACAAGCAAATATTTAACAATGTAGATAAGTAAATGGTAACATGTTGTCTACCATTTACTTATTTATATATATATATATATATATATAAATAAATAAGTAATAGTGATAGTGACGAGTTGATAAGATAATTACTTATTTATATATATATAAATAATAGTGCTAGTGACAAGTTGAGAAGATGAAAATATATTATGAATGGCATAGCTGAGGTGCAAGGCAAAAACTATGCAGTTTGTGAGTGCATGGAGTAAATCTGAGAAGTCAAAGAGGATTAAGAGAAATGTTCAGTATCTATACATGTTTAAATTTGAATTGGGATAGTGAGAAAACTAATCTCTGGGAAATGCAGAGGTCAGCATAGCTCAAAGCAAATTTATATGTAGAATGTCAAAAATTATCAATTTATAAAGATATTTGAAAACAATAAAAGTAGATCTGCTCCATCACCATAAATAGCTTAGTTTTTTCTTTCCTACTTAAAAACTTCCTCTTTGGTAGTAATTATGGACAAGTATTTACCACTCATGTGTGAATGTTTAGGTGCTAATTAAAACTTATGTTAGATATTTTCATGGAATAAATTACTAAACAACCAATACTCTGAACATTTTGTTTCTGCCACAGTAAAGGTACAAAATAAATTCTAACAAACACACAATGACATAAAGTAACCTCAGGATGTCTAAGAATTACTGTTTTCCATATTTTGGGAAGCTTGGCACATCCATAATTATTTAAAGTAGGGTGGTTTTTAAGAGAAGCTGCAGATTCTAAAAAGGCCTCTCATATTTGAACTTAATGTGCTGAAGCAAAGTGATTCTTTCCCAGTATTTTATTTATGTGTGTGATATCCAAGATATTGTCTACTAGACCTGATTGTATAAATAGTCATGATTACAAGTGTATTTTTATGTTCCTTCCAAAAGAGGTTGAATGATCTTTCAACCTGCAGGAACAAGAGAAAGGGGTTTATCCTTAGGGAAGGGAAAGAGACGACCAGTCTTGAGTAGAGCTTGAAGCTCTTTTTTTGTGAATACTCTAGACAGTGATTGCATTACTGTTAGTTTTAATAATATGATAATACTGGGGGGGGGGGGGGAAAACTGATGGCAAAGTTTTTAATGATATGCCAGTGTGAGTAAGTTTTCTTCATACTGAAAAAGAAAGATTACCATTTGAAAAATATGTTGAAGTGTTTAGAAAGACTATTCTCTTTTTCCATAACAAAATTAATTCCTGGATGTTGACAACTGAAGTGCAAGAGGAAAGTATAAAATGTTTCTAGAGCAGGAAATCAAATTGAGAACACATTGTAGGTATTTATCACCAACATTCTGCATATACCATACCATTTTGGTTGATCAGCAGAGCCCAGACAAAAAAGGACAGTATGTCAAAATGTTAAATGCATCATTTGTTTGTAAATTCACCAACTGGAATACCATATAAAATTATGAATTCATTTAATCATTTGACAAACCTTATAGTGCTCAACTTCCAAGCCTCAAGATTTTCTGCAAATGGTATCTTAAACTTTGATTTCCATATAACTCCCCAAATAGGACAAAGACAATCTGGTCACTTTCAATGCTTCCAAACACAGTCATCTTTGTTTCTCACAAAAAAAGATCATAATTCATCTTCCATTACTTCTGGTCATACTGAGTTTGCTAGAGCTCTTCTAACCATTATCCTTTCCTTCACACAAGCACATCCGTAGCTTCAGCTTCCAATAAAAGCATGTTCTTTTCCCTCAAGTTATTTTTCACCTGCCTAGTTACTAATTTTATATAAAAATCTAAAATCTACCTAAACTTAGAGTAATGTTTTTGCCATTGGGAATCTCATTATACATCAGTTGAGGAGGGGACATTTATGTGATCAAAGGATTCTTCTCTCAAAGACTCACTGCAACCACTGTTGTATAGATGGTCAGTTTCTTCTTTTCTATGGCTAATTTTAATATAAGCAGCAACTGCTCAATAACCATTTCAGTTCAACTGCTAATCCAATGAAGTGGCTTTTCTTGTAGTTTCATTCATTTGCCTATATTTTCTAAGACTGTTCCTTCAAAGTGTTTCCCATTCCCAAAGACAACTTATATTTGTTCAAAAAAGAATATGAACAGATTCCTTCTCTCTTAAATCTCATCATCAACAACCATGGGTCCAGTGCCCGTAGGTGTCTGCTGCCATCTTGATATGATTCTTCCATTGCATTCTATTTTGTGCAAGATGACTCAGTTTGTGTACAGAGTTTCCGCACCATTTGACGATGTCATCGCCCCATTCTCTGTTTGGTCTTCCTCTTTTGTTCTTTCCTTCAATCATTCCAAACAGCAACATTTTTAATTTTCTCTCATCATTCATTCTACATATGGCCAAATAGACGTAGTTTCCTTCTGATTATTTTCTGGATCAGGTTTTCTTTTGGTTGTATTCGTCTGTAGATTTCCTCATTGTTCACTTTCTGTATCCAGCTTATTCTCAAGATCTTTCTATAGCACTTCCTCTCAAATGCCAATAACCTCCTTTCAGATTCTCTCAGGAGTACCCAGGCCTCACATCCATAGATCATGCTGCTGAAGATACAGGTTTCTACAATGCGCAGTTTAGTTTGCATCTTTATAGCTCGGCTCTTCCATATTTTGTCCATGGCTTTTAAAATGGTTGTTGCTCTGACTATTCTAATTTTTATCTCTTTTTTGGGGTCCAAGTGATGCGTCATGTGGCATCCAAGATATGTGAAGTGTTCCACATTTTCCAGTTGAAATCTGTCTATCATAACTCTGTTCAGTAACTCCTGTTATCCAAATATCATTGTTTTAGTTTTTTCAAAGTTGACATTTAGTCCATATCTTTTTCCTTCTGTGTACAGTGTTTGCAATGTCTGTTCCAGCCTTGCTGCGTCTTCTTCAATCACGATGATGTCATCTGCAAAGCAGAGGTAGTTTATTCTCATGCCATTTATTGAAATGTCTCCACCTTCTTCTTTAATCTTGTCTAGCGTTCTTCCCAGATGTGTGATGAAGATGACTGGTGATATTGGGTTCCCTTGTCTTGTGGCAAACCAATCTCCAGTCTCACCTGCTATTCTGATTTTTGCTTGTGCTTGGCTGTTCATATCTTTCAGCAGGCGGATCAATTTATTGTCCACACCATAAGATTCCAAGACAGCCCATGTTATATTTTGGTCAATATCATCAAATGCTTTTTGGAAGTCCACGAAACAGCAATATATCTTTCTGTTCTTTCTTCGAGCTTTCTCTGCTATCAGTCTTAGTGCGAGTATTTGTGTAATACTCGATCTTGTCGAAATCCAGCTTACTCATCTGGAAGATGTGCCTCCATATGCCCCTCCAGGCGTTCTGTTAGTATTTTCATCAGCACTTTGCCAAGATAACTCATTAATGCAACAGTTCTGTAATTGGTGCATTCTAAAGCACTGCCTTTCTTATGAACAACAACCAAGATCGATTTTTTCCACTCTTCGGGGCATACTCTGATCTCCATATTTCATTACACAGCTTACGCATTTCTTTTACAACTGATTCTCCCCCATGTTTTAGCATCTCGCCTATTATGTTGTCATCTCCAGGACTCTTGTTATTCTTGAGATGTTTTATAGCCTTATTCACCTCCTCTTCCAAGATGTCATTTTCAAAGATCTCTGCTGGTGGAGAGATTGCTTTCAGTTCTTTGATTACTTCTGTTGCAGTATCATTTAGTTGATTTTTTATATAGTTTGCTGCAATATCTTGTCCATCTGTGTATGATTTCTGTCTTGTCCATCAATACTTTACCATTTTCATCCTTGACTGCTACTGATCTTGTTTGCCAGTTCCTATTGACATTTCTTATAAGTTTGTAGATCTCTAGTTTTATGTTCTCCACGGTAGTATTCAATGTCTTTGCACTGGTCCTCCAACCATTTGGCGTTATCAGATCTTGCTGCTTTCCATACTTCATTATATTTTTGATGGTATAACTCATCTGCTGCCTCTTAAATATTGTCCACATATGGTATTAATGTACTACAGGTTTTGAAACCTCCCTTGTATGGGACATATGCACTATCTACCAATAATTATAATAAATTTAGTTTAATCTTTTATCCAAATGTGAGCAAACAAAGTTTGCACCTGAAAGTATCTTCAGGACTGAGGTAAGATGGTACTATACCAGGCAACTCGTTGCAAAGGTGGAGCAAGCTAACATCACTCCTATCTCAGTATCTCCCATAATGCAAAACACGTCTCCTTGCGGATATGTATAATGTTATGCATTAAGGGAAGGGCCACTACCCAGACTAGTTTCAACCTTTATTGAGGTCTCTTCGGTGGGAGCCAGGCCCAAGTGGAGATACCAGGCAGAAGCATTAGCAAGGTCATCTCTACCCATAGGAGTTGCCAAACGGTGTGCCACCTTTTTATTAAATTACTCTGGATTTAGAGAAAGATGTTGAAAGTTTATTTTTCACTTGGTTAGACTATAATAAATTTAGTTTAATCCTTTATCCAAGTGTGAGCAAACACTTGGATAAAGTTTCACTAACCAAGTGAAAAATAAACTTTCAACATCTTTCTCTAAATCCAGAGATTTAGAGAAAGATGTCGCTAATGCTAATGCCTGGTGTCTCCACTTGGGCCTGGCTCCCACTGAAGAGACCTCAATAAAGGTCGAAACTAGTCTGGGTAGTGGTCCTTCCCTTAATGCATAACATTATACATATCTGCAAGGAGATGTGCTTTGCATTATGGGAGATACTGAGATGGGAGTGATGTTAGCTTGCTCCACCTTTGCAACGAGTTGCCTGGTGTTGTACCATCTTACCTCAGTCCTGAAGATACTTTCAAGCGCAAACTTTGTTTGCTCACACTTGGATAAAGGATTAAACTAAATTTATTATAGTCTAACCAAGTGAAAAATAAACTTTCAACTACCAATAATTGTCCAGACACTTTAGCAATTTACAACTGATACCAGCAGGTGAACTCTAATATTGGGTATGTTCACAGAAGAGCCGCCTTGTTCGTTGGCTTTGAACATCTCCTGCACCTTTTAAGGGAGGCTTTCCACCAATGTGCAGCACACATCAGGTTGAATTTTTCTTCATTCCCCTATGAAAGCAGCACTAATAGCAAGAGATCGAAGACATGCTGCTCTGGACCTCAATCACTGTTCCAATTACTTTGACATGGTTGTGGTCAGGACACGGGCCCATTCCATAAAAACTCCACGGTGTAGGCATCACCTGATTATCCAGAATATCAAGGTACTGAGCTGCCTTCGTGGAACCATGGACAACAACCACTGGTCCCACTCCAAACCAGCTGAATGCACCCTACACCATTACTCCTCCACCACCAAACTTTAATGTGGGTACAACACACTGTGGTAACAAGTATTCACTGGCTGTCTCCACATCCACACCCTGCCATCAGATTGAAAACAGGTGAACCTTGATTCATCGTTTCAGAGTACCATTTTCCACTGGTCAATTGTCTAGTTCACATGCTCTTTACACCAGGCCAGAAGAGCCGCCTTGTTCATTGTTGTAATGTACAGCTTGTGTGCCACTGCTCCTCTGTGGAAACCCAGCAAATGGAGTTCTTTTCATACAGTACTAGTGCTCATCATAGTGTTATTGGAGCTCTGGAAAACTCAGATGGTCTCTGCTGATTGTAGCCAGTTTTTACGTGCCAGCCATTTTAACAACCTCCCGTCCCTATCAATCATTATCAGCAGCCACCCTAGGTGTTTTCCTGCACTAGTGATGTCAGAATGCCTCCATTTGTTGATCACATTGCCAACTGTTGATTTTAGATGCTCCATTTAAGCAGCAATGGCACATATGGACATTCCATCAATGCCCATGATGACACCTCTGTTAATGTCGCCGAGTTAACATCGTGTTGCCATACCACCTGTATTCAACTGCTACGGTGAAATACTGCTTCCTACTATCTGTATGCCAGTTTTTATGTTATTAACAAACCTGGAATGTTCCAGAACTTTAAATAACAGGGGTATCCAGACAATTATTGGTAAACAGTGTATAGAAAGACCATCCATGAAATAATGATTGCAGCGAGTCTTTAAGGGAAGAATCCATTGATCAGCTAAATGCCATCCTCTTCAGCTGCATAAGGGATTTGCAGTGAATCTTTTGAGCTATTTTTGCCCACTTCTATGACATGCCCTCTGAACTTGGATGCCCTGTCTGCTTCTGACAAAACCTCCAACCTCATCAATTTACTGATACAATTGTACTGCAGGATACAATTATTGATACAACTGCACCCATCACGTGGCCACATTAAAATGGCAACCATTATCGTTTGTACACATGCCAATCTATTCAAATCATCCTGCAGATCCATGTCAGTTTCTAACTATTTCTCCCCCAGTTTAGCTTCATCAGCTGGATATTCACTCTCAAATCACTATCATTAATGTACAAACTGAACAAAAACAGCAGAAGTACAGAGTCCTGTGGCACACCACTGGTTATTGGCTTTCTTTGATTCAATCTAACATATACTACTCCTCGCCAATATCTGTTCATCTGTGACTTTCTAATCCATGTTATCTCCATTCTGCTCTATGTTATATAACAGGGTTATGTGCATTATCTGTCTTTGCAAAATCTAGCAATATCACAATATAGCCATTTCCCTTATCCAATTGTTACTTATTGTAGAAAATAAGTTAAGACAAGACATCCTTTCAAAAAGAGAGAGAGAGCTGACCCCCCCCCCCTCAAGATAATTATCATATTCCTCTCCATTCATTCCTGAATGCCCTTAACCACCTACTTTTGATATACTAAGTAGTCTGTAATTTGCTACATTGTCTTGGAATCTTTTTACATAACAGGCATACCATATCTCTTTCCACTCCCTTGAGATTGCTGGTGCTGAGACTTAAATAGCTTGGATGGGGGAAAGAGTTATTTCTCTTGCATTTTTTCCATAACACATCTAATTCCACGTCCGTATTCACACAGAAATTAGAGATACCTGCTGTGTTGGCAAAATGGTGCTGTGGTCGCCCTGGTGAATGGAACAGTGCCACGTGGCATGTGATGGGAATGCCGTCAGACCTTGTACTGACCACCTGAGTAATAGTTGAGCACAGAATGGAGAAGACTCGAGATCTCAACAAATTCGATCGTGGCCAGATCGCAAGCCAGACGTATGGGGCACTCCATCTTCAAAGTCGTGCAGGCACTGGGCTTTTCACGGGCTACTATGTCAAGAGTGTACCGTGAGTACATGGAATCGGGTAAAACCACAGCCGCCGGGTAAAACTGCTGTGGTGTACAATGTGTCAATGACAGGGGATGCCGTTGGCTAGTTTGGATAGTAACAGCAGATAGATGGGTCACAGTGCCGCAGATCACTCGCCAATTCAATGATGGACAACGACGGGTGAGCAGCCACACCATCCAGAACCATCCCCTCGCTATGGGGTACAGAAGCCACCACCCGACTAGGGTACCTCTGCTCACTGCACATCACAAGGCACAACGATTAGCATGGGCGCAGGAACACCGCCATTGGAACCTCGGCGCATGGAAAAAGGTCGCCTGGACTGTTGAGTCGAGGTACACGCTGATGGCAGGGTATGAGTGCGTCGCCAAGCACATGAAGCGATGGATCCCTCGTGCCAGCAGGGTACAGTTCAGACCGGTGGTGGTGGTATCTTCGCATGGGGACTATTTACATGGGATGAAATGGGTCCCCCTGGTACATCTACCATCGTCCCTCACTGGCGAACGATACAGGGACCTGCTCTCAAATCATGTGCACCCATTTCTGTGCCTACAGCACCCTACAGGAGACCTGTACCTACAGCAAGACAATGCACTGGCCCACCAATTCCGAATTATGGACGAGTCGGTGGATGAACACTCCACGGACATGAGGATGCTAACCTGTTTCCACAATGCAGGAGATGCCAATTGAATAATGTAGACTGAAGTGGCAAAACCAAATAGGTGTTAGTTCTAGGGCACAAATTTTTAAAACAACAGGTGGAATACCATCAGGACCAGATGCCTTGCTTGTGTTCAGGTTATTAAGGATTCTTCAGATTTCTTTCTGGCAGAAGACCATTGGTGACATGGAGAGTGCCATTATTGGTGGAGTATAAGGAACTTTACCCAAGTCATCGATACAGAAATTGGAAGAGAAGAGTGATGCTAGTAAGTTGGCCTTGTGTTTAGGTAAGGTAACAACAGTATCATCCAGATATGAGAGTGGTGGAAATCTGGGTGAGCAAAAGTTGCATTCAATGGCCTTGGCAAGGGACCAGATGCAGCAACTACCATTTGTGAAGGAGGCAAGTTTGTAGCATTTGGATCCCTCAGTCTCAGGACCTCCCATTTTTTTGCCCTTGTAGTGCCAAAGGACATAAAACTGAACTGGTTGGTGATTTGTGTAGCAAAAGAGACTTGTATTAGGTTGTGATGATCTGTTTCCACAGTATACTTGGAAGGGAAGCTTGTTGTTCGGAAGAGGTCAAGTGTGTTGACAAATTGGAGGGGATTGTCAGGTATTCTGGTAGGGAGATTGATCTGTGAAAGGCCACTGCTAATGGCAAACACCTCAGTATCCCTGCCTGCTTGATTAGTGAAAATGGAAAATGTAAGAAAATGTGAGTTGTGGATGTTTAAGTCCCCAAGAAGGATGACCTCACTATTGGGATATCTTGACTGTAGGAAGCTGAGCATTAGAGAAAAATATAGTTGAAGAGGTCAGAGTGGTTAATGGAGTTTGGAGAACAATAGAGTGTGAATATGAAAATGGCAGGTAAATTTGGTAGAGAAATTTTGAGCCAAAGTAGATCAGTAGGGATTCGAGGTTTTGCAATCTCTGGCATGGAATGTCAGTTCTGATGAATGTGTAAGTGCTACCTTGTGGCAGAAGGAACTGTATAATGTGTATTTTAAGCAAATAAGATGGACAATGGTTGTTGATGTAGCCACTTGGGGGTTCTGGTAGGAACAGAAACTCTGGTTTAGATGACTGTAGCTAGTGGTGAACATCATTTACTGTATATATTGCTGTTTAGGCCACAGATGTTGATGAAGTGAATGTGGAAACTTTTTTTTTTGGTAAGAATTAATGTTTGTATGTTGTTTGGAGGATTTTTGTTATTTTTATGGGGGAGTTGGATTTTTGATGTTTTTCTGAGATTTTTTGTTGGAGAATATCTGCAGTAAAATTGCATTTCTTTAGGTTGTGATTCATTGTATGGTGAAGAAGAGATAAAATGACTATAGTGAGCATGTTTGTTTTTTTATAAGGAAGTTTGTTTAGTATAGCGAATCAACTGTATAAAACTTTTATACATCCATATTTCAGTATTTCTAACTATCATCTATCTCAGCTGCTTTTGCACATATGTTTCCGATGGCTTTTTCTACCAAATACTAATATGTACTCTTGACTGGATTTGTATTGAATGTTTTTCTACCACTGTCTTGTCATTCCCATTAAGTCTTTCAAAATAATTCCTCCATCTAGAATATCTTTATATTCAGTTTTTATGTTATCTTTATCATCTTGATTCCTTTTCCAATACCCTCAGAACATTACATCACTTTAACATTTATCTTTAACATTCTTATCAAAGTCTTTCCATGATATTTATTTAGCTCCTTTAACTTTCTTGCTGATTCATGTTAAAAAACGTTTAATTTTCTTGACCAAAAAGCTCTAGAAAAACTTTTTATTGGGATTATATTGATAAAGTGTATAGCCTGTGTAGCTCAGTGGATGTGGCGTTTGCAAACGCGCTTGGCCGCACGAAGGAAGTCTTGGTTTCGAGTCTAGTCGGCGACTAGAGGAAATTTTTCTAAGCCTTTTTTCGACCGGTTCCCGAGTTAGTCGATCTCTGGCACGGGCAAGCAGGTTTTTCCTCCCGGAAACTCGGGTTTTTCGTCCTGTAAACTCAAGAAAATCGACCGTAGAACCCACATTATTTTTTCAGACATTAAATATATTGTGTTAGGGTTAGGCACCACGAGATGGCGGCACATTTGAGCCGTCTCTCTTCACTGCGTACCGCTTAATTAGTGATAGCCTTGGGCCATCTGTCTCTGATTGGGTACCAGTGGAGATTGAACTGCCCACTCAGTCTCCAAAAGTTAGATAGGGCTAAATGGCCTCGCCTACTCCCGTATATACGGGAATAAAAAGGCGTTAGCTCATTTTTTTTTTTTTTTTTGATAAAGTGTATATAAATTTTTCTTACTGATTTTTGTCATCAGGCACCTCATTATATTATCTCCAGATGAATGACAACCACAGTATGATCATTCAGTAACTCAATTATTTTTTCATTACTGCTCATGATTGCAGGAATTCACTTCTGAGTGAATTCCCATACTTCACATTTAGTTATTATTTAATCTTCTTTCTCTCTCTTTAAAAAGGCAATTCTACTTCCTCTTCTGAATGCTCTACTATCTGCTAGTATGGTTGGCTTTTGATATAGTAGGCACCACTATAACTAAAGTATAACTATTAAATCCCCTTAGGTCCAAAGCTATGATAAAAATAATTCAATGCAACAAACTCATAGGACCACAGGAATAGTCCTATGAGCTTGCTATAAGTTACTATATACTTTTTTCTCCCCCACTTATGTTTCTTGTTTTCCCAAGTGGATCTATGGTAATCTTTACACTTAGCAAAAGTGTTAGTAATATTTTAAATTATTATATGTGAAGAAGTCTCAAGTCTCTATCCATTTCCACTGCTGGCTTCAGATACAATGTGTGTACTAAATGGAATGTTCCTTATTCTGGCAATGAAATCTCACATTACAGGACAATCAGTTGAATTTATTTTTAAAAATCTGATTTTTTTTTTTTTTTTTTTTTTTTGTAAATTTGAATAAAAAGCATCATCACTTTTTCCTTCCTCTGGTGCAAAGGCACCAATAATAGTCAATTTTTTTTATCCCTTTGTTTTCGTTATTACAATTCAAAATTTCCTTTTATTACTTTTGTATGGTCCTTTGCAATTGAACACACGTTCATACCTACTGAGTGTAGTTTTCCGTTTTAATAAGGGAATACAGTGAGCAGACATATAAATGCAAAATTAATAACTGAAAAGCTCATGTAAAAAGATTATTTAATAGTATAATTTTCGCCTGTGTATCACAGGCATCGTCAGTACATTTTAAGCTAAAATAATTAAACAATAACTGACAATTCCAAAAAGTGCCATCTAAGTAGCTAACTAAAAAGGTCAATAAATTTCCTAACTAAAAAAAAAAAAAAAAAAAAAAAAAATTATATATACAATAAAAAGTTAGGAAAGATTAGCTGATTTATAAAGTACTATCTCCCATAAAGGGGATAGAAGTAAACCATCGGATCTGTTTAGGTTAGGAGAGTGAAGTAAATTTTCATGTTTCTTTATAAAGCCGTTCCACGAGGAACCGACTTTTGTGAAGGACTCTTGTCTTTTTCCAGTGAACTCTGTGTCTAGTGATGATGGCATGTTCTGCAAGTCCAGACTGTTTAGGTTCAAGGTATTGAATATAAGACTGGTGTTCTTCTAGCCGAATAGAAGCAGATCTTCCTGCTTGTCTGAAATAAGATAATCCACAAGAGCAAGGAATCTAGTAGACACCTGGATAATTAAGATGTGGAAGCCAGTCTTTAGGAGAAGTGAGAAAGGTGGAGATTTTTCTGAATGGTTGAAAGGCAACAAAAATATTCAGTGGTTTTAAAACTTTTGCTATACGTTCACTAATGCCTTGTACATAAGGGATATAAATGCATGTTATTTCTTCTGTATTTGAAGAGGAAGACATTAAAACTACCCAGAGCTCTTTTGATGAAGGAATTCTTATATCCATTAGATAGAAAAAAGAAGAAATAATATATTGCAGTTCTTTCTGTAATAGATCGTCTGAAGAACTAAAGGAGTAGGCCCAATGAACCAGTGTTTTAATAGTTCCTGCCTTTTTGACTGGGATAGTGATGAGATTCAGCATGGATATAATGGCCTGTGTGAGTCTTCTTTCTCTAGACTGAGAAATGTAGGTTACCATCTGGTTGGCAAAGAATTAAAAGATCTAAAAAGGCTAATTGCTTATTTGATTCTACTTCTAGGGTAAACTGGATCCTTTTAACTTAGAAACTGTTGAAGTTCATTAGAAGAGCCATTCCATATAGCAAAAATGTCATCGACATATCTGAACCAACGAGTAGGTCTGGGTGAAATGTTGTCAAAGATACGTTGTTCAAAATGTTCCATGAAAAAGTTGGCGATAGCAGGAGAAAGCGGATTGCCCATTGCTATTTCTTTATCTGAAAGCATTGAATTACTGCAACAGGAATTTCCTTCAGACATTGTAAAAATATTTGATCTTGTAATACATTCTGGCTATTTTTCCTTTAAAAATAAGTTGTATCAACAAATTGAAGGAACAGCAATGGGCAATCCTCTTTCTCCTGCTATTGCCAACTTTTTCATGGAACATTTTGAACAACATATCTTTGACAACATTTCACCCAGACTTACTCATTGGTTCAGATATGTCGATAAGGGCTCTGGCCAGCCAGTCCATTTCTGGAACTTTATTGTCCACAAACCTTTCCCTCACAGACCTTGTTTTATGGCAGGTAGCATTGTCATGCTGATAGACAATAGTCATCACCAAATTGATCCCTCTTAACTCTCAACAAACAGTTATGGTGCTAGCTGGACAATTAGTAGCACTGTAGAATTCCCGGGTGATTGTTTCACTCTATGTCTGGAGATTTCCACGAACCACCTCCTTCAATGCTCGATGGTCCCTGTCTGTCATTAAACGCGGCCTACCCGACCGTGGTTTTGTTATGGTTGTGCCTTCACGTTTCCACTTCACAGTCATATCACCAACTGTCAACTTGGGCAACTTGAGGAGGATTGAAATGTCTGACAAATTTCTTACTGATGTGGCAACTAATAACTAGTCCACGTTCAAAGTCATTGAGCTCCCTTGACTTATCCATTCTGCTCGTACTTATCACTGAACAACACACACGGCTCTGTGCCTCTTTTACCAGTAAGTAAGGTCGTAGTGACATCTAGACGTCAGTTAACGAATTACAGAGGGGGTTGTCCAATACTTTCGATCAGATAGTGTATTTGCCAAGAAATTATGTATTTCTTTAAATTATTTACTTAAGTGTAAGAAAGATTTCACATGGTATATCTTTGCCACTAGATTACTTGTATATAGAGGCTGTTGACTTCAGGTCAATTGCCTTAGTATCTAACAACGCAAAGCACACTTCCTTCCAAACTTTTATATATTACTCGGCTTCCATGCTTCAAAAGAAAAGTTACCATCAAAGAAACAAATAAAATAAACAAACCACACTTTCCTCAGAACCTTAAGGACACTAACCATCTGGAACATGCAAGAGTGGTGGCCTTTCTGAAACCACAGAAAATGCTAACTGAAGCAAAAAAAATTACAGACCTATATCTCTACTCAGCAACCTTTTTAAACTCTATGAACGATTAATTTTGACTAGGCTTCAACCCCTACTCGAATCCCATCTTATTGCTGAGCAGGCAGGTTTTAGACCAGGCAAATCCTGTACATCACAAATTCTCAATCTCACTCAGCATATAGAAAACGGTTACGAGCAAAAACTAGCCACAGGAGCAGTCTCAGTAGATCTAACCACAGCATACAATACCATAAACCATCTCACACATATTTAGAAATAAAATATGGAATAACTAAAGACTATCACCTTGTCCTCCTGATTCAATCACTCTTGGAAAACAGATGCTCTCTGTGGACCTTTGGGGGAGGGGGGTAATTGTAACCCAAAAAAATGGCTTCCCCCAGGGAAGTGTGTTATCACCATTACTTTTCAACATCTGTGTCAATGATCTTCCCATATTTCCAAGAACTAAAAATTTTATCTATGAATCAAATAATTTAAGTCTATTGAAACTACCTTATCACTTACCTTAAATAGTCAACTACATATTATAGCAATAATAAATTAAAACCAAACCCCTTGAAAACCCAGACTGGCCTTTTCCACCTTAACAATAAGGAAGCCAACAAGAAACAACAGATTTTTTGGGAAGGATCCCATATAGAACATTCCTGGAACCCAGTCTAGCTTGGTGTGACTCTCAATTGTACTCTTTCATATAAAACACACACAGAAAAAAACGAAGGCAAAAATTAATGCAAGAAACAATATACTAAGAAAACATACCAACTCCAAATGGGGTGCAGACCCTAGTATACTGAGATCCTCTGCCTTTGCCATTTGCTATTCACCTGCTGAATATGCCTGCCCTGTATGGGTCAGATCCTGCCATTCTGAAAAATGGATACAGATTTTGAATGAGAGTTGCCACTTAATAACAGGATGCCTGAAACCAACACCATTAAGAGACCTGTATACCTTGGCCAGTATTGCTTGCTTCCCCCCCACCACCAAAAAAAAAAAACCTTCAACTCAAAGATATGCATTCTCAGTTGATGAAAGAAGCAGACAAATGAATGATGAGCACCACCCACTATTTAGCAAGATTCCAGTGCCCCAACGACTAAGATCTCAACATAGCTGTCTAGTTGAACCACCCAAAAAAACCCTCCAAGGCTTCAACAATGGTATACACTATTCAATTACTGAATGCTGGAAAGTAATACAGGTAGGCATTCAAAAATCTGGTTCCTTCAGATCTCCGGCATGGATTTCAGAGTGCACATTCTCAAATTTATCGCATTGCCGCGCCACTGTTTTCTGTTTAGATGGCGCTGTAGTCGATAAGCATTGCGATAACCTGCTTATTCCTTCTCATTTTATCATTTATTTGCGGCTGTATAGCCGGATTATGGATTCAGCAAAGAAAAGAGGTGGCGTAAAACATAAACATTGTGCGTTGTCGATCACGGAGAGTGGAAGTGCTAAAAAAACTTGATAGCGACGTGTGTGCACGAACCATTTGTGAAACATATGACATTGGCTCTTCAACAGTGTATGATATTAAAAAACAGAAAAAAAAACTGTTAAAGTTCTTTTCTGACACTGTATCAAAAAAGCAAATGTCTGTACGGAAGTCAATGACGGAGGGAAAAAGTTCAGAACTGGACCAAGTTCTCATAACCTGGTTTAATTTTCGTGTAAGTGAAGGTGTGAAAATTTCTGGCGATTTATTAAGGGAATAAGCCAAAATGTTTCATAAAGAGCTGGGATTGTAACACAGGTGTGAATATTCAGAAGGTTGGCTGCATCGTTTCAAGTCGTGACATGGCTTGCAGTTTCGTGCGGTGTGTGGGGAAAAACGTTCAGCAGACAAAGCTGCGGCTAGTACATATGTGGATGAATTTGCAAAGTTAGTTAGTGATGAACATTTAAGTCCTGAACAAGTGTACAATGCTGACAAGAGTGCCTTGTTTTGGAGATTTACGCCAAAAAGAACTATAACAACTGAGGATGCAGAATCGCCATCGGGGTTTAAAGCTCCGAAGGATAGCGTCACGGTAATATGCTGCTCTAATGCTGCAGGTACCCATAGATGTAAGTTGCTCATTATCGAAAAAAGTTTGCATCCGAGGGCCTTCAAGTGTATGACACAGTTTCCTGTCCATTACCGTGGATAGAAAACCATAACGTGAACAGGATTACCATTTAATTTTCTTTCTTTAAAGGACTGTACAGGTAGTCATTTTCTGTTAAAAATATACAGCATATATAACCATCCGAAATCCGGCATTATCAAAAATCCAGTACCCTTCAGGTCCGGAGGTTGTCGGATTTTTGAATACCTACCTGTACCAGTAATACTGGTATTCCAACAGCCAAACATCTTCCACCTGGTGCCCACTTGAACTGGAACACCTGGAAAAGCTTCAGACTATGAACAATAGGATGTTGAAACAAAATCTCACCAAATGGGGCTTCCTCACTGGACCTGATAACTGAGTGTGGGACAACCCAGTCCATGGAACATCTTTCTTTCCCCCTTCTTCAGTCACCTTGCACCAAAGACGAACTCACATCTTGCACAGAAAGAGCAGTTGACTGTGCAAGATACTGGAGCAACATTTGACTACATTTATTGTCATCATCATTAGTGTTCTGTATCTTGACAGGTCCTATGGTATAACTCAGCAGATTCTCTTCCTCCAATTTCCTTTGTTTCTTGCTTCCTCCTTCATTTCCTGACATCCTCTTGTGCACATTATATTATCCAGCATCATTAGTCATCTCCTACCTCTAAAGTTCGCTTCACTTCAATTTTCCCTTCTATCATTCTTTTCAGTAGGCTGTCTATTCTTAATACATGTCCAATCCAGTTATGATTTCTTCTTCTTATGGTCTTTAGTAAATTGCTTTTCTTCTTCAACTCTTTGTTATACTTCTTCATTGGTGATTTTTTCAGTCCACTTAATTTTCTCCATTCTTCTCCATAACCACATTTCAAATGATTCCAACATTTTAGCTTCTTTCTTCCCAATTGGACATGGTTCTAACCCATATAAGGTCATACTCCAAATATAACACTTAATAAGCCTTTTCTTTAGATTTTTATTCATTTTATTAAAAAACAAATTTTTCTTACTATAAAATACACATTTTTCTTTGTTAATTCTTTCTTTTATTTCCATGTCACATTTTCCATTTTCTTGTATTATACTACGAAGGTATTTGTATCGTCTCACTTCCTCTACACTTTTCTCCATTCATCATCACCTTGATAATTCCTGGTTTCCCGAAGACTCTCATCACTTATGTTTTCTTTGTGTTAATTTTCATACCATATTTCTTTCATATACTTTCAAATTTTTGCATTAGGTGCTGTAGTTCATCTTCAGTATTAGCTAATATTGCTTGATCATCTGCAAATCTAATATTTTGTATTGTTCTTCCTCCAATAATGATTCCTCTTTTCTCTTCATCACATGCTTCTTTTATCATTTCTTCTGCAAATATATTGAAGATCGTCGTGACAGGCAACATCCCTGTCTTACACCTTTGCCACATTTTTTTAGTTTTTGCTACTTTTGTTTTTATTATGGCTGTCTAGTTCATATATAATTCAGCTATTAACCTTCGGTGTCTCCAATCTAAACCTATTTTGCATAACATTTCCATCAGATTTTCCCATTTCACCATGTCACATGCTTTTTCAAGGTCGATGAAAACATATATCGTCATCATCCTATCATATCCTGTATACCCTCAAGGGGTGTACAGAATATGATAGTACTACATGAAAAAATTTACATCATTACTAACTTTCTATCTACAATTTTCCTCTAAATCAGTCTGTTACTTGTCAAGACTCCAACATTATCAGATCTTATATTTTTATTGTCTAAGGCACTTTGTACTGTATCAATCCACCTATATCTTGGTCTTCCTCTGGGTCGTTTTCCTGCCAACCTGACAGAGAACACTTGTTTTGATAATCTTTCCTCTCCTATTCTGTTTAAGTGACCATACCACCTGACATTAGCTCTGCTAACGCATTCCTGGATGCTGACAATGTCATGTTCTTTCCTAATATCCTCGTTTATAATATGCTATTGCCATTGATGCCATCTGTTCATGCCTCTAATCTTTCTCAGGACTCTCACATCAGCGGTCTCTAGTCTTTGATCAAGTATTTTACTTCTCACCCAGCTCTCAGATCTATAAGTTAAAACTAGTTTGAACAGTGTCTTGAATACAGCTAATTTAGTGTTACGACTAATTTCTCTCTTATTCCATATGAATTTATTCAGTTGACTGCATACCATACCAGCTTTGTTGATTCTGTTGTCTATTTCCATATTTAATTTACCATCTTCATTAAAAATCTTGCCTAAGTATCTGAAATGTTTTACTTGTTCCACGGGTTCACAACACAGTTGACATTTTCAACGATTATACCTATTTTCATTGTCTTCGACTTTTTAATGCTGACCTTCATATCTATTACAACAGTTATTCAATTTAGTCAGGTAATCTTGCAAACTTGTAGCAGATTTATTTAGAAGTACAACATCATCCGCTTATAGCAAAGAGCTGACATTAACATCTCCAATTCTGAAATCATGTTTAATACCACTTTCTTTCATAATGTTATCCATATAAATAATGAATAACAGAGGGAATAATGTACATCCTTGTCTCACCCCAGATTTAACATTAAGCCATCTTCCTATACTTCCTTCAATTCTAACTGTTGACTTACAATTCAAATAAAGACTAAGTATCGCTAGATATAATGCCCCATTCACATCATATAACTGTAGCGTATTGAATAGCTTCTCTCTTGGCACCTTGTCATATGCCTTTTCCAGATCAACAAAACTTAAATACAGATCAGGGTTTTCTTCAAAGTTTGCCACTAAATCTCCGAGGTTTGGTTCCTGTTCTCAAACTCTCATTTTTTCTTCAATAATCTTTGTGTATTTTAGTCTACAGTTCACATCTGAGAGCTGCTCAACTTTTATTCACTTTAAAACTTTCTTACATGTTATTCTTTTCAATATGAAGTTCAATTTTATCCTGCTCAAGACTAAATAGTGATCACTTAGAATTTCAAATCCTCTGTACACTCTGGTGTCCTGCACCAGAAAGAAAACATCATCAACAATAACATAGTCAATGAGATGTTGAAAATTTATTTTTCACTTGGTTAGACTATAATAAATTTAGTTTAATCCTTTATTCAAGTGAGAGCAAACAAAGTTTGCACCTGAAAATATCTTCAGGACTGAATACGGTGTTGTACTATCTCACCTGGGTAAGTAGTACAACACCAGGCAACTCGTAGCAAAGGTGGAGCAAGCAACCAACACTCCTATCCCAATATCTCCCATAATGCAAAACGCATCTCCTTGCGGATATGTATAATATAATGTTATGCATTAAGGGATTGGCCACTACCCAGACTAGTTTCGACCTTTACTGAGGTCTCTTCAGTGGGAGCCAGGCCCAGAGTTGGAGATACCAGGCAAAGCAATAGCAAGGTTATCTTTGCCTATAGGAGTTGCCAAAAGGTTTGCCACCTTTTTTTTTTATTAAATTACTCTGGATTTAGAGAAAGATATTGAAAGTTTATTTTTCACTTGGTTAGACTATAATAAATTTAGTTTAATCCTTTATCCAAGTGAGAGCAAACAAAGTTTGTGCCTGAAAATATCTTCAGGACTGAATATGGTGTTGTACTATCTTACCTGGGTAAGTAGTACAACACCATGCAACTCATAGCAAAGGTGGAGCAAGCTACCAATACTCCTATCCCAGTATCTCCCATAATGCAAAACACATCTCCTTGCGGATATGTATAATATAATGTTATGCAGGCAAGATAGTACAACACCATATTCAGTCCTGAAGATATTTTCAGCTGCAAACTTTGTTTGCCCTCACTTGGATAAAGGATTAAACTAAATTTATTATAGTCAATGAGACTTTTCTTATTACTTGCCTCTTCTCTCCATGTGAATTTGTGCACATTTTAATGTTGGAACATGGTGTTAGTAATAACTAGTCCATGTCCTGAGTAGAAATCCAACAGGTATTTGCTATTATTATTAGCTTTGCTCTTTTCTCAAAATTTTCCCAAAATATTTTTGTATGTCTGACAATCATTTCCTACTCTGCTATTTAGATCTCCCAAAACAAGGACCAACTTTTCATTTTTCATTCTCTCAGTTGCTTTCTCTAAAGCATCAAAAAATTCCTCCACTTATATCTTAGTAGAACTTCCTGTGGGACCATAGGCACAAATAAGTCTCATTGTCCAATTCCCCATTCTGATATTTGTCCACATCACTCTACTTGAGACTGCCTGCCATTCAAGAAGATTAGACTCGAATTTTGTGTTGAATACCATGGCTACTCCTTCTTTTCCTTGATTGTCATTGCCTGAATATAACATTTTGTATTTATTGCTCAGAAAGATCTCATCAGCTTTTGTCTTTTTTTTGTTTCAGTCATCCCGATTATGTTGATCTGGTACTTATATAATTCCTCAGCTAGCTTCATTTCTTTGCCATTCAGGCTTGTTATGTTGATAGTATCTTTAACTCTGGTAATGTTGAGTTGGGGGTGTGCTTTCAGATTTATTCCAGTAGCTGACTTTTCGCTGTTCGCCCTGGTTCCCTGGAGAAAACAATGGGGGCATGTTTAACCAGGTGACCCCCCAGCCGGAATGAAATTTTGTCATGTTGTACCATCATTTTGTATATTGGTTTAAGCCAATAAGAATCCAATTTGGTGGTTAAATTCCAAATTGCCAGTCCATCCTCATTCGTTCAGTACACCCTGTTGGGTATCCAGGTAGATACCCAACAGGGTGCACCATGAGAAGGTGAGAATTGGACATTAGGTCAGAAGTCCTGGTCGGTTCTCCGCATTCCTTTAAAGGCTATGTGGAGGTCTCCTCTCAGTTATACAGCTTTGACCCTTAAGCACTCCAACATATATAAACATATATGTTGGGGCACCAAAACATATATAAACTTCTATATTCCTTTCGCATATGGTCCTCATTACTCCAATTGCATCTCTAATTAATCTGTCTTTTCTAAATCCAAATTGATTATCCTCCAGAAAATACTCCACTCTATTATACAATCGTTGATTTAATATTCTTAGCAGTACTTGGGAGGCATGCGATAGTATGCTTATAGTTCTTTAGTCAATGCACTTAACAGGATGCTTTTCTTTTCAATTAGTATAAGCATACTCTCTGTGAAATCTTTAGGCCAAACTCCTGTTTTGTAAATGAGGTTGCAGAGTTTCATTGTTTCTGTTTTCCTTTGTCCTGCAGTTGTTTTAGGATTTCACTAGGTATTCCATCCACTCCTTCCACCTTTCAACTTTTTAATTCCTTAATTGCTGTTTCTACTTCTCTCTTTATTATTTCAGGATCTCTTTCTTCGTTGAGATTTCATTTTGCTCTTCCAATTCAATTTTTATTGGTCTTTCATTTTTTGCGGAAAGTTCTTCGATGTATTCCTTCCATCTTTCACCCTGTATTTCAATATCATAATTCAATTTTCCTTGCTTATCTTCTAATGGCAGATTTCTTATGCTTTTTTTTTTTTTTTTTTAATATGTGTAATATGTGTAATTTCTTTTGCTTTTTCAAACATTTTATCATATCGCCTCCTATTTATATTTATTGTATATAACTTAAATTTATATGGTATAATGTTTATAATTTATCTATTAAATTTAAAGGTTTTCTCATTTGTAATATATCCTAATTAGTTGTAAATAATGGTATCAATCATTTATTACTATACCATTTGTGTTTGGATACAAAATAAATCTCTTCAGTTCACTGGCTTACCACAATATCTCCCATCGAGTTGTGAAAATACCAAATGATGGTCCCCAGGACTGGTGGGGAAGAGTGGATCAAAGTGAAACAAGTACCTGATCACAGTTCCAACTGTCAAACCTACAGAATTTCATCTGCTTTGACACCTCTGACGTCAGCTATACAGATTTAGGGCTAGATAAGGCTGCCGTGCACACTTGCTACATCTTCTTCTTCTGCAGCTTCTCCCACTTAAGTGGGGTCACTGTTGATAATGAGTCTCCTCCACACTTTCCTGTCTTGGGCTGTCACCACATCCAAGTTCTTCATCTTCAAGTCCTCTTCTACCAGCTCCCTCCATCTCTTCTTTGGCTGCCCACGCTTCCGCCTTCCTTGCACATCCATCCGCATGACCCTTCTTCCCACATATTCGTCCTCCCTCCTCATCACATGACCAAACCGCACATCCACCTAAGCATTCTCATCTCTGCTACTTCCGTCCTGCTGATGTTATTTTCCTCAGGGCCACAGTTTCTATAGCGTATGTCATAGCTGGCCTCACTACTGTCCTATAGATTTTGCCTTTCAGATTGATCGGCACCCTCTTATCGCATAACACTCCAGCCATCTCCCTCCAGTTCCTCCAACCTGCTTGTATCCTGCATCCCACTTCCTTCTCAGCTCCTCCATCTTCTTCCACTGTAGAACCTAAGTATCTAAAGTCTCTCACCTTCCTGATGACATTTCCTTCCAGCTCCAGATCTGTCTCCTGGCCACCGCCCACTGTGCAACACATATACTCTGTCTTACTTCTGCTCAGTCTCACCTCTCTCTTCCAGTACTTTTCCTCCATCTTTCCAGTTTAGTTCCCGCTTCTTCTCTTGAATCTGCACACAACATTGTCCAAGGCGCATCTTCTCTCACCTCCTCTGTTACCACCTCCATCACAATATTAAACAGAAGCAGACTTAATGCTGACCCTTGATGCAAGCCAACTGTTACTTGAAAACTTTCTGTCTGTCCCAGACAGGTCCGAACACATCTTCACATTTCTGTACATTTCCAGCACCAACCTGACATATTTCTCCGGAACCTTCTTCTCCCTCAGACACCTCCAGACTTCTTGCCTTGGCACTCTATCGTATGCTTTCTCCAGATCAATAAATGCCAGATGTAGCTCCCTTTGTTTCTCTCGATACTTTTCCATCATCTGCCGTAACCCAAAGATAGCATCTGTTGTTGATCTACCAGGCATAAAGCCAAATTGTTCCTTTGCAATCTCCACCTCCTTCCTCAATCTACCATCAAGAACCCTTTCTACGATTTTCATTGTGTGGGACATCAACTTTATTCCTCTGTAATTTTTACAGTCTTGTGCATCCCCTTTACCCTTGTAGATGGGGACTAGAGTACTCTCCCTCCATTCCTCGGGTATATTTTCCTGTTGGCAAACTTTCATGAACAGGTCCCACAGCAGGTCAATTCCCTCTTCCCCCAGTGCCTTCCATGCCTCCACTGGAATTCTGTCGGGGCCCACTGATTTTCCATTCCTCATCCTCGTACATCTGTAGGAAATTTCACAGTTGCTCTTTTGTGCATGTGGTACTACAGACTATGCCTCATATCACTGATGACTGTACCACACATTTCTTCACTGAAGGCCTCAGGAATTTAAACTTACTCTCCAGATTGGCTAACTGAACATGGTTTTTTTTTTGTTTTTTTTTTTGCACATTATTTTGCCATTTTTGTTCCCTTCTTATCTTGCTCTTTCACTGGATAATGTACTGCTATCAAATCATAAGCTGTTCTTCATAGGATTTATTTTCCAGCATTCAGTAAATGAACAGTCAATGGAATTATATTTGACAAAGCTAGAACATTCCACCATGGAATATTCTATAAAAGATATGGTAATCTTCTTTCATTTGTTGTCATGACAATGTCTTCTTTTGTGATTACTATAATCTGCCTAAATAAAATTACTAAATGGTAAATGCACTATAATGCATTTACTAGCAATCACTATATGGTCTCTGCTATATCAGTTTTTGAATAGTGAATATTTGAATGCATGTTTATTCTCAATAGTACCTTAAAATAGCCTGACTGTTATGGGGATAATTGGGATTTTACTCAGCAGTTCACAATATAGAAATTTATTTTAGTGTGAAATACTAAAATGTAAATTACTGTTTAAATATAAGGCAGTGACAAAAGCACTGCTTTATATTTAAACAGCAATTTTATATTTAATATTTAATGAATCATCTAGAGAAGTTGTCCTTCCAAGGAATTTGCTTGTAAATTTCATCTTTTCACATCAACTAGCTTCATTATACAGTCATACCCCGAAGTTACGTGGTAGGTGGGACCAACAAAAAGCACGTAAGTCGAAGCATAAATTTGCATGTAATTTATATATACAAACATACAATTGGGACCAAAGGTTTACAAAAATACCTATATTTTTTAAGAAATATAATCATAATTGTAGTTTTTCGTACATAAAAATAAAAAGAAAGTTATTTCGATGTCGATGGTTTCATAAAATTTAACAGATTCGTCTGACAGCATAATGTCTTTTTCTTGTCATGCAAAATTTCTTTATAGCAAGCAAATTTTTTTTATTCCTTGCCTTGTGGCTACAGTTTGTTACTCTTTTGTTTACAAAATCTGTAAACCTTTCTTTTATGATTGTTCTTACTGTGCATTCCTGTAGATCGAACTTCTTGCTAGCTCACAAATTTTCATTCCGCCTTCAAAATCCTTATTAATGTTGAGTTTTGTTTCCAAAGTCAATGTTTTTCTTTTCTTGTTAGCTGTAGAACAATCGGACTTGCTTCTTTTGGATGACCTTATTATTTTTTATGTGATAAATTTTTTTATCAAGAACATAATATTAAACAATTGCAAGGTTTGTAGACTATAAAAATCGTGTATGAATGGAGACTGTGCGAAACACATCATGCTTGTTCACAGCATGTGCGACACTGGCGAATTCGGCCGGCACCGGAAAGATACGACTACGGGTATGACTGTATTTCAAGTAAAGAACATTCACTTTTTATACCTCAAAAATAGTACTTAGAGCTCTAGTTCCTTTATACCTATCTTCAAATCAGTGGGTAGCCAGTTTCCACCCTTAATTGTTTCTGATAGCTGAGCTCATAGCTATCAATAATTCTGAAAGCAATGGGAGTAAAAGTACTACACATACATGATTCCATTATTGTCTGAAAGAGTGGAAATTTGTCAGTTTTTTTTTTTTTTTTTTGAAGGAAAAAAAACCCAAATTATCTGTACCAAATATTAACTCTGACACTGGAGGGAAAAAAAAAAAGCTTAAAAATTTCCCATAGTTAGCAAACAGAATCTATGTTATTTCTTCTGGTGGGCTACTATTATAGAATCAGAATCAAACTGTGGCCACACAGGAACCACTGTTTTGATAAGCTTATATAATAATTTCTACAAACTTCTACAAACTATTTTGGTAGGAAGAATTGATGGCAAAGGAACTAGGGGAAGAAAAAGAATATCATGGTTTGACAACATCAAGACGTGGACAGGAAAGAGCAGTGCACAACTGCTCAGATTAGCACAAGAGCGTAGTTTGTTCGCCAAGATGGTCGCTGACCTTCGATAGAAGATAGCACAATAAGAAGAAGATATAATAATTTGTGTCTGAGTGCAGACAACCGGATAATAAAAATAAATTTTTATGGTTACCTCCAATATACTAGTAGTATTTCTTTCACTTTGCAGATATTGCTTTGTCTCTTCCAATAAAGTACCTAGTTCTTCAATACGTAAAACAGCACCTAAATTTTCTCTTGGTGGTGATGGCACTAAAAAACAGGAAATCCTTTTAAATATGTGTTTATTTCTGTTATGAAAGATTCATTTTGCAAAAGGAGATTAGTTAAAGAGAAAGAATAAAATAATAATACTGGAAGTTTATTTTCCACTTGGTTAGACTATAAAAAATTTATTTAATCCTTTATCCAAGTGTATGCAAACAAAGTTTGTGCCTGAAGGTATCTTCAGGACTGAGACAACTCATAGTAAAGGTGGACCAAGCTCTCATCACTCCTTGTCTCAGTATCTCCCATAATGCAAAGCATATCTCCTTGCAGACATGTATAATGCTATGCATTAAGGAAAGGGGCACTACCCAGACCAGTTTCGACCTTTATTGAGGTCTCGTCAGTGGGAGCCAGATCCAGAAGTGGCGATATTAAGGTAGTGGTAAGATACCAGTCTGGGTAGTGGCTCTTCCCTTAATGCATAGCATTATACATGTGCAAGGAGATGTGCTTTGCATTATGGGAGATATTGAGACAAGGATTGATGAGAGCTTGGTCCACCTTTACTACAAGTTGCCTCAGTCCTGAAGATACTTCAGGAGCAAACTTTGTTTGCATACACTTGGATAAAGGATTAAACTAAATTTTTTATAGTCTAACCAAGTGGAAAATAGATTTCCAACATCTTTCACTAAATTATTCCAGAATAATTTAATAACAAGGTGGTACACCTTTTGGCAACTCCTATAGTAAATATGACCTCTCCATTGTTACTGCCTTAGTATCACCACTTCTGGGTCTGGCTCCCACTGACGAGACCTCAATAAAGGTCGAAACTGGTCTGGGTAGTGACCGTTCCCTTAATGCATAGCATTATACATGTCCGAAAGGAGATGTGCTTTGCATTATGGGAGATGCTGAGACAAAGAGTGATGAGAGCTTGGTCCACCTTTACTATGAGTGGACTCAGTCCTGAAGATACTTCGTGCGCAAACTTTGTTTGCATACACTTGGATAAAGGATTAAACTAAATTTTTTTAAATAATAATAATAATTCAAATTAGTAGATTTTTATGTAACTTAAACAGTGATGAAAGTTCCTCCTTATTAACGAGAAATTTATTAATCATGCAAACTGAAATGGGTAGGGAAGCAAATACTTATTTACTTATTTAATTGATTTAGCAAATATTAAGATAAATAAAACAAACACAGTACTTAAAATTCTATAAATCGGGCCTAATAGCCTCTTACCCCCAGGGTAATCAATCCTACCTCTATAGTCTCTTATAATATTATTACATGCCATTTTGTCTATTTCTGCAAGTTGCCTTGGTATGAAACTGGCTAACTCATCTTCAGATGAAAGGTCTTCTAAAGGGTCATTATGTTTCAGACACAATTCAAAGAAGGTTCTTTACAACATAAAGATTATGTCAATAAGAGATCTATGTGCTATGGAGGTGCTCGAAAAGTAGCATCTTCAAGAAAATTAACATACAACAAATGCTTTTCAACATTATCAGTTTGGGATTTTGATGAAATCTGGAACAGTATGTTATATTTTGAAATTCTAGTCAAGCTAAAGTCTCATTGTGCTGAAAAATTTACCCTATTACATTTTGAATGGTGTAGGAGTATGCATTGGTCTCAATAGATGAGACCAATGCAAGTAGATGGTCTCACTGGTCTCATCTCAATAGATGAGAGTAATGCAAGATCTCAGTAGACAGAAAGCTAATCTGAAAAAATAAAACTTGAAAACAAGTAGTTATAATAACTGTTACCAGTGTATTCTGTTGGCATAGATAGTTGACTAAGTGGATAGCCACTGTGCTCTCCAACCATCAGAATCCAGCAGCTGCATGGTGTGAATGATGTCTTTAGCCAAATAAACTGTTTTCAATGCTGGTTGTTAGACTACCATACTGCTTATTAAAAGCCTGAAGTCCCTTGAAAAAGTTTCATGTTTTATCTCTTGTATAAGGATTCCAAGTTTATTTAAGTCATAGTTCACCTACCATGCTAAATGTACTACAGATTATCAACCTATCATGGGTGGAATTATTTTTAAAACAATTATCATGGATAATTATAAGTATTTAGTAAGTGAATGTTTCTCAAAAATAGTTTAATGTGACAGTCTTTTTCCTAATAACTGGGGGGAAAAACAAAACAAAACAGCCAACACCTTTTATTCCCTTATAGGGAGTAGGTATTTAAATATTCCCTTAAATGGCCTTTTAACCCTGTCCAGCTTTTGGAGACAGATAGCTGACTGATGACTAATCACTAATTGTGATTAGCCATTTAACAGCCACTGATGAAGAGATGGGCATACCAAGTGCTGTTTGCCCATCTCTTGATACCTAACCCTAACAGGATATGTTAGTGTCTGAAATAATGTGGGTTCTATGGTCGATTTTCTTGAGTTTACAGGAGGAAAAAACCACCTGCCCATGCCAGAGATCAACTAACTCAGGAACCAGTCGAAGATAGGCTTAGAAAAAGTTCCTCCAGTTGATGACTAGACTTGAACTTAAGTCTAACTTCGGACAGCCTAGCACAGAGGATGCAAGCGCCACTTTCACTGAGCTACACCAGCCCAATCTTTTTAAAAATAAATCTAGGCTACTTTGTAATTAAAATAACAATTCCATGGCACATATCAATAACTAAATTTTTTAGTTTCTGATAAAGATGTACAGGATGTGATAGCCCAATGCAACTGCATTTTAATTCTAGTTTCCCAACTATTTTCAATTTTCTCTTAAATTGTTCTATGAGAGGACACTTCAACTCTGATTTTCTGAGTTGAATCCTCCAGAAAAGCTTACAATAGATCCACTTTGTGAGGACTGATGTGGCACATTACACTGAGCAGAAGAGTGACCATACGACATCTGATGATTAAATAGTTTTAAATAAAGATGAGTATCAGAATGAAACTCAGTTAAGATAGGTAGTTTTCCCCTTATACAGCCTCTCTATTTCCTTGAAATACAAAGATAATTTTAAAGTTTCTTTCTCACTTTTTGGAGAACTAATAGCAGGCAGATGTATGTCTGCTTGTTGTATACCAGAGTAGCATGTACCTCAGTGTTCATTACCTTTTGAGTTTATATTACATAACTCTGCCATTGCCGATCCCAAGCCTGGATGAGAAAGGAGGAGGGTTGTACTTGTGGCCAGCAACCATAATATGGAAAAATCATATTGCTACAGAACCTCAACCATTGTTGGAAAACCAACACAAAACCAAGAGGGAGAAGTACTGGGAAAAATGAAGCAAGCCAGTAAAAGCCCCATTGGGGAAGCTGACAGGCAGAAAACTCCAATAAAAAAACCTCTTTAGCCCAAAACTTTTAACCAAAATTGGATGCTGGAATATTAGGACTTTGTATGAAAATGGAAAAGCTAACTTACTAACCAGAGAAATGGATAGATACAAAATAGAAATACTAGGTCAAAATGAGACAAGATGGAATGGTAGCAGAGAAATCCAACTAACAACAAACAAATACATTTTATATTCTGGAAACCAGAATGAAGATGACACACATAGCAAAGATGTAGCTTTCATGCTAACAACAGATGCTAGAAGAGCACTAATTGAATGGAAACTAGTTTCTGAAAGAATCATCAAAGCTAGATTTAAAACTAAATACAGAAATGTGACTATAATAAACATATATGAACCAACAAACAATGCAAAAAAATAAAGAGAAAGAAGACTTCTATGACATGCTGCAAAAAGAAGTAGATGAAATAAAAAGTAAAGATATGATTTTAATTACAGGTGACATGAATGCAAAAGTAGAAGATAGTAACATGGGATATGAATGAAAATGGGAAAAGAAGGTTTAGGAAACTAACGAAAATGGGAAAATTCTAAAAGACTTTTGCACTTTCAGTGATATGATCATAGGAGGAACCTTATTTAAACATAAAGACATCCATAAACAGACTTGGATATAACCTGATAAGAAATCCAAAAACTAAATAGACCATATTTTAATAAACAGACCTTGGAGAACCTCTTTGATGGATGTAAGAGTTTAGAGAGGTGCAGATACCTTTACAGACCACTTATTGATTGCAAAAATAAAAATGAAACTAAGAAAAATATTTAAAGGCAAGAACCAAAGAATTAAATACAATATATCCAAACTGAAAAACAAGGATACAAAAGACAAATATAAAGTAACATTAAAGAATAAATATGGAAGCCTTATAGAACAACATAAGGAAATAGACATTGAAGAGAACTGGGAAAAAATAAAGAATATATTTAATAGTACTGCTGAAGAAGTTCTGAGAAGGCAGAGTAGGAATCGCAAACAATGGATCTCTGAAGAAACCATCAAATTATGTGAAGAAAGGAAAGCTTTAATGAATACACTTATGCAAATTACAGAAGAAAACAAAAGAAATAGGATAAATGAAAGATACAGGCTTAAAAACAGACAGGTAAAAAACAAGGGAAGACAGAAGAGTTTTCCTGGAGGAAATGTGTAAAGAGGCTGAAGAAGCAGCAAGTAAATTTGACCCAAAGAGGTTGTTTGAGATAACAAGAAAGTTTAGCTGGGAAGTGTTTTAAAAGAGAAGGGCCTGTAAAAAATAAAAAAGGAAAGTTACTCACAAATGAAAACAAGTATGGTGCTATAAAAGTCTTAGTGGCTGCACTGCATATTTCAGAAGGCGTGGACAGAGGGACGAATTTCCGATGACTGGAGTAGAGCTCTCATAGTACCCATATATAAAAAGGGAAATAAAACTGAATGTGAGAATTACAGAGGTATTTCCCTACTGAGTGTTCCTGGTAAGATTTATGCTAGTATACGTGAGAAACGGTTGATAAGAATTGTGGAGAAAATCTTGGTGAAGAACAAGCTGGATTTAAGCCAAACAGAGGCTGTCAGGATCAGATCTTCACTTTATGACAAATAGTCGAGAAATCATGGGAATATAACGAAGATCTGCATTTAAGTTTTGTCGATCTGGAAAAGGCATATAACAAGATGCCAAGAGAGAAGCTATTCAATACACAGTTATATGGTGTCAGTGGGGCATTATATCCAGCAATACTTGGTCTTTATTTGAGTTGTAAGTCAGCAGTTTGAATTGAACGAAGTACAGGAAGATGGTTTAATGTTAAATCTGGTGTGAGACACGGATGTACATTATCCCCTCTTTTTTATCTATATTGATCATATTATGAATGGTATCAAACCTGATATCAAAATTGGAGATGCTAATGTCAGCTCTTTGCTTTATGCAGACGATGTTATACTTCTAAATAAATCTGCAAAATTCCCTGACTAAATCGAATAACTGTTGTAATAGATATGTATGAAGGTCAGCAATAAAAAGACAAAGACAATGAAAATAGGCAGAATCATTGAAAATGTCAACTACGTTGTGAACGGAGAGCTTGTGAAACAAGAAAACATTTCAGCTACTTAGGCACGATTTTTAGTGAAGATGGTAAATTACATATGGAAATAGACAACAGAATCAACAAAGCTGGTATGGTAAGAAGTCAAATGAATAAATTCATATGGAATAAGAGAGAAATTAGTCGGAACACTAAATTTGCTGTATACAAGACAGTGTTCAAACCAGTTTTAACTTGTGGATCTGAGAGCTGGGTGAGAAGTAAAACACTTGACCAAAAACTAGAGACCACAGATATGAGAGTCCTGAGAAAGATTACAGGTGTGAACAGATGGCATCAATGGCAATATCATATTAAAAATGCGGATATTAGGAAAGAACATGACATTGTCAGCATCCAGGAATGCATTAGCAGAGCTAATGTCAGGTGGTATGGTCACTTAAATAGAATGGGAGAGGAAAGATTAGCAAAACAAGTGTTCTCTGCCAGGTTGGCAGGAAAACGACCCAGAAGACGACCAAGATATAGATGGATTAATATGGTACAAAGTGCCTTAGATGATAGAAATATAAGATCTGATAATGTTGGAGTCTTGACAAGTAACAGACTGATTTGGAGGAAAATTGGAGATAGGGAGTTAGTAATGATGTAAATTTTTCATGTAGTACTATCATATCCTGTACACTCCTTGAGGGTACATGGCAGGAATTTAATGATGATGAAAAATGTTACATTGGTGGTTGTTTTAGTGCGTTAAACTATCAAAATGTCATTGTCAATAAAGCACAAAAGAAACTGCAAATTCGTTTACATTTGAGTTGCTGGACAAATGTCAATTTGTTTGTTTATAAACTGCATGTATATGCAATGCTTAAATAGCTGAAGGAGCAAGCATTTAGGTTGCTCTTATAGAAATATTCAGCATGCAACATACATGATATTTCTAACAAAGAAAGGTCATGCATAGGCATATCAACTTAAGAATTTATGGCTTGTGACTTTCGCTGTTGTGTGCACAGGCTACTGGCACACAAACAGCTTGAGACTAAACACTAGTGTGCAGATATTTTTCTGCAGATGGGTTGGCAAAACTTAGAGAGAATATTGTTCAGGATGGCTGGGGGCATTTAAGAGTGACAGAGTGGGGAAGATTTTCAATCCCAGGTCAATATTCCAATCAAAGAAAGAGAAAAGAGCAAAGTTAATAATAATGATAATTAAGTACCTCTGAGATTTCAGTTCAGGATATGGACTTGTCAAAATCACACCACGTTCCAACATAAAGATATGCACAAATTCATGTTGAGAGAAGATAAAGGGGCATTTAAGAGTGACAGAGTGGGGAAGATTTTCAATCCCAGGTCAATATTCCTATCAAAGAAAGAGAAAAGAGCAAAGTTAATAATAATGATAATTAAGTACCTCTGAGATTTCGGTTCAGGATATGGACTAGTCAAAAATAACACCACGTTACAACATAAAGATATGTACAAATTCATGTTGAGAGAAGATAAATAAAAATAAGACAAGTCTCGACTATGTTATTGCTGATAATGATATATATTCATTCCACTTCAGCATAACAGTATATAGTGGATTTGAAATAGGTAGTGATGATGACTAGTTTAGGGCAGGATAAAACTGAATATCATATTAAAAAGTGCATCATAAAGTTTTAAAAAAAAATCAAAGTTGAACAGCTTTCAGAGGTGAAACTGTAGTCTCACATGTACAAATATTATTCAAGAAAAAATGAAAAAGCTTGAAAACAAGAAGAATCAAACCTTGATAACAAGAAGAATCAAAACTTGATAACAGCAGCAGATGCTGAAGAAAAAAGTCATCAGCAGATCTTAATCTGACTTCAAAAAGGCCAGCAGCAGAAAACTCTGGCAGTTTCCTGTCCAAATGGAAACTAGGCCTTCTGGTCCCTTTATTAAGGCTGCCAGACAATAATAAATTTAGTTTAATCCTTTATCCAAGTGTGAGCAAACAAAGTTTGCACCTGAAAGTATCTTCAGGACTAGGGTAAGGTGGTACAACACCAGGGCACTCCTTGCAAAGGTGGAGCAAGCTACCAACACTCCTGTCTCAGTATCTCCCATAATGCAAAACACATCTCCTTGTGGATATGTCTAATGTTATGCATTAAGGGAAAGGCCACAACCCAGACTAGTTTCGACCTTTATTGAGGTCTCTTCAGTGGGAGCCAGGCACAAGTGGAGATACCAGGCAGAAGCATTAGCAGGCCATCTCTACCTATAGGAGTTGGCAAATGGTGTGCCACCCTTTTTTAATAAATTACTCTGGATTTAGAGAAAGATGTTGAAAGTTTATTTTTCACTTGGTTAGAGTATAATAAATTTAGTTTAATCCTTTATCCAAGTGTGAGCAAACAAAGTTTGCGCCTGAAAGTATCTTCAGGACTAGGGTAAGGTGGTACAACACCAAGGCACTCCTTGTAAAGGTGGAGCAAGCTACCAACACTCCTCTCTCAGTATCTCCCATAATGCAAAACACATCTCCTTGCAGCCAGAGTAATTTATTAAATTACTTAACGAATCTTCAAAAACATTAGGAAGCATACACTCCCAGTTCATTACTGGAGCAATAAGAAGTCGTGGATGATTCAAAATTGTTTCAGGATGCCTTAATCAACTGGTGATTGCGAGCGAAATAAAAAGCTATTGTGTGAAATAAAATGTAGAATGTAAAATTTTATAAATTGTAGATAATGCTCCTGGTCATCCGTCTTATAGCGGTGATCTTCACCAAGTTCAAGGTCATGTTTCTCCCTCCAAACACTACTTCATTGATCCAACTGATGGATCAGGGAGTTCTTGCAGTGTTTAAGGCTTATTATCTATGGAGAGCTTTTTCACAAGCCATTTCTGCTACTGAAGGAAATGACCAGACTCTCATGCAATTCTGGAAAACATTCAATATTTATCATGCTATTAAAAATATTGCTGTGGCATGGGACGAAATTACCTCTAAATGTATGAGTGGCATATGGAAAAATACATTAAAAAGATTTGTGCATGATTTTGGAAGTTTGTAATAGTGGGCCTAACAAACAATCTGAATCTCCAAGTGAATTATGATGCCATAATTCGACTCATAGAAAGTTCCTCTGAAGAGATGACCAACAAAGAATTGGTCGAACTGGAGGAACAACTGTTGCACAAGAGGAAAAAAGAGAAAAGGAAGAGGGAAAAGAGAAACAAGAAGAGGCAGTTAAACAATTTACAGTGAAGGGTCTTGCAGAAATGTTCTTTGCAGTTAGCGATGTTCTCAAAATGGCTGAAGACATCGACCCCAATGTTGAAAGCTACTTAATAATAGAAATCGAAAGTACATGATGCATTCACTTGCTATGAACAAATTTATGATGAAAAGAAGAAGAGGAATAAGCAAAGCACATTGGATATTTTCATCCAAAAAAAAAAAAAAGGTTACACCAGAAGAGCCACAGCCTGATCATTCTCACAGGGTAGGTAATGAGGATGTGATTGTGGAGGAAGATTTGGGTGATTATTCTCCTGTTTTATAGTTGTAGTAACACATAGTACAGTTTTATAATAAGGTTTAAAAATTAAAATGGCAGTATAATTATTATGGTTAAGTCCCTAACCCCTATAACTCTGTTGATTTAATGTATCGACTTATGTCCTGCTGGGTGGAACAGAACCCAGACGTAAGTCAATGGATGACTGTGTGATCCAAAATTGAATGTTGTGTGCTTGCCACAGTCTTAATTTGTGCTCTATGATGCCAGAAAGAAAACTAGTGAAATATTAGTGCATTTTATAAAATATTTTTTTTTTGTTTGGTGCTGCCTTATACTGTGAAGCACTTATCAAGAGAAATGCAGTCAGGAGTATATATATCAATACTAGTGGCAGAAAAAGTCATCCAGAACTTGAAATGTGGAAAGGTAGCTAGAACAGATAATATTCCACCATATATGCTGAAAGACAGTGATATAAATATTTTATAGTGACTATATTGCATAATTTCAAAGACCTGGTCACAGGAATGAATTCCAGATTACTGGAGTAAAGCTCTCATAGTTACCATCTAAAAAAAAGAGAATTACAGAGCAATTTCTGTAATGAGTGTTCCTGAAAAGATTTATGCAAGCATACTTAAGGGGTTAAGGAAAATTATGGAAGCAAAACATGAATAAGAACAAGCTGAGTTTAGGCCAAATGGAGGTTGTCAGCATTAAATTTTCACTTGAAAACAACCTCTTAAGTTTTGCAGATCTGAAAAAGGTATATGACCAAGTGCCAAGAGAAAAACTGTTCAAAATGCTACAATTATGTGACATAAATGGGACATCAAGCAGGATTATTATTATTAGACCTTCAGGGAATCAAGGTCTTATCGAGAAAGGCCATACCACCCAGACCAGCTGTCATACCTTTCCTTAAACTCATCAAGCACTCACAACTGTTTCACTCACTTATGGTTCTATGAGAGAAAAATCTAGCTCTTACCCCTTGAACTGCACACAGACTTAACTTCCACAGATGCTCCCTTACCCCATCCTCTCTCACCCTCCATATAATGAAAAATTTTATCAACCGACATCCTAATAATGTCCTCTCAAAAGTTCATAGACCTCTCAATATCACCTCTTTCTTCTCTGTACACCAGTGTCTGCAGTCTTACTCTCAGTCTATCCTTGTAATCTACATTCCATAACCCCGATATCTTTGTGACACTTCTTTGCAGCCTTTCCACAGCCTCTTTATTCCTTTGGAACTCAGGAGACCAAATCTGTGCACAGTAGTTCAGTTAAGGTCGCATTGAGGCCTTGTGAAGAGAAATGGCAACTTCCTTTTCTCTGAAAGTTATCCAATAACCATGCTATCTTATGAGCTAGTTTGGCTCCTTTTGCAATATACCTTTAATATACCCCAACATCCCCAAATCACTAGCTTCATCAATTTCCTAGAGTACTTTTCCACCAATGTAGTGTAATATTTTCTTTCCAAAATGCATAATTTTACACTTTTCCAGACTAAACTAGCACTAAATGCATTATCAGCAAGCAAGAATATTTCCGTTAAAATCATTTCCTTCATCACCGTTTTCTTCCTATAAAAATTGAACAGTAATGGTGCAAGCACAGAGTTCTGCAGATGACTCCACACTACTAGTCAAGAATTCTGCTCCCTTCATATTCTCATTTATAGCAATTTGTGCAACAGAGTTTCATGTGGTATTCTGTCAAATGCCTTTGTGAAATCAATATTAATGTGTGGCTATTCCCTTTTACCCAGCACAACTGTGACTATTATAAATAGTAAGCAAATTAATAAGGGAAGAGAACCTTTGCAGAGAACTTCATTGCATGCCTCTTCACATTTCATGATTTCTTCAAATGTTGCAACTTAGTCTCCAAGGTTTTGTTCTTGTTTTCAGGCTCTTTCAGTTTTTTCTTGACTATTTCTATACTTCAGTGATACAGATCACCTCTGAAAGCTGCTTAAACAATTCATTTTAAAGCTTAGATATTTTTCTGTTCAATAAATTAACAAAAGGGGGGTGCTTAAGAGTCAAAGCTGTATAACTGAGGGTATCCAGAGTTTACCGAAAAACAGTTAACCAAAAGACAATTCATCGAACGACAATTTATCGAAAAAGCAATTCAATGAATAAACAATTCATCGAAAATCAGTTCATCGAACAAAAGTTAATCGAAAAAGCAATTCCTCGAAAGGCAATTCCCTGAAAAAGCAATTCACCGATCAGCAGTTAATCGAAAACACAATGATCGAAAAACAACAATTCATCGAAAATACAGTTCACCGAAAAATGAATTATAAGGCATGTGGGGTTAAGATGTAGGGTGCAAATTTTTTTTTTGTTTTTGTTTTGATGAGAGGGTTATATCTTTCAGGTCACTTATAGATGGTAAACTACTATTTATCCGATTTCGTTTGGAAAGTGATTTTTTTGTGGGGCATACTGGTTGCAGTGAATGATATCCACTGAGGCGGATATAGTTGAGATGTTAAATGAACATTTCATAAAGGTATTTCATCCTCGTGAAAATAACATCCTACAGAACTTGAGGTCAGTGGGGAGGGAGAAGGAACACTGATGGTAAGTGAGTTGGAGGTATACATGAGGAATTCAGTAAACTCGATATCAGTCAGCATGTAGGACTTGTTGATATATTAACATGCGTTTTTGCGATATCTCAGAAGAGGAAGTCACTAGTGGTGTGGTGAAAGAATCATCGGCCTTAATTCAAAACAACTCAACCCAATTCCAATTTCCTTTAGCACTGTGTTTTCTAACTGTGATCTGCCGACCACTGGCATCCTTCAGAATGAGTATGCTTCAAAAAAGTTTATAGGTTTGTTTTTTTACGACTCTTTATTCTCATTCCTATTTTATTATTTTCCTAGAGAATTTTTTTTTTAAACAAACTGCACCGATCACCTCCTCAAAACTCAGAAATATACCCACATATATACTCATCAGTATTTTTAGCCTAATCCTCCCCTTATTAACTGCAATTATTTGCTTTCAAGGTCATTCGGGAGATAAGTGCATGTGTTACTTTTGTCGTTGAGGAATAACAGGAACAGGAGTAAATAAGTGAAATATGATTGAAAAATCTTCAGGAATGATTTTTTTTTCAAGTTTTCCAATATTTTTACTCTGAATTCCTGTATATTTTATTATTATATTATGAAAATATTTACATCAAAGAATCAATTTATTATTATTATTCGTAGTAGTAGTAATATTAACCGTTAATACTATTTTCCCTCATCCTCCTCAATATAATGATTGTTGGTATAGCAATGCTACTAAGGAATACTTTACTAAGAAATAATTATAGAACAAAATGAATTCTTATTGTCTTTCTTGTCCGATAAGTGTTTCCTGCCTGTATATATATGCATGTTCATGGGACTAATTTGCCTATTTCCAGGAGGAAAAGCCTAGTCATCTCCGTATTAGGCCTACTAACTTACTTTCAAGTTGAAATGGACTGTTAAAATTATGCGGCTCGTACATTTATTGATGGACATTTTTTACTCAGATTCGGTATTTGAAACTCTTATAAAAAATTGTTGAACAGTCCCAGTTTTCAGCTCAGCTATATTCGGGGCTACAAAGAAAAGTGTCGAAATTATGTATTACAATAACTCGCTGACTTAGCAGAATTCCAGAAGTTTTTAGTACAAGAAGCTGTCTGCACAGTTCGGGTTTAGTTCCAAACGGATCACTTTTATCATAGCATTTCTGTAAAGAAATTCCGAAATGATATTAGCAATTCTGCTCTGGCTGGATGAAATCTTTAATTTCAGTTGGACTAGAGTTATTGTGACAAAATTTGGTAGAACAAAATGTCTTCTCTACAGATAAATCACTATCTGCACAATGAAGCAATATGTACACTTACATTAAATGTTCTGAAATGCAAGAAAATAATTATTCCATTTCAATGACAATTCCATATGTTATCTGTATCATGAGTAACGTTCCATATTGTTACTGAACATTTTTAAACAATACTTTGCAAGAAAAATGATTTTTCTATGAATTATAAGAGAATTCATTGAAAAACTTTCGATGAATTCTTTTGATTTCACGAATTGTCATTCAATGAATTGGTCATTCGATAAATTGCCATTCGTTAAATTGTCGTTCGATGAATTGTTCATTTGGCGAATATCCTTTTCGGTGAATTTTCCTGTAACCATAACTGAGAGGAGACCTCCACATACCCTTTAAAAGGAATGCAGAGAACAACCAGGGCTTCTGACCTAATGTCCAATCCTCACCTTCTCGTGTGGCATCCTGTTGAGTATCTACCTGGATACTGAACGAACAAGGATAGGTTGGCAATTTGGGATTTAGCTGACCAAATTGTATTCTTATTGGCTTAAACCAAAATATGAAATGATGGTACAACATGACAGAATTTCATGACGGCTGGGACGTCGCCTGGTTAAACAAGGCCACCTGTTGTTTCCACCTAGGAACCAAGGCAAACAGTGAAAAGTCAGCTACTGCAACAAATATTAAAATACACCCCAACTCAACGTCAGAGTTCAAGATCGGTACTATCAACATAAGAAGCCTGAATGGCAAAGAAAGGAGCTAGCTGAGGAAATTAGATACATACCAGATAGGGTGACTGAAACAAAAAAAGACAAAAACTGGTGAAATCTTTCTGAGCAACAAATACAAAATGTTATATTCAGGCAATGACAATCAAGGAAAAGAAGGAGTAGCCATAGTATTCAATACCAAATATGAGGCTAATCTTCTTGAATGGCAGTCAGTCTCAAGTAGAGTGATGTGGACAAGTATGAGAATGGAGAACTGGACAATGAGACTTATTTGAGCCTATGGCCCCACAGAAGGTTCTACTAAGATAGAAGTGGAAAGATTATTTGAGGCTTTAGAGAAAACAACTGACACCATGAAAAAGGAAAAGTTGATCCTTGTTGGGCATCTAAATAGCAGAGTAGGAAATAATTGTCAGACACAAAAATATTTTGGGAAAATTTGAAGAAAAGAGCAAAGCTAATAATAATAATGGCAAATACCTGTTGGATTTTTGCTCAGAACATGGACTGGTTGTTACTAACACAATGTTCCAACATAAAAATGTGCACAAATTCACATGGAGAGAAGAGGCAAGGAATAAAAAAAGTCCCATTGACTATGTTATTGTTGATAGTGATGTTTTCTCCCTGGTGCAGGACACCAGGGTGTACAGAGGATTGAAATTGGAAATGATCACAGTTTAGTCTTGAGCAGGATAAAATTGAATTTCATATTGAAAAGAAGAACATAAGAAAGTTTTAAGGCAAATAAAAGTTGAGCATCTCTCAGATGGGAACTGTAGACTAAAATACACAAACATGATTGAAGAAAAAATGAAAGAATTTGAGAAAAGGAACCACCAAACCTTGGAGATTCAATGGCAAGGCCTAATGAAAACATTGACTGATTCAGCCAGAGAGGCATGTGATGAGGTTGTCTGCAAGGATAGAAAATTCAGAACTCCATAGTGGACACAGGAAGTTAAAGAGACAGTGAAGGAAAAGAAGAAAGCATATCAAAAGTTCATGGCAAATAAATCAGCTTGTGCTCTTAGAGAATACAGAGACAAATGTAAGAAAGCTGAACAGTGTGTAAAACAAGCTAAACAAAAGTCATGGGAAGACTTTGGTAAGAACACAGAAAATAAATATCAAGAAGGTGGCAAGATATTCTGGAGGTTTTTGAAGAAGCTCACAAATGGAGGAAAGAGTGCTGTAAAAGGAATTAGAGATGGTAAAGGAGACATGAAAACTGGAGAAGAAAGATATCTTTGAGTAATTACTTTGGAAAATTGCTAAATGAAACAAGCAGTGATAGCACAATGGTAAAAAACACTCAGACATGCAGTCAGGAATACATATCCATACTTGAAGTAGAAAAAGCCATCAAAAGCCTGAAATATGGAAAGGCAGCTGGAGTAGATGATATTCGACCAGAAATGCTCACGAATGGCGGTATAAAAGTCTTACAGTGGCTGCACTGCATAGTTCAGAAGGCATGGACAGAGGGAGGAATTCCAGATGATTGGAGTAGAGCTCCCATAGTACACATATATAAAAAGGGAAATAAAACTGATTGTAAGAATTACATAGGTATTTCTCTACTGAGTGTTCCTGGTAATATTTATGCAAGTATACTCGACAAACAGTTGAGAAGGATTGTGGAAGAAAAGCATGGTGAAGAACAAGCTGGATTTAGGTCATATAGAGGCTGTCAGGATCAGATCTTCACTTTATGACAAATAGTTGAAAAATCATAGGAATATAACAAATATCTGTATTTAAGTTTTGTAGATTTGGAAAGGGCATATGACAAAGTGCCAAGAGAGTAGCTATTCAATACACTACAGCTATATGGTTTCAAGTAGGCATCATATCATGTAATACTGAGTCTTTATTTGAGTTGTAAGTCAGCAACTAGAATTGAAGGAAGTACAGGAAGATGGTTTAATGGTCAATCTGGTGTCATACAAGGATGTACATTATCCCCTCTGTTATTCATTATCTATATGGATCACATTATGAAGGAAAGTGGTATTAAACATGATATCAGAATTGGAGATGTTGATCTCAGCTCTTTACTTTATGCAGATGATGTTATACTTGTAAATAAATCCAGTACAAGTCTGCAAGATTCCCTGACTAAATTGAATATGTAATAGATTTAGTATGAAGGTCAGCAACAACAAGACAAAGACAATGAAAATAGGCAGAAGCACTGAAAATATCAACTGCATTGTGAATTGAGAACCTATAAAACAAATAAAACATTTCGGCTACTTAGGCACAGTTTTTAGTGAAGATAGTAAATTACATATGGAAATAGACAACAAAATCAACAAAGCTGGTATGGTAGGAAGTCAACAGAATAAATTTATATGGAATAAGAGAGAAATTAGCTAAAACACTAAATTAGCTGTATACATGACAGTATTCAAGCCAATTTCAGCTTATGGATCTGAGAGCTGGATCAGAAGTAAAACTCTTGACCAAAGGCTAGAGGCTGGAGATATGAGAGTCCTGAGAAAGATTTGGGGCATGATCAGATGGCATCAATTTTATTTGTTGAGAAGCCAAACGGCTATTTTTATTTGTTTTTTTCGTGTGCGAACTACAGAAAATGTAAGAACATACACATAAAAAGAATTGGGATTAAAAGACAAAAATGCCACTTGCATGAAATATTAAGTAAAAACATAAAATGTCAAATTTCACTCATCCAGTAAATAATATACTTAAAAGTTGTTTCATTACACTGCATTAAATCTTCTCAGGTATATATATTATTAATGTCTATTAAGCAGCACTGCAGAAGATGATCCATGGTTTGTGTTTTACCACATGAGAAACTGTCATTGTCCGTGTAGCCCATCTGGCCATATTCTGCTTTGATCTGCCCATTCCGGAACGAAGTCTATTCAATGTCTTCCATCTTTGCCAGCCAAGATGTAAGCCAGAAGGAAGAGATTCGTTTAAGTTCAGAACCTCTGGAGATTGTTCTTGCCACATTGTTAACCTTGTAGCTTTTATGGAATCGACCAATGGTTCCAATGAGTGAATAAAACTTTTCACTGATCTTAGCCTCTTATGTACTGCAATATGCCCATACAAAAGATGCTGTTCATCATTTAGTTGTTGTTTCCACTCATATCTACTGTGTAGTCCTTCTGATGTGAGGAGGTGCAATAACAGACATATTGCAATAAAAAGACAGTGAGTATAGATGGTCAATTTTTGTAGGCTTAAGGCAGCCGGTAATCTGCCGACATGTTTCATTAAGAACCTCATCAATGGTAATATCATATTAAAAACAAGGATATTAGGAAAGAACTAGACATTGTCAGCATCCAGGAATGAGTTAGCAGAGCTAATCTCAGGTGGTATGGTCACTTAAAGGAAAGGTGAGCAAATCAAGTGTTCTCTGTCAGTTTGGCAGGAAAAAGACCCAGAGGAAGACAAAGATATAGGTGGATTGAGACAGTAAAAAGTGCCTTAGAAGATAAAAATATAAGATCTGATAATGTTGGAGTCTTGACAGGTAACAGACTGATTTGGAGGAAAATTGTAGATAAGAATTTAGTAATGATGTAAATTTTTCATATCCTCTACACCCCTTGAGGGTACATAGCAGGAATTTGATGATGATAAATTAACAAATGCATGCATAAATTAATAAATGTCACTATATATAGGGTGGCTCATTAGTCATGGAACATTCCGTAGAAAGGGTCCAGCTTTTTAAAGCTGAAAATGGAAGGCATTTAAGAATGCAGGTTTTTCATGACTAATTTTAAAAAAAATCAGGTAATGTTAAAATACTTATTCAATTGCTTCACGAAGACAGGCCCTTTCCAGAACTTGTGGATAATCCTGTATTAAAAGAGCATAAATGACTTTCGCTTAGCAAACAAGACTGATTATAAGGCAAATATCATCTGCATTTCCAGATTTTAATTTTTTTTTTTTTTTTTTAGAAATTGATCAATAACTTAGTAAATACATAACTTCTAGCAAGAAGTTGCTGTAATATTGCGCTATTTAAGACAAATGCAGATATATTGACTATATACTGACTTTCTGTTAGCATTTTTGTGATTCCTTCAAACGAATTTAATAACAAATGGACAGATATTATAAACTGTATACAGACTTCTGCATTCACATCTTTCACCCAACGTTACCATTGCTGAAAGTTTGCAACTCTGTAAGTCACTAATATTCTTAAACATTCCAAGTTCCAAACCACAAACATTTCTTGACTTCTGTGCATGAAACAGTTATTCTCTATTATTCCTTTTAAGAAATATTGCTATATGATTTCCTTTTAGCAAATTATTACCTGCAAGATTCTGGAATGCTTGCTGCTCGCATATTTTTTCTTCGTATAGCTGATGTACTACACCAAGTTCTCTCATAGCCTTACTTAATTCTTGTTGGATTTCATTCCGTTCATTCTTATATTTTGTACAGTCTACTTCAAGATGCTGCATCTGTTGCATCATCATCGTCTGTTCAGATTTTAACTGAATATTCTGACCTTTAACACCTTCAAGAGATTTTAGCTATTGAAAGAATAGAAACAGCAAATAAGAAAAATTATTAATCTTGAAATTTTTAATTTATAATTATCATTTTTTTTTTTTTGAGATTTACTGCATTATAAAATATTGAATTTAGTCTGTGGTGACTAAACCTTTATGAAAAAATATCTTTTTTTTTCCCCTACATAATGTACAGTGCAGTCCATACTACAATGCAAAGAAGTTGTGTTTCACTTAATGAAAATGAGGTGCTTTTTTTTTTTTTGTAGAATAGTGCAAATTATTTTTTACAGTGCATAATGAAAACATCCTTTACAAAGGCTTTATTTCCGTGACAAGAAATTTAGGGACATAGTAAAATCTTTCTTTAGATATTAAAAAAAAAAAAGATTAGTATATGCCTAAGCTTAATAATACACACACACACACAGTACTCAGAATGGGATTCTGTTCTAGCCCTAAGGCAGAAATCAGAATATGTTAACGGTGTTAAAAGTTAACATACATGATTTCTGACTTTGACTTAGGACTAGATTATCAGAATAGGATCCCATTCTGAGGAGTGTGTGTGTGTGTGTGTATTATTAAAAGTTAGCCAGTAAACTAAAGTTTTTTTAAAATCTAAAGAAAGATTTTACTGTCCCTAAATTTCTTGTTATGGAAATAAAGCCTTTGTGAAGGATGTTTTCATTATGCACTGTAAAAACAATTTGCACTATTCTACAAAAACTTCATTTTCATGAAGCAAAACAACTTCTTTATTATGCTTTTAAGTGATTTTACTCCTTGTTTATAATGTAATAATACAATGTGCAATTATAACATAAAATTACCATCTAGAGTACTATACTTCTTCAGCTAGTTGAATCTCCAAGGTTCTTAGCTGCATGCACCAACTTCTTCCATTCCTCTGTCTTGAGCTTTTTAATTCCAGTTTCGAATGCCCACGGTGTTAAAAGTTAACACCGTGGGCATTCCCATCTCATCCATAGTCTACCTCTAGGTATTAGGCTTCATCTTGAATGCTTGTTTAGCCATTCTCTCCTCACCCATTCTTTCCACATGTCCAAGCAATCTCAATCTGCTGCTCAAATCTCATCAACTAGAAGTGGGATCTATAGAGTTAATATAGTTCTTGGTTATACCTTCTTCTCCATTCACCTGTTGTGTTATATCTTACAGGTCCATAGACTTTTCTGAGGATTTTATTTTCAAAAGATCTATAAACAGTAATAAATAATGAAACATAAGTATAGAGTGCTTCTCTGCAATCACCAGCAAAAATAACCAGCTGTAATTAAATGGAACAAGAGTAATTCTGAAGTATTTCTCTTACTCCGTTTTTCTATGCACTAATTTGATGATTCATCGAAGGAAGCAGAGGAGACTAGGTCATCAACAACAAAGGCTTCAAACTCAGGAACTGAAACAAAGCATTCTGAGGATACTGCATAACTTTCCAGGTGCATAACTTGTGTATAATGAGGAAATATATTAGCGATGTGTTAAATCTACCTTACATTTTTTTTAAATTCTCAATAACTCGATAAAAAATAGATAAAAAAAAGTATTAGTGAAAAAAAAAAATTACATACCTAGATATTATTTGTATGAATATGTTTATATAAACTATAATACACTTAATATTAAACACAATTTATCTATAATTTTAAACCATACACTTAATTCTAAACAGTTTATTTTTCCATAATTAAAAACAATACTGATTAATAACAAATACAATTTCAATTAGTAGTTTTAAAAACTGACATAATGTTATGTCAATTTTTAAAATCTAGCCAGTCATTGTTACATGCGAAATCATTGTGTCCAAATTATTTAGCAAAATTTTCTGTTCAAGACTGGACTGTCTATTTGAGAATCCAGCACATGAAGAGAACAAAGAAAACTTTTTACGCATCTCAACTTTTTTTTCACACTTCATTCTAACTCATGAATAATTTGACTTTCACAAACTGAGAGACACTTCTTTTAGTGGACATGTTTCTGATGGAAGGGTTCATTTTTAAATGATTTTACAGTCATGGCAGTTTTTGGGTAAAGTGAGGAAGGAGGGCCAGAAGCTAACACTGGACAGGTTGAGAGTGACAGCAGTTGGCCCAAGAAAAAGATTAGGTTATAAACCAGCCCACAGTCCAATGCAGGTGGTCATAAAAGCTGTCACTGTTATAATTTTCGTCTATTCCAAGCACTACCCAAGCAATTAAAAATGTTCGTATAGTTATCAAAATTAGTATAGTATATCCATGTGGTATGCTCATTATAAAAGTGAGCAACTATATGGGAATATGCATAAATTAAAACCACTATGGCTTTTTTTCTCATTACAACTGTGATATTGTTATTTCCATGCTCGTTACAACCAAGTTCGACTAAGTCAGAAGCTGAATGAATGACTGATTATAGAAGCATGGAATCTTATTAAAGGTTTCAAAATGTTATCTACAGAAATTTTGCCTATGGACCATTCCACTTAATATTAACGCATTAAGATGACTTGTGTCATAAGAGTAGTATCATGTTCATCTCATTTAGCTCATATTTTTCATAATCTATATTCATGATAGGAATTATAAAACATAATTCATAAATATGACTCACAGGTCACACACGTCTTTTCACAAAGATTATGAAATCTTTCACAAAACTCAAGCCATTCATTAAATACTGGCATGAAAGAGACTCAAGAAAACAGCTGAAGTCTGTAAGTCAGCCTAATATCAGTAAAAGAAGAAACCCCATGTGATATTTGTTAGCATAAAGTTTAATGTGCGAGTTGATAATGAAGAAAATACACGCACTAAAACTTAAAACATAGAAACTTTATAAGTTAACTAAAATAATTTTATCTTGATAATACTGTAGTTTGTCCACATAACTAATATACCAGACTGTTAATGCAAAATAAAATAACTCATTCAAACAAGAATAACTGGGGAAGGGAAAAAAAAACAAAAAAACAAAAACAGAATTTATCCAGAGACATCTCGTGTAATGAAAATAACATGTCTTTTAATAAATTACCAATTTTATCAACTACAGTCATCCCTCGAATTACGTTGGGGGTTCTGTTCCATCCAGCAGGATGTAAGTCAATACATTAAATCAACAGAATTATAAGGGTTAGGGGTTACTGCCACTATAAAACAGGAGAATAATCACCCAAATAATCCTCCACAATCGCATCTTAATTACCTTCCCTATGTGAAGGAACAGGCTGTGGCTCTTCTGGTGTAATCTTTGTTTTTTGATGAAAATGTCCAATGTGCTTTGCTTATTCCTCTTCTTTTCATCATAAATTTGTTTATAGCAATCAAACGCATCATGTATTTTCCTTTCTGCTAATAAGTAGCATTCAGCATTGGGGTCCATGTCTTCAGCCATTTTGAGAACATTGCTATTGCTAACTGCAGAGAACATTTATGCAAGACCCTTCACTGTGAAATGTTTAACTACCCTTTCTTGTTTCTCTTTTTCATCTTCCTTTTCTCGTTCTTCCTCTTCTACAACACGTTGTTACTCCAGTTCGACCAATTCTTCGTTGGTCAACTCTTCAGGGGCACTTCCAATGAGTCGAAGTATGTCGTCATCATTCACTTCGAGATTCAGATTGTTTGCTAGGCCCACTATTTCTTCACTCATTTTACAAAGGTCTTAATTTTTTTCAAAACTTCCAAAATCATGCACAAACCTTTTGAATTTGAATGTCTTTTTCCATATGCCACTCATACATTGAGAGGTCATTTCATCCCAAGACACAGCAATATTTTAATAGCATGATAAATATTGAATGCTTTCCAGAATTGCGTGGTCATTTCCTCCAGTAGCAGAAATGGCTTGTGAAAAATTTCTCTGTTGATAATAAGCCTTAAACATTGCAAGAATTACTTTATTGATCCAACTGATGGATCAGTTGGATCAATAAAGTAGTGTTTAGAGGGAGAAACATGACCTTGAACTTGGTGAAGATCACCGATATAAGACGGATGACATGGAATATTATCTAGAATTAATAAAATTTTAAATTCTACATTTTCTTTCACAGAACAGTTTGCCATTTCACTCGCGTAACAGTTGATTAAGGCATCTCTGCAAACAATTTTTGAGTTATCCACAACTTCTTATTGCACCATTAATGAACTGGAAGAGTATGCTTCCTAATATTTTTGAAGGCTCATGGATTCTCACTGTGCCATACTACAAATAGTTTAAGTTTATATCCGGCCACATTACTCCCCCTAATAGAATCATAACATGGTCTTTAAGAGCTTTGAAACCAGGCATAGATTTTATCTTTTTGTGGATGAATATGCACAAGCATTTTTTTCCAAAATAAGGAAATTTCATCCATATAAAATATTTGCTGTGGCAAACAATTTTCCTCCGTAATAATTTTTATCCAATTTCTTCACAAACTCCTTAGCAACCTTCTCATCGGAACTTGCAGATTCACCATATATTTTCACATCATGCAGCACAAAATGCTGCTTGAATCTTATGAACCAACCGGAAGAAGTGTCGAATTCGTAGTCGTAATCAGTCCTGCTTTCTCCTTCAAAATGTTGAAGAGACTTAGTGCCTCAGTGGGTATGGTCATAGCGCTGAAAGGTATGCACTTTTGGTTCAGGTTTTCTATGCATGATGCAAGTAGCTTTTTCAATCACCGATAGGATCTTGTCTTTGCTTCGTCACTAGTGTTTAACTTGCAACTTTCTTTCAAGATTAATTGTTCATCTCTTTTCTGTGATTCTTCGCTAGGTATTCTGATTGAGCATGTAAGAGGCCATGTTCGACAAAATATTGCAAAACATTTAACGATAAATGCACAAATAACCTATTTCTGAAACACAAAATCAACAGAGGGACTGTTGAAGCCACGTGCCGACTGCCAAGGGATGTTGCTACTGAATGCGCTGTTGCCAATGTGCAAGATGTTGCTAAATAGAAACCTTTTTACTTGATGCTCTTTATGCTCGCTTGAGTCTTGTTAGAAAGTATAGCCAAAAATGTTATTTATTCCCTTATGGGATCAAGGGATGACTGTATTGCCAAATTATTTCCACAAATATGAAATGAGATAGTCATAGTGTGCTGAAACACTGATCAGAGGTCTCAGCAATAAATATGAGAGGCAGTCTACAACATGCCAACTCTTCAAATTCCAGTTGAGACAAATGTATTTTAAAGAGTAGCATTCGATATGATATTCATCACATTTAAATCATTCCATCAGATGTCATAAGATTTAATGGAGTCTACATCCAAATGAGTCTCATTAGTTTTGATTGTTGATTATGTAGGGTCATAAAATTCTTCACCTCATAATGTATTAGGCTCAAAGTAACTTGGATTTACATAAACCTAATTAATAGTATAGTTAATCTTATTTCCATTGACAGACTTGTATTCTCAGGCTGGTTTGTCTGTTTTGTAAGATGGAAAAAACCTGAGAGCAGTCAACTAACCTTCAGTTGAAAGCCATTATGTTTTTTTGAATACAATCCAGGTCTTTCGAACAAAAGGCTATCATTGATCCAGTGAGTCAGACTCCTAAAAATTCTACAATAACAAAATAAGCTTAACAATCAGTAATGTTATATAAACTGTCTATCTAAAATACATTCTTGAAAATAAATATTGCAAAAGTTAAACAGAGAGTGGGTTTAAAGTTTTAATGGCAATATCAGCTTGTTTTAATGAATCTCTTATAATTTTGGTAAATTATTTGGCTGAAATTATGCTTGTTCTTGGTGGATTTTTCCTTTCTATCATTTTTCTTAACCTTTCTCAAGTATGCTTGTTTAAATCTTTCTTGGAACACTCAAACTGGAAATTATTTTGTAGTTTTCACATTTTTAGTTTCTCCATTTTTTGATACAATGTTAGCGCTACTGCATTTTGGATTTTGACAGATTCTACTCAATCTTGACTTTATGACAGATTGTGAAATTCAAGATTTGACTTTCTAACAATCTGTCTCAACTATACAGTGTAGTTGTAAACTTTCCTAATAATCTCCAAAACATTTTACCATCCTCACAATATCAATCCTCTATATTCCATCTAAACTCTTCCCACGACATTATTTAGCTAGTTTTATCCATAATTAGCTTGCCTATATTTTAATGTACATTCTAACATGCTGATTTGCTTATCAGTACTTTATATATGGCTTCTTATCATGGGATGCTTTTTTAACTTCTTGAGTCCACTACACAGTTCTGATTTTTCTATTTTTGCAAAGAACTTCACTGTGTGCTTCTCTGGTTGAAGTCCCAGTTCTCTTCAGATTTTGCACTCTTTCTCTAGGTTTGTTTCTTGTTTTAAAATTCATGTTCTTTCAAAAGTGATATATATATATATATATATATATTAGGATAACCAAGCAATTTTATATGCTTGGTTATTTTAGCTCCTAATCCCAAGTATGCAAACAATTAAGTTTGCGCCTGAAACAAAGTTCAAGTCTAAAGATGGTACAACACCAGGGCAACTCATTGTAAAGGTGGTTAAAGCTTTGATCACTATTCTTAGTATTTTCCCATAATGTAAAGCACATCTCACTAGAAGATGTATACTGCAATGCATTATGGGTGGGGTCACTACCCAGACCGGTTTCGACCTTTTTTGAGGTCTCCTCAGTGAGTAGCTAGACCCTAAATACCAAGGTTTTAGTAATACAAAGCCTTATCAACTTTACCTATATAAGTTGCAACAAGGTGTATTAAGTTTTAATAAAAATCTCTGGAGGAGATATTGATGGGAATAAATTTTTAACTTGGGTATATTGTATATAAATGATTTTTATTAAAACTTAATACACCTTGTTGCAACTTATATAGGTAAAGTTGATAAGGCTTTGTATTACTAAAACCTTGGTATTTAGGGTCTAGCTACTCACTGAGGAGACCTCAAAAAAGGTCGAAACCGGTCTGGGTAGTGACCCCACCCATAATGCATTGCAGTATACATCTTCTAGTGAGATGTGCTTTACATTATGGGAAAATACTAAGAATAGTGATCAAAGCTTTAACCACCTTTACAATGAGTTGCCCTGGTGTTGTACCATCTTTAGACTTGAACTTTGTTTCAGGCGCAAACTTAATTGTTTGCATACTTGGGATTAGGAGCTAAAATAACCAAGCATATAAAATTGCTTGGTTATCCTAATATACAATATACCCAAGTTAAAAATTTATTCCCACCCATATATATATATATATATATATATGGAAGTCTACATCTGAAAGCTGTTCAACTTTGATTCTTTTCAAGAGTTTCATACACTTTTTTTTTTACAATGCGATACATATTTTTACTATCCTCAAAATTAGATGGTGATTATTTCTATTTCAAATTTTCTATACCAACCTGAAAATGTCACTATAAAAAAATAACCTAATCAAGACAATGTTATTTTATGTTCTCTCCATGTTTAAATATATGCACTTCAGTTGCAGAACAGAATATCATGTTAGTAATACCTCTGGTAGCACAATGTCCTCTTCTCCCCTTCAGCAAATTACTATCTTGAAACTTAAAATAAATCTTATATCAGTTTATTCATCCCTGGTCATCAATGTAATTATTACATCATTGACAGTTTAGCAATTTAAGTGAATCTTATCCACAGAGTATTGTAAACCTATAATATTTTAGTATCATGGCTTAGCCAAGATATATTCTGGACACCCTGCTTTGGAGACCAGACATATAAATAAGCCACTTCAGATATCCAATTAGTTGTCTGAAGTGTAAGACTACCCTATTTAGTAATAGGGTGGCAATGGTCTCACACCAAGAAATGAAATTCATTTACCTCTTAAGGACATTCACAAACATTCATGCCTACAGTGGCATCACAACCAACAGTGCAATGGTAGAGAGCAGAGATGTTCATATCCAATGTTAAAGTAATGGCTTACTTTTTGCTCCTTATACTTCATAAATCAATAGCCACAGGTCATATTATTCATCAATGTCACATTATTCATATTATTCCTTTGCACACTATCCTTCACAAAAGGTGTGTTATCGAGACTAATAAGCACAGTCCAATGCCATTTGTTCCTCTAAGAATTTATTTCAACTAAAATTTTCAACACCACCATGTCTTTGAATAGTTCCTAACATCATGTAAAAAAAACAACTGATAACTGCAGACAAACATCTTTACTTGTTCTATGTATGAATAATTCAAATTTGTAAGTCAAAGGTCTTTCAATATGTTGCTTATGTGCAAAAAAAAAATCAATTCATACATATTAATAAAGTCAAACTAGCAAGCTATTAGCTTTCCTCAAAGAAATAAACATCACTTTCTCTACTAGGAGTCTACTAAGTTTTTTTTTTTTTTTTTTTTTTTTTTAATGCCATCTATCCTACTTTAGTCAGACTGATTAGTCAGCACAGAGGAGGCTTACAGAACGTTAATATTACACCAGGCTCATTACACTGCATAAATTTAGTCTTGTAGAAGCATATCAAAATATGAGCATTTATTTAAAGAAATGCTTAGAAGCTTTACTACACTGCCCACATTTGAACCATAACGATGGGCTTTCTTTACTCAATCTATACACGTGATCTATAATACACTTCATTATCATACACTCAACTGTACTTCTATGTGTTATTTCCTAATAGCATAATAAAACACATGTTCTAACATCTGGATGTTGGTAGACAATTATATCCAGTTACTTTTGGATGGTGAATTTCTTGTTTCTTTATCTTGATGATGGCATACAAGATGTATAACGAAATATTTGTACATTACTAATTACATTACATGTAAATTAGTAATGAAATTTCCATTCTTTGCTCTGCGGTTACATATAATCCTATTTTAGTTTTGTATAACTGATGGAGTTTTTTTAAAGCATTATATTTTATGGTTCCAAGTCTGTTGGCATTATGAATGGCTTAATTCAGTGTATCTGGTGCTTTAACTTTATAGTTTAATGCTGTTTCATACAAATTGCTTCTTTACAAGTAAGGAGTGGACTTTCACCAATTGTAATAGCCAACATTAATTTTTTTTAATATCAGCCACATGAACACAAGAGGTAAGATCTATGACACAGAAGTGTTGTGTGTAGCTAAAAAGAAGAATTTATTGATGCATTTACTTAAGAGGTGAAGGTTGTAGGGAAAAAAAAGGTGAAAGACTGTCCCAGAGAGGATGAAGACTCAGGATGAGAAGTTTATTTGATGAATTTTGAGTTGAACTATATATGGGTATTAAACCAAGAGCTGCTCATGTTTGTGGATGATTAGAGGGAAGTGACGGATGGTAGCAGCCAATTCATGGAGTAGTACCCATGGAAATACCTACAGAAAAAACATGATACAGCATAGAGAAGCTATGGGAAAGCAACGGAAAAGTAACTGGAAGAAGACAGAGAGAGAGAGAGAGAAAAAAAAATCATCAGTTAAGTGAACTGCTCACTTCTGAATACAATAAGAATTCTGAGCACCACGCTAAATGTGGGAATAGGTCTAAATCTTGGGTAGATTTGAGTTTTATAAAATATCAGGAGTTAAGCAGGAGAGAAGTAATGTTTGGAACAAAAAAGAATAATAAGCTTTTTGGAGGTTACAGAGGCTAAGGACCTGATATGCTTATTATTATACAGGGGGTCAAAAGACTCATCATGGGAGACCCACACTAACCATTATTCACACAATACCTATATCATCCCTCTCAAATTTATTCATTGTTGTGACCTTCTAAACTACCTCTGGTAATCCATTCCACTCATTCAATATTCTCCAAACAAAGGACCTAGTCTTCACATCCATAATAACCATATTTTCACACAACTTCCAGAGGCACCCCATATTCTCCTCCAACTGCTCATGTATTAAAAAAAAATTGTTGTGTGTCAGCCTTATAGTATCCCTTTAGTAATCATGTCCCCTCTCCTCAACCTGTCAACTAAACTCTGCAATTCATGCACTTTCACAATCTATCCTCATAGGGAGCATTCTACAGATCCATCATCTACTTTGTCGCTCATCTCTGAATCCTCTCTACCACCACCTCCTGATCCAAATATGTGATCAGTAGTTAAGATGTGCCAAATCATAGCCTTATAAAAAGAGATAATAACCTCCCTATCTTTGCTTTTCAAAGTGTTCTTCAATATTCAAGTAATCCTGTGAGCTATTTCACCAACTTCTGCAATATGTCCTCTGAACTTCAAATCTCTGTTAATCATCAGCTCTTTGCTTTAAAATTAATTCTAAATATTGTGTTTATTTAAACTATTGCATTTCTTTTATCTTGTATTTGTAGTGTGATTACGAACAAATAATTAATTATAATTTACACTACTGATTAAATTACGTGAATTATGTACATACTTCACAATTTAATTAAACAATAAATTAAGTAATTATCCAGACATTTTAAACTTAACTTTAATTACTTCATTTTAAAAAACTTTTAATTTTCTTGACCATAAAAGCTCTGGAATGACTTCTAATGGGACTATATTGATCAAGCACATATAATAAACAACTATGTTATATCAACTAGTTTCACCAACTAAGGCTGTTGGTATCTTCAGGGTACATAACTGATGTAAGGCATTAAATCTGTTACAAACTATAATGAACCGATTCCAATTATATTAGACAAAGAACAGAGTGCGTACAATACATGTATAGAGCGTGCATGATCTCACTCATTGTTATTTAGGAACGTTCTATAGTTGGCACTGTAATTCAGTTCTGGTGAGTTAAGAGATCCAATAAGGGTCTTCCAGATCAAGATTAGTCCTTGGTTCCTGTTGAGGTTTTGTATACAGCTGGCAACTGCTGTGGCTTCTTTAACACGTTCATTGCCAATCACGCGATATCGCGTGGTGCGAGTTCTCTTCGGGGGGGGGTGCCGATCACGCGTTATCGCATGGCCGTCGCTGTCAAGTAAACAAAAATTTGGCCACCACACGAAATTCCAATTTTCAGCTTGGCAATGAACGTGTTAATAATTAGGGAGCAGAAGTCCTCCTCTATGTAAGGAATTGTGCTTCTAACCCACTCTATAATAAAAGATAGCCATCCTTTCTTCAAATATGCTGGAGTTTACAACATACCCTGCTCGTGCGGCTTGAATTACATCGGCCAGACTTCAAGAAGCCTTGAAATCAGGCAAAAAGAACACACTGGTGACGTCAATAATAACAGAGAAGAAAAATTGGAGTTAGCTTTTCATTTCTCAAGAACAAACCATATCAGAGAGTGGGATAGAAGCACAATTCCTTACATAGAGGAGAAATTCCGCTCCCGAATTTTTAAAGACGCCACAGCAGTTGCCCGCTGTATACAAAACCTTAACAGGAACCAAGGACTAATCTTGCCTGTGATCTGGAAGACCCTTATTGGATCTCTTACCTCTCCAGAACTGAATTACAGTGCCAACTATGGAACGTTCCTAAATAACAAGTGAGATCATGCACGCTCTAAGCATGTATTGTACGTGCTCTGTTCTTTGTCTAATGTAATTGGAATCGGTTGATTATAGTTTGTAACAGTTTTTTACTTTTTAGTGCCTTACATCAGTTATGTATCCTGAAGATGCCAACAGCCTTAGTTGGTGAAACCAGTTGGTATAACACAGTTGTTTATTATATGTACTTGATCAATATAGTCCCATTAGAAGTCATTCCAGATTTAATTACTTCATTTAATTATGTTCAAGATGTCAGACTTATTTACCTATGAGTTCATGCCTAAGAAATTTCATTTTTCTTACCTTATTTTCAGTGTCTTTATAGCAAAGCATCAGTCTTTCCATTTCTCTTTCAAGATGCTCATTTATAGATTTCAGTGCTTCAAGCTCTTTCAGTTTAAGCCGCAAACTACATTTAAAAACAAAATTATTAATTTGAATCCTTGAGGACCAAACAAATATATATATATATATATATAAAATGGACCAACGATTATTATTTTTTATGATACTGTCATTCAAAGACTTTGTTTTGGCTATGAGTGATATATGACAAATGACCAAAATATAATATTAATGCTTGTTGGAATTTTTTTTTTCCCATTGGTTATGCTATAAATTATATAATTAAACTTTCTCCTACAGTGAACTTAAACACTCTCCTTTTTGCCAAAGACAAAATAATAATTACAACTGAAGATAACTTACAGAAAGCTATTTTAGATCTAAATGAGATAGCCAAAGATTATGGTATGATAATATCAACAGAAAAATCAAAAACTATGGCCTTTAAAGGACAAGATCCAGCAAGAACTAAAATAGTAATAGATAACAAGATCTTAGAACAGGTGAATTCATTTAACTACCTAGGATGTATGATCATATATGAAAATGAAAAAGATATAAACGTAAAAATTGCAAAATATTTAAAAATAAAAGTAATTAACTCTATATTAAAACCAAACCTAGTTCAAAAACAAACCAGACTAAAAGTATACAATAGATTAGCCCTACCAGTCTTAATGTATGGAAGCAAAATCTGGACAATAAAACAAAATGACAAACAAAGATTAATAACAGCAGAAATGAAGTTTATGAGAAAAACTGCAAAGTATACCCTATTTGATCACAAAAGAAACAAAGAAATTATGAAAGAAAAAATTTAAAAATATAAACATAAATGGATGGAACATGTTCAAAGAATGAAAACAGAAAGATTACCAAAACAAGCCTTAAAGTACAAGCCATTAGGAAAAATAAAACCAGGATGTCCTCTTAAACAATGACTTCTAAGGCCAGAACAGGCCATGCTAGGCCTAAATCCTTGATACATGATGATGATGCCATGAAATTATATTCTTGGTTTCATCCATGGTTTGCTTACACTTAGATAAATACAAGTGTAAGCAAGCAAAGTTTGTACATGAAGCAACTTCATGACTGGGCTACTTGTATATAGAGGCTAATGAATTCACATAATTACTTTAATGTCCCATAATGCAAGGCATATATCCTTACAGACACATATAATGCTGTGCATTGTCATGAAGTTACTTCATGACATGGCCTTTTGTTTTCATCAGGGAAAAAGGGTGAGCAGCAAAAAGTCAGCTAATGGAACAAAACCCAGCTCAGCATTAGCAGAGATCAAGATTGACACCACCAATATAAGAAGCATCAATGGAAAAGAAATGGAACTAGCAGAAGATTTGGATAAGTACCATATCGATATAATAGATGTTCCCGAAATGAAGATAAAAACAGGCAAGATTTTTCTAAACAACAAATACAAGATATTATATTCAGGCAGTGGAAATCAGAAAAGAAAGAGTAGCTATAATATTCAACACTGAATATGAGGATAATCTTTTCGAAAAGCAGGCAAAGTGATGTGGGCAGAACAAAAAATTCCTCCAGTTCTTCCTCAGTAGATTCTTGAGGCAATAGAGTAGGCAGCTAGCTAACAAAAAAAAAGGAAAAGTTGAGTCTTGTTTGAGATCTAAACAGCAGAGTAGGAAATGATTACCAGACATTAGAAATGTTTTCAGAAAATTTGGAGAAAATAGCAAAACTAATAATGGTAAGTGCCTGCTGGATTTCTGTTTGCAAAATGGATTAGTTATTACTAATGCTATGTTTCAACATAAATGTGCACAAATTCACATTGGGTAAAGATGCAAGGAATAAGCAAAGTCTCACTGACTATGAGATTGTTTGACAATGATTTTCCCACATGTTCAGAAAAAGAGTATAAAGAGGATTTGAAATTGATCACCATTTAGTGTTTGAGCAGGATAAAACTGAATTTCATATTGAAAAGAAGGGCTTGTAAGAAAATTTTGAAATGAATAACAGTTAAGCATCAAGTGATGAAATGGAGACTCAAATACACAAAGATCATTCAAGGAAATATGAAAAACTTTGGAAACAAGAACCAAACCTTGGATATTCAGTGGCAAACCCTGAAGAAAACATGGACTGATTCAGCCAGAGAAGCATATGGTGAGGTTGTCTGTAAGGATAGAAAAAATCAGAACTCCATGAGGGACTCAGGAATTTAAAGAGGCAATCAAGGAAAAGAAGAAAGCATACTGAAAGTTCCTGCCAAGTAAGTTAGCTTGTGCTCTTAGAGAATACAAAGAAAAATGTAAGAAAAAATATTGTGCAAAACTAGCTAAACCTGACCTGCATCCTCAGTTAGGAGAATTAATTGCATGTGAGTTAAATGATAAATAACACTTAAAAGCAAGGACTGCATAAAAGAGAGAGAGAGAGAACTTTGCTAAAGATAATGGCCAAGGTGAGGGAGAAATCAAACAATGAAAGGAAGTTATCTGAACAAGCCAAAGCAAATCAAAGAGGTTTTTTTTTTTTTTTTTTTTTTTACAATGTAGCAAGTAAAAAGAAGGAGAACGAAAGAATAACCTTAATGAATGCAGATGGAAGAGTAGTAGCCGAGATGTTAAGCGATTACTTTAATAAGTATATTTCAGTAAGCCCCATTAGCTGTCTAGATGGCAGGGAGAACTAAATGAACGAACAGAGGTAGATGAATTCTTCAAGTGTCATTCCATAGAAGGAGGCCAGCAACTATGTCACGGAACTTTTTTTTTTCCCCTTTCTTTTGCTGCTCTGGAACATTTATTGTGATTCGTGCCTGGGTCTGCCTCTCCCTCTTTTTCCCTTCTAATATTAGATGAATCAGAAGCATTAAAACTGTTACAGGAGACTGACTCAAATACGGAAGTTTGACTGGATGGAATATCAGCACGGATGCTGAAACAATGTGCAAAATGGGTATTAAAGCTTATGTGCTAGTTTAAGCTCAATTAGGATTTAATGGATAAATACAGCACAGAAAAATAAGCACAGGTTTAATCGTTCCAACATTGTCTCTGTCACTGAGATATCTTTTAGGATGCAACATAAAAATTGTAATAACACATATGCAAAGTAATGAGTAGAAAAAGTTAGACAAGAAGCCTGAAATTCTATGAAAAGCATCCTCTACTGGTGCTTGGGGGGTCAAGCTTGGCTGTTGGGCTTAAGATCTAAGAATTAATGTTTCCAAAAATCTTGTGAACAAACAATCATTTAGATTAGGTTGGCTTTTTAAATCTTCTGCTCCCAATTCTGGAAAAAAAAAAAAAAAATCCATTTGTTGCAGTGAAGCTTAGGTTCCCCCCCCCCCCCATTTGAATCTGTGCAAAGTATCCAAAGGCATCATGGTCAACTAGACCTGACTAATTGACCATACCATGGTTGTGGTGGCAGATGAATTTCCTATGTTCTCCAAGGCAGATTTCCCAGTTTGTTCACAACATGACAAATTTCAAGAACAAGGAACCTTGTAAACATTTGGAATAGAAAGGAAAAGGAGCAAATCTTTAGGAGAATGGATAAAAGGTAGCCAACGTCAAATGAGGTTTGAAAGCAGAACAGAGATATTTCTTTAAAGTTCTGACTATTTTTCCTGATATATCCTGGATATAGGGAATAGTATAGCATAACTGTAATTTGTACGTTGGGAGGGATGGGAGGAACAAATATTTTGTTAATCTTTTTGGCACTGTAACTTGGACAGGATGGTATGACAAATAGTTTGGCTATGATTGAAGCCTAGTTGAAATAAGGATAGGGGGCTCTATTGACAAGGGCGTTAATAATACCATATTGTTGGGGTGGTAGGGATATGAAGGAAAAGTTTGTGTGTTATGGGAGGTTTTCTGTAAACTGAGAAGGAAAGATTGTCTAGAAAACGCTGTTATTTTCTTTTTCTATAGTCAACTGGATTCTGGGATGCTGATTGTTGAGATGAAAGAAGAAAAAAAAATCTAATATATCTGAGCCATATGGAAAACACATTAGTGTACCTTAGCAAGATGGAAGGTTTCAGAACTGCAGTATCAAACTGCTCCATATAGAAATTGGCTAGAAGAGGAGGAGGAGGAGAAAGCTTATGGGTGTATCCTCTGTTTATGTATGTTGTCCTTCCAAGTGAAGTACACAGTATGGATGGCAAAATTGAAGAGATTAATCATGCCAGGGAGGAAAACATTTTTATGTTAAAGTATCAGAAAAAAGGATACTTTAGGAGGTTGTTATAAAAACTTAAAGGGTTAAGTTTGCAAAATAAATATGGCAACATAGATTAGAATTGCTGAATGAAAGATCAGATGTAGTGTTGAGTCTATGAGAAAGAGGGTGATTGGTGACATACCAGAGGGTTCTGTCCTTGGGCCATTATTGTTTAAGATGTATATTAATGATACTGGTGAGGGTCTTGAGTGTGTTATTAGTTATGTGCTGATGCAGGGCGATTTCAACAGATTGGTTATATGGGCAAATGACAATGAATGCCGGTTCGTTGTTGCCAAGTGTAAAGTTATACATTCTGGAGAGAGGTTAATATGGGTAAGGTATTACATTAATGAGTAATCGATGAAGCTATAGAACTGGGGAGGGAGGACTACTGTAGATTGAGTTAAAGCATAAGAGTCACACTACTCAGGTGATTAAGTCATTCCACTGTATAACAGGGCTATTAAACAGAACATTAACTTGTAGGAATAAGAAAGTAATTACCCATTCAAATAAGACAATATCTGGATTACTGTGCATAGATATAGTCACCTTGGTTCAGGAGATAGGGAGGTAGTCAGTGGTGACACAGATAATAACTCGCTTCTGGAATTTTCCATATGCAGACAGAATAAAGGAATGTTTTCAGAGTTTGAAGAACAGGCACAGAAGACTTTGATTTATAAAGACTGTGGTCTTTAGGTGTTCTATTAATAAATATACTATGTCACAGGTATCTCTAAAGATTAGAGACAGAGGAGATGAGATATGATGATAGAAGTTAGTAAGGGGATCTTACAGTATAGATCAGAGATTTGAAGCTCGTGGATGGTAGAGGTAGAACTCAAGGTCATCTTTGGAAGCATGTGAGGTCCAGGTTCTTTTTATGTTTGTATGAATGAGCTACCCTAAGATGTTATAAGTGTATCTTCAGTAAATGTGTTCAAGGAGAGATGTGGCAGGTATTTCAGTATGAGTGTGTAAATGGGCACTTCCTTGATGAGCCTTTGGAGGTGCACTCATAATATCTCATTTGGTTATTTTAAATTCTTCAGTTTGTTCTTGTACTTCATTATAGAACTATTATCTACATATATATTCTTAATTTGTTCTGAAAATTATTTTGGTATTTTTCTTATTTTTAATGGGATTATTAAGTCTGCTTCGATTAAATCAGGGGTCGGTAACCAGCGGCCTGCATGTGGCCCATAAAAGGTTGACCATACTTACATGGCATGTGTCCAGTATGTTGAATTACTTAAATAATACATTTTATAACATGAATAATAAATTAAAAATAATTTTATACCTATACATATCTCCCGTGCAACTTGGAAATACCAACAAAAGGAAACTTTTGCTGTTATTATTAAAGATTAACAAACGGAATTTTCAACAAGATTTGTGAATTTTCATAAAAGATAACATCGAAATGCGATTATTTTTGAATGCTTTTAATGTTGACATTGGTCGATGCTTACCAAAAAAAAATATATATATATAAAATTTGAAGGATTAATAAGTTTTGCAAAGGTGATAGTCTCATTTGGAATCATATACATTTGCGAACAAGCATTTTCTGCCATGAGTTTTAGAAAAAATAAAATTTCTTCTCGATTGACTGACATGAATATTTGCATGCTTTGATTCGAATTTGCACACCACAGGTTATAAAGTGGATCTAGATAATCTGCCTAAGGGAAAACAATGACAAAAGTCACATTAAGCAGGGAGACATACGTACATATTATGGTGGATACAATATATTACTTTGTTTTTAGGTGATAATAATTTTTCATTGTGTTTTTCATTTTCATGCTTGTTTCATATCTCATACTTCAAATATTTCTGTGATTTTTAAAATTGACACAATAAAAATTTATAACTTTAAGTATTTTTTTTCACTCACTATTTTCTCTAAAATAAACGCTTGCAGCCCGATTATTAAAAATAAAAGTTGAATGTGGCCTGAATGTCTGAAAAGAGTGCCGATCCCTGAATTAAATCAATAAAACACATTATAAAGATGTTTGATGCATCAAACCTCTTTATAATATGAAGAGGTTTGATTCTCCCATAGAGGAGATAAACACAAACCATCAGATCTATTTAGATTAGGACAATGGAGCAATGGTTTTCACAAAATTCTTTACAAAATACTTTACATAACATATATATATATAAGAAAATGACTTCTATGAAGGATTCTTGTCTTATTACAGCAAACGCTGCAAAAAAGGCCATTTGACTGTCTTCTTTTTCTAAAGGTGAACTGGATCCTGGGAAGAAGTATATTTATTCTGGACAGAAACAACTACTGTAACTCAGAAGAGCCATTTCATACTACATAAATGTCATCAACATATCTATACCAATGTGTGGTCTAGGTGAGATATTGTCGAGACAACGTTCAAAGTGTTCTATAAAAAAGTTGGCAACAGTTGGGGGGAAATAGGACTTCCCACAGCTGTCCCTTCAATCTGCTGAGAGAATTTGTTTTGAAAAGTGAAATATCCCGAAAGAACAACAAAGGCAAATAGGAAATTCTTAGATAAGCACTTTTATGGTATGTAGGAATGTTATAACTGATCATAACATTGGGAGGACCTAGATGAAGATCACGAATCTTGTGATCATCCAGTTGAATAAGTTGAAGCTCTTCTTGCAGACATAGCAAGTAAATTGGACAAACACTTAGATAAGTTATTTGCAGGACATCCAATACAATTAACTACTGGTCTTAACATAACACCAGGTTTCTGAACTTTGGGCAACCCATATAATCTTGAAGGATGTGCATAGAAGGTCTTAAGTTTTTTCCTGAATTCTTCATCCCAACTAGAAACATTAGTAATAAGAAAATTACGTCTAGTGAACTGGCTAACAGTAGGATCAGAAGAGAAAAACCTGTAAGTAAATGGTCCCCAACAAAAACAAAATATTTCTGTAATATTCTCTTTTGCCTTATATAACAGCCATTATATTCATTCTGGATCACACCATCATCCTAGTCAAAAACTGGGACTATCAAGACATTATATTACATTGTGCTAATTCTTTGTGTTCTTCAAACAAACTTCTACTGAAAGAATTATAACACATTATCAACTTTATCAAATGGTTTTAGTTAAAGATAATGTCAATCAAAAAAGCATTTAAGTTTTAGGATCCCTGCCAATTCTGCTCAAGAGCAAGCAGCTCAATATTCCTCTCTTTTATGTGCAAGGAATTTCTGACAAAAATTACAAACCACTGAACAATTTTGTTGCCTTTTGTCCTGGCAGAAAAATCTTCACTTTTCTGGAATTTCCTAAAGACAAGCTTCTCTTGGCTTTCATATCAGATTACTTATTCTTGTGGATTATTGTATTATGGCCAAACTGGAAGATCTGCTGTTATTTTTCATGAAGAACATAAGTTGTATATCCAATATCATGAACCAGAACATTCTGGACTTGCTGAACATGCTATCTCCACAAAGCACAGAGTTTAACACAAGAATCCTTCATAAAAGTCAATTTCTTATAGAAGGTCTTTATGAAGAAACTAGTGAAACATTGCTCCATTGTCCTAACCTAAGTAGATTCAATGGTCGGTGTTTTTCTCCTTTATAGATAATACTTTTAAAATCAACTGATCTTTCCTAACTTTTAATGATATATATATATATATATATATATATATATATATATATATATATATATATATAATCTTAAACTAGATACAAAGGAAGCAGTTTAGAATTTTCTCTTATTGTTTAATTGTTGCTCCATTTTTGTACTGAAGATGCCTGTACATACACAAAAATTTTACAAATAAACATTTTCTACCTGAGTTTTTTCATTTTATTCTGCAACTGCTATTCTTAGGCTCTTTTGTGAGCTTTTTTTTTTTTTTTTCCAATCCGATATTTGTTAGTTTTATACTTCCATTAGTTATTTTTTTTGAGATCATTATTTTCAAGATTCTTCTTTGGATGCAATAAAGCTCACATTCTAACTCTTTGAAGTTATTCCAGTATTCTATATTTCACTCTTTATTGCATACAGTTTTATATTCTCCACACATTTGATTGGTCTTGTAGATATGTAAAATGTAGTTTTCTTTCACTACACTTTTCCCTCTTCTTTATACCATGTCTATTTTTGTACTATGTTTTTATCTTAATGCTTTTTTTATATAGTGTCTGGAAAAGCTGTCCATCTTTCTTCTGCATTTGTTTTTTTGTCTTTTATTGTTTTCAGTTCAGCTAAAGTCTATCTTGGTTTAGTATCTTATATTATCTCCCTGGAATAATTCTATCTTATACTTTGTTACTCTCTCTGTGTGTGTGTGTGTGTGTGTGTGTGTGTGTGTGTGTGTGTGTGTGTGTGTGTGTGTGTGTGTGTGTGTGTTATTCTTTGATGTCTCTGCTAGTTTTACTTAGAACATATCTAAGGATGATTTGGTGCAGTGGTTTAGTTAGTCCAAGTCTTATTATATCAGCACTATCCTATCTGAATTAAAAAATGGACTCTATAACCAGTCATGGAAAATGTGATACCTAATACTATCATATAACTTTAAGCCCTTAATATACCGTTGAATTTTAATATACCTTAATGCACTTTTAATTCTAGGGTTCCTAAGTGTTCACTTAAGCATCAAAACTCAATAACAGAAACTTCTTTGATAAATTATGGAGCCTACTACCATACTAAAAAGAAATTACTTTAATTTTCTGAAATTTTGACCTTCACATTACAGTCATTACCTGGAGTGAGCAAGCATGTGCACACACATGCACAAGTTACATTACAATTCAAACAGCATGACAATGATTTGTTCACCAATATTCTACTGGCCTGTCTCTAGTAGAAAAACTGCACTAAAGCTATATCCTATTTATAAAATAGTCAACATATGGAATGGCTATGGTTTTATTATAAAGAAAATATTGCTGATAATTTTAATTCATGCATAAGTGCTTGCTCACTAGAGCACATCTTTTAAAACATTGTTTATTAGTGTGTTAATGACACCTAGATTTTCTGTTGGGTAGTGGTAAGAGTTTGTATACATACTGGCCAGCATGTTTAGGATTACAGTAAACAGTGTAAAAAAGACTGCCGGAAGGATGATGAGAGACAAGTGTATCTAGAAATGGAAGTGTGTTTAGGATTACAGTAAACAGTGAAAAAAAGACTGCCGGAAGGAAGATGAGAGACAAGTGTATCTAGAAATGGAAGTGTGTTCTGAGTTTCAATAACAGGAACGAGACCTACATAGCCAATAAAATATGAGAACCAACTGGTACTCACAATCCACTGTTCCATCACCATTTCCTGCAGTGTAAACTATTATCAAGTAACCCTTAATATACTAAATGAATGAAAATTCTTGGCAATTTTTGACTTTGCCACCTAAACTCTATTACATATTTGCAGCAACTAAACTACATATACATAATAAATTAATTTTCAACAGGCTTACACATGTAACAAAAGTTAAATAGAATTATATTAAAAAATTTCAACATATTTCATCCAACATTACATGGACGTCGCCAGGGAGACAGACTATTAGCTACATTCAAAACACGAATCACAATGAGTCATAAATCACGTATTAGCTTGTCTCAGTCGCAGCTGGAGCATATATTAGATTAGAGTTCAACGGAATAACTGTAGAAAGTTGCTTAGACAAACAGAGCATCTAGAAAAATAACTGACACTACATTTCCCTCAGCCTCATACATAGTTGTCCACCATTATCTGCAGGGGATACATTCCAAGACTCCCCACAGATAGTACCAAACCCTATACATACTTTTTTTTCCTATACATACATACCTATGATAAATTTTAATTTATAAATTAGGCTCAGTAAGATATAAGCAACAATTAAAAATGAACGAGAACAATTATAACATATTATCTTAGCAACCTCAGCATACGTTTACTTCATTATTTATTTATTATTTTATGAAGTTAAGAACTTTCATCTTTCCAATTAAAAGGAAGCACTTTACGACTTCTATTTGGCATATCCAAATTGCCAGCATCACTACTCTTGCACTTTCGGGCCATTATTAAGCAAAATAAGGGTTACTTGAACACAAGCACTGTAATACCGTGACAGTCAACCTAATAACCGAGAACTACTCGGAACGGGGGGCAATTTAAAACTTAGGAATTGTTTACTAATTTAATAAGCCGAAAGGCTATTTTACTGGCGAACATGTTAACAGAAAAGGGGATGGTACAACACCAGGTTGTTGTACCATCATCAGGTTAGTAATTAATATAGGAGTACACCACTTCAGCAATTCGATAGTAGAGGTATGTAAGTTCACGTTCACTTAAAACCTTGATATTCCAGATCTACCTACTCACTGATGAGACCTCAAAAAAAGTTGAAACCGGTTTTGGTAGTGACCTCTTCTCATAATGTAAAACAATATATATATACATCTCTTAGGAGCTGGGTTTTACATTATGAAAGAATATTAAAGTTAGTGAGGGAGCTTGCTCCACCTTTGCATGGAGTTGCCCTAGAGTTGTATTATCCAAGTGATCATTTATACTTGGGCCTGCCGATAGTTTTTTCGGCATGAAACTCTATGGATTTCGATCTGAGTTTTGTACCCAGCTATTAAAACATGAAGGGATTTTCCATCCCCCTTTCTATTAGGAATTGTTTATTTCTGGAATTTTCCATTTAATATTTTGGATGGCTACTTAGTGACTAAAAGGCGGAGCATATACAGAACAGCATGGATATGCTGGACAAAGGGATGATTCATATCCCAGGCCGTACAGTGAGAGATTTCACCATGTTACTTGGAATGGCATGCAATTTAAAACTTATGAACTGTTTATTACTAAAAGAAAGAGCTATAAGGCTTCATTTTAATGATGTAACATTGTAAAATTGACTTGACAGCTTCCAAGATTTACATCCTTGGCATCCCAGTTGCTTTAGCTTGCACTACTTAAGTTAGTTCAGAGGCCTCTCTGCAATTCAACTCAGAGACGCTGGGGATTGTATTCTTGTAAGCTCTCAGGTTCAACTTACGAAACTTTCGTGTTTCTATAAACATTCGGCTTTGAAATAATGTTGGATCTAGTATCCACTTTGCCAGTGTAATTATAAATTGTTTATTTCTGGAATTTTCCATTTAATATTTTCAGACCGGGGTTCACCACAGATAACTGAAACTGCTGATAAGGGCAGACTACAGTATTTGCAGTCTGGTCCCAGACTGAGTCAGAATTATTTCAGTTCCTAGAGAAAATAAACTCCTTGTACTCCCATATCAAGTTCACAATTGAACATGAATCCAATAACCAACTACCATTTTTGGATACTTTAATAATTTGTAATACCACATAACATGTTGAATTTTCAGTTTATCAGAAGCCAATCTTAACTGGCAGATACATTCACTCATCTTCCCACCATTATCATCCATCACAGAAAATGGGTATCATCAAGAGCTTTGTACACAGAGTTCATGTGGTCTGTTATTCTAATCCCCTTTTATTACATGAACTTAATAAAATTAAATGCAATCTGATATATAATAGATACAACAAAACTACCATTCAAAAAATTATTGATAATTATCATCCTTCTACCAGGCTACAATCTGATGTGAAAAGAATTTCAATACCCTACCTTAAAGGAACCTCAGAACAAATAGCAAGGATTCTTCATAAATTCAATATATATGCCTCCTTCAAACTAGATCAGAAATTGTCTTCTTTTCTGCCATCTACAAGGGATACATTGCCACCTCTTTCTTTACCAGGTGTCTATCAATTACCCTACTAATGTCTTTGCTATTTTAGATAGACTGGCCATTCTGCCTTGATTAGAATTGAAGAACATCAAAGCCTATATTACACTTATGGAATCTGACAAGTCTGGTCTTGCTTCTCATGCTATTGACACTGGGCACAGAGTTCGTTGAAACCAAAACAAGACCTCTTCATTCCAGCAAGTTCAAATTCGATTGTTTTTTTACCTTGAAACCTGTTAAACGCTACAAAATTATCTGAACCTGAACCAACCAGACGCCATACCAATACCCAAGTTTTGGAAAAGGATCACTATTAAGTGTTCATAAGTTTTTTTTAATTAACAATTATTTTAAATAATTTATCCATGCAACTTTTTACAATTACCACTTTGAACTCTACTAGTGTAATATCATATACTTCAGCTGCAACTGAGACATGGGTTGATCTAACCATTAAGCATAATGCTTCCCAACACCATGACCTCAGCACTGCTGATCTATCCCTTTCAAGAACATTCCTATGATTATAAGCAGTACCATATTCATGCCAGATCAAGTGTCATCTAGAATCTGAAGAAAGACTAAAACAAATCTCTGGAAAGAGTACATTAGCCCATTAATGACTTGTCCAATTTTTATGGATACAATGCCACTGAAAATGTACTCTACAATGAGCTGTAAATAAAGGGATAGAGACTACAAGCCTTCTGGCTTACTTGCTGCAGACATCTTGCCACAGTTTGTCAAGATATGATTATCTGTGCTTGAATGGAGCCAACTTGCAAGTTGACCTGCTGTAGCATGCCAAATGTTTTTTGCTGTTATTAAAAACAGTCTTCATGCTTTATGGTAGAGCAAGAGTAACCTCTTAGCAAACATCTGGAACAAATTTTGTTGGTTTGAGATGCTGCCCAGAGCCTGGATACAATGCTATGTGAGATTCCACACTCTGGCAATATCAGTAATTCTGCAACTCTCAAGCTTTCCAGTAATTCTTCCCTACATGAAATCATCTAGATGTCTTAAGACACAGGACACCTAAGTTTGCAACTTTGTTCTTTTAGGAGGTCATTTTGTCATACACAACAGCTCATCATACCATGCCTTAAACATACTCAAATTCGCTACAGACACCACACTCTCAGGCAAGGCATTCCAATCATTCACAACACAGCATGCTAGTTCTCACTCCCCTGCTCACACCATCCGTATACAGCTTCCAGGGATGATCTCTGATTCTCCCCTGATCTCCCACCATTTTCTGTAAAACCTCTCCAACACTGATCCTATAACAACCCCTTAGTAACTTGTAGGTCTCTATCATATCACTCCTCTTCCTCCTATCTACTAGACTCTGTAAATTGTATTTTTTCAACCTTTCCTCATATTCGACATTGCAGAAATCAGAAACTAACCTTAGTCAATTGCCTCTGGACCGTATCTGACATCTCTTTGTTCTTTTGAAAACTAGGTAACCAAATCTGCACACATGTGGTCTAATGAAGGCCTTATACAATGGAGCAAGAATCTCCTTACTTCTACAAGTCAATGTCCTCTGCATCATTACCAGAATTTGTGGTGTTGTCCTCCCAATTTTGGAATGTGTTCTTAAATTTTATATTCTTATCCACCATCACCCCCAATCTCTTATTTCCTCCAAATCCAACAATATATCCTTACCAATTGTAAATTCTACATCCCATCTTTGTTTCCCAAACTTTAAAACTTTACATTTTGCAACATTGAACTAGCATTCCTACTTCTGTGCCCATTCACTTAATTTATTCAAGTCTTCTTATAAGGCCAGAACATCTGCTCTACTTCTCATAGTTTGTCCCAACTTTGCATTATCTGCAAACAACTGAATATACACATCCAAATCTTCCCCAATATCATTAACATACAGGTTAAATAGCAATGGCCCTAAAACACACCCCAGACATGCGACTAATGACTTTCCTCTTCTGGGATATTGCTCCCCCATACACAACTTGCTGATACTTATCAGATAGCCAGCCTTGATCCAATGCACTAATCTAATATCCAACCCCATCTACTCTAATTTGACTATCAGCTTATCATGCAGTAATCTATCAAAAGCCTTTGCAAAATCAAAGTATACTACTGTGTATCCCTCTCTTCTGTCCAAGGAAGCCATCACCCTATTGTAATAAGTAAATTACTAAAACATGACCTCCTTTTAGCAAATTCATGTTGTCCATCAAAGATATTACTATTGTTGTCAACCTAATTCTGGATCCTAGTTGTCTCAGCAGCTTCTCCAACAACTTACCACAACACCTGACACGCACACACAGGCCTATAATTTGATGCTTGAGTTCTATCACCTCTCTTATGAAGTGGCACAATCTTGCCCTCCTTTCACTCCTTCGGAACCTCAACCCAGTGCATCAGTCAATAGATCTTATTCCTTTAAAATTAATTACCAACATTATTCAAAAATTAAAGTCATCAAATAAGGCTTAAAAAACATTGCCAAGCAGTGATTCCTTTGAAATTACATTTAAAATATGCTAACTTTCAAATGATGTTACTTTGTGAAATAAGTCAAAACCTCTTTAAAATTAATATCACTGACTAGTATAAAATGCACATTGTCAACCTAGTCATTTACACAGCGAGAGAGAATTTTATTCAATGTTTAAATCAGTGGTTTCTGAACTGTGCACACATACACACTACCCCCCCCAAAAAAACTATACAAAATTATATAAAGAACTTTATATAGTTTCTATATTCGGCATGAAACTCTTTGAGTTTCTTATTAGGCTAAGAAACAATATGGATATAATATCCCTTAACTTAAATAAGTTCATGTCGCCGAATTGAAGCCTTTGGCTCTTCATTATTAATAATTTAAAAGGATGCCTCTTGGCAATTCTCATAGAAGTGATGTAAGTTCTGTTTGCTATAAACTTGGTATTAACTAGGGTAATGAATAGTGGAAGAGGAGTCAGAGAAAAAAGATGGCGGCTCGTGTGTTAGTGTTTAATGTCGTGTATTATTGATGATGAATTGTGAATTGGATTGATATGTTTTTAGCGATTTATATTTATGCTTATTCATTAGTAATAGTAGTTAATTGCTTGCTACCATAATCAGTCACTTTATTTTCCATAGTGCTTTATCCAGGTAAGTCATTTGTAATTACAAGGGCGATATGCTAGGCCTACAGCCACTAGTATCGCCTTTGTTTGTTTCTTATAGTGACATTTTATTGCTGGTAGACACCTAAGAGTGTCTACGGGATTTGCTAGTGGACCCTCAAAAGTCCACAGGATTATCTTTACCTGCTTGGGACACCTGAGAAATTTCTACTCTTTCTCCTTCTGTCTTGAAATGGCAAAATTTGTGAATGAAACCAAATTCGAGGAGGTATATAGGGAATTCCTCAGACTGGGAAAGCTGCTGAGTGATAATTGGCCGGGAAAAGTGAAATTGTATGACACGTTTCCCCCCGAATGTGTCTCAGACGTTGTCGCTGAAGATCATTTAGAATCGGTGCCTTCTACTTCTTCAGACTTTGTAGAAGGGGGCGCATGCAAAAAGCGATGAACAACAGATGAACTGCACAATGACAATACTGAAATGGAACAGGATTCTCAGGGTTCGGACGCCGCTATTTCTCCCAAAGAAAAGGTGCCTCCAATCATCCTTAGAGAAAAGCATAAGTGGGCAGCTTTAAGATCCACAATGTCCAATTTGCGTATTGGCTTCATTAAGGCCAAAAACATGGATGAAGGCATAAAGATCCAGCCAGCAACAGTGACAGACTATAGAAGGTTGTCCAAAGAGCTGGACGACAGAGGCATCCAGTATCATACCTTTGCGCTCAGCTCCGAAAAAATAAATATATATAAAATATATATATAAAATATATATAAAATAAATATAGCTGCTGACCTAAATTCTCAGGATCTGCCCCCAGTCAAAGTGAGCAGAATGTACAAAGCTGACAAGACTCCCATGCCATTGGTCCTTGTTGAGATTCATAAAATATACAAGGATATTTACAACTTAAAAACAGTCTGTGGTCTCATCATCACACTGGAACCACTCCGTAAAAGATCATCTTCTGGGCAGTGCCACAGGTGCCAGAAGTTTGGCCATGCCCAGAATCTATGCAGAGCGGAATATAGATGTTTAAAATGTGGAGACAGCCACCCAACCAATACCTGCACAAAGCCGAGGACTACCTCAGCCAAATGTGCCAACTGCAGTGGCCCTCATCCTGCGAACTACAAAGGATGTACTCAGCACCCAAAGAACAGACGGATGGAGGCAATCAATCAGCCCTCCTCCTTCAGCACAAAAACACCAGAGGCCAGACATCAAAACCGGAGACTCAGCGGCCACAGTCGGAGACCTCCAATAATAGAGACACCCGAAAGCAAACAAGAAGCTATGCTGATGTGACCTGTACAACTAGACCAAATCCAGAACAAAATCAACCAACAGCACCTAAAAACCTAACAGCTGTTATTACGGCCTCACTAGCAAACATGCTACAAAATTTTAGCCTATCAAACCCTACTGAAACCTCCACTAAAAGATTTCTTCGTGAAACACAGGTCATCCTCAACAGCTCTCATAAATGAATAATAACAAACTCATTCCAGCATCTCTTCAGATAGTTGCGTGGAACGCAAATGGCCTTAAAAACAAAATTCTGGAACTCCGACACTTCACATCTAGGTATCAACCAGATGTTATTTTAATCAGTGAAACTCATTTAAAACCCTCAGACAATCCTACAATAAGGGGCTATCACCTATACAGAAATGACAGACTACTCTACAGAGGCGGCAGCACTGCCATCTTTATAAAAAACTACATCAAGCACCACTCTGTGAGCATTCCTTCAACTACTAACCTTGAGATCACAGGAGTGGAAGTAGTCACCAGCTCCATTGGCAAACTGAAAATCTACTCAGCTTACAACCCTCCCCAAAAATCTCTACTTCACTCTGATCTAAATGCCATCTTATGCACCAGAGAGCCTGCCATTATTGCCGGGGATCTGAATTCCAAGCATCCTGCGTGGAATTGTACAACCACAAACAAGAATGGTTGCATCCTTTACAATTACTTAGGATCAAGCAACGCTGTTGTGGCAGGCCCCACCGAACCAACTCATCTCAGTACGTTCGGCACTGCTGACATCCTGGATATAGCTATCCTTCAGGATATTAAACTTCAATTCAGCATCATATCTATGGATGAACTATCATCCGATCACATTCCAATTCTGCTACAGCTGGGAAATCAAGAATACCTATGTCCTCCTTCTCACTCCTACATTGCATGGGAAAGACTATCAGCAGCACTGAAGGATTATATTGGACCTGTTCCTCACATACGCACAAAAGAAGAAGTAGAAACTGCAGTTACAAATCTCACGCAACAAATTAATTCTGCTATAAAGGTAGCTTCCTCCTACAAATCTTCCCACAAGCCAGATCATTTGCCGGAAGACATCATGAACTTGATCAGAGACAAAAACAGAGCTAAGAAAAGATACCGTAACACGTGTGCACCACAAGATAAAATACATCTAAACAGATTAAATGGGGCAGTAAGAGATGCACTCAAAGCCTATAGAGAGCAAGTATGGGATGAAAAGTTATCCTCCATTTCACCTACTGATTACTTCATCTGGGGACTACTGAAAAATATCAAAAACAAAGACAGATCCCTTCCCCCAATATTCTCTGACCAGGGCCTTGCTCACACAGATGTAGACAAAGCAGAAGTTATAGCACACAACTTAGAGGAGCAATGCAGGCCTTCGTATGGAAACCTTGACTTTGACCACATATATAAGATTCACAGCAAGGTCACACACTCACTCAAACTTCCTATCTCCAGCACTGACCATATTGCACCAACATCACCTGCTGAGTTATATGACATTATTAAAAAATTAAAGAACAAAACAGCTCCTGGGCCAGACGGCATTACTAATTGGGTGATTAAACTTCTGCCCCGAAAAGCAGTAGTGCACCTGACCAGTATAATAAATGCAATTTTAAGATTTCACTATTTTCCTTACACCTGGAAACTGGCTGACGTAATTCCTATACATAAGCCAGGCAAAGACCCACACCTACCACAAAATTATCGTCCAATCAGTCTTATCTCAAATCTGGGTAAGGTTGCAGAAAAGGTCATCCTCTCACGACTCCAAACCTCAGTAAATGACCTAAACATCCTCCCTAAAGAACAGTTTGGTTTCAGGCAACACCATAGTACTACCCAGCAAATCCACAGAATTGTGGAATACATCACCACCAGCTACAACTGGCACCAGTGCATAGGCACTGTTTTCCTAGACTTATCCAAAGCATTTGACAAAATCTGGCATTTTGGACTCCTGCACAAACTTATCTCAGCCAATACCTCACTAAAAATGGTTCACTTAATCCATTCATATCTTCAGAATAGATCAATGCAAGTAAAAATCAACGGTTCTACATCCCCCCAGCGCCACATCTTTGCTGGAGTGCCGCAGGGATCTCTACTGGCTCCATTGCTGTTCTCTATATACATGTCAGACATCCCATACAATCCTATGACTTCCATTTTGGCCCTGCATGCAGACAATACAGCAATACTAACCAGATCTCTCAAACTCCATTTCATTACCAGAAAGCTTCAAGAAAACATTCTAAAGCTGGAGGGTTCGTTCTCTAAGTGGAGATTGGAAGTCGACCCCCAGAAAAGCTCAGCCGTTCTTTTCTCAAAAAGGTCAATGTCTCCTGTAGGAGATGTGTTACTATTCAATACTAAAATTCCCTGGCAGACAGAAGCAAATTACCTGGGTGTGATTCTCGACAAAAAGCTATCTTTCAATCAGCACACTAAGTCTGCGTGCACAAAGGCATCTAAAGCCATAGCTCAGATCTATCCGCTAATTAATAGAAATAGCAAGCTCAGCAACAGAATCAAATTGCAACTATACCTGATGACAATTCGTCCTATAATCACCTATGCCTCTCCTGCCTGGTGCCACACCTCTAATGCTAACATTATCAAAATACAGCAAGTGCAGAACAAGTGCTTGAGAATGATTCTGAACGCCCCGTGGTATGTTAGAAACAATCAACTCCACAGAGACACAAATATTCCCTATATTTTCTCTTTTCTACAATCCTTAGCATCCAAGTTTTTCCTAAAGACATCCACACATCCCAACGATTTGGTTCAGCAAGCTGCAGCATACGATCCAACGGACATATTCAAATATAGAAGACCAATAGCTATATTAGCCTCCTTTAGTGATGCATAATCCCCATGTTCTTTCAAGGCAAGCAATCTGCTCATAAATTTTACCTTCACTGTAACCACAACGGATAGCAGGGAATATGAAAAGCATCTTGCTTCACCACTAAAGTCATAAATGTCAATTGTCAATTGGTATTAACTAGGTCTACCTACTCACTGATGAGACCTCAAAAAAGGTCGAAACCGGTCTGGGTAGTGACCTTCTCTCATAATGTTGAACAAAATACAGCTCCTAGGAGTTAAGTTCACATTATTGGTAAATATCAAGAATAGTGATTGGAGCTTGCTCCACCTTTTACATGAGTTGCCTCAGCTTGCACTACCTTCAAGGGTCAGGTGTTGCACTATCCAGGTATTTGCTTACGCTTGGAGTCGCTGAACTTTATATAGTTTCTATATTCGGCATGAAACTCTGAGTTTCTTATTCGGCTAAGAAACAATAGGATATAATATCCCTTAACTTAAATAAGTTCATGTTGCCAAATTGAAGCCTTTGGCTCTTCATTATTATTAATATTTTTTTTATTTTTTTCAAATGGGTACTAAGTTGTTAGGACAAATACTCATTAAGTACTTTGGACCTAAATGCTTAATAAGCCTTTAGGTTTCTATTAGTTTTCTTTTGGCCTAGGGATGCCATGAACACTAAAAAATTTGAGAACTCTGTTTTAAACACTTAAAATGTGTTGTGTGTATGTTCATCTTTTGTGGCGCAAAACTGTACTGGTGAATAATCCTCCCCTTCCCCTCACACACCTTTTTAATGGCACTCCTGTAAAAGGTTATAAAACCTGTCACATATTTTAGTACATAGGCAGTTAAGGATAATCTGGGAGAAACCTAGAGACCAAACATGAACATTTTCAAGCTACTTCAGGCAAAACAATAAGCAGGTTAGTTGACCCAAGTGACTAAAACTGTAGTCCCATCAAAAAAACATTCAACATTCAAACCAAAAGTGTGATTTAAATCCACATTTTGTTAGTTCGAGAGCAGGTACACCATTCACTTGGTCAACCAGACCAGCATACTAAAGTAAAAGTTACCCAAGACCAATGCTGATCTGTGATATCGTTTACTCTCAATGCCAATCCCTTTCTCCAATTCTTTTTCAGGAAAGCTAGAAAAAAAAAAAGATTCCACAACAGCGTCAACAGTTTATGCAATAATTAATTCCTTACAATAACTTTTATCTCAACATAGATAGGGAAATACAGAAATAAATACCCCCCCACACACACACACATGCTTTTATGATATTAAATTTGTGTAGTATTCAGACATTTATAGTCATTAAGCAACAATTACCAAAATTCAAGGACTTTTTTTTAAAGAAAAGTAGAAAAATAAGCAATCCATTTTAAACAAAAGACTTTTAAGTTGCTTACACTACTACTGTACCTTCACTTGTTATATCTTTAAACCAATTTGTTCTAGAAAACAAAGCAATTTGTTTTTTTTTATGATGACATATTTGAGTCATCTCTAAATTATACCACTTGGAATACAAAAGTATAATGATGAAAAGAATCTCTCCCATAAAAAACAGTAGCATCAAAATATTAAAAGAACAGAAAATCGTGACAACAGAAAGCTTCTGTAGCTGTTGTAAAGTGCAGGTAACCCTCGTATAACGCAGATGTTAGGTTCCATAGAAATGCCGCGTTGCATAAATCGCATTATGCGAGACTCAGATCACATAGAAAAAGTAGGATTAGGTTCCGAAATTGTTTTTTTTTTTTAATTATATAAACAACAACATGTCCAACAAAAGATATTTTTATTTAATTCAGATAATTCATGTAAGTTAAGAAAAACTATGAAACAAATACATAGAATAAACTTATAAAAATTGCAAATTGTACGTAAACTTCACTGCACACAATGCATATATGTTTTAGGCAAAATAAAATAAAGTGCATATTTTAATCATCATCGCTGTCAAAACTAACATTTCGTAAATGTCCTTTATTTACAAGTGTCCGGACGTCGTCATCACTTGAAATCTCTTGGACATCATTTGTATAATTCTCATTGCACACTTCAGCTGGTTTAGTTATCAAGAAGTCAGTAATAAGACCTTGCTTACCACTATGCTACAATTTTTTTTATTAAGTTCATAATATGGAGCTAAACAAATATTCACTTGTCTCGTGAATTTTCCAGAGCGCTCCATTCAGGAATCATTATCCGTAAAATAACTTCCTAACTTTCTTGCCAAGTCCAATCCTTCTGCTAATTTCTTTAAACTGAATTCTTTAACGATTCATCACGATTATAATCTTCGGCAGAACTTTCCCTACCATTTGGTTCAAAATCATCTATTAATTGTACCTCCTCATTTAAATCTGTTTCCCCATCAATTAATTCACTAATTTCGTTTTCAACCATATTGCAAAAGCCTTCAAGTGGCCATTACTATAAAAATAAATTTTCTACATAAAAAATGCATTACATATTAATTATGTAACTCACCAGAAAATAAAGTGTTCAGTTTGAGATTAACACACTTATGATTTTTAATGCACTTTCCTGGCAGAAAAAGAAGAATTTTCAACAATAAACACTTTATATGGTAAACAATTAACGTACATGCATGCTAAAAGCTATTTCCCCTAATATAAATTCGCTACTTATAACTACATACATGATACGGACTGATGCAAATTTAACGAAGATAAAATTTGATTTTTAAGTCACAAGGTAAAAAATATATGAAAAGATAAAGAGTTACAACAATTTTGTAGACTGTGTTATATCGAAATCACGTTGTATAACTACTGAGATGGTTACCTGTAATATGCAAACATGAAAAAATATTCATTAAAAAAAGTTGGAAGAATTAAATGGCAAAACTTCAACAGGCACCATGCACCCAATTTGACAACATTCCAGTGTTACTGTTGAACTGAATAAACACATAATTGAAAATTTCAACAGTTTACAACTCTGTTGTAAACTGTTGAAATTTACAGTTTCAACCCACCTTTTCTTTTTTGTAAATCCCATTCACAAATGGTTTTAAACTTTCTCATTTATTACACAACATGGATTAAACATTACATAATCTGAGTTCAGTGCGAGAGCATCAATACTTTTTTATGCCGCTTCAGAGTGCTACCAAAGGGGATGATCTCAAACTGTGCATCAAATAATCTCTCACCTAACAGCATTCACAAACATCCAGATACAAACCTACAGCCTGTTTGCAAAGTAGATGTGGTATCAACTCATGACCTTTAAAAATTGCATTCCATTACGTCTGGAAGTTTTTTTGCTTTTTTTTTTATTTCTGGATTCTGTCATTTCTTGGTGTCTACACTGTGATTTAAACTTTAATAAATCTGGTTATAGGAGATGCTAGAATATGAGTGATGTCCAACATAAGACTAGGTTCTTTATGAAAATACTGAATAAGGAAAGTTGTGAAGCATTACACTGCTCAAAGATGGACATTACACATTTCAAACACTGTTCAGCTATTCCTGCAGTGGAAGTAATATTACTTAATGTTCCTTATGAATTTTTTTTTTTTATACCTTCTTTACCAAACCTTCCTATGACTTCAATTATACTGTGCTGCCTAATACAAATCATGACATTTATATTGTTAATCCTCCTACTGTTAACACTTCTGCTATTGTTCCATCCCTTTTAAATCAAACATGCTCAAGATGCTTAGTATACCGAAGAAAAATTCAATGAATTAAAAAATATATTTTTAAGTAAGTGATTATCAACTATTTCTTAAAGTATTCAATATCAAAATTTTCATACAAGAACTTTAGAGGAAAATACAGAAAATCTTTTTTAGCTTGGAAGGGACCAGGTTCAGAAGCAAGTACTACTTACCTTTCTGTTTCAGTTCTATACATCTCTATTTGTTCTTTGTATTCAGTATTGAAGTCAATATTATTTTGGGAACGATAAAGTTCCGATACAGTTTTTTTCAGTTTTGCTACTTCTTTATCTGAAATTCAGAAAGTATGAATTTAAATGTGTTTTTGTCTCCATTAGAAAGAAGGGAAAAAAATTATGTACAAAAATGACAATGAAATGGAAATTACTGCAATCATACCACATAAAAATAACAACATTACTCCACATATAACATAGCAACAAAACAAATAATGGAATAATTCTTTGCACCACTTCTCATATTATAAATGCAGACTGGTTTTACAATTTCACTATCAACATAGATTGTTCCAACTTCTGGAAAAAAAAACTAACTATCAAAACATATTCTGCCCTCCAGCTAAAGATAGGTCAGTTATCCTTCAAACCAATATAAATTATTTTTATTATGACATATTGAGAGAACAAAAATTGTCTGTTTTTTTTTTTCTCCTATGTTGGAAAAGAGTTGGGAAGCTTTATTATTATTAACAACTCACCTCCATGGAGTTGCCTACTCATCATGGGAGGTACACACTACACATGCAAAGTTCATTCGACTCTGCCTTAAAATGATTCAATGTGTCGACATTCGCAGCATACTCAGGCAATGCATTCTACTCACCAACCACTCTCCATGCAAAGATTCTTTGCATGGAGAGAGTGGGGGGAGTTAGAATAACTTAATAACAACCACTGATTAACTTATGTTTCAATTATATTTCCTACCCTTTTTCTCTTCCTATTCACAACACTTTGCAAGTAACATTCTTTAAATCTGTTTTCATACTCCACATTCCAAAGAACCACTTACCACGTTTGTGAATCTTCTCTGGACCCTTTCTACATATCCTTGTCACCATAAAAACTCAGTGACCAAATCTGTTCACAATATGAGGCCTAATCAAGTCCTTATACAATGAAATTATAACTCCTTTATTTCTGCATGTCAAGGTCCTCCACATCATTGCCATTATCTCATGTGATAACTTCCTAACTCATGCAATGTAGCACCTGAATTTCAATACCTTGTCCACCACCACTCCCAGATCTCTTAATTCCTCTACCTCCTTTAAAATTTCCTCACCAAGAGTATATTTTGCATCCCATCGTTGCTTACCAAAATTTCAAAACTTTACATTCTGCAACATTGATCTGACAGTTCCATATACTGTCACTCATTCATACAATCTATTCAAGTCCTGTAAGGCCACAACATCTACTTAACTCTGCATTGCTCTCTCCCCAATTTTGCATTATCTGCAAACAGTTGCATAGCATCAGTTAAACCCATCCCAATATCATTAATATACAAATTAACAATAATGGCCTCAATATAGACCCCTGTGGCACACATTACAAATGACTTTCCTCTTTCGGAATATTCCCCATATGCATTCCGATACCTATCTGACAGCCAGTCACTAATCCAACTCAAAAGTCTATTATCCAATCCTATCTATTTCAATTTATTTAACAGCCTGTTGTGTGGCAGTCTACCGAAAGCTTTTGCAAAACATAAGTATCCCACTGTATATGCGTTCTCCCCCCCCTTGTAAAAGACATTTGTCACCTGGTTATAGTACATAAGTAAAACATTATCTCCCTTGAACAAATCCATGCTGATGACCACAGAGCCTTATCACCACCTTTATGTAGCAGAACAATTTTATCTTCTTTCCACTCCTGAACCTGTGCTGTTGTAAGACTCATTAAACAGGTATGCCAATGCTACTGCCAACTCCCTAGAATGTTCCCTTAAGACACGTGGTGATATGACATCAATTTCCTCATATACCTTCTACTCACAATTAAGTCATCCTGTCCTATGTCCTCTACACTTGAATTTGTCATGATTTCACCTGATGAGGATGAAACACCCTCATAAACTGTTCATTGAATACCTCAATAATATTTTCTGCAGCAGTTACAATTCTACCATTTTCATCCATTGTCATCATCTTACCATAATCATTCTTCCTTCTATTTGCCACATATCTGAAAAACAAGGTTTTTCTTGGCCTGATTTGCTTATTTAGTCACCTTCCTGGCCTGCTATTTATATTCCTTACGTAATTGATTGCTATCATTATTCATCTTGTGTTTATGTACAATTTCATGCTTAATCACTTTATTCATCCATTTGAATAAAGTTCACACATCGATGTTGTTAAAAAACTTTTGGTCAGTTTTCATGCAGTATTCATCTCCCTCCCACTTAACACCTCATTCCATGCTATAGCTCCAAGCTGTCTCATAAGCCTTTCCTAATCACCAGTCCTTGTAATTTCATATATATACCTTTTCCTCACATTACTCTTCATATGGCTAGCCCAACCTTAGTGGACAGGGGAAGGATGATTAATATAGGTGATTTTAATTATAGCAGTATAGACTGGAATGAGCAGAGAGAGAGGGAGAGAGAGCATCTGGGAATAAGGAAAATGAATGAGAGTTCTTGAGAGACAACTGTGTTAGGCAGTAGGTAAAAAAGGGCATACGAGGATAGAAAATCATAGATCTGATCATTTCATCACAGGATGCGATTGTGAGTGGGCTTCACACTTCCTTCTACTTGTCTCTCAAGAACTCAAATTCATTTTCCTTATTCCCAAATGCTCTCTCTCTTCACTCCAATCTATACTGCCATAATTAAAATCATCCATAATAATCACCCTTCCCTTGTTCACTAACCGAAGTTGCTTATACATTTCTTTGTCACCACCCTCCACAATCCCTCGCCTATATCAACATCTGATTAAATATCGCTTCCTATCAACCTCCACCTCACACCATACTGACTCAAAACCATCGCTACTATTTACATCTCGCACTCCACTTTGCATGGACATAATTCACCTGCTATCATCAATAGCACCCCCTCCCTCCCTCCCTCCTTTTTTGTCCTTGCTATCCTTACAGAAAAGATCATACCCTTCCATTTGATTCCTGTCAGGACACCATCTTTATCCATGTTTCATTTAATATGCATATAAACTCAATCAATGAAACCATTTCCCCCTTATGATCTCCTGGCATTTGTAAATAAATGCAGCAATTCACATTTAGGGCCATAACCAGTCCTGCTCATACCACTTATAGGTTGTGATTGTCCCACACCTAACCATTCCCAATTGCCTTTATGACTACTTATCCTATCTATCTCTTCAGACTCAACTATACTCCCTACATCGCAAGCCTTCCATTTAATACTGACAATCCTCACACACAAACAAACTACTACAACTTCCACCATCCTCTTTCCTTATTACTATATCTCCCTGTCCATTATGACTCCCCCCCCCCATTTCCCTGTTAATCTTGTATTCTCATTTTGCCATTATCAACTCAGAGTGCTACTATTCTCATTTACAATTACTTCAATCTCACCTCTTTCCTGATATTTTGCTTCACCCCTCACCTCTCTCTTGCTAACATCACTCGTTTCTTCTGCTTGCAGCAACAGTCTCTAATTCGCACCAAATCCATTCAAATGCAACCCTTTTGAACATTTCCGTCCTTCTCTCAAATGCTTCCCACACATTCACAAACTCCATTCCCTTCTCCTCAGCTTTGCCAACATACTATTCATGATCCATGCTCTCTGTCTCAACTCACCATTACCATACCTAGGCAAAATACCTATGACCCCTTTCAACCACACTATTATCTTTCACTCTCCTCAACAACCTCCTGATATCCATTTTTACATGCTCTTTATTTCCAACCAAGTCATTTATTCCAACCACCAGCTTGCTTGCTAATCTGCTTCTCTTATCAAAGACATTAATTATCCTGCTAATTCTCCTTCCTGGAAAATACACCTTATGGAATCTCTCATTTACCATGCCTCTAATAATGGATAACTAGTATTTTTCAGGAAATAATGTATACTTAAAATATTAATTATAATAACTTGAATACTTTCCTATATTTCACAACATTACATTGTCATCATCAGGGATCACAAAAAAAAAAACAAAAAAAACAATGATATTTGCACGCAGGCACTAACATGCAAATGAAGCTGAAGAAAGGCAACTGTTGGATTCTAATTATGTAGAAAATAGAATAAATGTTGTTTGATTCAGAATCCAACATGACTTTCCGTCACAAGAACTATATTTGTAAATATTATTTGATAAATAACATATATTATAAATTAATATCATATAACTACCTTAATTATGTCAAATATTTAATTGCTTAATCAAAGAAATGTTTTAATGGTAAATTGATTCTGTATTAGATATTATTAAGCTGTTTTGTTTATTGCTTTGTCAATATTGTAAGAACTTATATTTGTAATTTAACTACGCATTTATTGAAATGCAAATATTCTATTTATTCTTTTCATGAAAGTTAACGTTATGTAATAACTGAATGTAGTTATATAACCTAATGTAACATTCGCGAGAATGTTTACGTCTATCGGTTGTCATAGAGACGCGTGGAAATAAACGAGCGTGTGTGAGGGGAGCGTTTGTAGAGGAGAAGAAAAAATAGATACGAGTAGTAAGGGGAGTCGGAACGGAACTTTGGAACTATAAGGTAGCAAGGAAGTAAACTAAAGTAGAAGTAATTAAAAGATTCCTAAGGATAGGAGTTGAGTAGATATTTTTTTATATAAGTGAATCTTATAGTTGGCTGAAAGCAAAACCAGCCGTAGTAATAAAAAGAAATTATTGCCGTAATCGGATAATTAGAGAACTGGACATTCAAAGAAGAATACTGAATAAATCCAGTCAGTCTACAATTACGACTTATTTCTGTACTACCATGAAAGGGAATTGTACGGAGTTAAACTAGTTGATGAATGATAAATAAGAATAATTAATGTACCTTATAGTTGTTATCTAGAGTTTTTGAAGCGCGATTAGTAATGTTTTAGTTATTTAGTGTTTCGCAAGTGTGATAAATACAATTTGAAAGTGTGCTCACAAAATATTGGAAGTACTGAAGATTATTTCTGGTAAGGACAGTCATATTAGTTTATTTCAGTGTATGAAGATTTAATTGTTTGATTCAGAATCCAACATGACTTTCCGTCACAAGAACTATATTTGTAAATATTATTTGATAAATAACATATATTATAAATTAATATCATATAACTACCTTAATTATGTCAAATATTTAATTGCTTAATCAAAGAAATGTTTTAATGGTAAATTGATTCTGTATTAGATATTATTAAGCTGTTTTGTTTATTGCTTTGTCAATATTGTAAGAACTTATATTTGTAATTTAACTACGCATTTATTGAAATGCAAATATTCTATTTATTCTTTTCATGAAAGTTAACGTTATGTAATAACTGAATGTAGTTATATAACCTAATGTAACATTCGCGAGAATGTTTACGTCTATCGGTTGTCATAGAGACGCGTGGAAATAAACGAGCGTGTGTGAGGGGAGCGTTTGTAGAGGAGAAGAAAAAATAGATACGAGTAGTAAGGGGAGTCGGAACGGAACTTTGGAACTATAAGGTAGCAAGGAAGTAAACTAAAGAAGTAGAAGTAATTAAAAGATTCCTAAGGATAGGAGTTGAGTAGATATTTTTTTATATAAGTGAATCTTATAGTTGGCTGAAAGCAAAACCAGCCGTAGTAATAAAAAGAAATTATTGCCGTAATCGGATAATTAGAGAACTGGACATTCAAAGAAGAATACTGAATAAATCCAGTCAGTCTACAATTACGACTTATTTCTGTACTACCATGAAAGGGAATTGTACGGAGTTAAACTAGTTGATGAATGATAAATAAGAATAATTAATGTACCTTATAGTTGTTATCTAGAGTTTTTGAAGCGCGATTAGTAATGTTTTAGTTATTTAGTGTTTCGCAAGTGTGATAAATACAATTTGAAAGTGTGCTCACAAAATATTGGAAGTACTGAAGATTATTTCTGGTAAGGACAGTCATATTAGTTTATTTCAGTGTATGAAGATTTAAGTATTAGTTCCGTTGCGCTGTTTCTAACATTAACTGTAGTATACCATCGAGGCTGACAGTTGAAAATATAGACATTGAAATGATATCTGCCGTGGTTAGTGCCTGTTATGAGTCAATCGTAGAGTGTAGTTGAGAGATACAAGGAAACTGATTAATTAAGAATTTCTATTGTAATAAGTTGGGTATAGGAACTTTGTGATTCTGAAACTGTGAATTTGTATGTGAAAGTTTGGATTAATATGAATGACTTGACTTGATATGCTAACTTGACTGGTTTGTCATATTTAGAAGTGGAATTTATGTAATTGTTATATAACCATATATTAAATGTTTTGTTTGTTAATTTAAATATTGTGTTTGCCTGAATTTCTTTTTACTGCACCGTTCACAAAAATTCGGATCTAGCGGGAATCCCAGAAGGAAAGAAAATAAATAACATCGGCCTAAATGAATGAAAAGACTGCTAACTAATTTTGAATTAATCCTACTAATTCATATAGACTTATCTAAGGATAGAGTGGCGCAGTATAATAGAAATTTCTCTACCCTTAGATCAGTGATTAATTTGCAATTAGTTTCCCTTTATTTTATGAAAGTGACTTTTAGCAAGATGGCGGATTCGAACGTCAAGAGAACACGTCACGACAAAATGGCGCAGTCGACAGGATTGAGACCTTGAGACCTAAATGATACTCCCTAGTGGGATAGATTCGGTGATCTTGGTCTTTGGGCTGAAGATTTGAGGATAAGTTCTTTCCAAGTTTGGGCAGTCTCCTGCACCCAAATTTGTCAAGATTTGGAAAGTTTTTCAAGGCTGAGGCAGATTCAAAGAATAGCCTCTCATATTTGTATTTGCTATGGTGTAATAGAGTGTCCTTCCAATACATCCTGTGGAAGGCATCCAAAGCACGGTCAAGTCCTGAGTGGCTGTAATGGTGGAATTCCAGCCCATTAAGGGCTAAATTTAAGACTAAGCACAACATTGCAGCCTCATTTCTCCAATGTTAGTTGCCTAAATATATGAAAGTATTGAAGTTATAATTAATATTTTAGTATACACTGTTATTTCCTGAAAAATAATAGTTATGAGTAGCCAAAGTATAAGCTTATCTACCAGAATCTCTAATAATGGAATCTCCATACAACACTATTCTCAAATCATTCTTAGTAACTTCTGGGACTAACTCAAGTCAATGAAAAGAATATTTAAAAAATAGTTCATTTAGCCATAACAGTACAGATATACATATAATTCTGAAATTTGATAGTGAAGATGGATGTGTAGTTTTAACTCAAATTATATAAGTATTAAGCTTCTTGCAAAAATAATAATTTTACTTAAATATAAAGAGCCAATAGGCTTCATTTCGGCGATATAAACATTATTCAAATTAAAGGAATATTAAATCTCACATTGTTTTAAAACCGAATAAGAAACTCAAAGATTGGAATCAGAGAGTTTGATGCTGAATATAGTAAACTATAAAGTATCGGCGAATTACTAGCGTGAGCTAATGCAAGTAGTCCTGTACGTAGTACAATCTCGGGCAACTCGTTGCAAAGGTGGGGAAAGTTCAGATCGCTATTCTTAGGCATTTTCCATAATGTAAAAACACATTTCCTAGGAAATGTATGCTATTATTACATTATGGTGGGAGGCCACTACCCAGACCGGTTTCAGCCTTTTTTGAGGCTTTATCAGCGAGTAGCTAGACCAAATTAATACCAAAGGGTATAGGACCTCGTGTTGTAGCCATTAGTGAGACACTTGGCTATCAGAAGCAGGCGTACTAACTGGTATTGAGGGCAAACAGTACAGTATTTTTAGAAAGGATAGACAGGATATCAAATGTCTTGAATCCAATTAAAGTTGAGACCTATGACTTCAATACTAGTAACAATTTTTCATGTGGTAGTGAGTTTGAAGCCATCTGGTGTGAGGTGGAGTCTAACAAGATTAAATGCAGAGTGGGATGTTGTTACAGACCTGGTGAATCAGTAGCTAGTGATGAAGAAATGCATCAAACAAATAAATACAATGGGTGCAAAAAGAGTAATCATAATGGGTGACTTTAATTATCTGAACACTGATTGGGTAGCTATGAAATTGCATGAGAAGAATGAAACAATTTATTGAGCTATTGCAAGATAATTCTTTAAGCAGAATGTGACAGAAGGAATTAAAGGTTAAAAAGTTAGATCTGATTATAGTGTGAGGGAGTTTCAGTTAAAGACGTAACTATTCTGCCTCCAGTTGGTGACAGCAATCATGCAGTACTTACTTGGGAAGTAAGTTTATGAATGTTTTCCATTCAGAAAAGTTTATATGCTGAACTATAAAGTAGGAAATTATGACCACCTGAAAGGTTATGCTGAGTTCTTTGCCATGGTACCAGTTATTGGATGGGAAGGATATCAACAGTATGTGGAAAGTGTTTAAAAAATATTTAAGTGATGCAATATCAGAATGCATCATTCTGATATCACTGGTATTAGAGTTCGAAGAATAAATAGAATAGGAGTGAATGGATGTGTAATCTAATTAAGCAAGGGATTCATAAGAAAAAGATGATGTGAAAGGAATAATCGTAGCGTTTTTGAATAGTTTCACTCTTGGCACCTTGTCATATGACTTTTCCAGATCTACAAAACTTAAATACAGATCTTTGTTATATTCCCATGATTTCTCAACTATCTGTCGTAAAGTGAAAATCTGATCCTGACAGCCTCTATTTGGCCTGAATCCAGCTTGTTCTTCACCAAGCTTCTCCTCCACAATCCTTCTCAAGTATACTTGCATATATCTTACCAGAAACACTCAGTAGAGAAATACCTCTTTAATTCTCACATTCAGTTTTATTTCCATTTTTATGTATTTATACTATAAGAGCTCTGCTCTAATCATCCGGAATTCGTCCCTCTCTTCAGGCCTTCTGAATTACGCAGTGCAGCCACTGTAAGACTTTTATACCTCCATACTTGAGCATTTTTGGTTGAATATCATCTACTCTAGCTGCCTTTCCACATTTCAGGCTTATAATGGCATTTTCTACTTCAAGTATGGATATATATTCCCAGTGCTTTTTTTTCTGGAGTAACGCACCGGAATGGAGTTCCAGGAGCTATTTTTTTTTACAGTTTTTTCAATTTTTCAAAAGTATTTTTTGAAATAATGTTCGTGTGCACATAACACGTGGGCATGCCATTAGCATCTAGGTTTGTGGCTGTATGGATGTGTGATTGACCACATGAGAAAGATTTTCGGTAAAAACACTTATTTATCTAATAAATATCTTTATTGAATTTACATAAATTTAATGTCATTATTTTTATATTCCTTTTAGCATTTTTTTTTTACTTTTAGTGTAAAAGTCTGACCCCAAGTTTGAAAATGAAAAAGATTCAATTACTTCTCAACCACTGGTCCCATTAATAAAAAGCCCAGAATAATAACAGACACGACGTCAAAAAATATGAAAATAATGGTACCAGTTGATGTTTTCGAATCATCTCAAGCTAATCTTGAGGAGCAAGGCCAAACTGAAAATGACTGGCCAAATTGCTGGACATTAGATCAAAAAAATGATTTTTGCTCAAAAAATGAATGGATGTATATTTGCAAAAAGAAATTTCGCTGTACGCCTTGCAGAAAAGTTAGAACTCTTGGAAATGAAACAAAGATGGGAACGAAAATTTCCAAAGAATGGGCCAACAATGAGATTACATATTCTGGCAAGGATTGGAAGCTACAGATGAGCTCAATTCGAAAAAAAATGTTTGATCGCAGAGAATCTGCTGCACAAAAACCAGCGTTAAATATCGTTTCTAAAGCCGAAAAAAAAAAGACCCTTGAAAAGGTTTTTTTAAAATCATTATCTCATGAAAAAGAAATAAATGCAAAAATTTTTCAAACTGCATATAAAGTAGCAAAGGAAAACCAATCATTCCATAATTTTGAAAGTGAAATTGATCTGCAAGAACTGAACAGAATTGAAATGGGTCATATTCTTCATTCAACAAATGCATGTATTAATATTGTGAATCAAAGTGAAGAAATGAGAAAAAATGTGTTTAAAGAAATCGTTCAATCCAAAAATATAATTTCATTGATAACTGATGAATCAACAACAATAAGCAATAAAACCACTCTCATAGTGTATATTCAATGCTGTATCGCAGGTGTTGGAATTAATTCACCAATAAATTTATTTTTGGACTTGATCGAACTTGAAAACGTAACAGCAAAAAGTGTATTTGATTCTTTACTCCAATGTTTTAACTATTATGGGATGACAGAAGATTATTTAAAAAAATATTCAGTTTCTCTAGCATGCGATGTCGCTGCTGTAATGTTAGGGTGTAAAAGTGAAGTGAAAAAATTGCTGTGAGAAAAATTTCCTTCTATTATAGTTTGGCATTGTGCTAATCACAGACTAGAATTATCAGTAAATGATGCTGTAAAGCAAATTTCAGGATTCAATAGATTCAAATAATTTATTGATAAACTTTAGGTCCTATACCATGATTTGTCAAAAAACAGTAGAAAGTTGCATTTATGTGCAGAATCGCTAGAGGTTGAGCTGCTGAAAATTGGAAGAATTTTAAGTACTTGATGGGTGTCATCTAGTTTCTGTTCAGTTTTGACTGTGTGGAATAATTTTGAATCTCTAGTGCATCATTTTAAAGATGTGATGCATGATCCTAGGAGAGATAAAAATGATAAATGTACTTATGATGGCTTAAAAAGAAAAATAACATCTACAGACTTTTTATTGGATCTAGGATGTGTGACGCTCTCCAAGAATTGTCTGAATTAAGTTTGGACCTGCAAGAGAGTGACATGAACCTTTACAAGGCAAATCAAAAAATGCACTTGTACAAGTTTTTGAAGAAAGAAGACAGAATTTTGGATCCTAATATAGATGTGCTGCAGCTTCTGTACGCGATCTGCGCTTCCGTGTAGTTTTACTTCACGAAAATGCTCCAAAAAAATAATTCTCCTATTAACCCAAAAACATTTTATACCAATTTGAAAGAGTCTATTGAAAAAAGGTTGCTTGATAGCGAAGATTTTTTTACTACTGTGCAGTCATCACTGCTTGTTTCATTTAGCAATTTTTCGAAGTAATTACTCCATACCACAAGGATATCTTTTTCTCCGGTTTTCATTTCACCTTTATCATCTCTAATTTCTTTACAGCACTCTTTCCTCCATTTCTGAGCTTCTTCAACAACCTCAGAATATCTTGCCACCTTCTTGATATTTATTTTCTATGTTCTTATCAAAGTCTTCCCATGACTTTTGTTTAGCAAGTTTTACAGTATTTGGCTTTCTTACATTTTTCTCTGTATTCTCTAAGAATGCAAGCTGACTTATTTGCCAGGAACTTTTGATATGCTTTCTTCTTTTCCTTCACTGCCTCTTTAACTTCTTGTGTCCACCATGGAGTTCTGAATTTTCTATCCTTGCAAACAACCTCATCACATGCCTCTCTGCTGAATCAATGTTTTCTTTAGGCCTTGTCACTGAATTCTAAGGTTTTGTTCCTGTTCTCAAATCTGTCATTTTTTCTATAATTATGTTTCTGTTTTTCAGTCTACAGTTCCCATCTGAGAGCTGCTCAACTTTTATTCACTTCAAAACTTTCTTAAATGTTCTTTTCAATATAAAATTCAATTTTATCCTGCTCAAGACTAAATAGTGATCACTTTCAATTTCAAATCCTCTGTACACTCTGGTGCCCTGCACCAGGGAGAAAAATCACTATCAACAATAACATAGTCAATGAGACTTTTCTTATTCCTTGCCTCTTCTCTCCATGTGAATTTGTGCACATTTTTATGTTGGAGCATGGTGTTAGTAATAACCAGTCCATGTCCTGAGCAGAAATCCAACAGGTATTTGCCATTATTATTAGCTTTGCTCTTTTCTCCAAATTTTCCCAAAAAATTTTTGTATGTCTGACAATCACTTCCTACTCTGCTATTTAGAACCCCAACAAGGACCAACTTTTCCTTTTTCATTGTGTCAGTTGCTTTTTCTAAAGCCTCAAAAAATTCCTCCACTTCTACCTTAGTAGAACCTTCTGTGGGACCATAGGCACAAATAAGTCTCACTGTCCAGTTCCCCATTCTGATATTTGCCCAAATCGCTCTACTTGACACTGCCTGCCATTCAAGAAGATGAGCCTTGAATTTTGTGTTGAATACTATGGCTACTCCTTCTTTTCCTTGATTGCCATTGCCTGAATATAACATTTTGTATTTATTGCTCAGAAAGATCTCACCAGTTTTTGTCTTTTTTGTTTCAGTCACCCCTATTATGTCGATCTGGTACTTATCTAATTACTCAGCTAGCTCCATTTCTTTGCCATTCAGGCTTCTTATGTTGATAGTACCGATCTTTAACTCTGGAGATGTTGAGTTGGGGTGTGTTTTCAGATCTGTTCCAGTAGCTGACTTTTTGCTGTTTGCCCTGGTTCCCTGGCGAAAACAACAGAGGCCTTGTTTAACCAGGTGATGCCCCAGCCGGCATGAAATTTTGTCATGTTGTACCATCATTTTGTATTTTGGTTTAACCAATAGGAATACAATTTGGTCGGCTAAATCCCAAATTGCTAGCCCATCCTCTTTCGTTCAGTATCCAGGTAGATACCCAACAGGATGCACCACAAGAAGGTGAGGATTGGACATTAGGTCAGAAGCCCTGGTCGGTTCTCCGCATTCCTTTAAAGGCTATGTGTTATACAGCTTTGACCCTTAAGCACCCCCCTATCATGTGTATAGTACCGATCTTTAACTCTGGTGATGTTGAGTTGGAGTGTGTTTTCAGATTTGTTCCAGTAGCTGACTTTTTGCTGTTCGCCCTGGTTCCCTGGCGAAAACAACGGGGGTCCTTGTTTAACTGGGCAACGTCGGCATGAAATTTTGTCATGTTGTACCATCATTTTATATTTTGGTTTAAGCCAATAAGAATACAATTTGGTCGGCTAAATCCCAAATTGCCAGCCCATTCTCGTTCATTCAGTACCTAGATAGATACCTAACAGGGTGAGGATTGGACATTAGGTCAGAAGCCCTGGTCGGTTCTCCGCATTCTTTTAAAGGCTATGTGGAGGTCTCCTCTCAGTGATATAGCTTTGTCCCTTAAGCACCCCTATGTATAACTTGAAATTAGTTTGAATTACATATGAGATATTCAATATCATCAAGACACTTCACAAATTCTAATTTTACAAATAAAATTACTGAAAAAGTTGCAACTAACATGCAGTTTAAGCTTTGTGAAAATGCAACCACCTGAAGTAGCATACATATGCTATATGTATGCTACTTCAGTGTGATAGTGGTGACAGTGTTTACCACGTGTAGACACTGTCTGTATGTGTGTTCAGCGTGAACATGTTAAATAATTTTTATTAAATTTCTTTGTCTATGTTTCATTATGTCATGGGTGCCATTAAAAATCTGTATATTAAACATTGCAAAAGTTTAGTTTTGTTAAAAAAAATGCTTTGAAACAAATTGAATTCTCATCAGTTAAGATTACTTACATAAATGTTACAATATTCTCATGCTTACCTTTTTCATGCAAGGTTTGTTGTAAGATCTGTATTTCTGATTCAAGGTCCAAACCTTTATTCTGATCTTCAACTAGGCATCTTCTAAGATGTGAAATTTCTCTCTCTTTTTCTCTGAGAGCTGCCTGGAAGTCAAATAAATTCCTTTTCTGTTTTGTTGTATGTTATAGCAAACATAATTAAAAATAACTTTTGTAAGTATCATATTTACTCGAATAAACTCTCCCTTGCACTCCTGATTCTACTTTATGAAAAAAAGAAATTAAAAAGTTTCACATACACCTCGCACACAAAAAAATTTAAACATGTTCACGTCGGAGTGATAGTAACTCTCTCCTTGCGGTAAACAACACGCCCTCCCCAACAGTCACTATACTGCAGATGCAAGAAAAACAAGTACTTTTATTGTATCACTAAATAAGGTACAGAGACATTTGCAAACTGTGTAATATACCGTATTTACTTGAATATAACTCGCTCTCGCACTTGAAGAAAAATGAAACTAAAAGTTTACTTTGCACAAGAAAAAAAAGTTTAAACAGTAATGCACAATCATGCTCGCAATTACTGCAGATGGAAGAAAGTTACCTCCTTATGAAATATTTAAAAAGAAAACAATGCCGAAGGGGAAATTTCCCTCTGGAATTCATGTAAGAGTTTATGAAAAAGGGTGAACGGATAAAATGGTTCAAGTTGGATTAGAAAGTTTGAAAATGCTCTCAAGACTGGAAATAGCGATAGCGAACAGCAGATTCTCGATAAGTCATACTCATTTTCAGTTGTTTTTTTTTAAATCATGGTGATCTTATAATTCTGAAATGATAAAGACAAGCAATAATGAAACTGTTTGTTTGAATTTAATTACAGAAGCACTGTTCTGTAATTAAATGTCAATTTCGTTTTTTCCCAAAAAACTTTAGTTTCCAAAAATCCCCTCATATCTCGCATCACGATTTTTTAACTTTAATTTTTGGGGGGAAAAAAAGTGCAAGTAATATGCAAGTAAATATGGTATTTCTCAACAAATAGTGCAATTAGGCAATGTTAATCGCAATATTATTAGGCAATAATGCCATTTGCAATAATGCAAATGGCACTAACTAATGAATCACATGTCCACTCCCACAGAAACTATACTGTATAGACTCAATAAAAACCATATGTTGCATGAGCAAAAACAGAATCTAACTAAAAAAAAACTATTGTCCAATTTTTCAATTATGTGAAATTCGTGTTTGCTTGATTGCATTTGAAATTTTCAATGTCATTAAGACAGATCACAAAGGCTAACTTCAAATAAAATTTTACTGAGAACATGCCAAATGATGTGTGTGCAAGTCCGCCCACCAGCTCGATGCAAAATCAGCATGCAAACAAGCACCAATAAAATTCAATCGAAGGGTTGAAACTTTGTGGGAGTTAGCCGGCCCACACGACACAGTACACAAACGGTAATGAGAAGTTCATCAGAACGATAAACGGGCAAAACACCATCCTGCCGTAAACGTGTTAAAACTACGAAATATATAGTAAACGTTATGGCAGTTTCAGATATGGAATTTGGTTGAACAGAATTAGCATTTCAACTCAACAATTGTCTGCTTCCCTTTTTGTCATTGGGTTGTGCGATCTTTTGTTAATACCATAACAATCATATGCATGTCTTCATAGCTGCTCTATCTCTACTGGCCTACCATTGCTGTTTGTTTTGCGCTCTGCTTTCACTTCTCGTTAGACACTCAAAGGATTACTCATTACATATCTCAAGTCTTGTAAATTACTGGTAATTTTTGCTTGATAATAGGAAAGACAATGCTATTCGGATAGGTGATTCTGATGATGCACACAAGGAAACCACTCAAGGTCGGAAGTAGCAATAGTGAATAGGAGATTCTTGGTAAGTCATACCCATTTTCAGTTTTTTCCTGAAAACTCGAGTTTCCAAAAATCCCCACATGTATCTCGTACCACGATTTTTTAGTTTTAATTTTGGGAAAAAAAGTGCGAGTTATATTCGGGTAAATACGGTAAGTACTCCAAAACAATTAGTTCAACTAGAATACAAAAACCTCTTTCTCAAATTATTCACACTATTCTGAATTAAACTTAATTTGTAATAATTTCTTTTGAAGTTCACAAATTATCTTACACAAATTTTAGCATTAGAGACTAAAAGCTGAATAATCCAATGTGCCAGGAATGATTACCATAGTTCACACAGATATTCGTTTGAAACTATAATAGATTCTGTTTGACCAGAAATCAAGAGTGAAGCACAAAGAATAGCAAAATCTATACAGGTCTACAGTTTAAGTATCCTGTTATAAAACTCCCTTATATATCAAAGAAAGTCACAAATCACAATTTTCTTATTTTCTTTCAAAATCACCTTAAATGCAACTGTTACTTCGATAATGTTGAACTGTTTCCCCATAAAATGTTTCTTGTATTTATGGAAACATCACAGAAACCGATAAATAGCATAACAGGATATCAGTGAGCTGAGGTAAAACACAGACAACGAAGATATTTACTATTGAAATATAGCAAAACACAGCCAATTTAAGAAATTTTATAAAAGTTGCAATAAAAAAGTGACTTCAATTAACTAAATATGTAGGATTAAATTTTAGAATTCATCTTTGACATACCTGAGCATGCCTCAGTTATGTCAAAAGTTATGATATTACTATATGATATTATTATATGATATTACAATAATATCATATAGTACAACATAACATGTGTTAAAGGCTTGCTTATCAACTTTTTTTATTATTATTATTGTGACAAAAATATAATTATAAGTAAACACAAAAATTTATTTGAAAATTGTAAGGTGTATAATTTATATTTATTTCATCTTTCAAAATTTAAGCGTGAAAGTTTACAAATAAAAAGTAGTAGTTTTTGAAGAATAGCTGTTCAAAGATTAGATTTACAAGTGAATTGAATTCAGGATACCTGATTTCTAAACACACTGATAGTTTTTTTTTTTTTTTTTGCAAACTTACAACGGAGGATTTATTCAGATATGCATACAGTTTTCTTAAAATGGGACTTCCTGAGCATGAAAAAGGGAACTTCTTATATGCTCCAAAATAAATAAATTTAAAAAAAAAAAAAAAAAAAAAAAAAAAAAAAAAAAAAAAAAAAAAAAAAATGGTAGTGGATAAAGACAGCCCTAGTGAGCATAAGATAGCAGTATTTTTCAGGAAGATTTTTTAAAATTATATTTTGACAGCATATTCTTAAGTTTTTATCATGTACCCTCAATGTGAAACACAAGGAGTAGGGGGGGGTGATTATCACAACTTTTCAGCACACCCTACTAGTAAAGCAATTAAGCCACTATATAAAGCATCATTACATTTATTGATAACTGAAATCAGATATCTTATAATGAAGTTGAGTTTATATAATTTTATAGAGAACTTAGGTTTAACCAGAATCTTCTGATGGTATTCCTAGGATATGTATTGGAAGTTAAGGTGTTTTCCAAATACAGTTCCATTTTCAGGATGCTCTGAAGAACACTGAATAGCTTTGCTAAGCCGAGATTCTGATTAAACTTAAATTCTCCATAAAATTATATAAATCTGACTCTTCTATAAGATGACTGAAATCAGATATCTGTAAATGTAATGATGCTTTATACAAATAGAGAAGAAACATGGCCTGTGAAATTTTATACGTCTCTTAACCAAATCCATCTCAAAATTAAGTTCATCTTGAACAAGAACTCCACAATTGCAGCATTCTGTTTTATGGATTATGTCCATTACTGGAAAAATAAATATATAAAAACAAGCAAATACTTTATATAAGAAATCACAACATGCTTTTGAAATTTATGCACGTAAATGTAAATATGCAACTGTTGGCTTCCTTAGATACCTAAAAGAACTTCAGTTAACAAGTTTGTTGTTATAAACTTTGCTTTTGTATTCAGGTATTTAAATTCTACACCATGTAAATGCTTTAGTAAATACAGTGAAATGCTAATAAACTGCATCTTATATATTAAGATGTGCAGTGCTTAGTACTATCAAGCCCTAAAATGAACAATAACCAACATATAAGCATTTATCTAAATACTGCAAGAACTAATACATTAGAGGAAAAAAGTGAAACAGGGAGAATTAATGATTTGTTAAAAGTAGCTTGTATGTTCAAACATTTCTATATACATACCACATGAACCACCTGAGGTGACTCTAAGAGAGATTTCAGTGGAGAAACAACAGATGACCTGGGAGGTTCTTGAATAGCTGAGGAGCAAACTCGTTTTAAAGGTGGACTTTCAAAGTGGGAATGCCTTGATTTAGCTATAAGAAGTTTAAAAAATTATAAATTTATTACTATTAATCTTTATTTATAGCTATATAAATAAATATATATACAAATAGTGCCAGTATCATTAACAATTTTAAATGATTGTTGGTTCTGATATATTTGTATTTTTTAAATTATTTTGTGAGATAAACTGATATATAAAACGGTTGTCTTTGATAAAAACTTTAGTTTAACAAACTTAAAAAGCAAAAGGTAGTGCTTGACATATGCCATATGACAAATTTAACCCTTGAACAACATGGTGGTGGTGGTGGTGGGGGGGGGGGGGGAATCAGTGCCCTAACCCCCTGCAGAAGTCGAAAATTTTTGATTTCTGCAGGGATAGGAAAATCCACATAACTTTTATATTATCAGTAAGGATAGTATAAAAGTTATGTGGTTAACTTCCGGTTAAAGTCTTCCAGTTAACTACCATTGACTGGAAGCTTCACCGATAACATAAGCAGTCTATTAACACATATTTTGTATGTTATATGTATCCAAGATGAATTCATCTGTCAGTACCTATATCAATATTGTCTTATACGACACAAAACACCGTAGATGTTTTATGTATTCCTAACACTAGACGTTCAAAAATGAAAATATAATGTGAAAAATGAATTCATATTTATTTACAGGTATAACTATTCATGCATCGATAATGAAGAAGAAGCAACATGATTGCTTTATGGTAGCCTGCCTATACACTAATGAATTGTTAAAATTTTTATTTTTATGCTAATTTAACTAATAACAGTTAGCTTTATGCAGTTAAGATTTAATGCTGCATCTTTACATTTGCTTTTATTTCTCTCGACTGAGAATGGTGCCATGTATGGTCTGTAAAAAAGACTAGTATCTACACATATTTTATGCATTCATGGCGTACCTAACTTTTTCTTAATTTTTTCGATATTTCTAACCTACACATCAATCTGCAAGTTTTTTTCAAATTGTCGCAAATCTCTGAAATATAATGAAAAAAAAGGAATAAGAAAAGTCTCATTGACTATGTTATTGTTGACAGTGAAGTTTTCTCCCTGGTGCAGGACACCAGAGTGTACAGAGGATTTGAAATTGGAAGTGATCGCCATTTAGTCTTGAGCAGGATAAAATCGAATATCATACTGAAAACAAGAACATGTAAGAAAGTTTTAAAGTGAATAAAAGTTGCGCATCTCTCAGATATGAACTGTAGACAAAAATACACAAACATTATTGAAGAAAAAATGAAAGAGTTTGAGAACATGAACCAAACCTTGGAGATTTAGTGGCAAGCCTTAAGGAAAACACTGATTGATTCAGCCAGAGAGGTGTGTGGTGAGGTTGTCTGTAAGGATAGAAAAATCAGAACTCCATGACACAGGAAGTTAAGAGGCAGTGAAAGAAAAGAAGAAAGCATATCAAATGTTTCTGGCAAATAAGTCAGCTTGTGCTATTAGAGAATACAGAAACAAATGTAAGAAAGCTAAACATTGCGTAAAACTGTTGTTTATTTTTTGACGGTATATATTAGAACACAGAATCATAAGTAAATAATTATTTATTGATTTATTGCTGATATTTCACTGGTGTTATAACCATCTTCAGAGCACAAAAACCACAGTGTCACAATACGCGAGACTATAACAACATGGTGTAATCAACGGACTAGTTAAACAAAATTGTAGCAGCAACACAAAGACTAAAGTCCTAATTTTGGCACCTTCTATCTGAAAAAAAAAAAAAAAAGAAAAAAAAAAGTGCAGCTATCACACAAGACTCGAGTCCTAACAAAAGAGAAAAAAAGAGAAAAAAAAATGGTATTAGTTTGTTCTTAAGATGACTGTCTCCCAGATTTTAAGCAAATTTATACAGCCATATTTGTTGAGATTTGGAGTGTGTTTCACGGCTTCTGTTGCCTCTAAGAACAATCTGTCCGACTTGTAAGAGCTTCTGTGCAGTACTTTTGTTTTTTCCAGTTGATCCTGTGTGCAGGGGTATGCAAAGCATGGTCTGCTAGGTCCAACTTGCCATAGTGATAATGCCAGATGTATCTTTTATGTTCACTGATGTGGATGTTCACAGTTCTTCCTGTCTGCCCCACAGAGAACTGTAACAAAACAGTCACCTTCCCATACATTAAAGGCACATCCGAAAAGATTTCTAGAATTCTTTGGCTCTTTTAAATTCTTTTAAATGTGCACACTGAACTAAAGTTTTAATTGAACCATATTTCTGACACAGGTGATTTATTTAATGCAGAATTAATGTATTTTCTAGAATGTGTTGTTTTTCTATATGTTGAAAACTGTAAACTTCCATTAGGTTGTCACAGAATAAGAACATCAAGAAAAGAAAGCAAGTGTTTTCTTTGACTTAAAGGGTAAATTTAATTCTTGAGTTTACTGAATTAATTTTCTCAAGAAAGTGAATGAAGTTTGACAAAGAAGAATTCCAAATAGCATCAAGCATATCTGTACTAAATTGATGGCCTAGTAGAAAAGACATTTAATATATGTTGTTCAAAACATTCCATAAAATAATTTGCTAAAGTTTGGAAAAGGGAAGACCCTCATTGCAGTTACTTCAAAAAGTAACTAGAAATTATGATAAAATTAAATAATTTCACAATATCAGGAGAAAAATCATTAGGCTGGAAGGGATCTGTACTAAATATCAACATGAGATAATCAACATCCAAGAATCCATACTAAATTAATAATCTTATGAAAGTGATACAGAATGCAAAATCACTTCTTTTTGGCAAATCAAAACTCAGATTATCAAGACTCCTGAATAGACATAGATTCTTCAAACAATGACTCAGGCATTATTCTCACCTGTGGGAAAAATTATTTAAATCAGTGCTACACACACACACACCAATACTGGCTGATGCCAAAAGCACTATTCAAGTGTTACAGAATGAGCTGTTCAGCATGGTGACTGAACTTTCCCAAACTTCGGATGATTCTCCTTGACATCTCATGCTTCAGTGCAACAAAAATAATTTTAAAAAGTAAAAGCCTGTGATATCCAAAAACTTAATAGTTGAGCCCAGAAGATAATATCTCCCCAATTATCTCCAGAACATACTGAACATAGAAAGTGTAATTAATCAATCGTTATTTCAGCTCAAGAAAGAAGATATCAATGTCCTCAGTCTCGGACATAACTATGCAATCCAAACAAAATACCAAGCCTACAAATTATGGTACAAACAAAGCATCCACAGCCTCCCTTCCCATTTTACCAATAATATGTGACTAAAGATACCATCTATAAATTTAAATCTAAAAAGCTTCTGAAAATAAATTTATTCTATGTGAAATTCATCATTCTTAAAAACCCTCTTCAGAAATTATTACACAAAGTTGTATACTGGATTCCCAAAACTATTTAAAAACTTACCCCATACAATCCTACAAGTCCCCAAATTTATGGGATACCAAAAATACACAAACAGAATGCATCCTTGAAACCAGATAACTAAATACTTAAGGAATAGACAGCGTACACTAGAAATATAAATTAAATCAACTTTAATATATACTTTCCGATATTTCGGCAACGTCACATTGCCATCTTCATGGGAACTTAAGATAAAGACACATGCATGCAAGTACTACATAAGAGCAAATGAGAAACGAAGCGAGGAAGCTGCCGTTTTCCTAAAGTCCTGATGTGCCCCCTGGCAGGCTATATTAGGTGTTCTTGGCCTTCTAACATATATCAGAAGTTCTTCTGATATATGTTTCCCAAATTTGGGGCAGTCTCATGCATCCAAATTTGTTGAGGTTTGGCATGTTCCTAAGGGCTGAGGCTGATTCCATGAATAGTCTTTCATATTTGAACTTGCTGCAGTGTATTACTGTGGCTTTCTTCCACCTTATTCTGTGGCGAGTATCCAGAGCATGGTCTGCAAGCCCAGAGTGGCTGTACTGGTGAAATCGGATGTAGTCTTTGTGTTCTGAGATTCTGATATTTGCTGTCCTGCCTGTTTGGCCAAAGTAGGACAATTTACAGCTGCAAGGGACCTGGTATACACCAGGTAGGTCTAGGGGAAGTGGTTGGTCTTTAATGGAGCGGATAAGAGATACCAATTTTCTATGGTCTGTAACAAGAGGTCAAGTCATGTTTTTTTAGGATTTTGTTGATTTTTTTCCAAGGCACCTTGGATGTAGGGAAAGGTGATGGATTTAGAGTAATCTTTTTTGTGAAGGGGGGGGAGGATTGTGGATAACTAGATTTAGTATTTTTTCGATTTTTTTTTTTGGGGGGGGGGGGGGTAGCCATTGGTTGAGAAAGTGTTAAGGATATGATTTAGTTCAGTAGTTAGGGCTTGATTGTTTGAACAGATTTGTTTTGCCCTGTTGAATAGTGTCTTAATAACTCCATATTGTTGTAAGGAGGGGTGGTGGGATTGTTGGTGAATGTATCTGCCTGTATGGGTGGGTTTTCTATAAACTGAGAAAACCGAGGTTCCAGGATGGTGGGTGACTAGTTTATCTAGGCAGGGGAGGGGAGGCTATTTCCTTGAAACCAACAGTGAACAGTATTATACAAGAAATTATTAATTACCCTACTTATAAAGCAGACAAACACTTAGCCAAAGCTCTCTCATTACTGACTACACTTCTTCCCATGTTAAAAATTATATGTTTTAAACTCTGCATTTGTCATATATGATCCTCAAAAATACAGTTTTTTTTTTTTTTGTTGAGAGTACTGGAGCAGGTAAGAGCATCAGAAGATGTACCCAGCAGAAAATAAACACTACTTCCAATCAGGGAGAGTGACCATGCAGTCTTGTTCTGGGACAATGCTAAATGTGGACTTTTGTGTTAAGAAAAGGATTATGTTGAACTATAAAGCTGGGGGCCAATTTAAGAGTGAAAGCCAAATAACTGGGAGATCCCTGCATCGCCGTTATGGAATGCAGAGAACCGACTGACTTCTGACCTAATGTCCAATCCTCACCTTCATGTGATGCACTCTATTAGTAGATATCCACTGGGTACTGAACAAGCAAGGATGGGATGACAATTTGGGATGTAGCTGAGCAAATTGTAGTCTATTGGCTTAAACCAGAAATAACATGATGGTGCCAATTATGAAGATTTCATGCTGACTTTGGCACACGGTTATACAAGAGCCTGCTATTTTCATCAAAGAACTAGGGTGGACAGTGAAAAATCAGCTACTAGAACAGACTCAAGCTAAGCATCTAAACATCTAGAACAACATCAGAAGAACTGAAGATTGGAACCTTCAATATAAGGAGTATTAATGGAAGGGAAATCAAACTTGCAGAGGAACTGGAAAAGTACCATGCAGATATAATTGGCATTGCTGATACAAAGAAGACAAACATGTGACATCGTACTAAATAATAAGTTGTTGACATTCAGGCAATAATGATCAAGGAAAGGAAGGAGTAGTGATAGCATTCAACACCAAGCATGAAGATAAACTTCTTGAATGGAAGCGATTTCTGGTGTCGAGGCTAGCTGGTGAACGGTCGTGCTATCGGAGAGCTCCTGAGAGATTTGTGTTTTTTGTTGATTTATTGGTGTTTTGGATTCAATTTAATGGACTTAAGTGTTTAATTTTGGTATATTATTAGAGCTTTATTAACGTGGTTAGTGTACTAAAGTGTTTTATAACATAATCTATGTCGTAAGTCGCCGCTAGATGAATTCGTAATGAGTAGTGTTCGTGCAAGCTCCAGATAAGATAAGTATCATATTCAGTTATCGATACAAATTACTTAATATTGTGTAGTTCTGTTTTGTTTGCCTTGCGTATTTTAGTGCGTCTATTTTTGGTGTGTTATAACGTTTAATTTGACAAAACACGTTACAGATAAATATGGCACCTGTGCGTAGGAAAATGGCGGCCAATAATGAAGGTTCGCCATCGTTATCAAAGAATGGTAGCATAAAAGAAATGAGTCAGTGTACTAGCTGTGAAATGTACGCTTTGCGGAGTGCGGTTGGAGTGTGGTTAGATGATGATAAAGGATTGAATGTGTGTAGAAAATGTAGGGAGAATGCGGAATTGAAGTGTATTTCAGATCGTGAGTGTGATATTTTTGTCAACCTTCAAAATGAAGGAAATAGGGATATGACAAGAAACGGCAATGTTGTACATGAAAATTGTGAGAGAGTGAATGTAGAAAGTGTGAATGATAGTATAAATGGTTTTTCAGAGAACAAAAAAGATGAGATAGATGCATTGAGTGAGATCGCGTTGTTGAATAGTGCGATAGAAAGAGCAAAACAGCAGCTACAGTGCATGAACAAAAGTAGACTGAATGAACCAACCAATAATAAAAGGTATGACAGGAAAAATAGACGTATGAATGTGAACATGAACAAAATGAAGGATAGAGTGCTGTAAGGAGACTCGTTAGTACGAGGTGTGTTAGTAGAGGATTTGACAAAATCGTACCAACCTGGTGCGACCATAAAGGACGTAACTGCGTCTATTAGAGAGCAAAAGGAAAGGGTGAAAGAAATGATTGTTGTGGCAGGTACGAATGATTTGAAAGGAGATAAAATGGAAATGATAGAAGACCTGAATGAATTGTTTGAGGTAGCAAAAGAAAAGAGTGAGAGAGTTAGAATGATTAGTCTTTTGCCACGGTATGACAGTGAAATGTTTAAAAGGAGGGCTATAATTGCAAATGACTTTATGCGTGGGTTATTTATGACGAGTGGTGTGGAATTTGTGGATGTGTGGAGTGAGTTTGATGGGCGAAAGGATCTATATAAGATGGATGGCTTGCATTTGAATGGTTACGGTGTAAGAAGACTTGAGAAAGTGTTGCTGAATGTAGTGGATGTGCAAATTCAGGGAAACTAGATTTGTTAGGGGGGGAGGGGTAGAGATACAGTCCTTATGGAGGCAGTTGAATGTAAGAATGAATATAATATGCCAGAGCAAATAAGGACAACAAATCAGAGTGGGATAGTTAATATAAGCCATCAAGGTAGGGTTGGGGCTAATGGGGGTCTTAAATTCATGTACACTAATACTAGGAGTATTAGGAACAAGAAGGAAGAGTTTTTGGCCATGGTTGGCACTTCCAGACCACAGGTTATAGGTATTAGTGAAACATGGCTGACTGTAGATGATATAACTAGTGGGATTGAATGTAATGGGTATAGTGTGTTCAGGAATGACAGAGAGAATAAAATGGGGGGAGGAGTATTGTTGATGATAGCTGATGAGCTCCAGCCAAGGAGAATAGAAGTTGAATTGCAGGATAGAGAAAAGAGCACATTTGAGGCCATTTGGTGTGAGATTGTGGCTAGCAGAACTAAATATACAATTGGGTGCTGCTATAGACCAGGTGATGAAAAAGATGGTGGTGACAGTATGCACAAGCAAATAGAAGAAATGGGTGGAAGGAGGGTGATTATTATGGGAGATTTCAACTATGGTCGCATTGATTGGAGTGAGGAGAGGACACACGGGAGGAAGGAACTGGATTTTATGCGGTTATTAAGGGATAACTATCTGCGACAGCATGTAATGGAAAATACTAGGGGTCAGAGAGTGCTTGACCTAGTAATTACATCTGAGGATTTGGCTGTAACAAATGTGACCACATTGCCACCAATCCGTGAGAGTGATCATAGGGTCTTAACTTGGGAGGTGGCTAAAGGTGTAGAATTTTCAATTAAGACAGGGTACATGTGGAATTATCGGGCGGGAAAGTATGACAAGCTTAGGAGTTTGATTGGTTCAGTGCCATGGCATGTACAACTGCAAGGACTAGAAGTTGATAGTGCATGGGAGGTAGTTAAGAAGTGCTTGCATGAAGCAATGGCTGACTGTATACCTAGAGTCCGAATAATAAATCAAGTAGGGGTTAAATGGATGAATAACACCATTAAGCTTGAGTTGCAAAAAAAAAAAAGAAACAACTATGGAGGGAATTTAAGAAGAAGGGTGACCGGCAGGCACATGAACGGTATAAAGCGCAGGCCAGAAGGGTGACGAGTGTGGTAAGAAAAGCAAAAAAGGATTACAAAAGAACATTGGCCATGCAGGCTAAAGAGAATCCTAAACAGTTTTTTAGATATGTAGCAAGTAAAAGGAAAAATGTACATGGCAGATTGATTTTAAAGAATGCCGATGGTAGGGAGGTAACTGAATCAGTTGAGATAGTTGAGTTACTGAGTGAGCACTTTGCAAAAGTATATCATCCAGGTGGTGACATTGCAGAAACGAATAAACCAGTAGATTATACGGGAATTGTGGTTAATGAAGTGGAGGTGAGTAGTCTATTGCATAACCTCAATGTCAATACATCTGTGGGATTGGATGGTATACCAGCTCGTGTTGTACGAGAAGCAGCTAAAGAATTGTCAGTACCCTTGACCATTTTGTTTAATTTGAGTCTCGGGTCTGGGTTAGTCCCGAGCGGGTGAAAAGAGGGGAAAATAATTCCACTGCATAAAGGTGGTTCCAAGACTGCTGTTGTAAATTACCGACCGATTAGCATATCAGGAATCATTGTCAAGGTCTTAGAGAAAATAGTCAAGAGGAAAATACAAGATTGGATAGAAGAAAATGGGATACTGTATCAGGGACAGCATGGTTTTGTGAAGGGTAGGTCATGCCTCAGTAACTTGCTCACGTATTATAACACAGTGACGGCTGAACTGGATAAGGGTAATGGGTTTACGGTGATTCTACTGGACCTTGCCAAGGCCTTTGACAGGATTCCACATGGAATTCTAATCAGTAAATTGCAGCATATGGGAATGGACATAGGGTTGGTGAGATGGATAGGAGGGTGGTTGACGGAGAGATATCAGAGAGTGGTTTACTCGGGAGTAGAGTCCACAAGACGGCCTGTGACTAGTGGTGTGCCACAAGGATCTGTTCTTGGACCACTGCTGTTTAATTTGTTCATAAATGATATAGGAAATGATCTGAGAGGAACAGTTCATTTGTTTGCAGATGATGCGAAGTTGGGTAGGGCAATAGTGAATGCAGATGACGTCAAAATTTTGCAGGATGATTTGGATAGATTGGAGGTCTGGGCTAAGGAGAATGGATGTCAGTTTAATGTGGCAAAATGTACGGTTATGCATTTTGGGGTGAAAAGATTGGCGGCAGTTTACTGCATTGGTGGAACCCTGCTCCAGGAAATTGATGAGGCACGAGATTTAGGAGTGTTGGTGGATAAGGAATTGAAATTTAGGGGACACATTGCAAAAGTGACCAAAACAGCTCATCAAATCACTTGGTTGCTGAAGAATATGTTGACAAGCAGAGACAAGCAGGTTATTGTTCCTCTCTATCGAGCCTTGATAAGACCCCATCTAGACTACTGTGCTCAGATTTGGTCACCTAGGTTTCTTCTTGATGGGGAGGAGGTGGAGAGGATCCAGAGGCGAGTGACCAAGATGATAGCAGGTCTGTGGAATGAACTGTATGAGAACAGGTTGAGGATTTGTGGGTTGCAAAAATTGGTTGATAGGCGGAGAAGGGGAGATATGATTGAGACATTCAAATTACTGAAGGGTTTCTATAAAATTAATTCAGAAGATATTTTTGAGAACAGGGCTGGTTGTGGGAGGACTAGGGGACATCCATGGAAACTGGGCAAAAGTGTGGTTAGTAAAGGTGTTAGAGCTGGGTTCTATACTTTTAGAGTAGTGAATGAGTGGAATGCGCTCCCTGAGTCTGTAGTGGATGCTGTGACAGTGAATGAGTTTAAGGCGAGGTATGATAGATACTGTATTAATGTCAAATAGTTGTGATGAATATGATTTGGGGCCTCCCTCGATGAGTCTAATGACTCCCTGGAGTTGCCCGTAATAATAGTAATAGTAATTGGAAGGCAATTTCATGTAGTTAATGTGGGCAAACTTCAAATGGGGAAATGAACAATGAAACTTATTTGTGCCTACAGTCTCACAGAAGGATTTCCTAATAAAGAAATAAAGGAATTTTTCAAGTCACTAGAGCAGACAATTGACAAAGAAAATGAAAAAAGTACTCAGAGATCTAAACAGGAGAGTCAAAAGTGTATCCCACTAAGCATATAGAAATGTTTTGGAAAACTTTGGATAAAAGAAGCTAATAATAATGGTAGGTATCTGCTGGATTTTTGCTCAGCATATGGACTAATCCAGCTTGTTCACAGGATTGCATTCCCTAAACTAGAGTGAATGCAATCCTGTGAACAAGCTGGATTTAGAAAGAATTACAATACTTTGGATCATATTCACACATTAAGACAGCTCAATGAAAAATCAATTGAATACAATAAATTCTTATGTCTGGCCTATATAGACTATGAAAAAGCATTTGATTCAGTTAAAACATCTGCAATACTAAAAGCACTTGAAGCCCAGGGAACTGAGAGACCATATATTGAAACACTAAAACATATTTACAATAATGCAACTTCTGTAATTAAATTATATAAAAACAGTGAAAAGTTCCCAATATAGAAAGGCATCCGGCAAGGTGACACCATATCTCCCAAATTATTTACAGCTGCACTAGAGGAAGTCTTTGGAATCCTTGATTGGGAAACAAAAGGAATAAACATAAATGGAGAAAGGCTGCATCATCTGAAATTTGCAGAAGATATTGTCCTGATAGCAGATAATCTTAAAGATCTGGAAGAAAGGCTAAATCAGCTAAATGAAGCCTCCAGAGAAATTGGATTAAAAATAAATAGAGAAAAAACAAAAAATAATGATGAATACATACATAAACCATAGAACTATCAAAGTTGAAAACAATGAAATAGAACAAGTTACTTCATATGTATATTTGGGCCAATTGTTATCCTTTGAGGAGCGCAAAAAAAAAGAGATTGAACGAAGAATTCACCTTGGATGGATGGCTTATGGGAAAATGAGACATATTCAGAAGTGACATCCCTATGAGTCTAAAAAGGAAAGTTTTCGACCAGTGCATACTTCCAGTCCTAACATATGGAGGAGAAACATGGACTTTAACAGAAGCCCTAAACAAAAAGCTGAGAACAACACAACATCGCTTGGAAAGAAGTATGCTAAAAATAACATTAAGAGATAGGAAGACAAATATCTGGATAAGATCTCAAACAGGTGTCACGGATATTGTAAAATACATTAAACAGGCTGGCCATATTGCCAGATGCAGTGATGGGAGATGGACTAGAAAAACAACAGAGTGGAGACCAATGGATGGAGCAAGACAAAGAGGAAGAACGAAAAGAAGGTGGAGAGATGAACTGGAACAAATTGCAGGAGTGAGATCGATGGGAGAAGCAGAAAACCGAGTGATCTGGAAAATCATGGGGGAGACCTTCGTCCAGCAGTGGACAGAACCAGAAGGTTGAAGAAGAAGAAGATATGACTAACACAATGTTCCAACATAAAGAAGGGCACAAGTTCACAAGGAGAGAAAATACAAGAAATAAGAAAAGCCTCACTGATTGTTATTGTTGGCAATGCTATCTTCATGCTAATTCGGAATACAAGAGCGTACAGAGGATTTGAAATTAAATATACTCATCACTTTTAATTAGGATAAAACTGAACAGCACACAGAAATGAACAGCATATAAAAACATTTTAAAAAGAATTCAAGTTGGAGAGCTTTTAAATTAAACTTTAGATATTTTGTACAGCTATATAATTATTACTGAAGAAAGAATGAAACAGTTCTAAAAAAAGAACTAAACCTTAGAGTCTCAGTGGCAAACTCTGAAGAAAACATTCAATGATTTAGCTAAGGAGACCTGGTGAAATTGTCAAGAATAGAAAAACAAGAATGCCATGGTGAACCCAAGAAGTTAAAGCGGTCTCAAAAAAGAAAGCATACCATAAGTAAGTTCTTCCTAGCAAATAAGTCAGCAGAGCCCTAAATGTAGACTCTAAGCTATGTGTAAAAGTAGCTCAACAAAAATCATAGGAGGACTTTAGTGAAAATATAGAATATATCCACTTCCTTAAAACCTGGCTAGAGCTGAGACTTAGATTAAACAACTTTGTCAGGGTTAGTGCCAATTCTCTTGAACATTCACGTAGTACACAGGCTGATATGCCATCCAGTCCCACTGCTGTATTCACATTCATATTTTTTAATATGCTGAACACCTCCTGTTCATCTACCTCAATTTTGATGTGTCTCTATAATATCAGCAACTATCGAATCTCTGACTGGAGATGATACACCTTTGCAAAGTGATCAGTCATCTTTTGATCTATTATCAGTCAGCAAATTAACTATTCTTTTGGCTCAGTCACCTTCCTACCTTGAGCATTGTTTAAAGTCATTCTACAATAGTCATTTTTCCTCTTACTTGCTACACAACAAAAACTCTTTTGGGTTTACTTTGGCCTGTTTGGCCAATTCTCACTCTCTCATAAGTCTGATTTGAGACTTTCTTACCATACTAGTCACAGTCACCCTTCTTGCTTGCACTTTGTACTGCTCATGAGTATGCTGATCACTATTTTCTTTATATTTCCTCCACAATATTTTTCTTTTGTTGTAGCTCTTAGTTTATATCCCTACCCATCCACTAAATTCCCACTTGGTTTATCCTCCTGACCTTTGGTATGCAGTCTGATACTGCTACCCTCAAGCAATCTCTGACCACTTGGCATGCCCTACAGACATTCTTTCCTTGTAGTTTCTCAAGCCATAGTACTGTTCCAAGATGACTCCTGAGTCTCTCATAATCACCAGCATTATAGTTAAACATAAAACCCTTCTTGACAAAGAACTCCACATGTCTGACAACTTCCCAGAACAAGATCGCATGGTCGATCTCCCCAAATGGAGGCAGTGTCTACCTTGGTTATGGATACATCTTTTGATCTATTATCAGATCCAATACCATCAAACCCCCTGTCCCCCCTCTATAACATGTTTCATGTAATTATCTCTTAGCAACTATATAAATCCCACTTCCATCTTGCTATGCTCCTTTCCTCCATTCAATCACTGTCCACATAGTTATGTTTCCCAAAATTGTTTGGCTTACTCTCATTGTGCTGATTTGCCAATACAGGGCATCTACATCTTTGTGTGTACCTCCTGGTCTATAGCAGCACCTAACAACATATTTTGTCCTATTTGTCTCTATCCCACACCAGACGGCCTCAAATGAACTATCTCCCTCAGAATTTTGTTTGTAATTCTGCAAATAGACAACAGATTAAGCAAATCTGGTATGTTGGGAAGCCAGTTAAATAAATTTATATGCAATAACAGAGAAATTAACCAAAACAATAAATTAGCAGTATACAAGACAGTGTTCAAACCTATTTTGAAAAAGTTATGGATTGGAGAGTTGGGGTAGAAATAAAGCACTTGATCAAAAATTGGAAGCCACAAATAAGTTTTTGGAAAATTTAGGAGCTTGAACATATGGCATCAATGGCAGAATCATATTAAAAATGAAGATATTAAGAAGGAAGTCAACACTGTTTGCATTCAATGTGTGAGAAGAATAATATAAGGTGGTATGGTCACTTAAATAGAATGGGAGAGGAAAGGTAAGTGAAACAGATAAGTGTTTGATGCCAAGATGGCAGGAAAGCGACCCAGAAGAATACCAAAGTTTAGGTGGATTAATTCAGTTAGAAGTACCTTAGAAGAATGAAAAGTTAGATATGACAATATTGGAGCACTGACAAGTAATAGACTAATTTGGAGGAAAATTGTTGACAGGAGATGAATAATAATGCAAACTTAATCATGTAGTTCTGTCATAGAAGCCTGAACACCCTCTTGAAGGTATATATCAGGAAATTGATGATGATGAAAGTTGGTAATTATGACAGACTTAGGAGACATCAGGAAGATGCAAGAAGAGAATGTCAGTCATGCATAGAAAGTGAACTGGGATTGTTTCAAAGAAACAGTATCAGACTGCACACAAATGGTCAGGAGGATAAACCAAGTGGGAGTTAACTTGGATGATGAGAGATATAAAGCAAGAGCTTTAAAAAATAAAACATTGTGGAGTGAATATATAAAGTAAAAGTGATCAGCATACCCATATGCAGTACAAAGTGCAAGCAGGAAGGATGACCAATATGGTAAAAATGGACAAATATGATTATGAGTGTGAATTAGCTAAGCAGATGAAATTTTTTTTCATCCAAAACAGTTGTTTTTCATTAAGTAACAAGTTAAGTGGAATAATAATTATGGAAGGATGTCTTTAATCAATGATGATGATAGAAAGGTGACAGAATCATAAGAAATAGTTGAGTGATCACTTTGAAAAATATGTATCATTCAAGTCGAGATTTTATAATTGTTGAATGTGACAAAGACTGATGTAAACATTTAGATAGATCAACAGGAAGTGATCAGCAAATCAAAAAATATTAACATGAATACAGCAGCAGGACTGGATAACATGTCAGCCCTGCTGTTGTCATGTCAGACCTCAATAGGAACAAGTCAGTATTGAGGGTTGTTAGAGTAGTTAGTATAGGGGTGCAAGAGAGCTTGATAGTATTAGGACAAAAAAGACAGATAGATAGCATGAGAGAGAGAGAGAGAGAAAAGGCCTCAGCTCTTTTATATCATCATATAGCCAAAGGCTATCAGGTTTCCATTTTTCACCCAATCTCATATAGATGAATAACAAAAAAAACAATTGAAACTAAAGCTGATATCCAGGTGGTTAGCCTCGTTCTGGGTTAACCACCTTGAGTTGGCCTTCTCTGCCTGGGATTGCTCTCCAGTCATCCTTGCAATTGACTATAAGACTACATTGAATTAAGAGGATGGAACTATTTAAAAAACCTCTAATAGCAAGAATAGACAGAATTTTATCTCCCCCCTGATGAATATTGCATAACGTGGGTGGTCTACACCATCTAGTGATAAATTTGATATCTCCTAGAATGCTTCTTTTTAAATACAAAAAACGTCTAAAGACAAAGTTGGTTCCATCAGCAGGAAAGGTCATGGTAGCAGTGTTTTAGGAGTTAAAGGCATTTTGTTTATTAATTATCTTGAAAAGAGTAAAACAATAACCAGGGAATATTATTCCAATCTTTAACCAGACTAGACGAAAAAATTTGTGAGAAAAGACCCGGTTTGCAGAAGAAAAAAATCATCTTTCATCAGGACAATGCACCTGCCCACAAAGGTGTTTTTGGCAATGGGAAAATTAAGGGATCTGCACTATGAATTGTTGGTGACAAAGGGAGCCAAATCACCCCTCGAAGAAAAACGCTGCTCAGCATTTTTCTTCGAATCAAGGGGTGATTGCAGCTGTAAAGGGGTATTTTGCAGATCTTACTGAGATTATGTTGAAAAATAAAAATAATTTTGAAATTATAAATTTGTTTTTTCATTGTTAGGCCGAGAACTTTTCAGACCACTCTCGTATAATGCTATGCATTATGGGAAGGGTCACTATCCAGACCAGTTCCTTTACTGAGGAGTGAGAGAGTAAAAACTAAGTTTGCTACCATGCATAGAGGTGAATTGAGGGGGGGGGGGGGAGGACAGTGATTGCTAATGAATCAGTGCATAGAATAGTTGTGGGAATGGTGTAAAGTTTGTAGACCTATGAACTGAACTTGATGGCAAAGAAGACTTCTCAATAAAGGTCAAAACCAGTCTGGGTAGTGACCCTTCCCATAATGCATAGCATTATACATGTCCGCAAGGCAATGTGCTTTGCATTATGGGATATTAAAGCAAGTGATGTGAAGTCATTAGCTTCTTTATAGTACTCCCAGTCCTGAAAGTAGTTCAGGCACAAACTTGTATAAAGGATTAAACCAAGTATATAATTTCTTGGTATCTTTAATTTATAGTATAACCAAGTAGAAAAACTTCAAACAACTTCATGAGAAATACTTTTTTCATATGATAATAATCTAAAAGTATATATGTGGTTTGCCATTTAGTATTGCAATTATATGCTTAGTATTATCAGAGCTGCCATATGTAAGCAGTAGCGACATAAAATTTAATTGGGGGTATTAAATAAATAAACAGTATCCAATTTTCCAACGAAGAGTCATACAAAGATATCAACCAATGCTGCCGCGTCCGAGAAAGACGACGTGTCTGAGGCTGCAGTCTGGGCTCCTGATGATAAATATGCTACGAGGACTCAAATAACATTTTGCAACTCAATGTTAATGGTACTCAGAGAAAAATGGATGAACTTAAATACATGCATTACAAAAACAATATCCATATAGCTTGTCTACAAGAAACAAAACTGAACAAAAATCTGAACTTCAGCACCAAAGGATATGCAGTTTTTAGGAAGGATAGAGAGGAAAGAGCAGGTGGCAGGCTTGCTATCCTTTTGAAGACCCCAGATATCAAATTCAAAGAAATCACTCTAAATCAATATTTAAATTATAACAGTTTGACGGAAGCTAAAGCTGCTGAAATACACCTACCAAACCATTCTATTTCAATCACAAATGTCTACAACCCTGATAATACAAATATTGATACAGACACCATTGAAAAGCTAAGCCAATCTCCAACTGATACATCCATTATACTTGTTGACCTAAATGGTCTAAAGTGGGACTCCCCCCAGGTCACCATTCCTCTCGACGACCGACCCGAGGTACTTGAATTTCTTCCCTTAAGTTAACCTTTCACCCTGGAGTCGTATGATCATATCCTCATCACTCCCCGTTGATATATATTCAGTCTTTACCCGGTTAATTTTCATGCCTCTCCCCTCCAATACCTTTCTCCACTCTTCCAGGGTCTTTTCAAGCTTCTCTCGGGATGATTTGCAGAGAACAATATCATCGGCAAACATCATGCTTCATGGTGCCTCCTTCTGGACATCCTCACTAGTACATCCATGACCAGATCAAAGAGGTAGGGACTCAGAGCTGATCCCTGATGGATCCTTATGACAATGGGGACGCCCTCTGTCGTAGGGTACTAGACCTGACCTGAGTTTTCACTCCCTCATACATCTCCTTCACCAACCTCACGTACTTTTCCGACATCCCTTCTTCCTCATACGCCTCCATACCTCTTGTCTGGCCACTCTGTCATATGCCATTTCCAAGTCTATAAACACCATACGTAGCTCTGCCTGCATCTCCCTATATTTCTCCATCAATTGCCTTAGCACAAATATTGCATCCGTTGTCCCTCTTCCTGGCATAAATCCAAACTGCACCTCACCAATTTTTGTTTCCCGCCGTATCCTTCCTTCAATTACTCTTTCCCATATCTTCAACGTGTGTGACATCAGCTTAGCTTGATCCCTCTATAGTTGCCACAATCTTTAACATCTCCTTTTCTCTTGTAGATTTGGGACAAGAATGCTTTTCCTCCATTCCTCTGGTATCTTTTCCTGTTGGGCTATTTTACTCATCAGATCCCATAATATGTCTACATCCTCGCTGCCCAAGCTTCTCCAGGTATCTGGTCTGCCCCCCCCCCCCCACAGCCTTTCCATTCTTCGTTTTTCTCAGTGCCCAATACACTTCCTCTCTGCTTATGTCCTGCACCGATCCTTCGTTTGCCTCTCCATCCTCACGCCTCTCTTGGATTCTCCTCATTTAGTAGATTACAAAAATATTCTTCCCAACTTCCTCTGATGCCTTTTCCAGATCTACAAAACTTAAATACAGATCTTTATTATATTCCAATCTTTTCTAAATCAACTATTTTTCATCATCATCAAATTCCGCCATGTACCCTCAAGGGGTGTAAAGGATATGAAGTACTACATGAAAAAAACTATATCATTACTAACTTCCTATCTACAATTTTCCTCCAAATCAGTCTGTTACTTGTCAAGACTCCAACATTATCAGATCTTATATTTCTATCATCTAATGCACTTTGTACCATATCAATCCACCTATATCTTATTCTTACTCTGGGTCGTTTTGCTGCCAACCTGGCAGAGAACACTTGTTTTCCTAATCTTTTCTCGCCCATTCTATTTAAGTGACCATACTACTTGAGATTAGCTCTGCTAATGCATTCCTGGATGCTGACAATGTCAAGTTGTTTCCTAATATCCGCATTTTTAATATGATGTTGCCATTGATGCCATCTGTTCATGCCTATAATCTTTCTCAGGACTCTCATATCTGCGGTCTCTAGTCTTTGGTCAAGTGTTTTTACTTCTGACAGAGCTCTCAGATCCATAAGTTAAAACTGGTTTGAACACTGTCTTGTATACAGCTAATTTAGTGTTCCGACTAATTTCTCTCTTATTCCATATGAATTTATTCAATTGACTTCCCACCATACCAGCTTTGCTGATTCTGTTGTCTATTTCTATATTTAATTTACCATCTTCACTAAAAATCGTGCCTAAGTAGCTGAAATGTTTCACTTGTTCCACAGGTTCTCCATTCACAATACTGTTGACATTTTCAATGATTCTGCCTATTTTCATTGTCTTTGTCTTTTTATTGCTGACCTTCATACCATATCTATTACAACAGCTATTCAATTTAGTCAGAGAATTTTGCAGACTTGTAGCGGATTTATTTAGAAGTATAACATCGTCTGCATAAAGCAAAGAGCTGACATTAACATCTCCAATTATGATATCATGTTTAATACCACTTTCCTTCATAATGTGATCCATATAGAAAATGAATAACAGAGGGGGATAATGATAATATACATCCTTGTCTCACACCAGATTTAACATTAAACCATCTTCCTGTACTTCCTTCAATCCTAACTGCTGACTTACAACTCAAATAAAGACTAAGTATTGCTTGATATAATGCCCCATTGACACCATATAACTGCAGCGTATTGAACAGCTTCTCTCTCGGCACCTTGTCATATGCCTTTCCAAATCAACAAAACTTAAATACAGATCTTTGTTATATTCCCATGCTTTCTCGACTATTTGTTATAAAGTGAAGATCTGATCCTGACAGCCTCTATTTGGCATGAATCCAGCATGTTCTTCACCAAGCTTTTCTTCCACAATTCTTCTCAACCGTTTCTCAAGTATACTTGCATAGATCTTGCCAGGAACACTCAGTAGGGAAATACCTCTGTAATTCTCATATTCAGTTTTATTTCCCTTTTTTATATATGGATACTATGAGAGCTCTACTCCAATCATCGGGAATTCGTCCCTCTGTCCATGCTTTCTGAACTATGCAGTGCAGCCACCGTAAGACTCTTATACCATCACCATACTTCAGCATTTCTGGTCGAATATCATCTACTCCTACTGCATTTCCACATTTCAAGCCTTTGATGGCTTTTTCTACTTCAAGTATGGATATGTATTCCTGACTACATGCCTGGTCAGTGTTTTTTACCACTGTGCTGTCATCACTGCTTGTTTCATTTAGCAGTTTTTCAAAGTAATTACTCCATACTTCAAGGATATCTTTTTCTCCTGTTTTCATGTCACCTTTATCATCTCTAACTCCTTTTACAGCACTCTTTCCTCCATTCCTAAGCTTCTTCAACAACCTCCAGAATATTTTGCCACCTTCTTGATATTTATTTTCTATATTCTTGCCAAAGTCCTCCCATGACTTTTGGTTAGCTAGTTTTACAGTGTTTAGCATTCTTGCATTTGTCTCTATATTCTCTAAGAGCACAACCTACTTATTTGACAGGAACTTTTGATATGCTTTCTTCTTTTCCTTCACTGCATCTATAACTTCCTGTGTCCACCAGGGAGTTCTGATTTTTTTTATTCTTGAAGACAACCTCACCACATGCCTCTCTGGCAGAATCAATCAACGTTTTCTTCAGTGTTTGCCACTGAATCTCCAAGGTTTGATTCCTGTTCTCAAACTCTTTCATTTTTCCTTCAATAGTCTGTGCATTTTAGTCTACAGTTTTCATCTGAGAGCTGCTCAACTTTTATTCGCTTTAAAACTTTCTTACATGTTATTCTTTTCAATATGAAATTCAATTTTATCCTGCTCAAGACTAAATAGTGATCACTTCCAATTTCAAATCCTCTGTACACTCTGGTGTCCTGCACCAGGGAGAAAACATCACTATCAACCATAACATAGTCAATGAGACTTTTCTTATTCCTAGCCTCTTCTCTCCATGTGAATTTGTGCACTTTTTTATGTTGGAACATGGTGTTAGTAATAACCTCCATATCCTGAGCAGAAATCCAACAGATATTTGCCATTATTATTAGCTTTGCTCTTTTCTCAAAATTTTCCCAAAATATTTTTGTATGTCTCACAATCATTTCCTACTCTGCTATTTAGATCCCCAACAAGGATCAACTTTTCATTGTGTCAGATGCTTTTTCTAAAGCCTCAAAAAATTCCTCCACTTCTATCTTACTAGAACCTTCTGTGGGACCATAGGCATAAATAAGTCTCATTGTCCAGTTTCCCATTCTCATATTTGCCCACATTACTCTACTTGAGACTAACTGCCATTCAAGAAGATTAGCCTCGTATTTTGTGTTGAATACTATGGCTATTCCTTCTTTTCCTTGATTGTCATTGCCTGCATATAACATTTTGTATTTATTGCTCAGAAAGATCTCACCAGTTTTTGTCTTTTTTGTTTCAGTCACCCCTATTATGTCGATCCGGTACTTATCTAATTACTCAGCTAGCTCTATTTCTTTGCCATTCAGGCTTCTTACATTGATAGTACTAATCTTTAACTCTGGTGATGTTGAGTTGGAGTTTGTTTTCAGATTTGTTGCAGTAGCTGACTTTTCGCTGTTCGCCCTGGTTCCCTGGCGAAAACAAAAGGGGCCTTGTCTAAACGAGCGACGCCCCAGCCGGCATGAAATTTTGTCATGTTATACCATCATTTTTCATTTTGGTTTAACCAATAAGAATACAATTTGGTCGGCTAAATCTCAAATTGCCAGCCCATCCTCATTTTCAGTATTCAAGTAGATACCCAACAGGGTGCACCACGAGAAGGTGAGGATTGGACATTAGGTCAGAAGCCCTGGTCGGTTCTCTGCATTCCTTTGAAGGCTATGTGGAGGTCTCTTCTCAGTTATACAGCTTTGACCCTAATTTTTTACTAACTGTTTCATCAAATCTTGCATTCTGACAATTTCACTCTGTCACTCCCATAGTCTCGCTACCTCTTGTTCTGCTGCACCTTACTTTTTCTTAAAGTGAAAATCTGATCCTGACTTGAACCTTTTGTCGCCTGAACTCAGCTTGTTCTTCTAAAAGCTTCCCTTCCACAATTTTTCTTATATTTTTTTCAAGTATATTTGCATAAATCTTGCCATGAACAGTAGGGATATTCTCTGTAATTCTCACATTTGGCTTTATTCCTTTTTTATACATGGGAACTGTGATAGCTCGACTGCAATCATCTGGAAATCGAACTTCTTACTAGGCCCTCTGATTTATGCAGTATAGTCACATAGTCACTGTAAAATTTTATTCTTCATATTTCAGCATTTATTGTTGCATATCATCTAATCCAGCTGCCTTTCCAGATTTCGCATAGATTTTTCTAATCAAGTAGTGACGTGTATTCCTATTTGCATTCCTCTTGAATTTCTACTACTGTTCAATCACCGCTTGTTTCATTTAACAGTCTTTCAAAGTTACAACTCCAGACATCTAGGATATCCTTATCTTCAGTTTTCATTTCCACTTTTATCATATTTGATTCCTTTTACAATACTCTTTCCTCCATTTCTAAGATCATTCAATGGTCTCCAGAATATTCTGTCACCTTCCTGATATTTATTTTCTATATTCTTATTAAAGTCTTCCCATGATTTTAAGTTAGCTAAGTCCACCATGGAGTTTTAATTTTTCTATACTTGCAGATATTGACTATTTTATCTTACTCATTCTCCCTTTTGTATAGCAGATCTTATGAACTCTCTCATTAACTAATCCCCTAACTATGGAATCTCCATACACTGCTATCCTGGAATCACTTGCTCTTTTACACTTTTTTCTTTCATTCTATTCTTTTGCACACTGATTTGTTTCCACTAAATGTCTAACATCACTCCACATATTCCTCATTTTTTACTAACTGTTTCATCAAATCTTGCATTCTGACAATTTCACTCTGTCACTCCCATAGTCTCGCTACCTCTTGTTCTGCTGCACCTTACTTTCGTTTCCTCATTCATACTTCCTTTATCACTAACGTTCACTTCAGTATTCTTGAATTCTTTCACTCCCTCAGTTTCACTAGCTTTCGTTCCATTTCTGTTTCTTTATTTTTTCAGTCTGTTTCGCATTCATTAATTCATGGTCTAATAATATATCACATTTCCTACAAATCCATACTTTCTCTTGTCTCCCATTCAGTCTCTCCATAAACACATCTCTTACATTTCACCATGCATACATATTACATTCACGATATCAAACTATTTTTGAAAAGTCTATGTCATTAATTGTCATTAATGTCACTCTATTTTTGCAGCACTCACCATTCGATGCCTTCATGGACCTAGTTAGTACCATCATTGTGTTTGGTTTAAAGAAGGCAATTTCAATTAATGAATCATGCAGAAATCACACAAAAAAATCATGAAGACATGCTAAGTTATCAAAAATAAACAGTAAATAAATAAAAATATATATCCAATGTTTCTGATTTTTTTAAACTTACACCAATAGCCACTAATTCATTATCAAGAAAAAAATGTAAAGATCTAATACTCAGTATGGACAAATTCTAACTTATGGAAGTTTGCAGAACTGAATGTTTTCTTAAGCGAAAATGTCTATATAATTAAAAGTGCATGGTAGCATTGTTTATTAACAGAAACAAATGAAAAAGCAAATAAATAAATCACTATAGAACAGATTGATTTACCTGTATTTTCAAAGTTACTTGAGAGAACCTGAATAAAGTCAGCTGTGAGACAAATACTCCCATCATTGCTAGGTAAAAGGACCACTTCCAAATATTCTTTGATTATCTTTTGAATAGTTTCATCTAAATGTGTTAAACGAGAAATTGCTAATTCTGATGATGTGGATAAGGAATGCTGGACGACAGCACTTAGTGTCAATAAAGCAACTTTTGCCAGTTCAAATTCATTTCCCTCTTCACAAGTTATGAAGTTTATATACTGTTCAGTTGATGCATGATAGAATTCTGAGAAAAAAATAAAATAAAATCACAAATGATTATTTAAATAATATGGATCAATTATCTGAATTTAAATTTGAAACAGTATGCTTACTTTTATGTAAACTATAAAAGCAATGACTGATTTTAATTGTACAGAAAAAAACCCTGCAAACTACACATACTGGCCACTGAATTAGAAACCTTTAAGCAGATGTACATAAGCATCACTTATGCAGCATATATGCAAAATACTTAATCACATGCATCATGTGTTCTAGGCAACTATTTAAGAATGCTGCTTGTCAGTAATAATCAATAATGTTGATCACAGCAAGGAAAAACAAAGGATCTTTTGGAGTTTGATAAAGGGTTTATTGTGGCTGGAGCCATGATTTTGAAAACAGCAGAGCTGACTGGTTTCTCAAAAGGTGATATATCCCAGGTGATATATATCAATGGAAAAATAATCCACACTGCTTTATCCAAGAGGCATAATTGTGGTCCTAATATATTCTGTCAGAAACGAGATCAGCCTTGTCTGAGAAGGTATGGATAAACAGAATTTCGAGTGCAGCAATTGATGGAAGCATTTAATGAAGGTTGTTCCTGACCCATATATCACTAAATTTAATGAAGGTTGTTCCTGACCCACATATCACTAAATATGAGCAGGAAATTGAAGAGGATCAGTACTGGCAGACACATGCCTATACAGAAACCAATGATTTCTGCAAAGAAATGGAAAATTCATCTACACAGTGGTGTCAGAAACACTGTGACTAGATACTAAAAGACCAAAAAAAAAAAAAAAACACTCGTGATCCAACAAGTCACGGTACATCTTGTTCTGTACCAACAGTATCCAGAATTTGGAAGGGACCTCATGAAGCAATAAACCAAACTTATCTCGTCAACACTACTCAAGTTTATGGAGGTGGTATAATGGTGTGGAGCTTGTTTTTTTTTCATACAGACGGTCCCCTGATGTTGCTGAACAGTCAGGTGTCCTCCAAAGAATATCTGAACATTGTTGACAATCAAGTCCATCCTGCAATGCAGACTTTTTATCCAACAGGTGGTTGGTGTTTCGTGGACAATAAAGCTACTATCCATTGCATAAGAATTTTTCAGCTGTGGTTCAGTGAGCATGACAGCGACTTTCCCCATCCTTCCTGGCCACCACAAAGCCTGGATTTGAGCCATACTGAGAATGCATGGAACAAGTTAGAATAACAGATCTGGGTGCAAAGACCTCTTCCTTCAAATCTGAGCAAATTAAATGACTGTCTGGTGAATGCCTGGTATGTTGTAGTTGCAATCCAATATATTGTGAAATCTATGTCAAACTGCATATGTGCTAAATTTGGGTTAAGGGGGGGGGGGTCCAACACAGTATATAGCACAGCACATCTATAAAGTTTTTATCTTCCATAGTTGTGCTTTGCAGTTTGAACAATGCCAAAGGAATGAAATAAATTAAATGGCTTATTAATCTGATATTTCACTGGATTTTGATCCAGCATCTCCAGAATGCATACCATATACACTGATCTCCATGCTAAAACACAATTCAGTCCTTATTTTTTCATAAAAAGATTTAGTATTTCTTCCCCTCCTTCCTTTGACAACACTTATCTCAGTAGTCAAGACTAGATCTCTCTTCACTGATACCTAGCACTAACATCTCTTGGCAGAAGCACATCACTTCAGTAGCAGTCTCAATCTCCAAAAAAAAATTGGCAGTTTCTTTCTTTCTTTAAGAAAACTTTTCACCTGCCTAGCTACCAATGCTATAAAATTCCCAATCCACTTAATTCATGCATATTTGGGATGGTGTATCAACTACCTCTAAAAATCTTGATGCTACTTAAAAGAAAGCAGTTTAGCTAATTGATAATCCTCTCCCACAGACTGTCAAGTTTTTACAATCTATTTTCTGCAGATACTTTCTAGAGAACACAGATTCTTCATTCTCTGGTACAGCCCAGCCTGGATATACTTAGTATGGGGTGAGTGATATGTCTAAGAGTACTTCTCACCGCATGTCCCTGGTTGAACTTCTAATGCGTAACTATTAGGAAAACCAAATATGTAGTAATATCTAAACTCTGCATCCAAGATGCCTGACCATATTTTTAAGAACCCCAAATTAGATTACAGTTTGCCTTACCTATCCAAATTACATTCTGTATGATTTCTTCTTTCTGCAAAGCCACAACGTGTATTTGCACACTAAGATATTCCTTGTCAGTGGATACCAAATCTTGAATTTCCAATTTGATAATTTGATGTTTTCTGTCTGAAGAGTTCCTAGACTAGTAATGTATAATTTATCTGTCGTCTCTACCACTCCTTTGATTCTGAATATCACTCTGACTTCATTCATCTTATCCTCTTGATTGGAACCCAAACAAATAGGAGCCACTTAGAGTTAGTGAGAACTCCAACTAGTTCTTATTTTCCATTTCCACCGACCAATCTAAGATATTTGTTGCTGTAACAATCTAATGCAGACTATCCACCCAATAACCAGAATATGGAAAATCCTATCGACTTCCCCAATATCCTAGATCAGGGGTCCAGAACCTTTTAGAGAAGAGTCATTTTCATTCTAATTTAAAAAACTGAAGAATCACGCCTGAACTCAAGGTGACGGGGGGGGGGAGTTTTTGTATTTAAAGAAAACCTGCTTCTCCTACTCACCTACCTCTGTTCTCTGGAACAGAAATCCCCTATGACTTATTCTCTCCAAGTACTACCACTTGTGAGCTTCCATAGCTCAGTCAGTTTCTATGATGCCCTTTGGGTGAAAAAATCTGGGTTCAAATACCATTAATCAGTCTCATACAGATGTGCAAGATTTTTATTTCTGGAAACTCTGGTTTTTTCAACCTGCAAAATAGGAAAACCGGCCAGAAGAACCCATGCAACACACATAGCCTACAGGAATAAGGATTGATAGGCTGACAGGATTAAAAATCCTGTCAGTCTAGATCAGGGATATTTTGTCTCAGTCACTGAGACATCTTCAGGGAGTACAAATAACACTTAACACACACACAACAATACTTAATGAAACATGTGGGTGACTGATAAAGTCTTATGTAGGTGCTGAGCCCTCTATGGATGTTTGTAGGTGACCTATGATGTAAACTGGGACCTCTTACGGTTACTGTTTCCCAAATTTTGGAAACAGTAACCGTAAGAGTTTTATGCATCCGTATTTGTTTAGATTAGGTTGATTTCTGAGAGCTGTTACAGATACCAAAAACAGTCTTTCCTTTTTAAATTTACTATGGTGGAGCATGGTGGTTTCTTCTTGCAGATTGCATAGGCAGTTGTGATTGTTGATGTAAGATTTGTGTTCTTCTAAACGGACAGTGGCTGATCTACCTGTGTCTGAAGTAAGCCAACTTGAATGTTCTTGCAAGTTGGCTTACTTCAGGCAGATAGGTGCTCCAGAAATCATCAATAGTGCTGTGCATTAATGGTTTGCCCTCGGGGTACAGCATGATGAAGAATGACACCTTGAGTGTCGTAAGCAATTATCACCACGATTTCAACTTTGCTGGGTTCCTGGCGAAGTTGTTTTGGAGGGATGATGCCGAATGGTGCCATTCGTTGGATTGCCTCTTCGGTTCAGTTAAGCCCTTGTCCAAGTTTCATCAATGGCTACAATACGATTCAGAAATTCATCCCCCTTCATTTTCATATTGTTCCAGATGGAGGCCAGCAACTGTGTACCTGTGCCACTTTTGCATCTCATTCAAGTGATGTGGAACCCAACAAGCTGAAATTTTGCATATGCCGAGCCTCTCCTTTAGGGTGAAAACTAAACACTTTGATGGTTTATCCCAGTTTCCTGAGCCAACTAGTGTACAGTCCATTGCTGATCAACTGCGAGGAGTCCCTAAACAAGCAACATGTTCATCTGAAATGGGTCTGCATACCGATTATCATCCACATGATCTAATCCCACATAAAATGCACTGACCCATCTTGCAACAGTCTGGTAGGGCACTGTTGCTACTAGCTTCCCTAAGGTCAAGATAACAGTTGCTCACAGTTTTACCTTGTGCAACCTGGACCTTGATCCAGGATTGTTCTAATCTTGCTCTAAACATACCTTGGAGCATTGAACACTGAGATGTTGACTTTAACCACTTCTCCAAATGAGTTGTTTTGCCCTGTGCATGTATACAGTACATACAACTAGTGCCTCTGTCTGTCAAGAGTAACATTTGAATTACCACCTACATCTCCCGACAGTGTTGCCACTACTTCATTTACAACCCTCTTACAAATTATTCCAAAATATTTGTTCCATTATTCAGTAATCGTGATTTCCTCTGGGTAAAAAAGACCTGGACTCAAATCCCACCTAGAACACGAAGAACTTTTATAAGAGATTTTCAAGTGAAAGCAAGTCGCCTGGTTTCATACAAAAGTAATAAGGTTTTTCCTCCTGTAACAAGTTCAAAAAATACACAATTTACAGACAAAATGTATTCCAAAAGACATAAGACTAACCACCCTTAACCTAGCACATTAAGGTTTCAGAAGTCAAGAATACTTGACCAGTCATAGGAATTAAATATTTGCATAGAAAGAACAGAGTTAATAAGCAAAAACTAATCTCTCATTTTATTAGGATGATGTATTTAGTGAAATAATCATCAACTCATCAGCACTATCAAAAATATTTTTAAATAATATTCCCTTTGTTGTTATTGACCTAGAGTTATGTTGTTAACTAATGATGACAGCCAGGTCTTCAGAAATCTACTTGCCAGAGTCAAGTTATCATAGAGAAGTGGTGAGTGAATTTTCACCAAATGCATTCAAAAAAAAAAATTTTTTTTTCACATAATTTAAACTTTTTTTTTTTCTTTTTAAAACATCATCTCATTCACTGTGAAGTCATTTGATCATCAGTGGCAGCCAATGAATTTATTAAAGGCATTTTATGTCCAGAGAGCTGGAAAAACTTCTGGATCTGAAATCCTTAATTCAAACACTACAGCTTCCCTTTTAAAGAATCACTAAAACACTTGTTTTAGTGATTCTTTAAAAGGGAAGGTTTTCTCTAACTTATAGTATAACCAAATGAAAAAATTTAACTAGCTGTAATCCAGAGTATTTTAATAATAAGGTGTGGCACCTTTTGAAAGGTGTCAACTTATTATATGGGAAATGTGACTTCTGCATTAGTTCAACTTTGGTATCTCTCTGGATCTGGACTCCCACTGATGGAACCTCAATAAAGGTCAAAACCAGTTGGAAGTGGTCCTTCCCATTATGCATAGCATTATACATGTCTATAAGGATATGTGCCTTGCATCATGGAATACTAAGGCAACTGATGTGAAGTCATTAGCCTCTATACACAATTAGCCCAGTCGTGAAGTCACTTCACGTGCAAACTGTCTGATTATGCTTGGATAAAGGATGAAACCAAGAATATAATTTCTTGGCATGTTTAACTTATAGCATAACCAAGTGAAAAAACTTTCAAACACTTGAAATGTGTGAGAAAAGTTGCAAGTTTATCATCACAAAACAAGTAAGTTTTTCATATCATAAATACGTATAAATTAAATGAGTTATAATTTCCAATAAATAAATTTTTAAGCAAATCAATGAATTCATTTAGTTTAATATCAACCCTACATGTATATTACAGTGTACCCTTTTCACTATATACATAATCATTTCATTTACAAAATAAACTGGTAATTATAAACACAAAATTAAAATTGGCACTATCTAATTGAATACAATTGAAATAATCTAACTGAAAGGACTCCAAAATTACTGAGAAATTTGAAGAGCAGAATTATACACAGGAACCAGTACCAGTGGAGAGTGAAGTGAGGTGAGCACTGCAAGAGATATCCAGTAAGAAAGCACCAGGAGGAGAAGGAATACCCATTGAGCTGCTCAAAGCCATGGGAGAAGAGACAGTTAAAATTTTAACAGCTCTATGTCAGCAAATTTGAATCACAACTGCATGGCCTAGGGAATGGAAAAAATCAGTTTATATACCTTTATTGAAGAAAGGCGATGCAAGAGTGCGAAAATTACAGAACTATAGCATTGATTTCTCATGCAAGTAAAGTCTTACTTAAGATCATTCAGAAAAGACTGGAACCATTCATGAAGATAGAAATGCCAGATGAACAGGCAGTATTTCAAAAAGGCAGAGGAACAAGAGATCAAATTGCCAATGTGAGATGGATAATAGAAAGGGCACAGGAATATCACAAGAATGTCTACCTTTGTTTCTTTGACTATAGCAAGGCTTTTGACTCTGTAATCTGAAACTGTGGATTGTGTTAAGAACAATTGGAGTCCCAGAGCATTTCATTATCCTTCTGAGGAATCTTTATTATGAACAAGAAGCTACTTTCCGAACAGATCTTGGAGAAACTGAGTATTTCACAATAGGTAAAGGGGTGTGATAAGGATGTATTTTATCTCTGTACCTGTTTAACTTGTACAGCGATTTTAATGGCAGGGGGTGGAGGAGTTTTCAGTTGGAATTAAAATTGGTGAAAAAAATATTAACAATTTGAGGTATGCAGATGATACCACCTTACTAGCAGAATGCAAAGAAGATTTGAAGGAACTTATTATGAAAGTTAAAGAAGAAAGTGCTAAGTATGGTCTTAAACTTAACCTCAAAAAGACAAAAGTTATGGCAACATGTGAACTTAATAATTTTGAAGTAGATGGGGAGAAAATGGAAGCAGTTAACAATTTTGTGTTTCTAGGATCCCGAATTGATAAAGATGGTTAATGTACCGAAGAAGTTAGAAGAAGATTAATACTAGAAAAAAAAAAGCAGACAGATTTAAGCGAGATCGTTAAAGATATTAGATTCACAACAAAAATCAGAATCGTGAAAGCAATGGTATTCCCTGTGGTCCTGTATGGATGTGAAAGTTGAACCCTGAGAAAGAGTGAAAGAAGGAAGATAGACACATTTCAATTATGGGTTTGGAGACACTAAGAATCTGGACTGCAAAGCAAACCAATAAATCAGTGAGAGCCAGAATAAAGCCAGATTGCTCCCCTGAAGCTATGATCATCAAGCAAAAATTGTCATACTGCAGACATATTTTGCGAGCAAATGACAGTCTGGAAAAGAAGATGATGTTTGCTAAAGTTGATGGAAACAGGAGAAGAGAAGAGAAAGACCAAGAATTAGATGGCTGGATGGTGTTAAAGAAGCAAATGGAGTGCGCTTGGAGGTTCTGAAAGACATGGTCAGGGACAGATCGGAATGGAGAATATGTTCGTGGAGTCGCAAACGACTTGATGGATCATAACACACACAATTGAATACTGTAATATATCTCTACATGTTATTCTTCCAACACATTTATTCCATAAGTAGGTGTGCAATTGTAATATAGTATTGTAATAAGCTTATTTTCACAGTTCACAATGTGAATTGTGGTGCTGGTTTTTCTCTTCAGTTGTTTCCCATGACTTTGTCGGCATTGCCCACAAATCTCACAAGTATTCCTGGTGAGATTTTTTACAGAATAGTTCACCATTGCTTTATCAAATCCCCCCCCACACACACACACACATTCATTTTATTTGGGCTCAGGACTGGCATATGGCTAGGATATATTCATGACTAATCCATGTGTGTTCATGGGGCTGGTTTGCCTGTTCTGGGGGACGAAAAACTCAAATTTCCAGGTTTTCATTCAAAGAAGGCTAAATTGAGCAGAGATAAAAGTGATGAGAATTATATACTTTCTCCCAAAGTAATGAACAGTTCCTTTTGATATGCTAAGCAGACAACTTGTTCTAGTTCAACATTTTGAACACAAAAGGAGATTAACTTTTTTTTTTTTTGTTTGGAAAAAGTTTCTGGAAGAAAAAAAGGTAAATTTCAAATTCTCTTTGTGTTTCAAAGAAACATAAAAAGGTAGTAATATGTTAAAGAAAACATTTTACTCAAGAAAGGTTGCACACAATTTTTTTTCCAAAGACAAAAACAGATACAAGTTAATTATATTTCAATGGTCACTTAAGAGAGGAAGAAACTGTAGGTGACAGTTAAGTCAACTGTTTTTGTTTGTGTTCTCTTTTTTTTTTTTTTTTTCTTCAACTTCTGTGATCTTGAAGAGAAGATATAAGGAGAAATCTTGTGATGTTTATGTTCATTATTATAGAATATAATATATATATATATATATATATATATTCTATCTCCTTATAGAATATAAGTTTCTGTTATAATTCAGATATAATTTGTGAAACACACACAGTTACATCCATGAATACCATACTTTACACTAATATTTGTTTGTAAAGATTAATGTTAACTTCACTTTGTTTCTCACTTGATCTCTTAAATTCTTAAGTTAACTTATTTTTATAATAATATCCTGGATCTGAATTTGGATTATTAACTGAAAATAAAAAGTTAAACCACTCCTGAATACCAGACAAATAAATAGTGCAGTTGACAGAACTGGACAAAATCTTTCACATCTTTAGCTAAACATATCCAGTAATATCAATCTACTATTCTTTGCAAAGTTTTTGCATAACCTACATGACCAGTCAGTTCAAAATTGAAACAAGCAGTTTTGAACTGACGCCAGAATCTTCCACCTTCATAAACATAAGATCCTAAGAGTCAAGAAAAAGAAGAGAACGACTAAAAGGAAATTTGTTGGTGATGACATCCCCTTGTTTGACTCTGAAATTGAGCTTCCCTTATATATTCTTAATTTCAGTCTTCCTTCAACTTTGTTTTTACCAGTAAAGGAAACACAAGCTCTCCTTGCTGGCTTATTTTTCTTTTATAATGTAATTAAAACAAGAACATGCAAAACTTTAGGCAAGCTGTTTTCAATTCAAAGTTAACCAAAATCGTGACAATGTATGTTTCATTAAAACCTTGCTAATTTTATAAAATGCTGAGCATACTATATCACCTCCATCATCCTTTTAAAATTTAGCTATATAATTTTTTTTTTTTTTTAAAATAAGGTAGACTCATAGAACAATACAACATTTGTCATGCATATATCTGCTCTTTCTTCCCAATTTTCTTCAAATGAGATGTTTGAACAAACATGGAACACTTAGATTGTTTTTTTGTTGTTGTTACTGTTTTTATGGCATGAGAAGAACCAGGGTTGGGAAATGTCTTTCCTCTGAGGGTTGGTCACCAGGTAATGTACATCCCATTTTAGTGGACGCTCTCAGTGAAGGAATGTTTTGAAAGCTTTCTTATATGAAAGTAAGTTATCTGCAAATGTTTTCTTCTCTTTTTAATTTTTACAATGTCCAAGAATTTAGAACTATTATGTGCAGGAGGTGAAAACAGAACCTTCTATACCAATTTAAGGCCTTATGTAAACAAACATGTCTGACCTTTTATTATTATTTTTTTCTAAACACTCATATCTTATGATTCAAAACATGAATCATAAGATATGATTTAAGATATAAGATATCTAAAATGCATTTACTAGTTTGTATCTTGTCACAGCTGAGTTGACAAGAATGCATTATTATAGTCTAAAGAAACAAATACACTAGTTTCTGTAACTAAAATTAAAGAACTTAAGATTTAAAAAAAAAACATAGCCACTAATGGTAATTACTTCTTAAAACTCTGAAATTAGCATATTTTCTGTTTATAGAACACCTTATACACCCATTTGTCCTTATTCATCACAGAAGATAAGTATTATTGAAAGCCTTGCATACAGGTCTTGTATTTGCTCTTCTGATTCCCTTCTGTTAGATAAATAAAATTTTAAAAAAAACTACTCTGGTAATTAATGATTACAATGAAACTTCCATTAAAAAAATTGACATCTGTCATCAAGACCACAATCAGATGTGAAAAAAAGCATGGATTCTTCAAAAGTACAATCCTTATGCTTCCTTCATGTACCATCTACCAAGGAAAAATTACTTTTCTCCTTATCAGGTGTCCATCAAGTGTCCTATTCGTTTCAGCTTCATCACTTTGGACAGACTAACCGAAGATTAGAATGCTAAAAATTAGAATACAATAACGTCAGAACCACTTGGCATTTTTAGAATCCATCAAGTCTGCCCTTGATTCCCATTTCATCAGATTCAAATTTGATCTTTTTCCCCTGAGACATGAAATACCATAAAATTATCTAAACCTTAACTGCTCTGATTGTATGTAATTTTTAAAGTTTTGGGAAGTAATTATCATTAATAATAATAAATTTAGTTAAATCCTTTATCCAAGTATAAGCAAACAAAGTTTGCACCTGAAGTATCTTCAGGACTGAGGCAACTCATGGAAAAGGTGGACCAAGCTCTCATCAATCCTTATCTCGGTATCTCCCATATTGCAAAGCACATCTCCTTGCGGAAATGTATAATGCTATGCATTAAGGGAAGGGCCACTACCCAAACCGGTTTCGACCTTTATTGAGGTCTCGTCAGTGGGAGCCAAACCCAGAAGTGGTGATACTAAGGCAAAAGCAATCGAGAAGTCATATTTACCTATAAGAGTTGCCAAAAGGTGTACCACCTTATTATTAAATTACTCTGGATTTATAGAAAGAGGTTGGAAGTCCCCCCCCCCACCACTTGGTTAGACTATAATAAATTTAGTTTAATCCTTTATCCAAGTGTAAGCAAACAAAGTTTGCACCTGAAGTATTTTCAGGACTGAGGCAATTCATGGTAAAGGTGGACTAAGCTCTCATCACTCCTTATTTCAGTATCTCCCATAATGCAAAGTGGCCCGTCCCTGGACTATGGCAACTCGTGGACCAAGTTCTCATCACTCCTTATCTCAGTATCCCCCATAATGCAAAGCACATCTCCTTACGGACATGTATAATGCTATGCATTAAGTCCAAAGTCATGTTTAGTAAATATGACTTCTCCATTGCTTCTGCCTTAGTATCACCACTTCTGGGTCTGGCTCCCGCTAACAAGACCTCAATAAAGGTCAAAACCGGTCTGGATAGTGGCCTTCCCTTAATGCATAGCATTATACATGTCCGCAAGGAGATGTGCTTTGCATTATGGAAGATATTGTGATAAGGAGTGATGAGAGCTTGGTCCACCTTTACCACAGAGTTGCCTCAGTCCTGAAGATATTTCATCTGCAAACTTTGTTTACTTACACTTGGATAAAGGATTAAACCAAATTTATGATCTGCATGACTTGTATCTTATGATTCATATTTTCAATGTGGATGGATGATGTAATAAACTTCATATTTTTTCTCCATGTATAAGCAGTGTAAGCATTTAGAAATATGTTTACTATAGTGTTCCTTAAAAATGCTTGACTTGCTCATGTTATTCTCATTGCATTTTTATTATATTAAATGGGGCTTCATTTTTGGCTGATTGATTTAACTCTTTCCTGATAATTTTATCCAATTGTTCATGACTTGTGGTCGGAATGTACACTTCAAGGAAGACAGATTTCTTCCGCTGTATGCTGAAGTCCAAATATAGCAGAAGTAGACAGCTGATGAAATGCTTATTCAACTAAATTATATTCAAAATAGATGTCACCACATGCCCAAGAAATTCAAGATTACTTTGTTCTCAACAAAGATGCAATTTTTAAACTTGGGATAACTTGAGCTTAGCAGCGAAAAAGTTAATATGTCCATCTATTCTCTTTTTTTTTTTTATCCATTTGTTTACTGACTGTAATTTGTCAAACCTTTTCACTATTCATCCAATTTTATTAGCTATTTTTCCTCAATGCCTTCATTTCATTTATTTGTAACATGTGAAATGAAGTTTGTGATATTTGTTACATGTATTTTGATATTTCTATTCTTGTTTCCATGCATGTGTTAATATTAGTGATTTACATTCTTGCTTTTGTTTCTTGTGCTAAATCTTTATTTTCCCATATTTTTCTATACTGTTATGACAAATAAAGTTATAATAGTGTCTGCTATGGTGATATATATATATATCCTTCCTTTGTCTGCTCAGAGAGAGAGAGAGAGAGACCAGTTAGATCAGTTTCAGCTTAACTTATGATCTAAAGCATTACAAAACCAATGCTACTTATGAATTGAAAATAAGAAATAAACCATACTCACCATTTAAAAACTTCATAACATGACGAAAATTATCAGTACTTGTTTCTGAAACATGATGTGGTGCATCTTCACTAATTAATGATAAATGATTTAAGTTAAAATTGAAGTTAAGGAAAAATAATGATATTAGCTATTTTATTAGTATAAGAGAAAAGTGAAAAAGGATTTAAAGCCATATAATTTAATTAGTTAATAAAGTATTCAAATTTATAGGATGCAATAAATGTTAAAAAAATTTTTGAAAGCAATACAGAACAGACAATATGGGTCAGTGAGATTCCCCCCCCCCATCCACACAATTATTTTGCAACAAACAGTTCACGCACAAGTAAAATTATCTGCACAACATTTTCTCGAACTACTGCATATTGCTGTATGATGAGATGTACAACTACTCTTCTGTAGACCAGTATCAGAGAGGCTAAATTATAGTTACCTCACAATAGGCAGTTCCTGCTTTGAGTTTTCACTTCATGAATTCCTTGGTTATGAGGAATTATAACCAAGGAATATCATATTCCTTGGTTATAATTCCACAAATATCAACAAAATTTAACATGAACATTAATTACAATAAATAAATGCTAAACATTCATAAATACATCATTTAAAACTGCATGTATTTAAAGCTATACAATACAATATTACTGTGCATGCATTGTTCCAGCAGATGAGAGCATCTCACTGACTCAAAGCTTTTACCACACAGAAATTATTATTATTATTATTATTTCAGGCAACTCCAAGGAGTTGAAAGACTCATCGAGAGAGACATTAACATCTGTCAAGAACAACTATTCGAAATTCACACAGTATCTATCATACCTTGCCTTGAACTCATTCACAGTCATAGCACCCACAACAGACTCTGGCAGCTTATTCCACTCATTCACCACTCTCCAAGTAAAAAAACCTAGCTCTGACATCCTTGCTAACCACATTCTTGCCCAGCTTCCATGTATGGCCCCTAGTCCTCCCACCACCAGTCCTATTCTCAAAAATATCTTCCAAATTAATCTTATAGAAACCCTTCAGTAATTTGAATGTTTCAATCATATCACCCCTTTTCCACCTATCAACCAATTTTTGCAACCCACAAATCTTCAACCTGTTCTCATAAGGTTCATTCCATAGACCTGCTATCATCTGGGTCACTCATCTCTGGATCCTCTCCACCTCCTCCCCATCAAGAAGAAACCCTGGCGCACATATTTGGGCACAGTAGTCTAGATGGGATCTTATCAAGGCTCGATACAGAGGAACAATATTTGTTTGTCTCTGTCTCTGCTTGTTAAAGTATTTTTCAGCAACCAAGTGATTTGATGAGCTAATTTAGCCACTTTTGTGATGTGCCCCCAAACTTCAACTCCCTATTCACCAACACTCCCAAATCCCTGGCCTCATCAATCTCCTGGAGTATGGTTCCACCAATGTGATATACTGCTGCTAATCTTTTCACCCCAAAATGCATAACCTTACACTTTGCCACATTAAATCGACATCCATTTTCCTTAGCCCAGTCCTCCAAACTATCCAAATCATCTCGCAAAATTTTGACATCCTGTGCACTCATTACTGCTCTACCCAACTTTGCATCATCAGGAAACAAGTGAACACTTCCTCTCAGATCCTTTCTTATATCATTGATGAACAAATTGAAAAGTAGTGGTCCAAGAACAGAACCCTGCAACACACCACTAGTCACAAGCCGTCTTTTGGACTCTGCTCCTGAATAAACTACTCTCTGATATCTCTACATCAACCACCCTCCTATCCATCTCACCAACCCTATATTCATCTCCATATGCTGTAGTTTACTGATTAGAATTCCATGTGGTATCCTGTCAAAGGCCTTAGCAAGGTCCAGTAGAATCACTGTAAACCCATTACCCTTATCCAGTTCAGCCGTCACTGTGTTATAAAACGTGAGCAAGTTACTGAGGAGTGATCTATCCCTTCACAAAACCATATTTTCCCCCATACAGTATCCCATTTTCATCTATCCAATTCCATATTTTTCTCTTGACTAATTTCTCCAAGACCTTGACAATGATTCCTGATATGCTAATCGGTCAGTAATTTACAACAGCAGTCTTGGAACTGTTGTGTTGTGTTTACTGCTATTATATCGATGCTCTATATTCAATTATATCCTTTCTTACTTCAATCTCTTCTAACATTATCCTATCGGCTGTGCCATTTGTTGCGTACCCTTTTCTTGTTATTATTACCTTGTACTATCTATATACATTTGTATGTTCCACTACTCACTCATACACAGTTATTTCCCTTCTATCCTTTTGTAATAAGTTTCCAATAAGTCTAGCAAATCAGTTATCACTCTTCTATCCTTAAACTAAAATTTAGGCCGCTCTTAAGTTTATTCACATGTCATTCTTTCACTCGTAAGGACTTTGTCTAAGTATGGGACAAGGCCTTAAAATCTACCCTCTGAGACAATCTGCCTGTTAAATATTGACAAATTTATATTTTGCTTTGTCAGCCAATGTATAGGATAGATGAGACTCTTATCCAAGGTAGCTCTCTCAGAGTAATACACAGTAATAAACTTTCTAACACTAATTCAACTAATTTCAATTCGCTTTGTCTTTGCATGCAGTCGTGGTCTAAAAAATCAACTTATATTCATATATCTCTCCCACTAGGTTCGATAATAATTTTATGAGTGGCTATTTGAATTCATAAGACAGGCTAGATTCAGGCAAATGCTATAAAACATTTATTTAGGTTTAAAAGATATACATGAGAAAATTAAAGTACATGGTTAACATAATCACTTTCCTAGTAAAATTCTGATATCATTACTAACACAAGAGTACATGCATAATAACAAGATCCACAGAGTTTTTCTATAAACATACAAACTTCTGACTTAATTTAACATTATCTTCAATCACTCTCTGATCACTACTCATATCTCACAATATGTCTCAGTTATCTCACACACAGATCCCTTCTGGGAGACATTCTTCAAAACTGGGACAGATCACTGCCAAATTCTGATAATCTCTAAAGTTCTCTACAGAGAACTTTAGAGATTATCAGATTATCCCAATTGTCCCAATTGTCCATGCACATATTAGTATGTCCATACACAAAATATGTCCTAATATGTCCATACACAAATTAGCCTATAAAGTTCAACAAATCTTTAATAGGAATTCAGATACTTGAACATTTTTACGTTACCGTCCCATGGAATGACTTTCTGTTCTATCATCAACCTTGTCTGGACATCAAGGCATCTTTGTTCTGCGATTCTCGGTCACTTACAATAACAGCACAGCCTGGTTCCCCGAGTCAATAAGGCGATGTGCCGCTCTGGACTTTCTCTGGTACCGCAGGCACACATCTGGATTACCGGTCACTCGATATGGCATAGCTACTCTGTTATGAAGAGATAGCTAACCTTTCCTCGCAAACATCGATAGGCCTCACACGACTTCTACGGCTGACTCGGAATCTTCATGTTGGTGGAAAGCGCTGGTCAACGTCCACGAGCACAGGAAACAGAAACCAAAAAGCCCATGTGTGTGTGGGGGGGGGGAGTTTGACCCTTATATTCTTCCCTTTTTTTCCTGGAGATTCTTGCGCTTAGCGTGTTTTTTTTACCGCACGGCACTCGCCCACGTGCGCTGCCGCTCTTCCGAGAATGTGTTCTCGCTTCGTTTTCCTTATAATTTCTCTTTCCTTTAGGCCATACGCTATTCTAGACGGCTAAAGTGTGACCCTTGGACTTTAGCTTACATTCAGCTTGCATTCATACAATAATAAAATGGGATACTCTAATTAAATTATAATCTTATATAAATTTCTCTATTTGACTCTGTACAAACAGGTTAAATCTCACATTTCTTATGCTAATATTTCTTCAGTTTTGCCTTAAAGTTATAATGTACAATTTTATTTCCTTGTCAAAGCACAACATTCTCTACCTACAATCAAAGATAGTTGTTCCTGAATAGAATTAATCTTTTGTCCCAATTTTTGATTATTCAGGACACAACAGAACCTCCTTTATGCAGTGGAACTATTTTCCCCTCTTTCCACCCCATCTGGACTAACCCAGACCCGAGACTCAAATTAAACAAAACGGTCAAGGGCACTGATAATTCTTTAGCCTCTTCACGTACGACACGAGCTGGTATACCATCCAATCCCACAGATGTATTGACATTGAGGTTTTGTAATAGACTACTCACATCCACTTCATTCACCACAATTCCTGTATAATCTATTGGTTCATTCATTCCTGCAATGTCACCACCTGGATGATATATTCTTGCAAAGTGCTCGCTCAGTAAATTCAACTATATCAACTGATTCGGTTACCTCCCTACCACCAGCATTCTTTAAAATCATTCTGCCATATACATTTTTTCTTTTACTTGCAACATATAGAAAAAACTGTTTGGGATTCTCTTTAGCCTGCATGGCTAACGTTCTTTCATCATCCGTTTTTGCTTTTCTTACCACACTTCTGGCCTGCGCTTTATACCGTTCATGTGCCTACAAGTCACCTTTCTCCTTAAATTCCCTCCATAGTTGTTTCTTTTTTTGCAGCTCAAGCTTAATGGTGTTATTCATCCATTTAACCCCTACTTAATTTATTATTCGGACTCTAGGTATACAGTCAGCCATTGCCTCATGCAAACACTTCCTAACCACCTCCCATGCACTATCAACATCTAGCCCTTGCAGTTTTATATGCCATGGCACTGAACCAATCAAACTCCTAAGCTTGTCATACTTACCAGCCCAATAATTCCACATGTACCCTGTCTTAATTGTAAATTCCACACCTTTAGTCACCTCCCAAGTCTATTACAGAGTAGTTGTGTCATTCTTCATTTTCACTGCCTTATTTCAAAATTCATTCCTTTTATTAATACTGTACAGTATGCCAAAGAAAAGTAATACTATGGAGGATGATGATAATTAAAAAAAAAAAAAAAAAGGGAGGGGGGGAAAAGAGGAATAAACATTTGAAACAAAATGAGATCATAAGCAAACATGCAACTGAAATGACAATGATCTTTGTGCAAAATATTCAACATTACTATAAACAAATTGCATTGCTGAAAACATAACTGCTCTTTTTACCATTATTATTATTACATAATACCTCCAGAGAGTCCAAAGACTCATCGAGGAAGGGCACCTACTCTACAACTCTCCGTCTCCACCAACCGCAACTACCTTCATCATCTACACCAATGCCATCTACCGCCGACCAACACCATATTTTCACAGACAATCAAAACATCCATGCCCACGGCAGGATTCAAACCTGCAGCCTTTTGGCTGGAGAACAGGTATGCTAACCACTCGGCCAACCAGGCCGAGTATATCTATAAGAAATAGATTCCTGCTTTATGAGTGAGCACTAGGAAGGAATTAATAGAAAGTCAGGAACTACTTATAGTAAATTGATGGGGACAAAATAAATATTTGGTTTTAAGGTTTGCAGCAATTAGAACTGAAGGAAATACAAGAAGATGGTTTGATGTAAAATCAGGTGTAAGAGGTGCACAATATCTCCATTTTTATTCATCATCTATATGGATCACATTACAAAAGAAAGTAGTATTAAACTTGGTATTGGAATTGGAGATTTCAAACATAGCTGTCAACTTCATGCAGATTGTGTTGTAATTCTAAACAAATTCAGTGCTGGTTTCCATGATTGTTTAACTAAGGTGAATAGAAGTGGTAACAAATTTAGCAAGAAAATGAGAAATTAAAAAATGGTATATCTGTAGCTTTTTCACCATTTTCCAGTTGCCTTAGTTCCAGATTAGCAACTTAGACCAGTGGATATACATGTAATAATAATTCATCTGAAATACATACATTACACATCATGAACAATAAAGTTTATGAATACAGTACAGTATATATGAAAATGGGTTTATTATTTGCTGTACTTAAAAAGAGTATATTAATTCATGTAAAGTTATTACTAACATTGACATCAGGAAAATTACCAAACATCAAGACAGATCATCCCTTTATTGTTTTTTTTTTATATCGAACAGTGGATGAACCAATACCATATGTATCACACATTTTCTGCACGAAAACGCCATGATCAAGTTGTTTCGGCAAACTGCCTCAAAAGGATAATAAATCTTTTATTCTAGATTTTTTTAAAAGATGTCTGTACATGCTTGCCAACATTTATGACCTCTAATAAATGTTAAAATGTTCCATAAAAAGTAAGTGATTTAGCCTTCCTTCCTTCCTTGATCTTGGATATGTTGTATTGACATAGTCCTTATGCAGAGGCTTAAGTGCTGTGAGGACATCATGTTGAAGGCTTAATGGATTGTATACAGCACTCAGAAAGGATTAAAAGAGAATTTAATTCTTCCTATATTTCATCTCAGTCAATGAGACATCTTCAGGGATTACAAAATAACTAATGTAACATACATATAAATAACAAAAAATACTCAGCCCAACCACGTGGGTGGCACTAAAGTCCTATCTAGGTGAAGCGCTCTCTAAGGGTGGTTGTAGGCGGTCTGAAATGTAAAGTGGGACCTCTGGTGATAAGCGTTTCCCAAATCATCTTCTCGTGGTACACCCTGTTGGGTATCTACGTGGATACTGAACGAACAAGGATGGGCTGACAATTTGGGATTTAGCCGACCATATTGTATTCTTATTGGCTAAAAACAAAATAAATGTTACAACATGATAAAATTCCATGCCAGCTGGGGCATCGCCCAGTTAAACAAGACCCCCGTTGTTTTTTTCAACAGGGAACCAGTGCAAACAGCGAAAAGTCAGCTACTGGAACAAATCCTAAAACACAGCCCAAATCAATATCACCAGAATTGAAGATTGCTACTATCAACATAAGAATCCTGAATGGCAAAGAAATGGAGCTAGCTGAGGATTTAGATAAGTACCAGATCAACATAATAGGGGTGACTGAAGCAAAAAAGACAAAACTGGCGAGATCTTTCTAAGCAATAAATACAAAATGTTATATTCAGGCAATGACAATCAAAGAAAAGAAGGAGTAGCCATTGTATTCAACACTAAATACAAGGCTAATCTTCTTGAATGGCAGGCAGTTTCAAGTAGTGATATGGGCAAATATCAAAATTGGAAACTGGACAATGAGACTTAATTGTGCCTATGGTCCCACAGAAGGCTTTACTAAGGTAGAAGTGGAAGAATTTTTTGAAGCTCTAGAGAAAGCTACTGACACAATCAAAAAGGAAAAGTTGGTCCTTTTTGGGGATCTAAATAGCAGAGTAGAAAGTGATTGTCAGACATACAAAAATATTTTGGCAAAATTTGGAGAAAAGAGCAAAGCTAATAATAATGGCAAATACCTGTTGGATTTCTACTCAGGACATTTACTGGTTATTACTAACACCATGTTCCAACATAAAAATATGCACAAACTCACATGGAGAGAAGAGGCAAGGAATAAGAAAAGTCTCATTCACTATGTTATTGTCGATAGTGATGTTTTCTCCCTGGTGCAAGACACCAGAGTGTACAGAGGATTTGATATTGGAAGTGATTATTATTTAGTCTTGAGCAGGATAAAATTGAATTTCATATTGAAAAGAATAACATGTAAGAAAGTTTTAAAGTGAATAAAAGTTGAGCAGCTCTCAGATGTGAACTGTAGACTAAAATATACAAAGAATATTGAAGAAAAAAATGAAAGAGTTTGAGAACAGCAACCAAACTTTGGAGATTCAGTGGCAAACCTTGAGGAAAACTCTGATTGATTCAGTCAGAGAGGCATGGTGAGTTTATCTGCAAGGATAGAGAAATCAGAACTCCATGGTGGACACAAGAAGTAAAAGAAGCAGGGAGGGAAAAGAAGAAAGCACATCAAAAGTTCCTGGCAAATAAGTCAGCTTGCGCTCTTAGAGAATACAGAGACAAATGTAAGAAAGCTAAACACTGTGTAAAACTAGCTAAACAAAAGTCATGGGAGGACTTTGGCAAGAACATAGAAAATAAATATCAAGAAGGTGGCAAAATATTTTGGAGGTTGTTGAAGAAGCTCAGAAATGGAGGAAAGAGTGCTATAAAAGGAGCTAGAGATGATAAAGGTGACATGAAAACAGGAGAAAAAGATAACGGTGAAGTATGGAGTAATTACTTCAAAAAATTGCTAAATGAAACAAGCAGTGATAGCACAGTGGTAGAAAACACTACAGGCATACAGTCAGGAATACATATCCATATTTGAAGTAGAAAAAGACATCAAAAGCGTGAAATGTGGAGAGGCAGGTGGAGTAGATGATATTCAACCAAAAATGCTCAAGTATGGTGGTATAAAAAGTCTTACAGTGGCTGCACTGCATAGTTCAGAAGGCATGGATAGAGGGACGAATTACCAATGATTGGAGCAGAGCTCTCATAGCACCCATATATAAAAAGGGAAATGAAACTGACTGTGAGAATTACAGAGGTATTTCCCTACTGCATGTTCCTGGTAAGATTTATACTAGTATACTTGAGAAGAATTGTGGAAGAAAAGCTTGGTGAAGAAGAAGCTGGATTCAGGCCAAATAGAGGCTGTCAGGATCAAATCTTCACTTTACGACAAATAGTTGAGAAATCGTGAGAATACACAAAGATCTGTATTTAAATTTTGTAGATCTGGAAAAGGCATATGACAAGGTGCCAAGAGAGGAAGCTATTCAAAATGCTACAGTTATATGGTGTCAATCGGGCATTATATCAAGCAATACTTAGTCTTTATTTAAGTTGTAAATCAGCAGTTAGGATTGAAGGAAGTACAGGGAGGTGGTTTAATGTTAAATCTGGTGTGAAACAAGGATGTACATTATCCCCTCTGTTATTCATTAACTATATGGATCATATTATGAAGGAAAGTGGTATTACACCTGATATAAAAATTGGAGATGTTAATGTCGGCTCTTTGCTTTATGCAGACGATGTTATACTTCTAAATAAATCTGCTACAAGTCTGCAAGATTCCCTGACTAAATTGAATAACTGTTGTAATAGATATGGTATGAAGGTCAGCAATAAAAAGACAAAGACAATGAAAATAGGCAGAATCGTTGCAAATGTCAACTGCGTTGTGAATGGAGAACCTGTAGAACAAGTTAAACATTTCAGATACTTAGGCACGATTTTTAGTGAAGATGGTAAATTAAATATGGAAATAGACAACAGAATCAACAAAGCTGGTATGGTAAGAAGTGAATTGAATAAATTCATATGGAATAAAAGAGAAATTAGTCAAAACACTAAATTAGCTGTATACAAGAGTGTTCAAACCAGTTTTATTATGGATCTGAGAGCTGGATCAGAAGTAAAACACTTAACCAAAGACTAAAGACTGCAGATATGAGAGTCCTGAGAAAGATTATAGGCATGAACAGATGGCATCAATGGCAATATCATATTAAAAACGGGGATATTAGGAAAGAACTTCACATTGTCAGCATCCAGGAATGCATTAGCAGAGCTAATGCATTCCAGGATGCTGACAATGTTAGTAATCTCAGGTGGTATGGTCACTTAAACAGAATGGGCGAGGAAAAATTAGCAAAACAAGTGTTCTCCACCAGATTGGCAGGAAAACGACCCAGAGGAAGACCAAGATATAGATGGATTGATATGGTACAATGTGCCTTAGATGATAGAAATATAAGATCTGGTAATGTTGGAGTCTTGACAAGTAACCGACTGATTTGGAGGAAAATTGTAGATATGAAGTTAGTAATGATGTAAATTTTTCATGTAGTACTATCATATCCTGTAACACCCCTTGAGGGTACATGGCAAGAATTTGATGATGATGATGATTCCTGATGCTGCTGATTCTAAGAATAGTCTCTCTCTTTTTTGAGTTTGCTGTGGTGGAGCATGGTGGTTTTTTTCTTCATGAGCTGTGGGTTGTATCCAAGACATGGTCAGCCAGGCCTGACTGACCATAGTCGTGGTTGCAGATGTATGACTTATGTTCCTCCAGGCAGATAGCAGCTGATCTGCTTGTCTGTCCAAAGTACACCAGTTTACAGGAACAGAGTACTTTATAGACTCCAGAGAGGAGGGAGCTGTTCTTTTGTAGAGCGGATAAGGGTAGCAAGTTTGCGATGGGGCTTAAATGCTGTGTGTGCTTTTTTAAAATCTTTGCTATTTTTTTCGATGTGCCACGGATGTAGGGTATGGTGACAGCATTTCTAAACTCTTTCTGAAGAGCAGACCGGGGAATTGAGGAGGACCTGATTATTTTTAATACTGTGATTGCTGTAGCCATTGGAGAGGAAAGTGTTGTGTAAGTGGTGAAGCTCAGTTGTAAAGGAGGTTCCACTGGAACAAAGATTGTGGGCTCTCCTGGTAAGAGTTTTAATAATGCCATATTGTTGAGCAGGGTGGTGGTGGGAGAGTTTGTAAATGTATCTGCCTGTGTGTGCGAGTTTTCTATATACAGTGAAGGAAAGTGTGCCGTTGGGAGGGCGTGTAACTAAGGTGTCTAGGAAGGGTAAACAACTGTTCTTTTACTTTTCCATCATAAATTGGATTCTTGGATTTAGGGAGGTGACTAAGGAAGGGGTCTAATGTGTCTGGGAAATGAGACCAAATAGAGAACACATCATCTACTTATCTTAGCCAGATAGAAGGTTAGAGAGGGGCTGAGTCTATGGTTCGTTTTTCCAAATCTTCCATATAAAAATTGACAGGGGGGGGGGGGGGTGAACCCATGGCAGTTCCCTCTATCTGCTTGTAGATTTTGTTCTTCCAAGAAAAATAACAAAAATTCATGGCAAAGAAAAAGATCTAAGATGTCTGAAGGAAGAACGTTTTTTTTAAGAGTGTTAAGGTATCAATTAAAGGAATATTGGTAAACAATGAGGAGATGTCAAAGCTTTCCAATATGTCTGTGTTATTTAAGGTTAAATTTTCTATGAGGGTTTTGAAATGTTTAGAGTGTTTTATATAGGATGTGGAAAGTCCAGTGTGTGTGTGTGGGGGGGGGGGGGGGGTCAGAGAGTTGGCCAGCTGTTTTGACAGTTTATAGCAAGGTGCATTAGTGGCATCTACTATAGGTCTTAGTGGGGAATTGGGTTTGTGGATTTTTGGTAAACCGTATATTCGGGGGTACAGGAACAGAAAGGTTCGAGTTTTTTCATGATTTTCGGGGATCAGGAAGACACTTTTTTAAGTAAGATTTTTAGTTTTTTAACTTGTGTTTTTGTGGGGTCACGTTCTAGCGGGGTGTAGGTAGAGCGATCCCGGAGGATAATATCCATTTTTCGATTGTATTCCGTGGCATTAAGAACAACTGTGGCATTCCAGTTTGACTGGGACTGTGATGTCCCATCCAGTTTAGCATTTATATCAGCTTTTTATTTTTTTTTTAATGCTAGTACTTCTTTTTAAATAGAGTATACAGAGGCTTGCTGATTAAATGAAGTGTGCTCAGGCACAGTGTGCATCATGTCACAACCTGCAAGATACATGAGGTTGCCAGGCCACCAACCAATTGGCAGTGTCAGCAGAAAGCACTGGAAATTGGATGTAAGTGAATGATATGTGTGAAATATCTGCAGGAAACAGAGACTGAACAGTCCTACCAGAAATATAATGAAATTTTTAATTTTGCTTAATGTATATGAACGTACATTGGTTTGTTTTCTTTATAAAGAATTTTATTTTTGGAAACAGTTTTTAACAGAACTATTTTATAGGTCAGTGCCGAGTGGTTAACGCATCTGCTCTCCAGCCAAAAGGCTGTGGGTTCGAATCCAGTCGTGAGCATGGATGTTTGCGATTGTCTGTGAAAATACTAGTGGTGGTGGCGGGAAGTAGATGGCATTGCCATCTACTTCCAGATTTCCCAGATTTTTCCTACGATGGAACGCTTCACAAATCCTGAAATTTGCATGGAACACCTTGGTTATTTTGTAATGTATTAATAATTAATTATGGCATAATCATAAAGAGTATTCGCACACTTATGTATATGGTGTGACATGTTGACAAATATAAAATTACATTTAAATCAGTTATCAATCACTGGACTAATGAAATCTTGTAGCATATTGTAGTTTCTTCAAGCCAACATTATTGAATTAATTTGTACTAATTTTCACTGAAATATCCCATTCTGATCACCAATAATTTATAATATTATTATAAGTACTTACAAGTGAATGGAGACTTTTTCTCCTGTCTGCTGGTAGTTTTCCCCTCCTTTGTTACATCCTGGAGATCACTTTGTAGGCTGGAGGTGGATGAATCACTATCTGTTGCATCACAAATGCCTTCAATAAGAGATTTCTTAACACCAAAATTAAACCAAGTCCCTTGTCTCTTATTCATATTAAAATCTGTAGGCCTATTACTCTTAAAAAATCATGCCACTACAGTTTCGAAACAAGCACTTTCGCCCTACAATACGAACTTGTGAAGAAAGTATTCAGTATTACTAGATTTGAGAACTGGACACAGACTACCCTGATCTTCAATTTCAGTGGAAAAATTTTCTTTATACTTTCTTGCTGATTGGTCACTAACATTTGCAACACAGATGTTATTTCGTTCAGTTTTGAGAACAGAGGATACGCCACCCATTGTTCTAATCGGCTTGCAGGCAATTTTTATGACCGGTCATAAACAGCGGTATTCCCTTTCCCGAATGTTGAAAGATTTCGATGTGTGAAAATTAACGATAATTCATGAATATTTTCATGTTTAAAAATATGCAGCTTGGTCACTGACATTTGCAACACAGATGTTATTTCATTCAGTTCTGGGAACAGAGTATATGCCACCCATTGTTGTAATTGGCTTGCAGGCAATTTTTATAACTGGTCATAAACAGCAGTATTCCCTTTCCTGAATTACTTCCATGTTTAAAAATACACGGATTGGTCACTGACATCACGGAAGACTTATTCACGTTCCGCGGAACACAATTTGAGAAAACCTGGTGTAGATGATGGTAGATGTGGTCTGCTGTAGTTGGTGGATTGAGCAGTGGAGACTGGAAGCTGTGGAGTGAGCGCATTTACTCAATGAGGCTTTGGACGGTGGTGTCACATAATAATATTTTTTGCTTCCATAGCACAATTGGAAGAAAGATGGTATGTTGTGCCCTTCAGTTGGAAAATGTCCAAGTTCGATTCTCATCGTGATGGGAGGAATCTTTGTGTTTTTTTTTCAATTGAAGGTGAGTTAGCTGATCCCATATGGAAGTAGCAGGGTTTTTTCTTCTGGAAACTCAGGTTTTTCATCCCACAGACAAATCAGCCATTCAGAACACATGCAATTTACAGACAAAAAATACTAGTGGTGGTAGTGGCCAGATGATGGTAGGTTTGGTGTAGTTGGTGGAGGGAGTGGGTGGAGACAGAGTTGTAGAATAGGTGTCCTCCCTCGACAAGTCTTCGAACTCCTTGGAGGTGTCATGAAATAAAAATACATAAATATATATAATTTTAATCATTTTAGCCCCTCCTTCCCACTTCACTCTCAAAAATGTCCTTGTTTGAACAATAAATTATATGGTCACCCTATCTATCTATCTATCTATCTATATATATATATATATATATATATATATATATATGAAAAATGGCTTTAAGTATTGATATTAAATAGGGATTACTACATAATATTAAAATACACCTTTTTTTGTTTGTTTGTTATGGTGAAACTTATCTCCAACTGTTTCCTTACCTTACTTGTTAATGATTTGTGAAGGTTGCTATCATCCCCCACCAACCATGCAGTTTTTTTTTTGTTTTTTTAGTAAATATCTTAATTACGATAATGTTCAACTAATACTTAAACAAGATTGTTCACCAGGCTAAAACTTCAGAATCTTTGCCATCTTTCATACATACAATATTATAAAAATGGAGGATGAAAAAATTCAATATCTCAAAATCAAAGATAAACATCAAATAATTTACTCATGTATCTTTATTCGCTGCATATAAAATGTGGCCTGTTGGCTTGAGGGAAGGGGGATGATAATTTAACAACAATAAATACTTACATTAACTGAATTAGCTTAATAAAATGTACTCCATCTTTAAGTTGAACCAAAGATTCTAAAGAACTCCCAACTGCTAAACAGTTCACCTAAATTTAAAAGAAAATTACTGTATAATGTGATAAAGAACCCAATGAGATTTTTTACAATGCTTTACTTCCCCCCAAACTCTTTCAAAAGAAAATTTAAGTAAAACTCAGCTAATATTTATGAGTCATGCATAGCCAACAAAATATTCCAAATATTAAAGATTGAAATATGCTAACCACAGTGAAATATGAAAAATCATTTTTGCCAGCTATCTGTGTAATTTATCAGTAGACATGTTCTTTAATATGCACATATATTGCATTACTCTTGATTTTTTTCTCTTTTAATATCAGCCCCACAAACAAGAGATATCAAGATCTGACACAAAGTAATGTCATATGTGGGAAAGTGGTTAAAGAAAAGAAAGGAATTTGTTGATGAACTGCTTGAAGAGCAGAGGATTGTAATTATTGAGGAAAACAGCATGTGGAAGACTGTTCTAAAGAGCAAAAGTCTAAGAAATGGTGAAGGAGGATGAAAAGTTGATTTGATAAGTTTGTTAAGCTGAACTGCAGCTTACTCCTGTTGGCAATAGTGGCCAGTTCAGTAGAGCAGCTTCCATTGAAAACACTTAAAAGACAATGCAGCAAAAAAGGACCTTTAGCAATCAATTAGGCAATCTATCAGGAAAAGAATCATGCATTCCAAGGAAAGTTCTTGTTGCAACACCCCAAATGTGAGAATTATATTCTAAGATCAGGTTGATTGGAGATTCATAGTGTCAGGAGTTGGTCAGCAGAGTGTTGTTTAAAACAAATACGAATGTCAAGGTTCTTTGAGGCTATGGACACGATGTTTGATAAGATAAGCTAGATGTCAAAGTCAACCCAAGAAGAGAAAACTGACAATGGCTGGAGCAGAACGTTGTCAAAGTGAGGGAAGCAAGAGAAAAGCATAGTTTTTCTTTCAGGAAATGCAACAGGATACATTTTGGTGCCATTAAAACTTTCCAGGTTATCTTCACCTCATATGAGATGGAAGAAAGTGATCTATGTTTAAGGCATTTGTTATAGAAACTCATGAAGTCTGAATCACCTGAGCATCACAAGGTCTTGAAAATGAAAAAGGAATGGAGAGTACTAGCATAAACAAAGTTATCAATAAGATTGGATGTCAGGGAGGGAGGGAAGGAGAGGGAGAGAGAGAGATCACCAATACACACACACACACACACATATATATGAGGAAAAAGGTAGGTGAAAGCACAAAGCCCTAAGGCTCTAGTATTGATTGAAAAATGTGATGAAAGGAAAACATCCACCATGATCCACAGTGATTGACTGGAGAGGAAGCTGGAAATCCACAAAAGGTAGGAGGAATAATGTAAGATGGTGGCTCAGCAAGAAGGCCCACAATGTCAGACTCGATCAAATGTCTTGGAAACAACAAAACAAACACTTGAGTCTCTTCAAACTTTTCTATAGCCTGTGTCCAAAAGTAGGTGAAGTTAGCTAGAAGATTCACTGAGGTGTGAAAAATGGCAGAATACATAATAATCAGAACCAGCGCTAGGGTCTTTGCCGCCCGCATGCAATTTCTGTCTAAGCGCCCCTGTAATGATCCGGGCGTGTGTGTGGTTCTTTGACAATAACAAAAATTTAAATTATTTGAAATTTCTTAAATAAATTTTGACAGAACAGCCACACGTTGGTTCGCTAAATGTAACGAACCGGGGAAGTTGACTAAAGGCAGGATAATCGTTAGAAATATGAATATTCAAAAATTCTCAAAAGTTAAAGCAAATTTTTTTAAAGCCACTTCACTTTAATTGAATATAATAATACAGGGATTATAGCCTTCTCACCGACCCGAATTGCTAACAAAATTAAAATGAATTTTAATTAATTCACTAAAATTTATTTGAACTAAAGTTTAAAAAATTCTTGCATTTTACAAGTTACTAAATTCTTAGAAACTTGTAAAATTTTTTAATAATTTTTTATAAGTGGAACTATCTTTTAGGAAAATAAAAGAAAATCAAGATAGATGAGAAAATAAGAAAATAATTCAGAAATAATTAGAACATTTAATATAAGTATTCAAAAAAAATAACATCTTTACAGAATAGCAGAAAATAAATTAAATTATATAAATATACTTGAAATTTTTTTTATTAAAATTTTACGGTTTTTGATTTCATATTCACAAAATTAGAAATAATGGTCTTAACGTCTAATTCCGCACATATATAATTTTCAATAACGCCAAACTAACAAGCTTTTTTGTGACATGCTTGTTCTTAAGTAGGTTTAAATCAATTTCAACTTGGTAAAGGAACGTTCACTGCTCGCTACACTAACAGGTAAGGTTAATGGTATTCTTAAAGCAATTGAAAAGTTAAGGAAAGATAAATTACTAAACACAATAAAATTAAGAATATCGAAAGGGTTTCGAATATTTAAATTATCCTTCCAAAAAATATCCCAGAAAGCACATAACTCGTCATACAGTTCTATTGCATTTATGTCTTTTTTGTTGCCGTCCTTCAAGAGAATCTCTAAATCGTCACAATTTTTTCGTAAATCTTCGTTATTAATTTGTAGTAATCTATACAATAAATTGAAATTATCATAATATGTTTTTAGTTGTTCAAAACATTCAATTAGCGAATACATTGCAACGTCTAGAAGTGTATAAAACACATTCACTCTAAATTTATCTTCTGGCGATTGTGGTGTTTTGTCATGATGCACGTAATCAAATTGTCGTGTCTTCTTTCGTCAAACTCCATACCAGTTTTAAATTCTTGTTCTCCATCCACCTCTTCACTCAGTTCTTTTGCCATTGTTAGAACTTCTTTAAAATTTGCATCTGATCGATACTCTTGTAAGAATATTTTTAAGTTTTCGATAGATCCTAAAGCAAGTGTAATGTTCATATTTTTGTCTTGAAGCATTTTACTCACAGGCTTTATTCTGTTAAGTAAATCATTCCAAGTTATAAGAGAGCAAATAAATTTGTAGTTCTTTATTTTAGCACATAATGTTTGTGCTTCATGCTGAGTTTCTATATTAAAATTTTCATTATTTAAAATTTCAAAAAGTGCATCATAAATTTCTCCTAACTGATATCGTAGAGGACGGATTGCATTGATTTTACTTTCCCATCGCGTTTCTGATGGCTGTTTCAATGTTACATTTTTTATGAACTTTAAAAGGATTGCCCAACGTTTGTGAGAGAATGAAAAGAAATTGTATATTTCTTGAATAATTGCAAAGAATCTAATTGTATCTGCATTCATTTTGGCTGCATCGTTAATCATTAAATTTAGAGTATGAGCAGCACATGGCATGTAAGAAGCTCGAGGATTTTTGTTGAAAAGCAAATTTTGGAGCCCATATTTTTGCCCTTTCATATTTGCTCCATTGCCATACCCTTGACCTCCCATGTCTTCAATGGGAATGTTCCATTTTTCCAAATGTTCCATTATTGTTGCACATAAACCAAGTCCTGTGGAATCTGATACATCTGCAAAATCTAAAATGTTTTCCCTGATCATGACAATTCCATTGTCACAGGAAACAAAGTGAATAATAACGGTCATTTGTTCTGTTTTACTTGCATCAGATGTGCAGTCTAAAATGAATGAATAATATTTAGATTTTTGAATTGATAATAAAATTGTATCCCTGATTGCATTATTTAAAGTTTCCAATATTTCATTTTGACTGTCTTCACTCAAATAGTGTACTCTATTGTTTCATTGTAGGGCCCTTTCAACATGATTTTCCATAACAGGATCAAACTTCGCAAAGAGTTCGACTAATTTTAAAAATTGCCATTATTCCTTTCATATAATTTATCAGATGATCCACGAAAAGCTAAATTCTGGCTACCAAGGAATTTTATAATTTCAATCAAGCATTCTAAAACACTCATCCAATGTTTCTTTTCCATTTCATACATGCTTTGAGTCTGGCAATCAATAGTAGTTTTGTTTTTTTAAATTTGTATCAAGTTCCTTCCATTTTTAAGAAATTTTTCATGTGAGTTAAACTAGTCTCATGTCTATGCAAAGTTGTACTTACATTTTTCCAATCGTTATAACCTTCTACAAGAATACTTGACCAGTTACCCAGTTTGACGTGTAGAATTCACAAAAACTGGAGACTGTGAAAAATGAACTTGCGAACTAAATAAAGAATGATTATTATTATTACATGACACCTCCAGGGAGTCAAAAGACTTATTGAGGGAGGGCACCTACTCTACAACTCTCCATCTCCACCACATCCATCAACACCATCTACTGCCCACCACCACTAGCATTTTTACAATCGCAAACATCCATGCCCACGGCGGGATTCGAACCCACAGCCTTTTGGCTGGAGAGCAGATATGCTGACCACTCGGCCAACCAGGCTGGCATTCTTTTATCTTTTATCAAACTATCATGAATTGAACTAGTTGTAAAAATGAATGCAACTTCATCTCATGCAAAATGCTTTCAGTGTAAAACAGTAACAATTATCCAGCCACCCAATAATCAGCAATAATTACAAATTATTTCTGCTGATCAGTCACCTAATGGTAAACTGCTAGTAAATCAGTGTGACATCACATCACACTAATGTGCATTTTTAAGCCTTAACTATAAATGTATAAAAGTTGTACAAAATAGTTATTTCACTTTAAAATGAGAATATATAAGCAAGCTTTCTTATGTTTTAAAACAAGCGAAAAACATGAACCTGAGGTTCAGAAGATCATTCATTCAGTATTTGACTTTATTTTATAAAATTTTTTCAGAAAATGTCAAACAAATGGGTCCATCACTGAACAGGCAAACTAGTTCTTTCTACTGCATTTTCTGTGATCCTGCTTAAAGTTGAGATGTTAACTTTCAACTCTGCCAGAGCTGATGGTTTGTCTAGATGAATTTTTACCACTGATCTTTATCATCACAAAAAGTCGGGAGACATCTCATATTTTTAGATGATGCAATTAGGAAAAACTGCTTTCAAAGTGGTCATGAGCATCAGGATGGTGCAGTGTGTGTTGCCACTGCACCATCCTGCTGGAATTTATCTCCAGATCTAACTCTAATGCAACAAAAAGTTTTGATGTATAACTCTGTAGTGATCACCATTTTATGGTAACATGATTTCATTTTTCATTTTCAAATGAAAATGTCTAATCACATCATACATTAAAACTGGATAACTTTTTTGTGGGTTCAGTTTGCATAAGTTTTTGTGAGGTTTCTCATTTGATAGAAATCGAAATTTTGTTGATTAACAAAGACTTTAATTTCATTAAAATGAAAAAGCAGATTTGATTAACATGTAAGTGGATGTTTATAACATGCCTTATCAAGAACTAAAAAATCTTCGTTCTTGAAACATTTCTCTATTTATAAAGATAAAGGTGCAAATTTTCATTCACAGACTCAAAGCTTTCAAGAATCTGCACTGTTTGGAGTCTTCCTGTAAGTATCTCATCAAATCAGGCAACTATACAATTCATTGTTAGGTTGACTGAATTTCCCTTTCAATTATCATATTGCTTTCAAAAATTGTCTCTGTGTAGCAAAACAATTTAAGTTTGTTTTCTAGTGTACATTATGATGAAGCCAGCTATTGTTATGTGTAGGACTCCATCATCAAAATATTTAGGTTGATTTTTTACAATCAGCAAAAAAGTTACAGCTACAGCAAATGGGATATTTGGAACACCCTATTTTTAATATCTGAAAATAAGGAATTTTTCTCAATGGCATTGTTGTATGTGACATAGTTCTTTAGCTGAATAACTGAACTTGAGTTGTTTTAAGCTTATATTGCAATTTATATTGCAAACGAACTATGGAATGCATTGCCTGATGGAGTGGTGAGAGCGAGAACGGTCAATGAGTTCAAGGAGTGGTATGATAGACTGTGTTTCTTGGGGGGGGGGGGAGGAACTCCCCTCAATGAGTCTTGATAGACTGTGTTTCTTAGGGAGGACCTCCCACGATGAGTCTTTTGATTCCACAGAGGCCTGAATAATAATAATAATAATATACATACATGAATGCAAGAAGTATTAGTAACAAGGGTGAGGAGTTCTTGGCATTAGTCAGCTCGACTTGGCCAAAAGTTATTAGGCATCAGTGAAACCCAGTTGACTGAAAATTATAGTTACAAGGATAGAATGTAAAGAGTATTGTATTTTCAGGAGGAAATAGAAGGAACAGGACAGGATGTGGGGAATTGCTGATGATAGCTGAAGAAATACAACCAACAAAATTAGAAGTTAAAGAGAATTTTAAGTCTGAGAGAGCTGGTTCATTTGTAGCTGTCTGGTGTGAGATGGAAGCCAATAAGACAAAATATGTTGTTAGGTGCTGCTATAGACCAGGGGATCCACAGGAAGAAGTAGATACTAGGTATCAGCAGAATAGCACAGAATCAATATGGAGAGTAACTATGTAGACATAGATTGGAGGAAAGAAATGGGGCATGGCAAGATGGAAGTGGAATTTATACAGATGCTAAGGGATAATTACATGAAACAACATTTACAGAGGGGGGGGGGTTGAGAGAGTGTTGGATCTGATAACAGCATCAGAAGGTATATATCCATAACCAAGGTAGACACTGCCTCCAATTGAGGAGAGAGACCATGCAGTCTTGTTCCAAGAAGTTGCTAAACATGTGGAATGCTCTGTCAAGAAAGGGTTTAAGTCAAGAACTATAAAGCTGATAATTATAGGAGTCATCTTGGAGCAGTTCCATGGCTTCAGAAGCTACAAAAAAAGAATGTCAATAGTGCATGCGAAGTGGTCAGAGATTTTTTGATGGGAAGCAGTATCACATTGCATAACCCAGGTCAGGAAGATAAACCAAGTGGGAATTAAGTGAATTAGTAAAGATATAAAGCAAGAGCTAAAAACTGTGGAGAGAATATAAAGAAAATGGTGATCAGTGCCTGTTAACTTTCTGCTTTTTAAAGACTAGGATTTTCAGAGTAGTAAACCAAGAGGTTTCATCTTCAGGTCACTACTGGCATTGACACAAAAAAGCAAAGTTTGCCTGTCTTTCATTCGCTTTTGTCCTGGCAATGCCATTTCCTCCTTAGTGATGAATGTTCTCTTAGGCAATTCTTCCAGAAAAGCCCAGTTTCATCGCAGTTGAAAACATGTTCTGGTCTGTAACCTTCTGACTCCACCAGTTTCTGAAATTCCTTCACGAACCTTTCAGCAGCTTCTTTGTCAGCACTAGCACCTTTCCCATGTCTAACAACACTATGGATACCGGTTCTATTCTTGAATTTCTCAAACCATCCTTTGCTAGCTTTAAACTCTTTACTGATGTCTTCGCTACTGCTAGTGGATGGCAAGTTCTGCAAAAGATCTTTGTAAATAGTTTGAGCTTGCAAACAGATCATGTTTTGAGATACACTATCTCCTTTCAGTTGCATGTCATTAATCCAGACGAGTAGTCAAGTTTCCATTTCTTCCACATCCAGTTCCTTATAAAAATCTGCTTTCTTGACAGTTGTAGCTATATACTGCTTGTACAGATCTCTTTGCCTGACCCCTTTCTCATATTTTTCCACAATCTCTTTCTTAATTTCTATTGTGATTTTCTTCTTCTCTTCTTTCTTAGTTTTCTTTGGCCCCATGTTGAAAATAATATGCTAATCAGTGAAATGACGCTTATCTGGGTAGATTATTCAGAAAATAAACGTGAAGCTATAATAAAACACGTCACTTATAAAAAAAAAATGCATACAGTACACATAATAAATACAAACCTAAAAAAACTTCATGAAGTGTATTGTTTGTTTACACAAATACCAAAATAGATAGACAAAAAAGCAAATACGTGCAGTGTTCGTCATATTTCAGATAAATACAACGTAGTAACAACAATCTTTACACTAGAGACGGTTCAGTGCACGCTCAGCTACACGTGGATAAAAAAAGTTTAAAAAAGTATAATGTAAAACAGGCTTTGGTTCATTTGAAAAGAAAAGCATCACGGTTCTTATGTCAAGTCTAGGTTCATATCTAGAGGTCAAAATGGGATATGAAAAAAGTTCGTATGTTGAGTGGTTCATAAGTTGAGTTACTACTGTACTTGTATTTCATTCAACTGGTATTTGTCCATTTGTATATATGTTATTTAAAATATTTTAATAATCTGATGAAATTTTTTCCCAGCAAAACCATGAATTTAATAATTAAAAGAAAAGAAAATAATTGAAACCATGAATATGTTAGATAGAACAATGAGCCCACAGTATGAGCCTGGGCCTTACAATCCCCCACAGAACCTACTTCAGTAGGGAAATGTTGCTATCGAACTGTACATGGTACTCCAAAGCAAAATAAAAGAAAGTGAAAGAAAACAAATTTCATGATTGCTACATACAATGTAAGAACATTAGCTGACGATGAAAAGGTAAAAGGGATTGGCATATGAAATAAACAAAACGAAACATAATAGGACTAAGTGAAGTAAAAAGAAAATCTGAAGATTGCATAACACTGAAATCAAGAAATGTGCTTTATAGAAAAGGACCAGATAATGTCAAACCAAGAGGAGTAAGTTTCCTTATAAATAGAAATATAGCAAACAAGGTTACTAAATATGTAGAAATAATCGGATAGCATATATGCAGGTATCTTTTTGTGTATCTTTTTTATGCAGTTTTGAAGTTATGTGGTGCATGTTTCATGCAAATTCAGGGTTTCCCCGTTGTACATAATAAACAGCGTGTTGCAGCACATTCTAGAGTAACGTGAGTAACGTGTAAGCAGTAAGTCCATGAAATTTAATTTTGCATGTAAGTAAGTGTTTGTCTTTTCATTATCGTAAGTCTAAATTTTGATAATTTTTATATTAAAGATTTATTTTGGCGCAATGGAGGAAAAAAAGCACCAAAGAAAAGCAATTTCTTTGGAAATGAAAATTGCAATTTTAGATCGCTTAGCAAAATGAGAGGGATCCACAGCAATTGGTAAAAATTTTAATTTAGGCGAATCTACTATAAGAGCAACTAAAAAGAATGAAGTCACAATAAGAAAATCTGTCATTTCTGACACAAAACTAAGTACCAAATTATCATTGTACTCAAGAGATGCTTTCTTAGAAAAAATGGAATGAGCACTTGTAATTTGGATTGAAAAATTAACTCAAAGAAGAAGTCCTATAAGTGGTTATTTAATTAAACAAAAAACTCATCAGTTTTTATGAACAGATGAAGCAATTGGAGCCATCTACTTCCACTTAACAAGCTGATAAATAATTTTCGGCCTAGCAAAGGATGGCTAACCGGGTTTTTAAAAAGGAATGCACTTCATAACGTGAAGATTACAGGCACGGTTGCAGCAACAGATGAAGCAGCAGCCAAAAATTTCACGAGAAGTTAGCCAAAATTATTGAAAATGTGGATATTGTCCCAATTAACTGTTTAACACTGACAAAACATGATTATTTTGGAAGAAAATGCCTAGTCGAACTTACATCGCAAAGTCTGAGAAAACAGCAAGTGGGTTTAAACCAAGCAAAAATCGAGTAACGTTGTTACTTTGTAACAGTGCATCAGGGGATCGAATGTTGAAACCCTTCCTAGTAAATCGATCTCTAAGACCACATGCTCTAAAAGGCAAAGATCTAAAACAGCTGTCGGTATATTGGATGGCTAATACAAAGGTCAGGGTAATAACTACTGTATTTATTGAATGGTTCAATAATTGCTTTGTACCAGAAGTGGAAACATATGAAGCAAAAAGCTCTGAAATTTTAAAGTTTTATTAATTGTTGACATTGCACCAAGTCAACTGCATTTAGAACAACCAAATGTGCAGGTAGTATTTTTTCCACCCAATACAACAAGCATTATTCAGCTATTAGATCAAGGCATAATTGCTACATTTAAAAAACATTACATTAAGCACACTTCTCAGTTTATATTGGATAAACTAGAAAATGAATCATTAACAGTAACTGACGTTCGAAAAAAATTTTCTATTTTGGACTGTTTAAATCATGTTGCATCTGCTATCACTGAAATAAGACCACAAACTTTAAATGCATGCTGGAAAGCAGCTTGGCCTACATGTGTTTCAAACAGTGCAACCAAGCAAACATCTACATTATCAGCTTAAATCATTACTTTGGCACATGAAATTGGTGGAGAAGGTTTTGATACATTTAGTCAGAATGATGTAGATGAATTGCTTGTGGATAATGCCTTAAGCGATGATGATATTATTGGATATTGATTAACTTTAGATATAGTCAAAGATCCAGAAAACGACAGTGAAGCGGAAGAAAAACCTGTCCCCCTCACTGTAAATATAATTCGAGAAGGTCTTGAACTGTGCAATAAATTGGAAAATCATTTTCTTGTTAATGACACAAATTCTGAATGAGCCTTTAAATTCCAACTTGGGCTGAAGAACTGTATGTCTGGATATTGAGAGCTGTATAAAAAATTAGTGAAATCATCATCGCAAAGTTTAATCACTGATTACATTGTCAGAAGAAAAAAATCAGCACAGAACGAGGGTAAAGCTACTTCTGTTTGTGAAGAACCATTGTCTTTACCATACAGATCTGATGCGCTGACTATCTCTTCTGGTGATGAAAGTGATTTCACACCAGTTCGCACACATAGCTGAATTTTGTCTAATAGCGACAATAATTCTGATGAAAAAATGTATTACTTTTCAATAAAATTAAATGAATAAAGCTTTAAAACAAAGTTAGCCATTCTTATTTTCTTGAATTTTTATAAACTTTTTTATGCGATTTTACGTTTATTTTAATTCATTGCTTCGGTTTTATGTAGTTTTAGAAATTATGGAACGTATCCCTAATTTTTCAACATAAGTTAGGTCTTTTTTGTGCTATTTTTTATATGCGCTTTTCTGTGGAACGTATCTACCACATAAAAAGAGATCTGACTGTATATCATAGTTCAAACAGAACAGAAAACCATTAACACAGTACAAATATATGCACCTACCAACAGCTATGAAGATGAAGAATTCCAAGATAGCGTACAACACAGCAGGATCCTATAGCTTGCACAATAGTGTTGGGAGATTTTAATGCACAACTAGGAACAAATAAAAGTGAACTTGAAAAAATGTAATAGGAGAGCAAAATGAAAGAGGAAATTATTATTATTACATGACACCTCCAGGGAGTCCAAAGACTTATCAAGGGAGGGGCACCTACTCTACAGCTCTCTCCACTACTTAATCCGCCAACTGACCACAACTACACCAACACCATCTACCACTGACCACCACCACTAGTATTTCCACAGACAATCACAAACATCCGTGCCCAAGGCAGGATTTGAACCCGCAGCCTTTTGGCTGGAGAGCTGATACGCTAACCACTCCACCAGCCAGGCTGGCATCTGATGTTATATATATAAATATGATGTTAAACTTCATAATAAGGAAAGTTGAATGCTATGAACATATTTTACAAGAGACTAAACTGAAAAAGGCCATGGATTAGTCCAAATGGACAAAAAGTGTAAAAAAATAAATATTCTTATATGAGATGATAAAATATAACGATGTTTCAGTCAATCAAATAGGCATAGAACAGGATCATGTTTAATTGTTTCAACATTTAGTCTCAGTCACGGAGACATCTTTAGGAATACAAAGTAATAACACACAAGAATGGTAGGCCTAAGAATTAAAACTTCCCAAATTTGGGAATTTTAATACAACCATATTTATTAAGATTAACTTGTTTTATTTTTTTTTAAAGTCTACTACAAGTTCTAAAAAGAGTCTTTGAAGTTCGTATTTGCTGCAATGGAGCAAAGTGATGTTTTTATCCTTCTGATTCTGTGCAAGGTATCTAAAGGCATGATCCACTAGACCTAACTGACCCCAGTTGCAGTGGTACACTTATTTTTAGTGTTCTTCTAGGCAGATGTTAGCAGATCTCCCAGTCTGACAATAGTATGATAAGTTGCATTACAAGGAACCTTGTAAACACCTGAAATAGAGAGGGAAAGAAGTGGATCCTTAGGAGAAAGGAAGCCAAATTCAAATGAGGTTTGAAAGCAGTGCAGAGATATTTCTTTAAAGTTCTAGTAATTTTTTTTCTATGAATATATATATATATATATAGGGAATAGTAAAATCACTATTCCACATATCTGAAGTGATTTTAATATAATAGTAAAATAACTTCAGACTAGTAAAATTACTATTCTGAAGTGCACTGGATGTAGGAAATAGTAAAATTATTATTCCCTATATCCTAAGCACTTCAGAAAACAATAGAACTTTAAAGAAATATAATCTCCTCTCTGCACTGCTTTTAAACCTCATTTGAAGTTGGCTTCCCTTCTCCATTCTCAAGGATCCATTTCCTCCTCCTCTCTCTCTATTCCAAGGGTTTACAAGGTTCCTTGTTCTTGCAATGTATCACATTATGGTCAGTCAGGTCCAGCAGACCATGGCTTGGATATCTTGCACAGAATCAGATAGATGAAAACACCACCATGCTCCATTGCAGTAAACCCAAACTTGACTCTTTTTAGAATCTGTAGAAGAATTAAAAAAAAACAACCTAATCTTAATAAATATAATTGTATTAAACTTCCCAAAATTTGGGAAATTATAAGTCTTAAGCTTCCCACCCAACATCTAAGGCTAGCCAACAGCACCCATAGAGGGTGCCCCTCCTAATACTTCAGCATTAATTTATTCTGATCTTTCTTCCACTTATTGTTTCTTGTATATCTTATTACAATTTTAATATTGTATTCCTGAAGCTGTCTCTGTAACAGATGAAATATTAAAATGAATAAACCTGTTCTTTAGTCATTTTCTGTGCTATTATTATTCCATTAAAGTAACATGAATGTAAACCAGCACATAAGCTTAAATACTCACTGATCACAGAACAGTCAGAGGAAAAATAACAACAGAAGAAAAAATTTGCATGAGGAAGCAGAATAAAACAAAGATAATAACACATTAGTAGTTAATAAAAAAATTATATCAAGAAAAAATTACAAAAAAAAAAACTATACAATCAAAGACATAATGACTTAAAACAAAAATTCACAAATGAATAATATACAGGAAAATCTTAATCTCATCAGTATAGAAAGTGTACATAAGATTGCAAACGAAAAAAAAAAGGGTTAAAAATAAAAACCTCTCAGAGAAAACTAAAATTGGCTGGAAAAAAGAAAATAATTGGAGAAGGAGAAAGAAATACACAGAAATAAATAAAACAATCAGAAAAATATTAAATAAGATAAAAAGAAAAGAGAAGATGAAATGATAGAAGAAACAAGAGGAAAGAAAAGAAATGATAATACTAGAATATTAAAAAGAATGAGATATCAAAAAGATAAAAATGCATAGCAGAAAAGTCTAAACAGTATTTTTCAGAATTGTATAATACTGCAAGCACTGTTGAAAATACTTGGAAGTCAGAAGAACAGGAAGAAGAAAGTATTCCAGAAATACATTTTGAAATAGAACAAGCATTGAAAGATATGAAAAATAATGAAATGTCAGAAGATGGAATACATTAGAAATGATGAAAGCAGCAGGAGAAATATTAACATAAGAACTAAAAAACCTATTTAATAAATCTCTAAAAGAGATACCAAACAGCTGGAACAATGCTATATGATTCTCTTGTTCAAAAAGGGCAACAAGAAAAAGATAGAAAATTACTGACCTATAAGCTTTCTGTCACAAGCACATAAATTAATCACAAAAAATAAACAGAATCAACAGATCACTAGACAAAGTCCAGCCTAATGAATAAGCTGGTTCAGAAAGGAGTTTTAGCATGACTGACTATCTGCAGATACTGATACTGTATCAAGTAAGAGAAAAATGTAGAGCAACTTAGCATTGTACTTAGGTTTTAAAAGCAATAAGAAAACATTTGATTCAGTTGAAAAAAAGCAGTCCTAATAACAATAAAGAAATATGGAATAAGCCAAAAATATATACAGCTAATAAATATATGAAAGAGCAACTGCGAGTATTCTTTAGCTGAGGATTTCAAATCAATAAAGGATATATACCAAGATGCTATCTCACCCAAATTATTCAGTGAAGTATAATGAAGTATTAGAATATGCCCTGAGTGAATTACACTGGAGAGAGAGAGAGGGATCAATATCAATGGAAAAAAGTAAATCATTTATGATATGCTATATGCTAAATAGCAAACAACAAAAGAGAACTACAAGAAATGATGAATGAATTAAATACAGTATCAAATAAAGTAGAATTATACATAAAACTACAAATATATATGACAAATTTCAATGGAAACTTGATAACAGAGCAAATAATAATAGACAATAACAAAACAGAGCAAGTACAAGAATATATATACCTAGGCAGAACTTTTACATCAGGAAAAAGAAGCATTCACAAGAAGAAACAAAGAGAAAAATTCAGCTAGGCTGAGTGACTTTTGGTAAATTGAAAATATTCCTGTGAAGTAAAATAAAACCAGAAAATAGAGCCCAACCTTTCAATGAGTGTATCATCCCAGTTATGATCCATAGGTAATAACTAGGATGAGGAAAACTGAGCACAGAATGGAGAGAGAGCTAAAAATTAGATTGAAAAATAAAGAATGACTAAATAAGAAAAGAAACAAAAAGTGTTGGACATAGGGGAAGAGATTAAAACTAAAATGGAGGTGGACAGGACATATTACATGGATGAAAAGTAATAGATGGACAAAAACAATCACCCAGTGGCATCCATATAAAGGATGCTAGGACAACCAGAGCAGATCAAAAGGACAACCTAGTGGAGATGGCAGGAGAATGCTGGAATAGGGAAGTCTCACTCCATTTGTTTCCATCTTTCAACAGAGAAAGATGGAAACAAATGAGGGAGGTCTATAACCATAAATGGTTCTAAAATGGGCTTAGAAGATACAGAACTGAGTTAGGGAGAAAAAAAAAAAAAATATATATATATATATATATATATATATATATATATATATCCTCCATAGCTCAGTCAGCATGGAAGAAGCACTTGGGTCGGAAAGACCTAGTTCGATTCCGTCAGTGACATGAGGAACCTTTATCTCATCTCTTTCAATTAAAGGTGAATTAATTAGTCACATACGGAGGTAGTGGGTTTTTTCTCCTGGTAACTCATGTTTTCATCCCTCAATTATTAGTGTTTACCGATCCCATAAACACTAATACTATGGCAAGGAAAGCAACAGGAAACCACCTTGCTCATAATCATCACCCAGTACAGTAGCATATGGCTACCCCCCACCACACACACACACACCAGCCGTATGCCTGAGGGATAGGATATATATCCCACCCGTAAACTTGGGTTTTTGACAAAAAACCGAGTCAAACCGGCCATGTGAACACATATACAGACATAAGACACTCCTGTGTTAAGGATTAACAAACCTATTTCATAGGATTTCAGTTTTGAATGTCAACATGGCGAAGTGTAGGTATACACGTGAACGTAAATTAGGACACACACACACACACACATGAATGAAATTACACAAGGCAATTATGATTCATCATCAAGTCTTTCAGTGTCTACTGGCACATAAGGCTGCAAGGCAATTATGATTAGAGTACAGGTAACCCTTGTATAACGTGGTACTTATAAAACGTGGTATTTATACAATGCAGTTTCAGTATAATGCGATCTACAGATTGTGGTAACCCTTTATCCTTTCATATTTTTCATCGTGAGACATAAAAATCAAATTTTATCTTCCTTAAATTTGCGTCTGCCCATCATGCATGTAGTTATAAGTAGCAAATTTATATTAAGGAAAATACCCTTCAGCACACATGTATGTCAATTGTTTACCGTATAAAGTGGTTATTGTTCAAAATTGTTTTCGTTTTATTTTTTTTGCCAGGAAAGCACATTAAAAATCATAAGTGTGTTAATCTCAAGCTGAGCACTTTATTTTCTGATGAGTTACATGCAATATGCTTTCTTTCTTTCTTTTTTTTTTTTTTTTGTAAAAAAAATTATTTTTATAGTAACAGCCACTTAGAAGGCTTTTGCGGTATGGTTGAAAATGAAATTAGTGAATTCATTGATGGGGAAACAGATTTAAATGAGGAACTGGTACAATTAATAGATGACATTGAACCAAATGGCAGGAAAGTTCTGCTGAAGATTCTGATTGTGATGAGTCCGTTAAAGAATTCAGTTTAAAGAAATTAGCAGAAAGATTGGACTTGACAAGAAAGTTAGGAAGTTATTTTATGGATAATGATCCCTCAGTGCTTAAGGGTCAAAGCTGTATAACTGAGAGGAGACCTCCACACTGCCTTTAAATGAGGAGAACCGACCAGGGCTTCTGACCTAATGTTCAACCCTCCCCTTCTCGTGGTGCACCTTGTTGGGTATCTACTTGAATACTGAACGAACCAGGATGGGCTGGCAATATGGGATTTAGCCAACCAAACTGTATTCTTATTGGTTAAACCAAAATAAAAAAATGATGGTACAACATGACAAAATATCATGCCGGCTGGGGCGTCATCCAGTTAAACAAGGCCCCGGTTGTTTTCGCCAGGGACCCAGGGCGAACAGCGAAAAGTCAGCTACTGGAACAATCTGAAAACAAACCCCAACTCAACATCACCAGAGTTAAAGATCGGTACTATCAATGTAAGAAGCCTGAATGGCAAAGAAATGGAGCTAGCTGAGGAATTAGATATGTACCAGATCGACATAATAGGGGTGACTGAAACAAAAAAGACAAAAACTGGTGAGATCTTTCTGAGCAATAAATACAAAATGTTATATTCCGGCAATGACAATCAAGGAAAAGAAGGAGTAGCCATAGTATTCAACACAAAATACGAGGCTAATCTTCTTGAATGGAAGTCAGTCTCAAGTAAAGTAATGTGGGCAAATATGAGAATGGGGAACTGGACAATGAGACTTATTTGTGAAGGTTCTACTAAGGTAGAAGTGGAGGAATTTTTTGATACTTTTAGAAAAAGCAACTGAACACAATGAAAAAAGAAAAGTTGGTCCTTATTGGGGATCTAAATAGCAGAGTAGGAAGTGATTGTGACACATACAAATATTTTTTTGGGAAAATTTGGAGAAAAGAGCAAAGCGAATAATAGTGGCAAATACCTGTTGGATTTCTGCTCAGGACATGGACTGGTTATTAATAACACCATGTTCCAACATAAAAATGTGCACAAATTCACATGGAGAGAAGAGGCAAGGAATAAGAAAAGTCTCATTGACTATGTTATGGTTGATAGTGATGTTTTCTCCCTGGTACAGGACACCAGAGTATACAGAGGATTTGAAATTGGAAGTGATCACTATTTAGTCTTCAGAAGGATAAAATTGAATTTCATATTGAAAAGAATAACATGTAAGAAAGTTTTAAAGTGAATAAAAGTTGAACAGCTCTCAGATGTGAACTGTAGACTAAAATACACAAAGATTATCGAAGAAAAAAATGAAAGAGTTTGAGAACAGGAACCAAACCTTGGAGATTCAGTGGCAAACACCTTGAAGAAAACCCTGATTGATTCAGTCAGAGAGGCATGGTGAGGTTATATGCAAGGATATAAAAATCAGAACTCCCTCGTGGACACAGGAAGTTAAAGAGGCAGCGAAAGAAAAGAAAGAAGCATATCAAAAGTTCCTGTCAAATAAGTCAGCTTGTGCTCTTAGAAAATACAGAGACAAATGCAAGAATGTTAAACACTGTGTAAAACTAGCTAAACAAAAGTCATGGGAGGACTTTGGCAAGAACATAGAAAATAAATATCAAGAAGGTGGCAAAATATTCTGGAGGTTGTTGAAGAAGCTTAGGAATGGAGGAAAGAGTGCTGTAAAAGGAGTTAGAGATGATAAAGGTGACATGAAAATGGGAGAAAAAGATATCCTTGAAGTATGGAGTAATTACTTTGAAAAACTGCTAAATGAAACAAGCAGTGATGACAGCACAGTGGTAAAAAACACTGACCAGGCATGTAGTCAGGAATACATATCCATACTTGAAGTAGAAAAAGCCATCAAAGGCTTGAAATGTGGAAAGGCAGCAGGAGTAGATGATATTCGACCAGAAATGCTGAAGTATGGTGGTATAAGAGTCTTACAGTGACTGCACTGCACAGTTCAGAAAGCCTGGACAGAGGGACAAATTCCTGATGATTGGAGTACAGCTCTAATAGTACCCATATATAAAAAGGGAAATAAAACTGAATGTGAGAATTACATAGGTATTTCCCTACTGAGTGTTCCTGGCAAGATCTATGCAAGTACACTTGAGAAACAGTTAGGAAGAAAAGCTTGGTGAATAACAAGCTGGATTCAGGCCAAATAGAGGCTGTCAGGATCAGTTCTTCACTTTACGACAAATAGTTGAGAAAGCATGGGAATATAACAAAGATCTGTGTTTAAGTTTTGTCGATCTTGAAAAGGCATATGACAAGGTGCCAAGAGAGAAGCTATTCAATATGCTACAGTTGTATAGTGTCGATGGGACATTATATCAAGCAATACTTAGTCTTTATTTGAGTTGTAAGTCAGCAATTAGAATTGAAGTAAGTACAGGAAGATGGTTTAATGTTAAATCTGGTGTGAGACAAGAATGTACATTATCCCCTCTGTTATTCATTATCTATATGGATCACATTATGAAGGAAAGTGGTATTAAATATAACAGAATTGGAGATGTTAATGTCAGCTCTTTGCTTTATGCAGACGATGTTATACTTCTGAATAAATCCGCTATAAGTTTGCAAGATTACCTGATTAAATTGAATAACTGTTGTAATAGATATGGTATGAAGGTCAGCATTAAAAAGACAAAGACAATGAAAATAGGTAGAATTGTTGAAAATGTCAACTGTTTTCTGAATAGAGAACCTGTGGAACAAGTGAAACATTTCAGTTACTTAGGCACTATTTTTAGTGAAGATAGTAAATTAAATATAGAAATAGACAACAGAATCAGCAAAGCTGGTATGGTGGGAAGTCAAATGAATAAATTCATATGGAATAAGAGAGAAATTAGTCGGAACACTAAATTAGCTGTATACAAGACAGAGTTCAAACCAGTTTTAACTTATGGATCTGAGAGTTGGGTCAGAAGTAAAACACTTGACCAAAGACTAGAGACCACAGATATGAGAGTCCTGAGAAAGATTATAGGCATGAACAGATGGCATCAATGGCAATATCATATTAAAAACAAGGATATTAGGAAAGAACTTGACATTGTCAAGTTCTTGACGGATGCTGTGACAGTGAATGAGTTTAAGGCAAGATATGATAGATACTGTATGAATGTCAAATAGTTGTCATGAATATGATTTGGGGCCTCCCTCGATGAGTCTAATGACTCCCTGGAGTTGCCCGTAATAATAGTAATAATAATAATAATTGTCAACATCCAGGAATGCATTAGCAGAGCTAATCTCAGGTGGTATGGTCATTTAAACAGAATGGACGAAGAAAGATTAGCAAAACAAGTGTTCTCTGCCAGGAAAACGTCCCAGAGGAAAACCAAGATGTAGGTGGATTGATATGGTACAAAGTGTCTTAGACAATAGAAATATAAGATCTGATAATGTTGGAGTCTTGACAAGTAACAGACTGATTTGGAGGAAAATTGTATATAGAAAGTTAATAATGATGTAATTTTTTTCATGTAGTACTATTATATCCTGTACACCCCCCTCGAGGGTACATGGCAGGAATATGATGATGATCCCTCAATGGAGCGCTCCGGAAAATTCACGAGACAATTCGATATTTGTTTAGTTCCATTTTATGAACTTAATAAAAAATTGTAGCATAGTGGTAAGCAACATCTTATTACTGACTTCTTGATAACTAAACCAGCCAAAGTATGAAATGAGAATTATACAAATGATGCCCAAGAGATTTCAAGTGATGATGACGTCCGGCCACTCGTAATTAAAGAACATCTATAAAATGTTAGTTTTGAAGACAGTGATCACGATTAAAAGATGCACTTTATTTCATTTTGCCTAAAACATTTATGCATTATGTGCAATGAAGTTTATGTACAATTTGTAATTCTATACGATGTTTTTGTTTCATAGTTTATATGTACAGGGTGCCCCAAAATTCATGCAAGAAGTAATTTTGATAAATAACACAGGTTTTTAATTAAAAATTGTAATTTCTTATTGATTCATAAAGTATACAGTATAGGGTTATGCATGGAATAGCATATATCGGGTAAATGGCCTCCACGGCTTTGCTGGCACATATGCACTCTTCTGTCGAAATTTTCCATGACCGTTTTGCATAAATGTGGCTGATTTTCGTTGATACAGTGCTCAATTTCCTCCTTCAAGGTGTGGGTGGTCATGGGCTTGTTGGCATAAACCTTAGACTTCAAAAAACCCCAAAGAAAAAAATTCAACGGCGTTAAGTCACACGATCTGGGCGGCTAATTCTGATCCAAAACGGGAAATTACACGACCAGGAAATGACTCATGCAGTAATTGAATTGTTTCTCGGGCTGTATTGCATGTGGCACCGTCTTGTTGAAACCACATGTCGTCCACATCCATATCTTGCAATTTAGGCACAAAAAACTGGATTATCATGTCGCAATAGCGAGCACCATTAACTGTTATTGCCTTACCAGCCGCATTTTCGAAGAAGAATGGACCAATGATCCTTCCAGCACAAACAGTGACACGTTGTGGATGCATTTGTTTCTCAACAATCACTCCTGGATTTTCTGAACTCCAAATGCGACAATATTGTCGATTAACGAAGCCATCAAGATGAAAATGAGCCTCATCACTGAAGATGATTTTGTTCGAAAAATAAGCATCCACTTGTTGTTCCATAATCCATTCAACGAACTCTCTTCGCTGTGTGTGTGGTCAGTAGGCTTCGGTTCTTGAGTCAATTGAACTTTGTAAGCATAAAGATGCAAATCTTTCGTGAGAATACGCTATAGAGAGCTTCTCGAAATGCCTAATTCAAGACCACGGTGCCGAATTGATGTTCCTGGACTCTCGGCAACACTCTCACGAACTGCTTCGATGTTTTCTGTTGAACGACTTGTTGAAGGACGGCCAGTGTATAAGATCACTAATTGATCTAGTTTCCTTGAATTTTTTAATTAATCTTTTCACAGTTGATGAAGTTAAATCACTATTCCGACCATATTTTGTACGAAAATTGCGAACTGTAGCTGCCAAACCTTCATTATTTTTAAAATATTGCTCAACAATGAAAATGCTCTCCATTTTTAATAACCCTGAACTATCAGCTGTCACACTGTCTTTTTTTTCTCGTTGGCAACACTTTACCGCAGAAATGGCGCTAAATTTAAATCTTGCCTGAATTTTGGGACACCCTGTATATGTCATTGCTGTTTATACAATTTTAAAAAATAAAATAAAATAAAAAGATTTCGAAACATCTTGCATAACGCGATTTATATAACGCAGCATTTCTATGGAACCTAACATCTGCGTTATACGAGGGTTACCTGTACTGTAATTTCAAACCCTGGAAGAAAGTCCTTTAACCTCCAAGTACCTTCCTGTCTGCTATATTCTAGGAAGCTCTTCACTGAATTACAGATATTATATTGATAGGAGATAATGATAGGAGGCATGCTTGGAAGTGTGTGTTTATGTTATCGGCTGGTATGATGCTTTGATCAAACACATGACAGACAACATTAAACAATAAAAATATGTTGCTTCAAATAATCATCTCAGTATTATACACTTATAATCAGTAGTTTTCAATTTAACACTAAATTGTTTACATGAATTACCTTGGAAGTAATTATGCTTGGAAGTGTGTGTTTATGTTATCGGCTGGTATGATGCTTTGATGTGCTCTTAGTTTGTATACAGTTATAATCATAAGTTTTAAATTGTTTACATGAATTACCAGCTTTGTATTTAAAGTTCATTGAATATGAATTGTTTTACGCGAGTGTGCAAGCAGCTAAGCCTAACTTCTACCAAGGCCAAGTCTAACTGTTTTTCTGTAGGAGCATCGTTTAGTATGGTAGGTGTGTGCATATGTTATATGTACCTGCTATCGGAATTTTGTCAATATAGTTGAGGAATCCTTATTTAAGCATTATACCGAACTTGCAGAGTTAGATATTGGAGTTGAAGTTGTATATGGAGGTGAAGGTGTACATACCAGTGTATTGTCCCTATGGCAGTATTTGTAGATTCTCAGTTAGATGTTTCTCTGAAGTATGTGTTTATATTTTTGTGCGAGTTATTTTTATTTGGTATAACTGGTTTGTATTTGACATCAGATTGTATGAGTATAGAATCTTTGCCGTTAGGCCTAATGTTACTATTGTGGTAGTGATGTTATTAAACCTAATATTGCTATTGTGATCGCATGGTAGTTAAGCCTAATCTTGTCATTCTCTGAGCATGCGTACTTGGTGCTAAATTGAAAACTACTGATTATAAGTGTATAATACTGAGATGATTATTTGAAGCAACATATTTTTATTGTTTATGTTGTCTGTCATGTGTTTGATCAAAGCATCGCACCAGCCGATAACATAAACACACACTTCCAAGCATAATTACTTCCAAGGTAATTCATGTAAACAATTTAAAACTTATGATTATAACTGTATACAAACTAAGAGCACATCAAAGCATCATACCAGCCGATAACATAAACACACACACACTTAACTACTTAAAAAACTGCAATTCCTGCAGTTTTTTAAGTAGTTAAGGGCATGGTACTTTAAAGAATCCTAATATGAATTTATTATTTTAATGCTAGTTCAGAACCCAATATGATAACAAGATCACAGAAAATTTGCTTGAAAGAGCACAATCACAAAGATAATATATTAAGTGCTTTTGATAAATTACTTGCTAGTGAAAGTTTGGTGGATGTAACATTATCATGTGAGGGAATGACCCTTGAAGCTCACAAAGTAGTTGCATCTGCAAGCAGCTGTGTTCTATAAAGTGTGTTTTAAGAGAACTCAAGTAATCATCCTGTTGTGACATTAAGTGATATAAACTTTAATGACTTAAGGTTGATGGTCCGATATATGCACCATGGAGAAATTAATATTTCACAGGATATGCTTCCATCATTGTTAAAAGCTGCAGAGTTGCTAAAAATGAAGGATTTTTTGGAAGTTGCTAATAAGCACTATGATTCTGTGGAAGGCACGCAGCAGGAAGCTTCAGGTAATGCATGTCAAGAAGCAGGGAAACCAAGCATACATAGTCATATTGTGTCCGGCCAAAGAAAACGGCATTCAAAGAAGGAAACACAGATAAGTAAGAGTCAACAAGGGAAATCGTCAAAACGTCCTATGATGGACTTAGATCTGAACGTCACGAGTCAAATGGTCAAAAAGTCTGATATAGGTAATGTAAGGTAGCCGTTGTCAGAGATTAAACATCTTGAAACGATGGTTTCTATCCAACGTAATAACGAAGTGAATGAAGTGAAAGTGGATGTGCAGAATCAGAGAAACTAGAGCTATTGGGGTGGGGGGGGGGATATGCAGATATCAGGGAGGCAGTTGAGTGTAAGAATGTGTATAATATGCCTGAGCTGGTACAAAGGACAACAAATCAGAATGGGAAAGTTAGTATAAGGCATCACGATAGGGGTGGGACTAACAGGCTTCTGCACTTCATGTATACTAAAGCCAAGAATATTGTTTTGGCATTAGAATATTGTCACTAATACCAATAACCTGGCCACAGGTTATTGGTATTAGTGAGACATGGCAGACAGAAGATGATATAGCTAGTGGGATAGAATGTGAAGGGTATATTGTGTTTAGGAAGGACAGAGAGAAAAGAATGGGGGGAGGAGTGTTATTGATGATAGCTGATGAACTACAGCCAAAGAGAATTGAAGTTGAACTGCAGGATAGTGAAGAAAGCACATTTGAGGCTATTTGGTGAGAGATTGAGACTAGTGGAATAAAATATACATTTGGGTGCTGCTATAGACCAGGTGATGGAATAGATGGTGGAGATAGTATGCATAGACAAATAGACACAATGAGTGCAAGGAGGGTAATTATTATAGGGGATTTCAACTATGGTAACATTGATTGGAAGGAGGAGAGGACACATGGGAGAAAGGAATTGGATTTTATGCGGTTATTAAGGGATAACTACCTGAGACAGCATGTAATGCAATATACTAGTGGTTCGGGAGTGCGTGACCTAGTAATTGTATCTGAGAATTTGACTAATGAATATGACCATGTTGCCACCAATTGGTGAGAGTAATCATAATGTCTTGACCTGGGAGGTGGCTAAATGTGTGAAATTTTCAATTAAGAAAGGGTACATGTGAAATTACAGGGCTGGTAAGTATAACAAGCTTAGGAGATTGTTTGGTTCAGTGCCATGGCATGAACAACTGCAAGGGCTGGAGGTTGATAGCCTCAAATGTGCTTTCTTCACTATCCTGCAGTTCAACTTTAATTCACCTTGGCTGTAGTTCATCAGCTATCATCAATAACACTCCCCCCCCCATTCTTTTCTCTCTGTCCTTCCTAAACACAATATACCCTTCACATTCTATCCCACTAGCTATATCATCTTCTGTCTGCTATGTCTCACTAATGCCAATAACCTGTGGCCAGGAAGAGCCAAACAAGGCCAAAACCTCTTTCTTCTTGTTCTTAATATTCTTGGCATGGTAAGCGGTAAAGGAGCATTTGAAGGAGGTAATGGCTGATTGTATACCTAGAGTCTGGATAGTAAATCAAGTAGGGGTTAAATGGATGAATAACACCATTCAACTTGAGCTGCAAAAAAAGAAACAACTGTGGAGGGAATTTAAGAAGAAAGGTGACCTGCAGGCCCATGAACAGTATAAAGCTAAAGAGAATCCCAAACAGTTTTTTCGATATTTTGCAAGTAAAAGAAAAATGTATATGGCAAATGATTTTAAGGAATGCTGATGGTAGGGAGGTAACTAAATCAGTTGATATGGAATTACTGAGTGAGCACTTTGCAAGAGTATATCCAGGTGGTGATATTGCAGGAATGAAGGAACTAATAGCTTATATGAGAATTGAGATGAATGAAATGGAGGTGAATAGTATATTACAAAACCTTAATGTGAATACGCATGTGGGACTGGATGGTATACCAGCTCAGGTCTTACGTGAAGCAGCTATAGAATTGTCAGTGCCCTTGACCATTTTGTTTAATTTGAGTCTCAGGTGTGGGTTAGTCCCGAGGGTTAGTCTCCTAAGCTTGTTATTCCTACCAGCCTGTTAATTCCACATGTACCCTTTCTTAATTGAAAATTTAACACATTTAGCCACCTCCCAGATCAAGACATTATGATCACTCTCACCAATTGGTGGCAACATGGTCATATTCATTAGTCAAATTCTCAGATGCAATTACTAGGGAAAGAGGGGAAAATATTTCCAATGCATAAAGGAGGTTCCAAGACCTCTGTTGCAAATTACCGACCGATCAGCAAATCAGGAGTCATTGTCAAGGTTTTGGAGAAAGTAGTCAAGAGAAAAATACAGGAATGGATAGATGAAAATGGACTACTGTTTTGGGGGACAGCACTGTTTTGTGAAGGGTAGATCATGCCTCACTAACTTGCTTACGTTTTATAACACAGTGATGGCTGAACTGGATAAAGGTAATGGTATACAGTGATACTGCTGGACCTAAGGCCTTTGACAGGATACCACATGGGATTCTAATCAGTAAAATGCAGCATATCGGGATGGATATAGGGTTGATGAGATGGATAGGAGGGTGGTTGACAGAGAGATATCAGAGAGTGGTTTATTCAGGAGTTGAGTCCACAAGACGGCCTGTGACTAGTGGTGTGTCACAAGGATCTGTTCATGGACCACTGCTGTTTAATTTGTTCATTAATGATATAGGTAAGGATCTGAGAGGAACAGTTCATTTGTTTGCAGGTGATGCAAAATTGGGTAGGGAAATGGTGAATGCAGATGATGTCAAAATTTTGCAGGATGATTTGGATAGATTGGAGGTCTGGGCTAAAGAGAATGGATGTCAATTTAATGTGGCAAAATGTAAAGTTATACATTTAGGGATGAAAAGATTAGTAGCAGTTACCACATTGGTGGAACTGTACTCCAGGAGATTGAAGAGGCCAGGGATTTGGGAGTGTTGGTGGATAGGGAGTTGAAGTTTAGGGGCACATCGCAAAAGTGGCTAAATCAGCTCATCAAATCACTTGGTTACTGAAAAATACTTTGACGAGCAGAGACAAGCAAGTTATTGCTCCTCTGCATCAAGCCTTGATAGACTCCATATAGACTACTGTGCCCAGATCTGGGTGCCAGGGTTTCTTCGTGATGGGGAGAAGGTGAAGAGGATCCAGAGACGAGTTACCATGATGATAGTAGATCTATGGAATGAACCTTATGAGAACAGGTTGAAGATCTGTGGGTTGCAGAAATTGGTTGATAGGCGGAAAAGGGGTGACATGATTGAGACATTCAAATTACTGAAGGGTTTCTATAAGATTAATTCAGAGGATATTTTTCAAAACAAAACTGGTGATGGGAGGACTAGGGGCCATCTATGGAAACTGGGAAAGAGTGTGGTTAGGAAGGGTGTTAGAACTAGGTTTTTTACTTGGAGAGTGGCGAATGAGTGGAATAAGTTGCCAGTCTGTTGTGGGTGCCATGACTGTGAATGAGTTCAAGACAAAGTATGATAGATACTGTGTGGATGTTGAGTAGTTGTTTAGGGCCTCCCTCGATGAGTCTAAGGAGTCCTTGGAGTTATTATTATACCATTGGCAAATATTAAATTTTGCATCGTAAACGTATTATAAAACGTAATTAACTAGAAGATCCTCTTAATAACTGCAATGGCATTAACAATATCGAACATAAAATCGAACATTACAAACATAAAAGTTTTTCTCCCTTATTTACGAAAAAAATACATGGACTCATTTGCGTTATCCCTTTACACCCCTCCAATGTAATTAGTTTACTGATGGTAATGTGCGAGCGTGAAAACAACAAAATATGGTAAATATGTATCAAACCTACCCATTCCAGAAGGGCTACACCTTTTTGGGAGGATAACATTTGGCGTCCTCCAAAATGAAACAAATTAAACTTCTCTAAATTTCAAAACACAAGATGACATAAATAAGACAACATACATAACACATTACTGATACCAACGAAAAATTTAAAACGCCCGCGAAACAACTGCCATCTCTCGGCAAAGAATTCACTGCCTTTATATCGTCAATACAGTATAATTACATAAGGTATTTGAATAACTATATTAGTGGAACTTTTTAAGGATATTTCAGGTTCATTTAAAATTCAAGATGTAAAAGCACGATAATTTTTGAGATTGTGTCAAATTCGGAAGTGATTGATGAAAGTGACAAATGTGCAGATAACTCCCTATGCAGAATAGGGGGCATTTGAAGATTCGACGTTACAAAAATCGGTTGATAGGCTAAAAACAGACTGATACCGGTATATGATTTTTTTACTGTACGAAATTAAAAAAAAAAACAAAAAAACTCGTTATAAGAATGATGCAGACGAAATTTTTTAATTCATGACAAGAAGGAAGAAAATAAGGGGACGATCATCTCTGGAAGTTGTTCAAGAGTTGGTAAGAGAGTACAGGAGGACTAGATTGTTTTGCTTGAAGAGTTTAAAGAAAGAAACAGCTTAAAGATCACTTTAAAGAAAGCAGCGATAATTTCAATGTCAATAAATATTTTTTTGTGTGGACATTTTGCAAAAAGTCTTGAGAATCTATGGAGATGCTCGTTTAATAAATAGTAATAACAATAATAATCTTGAAAGATCGAAAAATTTCTTATCGCGATAATGGATCTCACATAGTACTGAGTGCAGTAAGACTGTGTGAGTACTGTTAAAACAATGTAACAGCTATATTTAATATGAAAGTGAAGAATAAAGGTCGGTCGATTTGTAGAGCCTCTGCTACTAATGGATCACAAAAAGTTAAGCAAGTTTGAGCGCGGTTAGTAGGTAGAATAAAAAATACAAGAATGGGTGAAATATATAGAACTCTTTACTGATAACAGACAGAACCCAGAAAATACTTATGAACATATGGAAGGTACATGCGTTCTAAAATCAGAGGCGGAATGTGCATTAAACTCAACTAAAAATGGTAAAGCCCTAAGACCAGATAAAATACCAGCAGAAATGGTAAAGTTATTAGAAGGTGATAACATTAACATATTAGTAAAGCTATTTAATAAGATCTACGATACAGGCATAATCATCCAAGTCTGGTTACAGTCGACCTTCATCATGCTACCTAAAAAAGTAAATGCGAAAACTTGTAATGATTATAGAATGATCAGCCTAATGAGTCATGTTCTCAAAATGTTTCTGAAAATAATTCAAAAAAGAATATACAGAAAATGTGAAGACACTATCAGTGATACCCAATTCGGCTTTAGAAACGGCATGGGGACAAGAGAGGCCCTTTTCTGTTCTCAGATCTTATTTCAAAAATGTATTGACCAAAACAAGGTAATATTCATTTGCTTCATCGACTCCGAGAAAGCATTTGACAAAGTCCAACATGCTAAAATGATTGTACTATTAAAAAGAATTGGATTAGATGGTAAAGACATCAGGATCATTGAAAACTTACATTAGAACCAAAAGGAATCTGTTCAAGTTGATGACATTATTACAGACTCCATTAACATCAAACGAGGAGTAAGGCAAGGATGTGTGCTGTCACCTCTTCTTTTTAACATCTACTCAGAAGCCATATTTCAAAAAGTCTTGGAAGGAAGGGATTAGTGTAAATGGTGAAATCATCAGTAACATCCGATATGCCGATGATACAGCTCTTCTGGCTGACAATATTCAGGATCTTCAAAATCTTTTGGAACTAATAAATGCAGAGAGTGAAAAAATGGGATTAAAAATAAATATCACCAAAACTAAATTCATGGTCATAAGTAAGAAACCAATTCTTAATTTAGCACTTTCTTTAAATTGGAAACAAATAGAAAGAGTGGCAAAGTTTAAATATCTCGGGTGGTGGTTAAATGAAGATTGCAATCCAGAAATGGAAATAAAAGTTAGAATTGAAATGGCAAGAAAAATTTTTCTCTTGATGAAATCAACACTGTGTAACCGCAGTTTAAACTTAGAACTTAGAGTATGCATGGTTAAATGCTATGTATGGTCTGTACTGCTGTACAGTGCAAAAACTTGGACCTCGAAGAAAACATCAATAAAAAGACTTGAAGCCTTTGAGATGTGGTTATACAGAAGAATGTTAAAAATCCCATGGACAGCAAAAACATCCAATCAGGAAGTACTGGAACAAATGGGGAAATCAAGTGAACTTTTAGATATCATAAAAAGAAGGAAAACTGCATATCTTGGTCACCTACTTCCTAATGAAAAATATAAGATACTTCAGTTGATTATAAAAGGGAAGATAAATGGAAGAAGAGGACAAGGAAGATGAAGAAAATCTTGGCTGGCAGATATCAGACAGTGGACTGGTATGAACTCTGAGAGACTGCTCAGAATAGCTGAGAATCGCTCAAAATTTGCCAAGGTGGTCGCCGACCTCCGATAGGAGATGGCACTCAAAGAAGAAGAAGAAGAAGTAGGTAGAAGGGGTTCAATCGTTCGATGCTGTTGGTACACTCTCCCTTTATGAGTCTTTGGACTCCCTGAAGGTGTTGTCACATAATAATAATAATAAGAAGAAGAAGAAGAAGAATGTTTTCCGAATGCGAAGATAAAGGATGTTAGTGAAGCTTTAAGTGTGCAGAAGAAAGAAGCGAAAGTTAATTGTTTGGCTGGAACAAATGATTTGAAAGCTGGGAAATATTCATTGAGAGAAGATGTAAAACAGTTGTTAAAATAAGCAACAATGAAGAGTAAGAATGTGAAGATTATCACTTTTCTGTCTCGGTCTAATAGGAGAGAATTAAGAAGAGCCATGATTGCCATTGCGTCAATGAGAAGACTGTACTGGAGGAATGGTATGCAGTTTATAAATTGGTGAAGTGAATTTGATGCACGTATGGACAAGTATGTGCCTGACGAATTACAATTATATGGCGATGGGATTAGGTGCTTGGAGAAAGTATTGCTCATTGAGACATTGGAAGCTCGAACCCAGACAATATTAGTGGGGAGGCAATCCAGCATGTGTCAGGCCACCTCTTGGATAGAAAAATATTCGTGCGAATTATTGTAAGGAACTGGATGTAGTTTCCCATGTTTCGAATCTGAATGGGCAGGTAATGACATTGTTTAAGGGTAATCATGTGCCCAAGGAATTGTTGGAGTACATGTACGAATGCCCGAACAATCAGAAAGAAAGGAGAGAAATTTGAGGCATTAGTTAGATCAACTATGCCAAAAATTATTGGCAATACTGAGACTTAGTTGTAAGAGAATGGTGTAGTTAGAGAGAGAGAGAGAGAGAGAGAGAGAGAGAGAGAGAGAGAGAGAGAGAGAGAGAGAGAGAATGTAATAGCTACTGAATTTTCAGAGAAGATAGAGGAAATATGACAGGAGAAGGAATGTTATTAATGATAGCTGAAGAACTTCAACCAACAAAAATAGAAGTTAAGGAAGATCGTAGATCTGATAGAAATGATACATTTGAGGCTGTCTGGTGTGAGATACAAGCCAATAGGACAAAATATATTGTTGATTGCTGTTTTAGACCTGGGGGTTCAGAAGAAGATGTGACAAAATGCCTCATCAGATTAGTACAATGAGTGCAATCTGAACAATTAGCATGAGAAACGTCAAGTATTGTAATACAGATCGGAAGGTGGGAAGGAGCATAGTTACTAAGGAATAGTTACCTGACTCAATGTGGTGCTAAGAACCAGTAATTTGGAAGTGTTTGATTTGTTAATAGCATCAGAAAATTTCTCTCAAACTACTGCAGCAACTCTACCTCCGATCAGGAAAAGGTTATGTGTCAAATGTTGAGAATTCTCCGATTGAAGGTGCTCAACATATGGAAATTTCGGTCAAGAAATGGTTTATGAGGAAATACAATGCTGTCAATTATTATGTACGTTAAAGATTATCGCAGAAAATTTTAAGGTGGATATTCCATCGTTTTTACTTTAAATTTTCAACATTTCGACCTTCATATTAAGGACATCTGCGGCACATATGTGCACGCACGCAGAGAGAGAGAGAGAGAGAGAACAGAGACTACATTACAGTCACAGTTATAGTCTTTATAATTCATCAAAATGAATGCTGATCATCATATAACATTAAAGAAAATGATACTATTAATTTTGATGCCACAAATCTGCTAGGCATGGGGAAATTAGAATACGTAAATGCACATAAAGTCATGTTAATCTTGGAGATTGCTTATTTTACAAATGTGCTCTTTATACGTGAAAGGTTTATCAGGAATTTGTAAGCAGCAAAGAAGGAATAAGACTAATAATAAATTGCTGGTGTTTACTTTAATTTATGCCTGAATATTCACGTCCAAATTGAGAACCAACTCTTTATATTATATAGTTATATTTTACCAGATTAGTTTTTGGTCAAGTTACTTTGTTGCTCATGCTCTTTGAAAGACTTCTTTTAAAGATTATTTTTCTACCATTTTCTGAAATGATGGGCCTCCTCTTCACTTAATATACACTTTATTTTTTGTGTGTGTTTTTGAACAAGTTCTGTTCGTATACACTACTTTGAAATTTCTGCAATCTTGCCAGATGCTTAGAATAAATATACTATAAATAAATAAAAAAAAAGTATTCCTCCTCCCCTGCAGTTGAAGTTGAAAAACTCAGGTACAAATGTTATATATTATTTTTAAAAAAAACTTCTTAAAGGTTTAGTAACCAAATATGAAATAATACTGACGGCATTTTTGTGACTAGGGCCATTGCACATTTTTGGTTCTTTTTAAGACAATCCTATTCACAAAAGGTTCGTAATGCACAGTGCATTTATTCCCAATGCTTTTTGGGGGGATGGTACACAAAAGTACAGTATACCATTACCTTTATTAACAGTGGCACATGACGTACGGATGTGGTGTCATGTTTCTTTTCTATTTTGCCAGCTAGCAGAGAATGCATACTGGCACCTTTTGTCTAAAAAAAAAAGTGCTCCTTGTTATCATACACAAAGCAAAGTTTTGTGAAGTTATCGAATGATACAAAAGTAAGAACTATATGATAATTTTGTGGAGTACTTAAGCTTCCTGCAACTAGGAACTCGTACAGAAAATTCCTGTTTAGTAAGTAAGTAAACAATCTTCAGTAAAACAGATAAAAAGTTATCTGTAAAAGTAGGATCTAAACAATGCCACAGATGCTGAGGATTTTGGAAAGAATACAGCAGATAAATACCATGAATATGCAAAATGCTCTGGAAACTATTAAGAAAACAAGAGATGCTCAGGGGCCATAGCTAATAACTGAGAAGGGACCCAAATAACTTTTTAAGGAACAAAGAACAACCAACCAGGGCTTTGACATAATGAATAATCTTTAAAGGTAACTGTGGCATGATTGTGACAAATAAATTACACGATAACCGCAGTAATTAACTTTAATGAAATGAAAATGTAATTTTTACTGAAAACAACAGAACATCACCAGTGCGCAGCAACAAGCAAATCAAAGAAACTGGAACACAAGGCACATCCAACAGTCGGCTGTTCAACAATTAAAAACTGTTATCGCGTATTAAAATCAATATTAACAAATAATATTATTAAAAACTTACAGCCTATGTAGCTCAATGGAAGTGGGGCCTGTGTCCTCTGTGCTTGGCCGCTCGAAGCTAGATCTAGGTTCAAGTCTAGTCGCCGACTGGGGGAACCTTTTCTAAGCCTATCTTCGACCGGTTCCAGAGTTATTTAATCTCTGGCACGAGTAACCTGGATTTTCTTTTCGGAAACTCGGAATTTTCGTCCCGAAAACTCCAGAAAATCGACCGTAGAACCCACGTTATTTCAGACAATGACATATTCCGTTAGGATTAGGCACAGAGAGATGGCAGCCCTTTTTGCTGGTTACTTCATCAGTAGCCGCCTATAATTAGTGATAGACATGGGCCAGTTATCTCTGATTGGCTACCAGAGGAGATTGAACTGCCCACTCGGTCTCCAAAAATATACCCTATCTAGCATAAAGACCTCGCCTAATCCCTATTAGGGAATAAAAGGTGTTTTCTGATTTATTTTATTGCGGACTGATAAAATACTTCATCAATTGTAGCAACATTCAATTGATGTTTACATTAAATAAGAATCTCCCAAACTTTTGGGAGAGAGAGAAAGAGAATCGTTCGAATTCAGATCTGACTGATGTAAAAGGGCTTTGCAACATTCTTTGAAAAGGCATTCATGTTTAAACCTGCTTCTATGCAAAAGACGAGCTTCATCCTGCTGAATACTCTGTTTTTATTGTGAATACTTGAGGCCTGTGTAGCTTAGTGAAAGTGATGCTAGCATCCTCTGCACTAAACCACACAAAGATAGACTTATTGTTCGAGTCTAGTCCCGACTAGAGGAACTTTTTCTAATCCTTTCTTTGGCCGGTTCCCGAGTTAGTCGAACTCTGGCACGGCAAGGGCAAGTGAATTTTTTTCTCCAGGACACTTGGATGATTGTATCGTAACTCAAGAAATTCAACCGTAGAACCCACATAATTTCAGACAATAACATATCATGTTAGGGTTAGATACCAAGAGATGGCAGCACTTGTTTGCCGGTCTCTTTGTGAGTGGCTGCCTATAATTAGTGATGAACATGGGCAAGCTATCTCTGATTGGCTACCGGTGGAGATTGAACTGTCCACTCAGTCTCCAAAAGCTAGATAGGGTTTAAAGACTTCGCCTACTCCCTATAAGAAAATAAAAGGCAATGGCTTATTTTTTTATTCAACTGTTTGCCGATGATGCAAAAATAGCTGGAGAATAGTTGATAAAGGTGATGTAGATATCTTACAGGATGATCTGAATAAACTGACAGAGCAAGAAAATAAAATTGTTGTAAATTCAGTGTTGTAAATGCCCTTTGGAATGAAAAGGTTACAATCTTTGTATCATACTGATCGTATTAGTTTACAGAAAATTTATTAAGCTAGGGATATGGGAGTGATGATAGAAGGAAATATGAAATTCAGAGAACATATTGCTAGAGTTGGAAAATGGTTCAGAGGATGACTTGGATGCTGAAGAACACATTGATAAGTAAAGATTGTAAGGCTTTTATCCCTCTCTATAAGCATATAATTCGGCGAGATGTTGACTACTGTGCACAGATTTGGCCACCTGCATTTTTGAGGATCAAAATGTGGTGGAGAAGATTTCGAGTCGAGTGATCAAGCTGTTGATAGTACTGTGGACTGTTCCGAATAACGATAAGTGTTGAGGATGCGTGTGTTGCAGTATTGAACTGACAGGCAGAGGAGAGGGGATATGACAGCCACTTATAAGTTAATAAAGGGATTCTCTAAAATTGACACAGAAGAAATTTTTCAGTACATGAGGAGTAGGCGAAAAATTAAAAGGCACACTGGGAAGTTGGTTGAGTGTATTTAATAAGGGTGTGGGGACTGGTGTTTAGTGGGAGAGTGGTGAATGAGTGGAAGTGATTGCCAGAGATGGTGGTGAGCCCCTCAATAGTGAATAGTTTCATGTAGATATATGTTATTGTGTTAATGGATAGAGTGGGCATCCCGCGATGAGTCTCTTGACTACATGGAGTACCCATATAATTTAATAAAAAAGTAATTTTAAAAAAATAATAATAGCCCTGTGGAAGTCTTGGTTGCTCCCATGGCGCTATGCTGTCTGAAGAAAGTTATTCTCTGTTCAAATCTAGTCGCTGACAACAGGAACTTTCTGTAACTCTCTCTTCGACCGGCTCCGAGTTAGACGATGTCTGGCAAGTATTAGGGAGGGTTTTTTTTTTTTGAATGTTGTGCCCCATCTTCTTAAGATCAACAATAGAACTCGCACTATTTTAGAAAATATAGTGTGTTAGAGTTAGGTACCACAGGATGAGATAATGGAACTCTCCAGCTCTATTCACCGGATTTGTTTATAATTAGTGGAGAATTATTATGAGTACTTGGACTCCCTGGAGGACGTAATAATAATAATAATAATAATAATAATAATAATAATAATAATAATAATAATAATAATAATAATAATAATAATTAGTGATGGTGTTAAATAGTATTAATGCTGTGGTGGAGCGGTTTACCTATTGTATTCACCTTGCTTGTTTGCCTGTCTTGTTGAATGAAACCCCTAAGTTTTCGACAGGAAAATTCCTGCCACTTTAACTTCAGACCAGGTAACTCATCTTCATTTTAAAGTCATAATGAAGTTTCTTCACCTCATGGATGATTTCGAAGTTACACTTTTCAAACCAAAAGGCATCATCAAAGCCTATCGTAGGCTTTGATGATGATTGTATATATCAGGGGTGAACAAACTGCGGCTCACGAACCGCAGAGGCTCCCAAAGCTACTCTGTGCGCCTCCCGAGACAATATTGGTTTTCATTACCATTTTTTTAAAACTATTATATTAATAATGCATAGTAGTATAGTGTGTACAAATATTAGAATATTTTATTTAGTAAATGCTTTAAAGATAAGTAAAAAAAGGTATATTTTGAAACTTTACATATTTAGCTTTTAAACAGTACAGCCAAAATAATTTTAACGTCGATTTTATTATCGTATTTGGTTGGTAAAAAGGGTTTCGACATTTTATGGTCTGTGTCGCTCCCGCCAAAATTAGTTCCAAAAGTGACTACTATGATCGCTGCATTACCAACCGCCTCAGTTGCCTGGACTCTGCGTCAGCATTCTTCATGCAGTACATACAAGTTACGTGCTTGTGGTGGTAGCTGAACATAACTAGTAAATTTTAGTGTAGATAAGTACTTTTCTGATTAATAAATAATTAAGATTGATTTTAGTGAAAGTTATAAAACTCTTCTTTAAAATGACTGATAATTTTAAACAAGGTCATGATGTACTCTGGAACAAAACAAAAGTTGTCCTGCATTGATAAAAACTGTTTCACAAGAAAATTCAAAGAGGCAGAAAATAAAAAAAAAATAATATAAAAAAAATCAGCTAACGCCTATGCTGTTCCCGTATAGGGAGTAGGCGGGGTCGTTTACCCTATCTAACTTTTGGAGAGTGAGTGGGCAGTTCAATCTCCACTGGTAGCCAATCAGAGAGATAGCTAGCCCAAGGCTATCACTGATTCATCGGTACGCAGTGAAGAAGGCGGCAAGCTAGTGCCGCCATCCCGTGGTCTCTAACCAGAACACGATATTTTTAATGTCTGAAAATATTGTGGGTTCTAAGGTCAATTTTCTTGAGTTTACGGGACGAAAAACCCAAGTTTCCGTGAGAAACAACCCGCTAGCCCGTGCCAGAGATCGACTAACTGGGGAACCGGCCGTAAAAAGGCTTAGAAAAAGTTCCTTTAGTCGGCGAATAGATTTGGACCAACAAATCCTTTCTTCATGCGGTCAAGCACTGTAGAATGCAAACGCCACTTCTACTGAGCTACATAGGCTCTTTGTAATATACCTAACGTAATCGAATTTATTAATTACTGTAAATTCCAATTACATATTACAGTAATTGTATTGGGTATGACGACTATCATTGTAACTAACGGAATCATGCTATCTGTTGACTCTTTTTTTTTGTACGACTTTAACAAGGTACCTATTCAGACACTTGCTTTTTCCTCCTTTTGAGGATTTCACGGAAATATGAGATTTCATTGTCGTTAAACAGATTCACTGTTCGCACTGCTACAGCCTTAGACGAATAGTGCTTTTCTACAAAATTTTGCACTGTTTCCCATATTTTACCCACCTCCCTAATCTCATTTGAAGAGAGGGATGTCTCCGTTAGACGAGATCTTCTCCGTAACCTCTTGCTGTTGCTCGCGATGCAGATCCATGAGGTCGTCGGTGGTAAACTCCTGGCCGTGTTCCTCCACCAGCTCGTGAATGTCGTCCTCATTTACCTCTATTCCCATGGTCTTCCCCAATGACACAATTTCATCGACAACTGGAAGCTCCTGTTCATGAGCAAACCTCTCGACACAATCAGACCAGTTTTCTCCAAACAGAATTAAGGGTTCTCTTGGGGATCCCATCCCAGGCTTTATCGATGATCTTGACGCAGTTTACGATGTGAAATGATTTTTCGAAAACTCTTGGAGGGTAAGCTTAGTTCCTTCGATCACCTCGAAGCATCGCTGTAATAGTGCCTTGGTGTTAAGTTTTTTAAAGTTCGAAATGACCTTCTTAAAGTTCGAAATAATCCATGAACTGAAGTAATGGAGTATTGTTATGGATGAAGGAACGTGACCTTAATGAACTCGAATTCTTCCAGCAAGTCGTCCTCAAGGCCTGGAGGATGAGCAGGAGCATTATCCATGACCAGCAAGACTTCGAGTGGCAATTTTTTTATCTAAAAGGTATTTCTTCACCGCAGGACCGAAGATCTCGTTAATCCACTCAATGATCAAGATACGAGTCACCCAAACCTTGCTGTTGGACCTCCACATAACGTTTAACTGGCTCTTCTGTACCCTGCATTTCTTGAAGGGTCTTGGATTCTCAGAATGATACATGTGCAGGGGCTTGACTTTGAAATCATCGCTTGCATTACACACCGCAAGCAGGTGAGACGGCCTTTCATGGGCTTGTGACCGAGCATTGCATTTTCTTCTGCTGTAATGTAGATCCTCTTTGGCATCTTTTTTCCAAAAAAAGCCCCGTCTCATCGCAATTAAAAACTTGCTGCGGCAGGTAACAGTCGGATACCATGAGCTTTTGGAACTCGGCAACGAACGCCTCAGCTGCCTTTGCCTCCGAAGTCGCAGCCGCTCCGCGCCTCACAACACTATGAATTCCACTTCTCACTTATCAAGTTCTCGGTCACTATATCACCTTCTAGTTGCTTCTCGTTTATCCACACCAAAAGCAACTTTTCTACATTTTCCACAATACGTGGCCGTTGCTTTGATACTCTCGTGACTCCTTTAATATTGTGCAAATCGTTGACGTAGACTTCTTATAAAATCTTGCGATGGCGGCCACTTGCATACCTTGTTCGTGCTTCCCGATGATTTCTTTCTTAGCTTCTATCTCCTTCTTTTTACCTTTTCCTTTTTTAATCATCCTTTTTACCTTCTCCTTCTTTTTTTAATCATCTCCTTCTTTTTACCGCCTTCCTTTTCAACCCTTTTCTTCATTTGGGGCCATTGTCGTAGTACAGTTAATAAAGAACAGTCACTACATTTGGATACAAAATAAAAAAAATGCATTACTTTACGCATACACGTGGTCACAACGCTAGGACGAATGTTGAATATACGAATGAGGTATGCCTACTGAGATCGGGCATGCGAGACGATTACCCACAATCCCGAGCAGCTTGTGATCACGTGATGCTCGACAGATAAAGCGTATAGGTAATACTCGTATTACCTATACGCTAAAAAAATGTTTAATAAATTTCAAGTTGAATTTTATTAAACATTTTTACTCGTCTTGCAAAACTCTCGAAGACCAAGTTACTCGCAATCCAAGGTGCCACTCTACTTGGATTACTGAGTGAACATTTTGCAGAGGTGGCAATAAGTGGTGATATTACAGTCCTAGTGTGCCATTGACTGATAGGAGAATAGAGGTTAAGGAAATCGAATTCCTTAATATATTGCAGAAACTCAATGGAAACAAAATCATGAAATTAGATGGCATATCGGCTTCTGTAGAATACGCAAGGGAATTATCAGCTTCTCTGTTCAAATCTATTTAATTTGAGCCTCAGTAACGGGAAGATGCCAATGGAGTGGAAAGGGGGGACAAAATGATCCAATTGCATATAGGTGGCCCAAAGAATGAAGTATCAAATTATAGGCCAATCAGCATTTCAAGGGACAACATGTCTGCGTAGTTAGCCTAGTGGCTGTGCGCTTCGCAATCATATGCCTGGGGAAGAAGTGTCCTAGGATCTTCCTCAGCAATAGCCAAGTTAGCCAGTCTTGAGTGTGGACAGAAGGGTTTTTCCCCAGTTTTTCCTAGGGTTTTCTCATCCCTCAAAGCAGGCAAACCGACCTTGTGAACTCAACATTACGGACATAGGATACACCAGAGCGTAGGGCTGACCACCTTATCCTCTGAACGGTCTGAGGTCCGATGATTAATAAAAAAACCCTCGACACCGCAAGGTAAAAGAGGGAAAAAGGAAGATGAGATGAGACAAGGGACAACATAGTTTTGTGAAGGGTAGATGATGCCTGAATAATTTGCATACTTTTATAATCAAGTAACAATCGAGTTGAATAAGGGAAATGGCTACTTGCTGATATTGCTCGGCTTTGCACAAGTATTTGCCAAGATTTCAAGTAAAATTCTATTGCATAAATTGGAGCAGATGGGGATGAATATGAATCTGGTGATTTGGATTATAGGATGGCTGATAGATTTTTCAACATATGGCTTATGGGGGATTTGGGCCCAGGAGAAGGAAAGTGACCAGTGGTGTACCACTAGGCTCAGTACTTGGTCTGCTATTGTTTAATTTGAATATCAATGATATAGGGAATGACCTGACTAGAAACATTCAGTTGTTTGCTGACGATGCTAAATCGAGAAAAACAATAGTAAATGTAGGTAATGCAGAGATCATGCAGGAATACTTAAATAGACTAGCACAAGGAGAATGATAAATGCTGCCAATTTAATCTGGCGAAGCGTAAGGTGACGTTCTTTCGGAAGAGATGAGAAGTTGTGTAGTATATCTATGAAACTGAACTGCACCAAACTGATGAGGACAAGGACTTAGGTATGATTGCAGATAGGGAGTTGAAGTTTAGAAAGCATATTGCGAAGATGTCCCAAACAGCACATCAGTTGAAGTTTAGAAAGCATATTGCGAAGATGTCCCAAACAGCACATCAGATTTCATGTTTCTTGAAGGACACACTAACAAGTATGGATGCTACATCAAATGGCTGGTAGCTGAGTGCAAGTGATGATTGCATCTTCTGCGCTAGACCGCCCGAAGACAGATTTATAGTTCAAGTCTAGTCGCCGACTGCAGGATGGTGGTGTACCACTTTGTCTATAATAATTAAATGATTAATATGAGCCTTTCTTCGACCGGTTCCCGAGTTAGTCGATGTTTGGCATGGGTAATCGGGTTTTTTACCCGGGGAACTTCGGTTTTTCTTCCCATAAACTCAACAAAATCGACCGCAGAACCCACGTTATTTCAGACTGTAACATATCCTTTTAGGGTCCAAGAGATGGCAGCACTTGTTTGCCGGTCTCTTCATCGGTGGATAAAGAGACCGGCGAAGCTAGCTCATCCCTATAATTAGTAATAGACATGAGCTAGCTATTTCTGATTGGCGATCGGTGGAGAATGAACTGCCCATTCGTTCTCCAAAAGCTACATAGGTTTAAAGGCCTCGCGTACCCCCTATAATGGAATAAAAGACGTTAGCATATTGTTTTATTTAATGCCACATCTGGATTCCTTTTACAGATCTGTACTCCTGGAGTGCATGTTGATGAAGCCATTATAGGCCGAATCCAGAGGCGAGTTACAAAGATTGTGTCCGGTGTGTAAAATGCTCCCTGTGTAGATTGATGATCTACAGGCGTCAAACATTAGCGGATAGATGAAGAAAAGGAGACATGACAGAAGTAGTTGTGTTTAATGGAATGTTATAGGATCGACACGAAGCCTTTTTCAGTACATGACAACGAGTGAGAGAACAAGCGGTCACCAGGAAAGTATGTAAGTATGTGATTAGCAAGGGTGTTAAGACTACGGTTTTTTTTTTTTTTTTTGTGCTTGGAAGGTCGTATACCACTTTCTCTGTAATAAGATTACAGCAAACAAGAAATCTGGTAAAGAATTTCACTTTAGAGCGATGAAAAATTAAGTTATGCTGGGTGATGGCGCATACTAAAGTAGCTGGAAACGAAAAAGATGAGTAATCTAACCAAGCCGCTATTAACGAACAGCAAAAAAGAAATTACGAAAAGTACCCAAACTAAGATATAAAAACACTTGCAGAAGAGATAAGATTAAATCTTGGGGAAGAAAATAAGAAAAAAAAAAATCCTTAGCAGTAACTCATAGGAATTTGTGGCAACTATCCAAGCAGCAGACTTCAAATGAAAGTACATTCCCTCTGCCCTGATATAGCTATGTCACTAAAGGGACATAGAAATTATGTCGTTGCTTACATTAATTATATATTCTTCGACCACACAGTCTTCGACTCTGCATATATTGTCCATACATTCAAGAGTTAGTCAATCACTTGCTGTTTGACTGTTACCAGACTCCAACCTGATGCCTACAACACACACACACACACACACACACACACACACACACACACACACACACACACACACACACACACACACACACACACACACACACACACACACACACACACACACACACACACACACACACACACACACACACACACACACACACACAAAATTATGTGTATCAGATAACGCTTTTTATTCCCTTATAGGGAAAAAGCAAGGATGTTTCAGCCCAATCTAACTTCTAACTTTTGGAGACTGAAGGGACAACTTCAATCTTCAATAGTAGCCAATCAGACATAACTGGCCCATAACAGTCATTAATTTTAAGCAGTATCCCGTGAAGAAGCAACTCACAGCCAGGGCCGGCTCAGAGTTCAGTTTTTTCAGGTCTCACACCGAAGCCCCTCTCTTAGAGGGGCTCCGCACTTTGAAATTTCTAAAAAAATTTGATAATAGAATTTTTGATGTTTGAAAGATGTAATGACAAGCGAAATATTTTCGTATATAACTATATATATTCAATGTTTGTAAATTATGTTTAATAAAGTTATATGATTTTTAAATAAAAAATTTATTTTTTGCAAATATTTTGGAACCCCACTAATAACTTTTTCCCGATGTTCCCCAAAACCTCCAGCTGGCCCAGTCAGAGCGAAGCCATCACCTCGTCCATATGTTTGAAATGTTTATTTTCAAATTTTAATTTGAAAATAAACATTTCAAATAAACGAATAAACTATTTCCAAGTTTATCCCGGAAACTCGAGTTTTTCTTCGGGTTGATCTCTTACACGCTTGCTCATGCTGGAAAACCACTAACTCGGGAACCGGTCGAAGAAATGCTTAGAAAAACTTCCTCTAGTTGGAAGGAAGTTTTTTTTATTATTATTATTAAGAGCTGTTTTTTTAAAACCTCTATTAAGTCATAAGCTCCCTTGCAAATTTTGAAATTCTCTGAGTTTCAAAATTGGCAACACCCACACATTATAACACTTAACACACACACCGTGAGCTTATGGGAATACAATATTTGGTATTAGAATTGCCTTGGTATTGTATCAGTTAAACAGCACAAAATATCTCCAGGAATCCGTATGCAGTCGTTTTATTAGTGCTTCTGGTCACGGTTTCACTGGCCTGGCAGCTCTTTCGATATTTGTTATTTTGTTGGTTCTCATCTTAGGGGCCAGGCAGAAATCTTAAAAAGTCGACAACCGTACCCTCTCAAATCTTCTAAGCTCTTTCTTCAACTATTTTGAATGTGTTCTAGGGTCGTTTTTTGTAGTGTTGAAAGCATTCAGTGTTGAACGGGGACTTTTTTTTCCACGACTAACGGTTATATGAGAGAATCTCTACTCACTTATAATAAAGATCGAATAACTCCTTTTAAATCAGGTTGAACAAAAAGAGAGGGAAAATATCTACAAAGAAACATTCACACTATTATTATATTATTATAGTTCGCCCACCGTTTGTAGGCCTCTGCTTGGCGTCTTGCCAAGAATAGTCGATTTATGCTGAAGGAGAGAAAGAAATGAAGGACGTCGAATCGGTCGCCAACACACGAAATCACGTGCTTTATAGGTAAAATTTTCCAACTGTTATACAAGCAACATAGTTAACTACAATAATCATAAAAGAGAAGTTAATTTTCCGACCTGTAATAATAAACAATTCATCCCACAATACGGACTGATTACCCTATTATCGGAATGGATTCTCCTTTTTTTTTTTGACATGCGCAGAAGTGTCGAAGGAGCTCTAATCGGTGGGCGAACTATACCTTACACCTCCAACGAGTTGAAAGACTCTCCACAGGTATTGCACTCCAGACGATCTACCGTGTCCTTCTTTACGCAACGGCGTCATCCCATATCTACACGTATCGCCATCTACCGCCCACTAATATTATGTTTGAGTTTTGAACTTATTTCCTGCAGGAGATTAAACAATATATTACTAGAAATAAAATAAAATAAATGAAATATGACATTTCATAACATTTTTCATCTTTATTAAAACACCTAAAAATCCCGTTAATGATTCAACTTTTTATTATTTAATAGTTTATTTTCTTATATAGTTTATTCTTTTACATTAAGGGGCAACATGGTTTTGTCAAGGGTAGGTCTTGCCTGAGTAATTTGCTTACTTTCTATAATAAAGTAACAGTGGAGTTGGATAAAGGAAATCCTTACTCAGTGATACTGCTTGACTTTGCAAAGGCTTTTGATAGGATTCCACATGGAACTCTGTTACATAAATTAGAGCAAATGGGTTTGGATCCGAAGATGGTGCATTGGATTAAAGGATGGCTGGTGGACAGATATCAAAGAGTTGTTTACGGAGGAGCTGAGTCCAGGAAAAGGCAAGTGACTAGTGGTGTACCTCAGGGGTCAGTTCTTGGTCCTCTATTGTGTAATTTGTACATCAATGATATTGGAAATACCTTGAATGGAAATATCCACTTGTTTGCTGATGATGCAAAATTGAGAAGAGCGATAAGCAATTCAAATGATGTGGATATTTTACAGGACGATTTAAATAGGCTGACGGTATGGATTGAGGTAAATGGCTATCAGTTCAACGTAGCTAAGTGTAAGGTGATGCACTTCGGGAGGATGATATCGCATGCTGTTTACTATATTAACAGAAGTGAACTGCAGGAAGCTGATGAGACAAGAGACTTGGGAGTTATTGTGGACAGAGAACTTAAGTTTAAAGGGCATATTGCAAAGATTGCCAAAACATCACATCAAATTACATGGTTTTGAGGAACACACTAACAAGCAGGGATAGGGAAGTTATTGTTCCACTCTATAAGGCATTAATAAGGCCGCATTTGGACTATTGTGCACAGATCTGGTCGCCAGGATTTCTTAGTGATGCGGAAGTGGTGGAGAGGATTCAGATGCGGGTTACAAAGATTGTTGCAGGTCTGTGGAATGTTCCCTATGAGGATAGATTGATGATCTGTGGGCTCCAAAAACTAGCTGATAGACGTAGGAGAGGAGACATGATAGAGGTATTTAAATTGTTAAAGGGATTTTACAGGATTGATACTAATGATATTCTTAAGACCAGTGCAGGATGTGAGAGAATGAGGGGCCAACCCTGGAGATTGTGTAAGAGCGTGGTTAACAAGGGTGTTATGACTAGATTTTTTACTTGGAGGGTTGTGAATGGGTGGAATGCTTTGCCAGAGGTGGTTGTGAATACTTCAACTGTGAATGAATTTAAGGAGAGGTATGACAGGTATTGTATAAATAATGGTTAGTGCGTCAATGTCGGGTCTCCCGCGATGAGTCTTTTGACTCCATTGAGACACTGCTAAAATAATAATAATAATAATAATAATAATAATAATAATAATAATAATAATAATAATTAGGGCAAATACTAAGAATAGCGATCCTAGCTTTATCCACCTTTACTACGAGTTACCCGGTATTGTACCAAGCAGGTGTTTGCCCACGTCGAACTTTTATAGTTTGCTCTATTCGGCATGAAACTCTTTGATTTATTTATATCTTAGAGTTTTCTTATTCGGCTTTGAAATAATGTGAGATTAAATATCCTCTTCTAGATCGCTGGTAGCAGAATTCGCGGCTTATAAACAAGCCGACAGCGGTCGCGATGTAAATGCTTCTGCTAAAACCCCTATTTCTTGTCTATTTCTAAATGTATGCGTTTATTCATTTATATGTATGCTTTTACATTTTCTGTAGTTCGCACACGAAATAAATAAAATAACTGTTTTATTGGTCAACAATATTGTTGACTTCACAGTTATATTAGTATGGTGGAAATAATAAAAAATATATATCACGGTTACTATTTTTGTTTCATATTTTCATGTATACTTAGACTGCATCTTTGTTTGAAAGCATTTTTAAAAGTTTGTTTTCATTAAGTTTCGAATGTAAAGGAAGTTTTGCTGTTGAAGTTATTTCCCTTGAAAACAATTGGGTTAGAATTTGTCACTATGGGTAATAATGATTATAACTGGACTACAAAGAATCTTTCTGTGTTTTGTAAAAACTTTCCATTACATCGTGCTTGTCGCGATGGTGATTTACACGGACTATCTGCCATAATTGAAAGTGGACAGTATTCATTATTTCAGGAAGATTGTTTTAATTGTTGGACACCGATCCACTGGGCAGCGTATAACGGAAAGGTTTGTATGCTTACTCATCTTTGACCATTCTGCTCCAACATTCGAGACTTTTATGGGTTTTTTTTTTTTTTTATTAACAAAAAATGAATGTAAGTTTGTCGAATTATGCTAACGAAATAGAGTTATCTGTGGTCTTGATTCAACAAATCTTGTTAAACTGGTTGCAGAATACATATTCAACAGACGTAAAATGAGAGCGACCAGAAAATTCACTCCATTAGAGGACGAAGATATTTGCAATCGATTAGAATATTCAATGGGTTACCATGAACCCTGTGACTCCTTGTTGATAATATTAATAAACTGGTGTAACAAATTCAGCATCTTTGTAATTAAAATCTTCAAATTGAGAGGAAACCAAAGATATTGGCTTCTGAAAGAAAAAAAAAAAAAAATAGGACCTGCAGGAATTTTTTTTCTGTGACAGGAAACGTACCCAAATTATTATTATTATTATGTGACACCTCCAGGGAGTCCAAAGAATCATCGAGAGCGAGTGTGCCAACAGCATCAAATGATTGATCCTCTTCAGCTACTAACCGCTCTCAAACTTGCTTAACTTTTTGCATGGGCCATTAGTAGCAGAGGCTTTACCAATCGACCAACCTTTGCTGCAAACGATTGACAGTCTTACTCTCCAGTCCCGTGATAATGTTATTAGCTGCAGTTTTTCTCCTGCGCTTTAGAATAAATGCAGTCATTGTCAGACAGCACTCATCTAGTATTTACTGCATCTTGAATTGGAAGAAGGGAAACATAATAATCAGTTTTTATTATATCACTTGTTAATTACCATAATCATATTGGCCAGGTTTATTCACTAAATTCTAATTTGTTTAATTTTAATTTTGAAGCATCTTCGCTGAAAGCTTGCTTAAGTTTGTGGATATCATTAGTAAGTTGCCAGTGCATAATCATCATCATCATCAAATTCCTGCCATGTACCCTCAAGGGGTGTACAGGATATGATAGTACTACATGAAAAAAATTACGTCATTATTAATTTCCTATCTACAATTTTCCTCCAAATCAGTCTGTTACTTGTCAAGACTCCAACATTATCAGATCTTATATTTCTATCGTCTAAGGCACTTTGTACCGTATCAATCCACCTATATCTTGGTCTTCCTCTGGGTCGCTTTGCTGCCAACCTGGCAGAGAACACTTGTTTTGCTAATCTTTCCTCGCCCATTCTGTTTAAGTGACCATACCAGTTGAGATTAGCTCTGCTAACGCATTCCTGGATGCTGACAATGTCAAGTTCTTTCCTAATATCCTCGTTTTTAATATGATATTGCCATTGATGCCATCTGTTCACGCCTATAATCTTTCTCAGGACTCTCATATCTGTGGTCTCTAATCTTTGGTCAAGTGTTTTACTTCTGACCCAGCTCTCAGATCCATAAGTTAAAACTGGTTTGAACACTGTCTTGTATACAGCTAATTTAGTGTGTTCCGACTAATTTCTCTCTTATTCCATATGAATTTATTCAATTGACTTCCCACCATACCAGCTTTGCTGATTCTGTTGTCTATTTCTATATTTAATTTACCATCTTCAGTAAAAATTGTGCCTAAATAGCTGAAATGTTTTACTTGTTCCACAGGTTCTCCATTCACAACACAGTTGACATTTTCAATGATTCTGCCTATTTTCATTGTCTTTGTCTTATTATTGCTGACCTTCATACCATATCTATTACAACAGCTATTCAATTTAGTCAGAGAATCTTGCAGACTTGTAGCAGATTTATTTAGAAGTATAACATCGTCTGAATAAAGCAAAGAGCCGACATTAACATCTCCAATTTTTATATCAGGTGTAATACCACTTTCCTTCATAATATGATCCATATAGATAATGAATAACAGAGGGGATAATGTACATCCTTGTCTCACACCAGATTTAACATTAAATCATCTTCCTGTACTTCCTTCAATTCTAACTGCTGACTTACAACTCAAATAAAGACTAAGTATTGCTTGATATAAAACCCCATTGACACCATATAACTGCAGCGTATTGAATAGCTTCTCTCTTGGCACCTTGTCATTTGCCTTTTCCAGATCGACAAAACTTAAATACAGATCTTTGTTATATTCCCATGCTTTCTCGACTATTTGTCATAAAGTGAAGATCTGATCCTGACAGCCTCTATTTGGCCTGAATCCAGCTTGTTCTTCACCACGCTTTTCTTCCACAATTCTTCTCAACCGTTTCTCAAGTATACTTGCATAGATCTTGCTAGGAACACTCAGTAGGGAAATACCTCTGTAATTCTCACATGCAGTTTTATTTCCCTTTTTATATATGGGTACTATGAGAGCTCTACTCCAATCATCGGGAATTAGTTCCTCTGTCCAGTCTTTCTGAACTATGCAGTGCAGCCACTGTAAGACTCTTATACCACCATACTTCAGCATTTCTGGTCGAATATTATCTACTCCTGCTGCCTTTCCACATTTCAAGCCTTTGATGGCTTTTTCTACTTCAAGTATGGATATGTATTCCTGACTGCATGCCTGGTCAGTGTTTTTTTACCACTGTGCTGTCATCACTGCTTGTTTCATTTAGCAGTTTTTCAAAGTAAGCACTCCATACTTCAAGGATATCTTTTTCTCCCGTTTTCATGTCACCTTCATAATCTCTAATTCCTTTTACAGCACTCTTTCCTCCATTCTTAAGCTTCTTCAACAACCTCCAGAATATTTTGCTCCCTTCTTGATATTTATTTTCTATATTCTTGCCAAAGTCCTCCCATGACTTTTGTTTAGCTAGTTTTACACAGTGTTTAGCATTCTTGCATTTGTCTCTATATTCTCTCAGAGCACAAGCTGACTTATTTGACAGGAACTTTTGGTATGCTTTCTTCTTTTCATTCACTGCCTCTTTAACTTCCTGTGTCCAACAGGGAGTTCTGATTTTTTATCCTTACAGACAACCTCCCCACATGCCTCTCTGGCAGAATCAATCAATGTTTTCTTCAGAGTTTGCCACTGAATCTCCAAGGTTTGATTCCTGTTCTCAAACTCTTTCATTTTTTCTTCAATAATCTATGTGTATTTTAGTCTACAGTTCGCATCTGAGAGCTGCTTAACTTTTATTTGCTTTAAAACTTTCTTGTATGTTATTCTTTTCAATGTGAAATTCAATTTTATCCTGCTCAAGACTAAATAGTGATCACTTCCAATTTCAAATCCTCTGTACACTCTGGTGTCCTGCACCAGGGAGAAAACATCACTATCAACCATAACATAGTCAATGAGACTTTTCCTATTCCTTGCCTCTTCTCTCCATGTGAATTTGTGCACATTTTTATGTTGGAACATGGTGTTAGTAATAACCAGTCCATGTCCTGAGCAGAAATCCAACAGATATTCGCCATTATTATTAGCTTTGCTCTTTTCTCGAAATTTTCCCAAAATATTTTTGTATGTCTCACAATCATTTCCTACTCTGCTATTTAGATCCCCAACAAGGACCAACTTTTCATTTTTTTTTGTGTCAGTTGCTTTTTCTAAAGCCTCAAAAAATTCCTCCACTTCTATCTTACTAGAACCTTCTGTGGGATCGTAGTCACAAATAAGTCTCATTGTCCAGTTCCCCATTCTCATATTTGCCCACATTACTCTACTTGAGACTGACTGCCATTCATGAAGATTAACCTCGTATTTTGTGTTGAATACTATGGCTACTCCTTCTTTTCCTTGATTGTCATTGCCTGAATATAACATTTTGTATTTATTGCTCAGAACGATCTCACCAGTTTTGGTCTTTTTTGTTTCAGTCACCCCTATTATGTCGATCTGGTACTTATCTAATTCCTCAGCTAGCTCCATTTCTTTGCCATTCAGGCTTCTTACGTTGATAGTACCGATCTTTAACTCTGGTGATGTTGAGTTGGGGTTTATTTTCAGATTTGTTCCAGTAGCTGACTTTTCGCTGTTCGGCCTGGTTCCCTGGCGAAAACAACGGGGGGCCTTGTTTAACCGGGCGACGCCCCAGCCGGTATGAAATTTTGTCATGTTGTACCATCATTCTATATTTTGGTTTAACCAATAAGAATACAATTTGGTCGGCTAAATCCCAAATTGCCAGCCCATCCTCGTCCGTTCAGTATCCAAGTAGATACCCAACAGGGTGCACCACGAGAAGGTGAGGATTGGACATTAGGTCAGAAGCCCTGGTTGGTTCTCCGCATTCCTTTAAAGGCCATGTGGAGGTCTCCTCTCAGTTATACAGCTTTGACCCTTAAGCACCCTGCCAGTGCATAAAAAAAATTCTGGACTACAAATCAGATTTGTAATCCAGAATGCATCTCATCTCTTCCTCCTCCTGGAATCTCTGCATGGCCATTTTCCACAGGTTAATAACAAGTGCAATGTTCCCTCTAAGCAATAACTATTGTTCTTAGCACTTTGAATACAAGTACTGGTGCTGTATATTAGTTTACAGGGTGATATGATGCAATCTATATACTTCTTACAAGTTCAATAATTTTTATGGCCTGGTTTGATATTATCATTGTATGCATTGAAAATCTGAAGCATAAAAATGTTTCGTCTGCAGAATACCTTCCTGACTTAGGGAATTCATAATCCACTTGTAATATCAGTGTATTATAGATTTTCCATTTTAGTGGTTTATAGGGTTAGCACATAAATATAGATATATGTAATATCACGGTTCACTCAATTTTTATACTTAAATGATTGTCAGTATGAATTTTACTAGTGTTGATTAGGGGATTCACTTGCTTATGTTACTCACCTTTGGATAAAGGCCATTGAAAAGTTTGAGCAACTCAAGTGGATGTTCTTGATATCCGTAAGTCATTGCTGATCAGATCTGGAATGAAGGCAATTAAGCTTCCATCATTATGGTCTGTTGTTTTACTTCTGCAACTAAGTTGCCAGCTTTTTTTTCTTCTGAATGAACATTTATATGTATTTGTGATTGGATATTATCATCAAAATTTGCAAGTTATGTTGGTATTCTTTCAACCACTCTCTTCCTTTTATATATTGTTTTCATTCTTTCCGCCAATAAGAAGGGGAAAGAATGAAAAATAATGCCACTGCATAAGGGAGAATCCAAGTCAGTAGTGTCAAACTGTATGCAAGTATGTATATCCGGTATACTGGTGGAGACATTAAAAACAGAATACATACCTAGATTGATGAGAATGGAAATTTTTTGAGACAGCAACATTGATTTGTTAAGAGAAGGTCATGCTTTAGTGACTTTGTGACATTTTATAATAAGGTGATTAGTACAGTATATTGGAGAAGAGAGACACTTATATTGTGATTTATTTGTATTTTCCTAAAGCATTTGTTTGAGTATTGCATGATAAGCTACTGTTGAAATTGAGCAGGATGGATGGTCATTTGGTAGCTTGGTTACAAGGCTAGTTGACTAACAGAAGCCATCAAGTTGTGTATGGAGGTGCAGTGTCCTGAAAAAAGGAATGTGATGAGTGGTTGCCACAGGGTTCTGATCTTGGGGCCACTCCTCTCTGGTAATGTGTTTCTTAGACTGCTCTAAAGCTTTTGACTGTGATAGCCAACTTGTACAGGGAACAAGAAGCCATAGTAAGAACAGGTATTGGATTGACTGACTGGCTTCAAGTTGAGAAAAGGAGTTAGGCAAGGATGTTTACTTTCTCCTCACTTGTTTAGTATATATGCAGAGGACATCATGCATGAAGAATTGGATGAGCTCAAGACAGGAATTAGAATAAGAGGTAGATTGATCAATAATCTGAGGTATGCTGATGATACATTACTCCTTTGTAATGACATGGAAGATCTAGGACTAATTCTTGACAAAGTTAACAAGATCAGTAATAACAGAGGATTTCCACTCAATTCTAGCAAGACAAAGATTATGGTTCTCAAAGGAAATACAAACAGGGGACGCACTTGAGAAACAAGTGTACCTTATTGGAGAAAGATTTGAGGAAGTCAGCACGTTTGAGTACCTGGGATCCATTATTAATGTAAAGAATTGCTGTTCAGACATCAGAAGAAGGTTAGGAATGGCTAAAACAACAGTCAGAGACTTGTCTAAAATTTGGAAGGATGGATCTATTCTACATGGGAACGAAGTTTAGGATTTGGGATGCAGTTGTTTTTCCAACAGCAACTTATGGATGTGAGACTTTGAACCTAAAGAAATCAGATAAGAAAAGAATAGCTGCTTTTGAGATGTGGTGTTACAGAAGGCTATCGAGGATATTATGTACTGAAAAGCATATGTTATGTTGTTACTTTCTGTTATTTTATCTATTTTATCACTCTAGTGCCTTCTAAGATTATCTATAAACTAGTTCTCTGGGGGCCGTTCCCCCTTTTTGGACTCTGACAAAATTTGTTTGATTTGCTGTGCCAGCCAGAGCCTAAGGACAGAAATCTCTTGTCCTAGGGAAGTTTCCCAGAAATTAAGTGTCACCAAAATTCGTAAAGTAAACTAGCAAGCTATAGATATCTTAACTTTGCAGTCATGGCCTATTAACTAATACTATTTGTATGTTCCTCTTACACATAGGTCTGAAGTTTAATGATTGGTGAAGTCAGTCTCATGCTTAGATCACACACAGGCTTACATAAGAAAACATATTTATTATATGGCTAAAAGGATTACAATAAATTAGATACAATACTAGGTTAGCATTCTACCTCAAGCAAAGCAATACTAAAAGGAATGATCTAAATCACATGCACAACATTCACTTTAGGCATATAATTCACTATTATACACAATTCATCTACTAAATAATTAGCATATTATTCACATACAATTTGGTATGCATATGGTACAAGACACTGTTCTAGTTCTGAACTTATGAATTATTAACTAACAATCCCTTTACAATATGCTTAGAACCATACAATACTTGGGTTCTCAAACTACTAGTCAAATAAGATTAGAGAGTCCCTGAACATGTATTATCATTAAAGTTCTCCTTCTTTCAGCCAGATTCTTATTCCTTCCCTTTCACAAAATCTTATCATTATAAAGCAAGAAAAGTCACAGTACTTTACCACTCTGCAGTGTTGACGTTGAGGCCCTTTTGTCTGTCCTTTGTTGGGATATCACCACTGCTGCAAACTGCTTGGAGGCCACTTGGAGGTCACGTGCTCATTTCGAAATGGCCACTCTTCCTTGCTGGACATTCACTTATCACGTAGGTCGATATTGCTTAGCTCGACCTTCTTCAAAGGGAATCCTTTCATCGGCACAGTTTCACCGATGGCTCGCGTTTGGTATCTGCCGTCGTCTTGTGTATAGCCTTGCCAGACTTACGTTAGTCAGCCACGGGAGAGTTGATACTGGTCATCGGCGTCCACATCGCTGGTCTGCATGAGGGAAAACAGGAACATAAAAAATGGGGGGGTACCAGACGTGTAACCGTATTTATCCCCCTTTCTAGTGCCCTCTTTCCATATGCTGGAATCTTATTCACCGGAGCCTCCCTATTCGTCCCGACAAGGTGATGTCACTCCACCGCCTTATGGTGTTTGCTCCTTTCGGGGAACGCGTGCCCTGTTCGCCTTCTACGAATACTCTAGCTTCGGCCGTTATGTCACTGATGGTGGTTAGCCTGCAACCTTTGGACTTTTGTTGGCGGTACATTTACTTTCTTACATAGGACACAGGTTTAATACTAATGTTTAAAATAATACTATTTATACATAATCCAAACATATTATTTCAATAGCATTGTTTCAGATGTCATATTCAAATCTCAGACTTATTATCATCTCGTTTTCTATTTTACCCTTCCTATGTTAAACATGACATTTTTTCTGATAAATGAGCTTGATTGCTAAGAGCACAAGTATGTTCTTATTCAGTGCTGTGCTTCCTGTTAGATCTTGTATGAGTGATTCTTTTGTTGAAAGAATCCCCCATTCAAGATCTAACATATACAAATGAATGGGTGTTAGAAAAGATCAGTAGAACTTGAAGGCTACTTAAGGATATTGACAGAAGAAAGTTAAAATATTTTGGACACATTGAAAGGATGGAAGAGGGACTTCTCAGAACAGTAATAGAAGGTAAAGTTACTGGAAAAAGAGGAAGGGATAGACCATCAGTGAGATGGATGGATGGTGTGTGTGCGTGTGGAGTGATTGATCTTCAGAGTGTTGAAGCCACCTGAAAAGCATGCAACAGGATTATATGGCAAGGCCTGGTGTGGCACATCACTGAACATCGGAGTGACCATATGGCATCTGTGAATGCCCAGTGAACATGTGAATATGGACAGTGTGAAATGAGATATTCAGTTGTTTGTTGATGATGCTAAATTAGGAAGAGTAATGTCAGAAAATTCTGATATGTTGTTGTTACAAGAGAATTTGAATAGGTTAGTGCTTTGGGATAAAGAATGGGGATGTCATTTGAATGTTGCCAAGTGTAAAGTTATGCACTTTGGCTTGAGAAGATGGAATGTGTTTAACTGTATTGGAGGAACTTTGCTTCAGGAGATAGAGGCAAGGGATCTAGGAATATGTAGAGGACACCATGAAAGTTTTACCCAAAAAATTGCTACTATAATGCAAAGAAAGCTGATATATACAGAGATTAGGTCTCATTTTGATTTTAGTGCAGAGATTTGGTCACCTGGCTATATTGCTGATAATGACACATTGTAGTGAACAGAGGCAAATATCTAAGGCTGTCATATTGAGTATGAGGACAAATTTAGAAAATATGGTCTTCAGAACTTGGTAGATAGGAGGAGAGATACGATTGAGATGTATAAGTTGGTGAAAGGAGCCTATCAAAGAGATACAGTGGAATCATTGCATGGAATAATTGGTGATGGAAGAACGAGATGCCACCCCAGAAACTGTACAAGTTCATGAGTGTTTAGAGGTGAAAAGTGATTTTTTTTTTTTTTTTTTTTTTTTTTTTTTTTTTTTTTTTTTTTTTGTTTGGTGGGTGGTGAATGAGTGGAATGCATTTCCAGAGTGGGTAGTGAGTGAGGCAACATTGAATTTTTTCAAGGCAAGGTATAATAGTTATTGCAGTCTCTAAGTTCTTTCTTTTAAGGTTACACAGTGATCAGCATTCATAGTGCAGAGAATTTATGGAGTCACAGCACACGTTAGAATAATTACTTTACTTAACATTAAGCAAGTAACAATCGATGTTTCGACCTCTGTGTTGAGGTCATCATCAGGAAACATATATATGTACAATATACAAGCTACATGTCGTTGCACTATACAAAAGTAAAATGAATCTAAGTGTTTGTTAATCATTTATCCTAGCCTGACCTCAGGTGAGAAAAAAAAAACACAACCACATTAAACAGTTTCTACAGTCCTTTCGTATTGAGATTTCCTTCTGTCTGGGGTTGTTCTGGTTGCTATATGGATTGAAGATGGGTCCTCCACATTCTTGGAATAATTAATCCATCATTTTTGTTCAGACTTGGATGATGTTTTAGCATTTCACAAGCGTGTTTGAATTTTCTTTTAAACCAGGTTTTGGTGCAGTGTAGTGCTTAGTGTCTTTCCAGTCAATTCTGTGGCATGTTTGGAGTGCATGGTCTGATAGCCTGTTTTACCATCGTGGAGGTATTTAATATGGCATTTGTGTTCATTTTTACTGATTGAGATGGTGTGTCCTGTTTCTCCTATATAAGGTAGGTTACATTGAATTTTGTAAACCCCTGGGCAGGCAAAGTATGGAAGAGGATCTTTGGAGGAGCCAAGTAAATTTCTTAGTTTAGCTGGGGGTTTGAAGGTTGTCGTGATGTTGCATTTAATTAGTGTTCTATCTATTTCTTCTGAAATGTCCCTAATGTGGAGTATGGCTATGACATTCTTGTAGTCTTTTTCTTCTAATGGCATTTTTATGGAGGATATTATGAACTGTTTTTTTTTTATTGTAGCCATTTTTTACAAATGTTTGGTTAAGGATTTCAGATTCTTGGTTCTGAGCTTGTTTAATATCCATTAACTTTTGTCCATGCTGACAGCCTCCACATCACCTTGATTAAATATTATTCTACCTAATTTTGCATCATCAGCAACAAACTGAATAATACCTTTCAGGTTATTTCATATATCATTTATGTACAAATTAAATAGCAATGGTCCCAGCACTGAACCTTGCGGCACACCACTAATCACCTGTTTTTGCCTCGATTCTGCCCCTCCACATATTACTTTTGGATATCTGACCAGCAGCCACCCTCTTATCCACTTAACTAGAGTCATATCTTTCCCCATTTGTTCTAATTTGCATAACAGAGTTCCATGTGGTATTTTTCAGATGCCTTTGCAAAATCATCATGTAGCCATTTTCTTTATCCAACTCAGCTGTTACTAAAAGTTAGTAACAGCTGAGTCAGCTATTATAAAAAGTTAGTTAATTACTAAGGCATGACCAACCCTTCATAAAGCCATGTTGACCCTCATACAGTATCATATTTTTATTTATCCATTCTTGAATTATCTTTCTGACCAATTTTTCTAGTACTTTTATCACCATTCCTGGGATACTGATTGGTCTATAATTTGTATGATTATGAAATGTAGATTATGAGACCAGATTGCAAGTATGACTTAAAACATTGATAAACAGGAGAAAGAGGAGTGATATAATAAATGTCTGTAAACACTTCTGAAAGGGTGTTGTAGGAGATTATTTGATGAAATTTTTCACTGTATGAAAGGTGGGAATGGACCGGGGGGGGGGGAGCACATCATTGGGAGTCAAATTTGTGTGCACTTAAGAAAGGGAGAAGAGCTGAGCTAGAGTTTTCTCTCATAGAATTCAGAACAGCAAGTGAATGGGGCAGTTTGTCTGTGTGTTAAGGCTTGAGTGGTGGGAGAAAATCGTGCTAAAAGTTTAATGGAGTGAAACAGTACTAGGAAAGGATTAAATTAATATTTAATTCTTCTACTATTTCGTCTCAGTTACATAGGCATTGTCAGGGAGTTCAGTATGAGACTTATAACACACATGTGCACTATCTATGTATTCATGGGGCATCTACAGATGCTGTATAGTCACTCTGATGCTCGGTGATGTGCCACACCAGGCCTCACCATGTAGTCCTGTTGTTTGCTTTAATGGAGGTCTCAACTCTCTGAAGATCAGTCACTCCACACACACACACACACACACACACACACTATCCATCCATCCATCCATCCATCCATCCATCCATCCATCCATCAATCTCATTGATGGTCTACCTCTTCCTCTTTTTCCAGGAACTTTACCTTCTATTACTGTTCTGAGAAGTCCCTCTTCCATCCTTTCAATGTGTCCAAAATATTTTAACTTTCTTCTGTCAGTATCCTTAAGTAGCCTTAAAGTTTTTCCTTTCCTTTCTTTTAGTGTTACATGGTGATCAGCATTCATTTTTGGAATTATGGATTCTACAACCGTGTTAAAATAACTCTTTTTATTATCCCAACGTTTCGAACTTCATATCAAGATCATCATCTGGAGCATACATAAATATACAAGACAAGCTGCGTTACATTTCAAACCGTAAGCTAGATAAACAATCATTTGATTACATGCTACTCACTGGCATGACCTCTAGTGAAAAAAAAAAAAAAATTACATTAAGCTAATTTAATTTTTGATTACATGAATAAACATTCTTGTTTACAAATGGTTTTTCTTCCAGTAACAGTGATGTCCTATTTCTATTATTACAATTGTTATTTTTGATTTAAAAAACAAAAAATTTATTTATAAATTACAATATGAATAAACTTTCTTATAGATTTTTTTCCTTAACAGTGATGTCCTATTTTTCAGTATTAAAGTTATTTTGGATTTAGAATCCTGGATTTTCTAGAGTCCTGTTTGTAGTTCTTAGAGAGGAAGGATTTGTGGGACGAACATATGCCTTCCATACCATATGTATGGGATTTTTAGACCATCATTATTGCTTAGATTGGGGCGGTTGATAAAGATCTCACAAGCTTCCTTAAATTTGCATTCATACCATGTTTTGGTGTGATGTAGACAACTAGTGCTTTTCCAGTCAATTCTATGTAAGGTGTTCAGGGCATGATCAGAAAGGCCAGCTTCACCATAATTATTATGATGTGTCGTTTATGTTCTTTTTGTCTAATCAGAATTGTGCATCCTGTTTCTCCTATGTATGGTATGGTTGCAGGTGCAGTAAATACGGTATACTCCAGGGTGGGCCAGCGGAGAGAGTGGGTCTTTGGATGAGTTGAGTAAGCTTTTTAATTTTGCAGGAGGTTTAAAGGTGGCTTTGAGGTTGTATTTTTGTAGTACTCTGTTTATTTTGTCTAATGTCCCTTTAATGTAGGGAATGGTTATAGTTTTACTGTAGCCTTGTTTGTCTTTGTTTTTTATTGAGGTCTTGTAGAGAATTTTGTTAATAGCGTTTTGGCTGTATCCATTTTTTTTGAAAAGTATTACTGATCACTTTAAATTCATTTTTCAGTGCCTGTTCACTGGAGCAGATCTTCAGAGCCCTGTTTTTTAGGGCATTGATGACACCTAGCTTTTGTGTTGGGTGGTGGTTGGAGTTTATGTGTATATATTGGCCAGTATATGTTGGTTTCCTGTAAACAGTGAAGGAAAGATTGTCCGAGGGAAGACGTGTGACAAGTGTATCTAGAAACGGCAGTGTGTTATGTTTTTCAACATAAATGAAGGATAGCCTTAAAGTTCTACTGATCTTTTCCAACATCCATTCATTTGTATGCTTTTCAGTGTATGATAACCTCGATAGCCTTCTGTAATACCACATCTCAAAAGCAGCTATTCTTTTCTTATCTGACTTCTTTAGGTTCAAAGTCTCACATCCATAAGTTGCTGTTGGAAAAACAACTGCATCCCAAATCCTAAACTTCGTTCCCATGTAGAATAGATCCATCCTTCCAAATTTTAGACAAGTCTCTGACTGTTGTTTTAGCCATTCCTAACCTTCTTCTGATGTCTTCTGAACAGCAATTCTTCACATTAATAATGGATCCCAGGTACTCAAACGTGCTGACTTCCTCAAATCTTTCTCCATTAAGGTACACTTGTTTCTCAAGAACTTCTCCTGTTTGTATTTCCTTTGAGAACCGTAATATTTGTCTTGCTAGGATTGAGTTGAAATCCTCTGTTATTACTGATCTTGTTAACTTTATCAAGAATTAGTTCTAGATCTTCCATGTCATTACAAAGGAGTAATGTATCATCTGCATACCTCAGATTATTGATCAATCTACCTCTTATTCTAATTCCTGTCTTGAGCTCATCCAATTCTTCATGCATGATGTCCTCTGCATATATACTAAACAAGTGAGGAGAAAGTAAACATCCTTGCCTAACTCCTTTTCTCAACTTGAAGCCAGTCAGTCAATCCAATACCTGTTCTTACCATGGCTTCTTGCTCCCTGTACAAGTTGGCTATCAATCTGATAGTGTGTTGAGGAAAACCCATTATTTTCATTACTTCCCATAGTTTCATGCTCAACACATTCAAAAGCTTTAGAGTAGTCTAAGAAACACATTACCAGAGGGAGTCTGAAGGAATTCAGACTCCCTCTGGAGAACAAGAAGCCTTACCATGGCTTCTTGCTCCCTGTACAAGTTGGCCATCAACCCGATAGTGTGTTGAGGAAAACCCATTATTTTCATTACTTCCCATAGTTTCACATGCTCAACACATTCAAAAGTTTTAGAGTAGTCTAAGAAACACATTACCAGAGGGAGTCTGAATTCTTTATATTTTTCTATGATCTGTCTAAGGCAAAGGATCTGTTCTCTGGTGCCCTTATCGTTCCTAAAACCTGCTTGTTCCTGAGGCATCTCTGCCTCAACTTTGGCCTCAATCCTATTTAGCATGATCTTCGATAAAATTTTGCTTGCATGAGATATTAAACTAATAAACACATGCACACAGGCAGCACAAAACTACGTGAAACACATGGACAAAAGACTAGAGTTCCGACTAGGTGGGACACCCCTCTATGGGCACCTCTCGGCAGTCTAGGATGTAAATTGAGATCTCGAAGTATTAGTGTTTCTCATATTTTGGGAAGTCTTATGCGACTATATTTATTGAAATATAGTTGCAAATATGTTTCAGGGGAGGCAAATATAAAATCTTTCACACGGCCCATGAAAAGCTAGTTAAGGCACTGGTCTTATACACTACATATATACTTTTTTATGTAATAGCTACAATTCTCATGGTATCAAAAAAAAAAAAAAATCAAACCATCCCCAGTCCACGACTTTCTCTTCAGAAAGATTTTAGTAATACATTGCCATCCTCTTTGTCTGACACATCAGAAGAAATAGCCAGAATCTTAAAGAAATACAATCTTTGTACCACTTTCAAGCCCCACTCAAAACAAGCTACCCTTATTTGCTCCATTAAAGACAAATGCCCTCCTCTCTCAGTTCCATTTGTATATACAGTGCCTTGTTCCTGTAAGTTGGCCTACTATGGACAGACAGGGAGATCAGCTACCATTCACATGGATGAACATTTAAAAAAATACATCTACATTAATGCCTGTGATCAATCTGGCCTTGCAGACCATCATGCACCATAACAGTAAATTTAGAAGAGAAAGATTGTTTTTAGAATTTGCTGCTGCGCTTAAAAATCAGCTTAATTTGAATAAATATGGTTGCATCTTCTCAAAATATTATTATTTTTTAATATGAGTCTTGTACTGAGTTGAGTTCCAAATGAATGGAAGGAGGGCAAGATTGTGCCACTTCATAACAGAGGTGGCAGAACTCGAGCATCGAATTATAGGCTTATTCTGTGTATCAGATGTTGTGGTTAAGATGCTAGAGAGGCTGGTGGGAACCAGGATCCAGAATTGGATTGACAACAGTGGGTATTACCTTTGATGGACAGACAGGGAGATCAGCTACATTTGCTGATCACGGATTTGCTAAAGGGAGGTCATATTTTAGTAATTTACTTACTTATTACAATAAGGTGATGGCTTCATTGGACAGAGGAGAGGGATACACAGTAGTATACTTTTGATTTTTTCAAAGGCTTTTGATAGCTTACCGCATATTAAGTTGATAGTCAAACTATTCTACTAGAATTCATTGTGTTGTCCTCACAATTTTGGCAAAAATAAGAGCTCTTCGGGTGATAGTGGATAAGGATCTAAAATTCAGAGGACACTTTGCCAAAATTGTGAGGATAACACAATGAATTCTGGGAATGATCCAGAGGACACTGACTTGTAAAAGTATGGCTCTGATTAGGCCACACATGGACTACTGTGCACAGATTTGGTCACCTGGTTTTCAAAAGGATGAAGAGATGTTGGAAAGGGTCCAGAGGCAACTGACTAAGGTAGTTTCTGATCTGTGGAATGTCAAATATGCAGACAGGTTGAGAAAATGCAATTTACAGAGTCTAGTGGATAGGAGGAAGAGGGGTCATATGATAGAGACTTACAAGTTAGTAAGGAGTTGTTATAGGATCAATGCTGAAGACGTTTTACAGAAAGTGGTGAGAGATCAGGGAAGAACCAGAGATCATCCCTGGAAGATGTATAAGGAGGGTGTGAGCAAGGCAGTGAGAAGCAGATTTTTTGCATGCAGAGTTGTGAATGATTGGAATGCCTTGCTTGAGAGAGTGTGGTGTCTGCAGAGAATTTGAGTGTGTTTAAGGCACAGTATGATGAGCTATATGTATGAATGACAAACGAACCTAGTAGAACTTTGACTCCATGGGGTCTTAGGGTAATAATAATAATATTTTACGGGCACCTCCATGGAGTCCCGTAGACTCATCGTGGGAGACTCAAACTAACCACACAATCTATCATACCTCTTGCTTAAACCCATTAACAGATAAAGCATTCACAACTCTCCAAGCAAAAAATCTAGTCCTTGCACACCTTTATTCAACTTCCAGTGATGACCCCCCCCCTTTGTTCTGGCTCATCCAGCCAATTGCTGAAACATTTCCCCTGCATTAATTTCCTATAAATTTCCTATAAAACCCTTTAAGCAGCTTAACTGTTTCAATCATATCCCCTCTTTTTCTCCTATCAACCAACTTTTGCAATCTAGACATCCTCAATATATATATATATTTTTTTAAATAACGAAACCTGTGGTGCGATCATAATTAAAAGAAACATACGTATTAACCACAGTGAAAATTATTTAATTGTAAATATTTCATCCTAAGTATCTTAGGACATCATCAGTACAGTAGTTTAAAAGAATAATAGGAATAACATACAGTTAGGGCGCATGATTACAATAGAATCCCATTAAACGTGCATAACGTATTACAGAAGTAAAAATAAAAATAAAAATTATTTCACACAATTTTGTATGACAATTTCCCATACTTTAGGAGTTGTTTTGGATGAAATATTTACAATTAAATAATTTTCACTGTGGTTAATAACGTGTGTTTCTTTTAATTATCCTCAATATATCTTCATAGGGAACATTCCACGGACCACTCACCATCTTGGTTATTCACCTCTGAAACTTTTCCATCACTTCTTCATCTGCAAGAAACCCAGGAGACCATACTTTAGCATAGTAATCCAGAAGAAGACATGTTCAAGGCCTTATAAAGTGGAATAACAGCTTCCTTATCTTTACTTGTTAGTGTGTTCTTCTATAGTCAAGTAATCTTATGAGCTATCTTTAGTAATGTCCTCTAAACTTTAACTCTCTGTCTATCACCACCCCTAAATTTTTAGCTTTATCTAGTTCCTAGAGTAGTTTCATCAATATGGTACACAGCTTGTAATCTGGTTATCCTAAAATGCATAACTTTAATTTCTCCACGTTAAAACTGATACCCATTATCTGTTGCCCGTACTAACAGCTTTTTGAAATCATCCTACAAGCGCTCCACATCACCTTGATTAAATGTTACTCTCCCTAATTTTGCATCATCAGCAAACAACTGAATATTTTCTATCAGGTTATTTCCTATATCATTTATGTGCAAATTAAACAGCAATGGTCCTATCACAGAAACTTGTGGCATCCCACTAGCCACCTGTTTTCACCTCAATTCTGCCTCTCCATCTACTACTTTTTGATATCTGTTCAGCAGCCATCATCTTATTCACTTAATCAGTGTCATATCCATCCTCATTTGTTCTAATTTGCATAACAGAGTTCCATGTGGTATTCTGTCAAATGCCTTTGCAAAATCATCAATATTATAAAAAGGCGGTAAATTACTAAGGCATGACCTACCCTTTGTAAAGCTATGTTGCCCCTCTTAAATTATCATGTTTTTATCCACCCATTCTTGAATTTTCTTTTTGACCAATTTTTCTAGTACTTTTATCACCACGTCCGAGATACTGATTGGTCTATAATTTGCTATTGCAATCTTGGAACCTCTCTTATTCAAGGGAATTATTTTGCCCTCTTTTCACTCCCTTGGAACTCTACCAGAGCTGAGACTTAAATTAAAGAGCCTAGTCAGAGGCATTGCTAGTTCCCTTGTACAGTACAGTCTTGCAGAACCCAAGCTGATATCCCATCTAATCCCACAGCTGTATTTACATTGAGATTCTGCAATATCCTAAGAACCTCCAGTTCATCCACCTCTGTTCCCACATTAGTGTCTGTCACATATGTTAAGGCAGTAAATTCAACTAGGATGATACAACTTTCCAAAGTTGTCACTTAGTAACTCAACCATTTTATCTGCTTCTGTCACCTAATGACCATCATCCCTCATTAAGATTAATCTTCCATAGTCATTCTTCCTCTTACTTGCCACATAACTAAAGGACTCTTTGGGATTTCCTTTGCCCCGCTCAGCTAGATTCTTCTCATAATCTGATTTTGCCTTCCTTGCCATGCTGGTCACTTTCTCTTTATATACCCTCCACATCATTTTCTTCTTCTGCAGCTCGTGCTTAATGATATTTAAGCTACTAACATCCTTAATCTGCAGTGTTTTATGCCCTGGCACAGATTTAAGCTTCTTCCTAAGCTTGTCATAATCACTTGCCTTGTAGTTCCACTTATATCCCTTCTTGACAGAATATTTCTCATGTTACAATCTGCCAAATCAAGACCGCATGTTCACTTTCACCAATCGGAGGAAATGTGGCCATTGGTTATGGATTACGCTTCTAATTCTATGACGAGGTCTAATACTGTCACAGCCCTAGTCTCTCCATCACATGCTGCCTCAAGTAATAATCTCTTCTTGTCTTATCAGTTGTCATTTCCTTCCAGGAGGTTGACTACTATGAGCTTCCACCATGTACAGTTTTGTGCTTCTCTCTTACATTCTTCATAAGACAAAAAAAGTCTAGTCCTTAATATTTCCCATCCAATCTGTTCTTTGTCTTCTTCTTTTTCCTTGTATGATTTCTTCTAAAAGTGTTTTTTGTATGGATTCATGCCTTAATATGTGACCAATCATTTCTAATATCTCTAAATTAGTCTTTTTTTTTTTTTTTTTGGCACTCCATGGGACTGTAAGGATTCTTCTGAGGATCTGTATTTCAAAGGCTTTTATAGGTGTATAAATTCCATTTCCTTCCTGCCATGTGATTGTTCTTCCTTCCCTCCTTCCTTCCAGGCTATAACTTCATAATTGAAGTCCCCCATAATATTCACTCGACCTGTACTCATTGTACTTATTTGCCAATGCATGTCTTCCAGATCATCCATGGAACTCCTGGGCCTATAACAACAACCAACTGTATATTTCATCTTATATACAGTTGTTTGTTGCTATAGTAACAACCAACTGTATTTTTCATCTTATTGGACATAATCTCACACCAGACTGCTTCAAATGAACAGCCATGCTCCTGCCTATTTCCTATTCTTTTTGGCTACAATTTGTCTGCCATTATCAGCAGTATCTATTCACTGAAAATACTGAACCTTTCACATTCTATTCCCTGTAATTGCATATGGAAAACACTGATACTGTGAGATCCCAGTTTATATAAAACTGGGATCTCACACTGTTGATAGGTGCCCCACCTAGTTACTCTAGTCTTTAGTCCAAGTATTTCACTTAGTTTTGTACTGCTTTTATGTGTATTGCGTCTCATATTGTACTCCCTAACGAACTCCTGAGATGAAATATTCGAAGAATTAAGCACTGTTTTTGATCCTATCATAGTGCTGTTTCTCTCCATTAAACTTTTAATACAAGCAGTTTGTCTGTTGAGGTGGTGAGTGCATCCACTGTGAATATGTTTAAGAGAAGGTATGACAGTTGTTGCAGATGATGTATGACCTTCCTTTATAAGTCCTTGGCTCCCTTGTGGTCTCTGTTGATAATAATAATAACAATAATAATAACATCTTTGTGTAATAAATGTCATTTCATAAAATAATATTAATTTCAGCTTGATTGTTTGTGTAAAGTGCTTTCTGTTATACCATCATCTGGGATTGAATTTCAATCTTCTAAGGTTAATCAGACACCACTTCATCTTGTGACGATAGCCGGACATGTGAATTGTTTACTTTGGTTACTCCTGGCAGGAGCCAGAACAGATATTCAGGTGAGATCTTTCTCTTGGACTTTACTTTTTATTTATTTATTTTTAAATACTTAACTGTTAACTTTTCAAAATATAGTAATTGCTCTTTTTTACTAAATAGCTTAAGGAAATTACAACTTATACTAGGATATACATTAAAATAAATTTAAATACACTTCCAATATTTCGGCAATGTCACATTGCCATTTTCACAGGAACTTAAAAACAAGACACGTGCACGCAAGAACAACAAACAGTAAACGAGGACGAAGCAGGAAGCTATTCTTTCTCCTAAAAGTCCTGATGGTGATGCCCCTAGCGGGCAATGTTGGTATTCTTTGGCGATTGGGCTGCAGGTCATCTGATATAGGTATCCCACATTTGGGGAAGTCTCATGCAGCCAAATTTGTTGAGGTTTGGATTGTTTCTTAGGGCTGAGGTTGATTCCATGAAAAGCCTTTCGTGTTTGAATTTACTACGGTGTATTATCGTGGCTTTCTTCCACCGTATTCTATGGCAGGTATCCAGCGCATGGTCTGCAAGACCAGAGTGGCTGTATTGGTGAAACCGGATGTAGCCCTTGTGTTCTGAAATTCTGATATTAGCTGTCCTGCCTGTTTGGCCAAAGTAGGACAGCTTACAGCTGCAAGGGACCTGTATGGGTGGGTTTTCTATAGACTGAGAAAACCAAGGTTCCATCCGGCTGGTGGGTGACTAGTGTGTGTCTAAGAAAGGAAGGCAGTTGTTTTTTTCTTCTTCCAAGGTGAATTTGATTCTTGGGTGTTGGTTGTTTAAGTGTGTTAGGAAGGTGAGGAGTGCATCGGAGCTATGTGGCCAAATAGTGAACACATCATCAACATAGCAAAGCCATATGGTTGTTTTTGTGGGGCAGAGTTTAAGGCTTTCTCTTCAAAAGTCTCCATATAAAAGTTGGCCAAGGATGGGGAAAGTGGAGAACCCATGGCTGTCCCCTGTATTTGTTGGTAGAATATTCCTTGCCAAACAAAATAGCCTGAGTTCATTGTGAACTCAAATAGGGCTGTGATATCGGGAGGAAATTTAGCTTGGATTAGCTCTAAAGATTCTTTGAGTTGGACATTTGTGAATAAGGAGGAGACATCAAAACTGACCATTGAATCAGTGTGTTTGAGTGTAAGGTTTTCTATGCTGGCTTTGAAGTGGGCTTATGTGTGAAGGTGTGTTACTAGTATAGTGTGTGAGAGCTTTGGCCAAAAACCTGAAGCACTCGATGCTCTCTCACATGGCCACAACTTCGCCATTGCACCCAGAAGAATACCTGCTGAAGATATAATGATACGACTTGAACACGGGATACGACACCTTCCAAACCACGTCGCCAACAATATTAGACTGGATGTGGCTTACGTTCTGACCAAAGCAAAACCACCAGAAACTAACATGCCCAGTAAGGAAATTAAATCTCTACTAGAATTAAAGAAAAACAAGAAAATAATAATCACCAAAGCGGATAAAGGGAATGCCACAGTATTGCTTAACCAAAAGGATTACACAGGTAAGCTTAATGCTCTATTGTTAGATCGGGCTACTTACCTCCCTATTGAGTAGAATTCCACCAATTCACAAATTAGTAAACTCCACAGGCTCCTTAAGAAGGTCACTTCTTGCCCTGTAGAAGTCGCAAACAAATTAAAACTATTTAACTCCATACCCCCCCCCCCCCGGTATTTATGGACTCCGAAAAATACATAAGGAAAATGTCTATTATGTCCCATAGTGGATGGCACTGATACCCCCCACATACAAACTAGCTAACCATTTGGCCAAAGCTCTCACACACACTATACTGGCAACACACCTTCACACATAAAAAACTCAGCCCACTTCAAAGCTAGCATAGAAAACCTTACACTCAAACACACTGATTTAATGGTCAGTTTTGATGTCTCCTCCTTATTCACAAATGTTCTACTCAAAGAATCCTTAGAGCTAATCCAAGCTAAATTTCCTCCCGATATCACAGCCTTATTTCAGTTCACAATGAACTCAGGCTATTTTGTTTGGCAAGGAAAATTTTACAAACAAATTGAGGGAACAGCCATGGGTTATCCACTCTCCCCACCCTTGGCCAACTTTTATATGGAGACTTTTGAAGAGAAAGCCTTAAACTCTGCCCCACAAAAACCAACCATATGTCTTTGCTGTGTTGATGATGTGTTTGCTATTTGGCCACATGGCTCCGATACACTCCTCTCCTTCCTAACCACTTAAATAACCAACACCCCCAGAATCAAATTCACCCTGGAAGAAGAAAAAAACAACTGCTTTCCTTTCTTAGACACACTAGTCACCTGCCAGCCTGATGGAACCTTGGTTTTCTCAGTCTCTAGAAAACCCACCCGTTCAGGCAGATACATTCACCAACAATCCCACCACCCCTCCTTGCAACAATATGGAGTCATTAAGACACTACACAGCAGGGCTAAAACTTATATGTTCAAATGACAATGCCCTAACCACAGAACTAAACCACATTCTCAACACTTTCTCAGCCAATGGCTACCACAACCCCCCCCCCCCTCACAACAAAGATTACTCTAAATCCATCACCATACCCTATATCTGAGGCACCTCGGAAAAAATTACAAAAATCCTAAAAAAACATGACTTAACGTCTTGTTACAGATCATATAAAAAGTTGGCATCCGTTATCTGCTCTACTAAAGACCAACCTTCCCCCCACCCACACACACCTACCTGATGTATACCAGGTCCCTTGCAGCTGTAAGCTGTCCTACTTTGGCCAAACAGGCAGGACAGCTAATATCAGAATTTCAGAACACAAGGGCTACATCCAGTTTCACCAATACAGCCACTCTGGTCTTGCAGACCATGCGCTGGATACCCGCCATAGAATACGGTGGAAGAAGGCCACGATAATACACCGTAGTAAATTCAAACACGAAAGGCTTTTCATGGAATCAACCTCAGCCCTAAGAAACAATCCAAACCTCAACAAATTTGGCTGCATGAGACTTCCCCAAATGCAGGATACCTATATCAGATGACCTGCAGCCCAATCGCCGAAGAATACCAACATTGCCCACTAGGGGACATCACCATCAGGACTTTTAGGAGAAAGAATAGCTTCCTGCTTCGTCCTCATTTACTGTTTGTTGTTCTTGCATGCACGTGTCTTGTTTTTAAGTTCCTGTGAAAATGGCAACATGACGTTGCCGAAATATTGTAAGTATATTTAAATTTATTTTAATGTATATCCTACTATATGTTGTAATTTCCTTAATCTGTTTAGTAAAAACATAACCAACGTCTGAGCCTTTCCATGAGAAATAGTAATTGCTCATCAACTAATTTCGAATCTGCACATTAAAGGCAGAATTTTATTTCTCTTTATCTATGTTTAGTTCCAAAATTTCAGCATCTGTAACAGTAGATTTCCACATTAGAGACTGCCAGTGATGACTGATGCTGAGTGTTAAGACTAGTTATTTATTTTTATTGTTTTTCATTGCTAAACACATTCTGTGATAATAATGCATTGTTTGAAATTATATAAACATATATGCTTGTGTAGTTTATTAATCTGTAAGAGACATGAAGAAAAACTAGCACATTATCCTTTACAGGATCTTGACTGCCACTTCAGCACAGTTTAAAAGTGGAACTTGCAGAAGGAAATGATCACCAATAGTTGAGAAATAGCTTCTTTTTTTTTTAATTTAATTTTATTATTATTATTATATATATATTTTTTTCATGAGAAGTGGTAGGAGCCTGAACGTATTGCCTTAAAATGTAGTGATATTGTGGAACAGTTAATGAACCACATCTGCTCTCCAGAATAACTGTGAAATTGAATAATAAAGGACAGTAATAATGTATGAAGCCTTCTTATATCACTGAGAGTGATATATGTTCAAATGAGAAGCAAGAAGCACATGCTCCATAAAGCAAAATAAAAATCAAAAATAAAATTCTTTGGAACTGTTCAATTAAATGATGTACTTCTGCTGTCAGAGTGATTATTTTCATGTCCACTTCATAAAAGGAAAGAAAGATATTTTCTTGGAACTTGCTTGCTGAAAGAAGATGTATGCAAGCATAATGGTCAAATGCGATCTTCAGCCTCTTTTATTATAATGTACAGAATTTGAGAAGTAAGACAAATACATGATTGAAAGATAAAATTAAAAAAAAAAAAAATTGACAGAAGATATAGAGCAACAGCAATGACATCGCATTCTGTTCCTCCTGTTCTTTAACTGTGAGAAAGAAAAAACTTGAACCGTTAGACTTTATTTCAAACAAGAAAAGCATGGTTAATCCTAGCAAAGCTTGGAAATCACCTGAAGTAGAAAGGTGAAATAAAGAATTGTGAAGCATTTTTAGGTTTGTAAATTCATTTCTGGTAATGTAGCAGAGACTATTGGAGACTAAAATGTATAAGAAATTTTATGAGACAAATATGAGAAATTATGAATTTATTGTCTCTTTTCTATATCTATCTGTGATCATGTCCATCATAGCAGTAACCAAAGCTAATACATTGTTGTCCATCAAGCCACCATTTAAAGACTATATTATTCATACAATAGTCAAAGTTTTCATAATATGCTATGTGTGTAATGACTGTACACATCCTATCGATAAAAAATGTGGCAAGTAAGGAATTGGAATGAGCATGCACATTAAATGTAGGAGTGGGAAGCATTTGGTGACTTCGGTGTTATTCTTTAAGGCTTTAGTAGCCACAGAGGTAGTGTGTTAGAAACATGAGAGTGCCATTTGTAGATACCAGAAGCATGTTAAAAGGTAATGAGAATATGGAAGAAGTATCTGTGGTATGATCTTGGAGAGTGAGGCAGTGGGAGATGTTTTGATGGATTGTCTTGCTTGTGCAAGTGAATGTTGGATGAAAGCAGGATGTTTGAAGAAAGAAATAGAATAGATTGGAAAGGAAATGGAAAGTACAAAAACTGATTGAGGAGAATGAAGAGATTAAGAGACTAGAGGAGCAAGGGAATGAAAAAGAGACAATGACATAATTACTATTATTGTGGCACAGGTATTTCCATGGCATTCTAAAACTTATCATGGGAGGCACAAATTATCAACACAAGGTCTATTGTACCTCTCCTTGAAACCATTAAAAAAGCACTCACAACTGATTCGGGTAATCCATTCCATTCATTCACCACTCTCCAAGCAAAAAATCTAATCCTCATGCCCTTGCTAACGACACTCTTGCTCAACTTACAGGGATGACCTCTTGTTCTCCCCTCTCTATCCAAGTGAATTTACCCTGTAAAAGCCTTTAAGTGACTTAAATGTTTCTGTCATATCCCCCAGGGGTGCTTAAGGGTCAAAGCTGTATAACTGAGAGGAGACCTCCACATAGCCTTTAAAGGAATGCGGATAACCGACCAGGGCTTCTGACCTAATGTCCAGTCCTCACCTTCTCGTGGTGCACCCTGTTGGGTATCTACTTCGATACTGAACGAATGAGGATGGGCTGGCAATTTCGGATTTAGCCGACCAAATTATATTCTTATAGGTTAAACCAAAATAAAAAATGATGGTACGACATGACAAAATTTCATGCTGGCTGGGGCGTCGCCCGGTTAAACAAGACCCCCGTTGTTTTCGCCAGGGAACCAGGCCGAACAGCGAAAAGTCAGCTACTGGAAGAAATGTGAAAACAAACCCCAACTCAACATCACCAGAGTTAAAGATCGGTATTATCAACATAAGAAGCCTGAATGGCAAAGAAATGGAGCTAGCTGAGGAATTAGATAAGTACCAGATCGACATAATAGGGGTGACTGAAACAAAAAAGATAAAAACTGGTGACATCTTTCTGAGCAATAAATACAAAATGTTATATTCAGGCAATGACAATCAAGGAAAAGAAGGAGTAGCCATAGTATTCAACACAAAATACAAGGCTAATCTTCTTGGATGGCAGTCAGTCTCAAGTAGAGTAATGTGGGCAAATATGAGAATTGGGAATTGGACAATGCGACTTATTTGTGCCTATGGTCCCACAGAAGGTTCTACTAAGGTAGAAGTGGAGGAATTTTTTGAGGCTTTAGAAAAAGCAACTGACACAATGAAAAAGGAAAAGTTGGTCCTTGTTGGGGATCTAAATAGCAGAGTAGGAAATGATTGTGAGACATACAAAAATATTTTGGGAAAATTTCGAGAAAAGAGCAAAGCTAATAATAATGGCGAATATCTGTTGGATTTCTGCTCAGGACATGGACTGGTTATTACTAACACCATGTTCCAACATAAAAATGTGCACAAATTCACATGGAGAGAAGAGGCAAGGAATAGGAAAAATCTCATTGACTATGTTATTGTTGATAGTGATGTTTTCTCCCTGGTGCAGGACACCAGAGTGTACAGAGGATTTGAAATTGGAAATGATCACTATTTAGTCTTGAGCAGGATAAAATTGAATTTTACATTGAAAAGAATAACATGTAAGAAAGTTTTAAAGCGAATAAAAGTTGAGCAGCTCCCAGATGCGAACTGTAGACTAAAATACACAAAGATTATTGAAGAAAAAATGAAATAGTTTGAGAACACGAATCAAACCTTGGAGAAACAGTGGCAAACTCGGAAGAAAACATTGATTGATTCTGCCAGAGAGGCATGTGGTGAGGTTGTCTGCAAGGATAAAAAAATTAGAATTCCCTGGTGGACACAGGAAGTTATAGAGGCAGTGAAGTAAAAGAAGGAAGCATATCAAAAGTTCCTGTCAAATAAGTCAGCTTATGCTCTTTGAGAATACAGAGACAAATGTAAGAATGCTAAACAGTGTGTAAAACTAGGTAAACAAAAGTCATATGAGGACTTTGGCAAGAATATAGAAAATTAATATCAAGAAGGTGGCAAAATATTCTGGAGGTGGTTGAAGAAGCTTAGGAATGGGGGAAAGAGTGCTGTAAAAGGAGTTAGAGATGATAAAGGTGACATGAAAACGGGAGAAAAAGATATCCTTGAAGCATGGAGTAATTTGAAAAACTGCTAAATGAAACAAGTAGTGATCATAGCACAGTGGTAAAACACACTGACCAGGCATGCAGTCAGGAATACATATCCATACGTGAAGTAGAAAATGCCATCAAAGCCTTGAAATGTGAAAAGGCAGCAGGAGTAGATGATATTCGACCAAAAATGCTGAAGTATGGTGGTATAAGAATCTTACAGTGGCTGCACTGCATAATTCAGAAAGCCTGGACAGAGGAACGAATTCCTGATGATTGGAGTGGAGCTCTCCTAGTACCCATATATAAAAAGGGAAATAAAACTGAATGTGAGAATTACAAAGGTATTTCCCTACTGAGTGTTCCTGGCAAGATCTATGCAAGTATACTTGAGAGACGGTTGAGAAGAATTGTGGAAGAAAAGCTGGGTGAAGAACAAGCTGGATTCTGGCCAAATAGAGGCTGTCAGGATCAGATCTTCACTTTACGACAAATAGTCGAGAAAGCATAGGAATATAACTAAGATCTGTATTTAAGTTTTGTCGATTTGGAAAGGCATATGACAAGGTGCCAAGAGAGAAGCTATTCAATACGCTGCAGTTATATGGTGTCAATGGGCATTATATCAAGCAATACTTAGCCTTTATTTGAGTTGTGAGTCAGCAGTTAGAATTGAAGGAAGTACAGGAAGATGGTTTAATGTTAAATCTGGGGTGAGACAAGGATGTACATTATCCCCTTTGTTATTCATTATCTATATGGATCACATTATGAAGGAAAGTGGTATTAAACATGATATCAAAATTGGAGATGTTAATGTCAGCTCTTTGCTTTATGCAGATGATGTTGTACTTCTAAATAAATCCGCTACAAGTCTGCAAGATTCTCTGACTAAATTGAATATCTATTGTAATAGATATGGTATGAAGGTCAGCAATAAAAAGACAAAGACAATGAAATAGGCAGAATCATTGAAAATGTCAATTGTGTTTTGAATGAAGAACCTGTGGAACAAGTAAAACATTTTAGCTACTTAGGCACGATTTTCACTGAAAATGGTAAATTAAATATAGAAATAGACAACAGAATCAGCAAAGCTGGTATGGTGGGAAGTCAATTGAATAAATTCATATGGAATAAGAGAGAAATTAGTCGCAACACTAAATTAGCTGTATATATACAAGACAGTGTTCAAACCAGTTTTAACTTATGGATCTAAGAGCTGGGTCAGAAGTAAAACACTTGACCAAAGACTAGAGACTGCAGATATGAGAGTCCTGAGAAAGATTATAGGCATGAACAGATGGCATCAATGGCAATATCATATTAAAAATGAGGATATTAGGGAAGAACTTGACATTGTCAACATCCAGTAATGCATTAGCAGAGCTAATCTCAGGTGGTATGTCACTTAAACAGAATGGGTGAAGAAAGGTTAGCAAAACAAGTGTTCTCTGCCAGGTTGGCAGCAAAACGATCCAGAGGAAGACCAAGATATAGGTGGATTGATACAGTACAAAGTGCCTTAGGTGATAGAAATATAAGATCTGATAATGTTGGAGTGTTGACAAGTAACAGACTGATTTGGAGGGAAATTGTAGATAGGAAGTTAGTAATGATGTAAATATTTCATGTAGTACTATCATATCCTGTACACCCCTTGAGGGTACATGGCAGGAATTTGATTATGATGAAGTCATACCCCCCTCCCCCTCCTTTTCCTTTTTTTTTCCCTATCAGCCATCTTTTGCAATCCACAAACCCTGAATCTATCCTCATAAGGAGCATTCAGCAGCCATGTAGTGGGAAACACACACTTCTGTGAAATGTTCTTGTGTGGAGGGGGTCCCATCCTGCATGAAAATAACTGAATCCATGTACAGGTGCTGCTGTTATAGCTGTAACACAACAAAATTGTGGTTGGAAGTTTTTTCACTTGGTTATACTATAAATTAAAGACACCAAGAAATTATGTACTTGGTTTAATCCTATATCAAACAAATAAAGTTTCACCTGAAGTATTTTCAGGACTGGGGCAACTTATATATAGAAGCTAATGATTTCACATCACTTGCCTTAGTATCCCATAATGCAAAGAACAAATCAAATCCTTGCAGACATGTATAATGATATGCATTATGGGAAGGTTCACTATCCAGACCAGTTTCGACCTTTATTGAGATCTCATCAGTTGCAGCCAGATCGAGAGGTGACATTAAGGTTGAAGTAATGGCTAAGTCATATTTTCATATATGTGTAGCCAAAAGATGTCACCCCTTATTATTAAAATACTCTGGATTAGAGATAGTTGTTGGAAGTTTTTCCACTTGGTTCTTTAACCTTAGTATCATCTCTGGATCTGGCTGCCACTGATGAGTAACGTGACCAATTTTTTTACAATGAAAAGGAGGACGAAAAAATTTAAGAAAAAAGTACAACGTAAATAAATGAAACAATTTATTTAATTAAACGAGTATTTTTCCATTGAATGAATATTTTTTGTCAATATATCATTTTCTAACAATATATTGGAAATTTCGGAGCAAGAAATATCTTCATATTGGATTTTACAGTAAGTGCTGCAGCTAGAGTATCAACATTCAATCTTGATTTCTCACTTGTCCAAAAATCATTATCAATTGAAAAAAACTCTTTCAACTGCTGCATTAGTTCCAGGGCAGCACAACGTAAATTCAACATGAATAACTAAATTTTCATATGGAATGTGCTCATTTTTGAAATGGTTAAATATTTCTACCCATCTTTTATCAATTTCAACATGTTGATTTTCCCATTGTTTTAATTTATCAGAATTTAAATATACATTCAGTCTTCTAAATTCTTCAAACAGACAATTGTCATCGATTTTAATATCAGGCATTTCTTTCAATAAAAACTCAACACAATTTTCAATATCTGCCCAATTTACTTGCGATGAAGTCAAAAAAACACCATTGAAAACTGTTATTTCCTGTGATATTTGTTTCAGACAATTCTTTGACATATTGGAAACATGTTTGGTAAAAATTCTGCACTTCTTTGGTAAACTTTTCCATTATGCCCGGATTTGATTCCTCTAAGTTTGACAATTTTCTTATTAAAGGAATAAATTTTTCTTCAAATCGTGATTTATATTGAAGGACAAAATCGTTCAAAATAAGACTAACTTCTGTAGCTGAAATATGTTCACCTTCAATCTTTTGAATCGTTTTGTGGAAAATAGATGCCTGATTATGTACAAAATACATTAATATCTCCGATAATTCATAATTGAAAAAAAGATTCCAGAATTTTTGGACATTTGTCTAAACTTAAAAAATATGAACGGAGAGGCTCAAATAATTGTAAAACACGCTCTGTAGCAGGTGTTAGAGCGAGCCATCTAATTTTGAATATCCTAAAAGTTTTTTGTATTCAACATTTGCGTCTTCACAAAATTGTTTTAAAGTAGCCACACGAACAGTAAAACAACTAAAATACAAATAAATTGTCGTTATTATTATTTCTACATCAGTTGGCATGGCACATGATGCTGTGTTGATTGCATTTGACAAAATATGTGCATTACAACCTATTCCTAGTATTTTCTTTTGGAGTAAATCTTGTAATTTTACATAGACATTATTCACTCCTTTGCATCTTCGCCCACCAAAATTTGTGTTTGTATTATCAGCTGTTAGTGCAACAACTTTAGATTTCAAATTGTTTTCATTTATTACTCTGCATAGGTGGTTTGACAAAATTTCAGCAGTTTTGCCCTCGGATTCTAAATTTAAAATTTTTACTTGAATGCCCTTGGTAACATTATAATACCTTACTAGTATTGGATACAAGTTGGTTTCATTATGATTTGATGCATCAGATAAAACCGTTACAAATGCTGCATTTTTCAAGTCTTCTGCAAGTATTTTATCACAGTAATTTTTAAATACTGATTTAATAATAGCCTCACATTTTGTCCTGGCACATGAAAATTTAGCATTGTGAAAGTTTTTCAATAATTTAGTTGTACAATCCATACTACGAAAACTTTGATTGTGAATTATGGTATGAAACGCAAATGTTCCCTCCATTACAGCTAACTGTTTTTCATCTTCAGAATAATTAGAAGTTTTAAAAAAATAGGTTACTTTACTACTGGAAGCTGATGCATCTAATGATTGCTTATGTTTGTTGGTGTTCAAGTGTTTCGTTATAGCTGCTCTGCCTCCAACTGCAATGCAAAATTCTCCTCTGCAAATATTGCAGAAAACAATGTTGTATCTCTTTGATATGAGGAGTGGAAATTCCTTTTTCAGTTGATCATTGAAATGGCATTTCCTCTTTCTTGATTTTTCCATCCCTTAAATGAAATTAAAAATTAAAAATAAAATATAGAGCCACACGAACGATGCAAGCACATTATGAATAAATAAAATTAATAATTAAAACTTTAATAACAAAAGCGATAAAACTTTACTAAATGTATATTTAAATTATTTTACACTTGCGTTGAAAACAGGGTTGTATAAAATTGAATTAATGAATTAATAAAACGTGAATTGTACTTACCTGAGTATAATATTCACTGAGAAAGAAATAATTTCGTATTTCCGTTAGAAATAAACACGAAGTATAATATAGAGATGAAGTAAACAAAGTGAAGTGTGCAATGGTGCGAGACACGTGAGGTTCTCCTATGCCCTGTGCATGCGTTTCATAATCGCGTCTTTCCGAACTGTACCGTCGCATGATGCGTAACAGTTCGGTGCGGCATCTCTGAATACAGAGATTAACAGATTAGTTTTAAAATATCGAAAAGGAGGACAGGTAGGAGGACACTTTTCTAGAAAGGACAGAACCTACAAAAGAAGGACTGTCCTCCCTTCTTTTGTCGCCTTACTGATGAGACCTCAATAAAGGTTGAAACCGTTATACATACCCATAAGGATATGTGTTTTGCATTAATGGATATTAAGGCAAGTGATGTGAAGTCATTAGCTTCTATATATGAGTTGCCCCAGTCCTGAAAATACTTCAGGCACAAACTTGTTTGCTTCCACTTGGATAAAGGATTAAACAAAGTATATAATTTCTTGGTATCTTTAAGTTACAACAGAATTGTTCATTATATAACCATACCTCTCGGTAGTAACTGAACAGGTCACAGGTTTCAAATGGCGAATGTCCTCAAAGAAGTATGGTCCAATGATAAATGAAGCTGTAAACTTGCTCTTTGGGTGAATGCAAGTGAATTTGTTGTATTGCATGCAGATTTTGCATAGCCCATATACTCCACAATTGTGAGTATTCACAGCTCTGTTCAGCTGAAATTGAGCTTCATCTCTCCAGAATCATTTGCTGTTATCCAGTGTCCAACTCCACACAAGCAAGGAATGTTAAAGTGAATGTCAGTTGACTTTCAAAGTCCTGCAAGTGCAACACTGTGTTAGGGTTATCTTGAATGGGTAGAAATGTAGAATCTTCCATAGAATTTTTCAGACAGTTGTGTAATGCACATCCATGTGTCTTGATACAACACGTGCACTGCTGGAACCAACGCTGCTATTCATGGCCTACTCCACAAAAGCAGTAGCAACTTCGTTTGCTTGTTGTGAACTGATTGGTTTGCTACCTCTTCAAGGTCTAAATTCTGAGCAATCCTGTTTCTCCAGAATGGCTAATCATTTGTTGCAGAGCACAAGCAGGTAGTGGACTTCATTGACATTTGTTCATATGACGAAATTCACAGAGTACAGTAACAACATTGCAATTGTTTAGGTATGTACAGCTTCACAAGCAAAGCATGTTGGAGCAAGGTTAGTGCTATCACTGTGGATGGTATTAACAACCAGAATGAAGGGAAAAATCTCATATCCATCTTTTTAAACCCTCGTGGAATTTTCCGAGTTGTGTGATATGCAAATTCCATGCATTTGGTATTTACTTAAAGTTGAAAAGATTTTGTATAGAAAGTCATTTTTTATTAAATAAAAAAAAAAAATTTAGTCCAGTCTGCAGCTACTTGCCAGCTGGCAATATTTGCTCACCACATGCAAGTGGACAAGCATATTTGTTGAGCCCTGGTCTTAACTATTCCACTTGTCTGCTCTTTTGCATCATATTTTCTTCCTCTTATTTCTTGTTCACATCATTCATTACATTCCATTCCAGCAACATATCCCCTGCAAATGACTTACACCAAATCCATTTAAATGCAATCTGTCATTTTTATATAATTTCATCCATCTCTTGGATGCATCCCACATATTAACAAACTACATCCCTTTCTCATCATATAGCTCTGCCAACATGTCATTTATGATTTTTGCTCACCATTTCCACTCTTTGTCATGCTTGGACAACAGGACAAACACTGACTGATGCTACTTTTCCTCAGTTTCTTGATGTTCATCTTCATATTCTCCCTCTGTCCAACCAGATTAATCAAGTTGTAAACACAATTATCACTAACTTTCTCACTCATTTCTTATCCAAAGCATCACTCACCCTGTTTGTTGTCCCTCCTGGAGGATGGGGGGGGGTACTTAATGCATCCTGTCATCTACCATACTTTCAATAATGGAGTTTCCATTATTAAAAGCAAGGTGAGCCTCCGTAGCTCAGTCAGTATAGATGAAGCCCTTTGGTCAGAAAGACCTGGGTTCGATTCCCATCAGTGACATGAGGAATGTTTATTTGGTCTCTTTCAATGAAAGGTGAGTTAGCCAGTCTCATACAGAGGTAGGGGGGGTTTTTCATCCTCCAGAACAGGTAAACCAGACCCTTGAACACATATGGATTACAGTCATGAATACATCCCAGCCATATGCTGCTCCTGAGCCCAGATAAAATCGGGGGGGGGAGCAATGGTGAACTACCCTGTAAAAATCTCACCAGGAATACTTTGTGGGCAATGCCTACCAAGTCACCTACAGTTTGAAACGACTGAAAGGGAAAAGCAAGGTGCCCTCCCCTTGAGTCATTCATCACCTCCTTTTATCTACTTTCTTTCTTTCTTTCCATACTTTCACACCCTTACATTCCTATTGACCAGACATTTAATTTCAGTTTGGGTTACCGTTATCATGTTTCTCATCTTGATCTTGTCATTCTTTAAGTCTTGAATTCTGGCAGTTGTACTTTCTTTCATATTGCAGTCATGTTTGTTTTGTCAGTTATGATCTCTTTCATTCCTGTGATCACTTGCTTTTGTTCTGTCATTTGTGATCTCTTTCATTCCCGCAGTCATGTTTGCTTGCTTTTGTTCCTTCAATCTTTTTCATACTCATGGTCATATTCTTCACACTTAACACTCTTCTGGTTGTTACAACTCATAGTTTTTATGCTTCTCACTACTTTCTGCTGTTTAACTAACATTCACTATTCTCGTGTAATGCGTCACAGGCCATGGAAATATCACTTTCTGCAAATACACATCACCTCACTTGTTTAATCTCTCCTCAAACACTTCAATATTCTCCCAGACATACATTACACTACACTTATGACAATGAACCATCCTCAAGAACTCCCACCTCTGTTACTACCTGGCGTGTACGAGGTACCATGCTCCTATAAATTGTCGTACTATAGGCAGACAGGCAGATCTGTTCTTAAATGCATCTCTGAAAATCAAGACCACATCCTCTCATCAAGCAGCAGAAATCCGGCCTCTCCCAACACGGAGTTGAAAACCCAAACCATAGGATCCACTGGGAAAAGACCAAACTTCTACACAGATCTTCATACAAACATGAACGTTTATATAAAGAAAGTGCTGAAGCCCTACTTCACAGACCCAATCTAAACCACAATGATGTCCTTGCCATTCATAAAGTATGGGAAATTGTCATACAAAATTGTGTAAAATAATTCAGTTTTAATTTTAATGTAATCTAAATAATCTAATGTTTATTTTATTTTATTTTATTTTTTTAATGATAGAAAGCGCTGCTGCTGCTGCACACATTTGGATTCCAATGTATTCATGCGTCCTATCTGTATGTTATTCCTAGTGTTGCTTCCAACTGTACTGACGATGTCCTAAGACACTTAGGTCGAAATATTTACATATTAAAAAACCTATTACTGTGGTTTTATGTGTGTTTATTTAGTCATCTTCAAGAAATCTGCAACACCTCCTACATTTCATTTCCTGCTGCCCATCATAATAACCTTACTCTCGTCACTCTTTTGTCTTTGTTTGCTGTAATATTTTCATTAGCACACTTACATAAAGAACATGATCAAATCCACCTGTAGCCTACAGAGATATTATGCAGTGAGTCTCAGCCATCACAAATATTGACAATGGTATCAGACAAATTTTAAACGTTTTTGCTTGATCTGTTCCCTGGCAGTATTCCTGCAGTTGTCCACTTACAACTCTGTGATGTAATTTTTGAAATCAGCAGTATAAAGCAATGCATGTTATAGATACCATTATTCCTAAATTGTGGTCATAATATGATTATTATTATTATCCCAAGATCCCCATGGAATCACAAGCCCATTGCTAGAGGTTCTTTGCTATACACACAGCTCATCATATCGTGCCTTACATACACCTAAATTTTCTGCTGACACCACCCTCTCGGGCAGTGCATTCCATTCATGCACAGCTCTCCATGCAATAAATCTGCTTCTCATTCCCTTGCTCACACCTTCTTTATACAGCTTCCAGGGATGATCTCTTGTTCTTCCCCTCATCTCCCACCCTTTTATGAAAAACCTCTTCAACTTTAATCCTGTAACAACCTCTTACCAACTTGTATGTCTCTATTATATCATCCCTCAAACAACTAATATCCCTCATACAAATCTTCCCCAATATCATTAACATACAGGTTAAACAGTAATGGCTAAAACAGACACATCACTAGTGACTTTCCCCTTCTAGGATATTGCTTTCCTATACACAACTTGTTCATACTTATCAGACAGCCAATCTTCAATCAAATGCATTAATCTAATATCTAACCCCATCTGCTCTAGTTTGACTATCAACTTATCATGTGGTAATCTATCAAGCCTTTTCAAAATCTAAGTATACCACTGTGTATCCCTCTCCCTCATCCAGTGGTAAGAGGTTGTTATAAGTTGTAATAAGTAACAGATTACTAAAGCATGACCTCCCTTTAGCAGATCTGTGCTGTCCATCAAAGATAATACAACTGTTGTCAACCCAATTCTAGATTCTGGTTCTCATTAGCCTCGCCAGTACTTTAACCACACAGATTTTCTTATAATTTGATGCTCAAGTTCTGTCACTTCCCTAATAAAGTGGTAAGTCTTCCCTTCCTTGCACTCCTTTTAAATTTGAACCAATATAAGACTCATATTGAACAAATATGCCAAGGCAGATGTCAAACTCTCTGGCACCCTTCCTTCAAAATACATGGTGATATATCATCAAGTCCCACAGCCTTATTAATATCAAGTTTGCTCATTTCCCCATATACCTCTTGTTCGTTCACAGTCAGTCTGTCTTCTCCTTGTTCACTGCCCTCAAATTCTCCACGATATCTCATTCACAATGATGAAAGACCTTTATGAACTGCTCATTAAATATCTCAACTATATCCTCTGCAGTTGTCCATTTACATTTTATCCATTCAGTGTCATCTTACCATATTCATTCTTTTTTTTTGTTGGCTACATGCCAAAACTGCCTAGGGATTTTTTTTTTTTTTTTTACTTCGTTAGCTAACTGCTACTCTTACCATCCGAGTTACCCTCTTTGCCTGTTCTGTGTACTAGTCATGAAATTGACTATTACGACTCATCTTATGTTGCCTCTATAATGCTGTCTTTCTCTGTATTGCATACTTAATCTCTTTGTTCTTCTATTTCACACCTACTTTATTTAACCTTCTAACCCTTAGAATACCTTTAGACATTGCTTCTACTAGATAATTCTTAAAAAGTACCCAATCAGTGTTGATCTCCTTTCTACCAAACCTCTTTTCATGCTGCAGCTGCAAGCTGTCTCCTAAGCTTCTCATAATCACCAGCTTTTTAATTCCACATATACTCTTTCCTCACAGAAGCCCTCATTGTGTCTGGGAACCACCCAGGTAATTACTTCATGGTCACTCTCACCAACTGGAGGGAGATTTGACAGCTCATTTATAATGACATCCTCTGATGAGATGATCAAATTCAAGCCCCTCAATCCTCACATGCCCTCTGTTACATGCTTAGGTAGTTATCCCTGAACAACTCCAAAAATTCATTTTCTTTACTTCTAATTGCTATCTCATCACCCCAGTCTATATTGTCTCAATTAAAATCACCCATAATGATCACATTTTCCCATATGCTTAGCTAATTTGCTTATACATTTCATAATCACTACCCTCCACACATCACTAGGTCTATAGCAACATCTGACTAAGTATTTTCATTCTGTGTATCTCTATCTCACACCATACTGCCTCAAAACCACTACCATTATTCCCCTTTCCCCTTGCATCTCTACCTTGTATTGACATAACTCTTTCTCATCAATAGCACTCCACCTTCCTTTTTACCCTTTCTATCTTCATGGAAAAAACATCTCCATTTCGATATCCTTCTATCTCTATTCCTGTCAGGATGTTATCCTCATCCAACCATGTCTCACTTATTCCTACAATTTTTGAGTGAACAAGCTCAATCAGTGCAACCCTTGTTTCTGATACTTCTAGCATTGTATACAAACATAACAGCTCATTCCTGGATCTATAATAAGTTTCACCAATACCACTTATTAGATGTAATTTATATATACCTTCCTTGAGCCATATCTTTTTCTCCTTATCCATTGCAGAACCTTCTTCATATCCAACTGTTTACCTAAATCCCAAGCCATTCCCTTCTTGTCTACACACACTCACACACACACACACTCACACTCACTCACTCTTCTCTCTCTCTCTCTCTCTCTCTCTCTCTCTCTCTCTCTCTTTCTCTCTCTCTCTCTCTCTCTCTCTCTCTCTCTCTCTCTCTCTCTCTCTCTCTCTCTCTTCCTCTTTGAGTATCAAATTTTCCCATGCTGCTTTTCCCTATCCACCCTGAATCTCCCTTTTTGTCTTGCACACATGTTCTCTCATTCTGTGCACTCATGCCACCCACTTCTCCATTTATAAGCACCACTTCAATCTCTCCTTCCTTATTATTCTGCTCTTTTACATTCTTCTTACTTGCTCAGATTCGTTCTCTGCAATTGTTACTCTCCCTTCCAGCTGTTTACTCACACCAAAACCATTCAAATGAAGTTCATCATTCTTATATAGTTCATTTCATCCTTCAAACTCATTCTACACATTAACAAACTGCACTCCTTTCTCTTCACACATTTACACTAACATATCATTCATAAACCTCGCTGTCCACCTCATCTCATACATGGGCAACACAGTGACTACCTTTCGTATCACACTATTATCTTTTTTCCTTCTCATAATGACAGAAACCACAGTTTCTGTCACTCAACAACTTCCTGATATCGAGTCTTACATTCTACTTGTCTCAGTCCAGTCATTTGTCCCTACAACCACAGTACAGTTCTTATACAGTTTTTGCTTGCTTATCCCCCCTCATTGAGTGCCTCAGTCACTCTATTCATTTTACTTCCTGGAAAACAGGCCTTGTTCATCTTCTCAGTTTTTATCTCTAATAATCGAATCCCCGTACAGTGCCACTTGCAAGTCATTACCTCTTTCATGCCAACATCGTTTATTCTTCACTCTTCCATACATATCTACAATTCTCTTCATTTCTTGCAGTCATCTTCACCAACTCAGGTTTCAAATCTTGCATCATTTCTTGCTACCATTCACTTTTGCCATCTTGTTATCAGTCACACAAGCTTGTTTGCCATCAACCCTGCTCAGCATCTTACCATGATGAGGAACATAAAATCAGTTTTGACCAGTTTTAGATCAGTGAGGAGCAATAAATTGTTTGTATTGGGGGGGGGGGGGGTTGGATATTGTAAATGACGACATTTTATTTGATTATTAATAAAATTTGATTGACTCTAGCCAGTATCTGCAGTGAAAGGGTGTAATAAAGTTAATGATTAATTAAGAATAAAGTTATGATGCAATTACTTTTTTGAATTAATTATCTGTGTTATATTTAGGATAATTTAGGTGAAACACCTTTGCATAAAGCAGCTCGAATCAACCATATAGACTGTGCAAGTCTTCTGCTAGCTTTTGGAGCAAACACAAGGTTAGTGAAGATTACAATGAAATGGCTAAAAGAATTTCATTTCTCACTTAATATGTTATTTTTAGTACTATTAAAGATTATTTGTTGACATTTAGTTCATTGGAACATTGGAGTGACATTAGGTCATTGCATCTATACATATCAAGCTAATATCAAATGACCTATCTAGTACTTAATTTAGAAGAACTTATAAACAATTTTATTGTGCGATATCCCCCATATAACAAACATTTAATTAATATTATTATGTAATTGTTTTGCATTAATGTTTCTCTTGTAATAAAAACAAAATAGCAATTGGAGATTTTCTTATATTTTTGTCTTATAATCCATCAGGGGCGATATTTAATTGTTTGCCTCAGGGCACGATCTAATCTGGTGACGGCCCTGGACCTATCACAACCAGAGAACTTTTTTAAGAGCTAAATTTTTTTAAGATATCACAGTTTTCGTCATTAATTTTGAGTATCTGCAGATTATGCAAAATTTAGGCTTTGTCTTCTGCCACTTTTGAATTATTTGATATTACCTAACCTTAGATGAGTAAAATGACAACATACTTACTTTGGGTGCATTCCATTGACTATTCAGCGTCATAAAATAAAATTTCATTTTATTTTACAATGACAATTTCGCTGATCTTATACATTTAACATTTCTGAATTCCATGCAAAATCCCATAACAAGCAACATTTCCATTATATTCTTACCCTTAATACACATTAAGTTAAACAGTATACCTGAATTGCTTGAGATTGCTAGAGACCTGAATGAAATGGCTGCATAACAAGTTTTCAAGTTTTGTAAATTATACTTGACAAGAAATTATGTTGTTTATTCCTTCCCAAGCATAAGTGCAAAAGTTTGTATGCAAAGTATCTTCATGACTACGCTACCTTATATAGAGACTGTTGACTTCATATTAGTTGCCTTTATATCTCATAATGCAAAGCACACATCCTTTTAGACTTGTATATTGCTATGCATTAAGGGAAAGTCACTACCCAGGCATAGCTTTGCATAGTGACCTTAAGGTTGAAACCAGTCTAGGTTTCGACTGATTTGAAACACTTTCTGTAAGCTTATCATACATTTATGTTATTCTTTAAAAGGAGAAATTTTGTCTACTGATATAGCTGTATTTAATCACGAAATAATAATAATAATTGGTAGTAATGAATTTTTTTTTTAATTTTTTTTTTAAACCAGACAATACTGGATATGGTTATAGTCATTTGTAACTATTTTTCCTTCATTGTAAGATGGGGACTGAAAGAACATACACCAAAATGTTTCTATACTTCCAGTGGAACTAAGCTGAAAATTTTTATGGAGTGAGTTTTTGGGGTTCAGTGAACAAAGAAAATCTAAAAATTGAGAAATATTTTAGTTTAAATAGGTCAGGAAGTTTTCATCTGCACATGGATATTGAGCTGCTTTGCCAAGAGTTGCCTCAGTTGTGCATTAATTTAGAGCATTAAGTGTGTTTGTTTTTAGGCTACTTTTATTATTATTATTACACCCTCCATGGAGTCAACAGACTCATCATGGGAGGTTCATTCAATTGACAACATATTTATCATATACAATCTTAAAATCCTTAGCACTTCTTGCATTAACAACACGTTCTGGTAATGCATTCCATTCACTGACAATTCTCAATGTAAAAAATTCTCATATCCCTCTTCACCACACTCTTACATAACTTCCAGGGATGGCCTTTGGTTCTTTCTCTTTTGCCTTCTACTCTTTTTATAATCTCCTCTGGATTAATCTGATAAAATTTTCTCACTAACTTAAATGTCTCTATCATATCACCTCTCTTCCTCCTATCCACCAAACTCTGCAATCCACATTTCTTCAACTTCTCTCTCTTTCTCTCTCTCTCCATAGCCATCATTCCAAACTCCCAATATTGTCTTAGTCACTCATCTCTGAACCCTCTCCAATGTCTCCACATCACAATGAAAACAGGTGACCAGATCTGAGCACAGTAGTCCAAGTGTGGTCTGACCAGTGCCTTATACAGTGGCACAACCACTTCCTTATCCTTACATGTTAGAGTACTTCTTATCACAGCAGCACTACAATGTGCAGCCTTTGCAACACTAGCAATATGCCCTCTGAATTTCAGTCTACTGTCAACCATCACTCCCAAATCTCTAATCTCATCACTTCCTGCAGTGCAGCACTGTCAAAATAGTACACAGCCTTATATATCTGCAGTCCAAAATGCAACACCTTGCACTTATTGATATCAAAACTGCAATCCCAAGTAAAAAGTCTACTAAGTAAAAAGTAAAAACTCAAATCTTCCTGAAGGAAATTAACATCAGCCGTGCTACTTATAATTCTTCCCGACTTTGCATCATCAGCAAATAACTAAAGATCCCCAGTCAGTCCACATGATATATCGTTTGCAAACAAGTTGAACTGTAGGGACTCAAGAACAGAACCCTGGGGCATGCCACTGGTTACCTTCATTTTTTGAGACACTGCTCCATCATACACAACCTGCTGGTATCGTTCAGAGAGCCAATCTCTGATCCATCTAACCAATATACTATCTATTCCCATCCTCTGCAGCTTGTACACCAACTTATCATGTGGTAATCTATCAAACGCTTTTGCAAAATCTAAGAATATCACTGTATATGATTCTCCCTTATCTAACCCACTTGTCACCTTATCATAAAATGCAAGTAAATTATTAAAACAAGATCTACCCTTTACAAATCCTTTTAACAAAGATTACTAAAGTCTCCCAGTATAAGCATTATTTTGAGCAAGAAAATAATGTGATTCTGATCTTTGAATTCAAACCTACTAACTAAGCAGACTTTTGCTTAAATGGTAGCTATTCAGAGATTACAATTATTTTTCAGTCATCAGTCAGTTAGCTCTGCTAAGCTTTTACTTGTATTGAATTTTTGTTTTAAAGGAAATTTATGTTTATGAAGTTTTGAAAAGAGTAATTATTTGTTTAATTGAACTTTTTAAAATTATACTTATACTTTAGGTTGCTTAATAATGATGGCCAGACTCCACATCAATTAGCCCACTCTTACAACAGTTTTTCTACAATGTGTATGCTGAATAATGTAGAAATTCGCTTAGCAAGAAACTTTCCTTGTATCAGAATAAATGAAATTAAAGAAATTTTTCAGTATCTTTGTGCTGATAAAGATATATCTTCAATAGAAGACTGTCTTCAAATTATATGTGAAGAAATTAGTTATATGCTTTCCTTACCTATTAATGAGTCTACTGCAGAAAATAAAAATGCTGAACATGCTCTAGGTCTTTCAAATGTATTTCACAGAAAGCGCCATCATGAATACAACAAAATTTCAAATCATGGAAAGTGTGCCAAAATTGGAAGTGAAGGTAAGCAAAGCTGTATCTGTACTTAAAGAGTGAAGATAAAATTTAATTTTCATGTTTATAGGTAATATTTGTTTTTATAATTAACCAAAATTTGAAGGTGATCATATCTTTAAGCAGAATTCGATCAATTTGTACTTCAAATTTTCAATATTAAGATTGAGACAGCGAGCTTTCATAGCTCAGTCAGTGTCAATGATGCTCTGTTGTTAGAAAGTCATATGTTTGAATCCTGTTTAGGATGTAAGAATCAGGGCTTTTCGACTGAAGGTGAGTTGTCAGTCTCATATGAAGGCAGTGGAGTTTTTTTCATCCTGCAAAACAGGCAAACTGGCTAAAAGAAGAACACATGCAATTGACATACATAATACACTATGCACATAGGATTAACTTCCCTATCAGCATTAATTAGGTTTCAAAGGAGACGAGTTATTTAGCTATGAAAGGCCATTGAGCCTAACATGCAAGGGATAAGGGGATTAGATAGGCATTTTTCTAGTAGAGAAAAAGTATTGCTTTGTTTCAATTGGGGTTTTGAAGGTATATCCACTGAATTACAAAGATCTCCAAGAAATGTTATACAGGCATGAAACCAAGAATTTCCAACTTAAACAACTGCATGTATAATAGTCCCAGTAGAAGACTTGAATTGTGTACTAGAAATGGGAAGTGTAAAAAGGCATCAAAGAGAGGAAAAACTAAGACAGGAAACCAACCTTAGATCTGATGAAGAAAAGAAGAGATATGAAAAGAAATTTGAATGAGACCATTCAAATAAAATAGAATATTTGGAAATTTGTAAAACTATACCCAAAAGGATGAAAAATGAAATTAGATCGTATAATACTAGGAAAAAAGAAACAATAGAAAACAATAGTAATATGAAGGTCCTAAGATGAACATTATCATTTGGGACAAAGGAACTAGCTGCTGTAAGAGGAAAAAATAGTGAACTTATAAGAAATAGAGATGCAATAATCAAAAGAATTCAGGAATTTTATACTGAACTCTATGAAGACAAGGACTGAGACATCCAAGAATCAATTATGGATAACTCGAGTGAGGAAGAATACAATGTCCCTGAGATTTACAATGTGAAGTGGAAATGTCACTGCAGGAAATGAAAAATGGAAAGGCCTCAGGAAAAGATGGAATTATGGTAGATTTCTTAAAACTGGGAGGAAGACTTGTTATCAAACAGCTAACTAAACTCTTTAATAAATGCCTAAAACGGAGAAAAAATTCCAAAAAATTGGAACATTTCACTTCTAATATTAATTTTTAAAAAGGGCAATAAGGAAGAAATTAAAAACTACAGACCTATAAGCCTACTCCCCACCATATATAAAGTCTTCACAAAAATTATAAATAATAGAATAAAATCTAAACATGAGGGAATGCAATCCTGTGAACAAGCTGGATTTAAGAAGAATTACAATACTTTGGACCATATTCACACATTAAGACAGCTCATTGAAAAATCGATTGAATGCAATAAACCCTTGTCTGGCCTATATAGACTACGAAAAAGCATTTGATTCAGTTAAAACATCTGCAACACTAAAAGCTCTTGAAACCCAGGGAACTGAGAAACCATATATTGAAACACTATGAAATTATATAAAAACAGTGAAAAGTTTCCAGTACAAAAAAGGCATCTGGCAAGGTGATACTAAATCTCCCAAACTATTTACAGCTGCATTAGAAGAAGTCTTTAGAAGCCTTGATTGGAAACGAAATTAATAAACATAAATGGAGAACAGCTGCATCATCTGAAATTTGCAGATGATGTTGTCCTAATAGCAGATAATCTTGAAGATCTGTAGAAAGTCTAAATCAGCTAAATGAAGCCTCCAGAGTAATTTGATTAAAAATAAAAAGAATAAGAATTGGCCCAAATATTTTTGGGCCAATTCTTATTCTTTGAGGATTGCTAAAGAAAAGAGATTGAATGAAGAATTCACCTTGGATGGATGGCTTATGAGAAAATGAGAGACATATTCAGAAGTGACATCCCTATGAGTCTAAAAAGGGAAGCTTTCACCCAGTGCATACTTCCTGTCCTAACATACAGGGGAGAAACACGGACTTTAATAGAATCCCTAAACAAAAAAACTTAGAACAACACAACATTGCATGAAGAGAAGTGTGCTTAAAATAACATTAAGAGATAGGAAGACAGATACCTGAATAAGATCCCAAACAATTGTCACATATATTGTAAAATACATTAAACATGTTAAGTGGAGATGGACTAGCCATATTGCCAGATGCAATGAGTGGAGATGGACTAGAAAAATAACAGAGTGGAGATCAATGGATGGAGCAAGATAAAGAGGAAGACCGAGAAGAAGGTGGAGGAATGAACTGGAACAAGTTGCAGAGCGAGATGGTTGGGAGAGGCAGAAAACTGAGTGGTCTGGAAAACCATGGGGGAGACCTTCGTCCAGCAGTGGACAGAACCAAACTATTGAAGAAGAAGAACACTTGGACATAATTGTATACAATCCTCTTGGTATGTCCAATTTAAAACGGATTTTGTGATCCTATGTAAAAGACAAAACACCCAGTAGGAGATATTGATTGCACCATGGATTCTGGTCTATAAAAGAAAAAGATATCAGTGTCTTTATCATGCCAATCTACCCACTGATATCAAATACAAGCAAATTCAAATAATAATAATAATAATTTTAGGGTGGCTGAAATAGTATGTTTTCCAGCTCTATGTTATAAAATACTGACACTATTTTAAAACCATTTTTTCAAACAAAATATAAATTGATTTTTTTTATGCAAATGATTAATCACAATATAATCCTTTTGTGCATATTCTAGCATCCTAAGTTAGAATATGTCTAAGCAAAAAACTGAATAGATTACAAAGTTTCTTCATGAAAATATTGTTTTTATGATCCTGAAAATATATATTATACAACCTATTAATAGTAACAATTTTTTTCTGGGTCCAGATTGGTCAAGTATGAATCTTAAGATCTGACAGCATTTTATGACTGTTGAGCAGTTACCACACATTGAAACATTTCTTTATCATGTGTAGGGCACAGATGCCCAGGTTTTGCAACTTCTCATCTGTAGTGGATATATATAAAAAAACTATCATAATATTTTTATGATATTGAAATTAAATTGCTTTTTCAGTCCATTCAATATTTATGATGTCCTTTTAAAAAGACCTGAATTTGAATCCCATCTGCAGTGCAAGGAACCTTTATGGTGGAAACCAACTAACTCACCTTCAATCGGGAGTTAGTTGGTTTCCTCTACTAAGTCCTCCATTTCTAATTTTCTTCTAATTTCTGTTTATGCTCAGTTTTCTGGTAAAGTTCCAATAGAGTGGAAAGAGGGGAAACTAATTCCCCTGCATAAGGAAAACTCAAAGACAGACGTATCAAATTATAGGCCAATCAGTATATCAGGAGTGATGGCTAAGGCTTTGGAGAAATTGATAAAAATTAGAATTCAGGAGTGGGTGAATAGAAATATAATACTTTATAAGGGCAACATGGTTTTGTGAAGGATAGTTTTGCCTTAGTAACTTACTTTCTATAATAAAGTAACAGTAGAGTTGGATAACGGAAATCATTACTCAGTGATACTGCTGGATTTTGCAAAGGCATTTGACAGGATTCTACATGGAACTCTGCTGCATAAATTGGAGCAAATGGGAATGGATCTGAAGCTGGGGATTTGGATTAGAGGGCGGCCGATAGACATATCAAAGAGTGGTTTATGGAGGAGCTGAGTCCAGGAGAAGACAGGTGACTAGTATTGTACCTCAGAGCTCAGTACTTGGTCCTCTGTTGTTTAATTTGCATATTAATGATACTGGAAATAATTTGACAGGAAATTTTCATATGTTTGCTGATAATGCAAAAATGGAAAGAGCGATAGTCATCGCTCTTTCCAATGATATTTACATCAATGAAGGTGATGTAAATATCTTGCAGGATAACTTAAATATGCTGGCAGTATGAGCAAAGGTAAATGTCTGCCAATTTACATTGGCTAAATGTAAAGTGATGCACTTTGGGAATGGGAGGATGAGATCACTTGCTGTATACTATATTAATGGAATTGAACTGCAAGAAGTTGATGAGGCAGTTGACTTCAGGGCAGTGGTGTGTTGGGACCAGCTCGTGCAAGCCGGTTGTTAAAATTTTTCAAATTTAGCGAGCCGGTTGTTAATGTTTTTAAGTTGGGCGAGCCGGTTATTAAAATTCTTTATGAAAGGATAGATGATGAATGGTGGTATATACTTTTTCTCGTAAATATTTTTGAAATTGTATAATAAACACATATATATTATTATTATTATTATTATTATTATTATTATCAAAAATAAATGCGTAAAGGAGAATTCACAAAACACAAACTCAGTTTACGAACGGGAATTTGGAAACTATTTTATTTACTAAACAATGTCTGTATTCATTAAAACACAAACACGTCATCAAAACTCCCAGTTATTTGAATAAACAATAATGCCTTATTTTTCGACGAATTTCCAAGAACTTGCAACATTAAGTTCTTGGAAATGCAACATTGTTGCACTATTGATAAATACAAAAATTCGTCACGACAGCTACAGTCTCTGGTCATTTGATCGACTATGAGGTAATATTAGTGTCACATTTTTTTTGTTCAGGATTTTATTTGATAATAGGTAAGTTGTAGGTAATACTGTACAGGAAAATTTTCTTTAATATATGTTTTTATTTCGGTTTTTTTCTCTTTTTTTTTTTAATAATTAAAATAATTTTAATCAGGGTTAGAGTTTTGTGGTCAAAAAAGCAGATAGCTGTTAGTTGAAAAAATGAAATAGAACGAAACTTGTTAAACATTAAAAGGACAAAATTTGAAGAAGCAGAAACAAAGACATCTGAAGATACAATAGAACTTTGTGAAGAATCAAATTTTTCATAAAGCGAGCCGGTTGTTAAAAATTTACCAACACACCACTGCTTCAGGGTCAATTGCCTGATCAACTTCTTTGGACAGAAAACTGAAGTTCAGAGGGCATATTGCAAAAGTGGCCAAAACAGCACATCAAATTACATGGTTATTGAAAAACACACTGACAAGCAGGGATAGGGAAGTTATTGTTCCACTTTATAAGGCATTAATAAGGCCAAACCTGGACTATTGTGCAGAAATCTGGTCACTTGGATTCCTTGGCGATGAATGATCCTGAAAGATCCTATGTACTTATTTCAGATGCATATGCCAAAGATTGTTGCAGGTCTGTGGAATGTTTTCTATGGGGATAGATTGGAGGTCTGTGGGATGCCAAATGCTATCTGTTAGGCATAAGAGAGGAGATATAATAGAAGTATTTAAGTTACTAAAGGCTTTTTTTTTTTATAGGATTGATACTGATAACTTTTTTCTATACGGTGCAGGAAGAGTGATAATGAGGGGCCATTCCTGGAAATGTAGGAGTGTGGTTAACAAGGATGTTAGGACCAGGAGGTCCTAACATCCTTGTTAACTTGGAGGATGGTGAATGTGCAGAATGCATTGCCAAGGCGATTGGGAGTCCTTCATCTGTGAATGAATTCATCTTCATATCTTGAAGATATAGAAACTACTACAATTCTCCTATTATGTTCTCTTTTTTTCCTCCTGAACAGCTGACTGTAAGCAACATTCATGAATGTTCTTGTCACTTTCACATGCTTGGGAATACAGCAAAGTAACTTCCACTTTAGTCCATTGTGCACTGCCATTACAGGTTTCAGTGCTTTGCTTGAAGCACCATGTAGGAAAAGCTCTTTATTTATAATTTCATTATGAAAGCAGAATTTATAACATTTCTTCATTTTACAATATTTATGCACTGAGATAAGTTCACTCAATTATTCCCAGAATGTGAATTATAGTAATAACTTTGGCTTCTATCATAAGTAATAGCATGCAATAGAATTTCACAAATTGTATGAACACATTTATTCATTAAACTCCTTATCATAATAATTTTGTTTATACCTAAACAAGATTTCAGTGGCCAGAATTAAAACATCTCAAAAGCAAACATCTTGCTTGCAATGTAATTCAATTCATTTTTTTTTTTATTTTTAAGATATCTGAATTTTAATACATACTACAGTTAACCTGTGGTATATATTATTGCTGATTGAATATATTTGCAATGTATACATGTTAAAAGCAACTTTAAATAATTGATTTTTCACATTTCTGGTCGTATTATTTAACAGTATTATTAATTTTCTTAAAGGCCTGTGTAGCTCAGTGTAAGTGGTGCTTGCATCTTCTGTGCTAGGCTGCCCAAAGATCGACTTCAGAAGTCTGGTCGCCAACTGAAGGAACTTTTTCTAAGCCTATCTTTGACTGGTTCTCGAGTTAGTCGATCTCTAGCATGGGAAAGTGGGTTTTTTTCCCCTGGAAACTCAGGTTTTTCATCCCGTAAACTCAAGAAAATCAACTGTAGAACTCACATTAATTCAGACAGTAACATATCCTGTTAGGGTTAAGTATCAAGAGATGACAGCACTTGCTTGCCGGTCGCTTCATTGGTGTTGGCTTATAATTAGTGATAGTCTTGGGCCAGCTATCTCGGATTGGCTACTGGTGGAGATTGAACTGCCCACTCAATCTCCAAAAGCTAGATAAGGTTAAAAGGCCTCGCCTACTCCCTCTAAGGGAATAAAAAGGTGTTAGCTTATTATTATTAGTAATATATATTATTAATTTTCTTCATTTATATTTTTATTTATGCTTATTTTGTGTGTTTTTAATTTAATTAAATGTATTTTGACTAGAATAGCTATGTACTACCTACAGCTGACATTAAATTATTTACTTGATCCAATTTGAATGACATCTCTGAAGGCCTAATTACACTATAGATATGATGGTATAATTAGCTCTTACATGATGAATTATAATGATGGATCCTTATTATTCATACCAGTAACTGTTATTCATAATATCACTGTCAGCTAATCCTTAATACTGTTACTTCTGAAAATCTTGTTAGTATTATTAAGTGTGTTTTTATAAACGTTATTTTTATTTAAAAAAAAAAAAATATATATATATATATATATATAATAACAGATAACTTGCCTAGTAAATTTTATTAATATTTTCATATAGGTATCAAAGGCACTCTTTGAGGAGTGCTGTCTTCCGTAAAAGGGATAGATGTACTTATCAGATCTGTTGAGATTGAGAACGATGTAGCAAAGCTCTATTTGCATAATCATTCCATGCGGAAACTGTTCTTATGTAGAACTTTAGATTTTTTTTTCCCACAACCAAAGAATCTTGTGTTTAGTGGTAATAGCAGCAGAGGTATTAATTTCATAATGGTGAATAAATGAAAATGCCTGACTGCTGAAGAGGGTACTTCTCCAACTGAAAACATATCATTTACTTCTTCAATATAATTCATATTGTCCTTGAAATGAAATCATATAGTTAACCATATGCATGAGGAAAATTACCATCAGCTGAAAGCTGTTTTACTTAGATGATATTTTCTGTTGTTTATTTCACATCATGGGGGGGGGGAAGTCTTAGTAGAATGTTTAGAGCATATTGCATCAAAAAAGATAAGCACGGAACTCATTATCAATGTGAAGATGTGTGAATTGCCAAAGTATGTTTCCTGTTATCAATAATACACCAAAATCATGTATGAATTTTTTACTTTGTAGTGCAAATTTTTCTTCCCATCATAAATCTTACTGTATTGACTCCTTTTGGTAAAAATAAATAAATATTATTACTTTATGAATAGTATGTTGAGTGTTTTTAAAATATGCTATAAAAATTTAGCTGCTATCAGAGATATCTTAGTCAAAAAAGTTACCTCTGATGATACCACTCCTTAAACTCATTTACCATCTCACTACACTGTCAGAGAGTGCATTTCAGGGCCCAACCACCCTCCATGCAAAAAAGAAAAACCCTTTTTACCCTCTTGCTCACCACTTCCATTCAAAACTACCATGAAAGGTATCTATCCTCATAATAACATTGTACAGTCCTGATGTCATTATTTTTGATAATCACCTCTGCACCCCTCTCCACCTTTAATTTATTCCTTTCAAATCCAAATGAACAGATCTAAGCACAGTAATCCAGATATGGTTAGAGCAGCACTTTATACATTGGAATCACCACTCTTCTATCTCTGCTGATCAGCATCATCTTTCCCAGTATTATGGCAATCCTGTGGGTTACCCTCACCATGTTTGTGATATGTCCCATAAACTTCAAAATTCTGTCATCTGTCATTCCAAGATCCCTTGTCTCATCCACTTCCTCTAGTACAGTTCCACCAACAAAAGCATGGAATTTCTTATTAGTGGATTCTAAACTTCAAGACCTTGCATTTAGTTAAACTCCTATCCCCATTTATTTGCCCATCTGTTTTTCTTATTCACATCTGCTTGAAAAGCCACCACATCAGCACTGTTACTAATAAATCTTCCCAACTTCATCATCTGCAAACAACTCCATATCTCCCTGCAGTCCACTGACATTGTTATTGATGTAAACATCAAAAAAAAAGTAAGATCCCACGACTGAGCCCTGTAGAATCCCCACTTATGACTATCACCTTCCTTGTGCTCTCTTGTGCACGACTCTCTGGTAACTGTGCTTCTTAGTATATGCTTTTCAATCAACTGCTCTTGTTACTTTATTGTAAAAGGCAATCGGATTACTAAAAGAGTGCTCCTTAACAAATTCATGCATGTGCTCACAGATAACATTATCTTTGTCTTCCCAATATTGTATGTGATTTCTCACTAATTTCTCTAAATCTTAACAACTACAGAAGAAATACAAAGGGGGGGGTCTATGGTTTGACACTGCCATTCTACCACTGCCCTTATACATTGACACTATTTTACCTTGGACATCTTTCCCCATCACCAGACATTCATTGCAAAGCCAAATTATAATAAATCTAGTTTAATCCTTTATCCAAGTGTAAGCAAACACCTGAAGTATCTTCAGTACTGAGGCAACTCATAGTAAAGGTGGACCAAGCTCTCATCACTCCTATCTTAGTATCTCCCATAATGCAAAGCACATCTCCTAGCAGACATGTATAATGCTATGTATTAAGGGAAGGACCACTACCCAGACCTTTATTGAGGTCTCGTCAGTGGGAGCTAGACCCAGAGGTGGAAAAACCCGAGTTTCCAGGTGAAAAAAAATCCCTATCTCTGTATGAGACTAGCTAACTTACGTTTATTCGAAAGAAACCACCAGATAAAGGTTCCTCACGTCGCTGACGGGAATCGAACTCAGGTCTTTCCAACCAAAGGGCTTCATCTATACCGACTGAGCTACAGAGGCTCTAAAAACAGAACTACATTAGACAATTTCTAGTCTTCTCATATTGCGATTTTCTTTTGTTTGGAATTATTCTGGTTGCTATACGGGTTGAAGATGAGTCCTCCATATTCTTGGAATAATTAATCAATTTTTGTTCAGATTTGGATTCAGCAATACCCCGAGAGTAGAGTACTTGGGCAAAGTGGGTCATGAAGTTGGGCAGAAATTGTTCTGTAAGAGAAGAATAGTATCATTGATTGGGACATTAGTGAAAAGGGCAGTTATGTTAGAGCTGACTAAAAGCCTCTAAAAGAGTTCCTCCCCTCCAATTTAGCTGACAAAATACAAATGGAAACATTGTAGATATTAAACTCTGATAACTAAGTTGCAACCTAACCAGAACAGAAAAATTGGTCCTTAAATCTTAAAAAATAACCAAGACATTGTGATTACAAAAGCAGATGAAGGTGATGCTACTGTTGTCCTCAATCGGACAGCTTACCTGGAAAAAATGAATCATTTGGTATCAGACCACAACACACCAAATGGTAAACTACAAACTGCACAAAAAAAGAAAACAACATAATTAATCAAATTGGTGATTATGTGGCCAGAGGAAACAACCAAAGAACTAATGCAGCATTATTCCCGTGCTCCCAGAATTTATGGCTGTCAAAAATGCACAAAGCAAACACACCACTACGACCGATAGTTGAAGGAATCGACAGCCCTAATTATCACTTAGCCCAGAAATTAGTGGTCACATTCAAGGAGTTGATAGGTCATTTCCCCTCCTACATAATAAATACACAACACTTCATAAACAAAATTAAAAACATGACACTCAACAATGAAGATTTATTAGTCTCCTTTGACATAACTGCCCTTTTCACTAATGTCCCACTCGATACTATTCTTCTCTTACAGAACATATTTATTATCATTACATGACACCTCCAAGGAGTCCAAAGGCTCATCGAGGGAGGGCACCTACTCTACAACTCTCCATCTCCACCAACTACAACAGAGGGCTGTGATTTCCACCTGAAATCACAGCCCTCTTTGACCAAATACTCTGCTCTGGGTATTTCATGTGGCAAAATAATTTTTACCTACAAAAAGAAGGTATGGCCATGGGCTCACCACTTTTCCCTCCAATAGTTAACTTTTACATGGAAGACTTCGAGCAACGAGCACTAGATTCAGCTGACCCAAAGTCTGGCTCAGATATATTGATATTTTCGCCATTTGGCCCCATGGCCACGAAACATTAAATACATTCTTAAGCCACCTGAACAAACAACACAAATGTATCCAAATCACCATCGAAATTGAAAACAACTCTTCCTTTTCTACACACACTCATCACACGTCTTTCCTCAGGCTATCTCTCCTTCAGTCTACCGCAAACCTACACACAGACCAATACATACATAAAAATTCATATCACAATCCAACACAAAAACTAAGAGTCATCAGCACTCTCAAACACAGAGCCCTAACAATTTACTCCAATGAACAAGCTCGCTCTGAATCAATAATTTGAAATTATTAACCAAACAACAGCTCACCTGGTTTATCCAAGTGGTTAGCTTATATGATCTCCGGGCAAAAGTCTGTGGGTTTGAATCCTATTATGGGCATGGATGTTTGCAATAGTCTTTGAAGATGCTTGTGGTGTGGAGGGTAGTAGAAGCCGTACATGTAGTTGTGGTTCGTTGTAGTTGGTGGATTGAGTGGTGGAGACAGAGTTGTAGAGAAGGTGTCCTCCCTTGATGAGTCTTTGGACTTCCTGGAAGTGTCACATAATAATAATCTATAAAAAATGGCTACAAGAAAAAAAAAAAAAAAGTTCACAAGATCCTCCATAAAAATGCTACTAAAAACAAAAAGATTATAAGAATTGCATAGCCATACGTTACATTAGGAGCATTTTGAGAAAAAAAATAGTACACTACTTAAATACAACATTAAGACCTTCAAACCCTCCCCCCAACAAAATTAAGAAATTTACTCAGCTCTTCCATACCTGGCCCACCCAGAAGTTTACAAACTTCAATGTATTGTGACATACTTTACATAGGAGAAAATAGGACGCAACATCTCAAACAGAAAAGATGAACACAAATGCTACATTAAGTACCTCGACTATGATAAAACAGGCCTATCAGACCAGGCACCCTAAACATGCCACAGAATTGACTGGAAGGCACTAAATCCCTACACTCCATCAAAACCTGGTTTGAAAAAATCCAAAGAAGCATTTAAAATGCTAAAACATCCAAATATGAACAAAAATGATTAATTATTCCAAGAATGTGAAGCACCCAACTTCAACCAGAACAACCCCAATCAGAAGAAAATCGCAATACGAGAGGGCTTCAGAAATTGTCTAATGTGGTCCGTTTTTATATTATTTTATTTAATTATTTTATTATATATATGTGTGTGTGTATATATATATTTCACCAGTGGTCTAGCTAGGGTAAATGATTAACAAGCCTCTATATTCTTACTTTTGTATAGTGCCGTGTCATGTAGCTTGTATCTTATGCGTATGTATTTTTCCTGATGATGACCTCAATATAGAGGGTGCAACGTCAAATGGTTTCTTAATGTTAAGTAATAAGTAAAGTAATTATTATAACATGTATGTTGTATCTCCATAAATTCTTCACTATGAAAGTATTAGAATTTATGATTACAAAAGAGTAGCAACCATCATAATATTGCCCTCATTGCTGTAACATCGATGCCTTACTTCAGCATTTTGTGATAGTTGTTAAACCACCACTAAATGATCACTCTTCTCCCTTAGGAGAAATGATCCACCAATTTTAAAGTTAGCTCAAAGAACCGACCTACAACCGTTGGGGAAATAAAAAAAGGAGTTTCAGGATTTCTTTTATTTTTATAGAAAGTGATCGAGTGTATAATCATAATGAAATCTTTAACAGATTTTTATTGAGGCTATGCAGGCTACCATTAGGTAATAACCTGGATATTGCTAAGTGCTTGTGTAGCTTTGTGGAAATTTCTTTTACTGATTTCATAATACTACACTCTCAGAAGAAAAACTGCTATAGGTTCGATTCTAGTTGACTATTTAGGAATTTATTCTTTTCGGTTAGTTTTTTCAGAAGATTTTCAAGTTAACTGTTGTTTAACAAAGACAAGTAGGGTTTTCTATACATTACATTGGGATAAGAGAGCCTATGTAGGTCAGTAGAAGTATCGTTGGCACTCTACAACGCTTGACCGCATGAAGAAAGACTGGTTTAAATCTAGTCGACGACTAGATGAACATTTTCTAAGCCTTTTTTCGACCGATTTCGGAGTTAGCCGATCTCTGGCACAGGAAAGCTGTTTCTTTTTTCCCTCTGGGAAACTTGGGTTTTTCGTCCCATAAACTCAAGGAAATCGGCCGTCAAACCCACATTATTTTCAGGCATTAAAAAAAAAATATTGTGTTAGGGACCACAAGATGGTGGCACTTGTTAGCAGCCGCCTTTACTGCGTACCGATTAATTAGTGATAGCCTTGGGCCAGCTATCTCTGATTGGCTACCAGTGGAGATTGAACTGCGTCCTAGTTTCCAAAAAAAGTTAGGGTTAAAACGGACTCGCATACTCCCTATACGAGAACAAAAAGGTGTCAGCTGATTTTTTTTCTTGATTACATTAGGATAATTGAACACATTTTAGACAATAATATAAGCATTTAGTAACCTAAGAGAGCAAAATAAGGTGATGAATAGGAGTAGAGCCCAACTGCCTAATGATTTAAAAAAAAAGGGGGTAAAATAATTTGTGAATTACAGGCATTCTTTAATTTATATAATTATTTATTTTATGCCGCTTGAAGAAACACTATCAAGTTTGGTTCTTTGCCAACTAGTGGAACTTTTCCTAAGCCTTTCCTCGACGAGTGTCCAAGTAAGTTGATCTCTGACTCAGACAAGTAGGGTTTTTTCATCCCATAAACTCAGGGAAATCACTGTAGCATTCATACTATTTCAGACCATAAAATATAGGGTTGTGACCACCAAATAGCTGCAGTTCTCTACTGTACACTCCTCGGATGCCAATTAAAATTACTGATAGTTTTAGCTAGCTTTCTATGACTGGATGCGTTTAGATATTATATTGATCCTATACATGAGAGGTCGAGAGACCTATAAGCACACCAGCAACATGTTTAAGGTGCAGATAAAGACATATAAGTTTATGGATGTTTTTGTTTGAAGAACTGCAGCTTATAATTGTTTGAGAATATTCATGAGAGCAAGGAGCTAGAGAAAAATAATGATTTTCTAGAGAACTGGGCCAGAATAGAAAAAGTAGTAGGTTTTGTGCATTTGCAATTACACAGTGAAGGGATGCTGGACAGCTTCTGCTGTTGCATTAACAGAAAGTGGGGAAATGATGGTTACAGGATCAGACAACATGGAAGTACCTGTAGAATGGACACGGCGCATCTGTGACATAGCTGTTGAAGAGAACCTGCTAGAAGGACCATCTATGAGCTTGATTACTCTCCTCTGGACAACACAAGTATTTTAAGGGAAGTTTTAGATGCAACGTTCCAATTATTATGTGAGCAGTGGTCCAAGTATCGGAGGGTTTGGGATTTGTTTGTAGCCAAGAGTTGGTTGGGTGTAAAATAACCTCTTGAATTGGATTCTGAGGAGGCTTGATGTGTATTTATGCTAGGAAATAGTGGAGATAAATGTTTAGTCCAAGCAAAAGGATCTGATTTTGTCTGTTGATTGTTGTATTACTCAGGGAAAGGGTTGGTGAACTGAGATACCTTTGGTGAGTGAAGAGTAAGATTTTGTTTTGGTGACTTTGAAAATTACAATTTTCTCCTTAAATATTGATCTACATACTATCCGTCATGAGACAAGGACAACATTGTCATTTTCAATGCCACAAAAAATCACAATCTGGCCCCTTTGCTTGACCAACCCCTTATCCTTGGTAATACACAAATCACCAGACAAAGCATATCTCTTTGCTTGGACTAACCTTTGCCTCCAGTCTCCCCTGGAGGTAAAGGTTAGTCCAAGGCATTCTCTTTCATTTTACACCCAACCAGCTGGAATTATTCTTTTCCTCTAGATCGTGTTTCGAGTTCTGCATTACTTCAACCTTAGCTTGTCTGGTCTGGTTCCAACTGATGGGACCTCAATAAAGGTCGAAACCGGTATGGGTGGTGACCATTGCCTTTAATGCATAGCATTATACATCTCTGCAAGGGGATGTGCTTTACATTAAGGGTAAAATACTAAGGAAAGTGATCAGAACTTAATCCACCTTTACCACGAGTTGCCTAGAATGGCACTACCATGAGTTACCTCAGACTTGCACTACATGCTAGCGCAAACTTGAATATATGGTAACTGTTAACTTTAATGGCGAGATGGACGTCAATCCCTTGGATTTTTATCCCTTCATCGCTAAATTGTGATTATTAATAATGAGAAATTTTTGAGCGCCTGGCTCGCCCGAATTAGGGCTGTGTAGAATCGTTTGAAACGATGATCAGAGCTGCCTTCGGGCGTTTGTGTCTCCATCTGTCGTTTTCATTATAATTTGATGAATCACGAATGAGTTGGTTGGGATGGAGTGATGCCTGGGCATCACTCCATCCGATAAAGTCTGGTTGAGATACGAAGGTATGTCTGGAATGTTTCTGTCTTGGTGGAGGAGAGCATTCCTAACAAACCACGGGGCGTCGAAGATCATTCGGAGGCATTTATTTTGTAGTACCTGTAGTCTTTTGATGTTGCTGGGGGAGGTGTGGCTCCATGCCGGCGATCCGTACGTTAGTATGGGTCTGATTATTGTTTTGTATATTGTTAGTTTGTTTTCTGTACTGACTTTGCTTCTTCGGTTGAGTAGCGGGTAGAGTTGAGCTATTGCTGAGTTGGCTTCGTTGCAAGCATGAGAGATGTGGGGTTGAAGCTGAGTCGGTTATCCAGTTTGATTCTCAGGTATTTTATTCTTTTTGTCATGCTCCACCTACTAAACATTGTGAGATGAACTGGAGCCTCGAGTGAGATCAAGGGACGTCCACCCCACAACAGTACTGAACCTGATTACATGACTATAGGAAGAATGGTTGAAAATTCTCATTGATCGCTATCGTACTCTTGGGGAACATATGCCTCGTAGGATTGCTGCAGCATCGCAGCGGAAGGAGGTCCTACACTTATTAAGGAGGACGCCATTTCATTGTTCCTTACATCATGGTGTCCGTTGACTTCTTTCCAAGCAGTGTATATATTAACAGTGTGAATGTACTATACTTCGTAATCTGACAGTGGGAAGAGACTTGAAAGCTTAAATAAGTCAAAAAATGTTTTTTTTTCCTTTTCTCGGTGTACAGCAAACATTTCAAGGGAACTACAAGATCTGTTAGACCCCGTACGGATATGTTTCATTTCAGCAACTATAATTCTTTCTTCCCTCTACTAATTGAAGAAATTAAGAACTATACCCACTGGAATCATAACTAGTAAACTTATACATCGCGATAAATATACACAAAAAAGAGGAAATTAACTTCACATCATAAAAAGAAATAAAAAAGATGCAAATAGTGAAGACCAACAAACGATATACACTGCGTAGCAGAAGATAATGGATGGTCTCTCATTTTGCCTAAAGAACGTCCGGTATTCTCTGTGGCACCAAGTCAACTACGAGGGTAGTCGGAAACGTTCTCGGCCTAAAAATAAAAAAAAAACATTTATAATTTTAAAATTATTTTTATTTTTCTACATAATCTCCCTTAAGAGAGCCTGTGTAGCTCAGTAGCAGAGAATCGGGTCAATGAGAGCAGCACCCCAGGGCTTAACCCCTACGGGCACGAGGAATGTAATGAGAATAACTCTCCGCTAAAGGCAAAGGAAGGGATTATCAGGGCGAGCGAGGAGACTAACAGCCAAAGGTCAGTTTTAGATTCAGAAAAAGTAACAAAACCTGAAACTACAGAGAAAAAAAAATCACTCCGAATAGCACAAATGAAGAATTAAATAATAATTGCTCGGTTGAAGATGAAGAACTTCCAAACATTGAAATAATTCAAACCATCTCGGTAACACAAATTACAGAAAAAAGTAAAACGGATTTAGAAAACGAAGTAGAGAAATCAGAATGGAATACTAAACAGACCCCTGTAAAGAGAGCAAAAATGAAGTTTACGCCTAACATCACCAAAAGCCGGAAGTCAAAACCCAAAGAAAAAAAATTAGCTAAGAGTCCGGAAAGAAAAGGCTCTAGAAAACTTTCAACTTTCTAACTATGACTCACAATCTAAAAATCATTACACTAAATGTAAACGGGCTAAATAATAAAACATCGATTCAACTAACAGTTAATTTAATCTTTCAACACAGACCCGATATACTTATGATACAAGACACTAGACTACACAACAACACTAACCCATCAAACAGCTTCAAATACAAGTTACAAACAATGTACCATATCGTTGCCGAAGTGGCTCAGACCAATGGAATAGGTGGAGTAACCTCCAAATATTATCCCATAATGTCGTAATCAGGCACAGAATTCTGGAGGTCGAGCTCCTTTGGCAGAAAAAAATACACAACATAATTAACATATATGGACCAGCCACACATAATCATAAGACCACCTTCTGAAGTGTGACACTATGTTCAGCAAAAAAATAACTCAATAATAACAGGAGATATGAACTTTACAGAACAACCACAAAACGATCAAGAACACCCAAACTTACTTCGGCAGAAAATTTTCACAAGAGTTTTCACCCACTGTGGCCTATCAGATGCCTTCAGAATCTTGCATCCCCAAATGAAGGAATTCACATAGTTTGCACCCGGAAATGCCTCTAGAATAGACCGCATATACATCCAAACATTCAGAAATATAAAAGTCAAAACTGTACAACACACACCTGTCATGTTCAGCGATCACCATATGGCGATGGCTGAACTACAATATCAACAAACAGAAACAGCTGATAAGTTTACAAACAGAAATTTCCCCCTATGGAAATTTAATAAACACCTTAAAGATGACAATGAATTCAACAATAACATACAGAAAATAGTTGAGGAAATAGAATCCATAGAAAATGCTGTAACAGCCTGGAAGAAATTTAAACACATGACAAAACAAACAGCAATCAAAATTAGTAGAATAAAAAAGCATCAACAAAGGAACAAACAGAACGCTGACACGAAGAAATTATCAAAATTGTATCACCGCCATGACAGAAATAATGAAAACATCAGAAAAGAAATAGAAGAAATTGAAAACCGCATAACAGCGACCAGTTTCAGGAAATAGAAGGAGCGTGGCTACGTGCTGGTCTCAAAATAATTGAAAATGATGAAGGGAAGACCTCGACAGCATGACTGTCTGAGAAACAACGGAACGCAAAACAGAGAATAAAAACCATAACATACGAAGGCCAAACTCTAAACAAAGACTCCGAAATAATTCGTGGTGTTCAAAAATACTTTTCTTCACTATTTCAAGAAAATCCCAGCAGTCAGGAAGAAAGAGAAAGATTCCTTTCACTCCTCCCCAAAATCACCCAGCAGGAGGCTGAGGAGATCGACGCACCAATCACCTTAGCAGAATGCCGTCTTATAGTGAAACAGCTCCCGGATAACAAATCACCAGGTGAAGACGGACTAACAGGTGAATTCTGTTAAGAATACTTCCCAAAATTTGAACATATTTTTATTAAAATGATCAACACGATGATTACAACACAGACAACGCCAGCAAAATTCAACACAGGACACATTGTACTACTACCAAAGGTTGGGGATCAACAGAAGTTACAAGACATAAAAAACTGGAGAGGCATAACCCTACTGAATACTGATTACAAAATAATATCTAAAATACTTACAAACCGAATACAAAAGCAACTCCATAAACTTATCTCACCAGCACAATCATGTGCAGTGAAAAGAAGAAATATTCTTGACACAATAATGCACCTCCAATGCATTTGCGATTATTACAGCCTCACAGAAAATCCATGTATTGTAATGGGGCTAGATATTCAAAAGGCATTTGACACAGTTAGCCACCAATACCTGTTTGAAACACTAGACCGAATAGGAGTTGGAGTAAACTGGAAAGAAACGATTAAATTTTTGTACAGAAACGCGGACAGTAGGCTGATCATTAATAAAAATCTCTCAGCCTCTTTCCCAATAAAATGTTCCATCCGGCAAGGAGACCCACTATCCATGGCTCTATTTGTTCTAGCCCTAGAACCACTCATTATAGCCATTAACACAAACAGCAATATCAAAGGAACACATATACACGGAGAAAGTGACGCCAAAATTTTGGCATATGCTGATGACGTCACTTTAACACTAGGAACACAAAAATCCTTGGACACAACACTCAAAATAATAAAAGACTTCAGCAAAGCCTCAGCACTGAATGTGAATCTGGCAAAATCCCACTGCAAAATAATTGGAAAGTGGGAAAACCAACCAAGGATTCCTTCAGGAATACACGTGAATAATTACATACCGGTTCTGGGCATCAACATCGGAAGCTCAGAATCACACGAAGAACAGTGGAAAGAACTCCATGACGGCATAAAGAAAAAAATTAATGCAATGCGCCCTAGACAGCTGTCCGTCAGAGGAAGGGCCCGGGTTTGCAACATCTACCTAACATCTCGCCTGTGGTACAAGATACACAACACCCCGTATCACGGAAGGTGGGCCGAAAAAATACACAGGCTCTGCGCTACATACATCTGGGGCTCTCAGTATGAACCCATGCGCAGATCAACGCTCTTCCATGAAGTTGAAGCTGGAGGTTTAGCATTGCTAAACATCCATCTGAAAACTCTCATCGGCAGGGCAATAACAGCAGCCCAAGCACACACAAAAAGCTATCATGCCTATGCGGCAACATTCTTACAAAAGTGTTTGCCGCATAGGTTTATAAGCTCACTTCCAGATATAAAAAAACCAAGCCCGAGAATGTTCAAAGAAATAGCCGAAGGGTACATATATATAATGAAACACTCAGATACCGAAACTTACTGACAATCAAACCAAGAAAACTATATAAAACATTAAGTCAAGTGACATTCCCACCTCCCCAACACAGGGAAATAAGAAAAGGAGAAACTAAGCTAAGTCAGGTGCTTAGCAAAGTTTTCCGACTTCCAATATCACCAAAATACAAAACATTCTTCTATAAAGTACATCATGCCTGTCTCCCCACAAAGATGCGGTGTGTAGCAAAAAAAAAATCCCACTACAAGGCCCAGGGAAGTGTCATTTCTGTCCCGACCCAGAAACAATATATCATATTATGATGTTCTGTAGTAAAACGTCCACAGTATGGAACACCATACAGAAATTCCTACATAAGACAAAACCATTCTCTGAAAACACATTATTTTGGTTGGAAGACCAAAAAATGAAAAAAACAGAACTAATAATCATAATAATAACAATGTATGCAATATGGTCCCACAGATGTGACAAAATACACGGAAGAAACACCAGACCAGACATACTAGCAAAAATTAACAATTATTTAAAGGAAATTATCATAAACACTACACAAACCAAAAGCATAACAACACAGCAATGGAGGAAACTCGGCGTAATTGAAGAAGGAGAAGAAGAAGGAAAAATAAAACTTATACCGATAATGGAACCCCCGTAGTTAGTGGTAAACAAAAATGATAACCCACTATCTGAACAAAAAGCATAATCCCAGACAAAGGTGCTGTTAGCGTAGGCCCATTCGCCGCAATGAGAGGAATAATGACAACAAGATATCAAATCTAATAAAAATAAATAAAATAAAAATAAATAAATTGAAAAAAAAAATATATATATATATAAATAATAATTAAAATAAATAAATAAATAACAGAAAAAATAATATTTTTATTAATTATAAAAAATATTAATAATAATATATAGGTACGCCTATATATAAGGGATAAGAATGTTATATATATGTATATCTAATTGTGTAAGGAAAAAAAAAAAATGGAAATGTAAATAGCAATTACTCCTTAAGATAAGTCAATATTATTCGAGTAATAAATATGTAGATTAAGATATATTACCAGAAATATGTATATGTTATTGTATATACAGACACAAGGACGGTAGAAATGTCAATTGTAAGAAATGCAGATAACATAAGTTCATAACATGATAATAACCCAAAATGTAAATAGGATAAGTTATCCATTTATAGACCTGTAACTAATTCTGCAATTCAGAAAACTTTTGTATATAAGAAATTACAGATTTACCTCTTAAGTTAAGCAAACAATATAATGTTAAAGCAATATGGAATTCATTTTGTAAAAAATAAGAGTGCCTACAAAAAAAAATCTGCATGAGGTATAGAGATACTACCAAAATGTATGCATATATAAATGTAAATAAAAACATAACGAATGTATGTATTTTAAGAATAAGATGTGCATTTAAATTAAGTTAATAAAATAATCATCCAAAATATGTGAACAAAGATATAGAATGAAGATATATGTATAACGAATTGTACATATGGAAAATGTCAATGCTAACATATATATGTATGTATATGTAGGTATATATATATATGTATATACATGTATGTATATATGTATGTGGATGTATATGTATATATATGTATATATAAACGTGAATAGACTGATCTGATAATGTAACTTATAAATAGACTGCAATCACTATGTAACATGTACCAACAAAATAACAGCTCAGACAATTCAATAGGACAATAAGGAAAATAGAAATTGAGCATGTGACATGTGTATCGTATTTAAACAGTGATTGTAAAACAGGTGTCATAAGCATATTGCAACGAGTAAATGAAAATGCCTAATAGAATTAGCATCCTATGTACAAATTGTAAATGCTGTATATATATTTATTTTTAAATGTACACAGTTGCTGTTGCTGATACAAATAAACTCAGTAGAAGTGGCGTTTGCACTCTACGGCGCATGACCGCACGAAGAAAGGATTTGGTGGTTCAAATCTAGTTGCCGACTAGAGGAAATTTTTCTAATCCTTTTTTTCGACCGTTTTCCTAGTTAGTCGATCTCTGGCACGGGATAGCGGGTTTTTTTCGTCCCGTAAACTCAAGAAAATCGACCGTCGAACCCACACTATTTTCAGACATTAAAAATATTGTGTTAGGGTTAGGGACCACGAGATGGTGGCACTAGCTTGTCGCCTTCTTCACTGCATACAGATGAATCAGTGATTCATCGGCCTTGGGCCAGCTATCTCTCTGATTGGCTACCAGTGGAAATTGAAATGCCCACTCAGTCTGGAAAAGTTAGATAGGGTAAACGGCCCCGCCTACTCCCTATACGTGAACAAATAGGCGTTAGCTGATTTTTTTTTGATCTCCCTTAAGATAAATAAACTCCCTTAAGACTAGTACATTTATTCCAGCGATGCTCCAGCGCTATTATCCCGTGCCTATAGTGGTTCTCAGTAAGATCTGCAAGATATTCCTCTACAGCTGCAATCACCGCTTGATTCGAAGAAAAACGCTGATCAGCGAGGAAGAGTTTTAGTTTTGGGAATAGTTCCCAAAACTTCTAAGAGTTAGAAGTCAAGGGGTGTCATGGGGAATAAGATGGATGTTCCAACAATTCATAGTGCAAATCCCTTAATTTTCCCATTGCCAAAACACCTTCATGGGCATTGCCCTGATGAAAGATGATTTTTTCCTTCTGCAAACCGAGTCTTTCTCAGGAATTTTTTCATCTAGTCTGGTTTAAAGATCGGAGCAATATTCTCCAATTATTGTTTTACCCTATTTGCCTTGATGACCTTTCCTGTTCACGGAACCAGCTTTGTCTTCTTTGGCGCTGAACAACTGGCTTCTGTCCACTGTTTTGACTGCCGTTTGGATTCTGGTGTGTACTGGTGAATCCAAGTCTCATCCATAGTAATAAATCGACGCACAAAATCAGTTTTATTCTTGTTACAATGCTCCAAGCACTGTTCAGAATTTTCCTGAGTGCGTTTTTGATCTGCTGTGAATTTGATCAGCGAGAAAGAGTCTTCACTCATCTTACACGGCACTCATCTTGCGCAAAGCTTTTTCATCTGCAATTCTTCATGCAAAATATATCCTACATGTTCTTTTGAAATGCCTATAGTCTCAGCAATTTCATGAAATTTGAGTCGCCGGTCATCCAATACCATATCGTTCCCTTGATCAATGATTTCTGGTATTGTTACACTTTTTGGACGTCCTTCACGTGGATCATCTTCAAGGCTGGTATGGCCACGTTTAAACTCGCAGTCAATTTCTTAATTGTCGAAATTGCCAATTTCTTAATTATCGAAATTACCAATTTCTTAATTGTCGTATACTCCTGTACCCTCTCCGTGACAGCATGCGATGAACTGTGGTCTCCGATATGATGTTCTGGCCACCACTGTTGTACTAAGCTGTGATTTAACTGGTTTTGGTCTCCTGTCATTGAATGCATTCTTGCCATTTTCTCTGACCTTCTGCATCTGTGGGTTGTTTCCTTCCGCAGACTACCATTAGATTGAAGTTGTTACACTACTCCTGATACACCCTAAGCACCTGTATGTGAAAATTCCAGAAGGGTAGAGATTTGTGAGATACTGGAACCGACATGTTTAGCACCAACAATTACCATCATCAAAGTCACTTGTCATGCGTTTTACCCATTCTGATGTATTTAAACACAAAAAACAGAACAGACGAATACACTTCTGCCTGATTTGTATAGCAAACTAAGTCTCGTTTTCCTAAATCGACAGCTGTTCACTTAGTGAAGTGTCAATATCACTTAGTGTATATTGACACTTCACCTTGTCAAATATCACCAGCACCTCTCATACTCCATCTTGAGTTTGTTTTCATACTAATAGACCGTTATATCAAAACTTATTACAGATTCCATATACTCGAAGTTTCTAAACTAGAACTAGAACGTTACTAGGCCTTTCTTATGCAGGTTTCTGAATTAGTGTATTTTTGGAACAAGTGCTTTTTAACTGTACAGCAGGGGTGTAGTCCTAAAAGAAATAGTGCCAAGGCTCTACCTTTGAACCAAAAATCCAGAGCACGAAGTGCGGCATCATCATCATTATTATTATTGCGACGACGATATGGCAGAGAGATTGCCTTGTTTTCTGAAACGGAAATGACAAGAGTGGCAAGCTGCTATGTTTTGACGAAAGATGGAAATGCATTATAAGTCTCATTATTATAATTCTTATAATTTATTATAATGAATTTAAAAATTTTGATAATTTTAAAAAAGTACCAGGGCATCGCCCTGTCCCGACTACATCCCTGCTGTACAGCTCAAAAATCACATATAGAACTCTGATATTTTTAAGACAGAATATGTCTCTATGTCTGTTATGATGAAGGGACAGGAGATGGCTCCAATATTTTGCTGTAATCCCTCCCCTGACATTTCTGATTCATCCCACCTGTAATTTTTACCAACAAAGGTTGGTCGATTGGTAGAACCTCTGCTACTAATGGCTCACGTAAAAAGTTAAGCAGGTTTGAGCGCAGTTAGTAGTTGGAAGGGATTATTCGTTCGATGCTGTTGGCATACTCGCCCTCAATGAGTCTTTGGACACCCTGGAGGTGTCACATAATAATAATAATAATAATAATAATAATAATAATAATAATAATAATCGATAATCTCGGGAACGCAATATGACACTGAATGAGGGACACCAGCTACTCACAAACTTAAAAAAAAAACAACTAACGAGTAAGGGGCTCCTCATTTAGGAATAAAAGGAGATAAGGGATTTACTTTCCTGAAATTATCAAACAATTTGAATCATTCCTATTCACTTTTACTAATAAAAATTTTAAATCTTTCTTCTGATTATATCGCTTCTGTTCGACCTTGCAGAAATGAAGAATGGATATACTGTATATATATATTTTTTTCTGTTACTTTGCATATCTTCATTGTTTGCACTCTGTTGATTGTCACTTTTCAATGACACGTATTTCAGCCCCATTCCAGTTTTTGAAAAGTCTTTGCCTACAGGTCAATCACCTGATATTTATTAAGCATACCTATTTTGTTTATTTCTGGAAATGACGTCTCCTACTGATAACGTGGAGGAAATTGTCGTTTTACATCCAATAATTAGGGTTTCTCTGCAAAAAACGTACCTAGGCAGTTCAATCGCCAATGGTACCCAATCAGAGATAGCTGGCCCAAGGCTGTCAACTAATCTCGTGGTCCCTAAGCCTAGCACTCGTATTTAATGTCTGAAATAGTGTGGGATCTACGGTTGATTTTTTTGAGTTTACTGGATGAAAAACCCGAGTTTCCAGGAGAAAAAACCCGCTTGCATGTGCCAGAGATCGCCTAACTCGGGAACCGGTCAAACAAAGTCTTAAAAAAATTTCCTCTAGTCGCTGACTAGGCTGGAAACCAACTCTTCCTTCGTGCGGTCAAGTGGAGTGGTGGGCAAACGCCACATCCACTGAGCTACACAGGCTCCTCTTCATTTGCACTTCTAATTCTGGCCATTTTTCTAGGTGCGAACGAAATGTTTTCTTGTGTTTACATAGAAGTTTTAATTGTTCCTATTGTTTTCTCCACTAGCGAACCATTTTTTCTGTTGGTGGTGGTGGAACAAAATGTCTTTCTACTGCTCTGTTTCCATATTGTTTTGCATAATTTATCACATTTAATTTATAACTCACGTTATATGAAAGTCTCTTTTGTTTTACATTCATGTTTTTCTAATTTTAAGATAAAAATTTGAACGACTTATAAAAAATAATTCAAATGAACCGTACAAAAGTGCATATGTTTACATACTAATGACTATTGATGCTCTAAATAGGTGATTCACCCACATGCAGCGAGATAACTTAGGTACCTACCTTCAGTGGTGTGCTTACTAATTTTATTAACATATTGCGCCAGTAATTGAACTTCGCTAACAGCTTCGGTACAGTGTAACGATTCGTATTGTAATGTTACCTTCGGACCATAAGACGAACCACAATTACCAGTCGATTTTTCTGTGTAAAAATGTGCGTCTTATGGTCCGAAAAATACGGTAATTATTTGTCAATGTAAATTATAAATACATTATTTTCATTTTGCATCGATTTTAATGATCTTTAATTCTTGGGGGGGGGAAGGTATTCAGAATTAATACTTTTTAGCACAATTTCATATATTAAAAAATTCACCAGCATATTTTAAAAATCAACTAATGAATTAATCCTAAATTAAATTATTTCAGTTTAAAAGAAAAAAAGAATAAAACTAACAAGTAAAATAATATCAAATTACATACACTAACGTTTTATAAATGTATTTTTTTGTTAAAATTTCTTTCACTATAAATTTACAATTCACACTTCACTCTGTAACTTACTAGACACAGGGCAGTATAACCGGTCACTGTTCACAAATGAAAAAGATGAACCAAAATCAGAAACACGTCTTTTATTACTGCAATAAAACACGTTCTAAAGCTACCCCACAACAGGCCAACCCATAATAAAATTTAAAGATAGACAAAGCATTCCCACAGTGGAGGGTGTAACATTACATCTCAATCAATTTTACGATTATAATTTTTGGAATTTTTTAATCGATCCAGGGGGAAGTGCCCGTTCTCCCCCACCCTCCCCACCCCCCTGTGGACGCCCATGACCTTGGGATTGCATTTAACACGTTCATTGCCAAGCACGCGATATCACGCGATGCGAGTTCTCACCAAACGGTCGATCACGCGTTATCGCGTGGACTTCGCTAACTAAATAAAAAAATTAAAAAAAATTGACCACCACACGAAATTCCAATTTTCAGCATGGCAATGAAAGTGTTAACGATGTATGAAAGTTTTGAGAGGGCATAGCGCATCAGCACTCATTTTAATTGGTCCAATGCAATTAATTATTATTATTATTATTATTATTATTATTATTATTATTATTATTATTATTATTATTATTACGGGCATCCCCAAGGAGTACATAGACTCATCGATGGAGGCCCTAACATCATGTCAAGAACAACTATTCGACATTCACACAGTATCTATCATACCTTGCCTTGAACTCATTCACAGTCATGACACCCACTACAGACTCTGGCAGCTTATTCCACTCATTCATCACTCTCCAATTAAAAACTAACTCTAACACCCTTGCTAACCACACTCTTGTCCAGTTTCCATGTATGGTTCCTAGTCCTTCCAACACCAGTTCTATTCTCAAAAATATCTTCTGAATTAATCATATAGAAACAATTCAGTAATTTGAATGTCTCAATCATATCACCCCTTTTCCGATTATCAACCAATTTCCTCAACCCACAAATCTTCAACCTGATCTCATAAGGTTCATTCCATAGACCTGCTATCATCTTGGTCACTCGTCTTTGCATCCACTCCACCTCCTCCCCATCAAGAAGAAATCCTGGCACCCATATCTGGGCACAGTAGTCTAGATGGGGTCATATCATGGCCCCATCTAGACATCTTATACAGAGGAACAATAACCTCTTTGTTTCTGCTTGTTAAAGTATTTTTCAGCAACCAAGTGATTTGGTGAGCTGATTTAGCCACTTTTGCGATGTTCACCCTAAACTTCAACTCCCTATCCACCAACACTCCCAAATCCCTGTCTTCGTCAATCTCCTGGAGTACAGTTCCATCAATGTGATATACTGCTGCTAATCTTTTCACCCCAAAATGAATAACCTTACATTTTTCAACATTAAATTGACATTCATTCTCCTTAGCCCAGTCCTCCAAATCATCCTGTAAAATTTTGACATCCTGTGCACTGACTATTGCTCTACCCAACTTTGCAACATCAGCAAACAAATGAGCACTTCCTCTGAGATCCTATCCTATATTGTCAATGAAGTAGTGGTCCAAGAACAGAACCCTGTGGTACGCCACTAGTCACAGGCCGTCGTTTGGACTCTACTCCTCAATAAATCACTCTCTGGTATCTCTCCATCAACCACACTCCTATCCATCTCACCAACCCTATATCCATCCCCATCTGCTCCAGTTTACTGATTAGAGTTCCATGTGGTATCCTGTCAAAGGCCTTAGCAAGGTCCAGTAGAATCACTGTAAACCCATTACCCTTATCCAGTTCAGCCGTCACTGTGTTAAAAAACGTAAGCAAGTTACCGAGGCATGATCTACCCTTCACAAAACCATGCTATCCCCAATACAGTATCCCATTTTCATTTATCCATTCCTGTATTCTCCTTTTGACTATTTTCTCCAAGACCTTGAGAACGATTCCTGATATGCTGATCGGCCAGTAATTTACAACAGCAGTCTTCCAACCTCCTTTATGCAGTGGAACTATTGTCCCCTCTTTCCACCTCTTTGGGACTAACCCAGGCCCGAGAATCAAATTAAACAAAATGGTCAAGGGCACTGACAATTCTTTAGCCACTTCACGTATGACACGAGCTGGTATACCATTCAATCCCACAGATGTATTGACATTGAGGTTTGGTAATAAACTATTCACCTCCACTTCATTCACCACAATTCCAGTATAAGCTATTGGTTCATTCATTCATGTAATGTCACCACCTGCATGATATACTCTTGCAAAATGTTCGCTCAGTAATTCCACTATATCAACTGATTCGGTTGATATAGTGGAATCTATATCAACCGAACACCTACCGACCATCGGCTTTCTTTAAAATCATTCTGCAATATACATTTTTTCTTTTACTTGCAACATATCGAAAAAACTGTTTGGAATTGTCTTTAACCTGCATGGCTAATGTTTTTTCATAATCCGATTTTGCTTTTCTTACCCGCACTCGTTACCCTTCTGACCTGCGCTTTATACCATTCATGTGCCTACCAGTCACTTTTCTCCTTAAATTCCCTTAACTGTTGTTTCTTTTTTTTTGTAGCTCAAATTTAATGGTGTTATTATTCATCCATTTAACCCCTACTTGATTTATTATTCGGACCTTAGGTATATAGTCAGTCATTGCCTCCTGCAAACACTTCTTAACCGCCTCCCATCCATTCCATGCGCTATCAACATCCAGCCCTTGCAGTTTTACATGCCATGGCACTGAACCAATCAAACTCCTAAACTTGTGATATTTACCAGCCAGATAGTTCCACATGTACCCTGTTTAATTGTAAATTCCACACCTTTAGCCACCTTCCAAGTTAAGACCCTATGATTACTCTTACCAATTGGTGGCAATGTGGTCATATTCGTTACAGCCAGATATTCTGATGTAATTACTAGGTCAAACACTCTCTGACTGGTAGTATTTTCCATTACATGCTGTTGCAGATAGTTATCTCTTAATCACCGCATAAAATCAAATTCCTTCCTCTCATGTGTCCTCTCCTTCTTCCAGTCAATGTTACCATAGTTGAAACCTCCCACAATAATTACCCTTCTTCCACTCATTTCTTCTATTTGCTTATGCGTACTATCTCCACCATCTATTCTATCACCTGGTCTATAGCAGCACCCAGCTGTATATTTTGTTCTGCTAGTCTCAATCTCACACTAAATAGCCTCAAACGTGCTCTTTTCTCTATCCTGCAGTTCCACTTCTATTCTCCTTGGCTGCAGCTCATCAGCTATCGTCAATGACACTCCTCAGTTCATTTTATTCTCCCTGTCTCTCCTGAACACACCATACCCCCTCACATTCGATTCCACTAGCTATATCATCTTCTGTCAGTCATGTTTCACTAACGCCAATAACCTGTGGCCTGGAAGTGCCAACCAAGGCCAAAAATTCTTCCTTTTTTGTTCCTAATACTTCTGGCATTAGTATACATGAATTTTGAAGCCGATTTGTCCCATCCCTATTTTGATGCCTTATACTAACTGTCCCATTCTGATTTGTTGTCCTTCGTACTTGTTCGGGCATATTGCACACATTCATACTCTACTGTCTCCCTATAGTCTGCATATCTACTTCCTCTCCCCCTTAGTAACTCTAGTTTCCCTGATTCTGCGCATCCACTTCCAGTTCATTCAATAACACCTTTTCAAGTCTCCGTACACCAAATCCATTCAAATGCAAACCATCCATCTTATATAAATGCTTTCGCCCATCGAACTCACTCCACACATCCACAAATTCTATACCACTCCTCCTGCATAATCCGCGCATAAAGTCATTAGCAATTTTGGCCCTCCTTCTATACTCTTCACTGTCATACCATGACAACAGACTCACCATCCTAACTCTCACTTTTCCCTTTTGCTACCACAAGTAATTCCTTCAAATCCTCTCTCATAGCCATTTTGTCTCCTTTCAAATCATTCGTTCCTGCTACTACTATCAATTCTTCCACCCTCTGCTTTTGCATTATAATTGACTCGCTTACATTCTTAACGTTCGCACCAGGTTGGTACGATTTTGTCAAACTCTCATCTATCACACCTCTTACTAAAGAATCTCTGTGCAACATTCGCCCTTTCATTTTGTTTACACTCACTATCATACTCTTATTTTTCTTATCACACTTTTGCCGTTTATTAGTTGGTACGCTCGTTAAACATTTTTGACAACGCTCCAGCTGCCGATTTGCCCTATGTACCGCTCTGCGTAATCTCGTAATGTGCGATCTCACTCATTGCATCTGTCTCATTATTTTTATTATCCGTTAATTCATTCATTCAGATTAACTGCAGGATAACTTTGAATACATCTGCATAAAGTGGGGGAACAATCTGTTTTATGATTGAATAGAAAACCACAATGCAGGAGAATGCTATATTTCGTTGTTATATTTGAAATGCTCAAAGATGAAAATATGTGACCATCATTTATTAAGACGTAAGAATAGGAAGGAATAGGTGTGAGTAGAAAAACTTTCATTAAGGTAAAGAATAATTAATAATTATCATTTGTGATATGTGTGTCCTATGAGTTGCTGGGTAGAGTGAATAGCACGATCCTATAAATTCTAAACATGAATAAGTTTAGAATTTATAGGATTTTTAATTATGCCATCATGAATTTATGATGGCATAATTAAAAAAAAAAACTTATGAGAGAGAGAGAGAGAGAGAGAGGAACTATTACAGGAATAAATATGGTTTGATGGAGCAGCAAATCATCTCGTAAATTTTTTTGCACATTATGTGTATTTCTCTGTTTTGTGTATATTTCGCTCTGTTTTCCAAGAATTTTATTTTGTTTATGAGACTCAGTATACATAACATCCGATCATTATCGGAATTATCCACACTTTCGGGAATCCTGCATTCATTAGTGTTTTTTTTTTATTTGTTTTTTTTTTTAGATCAGCGGTTCTTCTGTATTAACAATCTCACATATGCTGCTATTTTGTTATTGATCAACAACGTCTTATAATACACAGAATATTCATTTTTTATTCAGGAATATATGTTTACTGTCTGTTGTTTCCGAAGACTAGAATAAAATTGTCTCTATACCGTTAAAAATCTTTGCAACCTCAGCAGATGCTATACTACACAAGCAAAAGAAAAAACAATTAGCATTTTCCCCCTAACGTCCACTTCCAGATTTTCAGTTCCAGATAACATGTGTAACAGCTGTTTGTAATAAAGCCGTCGGATATATTTGAGTAATCTCTCAGCTCATGACAGTGACAACATTCAATTGGATTGGTTGACACAATAACCAATCACAGCCGCTAGATGCTGAGTGAGCCTCAAAATTTAAGCTCACTTAGTCAGGCATTCTCAGCGGTTTAAAAATAATACAAAGCTAAGAATCTGATACGCTGCGCCCTCTTTACATCTTTCCGAATGTCTCAAAGGCGTATTCATTTTGAAAGCACACACGGGCTATTAACGCGAATGTGACTCATTGTCGTGAAGAGGACAATGAAGCATTAGATACGCTGCGCCCTCTTTACATCTTTCCGAATGTCTCAAAGGCGTATTCATTTTGAAAGCACACACGGGCTATTAACGCGAATGTGACTCATTGTCGTGAAGAGGACAATGAAGCATTAGTTCAGTATATTGTGTTCAAGTTTTGGAATCGCACGAAGTCTGCAAACAGTATATATATATATATATATATATATATATATATATATATATATATATATATATATATATATATATATATATATATATATATATATATATATATATATATATATATATATATATATATATATATATATATATATATATTCAAGAGGTTTAACTGAGGAAGAGAGTCACATTCGCAGAAAGTTTTAGGGATAGAAAAGGTAAGGCAAGGTAAAGTAAAATAAAGTAAAGTAAGGCAAGGTAAAGGTAAAGATTGAGACAGGTGATCACAGAGTATAGTGATTCTGAAGATTGCACAGCAAACTATAGACTAGGCTTAATCATCATGAACAGTCCGTACGATGAACTAGACTTTAAGCAGCTGCTTGCAATTTTCCGACATGTAGGAAACCTGCTACACACAAAATGGCCAGGCAAAGTAGAGATCCATCAAATCTGGGAAGTCGAATCTGAGGACTATCAACCTTCAGAACCTCTCCCCAGCACTTCTTAAGATGACATAAGAGACAACAACCCAGCCAAAGATACCCAGACCCCGGAAGACCCGGACGACTACCAAACGGTGAGCAGAAAAAAGCGACGAAAAAAGACACCACCCGAAGAACCAGAACACCAGCCAATGGACACAGTGGTACAAATCAAAGAACGAGTCCAGCCGGTAATCTTGAAAGACAAAAATCAATGGTCGACAATCTCGGAAGCCATGAGAAACTCTGAGATTAAATTGAAAACAGCCAAAAACTCCAACGAAAGAGTCTATATCCATCCCGAAGGGACATCAGACTACGGTCGGCTAAGAAAGTTAATGCCTGAACTAAAGACCCCATACCACACTTTCGAACTGAAAAGCGAAAAAAAACTAAAAGTTGTCATCAGAGGACTGGTAGAAGAAATCACGTCCGAAGAAATAGCCATCGGCCTTAGATCTCAAGGAACTGGAGCCCATAAAAATATCAAGAATGTACTGGGCAGACAAACGTCCCATGCCGCTGGTTCTCTTGGAAATTAGTAAGGAGCAAAAAGAGATTTGCGATCTCAAAACAGTTTGCAACCTCAGGATTAAAACAGAACCACTCAGAAAGAAAGCAACAGCAAGACAATGCCATCGCTGCCTGAGATATGGACACGCACAGAAACCGTGCAGAGTGGAGTACAAATGTGTGAAGTGCGAGGACAGTCACCCTACTCACACATGCTCCAAACCACGCACAACTCCAGCCAGCCTCATGTGCAAACTGCGGCGGCCCACACCCAGCCAACTATAGAGGTTGCACTCTCCACCTAGATAACCTGGCAAGAAACAAAAAAGCAGCACTAGCTCAAAAAAACGTGCAACACCTCTTGAAGAGGGACTCCATCAGCGAACATCACACAGCCCATATGCTACAGCATTCACCTCAAAGTCTAAATCAGCAGAACCTATGCCCAGCAGTCAAAACACAGCTGCTGTCCTAGCTGCCACCCTAGCAGAGATGCTAACAGCTTTCAGCAAGACCAACCCCAATCAGAGTGATACAAACAAGTTCGTAAAAAACACTCAGGTCATCTTCACAATGATAAGCAATGAGTAATACGCCTGGTTCGAACAACTTCATACAGATCGCATTTTGGAATGTCAACGGCCTAAGCAACAAACTCCTGGAACTACAAAAATTTCGAGCAAGACATAGAATAGACATCCTCTTAATCAACGAGACGCAAATTCGGCCCTGCGACAACCCCAAACTAAGGAACCATGCACTACTTAGGAATGACAGACTCAATGCCAGAGGAAGTGGAACGGCTATCTTTGTCAAAAAAGACATAAGATACAAGGGGATGAAGACGACAACGACTACAAACCTGAAAGAAACTGGAATTGAGATACACACTAACAATGCAGGTAACCTAAAGCTATATTCAGTCTACAACCCTCCAGGCAAACCACTACTAGCCTCGGATCTCTCCCAGCTCCTCGACACAAACGAAGCAACAATTGTGGCGGGAGACTTAAACACAAAACATCCCGCATGGAACAGTAGGAACTCCAACAACAACGCGAAGAGCGTACACACGTTCACTATGACAAGAAACATCATTAGAGCAGGTCCCGCCGAACCAACAAACTACGGACCGCTGGGAAGACCTGATGTGCTGGATATAGCCATTTTCAGGAACACCTCGCACCAATTCCAGTTACAGGTAGTCAATGATCTTAGCTCCAACTTCAATCCGGTACTACTAAGCCTAGGCAGGGAAACAGAAATCATCCCCAGGCAGTCCACAAATTTCAAAAAGCTGAACGCTACTCTCCGCAACCTCACAGAACCCGTTCCAACCATCTTCTCACCTAAAGAAATAGATACAGCGATCAGAAAACTGGAAAGCACAATCCAAGCTGGCCTAGCAGCACCGTTATCGCTCCAACCCAAGCTAACCTGCTCACAGAAGAGATTCTAAAGTTCATCCGCAGCAAAAACAGGATCAGACGCCGTTACCATACAACACTATTCCCACAGGATAGACAAGAACTAAACAGGGCAAGAAACCTAGTCTGATATGCGATCAAAGATCACAAAAACTAGCTGTGGAAGAAGAAGAAACTAAGCTCCTTAAACACTGAAGACAACTCATTGTGGAAAATGACTAAAGCCCTTCGCAGCGACCGCCCCAACATTCAGCCAATCCAAAAAATACACAGTCATGTCCACTGCATCAAACCAGCAGCCAAGAAAACACAAGCTATGCTACACCAAAGGAAGTACACCAAATCATCAACAACAGAAAGGCCAAAGGAAGTACACCAAATCCTCAACAACAGAAAGGCCCCGGGTCCTGATGAGATTTCAACCAAACCATAAAAGCACTCCCCCCATAAAACAGTTATGTATCTAGTGGCTATCATCAAAGCGATGCTAAGGCTCAACTACTTCTCCACCCGCTGGAAGCAGGCAGATGTAATCCTCATCTACAAACCAGGAAAAGCACCTCAATTCCCTCAGAACTACAGACCTATCAGCCTCCTATCAAATCTTGGAAAAATCGCGGAAAAGATAATTCTGAACCGCCTACAAAACGAAACGGACAAGATCGACCTAATCCCAAAAGAACAATTCGGATTTCGCAAAGGCCACTGCACAACTCAACAGGTCCACAGACATAGAATTCATAACTACTGGATACAACTGGAAACAACACACAGGTGCAATCTTCCTGGATGTGACGAAAGCCTTTGACAAAGTATGACACAAAGGCCTCATCCACAAACTAATAGCTGCAAATTCGCAAAGGCCACTGCACAACTCAACAGGTCCACAGACTTATAGAATTCATAACTACTGGATACAACTGGAAACAACACACAGGTGCAATCTTCTTGGATGTGACGAAAGCCTTTGACAAAGTATGACACAAAGGCCTCATCCACAAACTAATAGCTGCAAAATACCCACTAAACCTTGCCAAAATCATAGAATCCTATCCGAAAGAACGAAAATTTTAAGTTAAGCTACGTGGCCTCTGATCCTCCATGAGATGCATCACAGAAGGTGTCCTACAAGGCTCCCTCCAATCACCGCTACTCTTCAACATTTTCATCTCAGACGTACCAAACAAAGCATCAACCACCATGGCTTTCTATGCATGCGACATGGCATTACTGACCAGATCACTCAGGCCACACTTAGCCACACAACGACTACAAGATGCAGCAACAAATCTTGAAGAATGGTTTCAGAAATGGAGGATAGATGTCAACGCCGAAAAGAGCACGGCCATACTCTTTACAAGAAAGAAAGCAACCCACCACGTAGCATTCACGATGTTCGACACTGATATCCGGGTTCTGAGAAGGCCATTCAACGGTGATGTCATTCATGTCCACAAACCCACAGTTACGGCAGAAGTATGACATGATACATTGTCTTGAAGAATGAGACAATGGCCAGTTCGGTAGAAACGCCACAAATTTGGAAGCATTACATTATTCAGAATGTTCAGAAACTTCTCACAGTTCATTGTTCGTGTGGCACTAAAAACAACGATCCAGGGCCAACCCAGAAAGAAACAGGGCCATACCATCACATCGCCACCTCCAAATTTCATAGTTGTGCTTACGCGCTATGGTAAGAGACGTTCCCCAGGCATCTGCCACACCCACACCCCTCCATCTGTTCGGTAGAGGGTGTAGCTTAATTCGTCGCTTCATAATACAGTACTGTACATGCTCTTTGCACCACCGAAGACGACTTCGCATGTTGGTTCGGATAATGTTGGATTTGCATATTGTAGTCCTACTCTTGAACCTCAGGTAGTCAGCCCTAGTTCTGAATGTTTTTTGTAGAGATTCATGTTCAAGTCGAAGTCCTGTTCTCCGTATTCAATCAAATGACTGACGAATGGCGGTTTTTACATATTATCCTTCGTGGCATCCTACAGTTACGTTCCGTGAGTACGGTGAATCGTTCATAGTGACTCCCTTCGCTTCCATCTCATTGTGGTAACACTTGTTGACCTGCGATGACCCAATTTGTCAACAATTTGCCGAGCAGATAAGTGCCTGCAAAATGGCATTTTATCACAACACCTTTTTCTAACTCTATCAGTTCCCTTTTCACAGCCAGTTCATCTTAATACAGTTGTATTGACTAATGAGCATTATATGTCTGCAATTTATACCGGCTACAAACACGTGACTCGTTAGATGGTATGATGTATCTTGCCCATTGGGGGGGGGGAGAATCCATTTACATATTTCCAAGCATTTTATATTAGTACATAGGACATAAATATACTGAACCCTCTACAGCCCAGGTTCACAACCTGTGGGTCGCAAAGTGTTTTCTAGGGGTCGCTGCGGATATTTCGTTGCAATTATTTTTATAGGAAATTTCACCATGAAGGTTTTCAACACTTATTTTAATATCGCTACACTACAATATTCTACTACTGGTTGTAACACTGATTTTGGAGAAATTAAGGGAAGTGCCTTAAGATTAGCGGGGCTACTTAAAAATATCAAAGACCCCCACCGTGTTCATATATATTAAACATTTTATACTATTTTAATTATTTGCTATGGCCTGCCTTTAATAAAAGGCATTACAACTGTACTTTCCTGAGCTTACAGAATAAGAAACTGTACTGGTACAAAACCCACTCTTTGCTTCCCTGAATGTCGGCAACATTCCTAATGAAGTACAAGATGAATTCTTGGATCTGCGGAACGATTCTTTGTTTTATGAGAAATTGCTGCTCAGTTTCGATGTGCTATGTATCAGTTAAATTCAAATGTTACCGTGCTTGCCTTTCGAGTTTTATTTTCATTTGCTGCTAGATATTTCTGCGATAGTGGATTTTCAGCGCTTCTTCATGTCAAAACAAAGGCAAGAAACAGACTGAATGTTGAGATGACATGAGGTTGGCTTTAATAAACACTCAGCAGCGAATTTTGGAGCTGGTTGCCAAATGTAAGTACAATCATCGCATTAAATGTTATGTTAATTAAATACAGTATTAGATCAGAATTATATTCTGAAAAATCTATCTTTAATGTATTTTCTTTACCATAATAAAATGCCTTTTTATGCAAATGTGGCGGGTTTGCAAGTTTCTTGGATAATATAAAAGGAATCACGACTCGAAAAAGATTGAGAACACTGTTCTACAGCCTAAGAAAGTTACACTCTTCATCAAAACTGTGGCCTTTTTTAGTCCTCGTCTTTTTTTTTTTTGAAACTCTTAGGACTGCGTTCCACTATTGTCATCGTCATTATGATCGCCAGCTGGAAACACGAACGCCATATGAGATATATACGGCAATAGCTGCCACCATCTTGTGTTTCTAAACATAATTTATTTTCGTTTAAATTCAATGGTCGGCTTTTGTGAACTTCTGTATTAAAAGCTGGAATTAATTCAGTGAATAAAAAACATATATACTCCAAATATTGACTAACTCGAGAATGCCGAAAAAAATTGTCCTGAAAAAGTTTCTTTAGTCAATAGCTAAGATTGAATTAACAGTCTTTCGCCAATCTATCATCATTGTTTCCAAGAACTTATACACAGAGCCTATACAAAAAATCATTGAAGATTATTATTATTATTATTTCCTGACATCTCCAAGGAGTCCAAAGACTCATCGAGAGAGAGAGAGCACCTACTCTACAACTCCTCATCTCCACCAGCTACTACCATCATTATCTACTGCTCACCACAACCACTAGTATTTTTTGTCTGTAAATTGTGTGTTCTGAAGACCGATTTGTCTGCACGCGGGATGAAAAACCTGAGTTTTCGGGAGAAATTAAAGAAAAAGTTGCGAAATTAGCATAATAAAGGAATCTTTAATTTCGAAAACAGGGATATATACAGTATATATCCTTGTTTTAATGTTCTGCTCTCTAGGATATCATAACATATAAATCCACTGTCTTTTTATTACCCCAAAGCAGACAAAAGTAGCAATAATTTAAAAAGAAAAAGCACTTTTTTTACAAAAACAAAATATCAACTGCAGAATTAATGAAGTTACTTATGCAACCGTACTTTGTTGCCTTGCCTAACTAAAACAAAGGATAACTGCATTGCTGTAAAGAAATATCTACATAGACGCTGGCACTCGGATATTCCATATCTTTCTTTACTGCAGTTTGTTGAGATTGATTAACTTACATTGGGAATCTAATAAAGGCTGCTCATTGTTTTCATATTTCTGGTTCTATTATGCGTAATTCTCTTCACTTCTGTAGTCATTTTTAAGTGGCACTCATATTTTGCGTATTTCTTGCGAGATTACGTCACTTATGATTACTAGAGAATTTCAATGTAAAAACTTGCTAAATAATTGTAAAGGATATCGCTAGAGGTTCCCTTTGCCAAGACTGTTGACGATCTGGAAGGATTCAAGGTTGTGTGTGTATGCACGGTGCAGCTGTTTTTGAAAAAAATAAAACAGTTGCTCAAGAGAGAAGTTTTCTGTTAGTGTGTGCTACTTTTCTTTATTAATCTCAGAGAACCCGAAAAGTTGAAATATGTCTACTCCAGCTCGACGAAGGCTTATGAGAGATTTCAAAAGGTGGGTATAGAGTTGAAGTTTGTTATTAATTAAATGAATTGTGTTTATGTAGAAAACTTCCGTAGCAATAATGTTTAGGCATCCTACGATGTTGTAAACAATAAAAATACAATCCGAAGTCTTAATTTCTCAGCTGTTGACTTTGTCGTAGTTATTTTTAAATGTTCAATGATAGTTCTAAGAACAAAGAAAATAAAGGTGAATTTGTTTTCATTTTGGTTAAGCAATTCTTGAACTAGATATGTATGGATAGTTTGACATCGCAAAACATTCAGTTTTGCGTCGCCAGTTTTCTTGACAAAACGTCTGTGGGAAAGGAAAGGGAAGCTCTAAGCCCTGTGAAGATATTCTGTGAAAATCTGAATGAAAATATTTTAACAGGTATTTTTTAAATATCGTTACATAATATTAATTGTGCCGTAAATTGTTGGTTTTAAAACTTCCTGAATAAAAATATTGCTCATTACGTCTTATTGTAATTTCATTTTTAGTAACAGCCGAAAACTGGACTTCGTTATTTGCTTAAAAGTACGCAATTCATTTGTTTTCATTTCAAGAGAAAATCCACTTTCACAAGACGAATGGATGTGTGTGTATATATGTATGTATGTATGCGTGTAATGATCCTCGCATAAAGTTTATTCATTATAGTAAATTGCAGATTTTATATTTCATTAATTGTACCGTATGCGCTGAGTATGCAGAGTATATATATTTTCGTGTAGTAATTGTCTGTGAAGACCTTCGTTTTTATATAGGTATCGTAATTCAGCTTAGACCCGTCTTTTTTTTCTTTTTTTTTAATTTTAATTCTCTCCCAGATTTATAATTTTTCATTTAATAACCACCTCTATGATCATATTTTTACGTATATACATTCGGCATACACCTTTATGAAATTCGTGTTGTTAGAATTTTTCCATAATTCATCATCATCATCAAATTCCTGCCATGTACCCTCAAGGGGTGTACAGGATATGACAGTACTACATGAAAAAATTACATCATTACTAACTTCCTATCTACAATTTTCCTCCAAATCAGTCTGTTACTTGTCAAGACTCCAACATTATCAGATCTTATATTTCTATCGTCTAAGGCACTTTGTACCGTATCAATCCACCTATATCTTGGTCTTCCTCTGGGTCGTTTTCCTGCCAACCTGGCAGAGAACACTTGTTTTGCTAATCTTTCCTCTCCCATTCTATTTAAGTGACCATACCATCTGAGATTAGCTCTGCTAACACATTCCTGGATGCTGACAATGTCAAGTTCTTTCCTAATATCCTCATTTTTAATATGATATTGCCATTGATGCCATCTGTTCACGCCTCTAATCTTTCTCAGGACTCTCATATCTGCGGTCTCTAGTCTTTGGTCAAGTGTTTTACTTCTGAACCAGCTCTCAGATCCATAAGTTAAAATTGGTTTGAACACAGTCTTGTATACAGCTAATTTAGTGTTCCGACTAATTTCTTTCTTATTCCATATGAATTTATTCAATTGACTTCCCACGATACCAGCTTTGCTGATTCTGTTGTCTATTTCTATATTTAGTTTACCATCTTCAGTAAAAATTGTGCCTAAGTAGCTGAAATGTTTTACTTGTTCCACAGGTTCTCCATTCACAACACAGTTGACATTTTCAATGATTCTGCTTATTTCATTGTCTTTGTCTTTTTATTGCTGACCTTCATACCATATCTATTACAACAGCTATTCAATTTAGTCAGAGAATCTTGCAGACTTGTAGCGGATTTATTTACAAGTATAACATCATCCGCATAAAGCAAAGAGCTGACATTAACATCTCCAATTTTGATATCAGGTTTAATACCACATTCCTTCATAATGTGATCCATATAGATAATGAATAACAGAGGGGATAATGTACATCCTTGTCTCACACCACATTTAACATTAAACCATCTTCCTGTACTTCCTTCAATTCTAACTGCTGACTCACAACTCAAATAAAGACTAAGTATTGCTTGATATAATACCCCATTGACACCATATAACTGCAGCGTATTGAATAGCTTCTCTCTTGGCACCTTGTCATATGCCTTTTCCAAATCGACAAAACTTAAATACAGATCTTTGTTATATTCCCATGCTTTCTCGACTATTTGTCGTAAAGTGAAGATCTGATCCTGACAGCCTCTATTTGGCCTGAATCCAGCTTGTTCTTCACCAAGCTTTTCTTCCACAATTCTTCTCAACCGTTTCTCAAGTATACTTGCATAGATCTTGCCAGGAACACTCAGTAGGGAAATACCTCTGTAATTCTCACATTCAGTTTTATTTCCCTTTTTATATATTGGTACTATGAGAGCTCTACTCCAATCATCGGGAATTCGTTCCTCTGTCCAGGCTTTCTGAACTATGCAGTGCAGCCACTGTAAGACTCTTATACCACCATACTTCAGCATTTCTGGTCGAATATCATCTACTCCTGCTGCCTTTCCACATTTCAAGCCTTTGATGGCTTTTTCTACTTCAAGTATGGATATGTATTCCTGACTGCATGCCTGGTGAGTGTTTTTTATCACTGTGCTGTCATCACTGCTTGTTTCATTTAGCAGTTTTTCAGAGTAATTACTCCATACTTCAAGGATATCTTTTTCTCCTGTTTTCATTTTCCATAATTTAAAATTAAAATATCTTTTGTGATCCCCTTGAAATAAGTGAAAAGTTCTCTGTTCTTTTTCTGATTAGCTAGAAGTAATGAATAGCTGTCGATATTAGTGCCTGAAAACCAGCGTTTGGATTGTAGAATTACGTATTTATTATTACTGGGCTATTTACCAAAATAAATGTCGACACTGCATTTTCGTTTATTTACTTAGTATTAATTTGATACAAGTTTGTATATAAACGTGGACGAATTCATTTTAGTGCTCTTGCAGTTATGCACTAGCAACATTTTCTTATTAGTGGCTTTGCTTGCTGATGTGTAACAACCCTTTTTCGCTTGGACCCTGACTTTTTTTTTTTAAATACTTGTGCTAATGATTTCTTGGCCTTTCAAGGTGTCCATGTTTTGCCTGGAGTTATCTAATGAAGCAGATTGAAGGGCCAAATCATTAGCACAAGTTAGCACAAGCTACTGCTTGACCTATGACCTGTAATTTAAAATAATTGTTCCACAAACGGCTTTTAAAATAATAAGATTATGCCCTTATTATTATGATGTGAATTTTAAGTTTTTTTGGGGCTGGGGATTATGATTGGGGTTAAAGATTAAACAAGAATAACACTTTCTAAATCTATGGAAATGACTTCTATTGGGATTTATTGATCAAGTATTTTTTTAGAACAAGTATGTTTTACCAACTAATTTCACCAACTGAGGCTGTTGGCATCTTCAGGGTACATAACTGATATATGGCACTTAAAGCTAAAAACTGTTACAGATATAAATCAACCGATCCAATTATATTTGACAGAACAGAACGTGTACAATACATGCATAGTGCGTGTATGATGTAGGAGATCATACACGCACTATGCATGTATTGTATGCATTCTGTTTTGTCAAATATAATTGGATCGGTTAATTTATATTCTGTAACAGTTTTTAGCTTTAAGTGCCATATATCAGTTATGTACCCTGAAGATGCCAACAGCCTCAGTTGGTGAAACTAGTTGGTAAAACATACTTGTTCTAAAAAAAATACTTGATCAATAAATCCCAATAGAAGTCATTTCCATAGTTTTCGTGGTCAAGAAAATAACATTTTAACACTTTCTAAATCTATTCTATCTTTGATACAGAGTATTTTAATGGTGTGTAGAGTCAGGTTTAAGGTTGTTATGGTCTTTAAGCTATAACTTTGAAGAGCCTTCCCCCCCCCCCCTCTACTGAATCAGTTTTCAGTTATTTATACTCGGGGCTCTTGTAATGCGAGACCCTACGCTTTAGCTTTTCTAGCTTATGTGTAAATCTGGCCCTGATAACATGATACACCCTTTTCACTAATTGTATATGGAAAATATATAATTTTTTCTTGAATTCAACCATGGTATCTTCCTAGGTCTGGCATGCTCTCACTGATGACATCTCAAAGGTTGAAATCTCCTTTGATTTGTGATTCAACCTGGATAGTGACCCAACTCATAATACATATTGATATATGTATACAAATCCGAAAGGAAGTGTATAGTGCTTTGCATGCATTACTAAGGCTGTTGATGGGAAATCAATAGCCTCTATATAAAGGTGGCCCAGTCATGAAGATACTTCACATGCACTTTGTTTGCTATCATTTGAATAAAAGATTAAACAGGAATATAATTTCTTGTCATAAGTACTTTATTTCTAACCATATATTCAGTTTTGAGAATACGATTGTAATTATTTCAGATTCAAGATTGTATTGAAATATTTGGTGATTAAATTATGTGGTTTCTCTTAACTTTAGGGTTTGTGTTGACTGCTTAATGCCGTTTTCAGAGGAGAGATACCACCTGATCTGTTCGAGGCCTTATCACTGTAAATCTTAATCATCATCATCAAACATGACAATTTTATTGCAATACGTGTTCATGTCTGATAATGATGAACAGCATTTGTCAGTGACATGACTCAGCTCATAAACCTTTAATGTAGTTCATTTGGAATTTTGAAAGGTTTCATATTAGGAGATATTTTGTAGTAAATTTAGTTTCAGTAATGTTGATCACTTAAACAGAATGAGAGGAAAAGTTAACAGGTGTTTCATGCTGAGATGTTAATATGAGGTTTCTTAGAAGACTGAAATAAAAGATCTGATAATATTAGTTTTAGTAATTATTAATTTAGTAATGTCTGTAAAGTGCTTCTAGTATACAAGTATATTCAAGTGGATTTGAAATCTGAAGTGATCACTATTTAGTTTTGAGCAGGATTGATATGAGTATCACATTGATTGAAAATAGAAATATATTAAGTCTTAAAATGAATTAGTCAAGCAGCTTTTAGAGGTGAACAAGATTTGTTTTTCCACTAGATCAGTATCATCTGCAAACTTGAGATAGTTTATTCTTCTTCTTCCTCCTACCATCACTCTAACCAACCAACCACACTCCTACCATCACTGTATCATAGTTGAGGGATTCATTTACAACATTCTGGAAGAAGTAGTTAAATAACATTGGTGATAATCCCCTCCCCCCATCTTGCTCCACACTCCATTGATAGGGAGTGCTGTAATTCCCCTTGATTTCAGCCATCATTTCAGAAGATGAGTACATGGATTAAGTGATATTATTTTGCCGTCTATTCCGTAATGTTGCGGAATTTTCCACACTGCATCATGCCAAATAGAATCAAAAGCTTTCTGTAGGTCAATAAAATTGTGGCGCATTATTTTATTATGTTTTACATATTTTTCTCAAATGAAACAAAGCATAAATATATTATTATTATTACCCAAGACCTCATGGAGTCAAAGACTCATTTATGAGCTGTGTGTGTGATAAAAGGACCTCTGGGAGGTCCTTTTATCACACACACAGCTCATCATAACGTGCTTTGATTCAAACTCTCTGCAGACACCACACTCTCAGGCAAGGCATTCCAATCATTTACAACTCTGCACGTAAAAAAACCTGCCTCTCACTCCCCTACTCGCACCTTCTTTATACAGTTTCCAGGGATGACCTCTAGTTCTCCCCCGATCTCCCACTATTTTCTATAGAACTTCTCCAGCATTGTCCTATAACAACCCCTTACCAACTTGTAGGTCTCTATCATATCTCCCCTCTTCCTCCTGTCCACCAGACTCTGCAAATTGCATCTCCTCAATCTTTCCTTATACTCGACATTCCAGAGGTCAGAAACTACCTTAGTCAGTCGCCTTTAGACCCTTTCCAACATCTGTTCATCCTTCTGAAAACTAGGTGACCAAATCTGGGCACAATAGTCCATGTGTGGCCTAAATCAAAATATACAATGGAACAAGAATCTCCCTCCGCATCATTCCCAGAAGCCTTTGTGTTGTCTTCACAATTTTGGCTATGTGTCCCCTAAATTTCAGATCCTTATCCACTATCACCCCCAGATCTCTTATTTCTTACACCTCCAACAATAAATTCTGCATCCCATCTTTGTTTTCCAAATTTTAAAACCTTACATTTTGTAACATTGAACTCGCATCCCCATTTCCGTGCCCAATCACTCAATTTATGAAATCTTCCTGCAAGGTCACAACATCCTCACGGTTCGTCCCAACTTTACATCATCTGCAAACAGCTGAATATCTCCATCCAAATCTTCACCTATATCATTAACATACAAGTTAAACAGTAATGGCCCTAAAAACAGATCCCTGAAGCACTCCACTAGTGACTTTCCTTTTCCTCGACATTGCTCCCCCATACACAGCTTGTTGATATTCTTCATTTTCTTCATGTTCTTTGGGATCTTCCTGCTGTGCATCTAAATTTAGCAGGTCAGAATCACTCATTTCTTCAGAATGAGATTTAATTAACTCTTGGACGTTATCATTGAAGGGGAGAAATAAATGAAGGACGTACGAATTGGTATCCAACACTCAAAATCACGTGCTTTATAGATAAAATTTCCCAACTGTTATACCAGCAAAATAGTTACCACTTGAAAAACTACAATGATCATAAAAAAGAAGTTAATTTTCCAACATGTAATAATATACTACTCATCCCAGAATACGGATTGATTACCCTATTTTCGGAATAGATTCTCCTTTTGTGACATGTGCAGAAGTGTCGAAGGGTCTCAAATCTGTGGGCATACTGTAGCAGATGACATAAATTTTGGCGGTAAAAATTTGGAACATAGTATACATAGTGTACATGGAAGTAGTGTAGTATGCCATTAAAAATAATTTTGTAAAATATTTTAAATCGGTAACTAAATTATTTCATCCTGGTGAGTGATTTTTTAAAATAATTAGCCATAAAAATGTATAGATAGAAAATTTTTAAATTCTGTAACATTTATTTTTAAGATGTATATAGGCGCACTAATCAAATTTTAGAAGCACACTAATCGAATTTGGGTATAAAAAAAAATCACGCACTAATTGGAGGCGCATTAATCAAGGGATTACTGTATATGAATGCAAGAAGGAATAAGGCTGATGAGTTTTTGGCATTGGCGAGCTCAACTTGGCCAAAAATTATAGGCATCAATGAGATCTGGTTGACTGAAAGTGATATGGTTACAGGGATAAAATGTAAAGGGTATTGTCTTTTCACGGAGGATAGAAGGAACAGGACTGGAGGTGGGTATTACTGATGATAGTTGCAGAATTACAACCAGCAAAATTAGAAGTTAAAGAGGATTTTAGATCTGAGGAAGATGGTTCATTTGAGGTTGTCTGGTGTGAGATAGAAGTAAATAGGACAAAATACATTGTTGGGTGATGCTATAGACCATAGCGGTGCAAAGGAAGTTGTAGATGCCATGTATCAGAAGATTGGCACAATGAGTGTAGGCCGAACAATTATTATGGGAGATTTTTACTATGGGGACATCGATTGGAGAGTGGAAAGGGGGCATGTCAAGATGGAAGTGGGATTTATACAATTGCTAAGGGATAATAGCATGTTATAGAGGGGGACAAGGGTTTTGAGGGTGTAGGATCTGATTGTAGCATCAAGAGATGTACTATAACCAAGGTAGACACTGCTTCCAGTTGGGGAGAGTGACCATGGAGTCTTGTTCTGGGAAGTTGCCAGACATCTGGAGTTTTCTGTCAAGAAGGGGATTTATGTTCAACTATAAGACTGGTGATTATGAGAGACTCAGGAGTCATCTTGGAACTGTTCCAGGGCTTTAGAATCTACAAGGAAAGAATGTCAGTAGTGCATGGCAAGTGGTCAGAGATTGAAAGAAGCAGTATACGCCTACACTTCGTAAAGCTGACCTTGTCTTTGTGCCAAGAAGAGTCCATTCATGCTGAAGGGGAGCAAGAAATAAAGGATGTATGAATTAGTCACCAACACGCGAAATCACGTGCCTCATATGTAAATTTTTCAACTCTTGTACAAGCAAAATACTTACCACTTTAATAACTAGAATTTTCATAAAAGAAAAGCGAATTTTCCGAAGTATAATAATAAACAATCATCCCACAAAACGTGTTGATTACCCTAATATCGGAAAGGATTCTACTTCTTTTGACATGCGCAGAAGTGTCGAAGGGTCTTGCATCTGTGGGTATAGAACAGGGGTTCCCAACCCTATGCCTGCAGGCACCATGGCGCCCGTCGAACAATTTGTGTGTGCCTGCCGCTGTTCAACCATGTGGCGTAAGTTTGAAATAATCATGCAACAATTCATGGCATGCTATATGGCGCATGCGTTAATGGCACATGACGAGTATTAAATGCATACAATGTAAAGTAGACACGCATTCGAAGTTGTTCATTCCAGTTTAAGAACTGGAATATCATCATATTCTCCTAATTATGAAGCACTGGCCAATGAAATGCTACCAAAGATCACACTAACTTACATATATATATATATTTAAATTTTTATATAATGTAAACTTTTAAGTAATAAAACATTTGATTATAATGTAAACTTTTTATGTATTCATTTAACAAACAAATTCAAAAAAATTGCTTGAAAAAATAGATGGTGCCCATTGCCCTATCGTTATTTTCGAATGTGCTCTAGGAAACAAAAAGGTTGGGAACCCTGGTGTAGAGTATCAAACTGCATACCCAAGGTCAGGAGGATAAACCAAGTTGGATTAAAGATACCAAGAAATTATATACAGATAACTCTCGTATAACGTGGTACTTATACAACACAGTTTCGCTATAATGTGGTCTACAAATTGTAGCAACCCTTGTTTAACGCGGTACTTAAACGTTGAGGTTTCAATAAAAACACAGTCTGCAAATTACAGTAATCTTTTATCTTTTCATATATTTTTCACCGTGCAACTTAAAAATCAAATTTAATCTTCTTTAAATTTGTGACTGCCTATATTGTGCATGTAGTTATAAATAGTGAATTTATATTAGGGGAAATACTCTTTGGCATGCATGTATGTCAATTGTTTACCATATGAAATGTTTATTATTGAAAATTGTCTTCGTTTCTGCCAGGAAAGCGCATTAAAAATAATAAGTGTTAATAATAGCTGAGCACTTTATTTTCTGGTGAGTTACATAATTAATATGTAATCTTTTTTTATGTAAAAAAATTATTTTTATAGTAATGGCCACTAAAACTGCAACGAAAGGAAAAAAATCAACATTGAAAAGAAAATTCATAAAAATGAAATTCTTGGATCGGCTGAAAGATGGAGGAAAACCAGGAGTTGTTGCATGGACTTTGAATTTAAATGAATCAAACAAAATAAACATAAAATCTGAGAAAATGTTATTGCTGGGTCAACAGTAAGTGCAGAGCACGTTGCTTGTGTATGCGATATTCTAATAGAAAAAATGGAGAAATCCCTAATGACTCAAAAGAAAATTCCTTTGGATGCAAATCTTATTAAACAAAAAGCTATCAAAGTTTATAAACATCTAAAAGAACTTGATCAAGATTCTTCAGAAGAAAACTCTCAGCATGGATTTTGTGCCAATAAGGGTTTGAAAACTTTAAAAAGCAGTTTTCTTTGCAAAATCTTAAAATCCAGGGAGAATCAGCAGAAGTAGAAGCTGCCCGGAAATACATAATTAATACATATTAATCAGTTCTCCAATTGATTAAAAATCATTGAAGAAGGTGGTTATGGTGAAGAATTCAGTTTAAAGAAATTAGCAGAAGGATTGGACTGGGCAAAAAAGTTAGGAAATTATTTTATGGATAATGATCCCTCAATGGAGCTTTATGGAAAATTCATGAGACAATTGGATATTTGTTTAGCTCCATATCATGAACTGAATAAAAAATTGCAGCATAGTGGTAAGCAAGGTCTTATTACTGACTTCTTGATAACTAAGCTAGCCAAAGTATGAAATGAGAATTATACAAATGATGTCCAAGAGATTTCAAGTGATGACGATGTCCGGCAACTTGTAAATAAAGAACATTGTATGAAATGTTAGTTTTGAAGACAGTGATGACGATTAAAATATGCACTTTATTTTATTTTGCCTAAAATATTATTATTACGTGAAACCTCCAGGGAGTCCGAAGACTCATCGAGGGAGGGAACCCACTCCACAACTCTCCATCTCCACCACTTAATCCACCAACTACAGCGAACGTCATCATGTACACCAACGCCATCTACTGACCACCAGCATTTTTACAATCACAAACATCCATGCCCATGGTGGGATTCGAACCCGTCGCCTTTTGGCTGGAGAGCGGATACACTAACCACTTGGCCAACCAGGCTGGATATTGCATTATTTGCAATGAAGATTACGTGCAGTTTGTAATTTTCATAAGTTGATACTATGTATTTTTAACATATGAACATATAAACTGTTTCATAGTTTATATGTTTTCTTAACTTACATGAATTACTTGAATTAAATAAAAATTTTTTTGTTGGATGTGTTGTTGTTTATATAATTAAAAAAAAAAAAAAGATTTTGGAACATAACCCTATTTTTTCTATGTGATCTGAGTTTCGCATAATGCGGCATTTCTATGGAACCTAACATCTGCATTATACGAGGGTTACCTGTACTTGGTTTAATCCTTTATCCAAGTGTAAGCAAACAAAGTTTGCACCTGAAATATATATAATCAAGACAGGGCAACTCATATACAGAAGCTAATGACTTCACATCACTTGCCTTAGTATCCATAATGCAAAGCACAAATCCTTTCAGGTATGTATAATGCTATGCGTTATGGGAAGGGTCACTCCCCAGACCAGTTTTGACCTTTATTGAGGTCTTGTCAGTGGGAGCCAGACCCAGAGATGATACTAAGATTGAAATAATACAGAAGTCATATTTTCATATACAAGTTGCCAAAAGTTGTCACCCTTTATTATTAAAATACCCTGGATTAGAGATAGCTGTTGGAATTTTTTTCACTTGGTTACTATAAATTAAAGATACCAAGAAATTATATTATATACGAGTTGCCAAAAGTGTCACACCTTATTATTAAAATACTCTGGATTAGAGATAGCTGTTGGAAGTTTTCCTGCTTGATTATACTATAAATCAAAGATACCAAGAAATTATATACTTGGTTTAATCCTTTATCCAAGTTAGCACCTGAAATCAGGACAGGGCAACACATATACAGAAGCTAATGACTTCACATCACTTGCCTTAGTATCCCATAATGCAAAGCACAAATCCTTTCAGGTATGTATAATGCTATGCATTATGGGAAGGGTCACTACCCAGACCGGTTTTGACTTTTATTGAGGTCTCGTCAGTGGGAGCCAGATCCAGAGGAGACACTAAGGTAGAGATAGCTGTTGGAAGTTTTTCCACTTGGTTATACTATAAATCAAAGATACCAAGAAATTATATACTTGGATTAATCCTTTATCAAACTATGTAAGCAAACAAAGTTAGCACCTGAAATATAATCAGGAGAGGGCAACTCGTATACAGAGGTCATTAACTTCTGTATACGAGTTGCCCTGTCCTGATTATATTTCAGGTGCCAACTTTGTTTGCACCTGAAATATAATCAGGTGCAAATAAAGTTGGCACCTGAAATATAATCAGGTGCCAACTTTGTTTGCTTACACTTGGATAAAGGATTAAACCAAGTATATAATTTCTTGGTATCTTTAATTTATAAGTATAACCAAGTGAAAAAAACCTCCAAAACCAAGTTGGAATTCAGTGGATGAGTAGGGATATAAAGCAAGAGCTGCAAAAAAGAAAACATTGTGGAGGAAATATAAAGAAAAAGTGATTGGCATATTCATGAGCAGTACAAAGTGCAAGCAAGAAGGCTGACTAGTATAGCAAGGAAGGCCAAATCAGCTATGAGAGAGAATTAGCCAAACAGACCAAAGTAAACCCAAGAGTTTTTTTGTTATGTAGGAAGTAAGAGGAGAAATGACTGTGATAATATGACTTTAAACAGTGCTCATGGTATGAAGATGACCTGAACTAAAAGAAATAGTTGATTTACTGAGTGATCATTTTGCAAAGGTGTATCATCCAGGTGGTGATTTTACAGTTGCTGATGTTACAGAGATGCATACCAGCATTAAGGTTGATGAATAAGAGATGTTCAGCATATTAAAAAATATGAATGTGAACATAGCAGTGATACTCGATGGTATATCAGCCAGTGTACTGTGTGAATGTGCTAGGGAATTGGCATTGCCCCTGACGAAGTTGTTTAATATAAGTCTCAGCTCTGGCAGGGTTGCAGGAGAGTAGAAAGAAGATAAGATAGTTCCATTGCATAAAGGTGTCTTCAGTACAGAGGTAGCAAACTACAGACCAATTAATATATCAGGAGTGGTTGTTAAAGTATTGGAATACATTTTTATAATAGTGTTCACATTTTATAATAGTGACAGCAGAATTGGATAAATGGCTATGCCATGATACTGCTCAAGTTTGCCAAGGCATTTGACAGAATACCACATGGATAATCACTGTTCTCTGTTATTTGGGACAGTTCCTTTTAAATTTTGTTGGTTCAAGCCATCATCACACTTGAATAATATCATCTTTTCAATATTTCTTTCATGATTAGTAATATTTGTTCAAGACAGAGGTAGCTAACTACAGAGTTTTGCTATCTTCATCCCCAATTATTTTCAGCTGTTATGAACAAAAAGCTTTAACCTCTCTACCAGCCGAGGTGGATGAAATAGTGAAGCCAACTTGCACTTCTTATCCATGTTATTCAATAGGTGTTACAGAATTGTATCTAGATTTATCTGGAGACATGTGTCCTGTCCAGTTATGGGATTAATTTCTTAAAGTTATTTGGTGTGCTGTTCTGTTGCATGATTATTGTTATGAAGATTATCTTCAATTTCTGTGCATTTTTCGGATAACCATCTTTTTTTTTGCAGACTTTATCTCCATTTTAATCTGCCTGTTCAGATGATTATATCATTGTTGTTCCCAGAGTGCTGAATTGGTAATACTCGTCTCTGCTGTTCACAAAGCTGTACTATTTCTTAGGTAATCCAGGGCTTATTAATGCTGCATTTTTTTCCTAGGAGATTTTCAACTGCTTCGAGTATTCTAATAGTGTTATACATGTCAGGAAATATAGAGGGCACTGATCATAAAATGTTTAGACAAGTGAAAAGATTATAGTTATATGAAAGAAGAAATAGGGAATGAAAACAGAGTGGATTTGTTAAGTTTGAGTGATAACTATCTTAAGCAGCACAATTGTGACAGAATGTGTCTGCAGATGAGGTATCAATACTGCAACCAGTTGGCAAGTGATTGCTAGGTGTACTGACTTGGGAAGTGGTCAGTCAAGAGAAAGTTACTGTCAAGAGGAAATTGGAAGCTGTAAACAACAAACTTTGGGAGAAAAGAGGTTGACATAGCATGAGAATTAGTTATGATATATCTGGGCACAAGTATTGTATAACTGTATTCAAGAGTTAAATAGAGGTAAAAGTCAAATGATATAGAGTGAAATTATACAAGCATCTTGGAAAAAGTTGCTGTGAAGGTAATATTGTTGGTAGTGATTGAATGCGTGAAGAATTTAAAAATTGCTGGCTAGAAAAGGTTTGGAGTGAGTCAGAGAGTGATCACCAGTTAACTTGAAATGGTATCAAACAGTTTTAGTGGTTTTTAATGCACTGTTCCATATGCAAGAATATTCTAATGTGAGGGATTTGTACAGATGAGAAGTAATGTTTTCAGCCAAAAAAAGGAGGATATGATGTGTTTGTGCCAGGAGAGGCTAGAAGTGTAAGTCAGTCCAAAAAGTAATGTCTAGTCTTTTGTTGAGATCTGGATATTATTGAAGTTGAGGGATGGAGAAATAAGGGAAATAAGACAGTATTATGTTTTTGTGACATTGAAGTTTGACGTAATTGTATGTACCCCACTGAAATAACCAAGGAGGTTAGTGTTTAAGGTATTCCTTTATGAAAGATCTTTCAGATTGAGATATAAGCACTGCAAGTTTTATCAAATGAAAGAGGAATGGCAAGTACTGCCATTGGCTAAACTATGAATAGAATTTTAAGTTATTGATACATTTGTGAATAGAAGAAAGGTGACCTTAGGGCATCTCCATTAGTGGCAAAATTGAAGAAAGGAAACCATCCCTACATGTAGTGGAAGGCCAGAGAGGAAGAAATTGACAATCCAGTTGCAATAAATGGTTGATAGACTATAATTTGTAAGCAAGCATTGCCAGACCCAATCAGATGGCTTGGAAATATCTGTAGTGATTACAAAGGTTTCACTAAACTTTTTCATATCTTGTGTTTGTAAGCAATGGAAACATTTACTTTGTAAATGTAATGTTTGCAATGAGATCTGCTATGGATTGTGGAATCCACATTGGTCAATGACTTCTTTGTTACACAGGTTTCTTTCTGTGGAATAAACACACAAACAGTTGGAATTTGAAATAATTTATTAATTATTCAGCTGGTTTCATGGAATTCATGTGCTTTAAGTCATCAGAAGAAATAAGTGAATAAACTAAAAATTAAAAATGAAATACAATAAGACCCCGTTTAACGCTACCCTGATTAATGCTGATTTGCTATAACGCGGTTCTACTTGAAGCCCAAAAAAGTGCTAGATTTATTCTGATTCAATTTATCACTGTATTTCCCTTGATTTGTATATAATACAATTATTCCTTAACCAATCAGTGAAAGGTTAAAGCAAAACAAAATTGATAGGAAAAAGCATTTCGCTCAACATTAAAATGCAGGTGCTGAGGCAATTAGAAAAAGGTGAATGTCAAGTTGACATTGGAGCTGCTTTAAATTCACCTACTTCTACTATATGAAAGATTTTAAAAAACAAGGACAAAATTAAGTGTTCAGCAACCACGTCTTCTTCAACAGAGGTAACCCGATCCAGAAGCACTGTTTCAGAGGAAATGGAGAAACGTCTTTCCATTTGGGTTGGTGATGAAACTGAATGCAACATGTCATTTTTAAGTAAGGCAAAAATCTTGGAAAATGCCAGAAGTATTTTTAATCATATTCAAAAACAAAGAGAGGATATGAGCAAAACCTTTGCATAATAAATTTAGTTTAATCCTTTATCCAAGTGTGAGCAAACAAAGTTTGCGCCTGAAGTATCTTCAGGACTGGGGTAAGGTGATACAGCACCAGGGCAACTCGTTGCAAAGGTGGAGCAAGCTACCAACACTCCTGTCTCAGTATCTCCTATAATGGCTCCCACTGAAGAGACCTCAATAAAGGTCGAAACTAGTCTGGGTAGTGGCCCTTCCCTTAATGCATAACATTAGACATATCCGCAAGGAGATGTGTTTTGCATTATAGGAGATACTGAGACAGGAGTGTTGGTAGCTTGCTCCACCTTTGCAACGAGTTGCCCTGGTGCTGTATCACCTTACCCCAGTCCTGAAGATACTTCAGGCGCAAACTTTGTTTGCTCACACTTGGATAAAGGATTAAACTAAATTTATTATACTCTAACCAAGTGAAAAATAAACTTTCAACATTTTTCAAAACCTTTGCAGCTAGCAGAGGTTTGTTCGATAGATTAAAAAAAAAAGTAGCAACCTCTACAACATTCGAATCACTGGAGAAGCAGCAAGTGCAGATACTGAAGCTGCTTCACCCTTTCCATCAACTTTAAGAGCCATCCATAATTGAAAGAGGAAATTATCCTCCTGAACTAGTTTTTAATGTTGATGAAACGGGACTTTTCTGGAAGAGAATGCCTAAGTGCGCATTTATATCACACGAACAAAAGCGAGCACCAAGATTCAAAGCTGCAAAAGACCATTTAACCCTTCTTCTGGGCAGTAATGCCAATGGTGATTTCAAATTAAAACCGTTGCTTGAGTTTCATTTCAAAACACCAAGAGCCATGAGAGGAAAGTTAATATAAAAATAACTTAAAATTAAAGTAGAACTTGTTTATTCTTGGTCGCATGTTCCTCTATCCCTTTTTACTGTGTGTTAAAATTACCCAGTTTAATGCTGTTTCGTTTAGTGCTTTGCCTTCTAGGAATGCATCCTGAGTGTTAATCGAGGTATTACTGTATTTGAAAATGGGAATAACAATGGAAAGCATGCATATGCTATAAAGGTATTTGTTGGTTTTTGGTTCACTGCAAACTGCTGGCAACTACATCTATATCGTGTTTGATGAGAGAAAAATCACCCAAAAAACACTACAAAAATGGACTGCATTGTCCACAGGCACCAAAAAAAAAGTCATCAAGCCCCTGGTCCCAAGAATTTATGGTGTTCCAAAAGTACACAAACAGTGCTTGCCACTGAAACCCATTGTGGATGCATGGTTTTCTCCAACTTTATTACCAAGTTCTAGCAAACTTGCTAACTCTCTCACATTGGCAAGGCAACATCTTTTATAGAGAACACACATTTCATAGAATGCACTAGAGACACTAGAATAGAACCTATGCCTAGACATTGTTAACCTGTTCACCAACTTCCAGGAGGCAAAACCATGCATTTACTACAAAATGTATTTCCACTGGACACCATACTATTAAAACATTGTGTTAAAAGCCTAGTGGGTTCTTCCCTTTCTCATCTGTTAGCAAATTTGGTCATGGAGTGGTTCGAAGAGAAATCCTGACTACCAGGGAATGCTACCTAAAGTTTGGCTCAGATTATGATTATTATTATCATCATAACAGACTTCCATGGAGTCTAGATTCATCGCGGGAAGTCCCATTCTCACATACACTGCTCATCGAACCTCGACTTAAATGCATTCACTGTCTCTGCACTTGCCACACTCTCAGGTAATACATTCCAATCACCTACAACTCTCCATGCAAAACATTTACTCCTCACTTCACTCATAGCCATCTTATACAGCTGCCAGGGATGGTCTCTTACTCTTCCCCTCCAGCTTCAGATCATCTATGAAAAATTTCATCCATGCTAATCTAATAATTACCCCTAACCAACTTATATGTCCCAATCATGTTTCTTCCTCTTCCTTCTATTCACTAGGCTCTGTAATTTGCATTCTCTCAATCTGTTATCCTATTCCACATTCCATAGACCAGAAACCAACTTAGTCAATCATCTCTGAACTCTCTCGAACATCACATCATCCTTTTGAAAACCTGGTGACCAAATCTGTACACAGTAATCCATATGCGACCTGATCAGTCTCATATAATGGAATCAAAACATCCTTACTTCTACACATCATTGTTCTCCATATCATTCCCATAATCCACTGTGTTGTCCTCACAATTTTAGCAAAATGTCCACAAAATTTAAAGTCCATACCCACCACCAAATTTTTCATCTCCTCCACCTTCTCTGAAATATCCCCACAAATCCTGTACTTTGTATTCATCTTTGCTTCCCAAATTTTAAAACCTCACACTTTGCAACATTAAACTGACATCCCCACACACTTGCCCATTCAGATAGTCTATTTAGGCCCTTTTGCAAAGCTACATCTGCTCTACTTCTCATAACTCTCCCCAACTTTGCATCATCTGCAAACAACTGTATATCATATATAAAAGCCCTTTCCAATGTCATTTACATACAAATTAAACAACAATGGCCGCAAAACAGACCCGTAGGGCACTCCATTAGTGACTTTCCTCTTCTGGGATATCACTCCTCCATACACAACCTGTTGATATCTATCAGACAGTTAATCTCCAATTCAGTGCAATAATCTACCTTCCAACCCCATCGGTTCCAACTGAACTACTAGTTTTCATGTAACATTAAATATACTACTGTATATGCATCCACCTTATCCAATATATTTGTTACATTGTTATAATAAGTAAGCAGATTGCTAAAACATGATCCTCCACCTCTGACAATATATCCTCACCAAGCATAAATTCTGCATCTAATTTTTGTTTTCCAAATTTTAAAACCTTAATTTTGCAACATTGAACTCGCATCCCCATTTCCATGCCCAATCACTCAATCTATTCAAGTCTTCTTGTAAGGCCACAACATCTTCATGGTTCATCCCAACTTTGTATCATCTGCAAACAACTGAATATCTCCATCCAAATCTTTACCAATATCATTAATATACAAGTTAAACAGTAATGGCCCTAAAACAGACCCCTGAGGCACTCCACTAGTGACTTTCCTTTTCCTGGATATCGCTCCTCATACACAACTTGTTGATACCTATCAGATAGCCAGTCTCCAATACAATGCACTAATCTAATATCCAATCCCATTTGCTCTAGTCTGATTGTCAACTTATCATGATGTACTCTATTAGAAGCCTTTGCGAAATCCAAGTTTCTTACTGTGTATCCTTCTCCTCTGTCCAAGGAAGCAGTCACTTTATTGTAATAAGTAAGTAGATTACTAAAACATGACCTCCCTTTAGCAAATTCATGCTGTCCATCAAAGATAATACCATTGTTGTCAACTCAACTCTGGATTCTAGTTCTCACAAGCTTCTCCAACAACTTAACCACAACACCTGACACACAGATAGGCCTATAGTTTGATGCTTAAGTTCAGTCACCTCCTGTATTAAGTGGCACAATCTTGCCCTCCTTCCACTCCTTGGGAACTTGACCGAGTGCAAGAAGACTCGTATTAAAAAAATATGTCAAGGCATTTGTCAACTCCCTGGCACATTCTTTCAGAATACGTGGTGATATATTATCAAGTCCCACAGCCTTATTTACATCTGGTTTGTTCACCTCCCCTTACATCTCTTGCTCACTTACAGTCAGTCTCTCCTCCTCATCATCAACTGCTCTCAATCTCTCCATGAAGTCACATTCACATGATTGAACCTTTATGAACTGCTCATTAAGTATCTCCACCACACATTCTGCAACAGCTGTCTTTATACCATTTTTTCCAATCAATGTCATCTTTCCATAATCATTCTTTCTTTTGCTGGCTATGTATCGAAAGAACTCCTTAGGATTCTTTTTGGCTTCATTAGCTAACTGCTGTTCATACCTCTCTTTAGCTACCCTCACCAACCAAGTCACCCTCCTTGCCTGGTCTTTGTAGATCTTATGGAATTGGTTATTTCCACTTCTTTTATGCTGCCTCCACAGTGCCCTTTTTCTCTATCGCATGCTTAATCTCTTTATTCATCGATCTCACGCCTACCTTATTTAACCTTCTCACCCTTGGAATACATTTAGACATTGCATCCACTAGATAGTTTTTTGAAAATCCACCAAGCTGCATTGATCTCTTTTCCAGCTAATTCCTCATTCCATGCTACACTTGCAAGCTGTCTCCTGAGCTCTTCATAATCACCCCCCCCCCTTGTAGTTCCACATATACCCATTTCTCATGGAGGTCCTTATACTGCTGCACCCACCCAGGTAATCACCTCATGGTCACTCACCAATTGGTGGATGATTTGACACCTCATTTATAATTACATCCAAGACCCTCAATCTTCGTGTGCCCTCTGTTGCATACTGTGTGAGGTAGTTATTCCTCAAAAACTCAAACTCATTTTCTTTACTTCCAGTTGCTATCTCATCATTCCAGTCTATATTGCCATAATTAAAATCACCCATAATGATCACCCTTTTCTTATTTGCTTAGCTAATTTGATTATACATTTCATTATCACCATATCCACATTACCTGGTCTATAACAACATCCAACCAAGTATTTGATTCCATTCACCTCTATCTCACACCACACTGCCTCAAAACTACTGGCACTATTTCCCTCTTGCATCTCTACTTTGGACATAACTCTTTCTCTATCATCAAAGCACCCCCCCTCCCTTTTTACCCCTTCTATCCTCACGAAACACATCATACCCTTCCATCTCTATTCCTGTCAGGATGTCGTCCTCTCCCAACCATGTCTCACTTATTCCGACAATCTTTGGATGAACAGACGCAATTACTGCAGCCATTTCATCTTCCTTGTTTCTTATAATACTGCTAGCATTTGTGTACAAACACAACAGCTAATTTCTGGATCTACAGCTAGTTCCGCTGATACCACTCACTCGATGTGATCTCTCCATGCTCGACTGGGGGCCATTTCCCTTTCTGCTTATTCATTTTAGAACCCTTTTCAATTCCAGTTGTTTCCTCTTGATCCCAGGTCATCCCATTCCTTTTCTGTCTACACATGCTATCACCTCCTCTTGGAGCATCCACCTTTCTCACGTTGTGTATTCCTGTCCAACCTGAGCCTCCCCATTTCCCTGCTCCTCTTGCACACCCATTCTCACATTTTCTATACTCATACCACTCACTTCCCCATTCATAACCACCTCTTCAATCTCTCTTGTCTTACTCTCCTGCTCTTCCACATCACTTCCTGCTTGATCTGATTCATTCTCTCTACTCACTTCTCTGCCTTCCAGCAGCAGCAGTCTCTCCAAGCGACTCACACCATAACCACTCAAATGCAGTCCATCGCTCTCATACGGTTCACTTTGTCCTTCAAACTTGTTCCACACATTAACAAACTGTACTCCCGTCTCCTCACACATTTCAGCCAGCATATCATTCATAATTCTTGCTCTCCGCCTCATCTCACCACAGTCATACTTAGGCAACACGCTGACTACCCTTCCTGTCACGCTATTCTCTTTTATCCTTCTAAGCAGCCTCCTCATATCCATTCTCATGTGCTCTTTGTCCTCTGTCAAATCATTCGTACCTATTAAAACCATCAACACCCCTCCGCCTGGAAAACATACCTTGTGCATCCTATCATCCAGCACACCTTTAATAATGGAGTCGCCATACAACACACCCGCTCATCTTTCGTTAACTCTTTCATGCCATCATGATTTGTTTTAATAGTTTTTATCCTAATTTTCTTAATTTCATTCTGCAACCATTTCATCTCTTGCCTCATCCCATTCAATTCAACTTCCGAATCTCGCGTCACATTCTCTCTATCATTCAATCTTTCTAATTTTCTGACTCTCGACTCCCTCTTCTCACTTTCACTCTCATTCATCCTTCTGTGTTTCCGTACTTTCGGCCCAACTTTCACTATCATTCATTCTTTCGATTCCTGCATCATGCCATTTCCGGTTTCATTTGTTCTCTCAATTTCGTTTCCTTCCACCACTCTCACCTCACTTTCATCCTTTTTAACATCCATTACAGTTTTCAAATCAATCATTTTCTTTTTTACTGATTTTTTAACATTTTTTCGCCTCTCTTTCACACCATCCTTCTCTTTTGAACATGCACTCATTTTCCCCGCGTCATTCTCACTACTAACACTTTCTGTCATCAATTTCATATTAGCATTTGTCAGTTCCTCGTTCAGGTTGCACTTCACACACACCCTCCTTCCATCCACCTTAAACATCCACAAATCATTTATGTAATCGAAAGAATACATATAGCACACCTCACACTTAACGAAACGACTGAAGTCTGAGTTAAAGTCATGGAATGACAAAGCTGCCACCATGTTTCCTCTGCCAGTTATTACTCTAAGGTCTATTAATAATGATTTCGTAATTAAGTTTAGGCAAAAAAAAAATCCCCCACACTAATAATACTGGTAGTGCACAACTTTTACAGCAGCTCTTACTCAAACAAATACTCATATATACTTAATTATCCCAAGAGTAACTTATCTCAATCTGGAGCTCTTTTTACACACGTCCGCCACGCTTGACTCACGAGCGCCCTCCCCAAGAATGTCAATATACAAAATATATATTAATACTAGGGGGCTACGCCCAACTCTCCTGTGTTCCGGACTGGTAGGCTGGTTCTCCTTGAATTCTGATGACTCAAATTTGAAGACTCGAAAGGGGGGGGGGTTCTGGCACTTAGGGTAGCCTTTGAGTGTTGAGTCTTCAAAAGGGGGGCTCCGCCTATGCCACCCAATCCCCCGAGTTTCCGACTGGTATGTGCCTGTTCTCCTTGAATTCTGATGACTCGAATTTTGAAGACTTGAAAGGGGGTCCTGGCACCTATGCCACCCAACTCCCTGAGTTCCGGACTGGTAGGCCGGTTCTCCTTGAATTCTGATGACTCGAATTTTGAAGACTCGACACTCAGGGTAGCCCCCGAGTTTCAAAACGTTTCAAAAAATGTGACATAAAAAGGCTTATCATTTTATATATATAAGGTAGATATCGGTATATTAACATACCTTAAGCTTGATAGAACAGAACACAAACAGTTCCTGCTTTACAAGTGTCAATAAAATCAGAAATATGATATTCATAAATACAGAATTTCAAACCATAAGTATGACTATAAATTACAATACTTTGTGTGTGCATGTGTGTTTCAGGCAGATGAGAGCATACCACCATCTCACATAACGAAGTAGTTCAAAATGAAGCAATATTAGGGAGAGTAATGTTAATAAAAAGAAATTGGAAAAATGTCTGAAACAAAACATGAGTGTGCAACCAGAACAACTATTAAAGGTCTGTTTGCAAATTGTTACCTGAGCACTTCATTTATGCTTAGTAAAGCAAAAACTAATAAAACTTGTAAAGCAAAAACTTGTCAAGTTTTTGCTTTACGAGCATACTTTAAAAACGAATTACTTCATAAAGTTGAGAACTACTTATACGTTACTGCATGAGCTAGACTATTTTATGACAATGTTTTCCATTGCCGAATTCAAAGATTAGAATTTTATACCCAGAGTACCCTCCTTCCACATCCCTTCCCCTTTTTTTTAACACTTCAAATATCATCTTATACACTGACACACGTATAGTACTTTTTACTGTTAAAGGCATTTCCATTGCTAAGATTGCCTTGTAATCCTCTTTTCTATGTCTGTGAGGACCATCCTATCTTCCATCTTACTGGTGGTGATGCTTATCAGATAAAACATGACATTCCCTTAAAACCTTGCTGTTATCAACACGATCCTAGCTCTCTTCTTTGTGTTCTATAACAATTTTATCCTCTTCCACTTCTTGGGATTTTTGCTATTGCAAAGCCCTTGTTAAACAAGAATGTCAGAGGTGCTGTCAACTCCATGTAACGTTTCTTAAAGTTGCAACATATCAAGTTCTCTTCCCTACAGTAATAGGACTTATTTCTGTGTATGTCTCCTGCTTGGATTTCTAGCTCTTCTGTTATACCCTCTCATCCAAGCTTTGTGTGATATCACACTTGCCAGCATGAATTCCTCATTAAATATTTATCTTTCTCACAGGTTTTCTGTCTAAAATTTCCATCAACTAATATTCTCCTAATATAATAATTTGGTTACCGGCCATATATCAAAAGAATTCCCTGGAATTTTGCTTGGCCTGATTAGCTTGGTGTTACTCATACTGTACTTTTCTCAACAAATATCAGCTTCCTTTTCTGCTCTATATATTCCTGGTGCAAGTAATTCACGCATTCATCAAAATATAAAAGTTAAACAGCAGCAATGCAAACCGACCTTGTAACACTATTTGTTTGGTGTTGTATTTTTTTAGATTTCTGTTGGGATTAAAAAAAAAAGAATTTTGATACTTTGATTTACTAATCTGAGCTTGAAGTTTTTATATTAATTATCTTTTTAAAATTTTAAGGTTGCAAGAAGATCCCCCAGCAGGTGTTAGTGGAGCCCCTACAGACAACAACATAATGATCTGGAATGCTGTGATATTTGGGTAAGATTATAAGATTGATGTGCATGGAAAAGAAACTTCAGTTTGAAACTTATGTTTTGATTTACTATCATGATTAACTGTTTAGAGTACTACCATATTATCTTTTCTATAGTAAGTTCTATAGAAATTGCAGTTTTATATTTCATTTAAAGACCTTAAAGATTATAATTAATAAAGAATAGAGTGAAAAGTAACTTCTTGGCAACAAAACTTAAATGGAGGATAACAAATATCCTCTTTTTGTAGTGTGTATTTCTTGAATGTATTTAATAAAATGCATGTTATTTTATTTATGAATAGTTAATTTTTTGGCATTCAAGTAAAATAGTATTTAGCAAATCATTGTTCATGTCATATCTTAACTGAATAGTTTTCTTTATATAAATATTCTTACAAATTCTATATGATGATTATTATTATAACGGTGTCTCCATGGAGTCAGAAGACTTTGCGGGAGACCCTGTATTGTCACACTGTTATTCACACAGTACCTATCATACTTCTCCTTAAATTCAGTAACAGAAGAAGCATTCACAGCCATCTCTGGCAGTGCATTTCACACATTCACCACCTTCCAGTTGTCACAAAAATTAATATAAAAATTAGCCAGGAATTTAATTTCCGTACTTAGAGCAACATATGTCCTTGCTAGCCATTGCATGCATAGCAGAGCAGTTACATAAACAAGATAGAACTGTTTTATTCTTGCATGGTTTTAATTCTTTTGTTGCTTAGGACATATATTAGACTGGGCACAAAAATATACTAAAAAAAAAATACAGAATTCTAATTTTTTTAATCAAGTGATAATTGGACTGTCAGAAGTAAATTTCTTATTTTTATTCAGACATCTATGAGTGTAAGGACTTATTGTCTGAGGCCCACAATAACCATTATTCACACAATATCTATCATGTTTCTCCTTGACCTCATTCACTAATGCAGTGTTTACTTGCCTCAGGCTCTAAGGGAAAAAATCCAGTTCTCTTGTTAACCATTCTTACACAACTTCCATGAGTGATCCCTTCTTTTCTTCCTTTAGATATTGAAAAATTGTTTCTGAGTAATCTGACGAGATCCAGAGGTAGATAGCTTCTCTACACTCTCTCTCATACCTATTAATCCCAGGTAGTGATACTGGTAAAAGACAGTAGACATTCAGGACTGGGTGGATAAGAATATGATACTATATAAAGGGCAACATGGTTTTGTGAGGGATAGATCTTGCCTTAGTAATTTGCTTACTTTTTTTTTTAATATAATAAAGTGACAATAGAGTTGGATTAGTGAAAAGGTTATTCACTAATTCTTATTCCACTATTCTTAGTGGCTGTATTGCATAGTTCAGAAGGTCTGGACAGAGGGACGAATTCCAGATGATAGGAGTAGAGCTCTCATAGTATCCATATATAAAAAGGAAAATAAAAATGAATATGAGAATTACAGAGGTATTTTCCTACTGAGTATTCCTGGTAAGATTTATACAAGTATACTTGAGAAGCGATTGAAAAGGATTATGGAAGGGAAGCTTGGTGAAGAACAAGCTGGATTCAGGCCAGATACAGGCTGGCAGAATCAGATTTTCACTTTATGACGAATAGTTGAGAAATTCTTGATAACTTGAATATTTTTTGAAAAAAGATATTCAAAACGCTGCGGTTGTACGGTGTCAGTGGGGCACAAAGCAAGCAATACTTAGTCTTTATTTGAGTTGTAATTCAGCAGTTAGAATTGAAGGAAGTACAGGAAGATAGTTTAATGTTAAATCTGGTGTCAGACAAGGATGCATATTATCCCCTCTGTTGTTCATTATCTATATCAGTGCTTCCCAAACTTATGGATGCCAAGGCCCCCCCTTTGGAAAAATTAAAATATTTCACAGCTGCCCCATCGGAAAAAAAATCGTAATATAGACATGTGATATTAATTGTATTTATGTTCAATACAATTTATATTCAAGATTTTGCGTTTAATCTTTTTGTGTTTCTTATTGGTATAAAATCAATTATTATCTTGATGGTATAAAAAGGGCAACAGCGATAACATCAACGACTATAGACCAGTCAGTTTGCTCTTAGAATTGTACAGATGTTTTATATCTGTTTATATTAAATAAATAAATGAGCAGGCTCCAGAGCAAGGTTCTCTGCAATAGACCATATCCACACTATTAACCAAGTAATAATAAAAAAAGTAAATTAATATCTTCTTGCATATTTGTAGATTTTAAAATAGTCTTTGATTCTTTATATCAGTCAAAAATAATAAACACTTAAAACAACAGACAATTGAGCAAAGTAGATTAGATTATTAAAAATTGAATCAGAGCTCAACAGCTAGTATCAAATTTGGAACATCAGGAAAAGGAACTGGCATTGAGAAAGTAGTGATGCAAGGAGATTTGTTATCGCCCCTTTTTTGTTTCATTAGAAATAGTCTTTAGCATTCCTCATAGGAATGCTATGGAAATGCAGAGGACATTAAAACCTGTTCAAAGAAAATAAAGGAGCTCGGGAAATGCTAAATTAGCCTGACAGAAAAAGCAGGAAAAAATGGTTTAAAAATTAACATAACTAAAACAAAATTTGAAGGCAAATTCAGATCAGGTTGAATTAAAATTAGTAGATAATCCTGTTGAAATTGTTGATAATTATATTTACCTGGAATAATTAGTTAATTTTAAGGAAATAATATACAAGAATCACAGTGAAACAAAGCATATATAAACATCAATTAATTTTTATGGACGTGAGACATGGGCAATGACTAAAAAACAGGAAGACAGGTTATGGCTCAAATTGCCATGGACATAAGAACACCTCTACATAAGAAAAAGAGGTATAGAATTAGAGAGATGACCAGTGCAGAGGATATTGTGAAATATTGTAAAGCATGTAGAGATAGGCTGACCATGTTAGCAGATTAGCAGACAAAAGATGGACATAATTAAGCATGGAGTGGATACTAAGAGGAGGAAAGGTTGCTAGAGAACAATTTGGAAGGATGATCTATCAAGATTTGGCATGTTTTGTTATGTGGAGATTTAAAAAAAAAAAAAAAAATTATCCATATATCTAAGGGTTTTTGAGCCACATGCAATCTCTCTTCCTGTTTTTAGTCATTGCTTGTGTCTTGCTTGCATAAGTAAACACTGAAATAATGCATGTTAAATACCTTTTTTCCTTTTTAGGTTTTCTAAACACTTCTTACTTCCAACCTAAACCCTGTTCTGCCTTTGGGTCTTATTCTTGCCATTCTGATGTCAAACAACAGTTTTTCTAACCTTTCCTCTCATATTCTGTTTAACCCCCCCCCCCAACTGGCCATGACATCTATAGATGTCCAGCTAAATCTGGATAAGATTCTGTAATACCCGTTGAATAACATGGATAAGAAGTTCTGATCTCACTATTTCAACCACCTTGCTGGTAGGGAGGTTAAGTGATACATATCACCTGAGATTAGCTATGCTAAGACATTCCTGAATACTAAAGTTCCTTTTTGAATATCTTCATTATTAATGATTTTTGTCATTAATGCCATCCACTTATTAGCTTAATTTTTTACAGCAATGAATTATGAATCTGCTCACTCCTTAACTTTTGTCAGAATTTTATATCTTGATCGGCCATTACTTCTAGCCCATCTCTGAAGTCCATAAGTTAATATTGGTTTGAACATGGTCCTATATACAGCTAAGTTCAGTGTTAGACTAATTTTCTTATTCTATAAAAATTTATTCACTTGTCTAATTGCTGGCCTGGTTGGCCGAGTGGTCAGCGTTCCCACTCTCCAGCCAAAAGGCTCCAGGTTCAAATCCCGCCATAGGCATGGATGTTTGTGATTGTCTGAAAATATTGGTGGTGATGGCAGGTAGTAGATGGCATTAGACCTACTCTACAACTAGGTGCCCTTCCTCAATGAGTCTTTGGACTCCCTGGAGGTGTCACGTAATAATAATAATTCCACACTTAATTTACCATCTTCAATAAAAATTTTATATAAATAGTTGAAATGTTTTCCTTGTTCTGTTGGTTTTCCATTCAGAAGGCAACTGATATTTTCAATGTTCCTTTCTGTTTTTTTTATAATTCAGATTAGTTGAGAATCCTGTAGACTTATTATGGATATATTTAGGAGTGTATAACATCTGCATAAATAAAGAGCTGAGATTAACATCTCCAGTTTTGATATATCAGGTGTAATGCACTTCATAATGTGATCTGTATATATTTATTTATTCTTATGGCAAAAGGAATACAGAACAGCTACAGGTCAATTGTCCAGTTTGGAAAGTCAATCCAAGTCCTCATCTGTCACCTTGTGGATGTTCTGTATACCACCACCGTGAAATTGGTGCCTTGGGCAGTTGTTCACAATATGACTAATCGTCTGAGCCATGGGAGAACAATAACAATCACAATAAGGGTGGTTTAACAGCCCCCATTTATATAGTAGGTAGCCACATCTGCCCTGGTTAGTTCTGATCCTGTTGATTGATGACTCAATCTTCCTAGGAAAAGCAAAACCAGGCTGCAGAGCACAGGGTTCTTCTACCAGGAAGCCGTTTGTTGGGAGATTGTTGGAGCAGTATCCTCTCCACATGTCAGGTGTTGATTCAGGGCAGCTGAAGAGAGTTCGTCCATGGACCAGAAAGCCTTTCTGGTCCAATTATCTGTATTGATGATGGATAACAGTGGAGATATTAGACATCTTTGCTTCACATATGATTTTACATCACTTCTTGACACATTCACTCAACTCAAGTCAAATATAGGTTATGTATTGCTGAATATTGTACAATTTACACCATATAACTGTATCATTTGGAATAGCTTTTCTCTTAGAACCTTGTCATATCTGTTTTCCAGATTTACTAAATTTAAACTTTTATTTGCCTATGATTTCTCAACGATTTGTCTTAAATTGAAAATATGATACACACGCCAAATAGAGTTAGTCAGTAAGTGCAGCTAGAGTATGTAAACGTAATTATGCTATAAATGTCCTCATGCCTATGAATATGAGATGGTGGCTGCATGTATTTGGCTCAGACATTTTGTGTGTATGTATGGATAGGAAAATGGAAGCTGTCCAATGCAGCTTGGTATTTTCCAAGTTTCCCTTCTACAATTTTTAACTTCTCAAGCATGTCTGCATAAATCTTACTTGGAAGAGTTAGTAGAGAAAGTCACTTCTTACATTCAGTTTTATCATCATCAAATTACTGATATTATACCCTTTGGGAGGGTGTGGGTTCCCTTTTTATAGATCGGTTCTATAAGAACTCTACTCCAGTCAATTGGAATTCAACTCTGACCAATGCATTTCACTTATGCAGTGCACATTGCAAAACTTCTTTCATATTTTTAATTTCATGTAGAGGCTGTGTAGAAGAAATCAATGAGTGCTTGATGGTAGAAAAAAATAAAAAAACTTGTATGAGATGGATCATACCATGTTACTTTTTATTGCATTCTGATTGATTTCCTTCATTTTTCTTAGTTAATGACATTCTACTAATTCATCGCATGTAGTCAAGTTTTTTTTTTTTTTTTTTTTTTTTTTGACAACAGTTGAACAAAATCATTGCAGGTATCTAGTACAGATACAGGGCTTCCTTTATTGCCTTCCTGCATGAAATAGTTGTAATCCAACAATTTTCTGCATCCTGATTAGCCACTAGTTCAACCTTGAGAGTGTATCCTCATCACTTTCCTGTTCTTCTAAATACCCTCTGGGGTATTGCTGCAACTTGCTCTGCAATTTCATTTTCAAAAATCCTCATTTTCATTGTAGCATTAAAGATTTGACTGTTATCAATGGATGAAACTGATAACAGTCAAGTTTTTAGTGTGTTCATAGTTATTGATGTGGGTCACTACTAATCAATCATTTTCACTGTTGGCCATATCTGGCATATCCATGATGGAATGAATGCTTAATAAAATCACAGGGAGCCGAACAGTTTTGAATGGTTTTTGTTGCTTATTTCTCATCAACTATTGGGCATAAATAACCTAAAAGGTTTACTTTTATGTTGACCTCCTTAGCTGTTGAAAATGTCAGTAGATTTTCTCTAGTTGCTTCATATTTCAGCTATTCTCGGCACATATATTTTACTTGTTTAATTGGTTTTTCCATTGAGAATGCACCTGAAGTTTTCTATGTTCCTGCCTATTTTATAGTTTTGGTCTTTTTATTGCCATTTTCAATGCAATTTAAAGAATTCTGGAAACTTGCACTGGATGTATGTAGGAATACATCATCTGCATACTCCTCCCTCATGGAGCACCTGTCTGTTACAGAATGGGACCTCGATAATACTTTTCATTCTTCATCTTTTTCTTTGCTTTTCTTCCCATATTCTTCACTCTACTTCTCCAGAGTTTTGTACGCTATCATGTCTTCCAGACTACAATCACTGGGATGGTAGTCTGGAATGCTCCAATGTCCTGCTGCCATCAGGCCATTCGATCATGTGGTGTGACATGACATTCAGAAAGGGGATTCTGGTAGTCTTGCACTACTTTAGCCTCTGCTTCAGCATGATCGGTGATCCTGGATGACCTAGCCAGGATCAATCAGCTAGTTGTGATTGCCTGCAAAGCTCAGGAGTGTCACAGTAAGTCTCCCAATCTATGGTCCAGGGTTGGGGCTCAAGGTTTGGTGTGGTGCCGGTATAGCCTTGGTGTTCTACTGAGTGCAGGCATTGCTTGCTGGTGATAGACATCTATGTGTGGCTCCATGGTGGGTGGACTGAGTCTTTCCAAGTCTGAGTGGGAAGCACGTCATCTCAGCCATATCATTAAGGTGTTTCTCAAAGCTCTGTCTTAAGTGTGACACTCTTTGCTGTCAAAGTTAACTCAGTGGCTGAACAGTTTCCTTTCACTGTAAGCAATACTCTATATTGATTACCTCACAATTTACTGTCTCTGTTGTAACATAAGGGTAATTGAATGACAACTTCAGCAATCCATTGATGTCTCCATGGGTTCATGTTTTCAGCAGAAAAACACTGTCCATGTACACTTCTGCTGAATGTGTATCCTTCACTCGATCCTGATTTAAGAATGGGACAAAGCATTACAGGAAAGCCTCGCTTAATGCGAATTTGATATACGTGATAATCAGTTAGTGTGATTGAGTGAAATGATACTATTTCCTGCTTAAAGCAGGAAATAGTATCATTTTATTTATTTATTTATTTATTTTTATTAATGTTATGCGAAAATTTTTTGTCGTCAATCTATAGCAAGCAGAAAAGCTGGAAGTCATTAAGAGACATGAAAGTGACACTAGTAATACAATGATCGTACATCCAGTGAGTCTACAGTTTGGACTGTATTAAATAAGAGCAAAGGATACAAAGAAAAGGAAAAGTTCCTACTGCTTCTATAAGCATGCCGATCACCTGAAATAGAAACCATTTAATGATTGGGGTAGAGCATCTTCTGTCACTCTGGATTGAGGATTATAACCAAAAAAGAATACCTCTTAGTACAGGGAATATTCAGGCAAAAGCTCTCAATATTTTTACCTCATTTGAAAGAGATTAAATTTCAAGAGAAATGTGAAAGCTTGACTGTGAGTTTAGGATGGGTTGACCATTTTAAAAATTGAGCTGGACTGCATAACGTAAGAATAACTGGGGAATCTGCTAGTGATTATAAAGATTCTGCGGCCAAGTTTCCTGAAAAATTACAAAGGATAATTCAGGATGGTGATTATGAAGGTCGGCAAATATTCAGCGCATGCCAACAAAAACTTTCCAAGCTGAAACTGAAACATCTTAAAACTGAAGGTTGAGTCGCCTTCTGCATTGCCTATGCAGAAGGTGACTTTAAACTCAAGCCTATGTTAGTTAATTGTGTGCAAAATCCAAGATCTACATTATTGAAGAAATCGGCACAATTGGAAAAGAACTTGGATGTAATGAACTTGCTCGATTCTCATTCAGAACATTTAACCGAGAATGATCTCCTTCAATCAAGCTGGACTGTATAACCTAAGAATAACTGGGGTTATTCTTACGTTATGCATATGAAGAAGAAAATAAGGAGTGAAAACAAGAAGAGAATGTTATGACTAAAAAACTAACTGCAGAAGAAATGCTAAGGAGATTTTGCTTGTTGCTGATCCTGATACGAAACAAAGATTCCAAATCCACCGAAATCTTGATAAAGTGATCGCCAGCTATTGCAGATTGCAAGACCATCACAAAAATGAAAAAATCGAACACGATTCAAATATCTTAATTTGTTTGTAAAAAAAAAAAAAAAAAAAAAAAAAAAAAAAAAAAAAAAAAAAAAGCTCAATCAAATGTTTAGACTAAATAAAAATTTTAAGCAATTGAGTTTTATTAACCTTGATGATTTTATCCTCTAACATAGCTTATACTGTGATCCCCCCCCCCAATTTACACTAACTGATGGATGAATTATAATTATTCCTGTTGTTTCTTGTATTTGCTTGATGCGAATACAATAAACAATATCCTGTATTTCTTGGAATTCATCTTTGATAGAAAGATGAATTCCATTTGACATTCTTTACAAGCATTTATCAACTTAAGAACAAATGCAAAAAAGCATTGAATCTATAGAGCAGGGTGCTGATCGGTGTTCCTTGCCCGCCTCGATCATACACTTGTGTGGTCAAAGCTTGATATTGTTCCCAGGTTCTGCAAAGTAGAACATGCTCCAATGATGGGAACCTATACATCATCAGGGTATGGGAAAAGCTACTGGCACTTTTCAAACATCACCTATTCAAAGTGTTAATGTTGAACCACATGAACCTACACTAGTGCTTAGACAAAAACAGTTCTCTTTACTATGTCCTTAAAATAGTCTCTTAAAAAACGTCCTACATGGACTAGCATCTTTTCTCTGCGTTTGGAAGCTCAACATCACACATCAAAATGTCACACATCCCTTGTTAAAGAGATATGGGAAGCTGTTGGCAGGAATGTTGTCAACATTACCTTCACTAAACAACAGCTTCCTCCATGGTAAGTTTGCACTCCATCCTGTAACCTCTCCCTTTGTCAACTACAGAAGTCTCATATTCCATCTGTCTACCTGCAATTATTTATTGCACTCAGGGCAGCCTACTCTGATTTCTTTCCCATCTGTACTGATGGTTCAATATGAGAGATCTCTGTTGGTTGTGCTGTGTTTCCTGACATTACCACATCCTACCAGATACCACTTAATCGCAATAATTACACAGCAGAGTTGCATACCACTCAGAGCTTGCACTTGTGCATATAAAAGAAAAACACTTATCAGACATGTAATTTATGCAGACTTATTGAGTTCATTGCAGGTTATCTCATCTCCTGTGCTTTGTGAGTTTTACAACTGTTGTACACAATGAAGACCCTCAATTTTGATGTTTGGTTGTGCTGGATTCCCAACCCCCACTAGAATTAAAATGAGATTGCAGCTGCTAGATTAGTTCATACTTTTTCTGTGTACTGTTTAACACGTTCATTGCCAATCACGCTATATCGCGTGATGCGAGTTCTCACCTGGTGGCCGATCACACGTTATCGCATGGACGTCTCTATCAAGTAAAAAAAATTTGGCCACCACACGAAATTCCAATTTTCAGCTTGGCAATGAACATGTTAACAGTTCCATATACAGATTTGGGACAGCTTGTAAGATCAAAGCTAATTACCCAGTGGCAGTCTTCATGGCAGGAAACACTGACAAAAAGCACACAATTAAACTTGAAATTAAACATTGGCAGTCTAGTCAATATGCAAACAGAAGACAGGAAGTTGTTCTTGCTAGACTCTGCATTGGTCACAGTCATCCTACACATTCTTATTTACAGAGGGCTGGTGATTCACTGATGTGTGAAAAATGCAATACATGTCTTACCATTTTTCATATTCTGGAGTGCCAGCACTTCACACGAGAGATAGAGAGGAAGGAAATTTTACTCACTTGGATGAGTCATACACTCAAGTAGATGTTATCAGACTTAAACAAATTGTTGTGTTTAACTTTTAACAAAGAATTGATGTAAATAAATTAATTCTATACACATTTGATTATGAATTCTATTTTTGTGTAGATATTCAGTTGCTTAATTTATAATTTTTTTTTAAATTTCATTTTTGTACATTACATACTATTTACTAATTAATCACTTTATTACTATTTATTATCACCTTCTTTAACCTTTGCTTTGGTGCAGTATGACCTTTGTTGTCTTTGCACCACTAAACCATAAATCAATCAATTATTTTATTTGTAAGCTTCCTATAATAGTACAAAATGTTGAACAATCATATGTGTAACCTAAGAATAACTCATCCAGGTTACGATATGCATAAAGTTACAAAAATTTATGTAATTCATTTTCAATATATAAATATATGCATTCATATAATATTGTTACACCTGATATCTTGAGAATATAGTATTCTCAGTTATCATGGTGTAACATGGAAAATAAATTACATAAATAAAAACCCCTGCATAAAAAGGATAATTTAATCAATGTAATATTCTTGCATCCAGTATAAATTGAGTAAAATGTAAAGGTCTATTGTATAGTTAAGATAACAAAAGAAAAGAATGTATTGATGTATTATGACTAAACAAGGAATTTGTATTAAATAAGTAGCTATTAAGAATCAATCTGCCCAAACAGTAGCTAGTAAATTTTTCAAGCTGATTATTTCTAGATATGGGACACCCCAGACACTTCTCTCTGACAAAGGCTCCAACTTCACAGCTGAAGTTATGTTTCAATTGTGTAAGTTATTAAGAGTAAAGAAATTGTTCACTACTCCTTACCATCCTCAAGGCAATGGAATGGTGGAAAGATTAAACAGGACTTTAAAGCTTACCTTGTCAAAGATATCCGACCTCCAGATCTCGAATTGGGATACCTTTCTGCCTCGCACGTTATTTGCGTGCAGAACCGCTCTACATACCGCCATCAGAGAGGCCCCCCGCAGTTATCCTCTATGGTTTTGAGCCAACATTCCCAGCTGATTTCAGGAATTCCCATGTGAATTCGGGGTTTCCAGATATTGATGATTATCTCAACAGCCTGATCACTGATAATAGAATTGCGTATGAGATGGTGTACGAAGCCAGTGAAGCTTGCTCACAAAAGGCAAGAAATTATGCCAACAAATTGAGGAGATACAAGGATCTGAATCCTGGCGATCTGGTCTTGTTAGAACAGAATTCAGTTAATAAAAGAGGGGTGAAGTTTGAAAGGAGTGCAGCCAGACCATATGAAATTCAAGAAAAACTGTCCCCAGTGACATTTAAAATAAGATAGGGACATAACAATATACATATTATTATAATATAATTACATAATAAAATCGCAGGAGACATGCTAATATGTACAGAGAAAGTTGCATAACAATTAATTAAGAACAAAATAAAGCATTTAAATAGCATTCAAATTTTTATGTTTTACACATGACTGGATCTTTGAATACAAATGTGTGCTAAAAACCAATAATTTATACAATTATTTTGAACAGAGATTCCTCATTTCTGTGGGAAAATAAATACTCTTTGATTAGAGTTTTGTATTTGTTTGGGTTAGTTTCATTTCTTATTGTTAAAGGTAGTGTGTCGAATACTTTTGGTGCTAAATAAGTATAATGTTTGTGTATTGCTTCTTTATTTGCTTTTGGAACTATATATTTTAGGCCCTTATGTCTACTAAGGAAAGCATCTTGTTTGATATTTATGTATTCGTTGTCGTTTTTTATGAATAATAGTACCCTATAGATGTATAAATATCTAAGGGATAGGTATTTAGTATGGTGTATTTATTACACATTGCAGTGTCCTTATATTTGTTTCTAGTTAAGATTTTAATTACTTTATGCTGAGTTGAGACTAAGGTTTCAGAGTAGTGCAATAGATTCCTCTCCAACTTAATATAACATATTGTAGTGTGCTTTGAATCCAGGCAGAATATAATATTTTTAGCATATTTAAATTTAAGAATCTGTTTAGTTAGTAAAGTCTGTTTAACATAATCCTTACTTTATTTATGACATCGGTAATATGCGGTTTCCAGTTTAACTACTATCAATTTTTAATCCCAAGTAAGTTATTACACTGAATTTTTCTATTTTCTCGCAGATGCAATTTGAATTTGTCCTGCAATTCCAATCATGCAAAATGAATTGTGCAGTGAAGTTCATTTTGCCAGTTGTATTTCGCAAGTTAAAATTTACATATTTAGTTTTTGAGACATTCAGACCGAGTTTGTTTGACTGGAACCAATTTGTTACTTTCAAAAGATCAGCATTCATGATGGTTTTCATTTGTTCAGCTGTGTCTGTAGAGAAAATTATTACTGTATCATCTGCAAAAGTATTTATTTTACTGTTTAGTTTAAGATTGCAGAAGTCATTGATATAAATATTAAATAAAATTGGTCCCAAGACAGATCCTTGTGGTACACTGCAGTCTACTGTTTTGGAGCTGCTATAGCTGTTGTTTATTTTTACAATTTGTGATCTGGCATTTAAGTAATTTTTGAACCGGTTTAGGGCAGTAACCTCGTATTCCTATAACTTCTGATTTTTTTAATTAAAATTTCATGTGATACAGAATCAAAAGTACTGCTAATGTTAGTTTATGTTCATCAAGGGAAGTATAATCTGTGTTTGTGAAGTTCAGTAAAGCATGTTCTGTGCTAAACTTTTACCTGAACCCAAATTGATTCTTTGAAAAGTTGTTTTTGTCCAAAAATTTCACAAGTCTAATTTTTACCAATTTCTCTAATATTTTCAAAAAGACCGGTAGAAGAGAGATCAGTCTGTAATTTTTCAAGTTATTTTTGTTTCCCTTTTTGTAAATAGGTACAACTACGGCTTTCTTAAAATCTAATGGAAACGTGCCTGTCATCAGTGATAAGTTAAAAATGTATATTAGGGGTTCCATAATGTACATTTGTCATTCTTTCACAATGCTTGTGTTGATACCATCATATCCTGAAGTTTTGGTTGTTTTTAGGCTAGCTATAACACTTTAGATTTCGTTTTCACAAGTGGGGAAAAGATATATGGAGTTTTCAAGTCTCTTGAGAGTGCAGTTCTGAGGGGTAGGTTTAGCATTTTTCAGAATGCTTTCATTGACAGTGGCAAAATGGTTATTGAATTCCTCTGTCTCCATTTTCTCTATTCCTATCAATATCTTTAAATATGGGGAAGTTTTGTTTGTGTGTATCTTTGCCGATTAATGTATTCACAAACTTCCATTGTTTTCTGGGATTTCCTTGGCATTTTTGAATTCATTTCTGTAGTATTCGTTTTTACTTTCTTTTAATTTATGATGTATTAGATTTCTATAGTACTTGTGATCGTATAAGGCTGGTGATCCACTGATGTGTAAAAAATGCAATATGTCTTAGCATTTGTTATATTCTGGAGTACCAGCATTTCACGAGAGAGAGAGAGAGAGGAAGGAAATTATCTGCATAAAGCAAAGAGCTAAGATTCTAATGTAAGGTTTAATGCCACTGTCTCTCATAATGCGATCCATATAGATGATGAATAAGAGCAGAGATAATATGCATCCTTGTCCTAATCCTGATTTTACATCAAACCATCTTCCTGTATTTCCTTCATTTCTAATGGCTGACTTACAACTAATCATATATTTCTCCCCATGTAATTGCAATGTTTTGAGAAGCTTTTCTGTGGGCACCTTATTGTATACCTTTTCCAGATCTCCAAAACTTAAGTACAAATCCTTGTGATATTCCTATGATTTCTCAACTGCTTGTTGTAATGTGAAACTTTGATCTTGAAAACCTCTATTTGTCCTGAACCCAGCTTGTTCTTCTACAAGTTTGTCTTCCACAATTTTTGTCAGCCTCTTTTCGAAAATGTTTGCATAACTCTTAGTAGGGAAATTCCTCTGCAATTCTCGCATTCAGCTTTATTTTCCTTTTTATAGATCGGAACTATGAGAGTTCTACTCCCATCATTTGGAATTCGACATTCTACCCAAGCCCTCTGAATTATACAGCATAATCACTGCAAAACTTTTATACCTCCATATTTGAGCATTTTTGGTCAAATATCATATACTCCAGCTGCCTTTCCACATTTCAAGTTTTGATCATTTTTTTTTTCCTTTCCTACTTCAAGTATTGATATATGCACCTGTTTGTACTCCTATTGAAAATTTTCTACAACTGTTCTACAAATTTTCTATCACTGCTTTGTTTCATGTAAGTCTTTCAAAATAATTACTCCAGACATTCACGGATATCCTTAACGTCAGTTTTCATGTTACCTTTATCATCTTTGAATACTTTTATAGTACAATAGAATAAGCAAAGCTGGTATGGTGGAAGCCATTGAATAAATTTGTATGGAATAAGAGAGAAATTAGCCAAAACATAGTACAAGCAGTATGTTAGAAATAAAGAACTTGATCAAAGACTGGAGACCACAGATAATGAGTCTAAGAAAAATTTGGGGTTTGAATAGATGGCATCAATGGCAGAATTACATTAAAAACCTGACATTGTTAGTTTTCAAGAATATGTGAGTAGAGAATTTAATGTGGTATAACCACTTAAACAGAATGGAAGAGGAAAGGGTAGAAAGACAGGTATTTGATGCCACAATGGCAGGAAAGAGTCCCAGAGGAAGACCAAGATCTAGATGGATTGATTGTCAGAAGTGCCTTAGAAAAACAATGTTAGATAAAAGTTATTGGAGGCTGACAAGTAATAGACTAAGATGAAGGAAAATTGTTGATAGGAAATTAATAACGTAAGCTGAATCATGTAGTACCGTTTTAGTAGCCCAAACACTACTTAGAAGGTACATATAGTCTCTGTATTAGAAGAAAAATGGAATATTGCACCTATCGATTGGAAAAGACCTGGGTTTGGTTGTTATGATGAGGGGAATCTTTATGGGCTTTTTCAGTTGAAGGTGAATTTGCCGATATCATACAGAGATAGCAGAGTGTTTTATCCTGCGTACAGACAAATTGGTCTTCGGAACACACAATTTATAGACAAAAATTGTTGTTGTTGGTGATTATGATAGGTGGTAGATAGGTAATGGTAGTAGTGTCGTAGTAGGAGAATTAAGTAGTAGTTAGATGGTGAGATGTATGTAGCAAAGTAGAGTGCCCTCCTGCCATGAGATTTGGACTCCTGAAGGTGTCATGTAATAATAATAATACCAGAAAATTGACAATGCTTTAAGTATGCAAATTACCAACTTTTTACAATATTGCATTCTTCAGATTTTCTTACATTGCCCATGTTAATTGGCTATAGCAAGGATGTTAGTGTTGGGAGATAGAAATTCCAGAACATTTTTCAGAGAATGTGCTGTACAGCTGTCAAGGATCAGTATTTATTTTTATTATTTTTTTTTTCCATTTCTGTTGTTCTTTGTCTCCACTCCTAAGCCAATTATTAAAAATTTCAGATATCAGCCATGGATTTTTTTGGTCAAGGTTATTGACTTGACCCACTTAAACAGCTTTATGTGTCTGAAATAAACAAGGCAAATTCTTGTTATATTCTTATTCTGTTTTTGTTCTAGACTAGTCACAAATAATAGGTGTCTTTGGCGATGGATGATCAGCGCTCAACAATTACTCTCGCCTGTGTAGATTTTTAGTAGATTTTGCCAGCTGATGAGTAGCTGTAGACTGGACAAAATAGAATGTTTTTTTTTTTTTTTTATTTACTAAAAAAAACTTCTGAACAATCTTTAACTTTAAAAAACAAAAATACAGCACCACTGATCAGTTTATGGAACTCTTATTGACTTTTTTTTTTGAGAGAGAGAGAGACACACACACACACAAAAATGGGGTACTTGAGCAAGAACATATTTTTTGCTTGGCAAGTGGTATCCTGATAGTTGGTCGACACTTGTGAATAATGATGGTATGAAGAGGTTTGGATATATGTATATGCAAGCAAAGAAAATTTTTTGATAAGCAGTGAATTGAATAAATTATAATAGACAAATTATATGATTTGGGACATGTATATTTATATGCATTATAGGAAAAGTAGCTACTCAAACTCTTATTGGGCTCTCATCAGTGGGAGCCAGATCCATAGAGATACTGAAAGCTAAATCAATGCAGAAATCTTATTTTCTATATACAGAAAAAATTTGAATAAATGGACTGTATTATTAAAATACTCTAGTTTACGGATAGTTGTACAATTTTTTAAATTGGTTACAAAGTAAATTATAATCAAGAAGAAATTATCTTGTTTAAAATCACATTTCCTCTTGCACACTACCATATGCAATTTCATGCTAGGTGGCTTTCTGTTGCAGATGGTTCAATAGTGTGGTCAGATCAACATATTCCCATTTAATTGCAAAGATGTGAGTGTAAATATTATTGTAGCATTATTTGCTTTAATGAGATTTGGGATTACACGAGGGGGTACCCAAAAATAACTGGAATCTGAACTTGCCATGAGTGCATTTTCTAGTTACGGATGCTGCTGCTGGCATTGTGAGTATGCATTTTTCTGTGCTGGCCTGGCAAGTAGTGTCATCCTGTGTGAAGTGGTTCATTGTTCTGGCTGCTTTTTTGTTAATGCTTACAAACAAGTTTGGTGATTTTGTGATGGCTTACTATAAGGAATAGAGAGTGTGCATGGAATTTTGCTTTCTTTTTGATAAAATTGCAGCTGAAACTATTGTTATGCTTTGGCAGCCTTGTTTTTAAGGATGATGCTTTAGGTAAAATGCAGGTCTACAAGTAGTTTTCCAATTTCAACAAAGGTGTCATGTCAGTTGAAGACCAGCCATGATCTGGCTGACCTCTGACAAGCAGAAATGATGAAAACATCAAAGGTTTTCCTGGTGAAAGATAGTCAAAAGACCATTGAGCAAGTTTCTGAAGAGAAGAATTTGTCATGGAGTTCTTGCTAGTGAAGTTCATGCCCCAGTCCACATGGCCTTGTTTGTCCAACAGTTCTTGACAAAAAAACATGGCAGTTGTTCTCCACCTTCTTGACTTGCCTGATCTCTCTCCATGTGACTTTTTTTTTTTATTACCAGGGATAAAGAAAACAATGAAAGGGCAGAAATTCATTGATGCGGATGAAGTGAAAGAAAAGTCACTGGAAGCCATAAACAGTATTCCAATTGAACAGTTCCAGAACTGTTTCCAGCAGTGGAAAAACATTGGGACAAGTGTATTGACTCACATGGAGAGTACTTCAAAGGAGACGAGAATGTGGTATTATAAAATTTAATAAATTTTTATTAAAAAAATAATTCCGGTTATTTTTTGGGTACCCCCTCATATATGTTGGCCTGGTTGGTGATGCATAAGCATACCCAATCTCTATCCAGTGGGTTGCAAGTTTGAATCCCATTGTAGGCACAGATATATTTGTAGATGACTTTATGTGGAAGATGAATTTGACTATGTGTGTGTGTGTGCACGCGCACCTGTGCTTGTGTGTGTGACATCTACCGCCATTCTTCTTATATGAAGGCCTGAAGTGGCATCCAAAAAAAGTTCCGTGTTTGATCTCTACAGTAGTTTCTAGATTATGTAAAAAAAATAATAAAAAATTAAGCCTTAACCCATCTACAGTACTAGTGCTTTACATTTTGCTGATAGGAATCACATAAAAAAAATTAAATAAATAAAATAAAACAATCTAAATAGTAATGTCCCAACAGGATTATCTTAGTTTTGTTTTAACCTCCTATACATGCAGTTTTGCTTATTGTGAACTTATTCTTATCCACAGTCATTATGTGCAATAACAGTATATTTCAGCCCTTGTTTGTCAAATCTCACAGTACTCAAATGACTGGAACTTCTAACAGTGTACTAAATACCAATTTACAATTTGTTTTTTACTTTCTTTTAGTTTTTTCTTGTAGTGAGAAAATTAAAATACACTTAGGTCAACTTCAGTGCAGTTAAATTAGTTCTTTTTCATATCTTGATAAGACAAACCCTTTGCAAGTTAGCATTTATCTCCAGACTTTGTTTGGCATGACTGCATCATATCTGCAAACATCTTCCTCAGCTTCCAGAAAGCTTGAGTCTGCTCTTTTGCTTCAGAAATTTTATCTTCTGAATAAACATGGAATATGGTATCATGTTGGAGGTTTAATGGAATATTTACATCACTGGGAAAGGATTAAAACTAATTTCAATGCTTTCAATATTTTGTCTCAGTCACTGAGACATCTTTTACCAGTGAGGGGGGGTTAGAGAGTTGGCCAGCTGCTTAGACAGTTTGTAACAAGGTGCATCAGTGGCAGCTACTATAGGTCTTAGGGGGGAAATCTGTTGTTAAGTGACAGATTCCGGAATCTGACAGAATTTGTTGCTTAGCACCGGAAATGGCTAATAACATCAGACTTTATGTTGACATTGTCGTCCAGTCATCACCTCCAAAAAGTAATTTATCTTCCAGACAACTCGCAGCTCTCAGAAAATTACGGAAAGAAAAAAGTATCGTCATCACCAGAGCAGTTAAGGGTAATGCCAGGGTTGTCCTTAATATCACAGAATATAATCGAAAGATAGAGATTATTCTCCGAGATCGCGCTACCTACATCCCACTAGAACATGATCCCATAAAAACACAAGTTCAAAAATTAAAAGAGCTTACTTAAAAAAGTATCCTCCAGGGCCACTGGAAATTACAAAAAAAAAACTCAAACCTTTCAGTTCTTGCCCTCCCCCAGATATACTGTTAAACAAAAATCCATAAACCTAATTCCCCTCTAAAAACCTTTAGTAGAAGCCACAGATGCACCAAAAATCTCTCCATTTTAGAGCCTTAATTGAAAATCTAACTTAGAATTGTTTTTCCCAATATTCCCTTAAATGACACCTTAACACTCTTAAAAAACGTTTTTCCTTGTGATATCTTAGAGCTCTTTTTTTTTTGCCATCAATTCTGGTTATTTTTCTTTGAAGAATAAAATCTACAAACAGATAGAGGGAAATGCTGTGGGGTTCCCCCCCCCCCCACCCTCACTCCCTCTTGCCAATTTTTACATGTAAAATTTTCAAAAAAATTTCCATATAAAATGGAAAGAAGATATCTGGCTAAGAAGATATGTAGATGATGTGTTCTCTGTTTGGTCTTGTGGCCCAGACACATTACTCTTTCTTCAGTCACTTCAATAGCCCACATCCAAGAATTCAATTTACGATAGAAGGGGAAAATAACAATAGTTTACCCTTCCTAGACACTTTAGTAACACTCCATCCTAATGGTAATCTTCCTTCTCTGTATATAGAAAACCTACTCACACAGGCAGATACATTCACAAGCTCTCCCACCACCACCCCTCTCAACGATATGGCATTATTAAAACTGTAAAAAATAAATTCTCGTGGAAAGGCTTAGACGTTCGTTATACATTCTTACTAAATTCCTAACTGTGTCAAATTCAAGCACCGTTTCTCTTCGCAAAAGGCTCTTTGTATTTATAACCGTGCCAGCCAAGCCTTGCTCAGGGAACAAATCGCCACGACTCGCCGTTTCCTGAATGATGCTAACTTAGCTATCCAGGCACTCGAAGATGACCTTTCAAGCACCTTAAGCCATGAAATTTGGTTTGTTTTATACATCTCTTGCACTGCAGCGGAAAAAGAATTTAAAAAAGTACGAGATCGACACATCAAAAAATTTGAAAATTTAAAAAAGAACTCGAAATCACAACTTCCTACCGAAACAGTAGTCAGCCTTTCGTCATTTAGTGTGAAACCTGAAGCACTCTATGCCCTCGCACGAGGCCACAACTTTGTCATTGCGCCCAGATGAATACCTGCTGAAGATATTGTGATAGGAATTGAACGCGGGATACAACACCTTCCAAACCACGTCGTCAACGATATTAGACTGGATGTGGCTTGTGTTCTGACCAAAGCAAAACCACCAAAACCCAACATGCCCAGTAAGAAAATTAAATCTCTACTACAATTAAAGAAAATAAAAAGAAAATAATAATCACCAAAGCTGATAAAGGGAACGGCACAGTATTGCTTAACCAAAAGGATTACACAGGTAAGCTGAGAGCTCTATTGTTAGATCGGTCTATTTACCTCCCTATCGAGTACAATCCCACCAGCTCACGAATTAGAAAACTCCACAGGCTCCTTAAGAAGGTCACTTCTTGGCCTGTGGAAATCACTAACAAATTAAAATCATTTAACTCCATACTGTCCCCCTCCCCGCCCTGTATTTATGGACTCGCAAAAATACATAAGGAAAATGTGCCATTACGTCCCATAGTGGATGGCATTGATTCCCCCACATCGAAACTAGCTAAACATTTGGCCAAAGCTCTCTCACACTATACTGGCAACACACCTTCACACATAAAAAAACTCACCCCACTTAAAAGCCAGCATAGAAAACCTTACATTCAAACACACTGACGTAATGGTCAGTTTTGATGTCTCCTCCTTATTTACAAATGTCCCATTCAAAGAATCCTTAGAGCTAATCCAAGCTAAATTTCCTCCTTATATCACAGCCTTATTTCAGTTCACAATGAACTCAGGCTATTTTGTTTGGCAAGGAAAATTCTACAAAACAAATAGAGGAGACAGCCATGGGTTCTCCACTCTCCCCACCCTTGGCCAACTTTTATATGGAGACTTTTGAAGAGAAAGCCTTAAACTCTGCCCCACAAAAACCAACCATTTGGTTTTGCTATGTTGATGATGTGTTCGCTATTTGGCCAAATGGCTCCGATGCACTCCTCACCTTCTTAATACACTTAAACAACGAACACCCCAGAATCAAATTCACCCTGGAAGAATAAAAAAACAACTGCCTTCCTTTCTTAGACACACTAGTCACCTGCCAGCCTGATGGAACCTTGGTTTTCTCAGTCTCTAGAAAACCCACCCGTTCAGGCAGATACATTCACCAACAATCCCACCACCCCTCCTTGCAACAATATGGAGTCATTAAGACACTACACAACAGGGCTAAACTTCTCTGTTCAAATGACAATGCCCTAACTACAGAACTAAGCCATATTCTCAGCACTTTCTCAGCCAATGGCTACTCCCCACCAAAAAAAAAAAAAAAATATTGAAACCAGTAACCCCCCCCCCCCACACACACACAACAAGGATTACTCTAAATCCATCACCATAACCCTATATCCAAAAAATTACAACAATCCTAAAAAAACATGACTTCTTGCTACAGACCATATAAAAAATTGGCATCCCTTATCAGCTCTACTAAAGACCAACCTCCCCCTCCCCCTAGACCTACCTGGTGTATGCCAGGTCCCTGGCAGCTGTAAGCTGTCCTACTTTGGCCAAACAGGCAGGACAGCAAATATCAGAATTTCAGAACACAATACAGCCACTCTGGTCTTGCTGACCATGCGCTGGATACCTGCCATAGAATGTGGTGGAAGAAAGCCACGATAATACACCATAGTAAATACAAATATGAAAGGCTTTTCATGGAATCAGCTTCAGCCCTAAGAAATAATCCAAACCTCAACAAATTTGGCTGCATGAGACTGCATCAAATTTGGGAAACCTACATCAGAAAACCTTCAGCCCAATCGCCCAAGAATACTAACATTGCCCTCTAGGGGGCACATCAGGACTTGAGGAGAAATAATAGCTTCCTGCTTCTTCCTCACTTACTATTTGTTGTGCGTGTGTGCACATGTCTTGTTCTTAAGTTTCTTGAAAATGGCAATGTGACGGTGCCAAAATATTGAAGTATATTAAAATCTATTTGAATGTATATCCTAGTTGACGTTGTAATTTCCTTAAATTATTTAGTAAAAAAAAAAAAAATGCATAACCAACGTCTAAGCCTTTCCACGAGTCTTACTAAATAGCTTAAGGAAATTACAACAGAATATACATTAAAATAAATTTTAATACAATATTTCGGCAACTTTACGTTGCCATTAACACAGGAACTTAAATACAAGACACGTGCACACAAGTACAACACACAGTAAATGAGGAATGAAGTAGGAAGCTATTCTTTCTCCTAAAAGTCCTGATGGTTCCACTTAGCAGGCAATGTTGGTATTCTTGGCCGATTGGGCTGAAGGTCTTCTGATGTAGGTTTCCCAAATTTAGGGCAGTCTCATGCACCCAAATTTGTTTAGGTTTGGATTGTTTCTTAGGGCTGAGGCTGATTCCATTAATAGCCTTTCATATTTGAATTTATTACGGTGTATTATCGTGGCTTCCACCGTATTCTATGGCAGGTATCCAGTGCATGGTCTACAAGACCAGAGTGGCTGTATTGGTGAAACCAGATGTAGTCCTTGTGTTCTGAAATTCTGATATTAGCTGTCCTGCTTGTTTGGCCAAAGTAGGACACCTTACACCTGCAAGGGACTTGGTATACACCAGATAGGTCTAGGGGCGGAGGTTGGTCTTTAGTCGAGCAGATAAGGGATGCCAATTTTTTATAAGGTCTGTAACAAGAAGTTAAGTCATGTTTTTTTAGGATTTTTGTAATTTTTTCCAAGGTGCCTCGGATATAGGGAATGGTGATGGATTTAGAGTAATCCTTGTTGTGAAGGGGGGGGGGGAGGGGTTGGTTTATTGGTTTCAATTTTTTTTGGGGGGGTAGCCATTGGTTAAGAAAGTGTTGAGAATGTGGTTAGGGCATTGTCATTTGAACAGATAAGTTTAGCCCTGTTGTGTAGTGTCTTAATGACTCCATATTGTTGTCAAGGGGGAAGGGGGATTGTTGGTGAATGAATCTGCTTGTATGGGTGGGTTTTCTATAAACTGAGAAAACCAAGGTTTCATCAGAATTGCAGGTGACTAGTGTGTCTAAGAAAGGAAGGAAGTTGTTTTTTTCTTCTTCCAGGGTGAACTTAATTCTGGGGTGTTGGTTGTTTAAGTGTGTTAGGAAGGAGAGGAGAGCATCGGAGCCATGTGACCAAATAGCAAACACATCATCAACATACCGAAGCCATATGGCTGGTTTTTGTGGGGCAGAGTTTAAGGCTTTATCTTCAAAAGTCTCCATAAAGAAGTTGATCCAGGGCGGGGAAAGTGGAGAACACGTGGCTGTCCCCTCTATTTGTTTGTAGAATTTTCCTTGCTAAGCAAAGTAAAATATTAGTAAAAATTGTGAACTGAAATAAGGCCGTGATATCAGAGGAAATTTAGCTTGGATTAGCTCTAAGGATTGGGACATTTGTGAATATGGAGGAGACATCAAAACTGACCATTACGTCAGTGTAAGTTTTGAGTGTAAGGTTTTCTATGCTGGCTTTGAAGTGGCTGAGTTTTTTATGTGTGAAGGTGTGTTGCCAGTATAGTGTGTGAGGGCTTTGGCCAAATGTTTAGCTAGTTTATTTGTGGGACGTAATGGCAAATTTTCTTTGTATTTTTGGGAGTCCATATATACGGGGTGGGGGTATGGAGTTAAACGGTTTTAATTTGTTAGTGACTTCTACAGGCCAAGAAGTGACCTTCTTAAGGAGCCTGCGGAGTTTTCTAATTTGTGAGTTGGTGGGATTGTACTTGATACGGAGGTAAGTAGCCCGATCTAACAATAGAGCATTCAGCTTACCTGTGTAATCCTTCTGGTTAAGCAATACTGTGACGTTCCCTTTATCTGCTTTGGTGATTACTATTTCCTTGTTTTTCTTTAATTCTTGTAGAGATTTAATTTCCTTACTGGGCAATTAATATTCTGCGCTATTGCGCCCAGATGAATACCTACTGAAGACATTATGATACAAATCGAACGCGTGATGCGACACCTTCCAAACCACATCGGCAATGATATTGGACTGGATATGGCTTGTGTTCTGACCAAAGCAAAACCACCAAAAACCAACATGCCCAATAAGGAAATTAAATCTCTGCAAGAATTAAAGAAAAACAAGGAAATAATAATCACCAAAGCAGATAAATGGAATGCCACAGTATTACTTAACCAAAAGGATTACACAGGTAAGCTGAATGCTCTATTGTTAAATCGGGCTACTTACCTCCGTATCGAGTACAATCCCCATATCGAGTAAAACTCCGCAGGCTCCTTAAGAAGGTCACGTCTTGGCCTGTAAAAGTCACTAACAAATTAAAACCGTTTAATTTGTTAGTGACCCCCCACCCCCGCATATACATGGACTCCCAAAAATACACAAAGAAAATGTGCCATGATGTCCCATAGTGGATGGCATTGATTCGCCTGCATACAAACTAGCTAAACATTTCGCCAAAGTCCTCAGACATTATACTGGCAACACACCTTCACAGATAAAAAAAAAAAAAAAAAAACTCGGCCCACTTCAAAGCCAGCATAGAAAACCTTACACTCAAACACACTGACATAATGGTCAGTTTTGATGTCTTCTCCGTATTCACAAATGTCCCACTCAAAGAATCCTTAGAGCTAATCCAAGCTAAATTTTCTCCGATATCACAACTCTATTTCAGTTCACAATGAACTCGGGCTATTTTGTTTGGCAAGGAAAATTCTACAAACAAATACAAGGGACAGCCATGTGTTCTCCACTCTCCCCACCCTTGGCCAACTTTTATATGGAGACTTTTGAAGAGAAAGCCTTAAACTCTGCCCCACAAAAACCAACCATATGGCCTTGCTATGTTGATAATGTGTTTGCTATTTGGCCACATGGCTCCAATGCACTCCTCTCCTTCCTAGAGCACTTAAATAACCAACACCCCAGAATCAAGTTCACCCTTTAAGAAGAAAAAAACACCTGCCTTCCTTTCTCAGACACACTAGTCACCCACCAGCCTGATGGAACCTTGGTTTTCTCAGTTTATAGAAAACCCACCCATACAGGCGGATATATTCACCAACAATCCTCCACACCCCACAACAATATTGAGTCATTAAGACACTACACAACAGGGCTAAACTTATCTGTTCAAATGACAATGCCCTAACCACAGAACTAAACCACATTCTCAACACTTTCTTAGCCAATGGCTACCCCCCCCAAAAAAAAAAAAAAAATCCAAAAAATATTGAAACCAATAAACCACAACCCTGCCTTCCCCCCTTCGCAACAAGGATTACTCTAAATCCATCACCATTCCCTATATCTGTGGCACCTCAGAAAAAATTACAATAATCCTGAAAAAAACATGACTTAACTTCTTGTTACAGAAACTTATAAAAATATTGGCATCCCTTATCCGTTCCACTAAAGACCCCCCCCCCCCCCTAGACTTACCTAGTGTATACCAAGTCCCTTGCAGCTGTAAGCTGTCCTACTTTGGCCAAACAGGCAGGACAGTTAATATCAGAATTTCAGAACACAAGGACTACATCGGGTTTCACCAATACAGCCACTCTGGTCTTGCAGACCATGCGCTGGATACCCACCATAGAATACGGTGGAAGAAAGCCAAGATAATACAGCGTAGTAAATTCAAATATGAAAGGCTATTCATGGAATTAGCCTCAGTCCTAAGAAACAATCCAAACCTAAACAAATTTGGGTGCATGAGACTGCCCTAAATTTGGGTAACCTACATCAGAAGACCTTCAGCCCAATTGGTCCAGAATACCAACATTGCCCTAGGGGGAACCATCAGGACTTTTAGGAGAAAGAATAGCGTCTTGCCTCGTTTACTGTGTGTTGTGCTTGTATGCACGTGTCTTGTATTTAAGTTCCTGTGATAATGGCAACGTGACGTTGCCGAAATATTGGAAGTGTATTAAAATTTATTTTAATGTATATTCCATTGTACGTTGTAATTTGCTTAAGCTATTTAGTAAGAATCTAACCAATAAAGCCTATAATCTTTGTTCCAGTGGAACTTTCCTTTCAACCAAACTCAACCACATACACACCTTCCTTTCCAATGGCTACAGCAATTACACAATTAAAAAAATAAACAGTTCCTCCATCATTCCCTGGCTGTCACTTCAGAAATACCATCACCATGCTACATCTGTGGCACATCTGAAAAAATAGCCATGTCCTTAAAAGCCCAACCATAAACTTACTAACCTTATCTAATCCACCAAAGATCAACTCCTTCCTATCTCAGATGTCTGGATTATCTGCAGTACCCTGTTCCTGCAAGCTAGCTTACTTTGGACAGACAGGCAGATCAGCAACCATCCGGATAGAAGAACACAAATTATACATTTGCAATCACAACTATCATCAATCTGGCTTTGCAGACCATGTTTTAGATGCAACCTACATTCTATTCATGAGAGATACTTGACATCAAATTAAGAAATAGAAACATATTAACACAAGAATATTTTAATATTTGCCAAATATTTCATTCTGAAATTAACAGACTATCCTCAGTGGCTTGATAGGAACAGGTTTTTACAAGGTGGAATACAAACAATTGATCATTCAAAAGTAGAACAAGTCACATGATGTTACATTGCGCACTAAAGAGAGGTAAATTACATCAGAGTGTAATTATAGGTAACAAATTATAGGTATTAATTCACAATTTCATATAATAATCTTAATTTATAAATTCAATTAAAGATAACATTAAAATAATGTGAAATTAGGTCTCAATTTAAAAAGAAAAAAAAAAAACCTAGTGTGTTATCCGGATTAAACTTTCCCATATTTTTGACAAGAATAGGCAATCATTTCGATTCAAGTTAGGGTGTTGAAGTAATGCCTCAGCACTCTTTGAATAGGCTTTCGAATTTATAGCGACATCTGTGTAGAAGGAGAGTCCTCGACCAGAGAATGTTGTGGCTTCTCTCTCTCCGTGCTGTGCCAATCCAGACTTATCGGATTTGTTGTGAAGAATATACGATTGATGTTCTTGTATTCTTTTTTTCTATAGAGCGTCCCGTTTGTCCAAAATATGACAGATTACAGTAAGTTACAAGGTACTTAATATATACACCAGGCAGTGACATAGTTGAGCTTTTATCTTTAGAAGGTGGGAAATATGTGAATATTTTGTTAATAGGGATATAAGTGATTGTTAAACCATATTTCTTCAGGATAGGATTGATATGAATCGAGCAGATGTTGTGTAGTCTTTTCGGAGAAGCCATTTAATTTCATGTGATGTTTGATAGTTGAAAGTTCTTTCTGTAATTCTTGGGGAGTTGAACAATTAGTTCTAGCTCGTCGAATTAAACATTTTATAATTCCTGTTTTTTGATAAGGATGATGGGAATATTGTTTGAGAATGTAACGTCGAGTAAAAGTGGGTTTTCTGTAAACTATTGTTGTCAGAATACTTGAAGGTGAGTGGATGAGAAGGATCTCTAAACAGGATAATTTGTTGTCTGTATCAGTTTCCATGGTAAACTTAATACGAGGGTGTAGAGCAGGGGTCTTCAACACATGGCCTGTGGAGTCCTTTGCTGTGACCTGCTGGCCATTTTGAAAAAATAACTACTTAACATTAAAACACGATTAAATAAAAAAATAATTTCAATGAAGCCACTGGGCCACTAAGCTATACTGCGGTATTTAGGATTGTAAGATGCTTTCCAGATTCACAAGGAACGCTGTGCATTTTTAATACTTTACAATAAAATCCTATAAAAATAAATATTAAATAGACATTCTTCTTCAGCCATCTACCAGCGCCAAGCAGTACTTGTATTACTCATCCAATTATTTAAGTACTAGTACTAACGTCGCAGGTAGATGGCTGAAGCAGTAGTTCATTCGAGTGTGCTGTCTAGTGCCTCCCAGATACATCTCGAAGGTTCTCAATACTTCATTATTTTCATATAAATACAAGATGATCTCATCCACAGTCAGTAGTGAACAGTGTGATATTCATGTATAAGTGTACACAGTTTCTTTATGTCAGCCATAGCCTATTGTGCGTTTATATTGCAGACTTTTTTCATTAGTGTGACACATTCAGTGGATAATAACCGTAACACGGCCATTTTGGATAATTTTTTGGGTTCACTTTCCATCACTATGGCATCTACGAGTAAAAAGCATATATCAAGTGATTCTTGTCAGGTTTTTAATGAAAAGTGGACCAATTTGTACTGATCGATAATCCAGTGTCGTGAGTCAGTGTCAGTATCAAAAGAATACAATATAAAACGACACTATGAAACAAAGCATGCATCCAATTTCGATCACCTTCAAGGACGGCTTCGTGTGGACAAAGTGAACCATCTCCAAATTGGTTTAAAATGCCAGCAGGGTACGTTTAAAAGGCAGAGAGAAGAGAGCAAAGCATGCATCAAAGTAAGTTATGTAATAGCTGAAAAAATTGCTAACAAATCAAAAGCCTTTTTGGACGGCGAGTTTGTGAAAGAGTGTCTCATCGCTGCTGGGGATATTCTGTGCCCAAATAATAAGGAAGTGTTTAAAAAACCAACTTTTTCTGGGGTAACTGTAGCACGACGTGTTGAAGAACTTGCCAATGACATTGAAGGAACTTTTAAAAAAACTGTCGTCTGATTTTATGTCATATTCACTTGCTTTAGATGAGAGCACATGTGAAGGATACAGCACAACTGGCTATCTTTGTCCATGGCATTGATCAACAATTCAATGTGAAAGAAGAATTGCTAACACTCGTATACCTATAAAGGGAACAACGAAAGGCACTGTTCTTGAAGCTTCCAAGAAAACGCTCCAGCGTTTTGACCTCAGCTTAACCTACCTCAAGGGTGTGGTAATTGATGGTGTCCCTGCTATGGTGGAAAATAACAAAGGATTTGTTGCGCTGCTACAGAAAGAACCAGAACTAGAAGGAAAAGATTTCATCCATTACTTCACTGTTTAATCCACCAGGAGAATTTGTACTCAAAAACTATTGGGTTTGAGAATGTCATGAAAGTTATTGTGACTGTCGTCAACATTATTAGGACAAGAGGATTGAATCATTGTCAATTCCAAGAGTTTTTGACCCAAGAGTGCGAAGCTGATCACGGCGATGTAGTTTATTATAGTGATGTGCGTTGGTTGAACAGAGGGAAGGTTCTTAAAAGAGTCTTTGACTTAAGGAGCGAAATACAGCAGTTCATGCAAACCAGGGGAAATCTGATTGTGGAATTTAACGATCCAAAGTGGGTGACAGACTTTGCTTTTGTGACCGACATCTCGTTGTATATGAATGACCTAAATACGCTGCTACAATCCATAGATTAACTGGTGCACACTCTGTTTGATCACATCAAAGCTTTTGTGGCCAAGCTCAAACTTTAGGAGGCACAACTTGCAAAAATAGACTTAACTCATTTTTAGCTTCTCGCTGAGTCCAACTGTTCGTCTCTTGATGAATATGCTACAAAATTAGCCATGTTGCGCAGTGAGTTCAAAGAGAGATTTGGTGATTTTCGTAACCAATAGTCTTTTTTAGATTTATTTTCAATGCCATTCAGTGTCAATGTTTCCAAAATGCCAGGTTCAGTGCACATGGAACTTCTTGAACTCCAAAACAACTCTTTGAGAGAAAAATTATTCAATGTGCCCTTGCTTATATTTTACAGACTACATTTCTGAGGACGCATTCCCTAAGATGTGTGCTTTGTTAGGAAGCACATACTTATGTGAGCAGTTCTTCTCCATAATGAAGCATGTGAAGTCCAAGACAAGAACTCAGATTATGGACCCACATCTCGAGAATACTCTGTGCGTAGTGACTTCCAACATTGATGCCAACATCAACAAACTGGTCAAGGAAAAACATTGCCAAGTTGTCCATTGACATTGTAAAAAATGAATGTTTTCTTCATTAAATTATCTTTTTTCAAGTATTGATTGTATTTACTTATCATGAACCCGACTCCTACCTGCTCTTAAAGCTGAGTTTGTTTATTTTTATATGATTTTATATAAAGTATCAAATGCACAGCATTCCTTGTGAATCTGGAAAGCATTTTACAATTCTAAATACTTCAGTATAGCTTAATGGCTCACAGGCTTCATTGAAATTCTTAATGCGGTCTGCACTGTCTGAAAGGTTGAAGACCCCTGGTGTTGAGAATTGATTTCGGCTAAAAAGGAAGGCAAGGAATCTCTGCTGTGAGGCCACACTGAAAAAATGTTGTCTATATATTTAACCCAAAAGGATGGTTGAGGATATATAGATGAAAAAAGGATGTCTTCTAGATGTTCCAAATAAAAGTTGGTAGATAGCAGGTGAAAGTGGACTTCCCATTGCCGTTCCTTCCACTTCTTTGTAGAATTTGTTTTAACACAAGAAATATCCAGAGTGCATCACGAAATTGAATAATTTTTCTATATGTTGTGGGAAGATGTCAGCCAGTAAATGTAAGGTCTCCTTGAGCTCTTACATTTACTGGCTTTACTTACATTTACATTTTGGTAAATAGAGATTCTACATCGAAGCTCACCATAAGATCAGTAGGTTGTAATGAGATATTTTTTTAATTTGTTTAAGAAATCAGAAGAGTTTTTCAAAAAAGAGCATGATTTGCCTATATGTGATTTCAATAATTTTGCTAAATATTTGGCTATGCAGTAAGTAGGTGAATCAATACAGTCAACTATAGAACAGAGAGGAATGTCTGTCTTGTGAATTTTTGGAAGACCATAAAATCTAGTCGGTCTTGCAAAATGCGTTTTTAACCTTCCTATAATGTCTGCATCTAAACTTGTAACCTCATCTAGAAGGGAATTTAATTTCTTCAGTTGCCTGTTGGTGTGTTCGTGATCAAGTTCTTGGTATGTTGAGCGATCTCAAAATAAAAGAGAAATTTTTCTTCTGTAATTTGAGGAATCCATAATTACTGTCACTTTTCCTTTGTCTATTTTAGTGATAAGAAAGTGACTTTTGCTTCTTAAGGAATGTAGTGTTTTCTTTTCAGAAGGAGATATGTTGGAAGGAGGAAGCTTGGCTTTAAGTAGCGTAGAAGCAACTTCTAGGTGGAGAAAAATAGCCTTTTCACTGAAGAGATGACTAAGATTCTGTTTGATGTTAACCAGGAAATCTAAATAAGGAATCTTTTTAGGGACTATAGCAAAATCATGTCCTTTTGAGAGGATGAGTATTTCACTAATCGTTAAAGTGTGACTGGACAAATTGATGACCCAATTATCTGGAACATGGAAAGGCTTGATTTGTCTAGAAACAAGGACATCAAATTTGCAGTTTAGATGTCGATTCTGTTTTTTAAAGGAACTTTGTATAGAGAGTTTAGCCACATTAAGAACTATGTCGGAGAGTTGTGGGTCTAAGTTTGTGGAGATAAAAGTTCGGAGATCAGCAACTTGACGAATGTTAATAGCAAGATCATGTTTAGCTGCTCTGAGTTAATTATGGATTAAAGCTAAGCTGGTGTTCTTGTAGATTTTATGAGCTCCAGGAGATTTAATGGTTTCTTTAATCTTAACGAAGTTAGGAATAATCTGATTTTCACGGCATTTTTTTAGAAAAATGATCCTCGCTTGTAGGTTACCTTGTATTACAGATAGTTTACAGACAGTTTTTTTGGTAAAGTTTCCCTCTGTAGGAACAGAATTCTATTCTTCAGAGATACTTGTAACATCAAATTAAGAAACGTAAACATGTTAGCACAAGAATATTTTAATATTTGCCAAATATTTCAGTCTGAAATTAGCAGACTATCCCCAGTGGCTTGATAGGAACAGTTTTTTACAAGGTGAAATGCAAACAATTGATCATTCAAAAGTAGAACGAGCCACGTGATGTTACATTGCTGAGCACTAAAGAGAAGTAAATTTAATCAGAGTGATGGACAAATTATAGGTATTAATTACAATTTCATATAATAATCTTACTTTATAAATTCAATTAAAGATAACATTAGACTAATGTAGAATTAGAAGATCTCAATTAAAAAAAAAAAACGAATGTATTAACCGGATTAAACTTTCCCATATTTTTGACAAGGATGGGCAATCATTTTGATTCAGGTTAGGGCATACCGCATATCCAAATATTTAGCGAAATTATTGAAATAACATATAGGCAAATCACGCTCTTTTTTTGAAAAACTCTTCTGATTTCTTGAACAAATTAAAAAAAAATCTCATTACAACCTACTGATCTTATGGTGAGCTTTGATGTAGAATCTCTATTTGCCAATGTACCTCTCAAAGAGAACTTATATTTACTGGCCTACATCTTCCCACAAGATATCATAAAATTATTTGATTTCGTGATGCACTCTGGATATTTCTTGTGTCAAAACAAATTCTACAGCCAAGTGGAAGGAATGGCAACGGGAAGTCCACTTTCACCTGCACTAGCCAACTTTTATTTGGAACATCTAGATGACATTTTTTTGGTATGGCCTCACAGCAGAGATTCCTTACCTTCCTTTTTAGCCAAAATCAATTCTCTACACCCTCCATTAAGTTTACCATGGAGATTGAAAAAGACAACAAGTTATCCTTTTTAGACATCTTCTCATCTGTTCTTCAGGTATTCTGACAACAGTTTCCAGAAAACCCACTTTTACTGGACTTTACATTCTCAAACAATCTGCCGATCATCCTTATTAAAAAAACAGGAATTATAAAATGTTTAATTTGATGAGCTAGAACTAATTGCTCAACTCCCCACGAATTACTTTCGACTATCAAACATCACATGAAATTAAATGGCTTCTCCAAAAAGACTACACAACATCTGTTTGATTCCTACAATCCTATCCTGAACAACAAAGAATCAATATGTCGAGTTCCAATTCCATATATTTCAGGAATCTCAGAACCACTTTCAAGAATTCTGAAGAAATATGATTTAACAGTCACTTATATATCCATATTAACAAATATCCACATATTTCTCATCTTCTAAAGATAAAAGCTCAACTATGTCGCTGCCTGGTGTATATATCAAGTACCTTGTAACTATAATCTGTCGTATTTTGGACAAACTGGAAGCTCTATAGAAAAAAAGAATACAAGAACATCAATTGTATATTCTTCACAACAAATCTGATAAGTCTGGATTGGCACAGCACGGAGAGAGAGAAGCCACAACATTCTCTGGTCGAGGACTCTCCTTCTACACAGATGTCACTATAAATTTGAATGCCTATTGAAAGAGAGTGCCGAGGCCCTACTTCAACACCTTAACTTGAATCGAAATGATTGCCTATCCTTGTCAAAAATATGGGAAAGTTTAATCTGGATAATTAATTGAGACCTAATTTCACATTGTGAATTAATACCTATAATTTGTTCATCACTGATGAAATTTACCTCTCTTTAGTGCTTAGCAATGTAAAATCATGCAGCTCATTCTACTTTTGAATGATCAATTGTTTGTATTCCACTTTTAAAATTGTAAAAAAAAACTGTTCCTATCAAGCCAGTGAGGATAGTCTGTTAATTTCAGACTGAAATATTTGGCAAATATTAAAATATTCTTGTGTTAATGTATTTATATTTCTTACTACAACTTACATGGATCTCCTTGGAGAAAAGCCACCATGCTCCACCATAGTAAATTCCAAAAAGAAAGACTGTTTTTAGAATCTCAGAAATCAACCAAATTTAAATAAATATGGTTGCATATAACTTCCCAAAATTTGGGAAATATTAATTATCAGAGATCCCACTTTACATCCCAGGCCACCTACAAATACCCATAGAGGACCCACCTAGATAGGAATTTAGAGTCACCCACATGTTTCACTTAATATTCTATTATATTTGAGTGTGTTGTTACAAAAGTCATTTGTAATCCCTGAAGATGTCTCAGTGACAGAAGAAATATTGGAAGCATTAAAATTAGTTTTAATCCTTTCCTAGTGCTATAAATATTCCATTAAACCTCCAACATGATGTCCTCACATCACTTAAGCTTCAGCACACAGATGGAATATGGTAAATTTTTTATGTTTGGTTTAATCTTTTATCCAAGTGTAAGCAAACAAAGTTTGTGTCTGAAGTATTTTCAGAACTGGGGGAAACTCGTGGCAAAGGTGGTATAATTTCTCATCACTTGCCTTAGTATTCCATAATGCAAAGCACATCTCCTTGCAGACATGTATAATGCTAAGCATTAAGGGAAGGGTCAGGTCACTCAGACCTTTATAATAAGATCTCACTAATGCTAATACAGTGCTATATTAACAAAAAAATTCATTATTCTCCAGTAAATCAGAATTTTTATCAATGAATATTAGCATAATCAGGTAGAAAGAAAGGCTGAAATATATATAAAGAACTCCAACCTCAGAAAACACTCCTAGAAATATAGGAGTGTTGAGAATATAATACTCAATTTCATTAGTCAAGTAAATGCTCTTTCAAAAGGTGTCACACCAGTTGCCAAAAGGTGTGACACCTTTTGGCAATTGGTATATGGAAATATGACTTCTCCATTACTTTCACCTTAGTATCACCACCTCTGGGTCTGGCTCCCACTGATGAGACCTCAATAAAAGTCGAAACCGGTCTGGGCACTGACCCTTCCCTTAATGCATAGCGTTATACATGTCCGTAAGGAGATGTGCTTTACATTATTGGATACTAAGTGATGAGAACTTAGTCCACCTTTGTCACAAGTTGCCCCAGTCCTGAAAATACTTCAGGTGCAAACTTTGTTTGCTTATGCTTGGATAAAGGATTAAACCAAATATATATAATTAGTAGCATAGTCAAGTGAAAACACTTCCATAAATTTTTTATATTATGTTATCATTTTAGAAAAGAGCATTTACTTGACTAATGAAATTGAGTATTATATTTTCAACACTCCTATATTTCTAGGATTGTTTTCTGAAGTTGTAGTTCTTTATATATATATTTCAGCCTTTCTTTCTACCTGATTATGCTAATATTCATTGATAGAAATTCTGATTTACTGGAGAATAATGAATTTTTTGTTAATATAGCACTGTATTAGCATTAGTGAGATATTTATGTATAGAACATGCTTTGCTGATTCTGCGTATTAACATTAAGCCCTTTCACATAATTTTAGTGCTATTTTTATTAATTGTATATTAATAGTTTTCTTTTTTTATCAGTAAAATTTTTTATATGATACAGATTTCTATATTAAAAATAAACAATGGGAGGGTGTTACATTCACAAATATAATGTAATACATAACTTTTGTTTATCCAGTGTAAGTTTTAGTCAAATTTGATTTCTGCCTCAGCCAGACATTTAACTTGTATAACTGTACAAGGGTGGTCTGAAAAGTTCTCGACCTAACAATGAAAAAACGAAATTAAAATTTCAAAATTATTTTCATTTTCCAACATAATCTCCCTTAAGATTAATACATTTATTCCAGTGATGCTCCAGTGCCATTATCCCATCCCTGTAGTGGTTCTCAGTAAGATCTGCAAAATACCCCTCTACAGCTGCAATCACCTCTTGATTTGAAGAAAACGTTGACCAGCGAAGAAGAGTTTGAGTTTTGGGAAGAGATGGAAGTCAGAGGGAGCCAAATCTGAGGAATACGGTGGGTGTTCCAATAATTCATAGTGCAGATCCCTTAATTTTCCCATTGCCAAAAACACCTTTGTGGGCAGGTAATGTATTGTCCTGATGAAAGATGGTTTTCTGCAAACCAGGTCTTTTCTCACGAATTTTTTCGTCTAGTCTGGTTAAAAGATTAGAATAATATTCCCATGTTACTGTTTTGCCATTTTCAAGATAATTAATAAACAAAATGCCTTTAGCATTCCAAAACACCGATGCCATGACCTTTCCTGCTGATGGAACCGACTGTGTCTTCTTTGGTGCTGTCTGGCTTCTGTGTACTATTTTGACTGCTGTTTGGATTCTGGTGTGTAATGGTGAATCTAAGTCTCATCCATTGTAAAAAATCGACGCATAAAATCACTTTTATTCTTGTTAAAATGCTCCAAGCACTGTTCAGAGATTTTAATGCGAGTGCATTTTTGATCAGCACTGCACACATCTTATGCAAACCTTTTTCATTTGCAATTCTTCGTGCAAAATATATCCAACATGTTTTTTTTTGAAATGCCTGTAGTCTCAGTAATTTCATGCACTTTGACTCGCTGGTCATCCAATACCATATTGTGCACTTGATCAATGATTTCTGGTGTTGTTACACTTTTTTGGACGTCCTTCATGTGGATCGTCTTCATGGCTGGTATAGCCACATTTAAACTTGGCAGCCTTTTCTTAATTGTCGAAAACAAAGGAGAAGAGTGCCTATGAACTTTGAACGAATTTCTTTTTGCGTTCAACCTTCTTTTACAAAGAATTTTATAACCTCATAATACTCAGTTTATCAATTTCAAAGGATACAGACACTTTTGCTTCAGACAGCTGTATAAAACAAACTACTTGATAGAATGACTTGCAATTTCTCATGGATGCTTATGACAGATGTACCAACTTAGAAAAAAAAAATCTTGCCAATAGTGTTGCCATCTGTGGCTGAGGCGAAGAACTTTTCAGACCACCCTCGTATATTTGATACTGGCATTAGAGCTGTATCTTATATAGCAATTATGCTGCAATTTGAAACATAGACCTTTTGTATTTCTTTCATAGGCCTCATGATACACCATTTGAAGATGGAACTTTTAAACTAACGCTGGAATTTACAGAAGAATATCCAAATAAACCACCTACAGTAAGATTTGTTTCAAAGATGTTCCATCCAAATGGTAAATACAAATAAATAATTTTTATTCAAAATCTATTATATTTCAGTTAATATTTTCAGATAGTCTCTTTCCATGTAATATTACTTTTCCGCCTGCAGACAGAGATTAATCACTATTTCTGGCCTTATTATGCAATTGAAATCTCATAGAAAATGAAATGGCAAGCACTTTCAGTCTCATTTTTCTCTCATTTGCCCTTTTGTTTAAATGTATTCTGTTTCCCACTGTAATACCTTATGCTGTAAGAAATTTAATACCATATTCATACTTCTCACTCTTTTAATTTGAATTTTATTACTGAATAACTAATATATAATACAGTTGTTATTCATTCTTTGATAACATTTTTTTAACAGAATTGTTAATTATTAATGTTTTTGACTGTTTAGCATTGCTAGTGCTTAAGGGAGTGTGCAGAAAAATTAAGTGAAATAGACTGGACTGGAGAAAATAGTTATATGTGCCAGTTGTCAAGAGAGGACTTATTGAATATGTGAAATGTAGTTAAAGATATTGAGGAAGAATGTTTGCCATTAATTTGTAAGTAATACATAGTTATTGAAAAACTAAAGTATTTTAAGAAGTCTGGCATTGTGTAGTCATTAGCTGTAAGCTTTGAGATAATATGGAAGTCAGTTGTTGAATTAGTGAGCATCACTCAAATGAGTGAAAGATCATAGGCAACTGGTGAACCTGATATTGCAAAAATAGTGACAACTTGAAGAGACAAAAGTTCTTGTAGGTGGAGGTAAAAAAAAAATTAATATTTTTGACTATTATTTATGAGTAGTTAGCTTTTGAGGGATCCAGCTGGTGTAAAAACAAAACAGTTTAATGGAATCATTTTGTAATGTATGGATTTTAACAACAATGTAAATGATATGCGTTATAGTAGGTAGCACCATTAGTTTATGAAGACTCAAATCACCCTTAATTCTCTTAAGGGTGATTTGAGCAAATCACCCTTAAGAGAATTGCTCAAATATGTTTCCTGAATGCAGAAGTTAAGAATCCAAAGCATTCTATTGGTAAGGAAAAGGAATTCTAAATCATATATTAGTAATTTGTTCCTACTAAATGAGAGATACTCATTTTAGTGGAAACAAATCATTTAAAACTGGAATTAATAAATTAGAACTTTTTTGGAACTCATTTTGGCTGCTAAATCAGGAGTTAATTTCATTAGTATTATACATAGATTCAGTAGTGAAGTATGTATGTGGTCAGAGTACTGGCAGCAGATCGTCAAGTGGGCTGTGCACCAGAAGAGAAATCAGTAATTGTCTTAACTAACTGTAAGAGAGAAGGAGAGGGAGAGAAAGTGTCAAAGGCTAGCCAAGATGCAAGAGAAAACAAAGTATGCATTCAAAATATGATTTGGGGAGTTTAATTTTTCTTTGCATAGATGAGTGAAGTTCAGAAAATAAGATCCTGGTTTAAATCAGTAGCTGATTTAATAAAGTAATGGAAAATTCTTTTAATGTGGAAGTTCTTGTTTGCAGGGGATAGAGCAATTAATGTTGATCAGCATGCTCATGAGCAATATAAAGCACAAGCAAGAATGGTAAGGCTAAATAAGATATTAAGAGAAAATTAGCCAAGCAGGCCAGGCCAAAGTAAATTATTATTATTACTGACACCTCCAGAGAGTCCAAAGACTCATCGAGGGAGGGCACTTACTCTACAACTCTGTCTCTGTCACTCAATCTGCCAACTACCAACATCATCATCTACCACCGACCACCACCACCAGTATTTTTCACTGCCAATCACAAACATGCATGCCCACGGCAGGATTCGAACCCTCAGCCTTTTAGTTGGAGAGCGGATACATTAACAACTCGGCCAAATTCGAATAATTTTTTTTTCACCACATAGCAAATAAGAAAATGATTATGGTTCAGGTAGGAAAGAGACAGAAGCAGAAAAAATAGTTGAGTTAAATAAGTGATCACTTTGTAAGAGTATCCAGGTGGTGACTTTTGCAGTTACTGTTTGAACTGGAGGTACTCAATATGTTAAAAAATATAAATTAATATGGCTGTGGACCGATGATATGTCAGCTTGTGTGCTCTGAGAATTTATTCTAGGTCTCAGTTCTGGCAAGGTTCCAAGAGAGTGGAAAGAGGAAAAAGAGTTCCATTACATGAAGGTAGCTCCAAGACAGAAGTAGCAAATTGCAGACCAATTAGTATCTCTAGAGTGGTGGTGGTTAAAGTATTGGAAAAGTTGGTTAAAAGTAAAATTCAGGAATGGGTGGGATAGGAATATGATACTCTATAGGAGACAGCATGGCTTTGTAAAAGGAAGATCCTGCCTCAGTAATTTATGCAAATTTTTATAATAAGGCGACAGCAGAATTGGATAAAGGAAATGGTAAATCATGATACTGCTGGACTTTGCAAAAGGCATTTGACATAATACCGCATGTAAAACTATTACATAAGTTGAAGCAAATGATAATGGATATGAGGCTAGTGGCATGGATAGAGGATGGCTGATAGACATCAGAGGGTGGTGCATGGTGGATTGGAATCAAGGTGAATGAGGGTGACTAGCAGAGTGGCCTGGGAATCTGTACTAGACCACTACTCTTTAATTTGTACTTTAATGAATTGATGCAAAACTGGGAAGGACAATGGTTGATGAATGTGATGTAGATATCTTACAGGACTATTTAAATAACTTTACAGGGTACGAAAAGGATAGTGGTTGTCAATTTCATGTTGTAAAATGTAACGTAATGCACTTCAGGATGAAAAGCTTACTTCATATCATACTGATGGTCCCAGTTTACAGGAATCTAGGTAGGGATATGCATTATGGAATACTATGGTAATTGATATGAAGTCATCCTCTGTATACAAGTGGCCTAGTTGTGAAGATACCTGACATCAAACTTTGTTTGTTTATATTTGGATAAAGGATTAAACAAGAATATTATTTCTTGGCATGTTTAATGAGGATTAAGTCTTGGAAAGCTTCCCACTTAGCATTGTAGTGCCAAAGGATGTGAGGTGGATGGCTGAGAGGAGAGTGATCCATTAGAGGTGAAAAAAGAGGTCAGAAATGGAAGATCAGATATGGATGTCTGTAGGTGATGGTGCACATTGTGTTTGTCACAAATGTTGAAGCGAATGTGGTAGATTTTTACTGTGGATGAGGTTTATTTTAACTGCAGTAACACTATATTGGAGTTTATTGCCATGTTAGTTTTAAGAGGCAAAGAGAAAAAGAGCAAAGGTATATGCAGCGGGAGGAAGACATATTGCCCATACATAACATGACCTTGATGGTATTCTGTTCTCTTCCCTTCCATGCATGATCATGCAGTATGGATGATAACAGGATTATGTACCAGCTGATCAGAAAGCCTAAATGCAGTAGCGTCAGGTTTGGTTTGGTCCGGTCCTGTATACTGTCTTGGTGGCCAATCTCTGTAACTGCTTTACTACTGTATCTGTGAAGGCTCTGGATCACCAGATTATATTTAGGACATCCTTATGGCAGAAGCCAGTCCTGTGGGAAACAGCATCAGCCACTTTATTTCCCCCTCCTCCAGTAAGCAGGGTGGTAGTATTTCACTAAGTAATAGTTATCTACCACCCACTAGGTCTAGTTAATATTTCCTAGTTGTAGTCTAGGAAATGTGAGCATTCCTCAGCAGAAATGCTCACTGATAATGCTAGATCCCCTTTGGAAATGGACACCTTCAGAAAGCAGGATTGACTTGATCAGTAGCTGCCCAGTATCAGATACAAATTTATTTATATAAGAGCTTATTTATAAGGTGAAAACTCTTTTTCTCTAGTGAGAATAGGAAATCTTATTTTTCAAGTGCAGACAGATTATTTAGCTGAAGGGTGCTGTTATAATCCATAAATAGCTGATTTTCACCATCTGCCTTTATGCATAATTAGGCTTTTTAACTATGGATTATAAAAATTGCATAGCATTTTATACACTGTTGACAAAAGCATCAAGTGCTGTTGTCCTTTTTTTGTCTAGACCAACTTTGGCCTGTATCGCAGCATTTAGGTCTCCATTATAAAACTTTACACAAAATTAATACTAATTTCATGGATAATTAACTTAAGCATGGAGTGATATTGGCTAAATACTAGAAGTGCACCATTAGCATATGGATGTATTTTTTCATTTATGTGTTGAATGATACTATTCATGGTACTGATACAATAAATAAATGAAGACCAGTTCCATACCACAAAAAACATTTCCTTGCAACCACATTTTCAGTACTATGCTTTATAGTTGAGATGGATGTTTTACTTCATGGCATTTGCCAGGCTGCTGTTAGATCCAGGTTCATCCATCGCATGAAAACAAAATGTAACATGATTCATCACTTCTTTCCAGTCATCAGAGGCCAGCGTTTGTTAAACACCATTATCATTGCTATATAGTAAACTTATCACATTAAAGGTAGTTGTTCTATCTTCTGTATGCTGCTGTAATTCAAACTGTTTAAAACTAAACATGGTAAATGGTACAGTTTACAACAGCAAATTAGACTGCTTACCAACTCTACATATTTGATCAAACAGTTATTAAATGAGGAATATGTCATCATCATCTTCCTTATACCCTCTTTTACCTTGCGGTGTCGAGGGTCCATTGATCATCGGACCTCACCCCCGTTTACAGGATAAGGTAGTCAGCCTTATGCCCCGGTGTATCCTATGGCCTGTAGTGTTGAGTTCTCAAGGCCAGTTTGCCTGCTTTGCAGGATGAAAAACCCCAGAATAAACTGGGGAAAAAACCCTGCTGTCCACGCCCAAGACTGGCTAACTTGGCTATGGCTGAGGAAGATCCTTCAAGCTCCTCATGTCACCGATGGGAATCGAACCTAGGACACTCCTTCCCCAGGCATATGGTTGCGAAGCGCATAGCCACTAGGCTAACCGCGCGGACCAATGAGGAATATACAGAGTGATATTAGACTTTTAGTTGAAACTAATAAAAGTGTGCAAAAGAATAGAATGAAAGAAAAAAGGGTAAAAGTGGTGTTGAGTAATTCCAGGATAGCAGTGTGTGGAGATTCCATAGTTAGAGGATTAGTTTTAATGATAGAGTTCATAAGGTCTCTGTCCAGGAGGGAGAATGAGTAAGATAATTCAGGCGTTGGACACGAGGAAGAAACAAACAACAGCATTAGTGGTGGTTGTGGGGGACAAATGATTTTAGTGCACATAAAGAGCATGTAAGGGGGAATATCAGGAGGTTATTGTGAGAAGAGTGAAAGATAACAGCATAGTGGGAAGGGTTATCAGTGCAGTGGCATAGCTAGAGCTGTTGCCACCCCCTCTCAATACACACCAAAAATACTACAACAAGTCTGGAGAATGTGTTGCTAGATGGAGGTGCAGTGTGCGTGTGTGTGATGCAAGCAAGAGATCAGGAGAGTGGTATTGAAGAGGCAGAAGTGCTTGGCAGTGGAAGCAGTAGTATCATGAGCGATGAAGAGAGAACTATAATGAAAACCCTAGTTTTTTTTTAGACATGTGGCAAGTAGAACAATGAATGATTATTGTAAGATGATGTTAATGGATGAAAACAGTAGAATGGTAACTGCTGCAGAACACATTGTTGAGGTATTCGATGATCAATTTATAAGCGTGTTTCATCGTGATCAGGGTGAATTCATGAGGAACTTAAGTGTAGAGGACATAGGAGGGAGGCGGCTTAATTGTGAGTGAGCAGGAGTATTTGAGAAAATAAATAGGATTAATGTAAATAAGGCAATAGGATTTGATGACATATCACATAAGGGAATCGACAGTAGCATTGGCACTCCTATTTCATAAGAGTCTCACAACAGCACAGGTTCCAAGGGAGTGGAAAGAAGAAAAAATTGTTTCACTGAATAAAGGTGGTGATAGGCTATAGCTACAAATTATAGGCCAATCTGTATATCTGGAGTTGTTGTGAAAGTACTAGAGATTGGTGAGAAGTAGGATCATAGTGGGTTGATAACAGCAGTATTCTCTGTGGTTATCAGCATGGGTTTGTTAACGAGAGATCATGTTTTGACATGATCTCTCATTAACATATACAGTGGTGTACTTAGATTTTGCAAAAGCTTTTGATAGACTGCAAGATACTTATCGTATGATACACGACAAGCTATTAAATAAATTGAAACAGATGGGATTATATAACAGACTTATCAGTGACTGGCTGTGAGATAGGTATCAGGAAGTTGTATATGGCTGTGCAGTATCCTGAAAGGGGAAGGTCACTAGTGGTGTGCTACAGGGGTCAGTTTTGGGACCATTTTTGTTCACTTTGTATATTAATGATATTGGAATGGGTTTAACTAGTGATTTGCAGATGATGCAAAATTGGAAAGAGCAATGCAGAATCAAGCAGATGTTATGGCCTTACAGGAGGACTTGATTAGATTGCATGAATGGCCAGGTAAGTGAAACTGTCAGTTCAGTGTTGCAAAATGTAGGGTTTTGAAATTTGGTAAGCAACAATGGAATGCAAAGTATACACTTGGTGGAGAAACTTTAAAGGAGGTAGAGGAGATGAGAGATTTGGGAGTGGTAGTGGACAAGGACCTGAAATTTAGGGACCACATTTCACAAGTTTTTGAAGATGTCACATCAGATAATGGCAATGATGTGGAGGACCCTGACATGCAGGAACAAAGAGGTTACGATGCAATTGTATAAGGCCACGATCAGGCCTAATATGGATTATTGTGCACAGATTTTGTTGCCAGGTTTTCATGGTGATGAGGATATGTTAGAAAGGGCCCAGAGAAGATTCACAAAGGTGGTCAGTGGTCTTTGTAATGTGGAGTACGATGACGGACTGAGAGAATTTAAATTGCAAAGCCTCATGAATAGGAGGAGAGGGGGATATGATTGAGACATATAAGCTAGTTAGGGGTTGTTATCAGGTTGACATAGAGATTTTTCGTATAATGATAGAGGAGGATAAAACAAGACCATTGCTGGAAATTGTATAAAGAGGATGTGAACAGAGGAGTGAGAAGGTTCTTTGCATGGAGAGTAGAATGCATTGTCTGAGTGTGTTGAGAATGTAGACATATTGAATCAGCATTTTTTGCGATAGTGTGTACCTTCCACAATGAGTCTTTGACTCCATGGAGTTCATAAGTTAATATTTTCACAGAATATCATCCATGTTTTCTGTCTATTCAGGTGCCATCCAGAAATGGGACAGAATAAAATATGAGCAATGGAAATGAAAGTTTAAGGCAGTGCTGGCAAAAACAAGGAAAGTAGAATAAGAAATATGGACATTAGGAATAGTTCAGGACTAAAAAGTATTGAAAAAAATGCTAATGAACTCTCACTTGAAGTGGTTTGGTATCTGAAGAGAACAAATTTATAAAGAATGCCAAGAAGAATGTATGAAATAAAATTTAGTGGAAAAGACCAAGAGGAAGACCTAGAAAAGAGAAACCTGAACTGATAGTGTTCATGAAGGGAGAATTTAGGAAGGAAGGAAGAAATGAAGAGATTTGATCTTCCTGACCTGACTGTTTCTGTTAGAAGAGTTGTTGCTAAAGAAAAATCCATCCATATTTGCATGCTATTTGTGCATTATGAACATTGTGTTACAATAGGGATGGGGAATATTCTAATACTTATGGTACACTAGATAAGTAAGATATATGCTAACATATCCATTTGATTCGTTACAACTTGATGAGAAGGCTTCAAATCTTAAAACATTTAAAATAAACTATGGTTTCTTCAATTTACATTTAGTTTAATGTGTACTTAAATAAATCTGCCATTCCTGTTTCTTTAATTTTATAAATTTTGCTGCTGTCTACTAAGTAATAAATTCTAAACTTTCAGTTTATGCAGATGGTAGTATTTGTCTTGACATACTTCAAAATCGATGGAGTCCAACTTATGATGTTTCAGCCATCCTAACATCTATACAGGTAAATACTTTTAGTAGCAGAAATATATAAAAGGAGAAATTATTATAAACTTTATATTTTACACGTGTAAATTGAATTTAAAGGAAACTTTCAGAACAAATCGTTGTTGTTGTCATGATGGATACCCCCAATTTTCCTCATTTGTCCCTTAGGACTTGTTGAGCTTTCCAGTGAGGGATTTTAAGTTTCTATTTTTGTACTGTAAATCTGTGTGTTCATGGGCCAGTTTGCCTGTTCTGAGGGACGAAAAACTCACGTTTTTAGGTGAAAAAACTCAGCCGGTCTCATATGTAATATGTAAAATCATATGGAGGTAAACTGACCTTTAGTCAAAAGAGACCAGATAAAGGTTCCTCACGTCATGGATGGGAATTGAACCCAGATCTTTCCGACCAAAGGGCTTCGTTTATACCAGGGGTTGCAAACTGGTGGCCTGCAAAGGCTTCGTATCCAGCCCACGACCTTAATGGTTTCTTTTCTAAAAATCAATGTTTCTAACATCCTGCAGGGATTAAAACAGAAAAAATTCAAACTTCTAAATGTTTTATGACAGCTTTAAACAGAAGTAAAATTTATTACTACAATTCTTTGTACCATGTTCCTATCATCAAATGTTGCAACACTGAATGGAAGTTATTTGTCATGCAGCCATTTTAAGCCATGTGATACAATGTCAATAATAAATTTAGTTTAATCATTTATCCAAGTGCACAAGCAAACAAAGTTTGCGCCTGAAGTATCTTCAGGACTGAGGCAACTTGTGGTAAAGGTGGACTATGTTCTCATCACTTGTCTTAGTATCTTCCATAATGCAAAGCACATCTCCTTGCGGACATGCATAATACTATGCATTAAGGGAAGGGCCACTACCTAGACCGGTTTCGACCTTTATTGGGGTCTCATCAGTGGAAGCCAGACCCAGAGGTGGAAGTAATGGAGAAGTCATATTTACCTATACTAGTTGCCAAAAGGTGTCTCGCCTTTTTATTAAATTACTCTGGTTAAGAGAAAGATGTTGGAAGGTTTTTTTTTCTTTTTCTTTCCACTTCGTTAGACTATAATAAATTTAGTTTAATCCTTTATCCAAGTGTAAGCAAATAAAGTATGCACCTGAAGTATCTTCAGGACTGAGGCAACTCGTGGTAAAGGTGGACTAAGCTTCATCACTTGTCTTAGTATCTCCCATAATTCAAAGCACATCTCCTTGCAGACATGTATAATGCTATGCATTAAGGGAAAAGCCATTACCCAGACTGGACTTCCAACATCATTCTCTTAACCAGAGTAATTTAATAATAAGGGGAGACACCTTTTGGCAACTCGTATAGTTAAATATGACTTCTCCATTACTTCCACCTTTAGTATCACCACCTCTGGGTTCTAGCTCCCTCCCACTGACGAGACCTCAATAACGGTCGAAACCAGTCTGGGTAATGGCCCTTCCTTTAATGCATAGCATTATACATGTCATCAAGGAGATGTGCTTTGCATTATTATGGAAGATACCAAGACAAGTGATGAGAACTTAGTCCACCTTTACCACGAGTTGCCTGAGTCCTTAAGATATTTCAGATGCAAACTTTATTTGCTTACACTTGGATAAAGGATTAAACTAAATTTATTATAGTCTAACCGAGTAAAAAGAAAAGAAGAAAAAAAAACCTTCCAACAATGTCAATAAGTTACAGGTTACAATTGTAATATTATTGCGTGTTAATAAAAAAATTATCTCAATAAGTTATATTTTTTTTGCCCATAAAATATCTGAATTTAGAATTAAAATAGATCAAGAAGGCAGAACTTTTCAAGAAAAATTGGAGAAGGCATATTTCTTTGTGGAAGTAAAAAAATATTCCAACATGTTTGATATGTAGACATAGTGTCGCCGTGGTGAAAGAATATAACCTAAAACGCCATTATGAAACAAACCATAAGAACTGTGATAAATATACAGAAAAGATGCATGATGATGATGATGATGATCTTAAAGATTTAAAAAATAAACTGAAGTTTCAACAGAGGATATTTTCGAATGTTATCACAAGTGATGCTGCTGTTAAATGTAGCTACTCTATAAGTGAAAAAATTGTTCGGGCTTTGAAACCTTTTACTGATGCAGAATTTATTAAAAATTGTATTTTAAGTGCAGTCGAAATCATATGTCTGGAAAAAAAAGCAAGCATTTCAAAGTATAAGCCTCTCGGGAAATACAGTTGCAGAGTGTGTTGAAGATATAGCAGAGAACTTCCAAGATATATTGTGTGAAAAAATAGAGAGTTTTGTAGCATTTTCCATTGCAGCTGACGAATGTACAGACATTACTAATACTTCCCTTGAGAAAAGTCTTGTAAATGCTCTTGCAGACTGGTCACAATTAGTAAGCGTGACTACAGATGGGGCTTCTGCTATGGTTGGTGTTAACGTCGGACTTGTTACAAAACTTCAAATGAAAAAGGAAATGTTGTGCAAGGACAAACTTAAATCGTTTCATCACATAATACACCAGGAGTCACTTTGTGCTAAAAAAAACTAAAGATGGAACACGTCATGAGTGTAGAAATTAAAACAGTAAATTGGATACGCTGTCATACCTTGAAACATCGACAATTCAGTGCTTTGTTGGATGAATTGGATTCATAATACAGCAGTTTTCTATATTATACAGAGGTTAGGTGGCTTAGTCGTGGCATCGTTTTAAAAAGATTTTTTGAACTCTTAAAAGAAATTGACATGTTTACTTCATCCAAATGAAAATTGATTCCTCATCTCACCAATGAAGATTGGTGCAAAGACTTGACCTTTTTTGTTGCCATAATAAGCCACTTAAATACTTTGAATACTGCTCTGCAAGAACGTGAACAGTTGATATGTCATATGTATGATTCAATTAAGTCATTTCTGGCAAAACTCTATCTTTGGCAAACCCAGTTGGCAAAGAATAATTTAACCCACTTTTCTACACTTAAATCGATTTCTCGAAATAATGATGCTGAAAAGTACATTCCTCAAATTATTCAGTTCACCTTTTTTAATTAATATTGAAAATGTTGACGAAGAATTACAAATGGAAGTAATTGAACTCCAGTGCAATTCTGAACTAAAAAATAAATATAACGAAGTTGGCATACCAAATTTTTATAAATACCTTGGCAGTAAATATCCCAGATAAAATTTATTGTGCTTTGGAAGCACCTATGTATATGAGCAATTATTTTCAGTTATGAAACTTAATAAGTCAAAGTTCTGCTCATGGATAAAAGTTTCTAGATTAAAAAGCAGATATTGACATGTTAGTACAGAGGAAAAGATGTCAGGTTTCAGGATCAAAATCAAATAAAAAAAAAGGACTCGTAGATAAAAATCTTTATTTTTGTAAGTCAAAATTATGTATTTAAATAATTTTCTTAAAGTATGAATAAAATGTAATTGAACTTATATTTTGTAAACTTGTTATATTTTTAAAATAAAAAAATAAAAATGGTTACAAGTTTAAATGGTGGTGTAACTGTTTATGTAAGTCATAAAGGCCTGGCATCAACAGGGCCTTTGTTAGAGCCTTTCTTTTTTTAGTTTGTTTTGGTTCACAGAATAATATTGAATATGGCCCGCATCTGATATACATCTAATCGTGACTGGCCCTTTGCTGCATTTGAGTTTGAAACCCCTGGTCTATACCGACTGAGCTACAGAGGCTCTCAGAACAAATCCTTGTTTGCCTGTTATGTGATAATTTTCTGTATCATTGTATTTTGATTTATAGCAGCTTAACTGGTACTGTGCTGAACTAGCTCTTGGGAATTGAATAGACAAAAAGAGAAAATAAATTTGAAGCTGCTCTAATCAGTAAAATTGGCTAATGTTGTACTTGCTATAGAAATCATAATTTTAAATTAGCATGTACACACACGTTGAGTGCATTTTATGTATTTATTTATCTCGCTCTTTTTCTGCCTGTGCTCTGAGCCCACAATTTCCTTATTTCCTATATTACATTTTTATTTCTCTCCTTATTTTAAATAATCCCCTCCTCTATTACCGATTTGATTTCAGTTTATATTGATGGCCCCAGGGTTCTGTTCTTGGGCCACTGCAGTTATGGTGAAGGTGTTGGAGAGATTGGTTAGGAATAGTATACAGGATTGGCTGATAAACATAGCATTCTTTGTGATAGTCGCATGAATTTGTAAAGGGTAGGTAAATTGTTTTAGCAATTTACTTGCATTTTATGACAGGGTAACAAGTGCTAGATAAGGGAGAATCATATACAGTGATATTCTTGGACTTTGCAAAAGCATTTGATAGATTATCGCATGATAAGTTGGTGTACGAGCTCCAAAGGATGGGAATAATGAATAGATAGTCGATTAGTTAAATGAATCAGAGATTTGCTCTCTGAATGATTGAGAGTTATGTATGATCGAGGGTAACCAGTGACATGCCTCAGGGTTCTGTAATTCTCCATGTAAAAAATCTACTGATTTTTTACATGGAGAATTGTCAGTCAGTGGAACACATTACCAGATTATATTGTTAATGCAAGGAGTTAAGAATTTTAAGATTCAGTATGATAAATATGTTGTCAGTTGAATGAACCTTCCACAATGAGTCTTCTAACTCCAGCAATAATAATAACATAGTTTACACGATGACAACATTTTCCATATTTTGTTTCAAATTATATACTGTACATATTTTTAGTTATTGTCAAACCTATAATCAGATACCTCTGGGGAGTAAAGGATTTATCAAAGGAAGTCATACCTTCTCTTGAACTCATTCACTCGAGATTACCACTTTAACAGCCAAATTGTACCAATTCAAAATGGTATTACTATTAGAGGAGTCATTGAAGTACCCGAACTCTGTTAGTTTATTCTAATTAGGCAGAATTTCTCAAAGGACCTAAAACAACATAAGAAACAACTTAATCCAGATTAGTTGAAAGTGTTTGAATATTGTGATCAGTAGAAGCATGTAGAGGGAGTGCTCCCTGCCTCCCCCTCTCTCTCTCTCTTGATTGTGCTGTTTTTTCACTTAAGCCAGTGCTTTAACTATTGATATTGGTCAAAGAATAAAGATGTTGAATATACATCTCTCTCTGTGTGTGTAGGAGGAAAATTCTTATGTTACCATAGAGGCTTTCATTGTGTTACTGTGTAGTGATTAGTCAATATGTGGTTGGATCACTTGCTGATATTCTTTTCTCATCCTCCCTTAGCACTAGTTTAGTCGTTCTGAGATTGTGAGATTGGATTTTATTCTAATTGCTCCAATTTTTCCCTGACAGATGTAAAATTGGCATCTAACAATTTGGTAGTAGTGTTGTAAATTCGAGAATAGGACTTGAGTAATTCATCAAAAATGCCACTGATATTTGCTAGATTGAATGTCTTTCACTGGCGTCTATAAAACTGAATGGAGAATCCATCTAAAATGTTTCAAGGGGGGAGAAACTCCCCCTCCGAAACATTTTAGTTTCTTCCCCCTTGAAACACGCACGCACGCGCACACACACGTGAAACTCTTTCAGGTGTGTGTGTGTGTCTTGCAGGGAATTGTTGTACCATTTAGAGATTCTATATTCAATATATATATAATATATTCAATATGAAAATTAATTGATTAAATATTTTTGCTAGTCTAATTGTTGTGGAATGTTTTTAATATCTCTGCTCTGCTAGCAGACAGTGGATTTTAATCCCACCATGGGTGTCTGAATGTCTTCAGATGAAAATGAATTCCATTACCCACTGTGAGACTACCACCTTGCTTATTAGAGGCCTGAAGTGGCTTGAAAAGGTGCTATGCTCTTGGTCTCTAGAGAAAGCTTTATCTTACCTTGTCTGCAGGTGAGCCGCTGTAGCTTATTCAGTATAGAGGAAGCCCTTTGGTCGGAAAGACCTGAGTTCGATTCCCGTCAGTGATGTGAGGAACCTTTTATCTGGTCTCTTTCGACTAAAGGTGAGTTAGCCTATCTCATATGGAGTTGGGGGGATTTTTTCACCTTGAAACTCAAGTTTTTCGTTCTCCAGAGCAGGCTAACTGGCCCCCCGTGAAAACATGCTCCTACAGATATAGGACACCTCCAAGAATAAGGAGTAACCAACCTGTTCCATAGGATTTCAGTTCCAAATGCCTACACAGTAAAATGTGTAGGTCTACAGTGAGCGTAAATTAGGATAGGATAGGTCTGCAGGTACTTAAGTATGATAGGTTTACAATCTTGTGGGTGGAATTTGCATTTAAAAAAAATCCTTTTTTTTTTTTTTTTTAGCCCATACACGAGAGGTTGGTTGATCAACCTATCCCTACCGTGTATGGGTTGGGAAAGGAGAAACTTGTTTAATTTGATTTAAATGATTGTATTCCTTGGGAAACACAGTGGGGGTGGGGGGACTGTTCCATGGTACAGCAGTTGCAGGGATGGAGGAGGAAAAGAAACTTGTTCTTTGGGTTTCAAGGTGCAGTGTGAAGGGATGTTGAGCAGCAGCTGCATGTGTTCCAACGAGCTTAGTATGAAGTGGGGGAATTATTGATACTATTTCAGATGAACATTTTCCATGAAAATATTTGTAGAAGCCAATTGTCTGCAAAAGTGGGGGAGTGAATTGGTAAGAGTTGGTAAAAGGGTTATTAATAAGTTTAATTGCTCTCCTCTGTATTGAGTCAAGCATTTTGAGGGAGCGTTTGGGGGCCCTACCCCATATGTAAGAGCAGTATTCAATGGTTGGGAGGATCTGTGATTTGTATAAGGTTAACAGCTGTTCAGGGGTAAAGTAACATCTTGAGCGAAAGAGAAATCCTAGTTTTTTTTAGAAGTTGAGGATGCAATGGTTGTGATGTGTTTATGCCAGGAGAAAAAGATTTGGAGATATCAAGTGCAATCACTTGAGATTCGCCAAACTTCATGACGTTTGTCAAGAGATGGGTGACATGTGAACAGGTCTCATGTTGATTGGCAGCGATGGAACCCATACTGGCAGTCATTTGTTAGGTTGATACCTTCAAGGTAGTAGGAGTTGGGCATTGATGATTTTTTCCATTATTTTAGACAGGCCTAAGTAAGTGAGAAAGGGCAGTAGTTGGATGTCAGTGACTTGTTGCCCTTCTTGGGAATGGGTTGAATATAGGCCAATTTCCAGGCTGTGGGATAGACACCTATGGAGTATATACAGATGACAAAGGATGAGTCAGTTTTGTGCACAAACTTTCAGGACAATTGGAGGAATGCCATCAGGGCCAGGACACTTTTTAGTGTCTAATTTGGACAGTTACTGATCTCTTTCTGGCAAAAGGATATAATATAATAGGCATTGTATATTGGGCATCTGGTATGGTTTGGAGACATTTGCCATTGTCAGTTATGCATGCATTGGAAGCAAACTGTGAGACCAACTGGCTTTTTCTGTAGGTGATGATGTAATAGAGCCATCTGGGCATAATAGGGGTGGGAATGGTTTTGGGCAGAAGTTACAACCGATTGCTTTGGCGAGACACCAAAAGGCTTGGCTGCTGTTTGGATAGGCTGCTAATTTCCTGTTTTTTTTTTTTTTTTTTTTTGTTCTTTCGAACTCAGTTTTGGAAGCATTATTTTTTTATTTTTTCACCTATTTTGAGCTTGGGTAGAAGCTCTAAAGGAGGATGGAGATCCTGATTTGAGCCAGTTATGGTATGTTTGGTTTTTCAATTGAACAGCTTTGGCGCATCTTTTGGAAAACCAGTGTTTAGCTAGGGAATGGCAGATCAGTGTACTGTGGGGAATGTATGTTTCCATGCCGGTGAGGATTACTTATGGTTGGGTTGGAAGACTGGAAGCAATAGTCCAACCATGGGAATGAGGCATAGAAGTTGTGGAGACTGTCTCACTTCGCACTGTTATAATGCCAAACTACTCTTGTATGGGGAATGGCTATGTAATCATTATTGCATGGGGAAGGAGATGAGCATTAGATTGTGGTCAGAATTACCTAGGGCCCACTACATTCACTGTGTATTAGGAAGGGTCATTGGTGAGGAAAAAATCTAGGGTGTTTGGGGAGTGGTTCAGGTTAACAGTAGATGGCATTGGTGTAGTTGCGGTTAGTTGAAGTTGGTGGATTTGAGCGGTGGAGATGGAGAGTTGTAGAGTGGGTGCCCTCCCTCGATGAATCTTTGGACTCCCTGGAGGTGTCATAATAATAATTAACAGGTATTTTGGTTGGCATCTGAACAATTGTGTAAGGTCATTAGTGATGACAAATGTTTCAGCATCTCTGGCTGTACAGCTGAAGGAGGAAAGCCAGTTGGTGTTGTGGATATTAAAATCATCCTAGGAGGATGATTTTGCTGTTGGGAAAGTGGGACTGGAGAAAATCAATTTTCAAGGAGAGGAAATTAAAGCGCTTATCGTGGTTGGGTGCATTAGGAGAGTGATGGAGACAGGAAATGAATTTGACTGAGTGGGGAAGGGATATTTTCAACCAAATAAGGTCAAAGTTGGAAGATTCTAGGTTGGTGCTCTCTGGCAAGGTATGTTGGAGCTTAATATTTATGCATCACAGTTTAAATTAGTTATAATTAGTTAATTATAATTAATTAAATTAGTTTAAAATAGTTATGGTGAACTATTTTTACAAAATTAGTCATTCTAGATAGGAGTGACTTCAGTCTGCTCCATGTAAGATATAATCCAAAATATAAGAATCTCTTGGGAGATTCTTATATTTTGCTACATTTTAAAATATATTATAGTTAAATAACCTTACTTTAGAATATTTGAATAATTTAACTTACATATGTATTTAGCATTATATAATGTAGTGATGGTGGAACCATCAACATACCATGCCAGAATGGTATGCATACAAGACAATATTTGCTGCCTAACTACGTAAATGACATAAATTCCTCTTATTGCATTGTAGAGACCATAGCCATAAATTGAGTAGAAGATGAAAAACACATTCTCAGTGTTCAGTAAGAGTGGATGCCAAAACTATGCAGACTTTTAGTTGATAATCAGTATGTTATCAGTGTTTATGCATTTTTTAAAAAATTTTTTTGACAAAAAAAAACATTCCTTCCATTTTCAACCATTAATAAAAAAAAAAAAAAAGTAACTGGTTAATTTTTTTTTCTCTTTATTTTTGTAATTGTTTTATTATTTCCTGCCTGCAAATTAAAAGACTTAATTTCATACATACATACAGCATAAAAAGGTACCATTTTTGTAGATTTCACACATTGGCTCTAATAAAAACAATTACAAAAATAAAGAGAAAAAAATTAACCAGTTACTTTTTTTTGTTGTTAATATAGCACAGTGCACCTGCCAGAAATAACTAACATGAATACATACATTGGCCACTGAATTAGAAACTTTTCTGCAGATGTATGTAAACATCACTTATGCAGCATATGTGCAAAATACTTGGTCACATGCACCACTACCACCTGTTCCAGACAACTATTTAAGAGTTCTGCTGGTCAGTAATCATCATGGATGTGTTGGTCACAATGGGGAAAAACGAAGGATCTTTCTGCATTCGATAAAAGGCTTACAGTGTGGTGCCTTGTCAGGTTGGAGCCCTGAGTTTGAAAACAGAGCTGACTGGTTTCTCAAAAGATGAGATCCTGAATGTTTAATCAGGGGAAAAATAACTCACATCTTGTCTAAGAGCTTAGCTGTGTCCTAAAACAGAAAAAAGATCACCTTCATCTGACAAGGCTTGTATACAGACAAACAGTTGACTGTTTGTCTGTATACAAGCCATATCTTATCAAATTAGGCACAGGAAATTGAAGAGGATCACTATTAACAATCACATGCCTATACATAAAATGAGTTTCTAATTCGGTAGTGGTATGTGTAGGAGGCAATTTCTTCCTCAGTATTGCATACTGATGTTCTGTAATGTAAGGTTTTAAAATTTGGGAAACAAAGATGAGATGTAGAATTTACTCTTGGTGGGGATATATTGTTGGAGGTGGAGGAAATAAGACATCTTGAGGTGATGGTGGATAAGGATCTAAAATTTAGAGGACAACAAATTCTGGGAATAATGCACAGGAAACTGACTTGTGTAAATAAGGAGATTCTGGTTCCATTGTATAAGGCCTTGGTTTAGATCACATATGGACTACTATGCACAGATTTGGTCACCTGGTTTTCAAAAGGATGAAGAGATATATTTGGAAAAGGTCCAGAGGTGATTGACTAAGGTAGTTTTTGATCTCTGGAATGTTTAATATGAAAAAAAGGTTGAGATGATGCAATTAAGGGTAGTGGATAGGAGGAAGAAGAGGGGTCATATGATAGAGACAAAAGTTGGTAAGGGGTTGCTATAGGATTAACATTGAAAAGGTTTTTCATAAAATGGTGGGAGATTATGAAAGCTCTATAAGTAGGGAGTGAGAAGCAGGTTTTTTGCATGGAGAGGTGAATGACTGGAATGCATTGCATGAGAATGTGATGTCTGCAGAGAATTTGAGTGTCTTTAAGGTGATTTGAAAAAGGGATCTCCTAGATGAGTCTTAGGATAATAATACATCTGTAAGTCTGGAGGGGGAAATGTAAGGTTATTTATGGTCTCCCAATGCAAACATCACTTTTTTCCCTTTAAGGAATGATAGGTTTTGGTGTCTTAGGTAATTTAGAAAGTAATAAACGTTCTCCTCTTGTCTGTTTAACATATGAATGTGATGTATGTGACATAGATTACATATGAACATCATATGTAACCTGTGTCACATCGAATATAACATAACCAGTTTTACACCTAATATCTTCAAAGGTAATAAATTCCTCAGTAGATTTTGCATTATATCATATTTTAATACTAGTAGTAGAAATGTATTATTGATATATCTAAAGATAGTTTTCAATCAGGTTTTCATTAGTTATTTAAATACTGAGTGTTCTTACAGAATATTTTATGAAATTATTGTAAACTTCTATGTGTAATGGATATTAATTTTTATTATTACAGTCCCTTCTAGATGAGCCTAACCCTAATAGTCCAGCAAATAGTTTAGCAGCTCAGCTTTACCAAGAAAACAGAAGAGAATATGAAAAAAGGGTAGCTGCTATTGTAGAACAAAGTTGGCTAAATTTTAGTGAAGATGAAAAGGAAGGCAGGAAAGAGTCTTAGAAATTGATATTTATGTACATTTTACAATTAACCCGTGATTACAGTATATATATATATATATATATATATATATATATATTCTTATTTCCACCCCTTTAGCATGACTGTCATAAACTTCATCTGGGGAAACTTCTGGAGGCATTTTCATTTCATCATAGAATGCAGTAACATTGTTCCTCAGAGTGTGAGGTACTCATCCTGACAATTTTTTTTAAGGTCATTTATTGGTTAATTAAATAATCATACAGCTTGATTTATAGATGTTTGCGTGTAATTTAAGACTTGTACATTTCTGAGGTGAAATTTGTATGGATGCTCACTTTTATCAAAACTACAAATATATATTTTTCCTTTTTTTTGTATAGTAGATATAGCATACCTTGTAGATAAAGTAATGATGCTACTAGTATTTCTTGATTTGTAGTTAATATGTAATACAACTACTTTTTTAATAGCATAGATATCTGAATTTTAAACCATTACTAATAAGTCAAAGAACTTTTTCTTTTAGCCAAGAAGTGTGTGTGTGTGGGGGGGGGGGGAATTACCTGCAAAAGTCTTGTTGTTTGAAAGGATGTCATTACCAGTATGATTCACAAATGACAAATTATGCTTTTTTCAGATTTCTTTCTTACAAAAAAAAAAACTTGTATTTTAAAATTTTCCCTTTGCTATTATATACACTTGCAATGTTGTTAAAGTATTAAACTAATAGTATCAACTTCTTTTTAAATTCATTTTGATTAAAATAACTTTCTGAAAACCAATATTGGCTTGATTTTCACAAAATATTTCAGATAGTAGAAATATATAAGATGCTGGAAAGGATGTTCCTTTTTAAGCCTATCAATAAGCAATTATAAAGAGTTTTATAGCATTAAAGCATAACAAAATCTGAAAAAAATCATTTTGTTTCGTTATTACCCATGAAGAAAAAATAAATTGAATTAGATTCCATATTAAAACTGGGCTTGATCTGAATTTCATCATATTTGAAAAGTGATGTGTAGTCCCATTTTAAAAATGTATATGCTAATGTGTTTTTGAAACAACAGGCTTGAATTTTTTTTTTTTAATTCAAAAAACATGGTTTGTAGCATAAATGTCAAGGATGTGGAAGATTATGTAAAGTATATGTATTTCTTTTTCTAACAAGTTGTACAGTAAAAGATTCTTTTATCACGATTCTTAAAATTTGTATCTGTGGAAAGTTACTGAAATCTAGAAGTGTAAGGGAAGTGTTATGCATTTAAAATTTTAAAGAAAATTAAAAAAAAACTTACCTATAAAGAAAACCTTTGGCATTGTTGGCTTAAGAAATAAAATTATCTTTAGTGGCAGCTTTCTAGATCTTCATTTAACTAATAGGTTATTAAGCTGCTGGGGAAGGGGGGGATCAAAAGCTGTCAGAAGAATGTATCCAGATGTTATGTATTCACTTGTGATATTCTCTGCACTTTGTACAAGTTGACTATTATGCTTTTCAGAATGTCATTATTTACAAGATTCAAGGCAACTTTCCATGGATATGGAAAATTTAGTTTATCTTTCCTTGGCAAGGTGCTTGTGTACCATTTTAATAGACAAATAAAGTTATACTGTTATTTGTTTGTGCATAAATATATTCTAAATGTATTCATTCTCCATCTTTTTATCTCATTGAAGAAAAAAGGTAAATTCAAGTTAAAAACTACCAATTAAATTTCAAATCAAAGCCAGCTGCATTCTTTAATAATAGCATTTCCACTTTCTTAGCAAGTGAAAAGATTGGTTACAGTAGTGAATTAGAATACAGTAGTGAACAAATTAATCTGAACAAGCTGAATTTTTGTCAGGTTTTTGGTTTTTTGTTTCAGTTCACAATAGTTCTGGTTTAGCATTTTCAGTTTTGGTTTTAGTTCACCATTTTGGTTGAACGTGCTGCATGTTGTAACTGTCTCTACGATGTTTATTAATAGTGTGAACAAGTTGACATTTGCAGTTTTATTCATTTTGTGTAGCTATAAAATGTGTACATCTCCAAGAAAGCATTCCATAATATATACTCTTTCTTAGCACCCACCCATGACTCAAAGACAAATAGCCAATGAGTGTGGTGTTAATTTGATTTTAGAGGTTTAAGGAGATAGGTACCTTTTTTCCCTGATTAATCCAAGATTGTTTGCTGCACTCTCACTACCTTCTCAGGGAATCTGTTCTTCATGCAAAAAAACTTTTCTTTTTTTGTACTACTTCTTTTGCCAACTTCTATAGGGGGGGGGGGGGAGTTTGCCCCTTGTCCTTGTTTTATTCTGTGAAAAATATCCTGAGTGTCAGTCCAGTAAATATTTCTCAACAGAATGCCTCAAACATATTTATCTTCTATTCATCAAATACTGTAGTTTGCATGTCCTCAGGATATCCTCGTAACTAACATTGTACTCTCCCAATATATTTTTTGTTATCTACCTCTGAACCCTCTCCAAGCTTACTTCATCCTTTTCAAAATCCAGTTCTCAGATCTGAGTGCAGTAATCCAGATGGTTTGATCAGGACTTCATACAGTGGAATCACCACCTTTTATTTCTGCTGATGAACGTCCTCCTCAATATTGCAGCAATTTTTTGGTTCTCTTGACAAACTTTGCCATATGTCCTCTGAACTTCAGATGTCAATCTACAATCACCCCAAGATTTTTTACTTCAAGTATAACTCTGACACGTAAGTATGAAGCATCCTATCTGTGGATTCCAAATTTCACAACCTTACATTTACCTTTTCAGCTTATTCAAATCCTCCTTGTGAAGAGCCACATCAGTATTATTACTTAATAATCCTCCTAAGCTTCATATGTATAAGCAACTGAATATCTCCCAAATCCAGTGACAATATCATTGATTAAGACCGAACAGTAATTAATTTTCCCAGTATTGAATCCTGTGAAGCTATACTTGTTTCATAGAGTTCAACAATTTACTCCCTTGCTGCTCACTGCCCTCCTAATACTGCTTATCAGAAACAACTTTGATATCTATCAGAAAGCCAGTTACGAATCCACTGACCTGATATCCCAATCCAGATGTTGCAATTTAAATACAAACTTGTCATGTGGCACCCTATCAAATGCTTCTGCAAAATCCAAAGAGATAACAGTATGTATATATGCCTTACCTTGTTCTTGTTTCTGTGTAATAATAGGCAACCAGATTACTAAAAACAAGAGTGCTCCTTAACAAATTCATGCTGGCCTCCATAAATAACTCATAACAGGTCATCACAGTAAAAACACCACCAGAAGAAAAAAAAATTAATTTGACTTACTAATATTTTACTTGTTTTGTAACCAGCATTATCAGAGCACAAATTACAACTGTGGTAGGCACACAGCACTCAAGTAGAATGCTATGGAAACATTTCAGATTGTAAACAAAAAGGAACTGATGTCCTAATAAGGCACCCTCTTGCTCTTGGAGCCAAATAACAAAGTTAATTCATATAGGTTTGGACTAAATGTAGTTGTAGAATGACTCTCCCAGATCTTTGACAAATTAATGCAGCTGTACTTGGTGAGGTAAAGAAATGCTTCATAGCTGATGTTGATTCTAAAAGTACTTTGACCTATAGCAACTTCTGTGTGGCATAGTCTGCAGTCCTGCCCTGACATGCAGATATAACAAAGTAGGCTAAACTGCAGGAACAGGAAACTCCAGGATGTGCAAGAGGATGAAATTGATCCTTATAATGGATGAAATAGCTAACCAAATATGTGGTTGGAAAGTATTAGAGAAATTATATTTGCAGAGAACTTCAACTAGCTTTTCAAAGGTACCCTTGAACTGCTACACTGGTGTCCAATACTTAAGGATGAACACTATTTCTGAAGATTTACAACTGCAAATTTAGATGAATCATCTGGTGACAATTTGTGTAACTAATGATTTAGAGCAGTGGTCTTCAAACTTTTCGCCGTGAGGGCTACATTGGGTACTTCAGCACTGTTCAGCTGGCCGTAGTAATAAAAAAAAACTCTAGAACTCGATATGAGTTTTATTGAAAGCAGATAAAAACTGATTACAGAGTATGTGAGATTAAATTATCATATATTAATGACAACGAACACTATCAGCAAATTTTTGGTAGTCGTTAGTTTTTCAACCGAATTTACACGCAACTTTTTTTTAATGTCGTATAACTTCAAGTTTTTTCTGAAACGAATACAGATCGGGAAATTTTGTTTTTATTTCATTTTTTGCTCGTTAGTTTGTTTTAACCGTGTTTTTTAAGTGTTCTTATTTTGTGCGACAAATTTTTTTGGTTGATAGTTTATTTGGATGTAACTTTCTTATTATTTCGTTTTGAATTCTTTTAAAAAATTTTTTCTTCGTTAGTCCATTTTACAGTCAGAAAGACTGTAACTTGGATTATGGTTATTTTTTGCTATTCGGGAATATATTTTGAACACAATTTTAATTAATGCATTTGAAATCTATCAACGCCCTTTTTTTTTTTTTTAATTGAAAAATTAGTCCAATTGGCGGGCCGCAGGCCATAGTTTGGAGACCCCTGATTTAGAGCATCAGTTCCCAACTGGTGGTAAGCATACCCCCAGAGGCATGTGCTGGGCGGGCCGTTCAGGGGTACATGAAAAATAATCAGTAATGGCAGAAAAATAAGTAAACTATTTTACATTAAGATAGGCACTGAACAAAAGTGTCAGTATTTAAAAACAGCTGTTTTAAATATAAGGGGTACAATTTATAGAAATGGGTTTAAAAGGGGTACACAAGTGGAAAAAGGTTGGGAATCACTGATTTAGAGTATAAAGCAGGTACACATTCAAATTTTTGAACTGCACACAAAGGAGTCAAATAGTAGCACTCAACAGGGCAAAAGGCTGAGCTAAGCAAATTGTTTTGAAGCAAGCTCTTTTTGTGAAGGAATAAAGTTGCAAACTTAGATGTCTTGTATTCAAAGATATCATCTAAATTTCATGTGGGGAAGGATTATTGGAAAGTTTGAAGAAGACCACAGAATTTCAGATATTGCCAGAAAGTTTGGAATCTCACATAACATTGTATCCAGGCTCTGGGCAGTGTTTCAAATCAATGGGATGTGTTCAAAACATTTGCTAAAAGGTCATCCTCATGGAGTATGAAGACACATTTTTGGTTATAACAGCAAAATGCACCACGGCATGTCAGCTCCATTCAAGCACAGGTACGCAAATATCTCGACAAACTTTGTGCATGACATCTGCAATAAGCAGGCCTATATTCTCGAAGGCCTGTAGTAGTCTGTGTCCCTTGTATGTTTTCAATAGTGTTGTATCCATAAAAATTGGACAAGATGCTAATGGGCTAATGTACTCTTTTTATAGACTAGTCGTTTCAGTCTTTCCTCCGATTCTAGACAAGACTTGATCTGGTGTGTAAGTGGTACTGCTTACCATTGCAAGAATGTTCTTGAACGGGATAGAGATATGGCAGTGCTGGAGTCATGTGGTGGGGAGGCATTATGCTTAATAGATGCACTGAGCTACAAGTGCTGGAAAAAAGGGATATGACTGGTGAACTAAGCACTGAAACAAAGTTCAACATCCTGTTCGATTGGTCCGTGGTGCTGTAGGCGAAAAACTCATTTTTATGGATGACAATGCTGCACCACACCATACACAACCACTGGAGATGCATCTGGACACTGAGGATATTAATCAAATCAAGTACCAGCATGCTCCTCAGATCTCTACCTCATAGAACATGTTTGGGATGCAGTAGGGAGATGCACTGCTACTCAGAAGTCCTCTCCAGAAAACAAACAAGGTTTTATCTCCTTGCTCTGAAGGAGGAGTGGGCCAGTTTGCCTCAAAAACTTTTGAATCACTTGGTGCTAAGCACAGTATGATGTTATGAGAGCCGCATCGCAGTTCGAGATGAACTATTCCATGCTGAAATGTCTCTCTGCATAGTTTTCTCTTAGCACTATACATTAATTCCATTATGTCCTTGGGAAATTTGTAACTTTTGCCAAAATGTATTGCAATTTCATTTTTATGAAATTTATAACACATTTTTTGTGTAATACAACCACATTTGGCTGTAGTCATGTAAATTTTTTCATATACAGGTAAAAATGTAGTTTGTCTTTAGCTTTTGGACACCAAATAACATCTACAGTATATAACTTAACTGTTAGTTTACTCTGAGTTCTCAGTTTTCCAGAAATTCCATATTGAAATTGGATGGGGGAGAGAAGTATTGGATGTATGAATTTTTTGGAACTCATTGCTTCCCTTTGTAACTGTTTATATATTTTCCTTTCAGTGAAAAATTCCTTTTTAAATAAATGATGAATATAAATAATTAAAGAATGTCAAAGGAGAAATATAGCTCAATTAAGGTAAAGGCCAAGTTGGCCGAGTAATTAGTGCATCTGTTTTCCAGCCAACAGACTATGGGTTCAAATCCTGTCATGGATGTTTGTCTTTAGGTTGGAGATGAATTTCATTCCTCAGTGTGAGACCACCACCCTGCTTATTAGAGACCTGAAGTGGCTAAAACCTTTCATGGGTGGAAGCCACATAAAAAAAAAAAAAAAAAAAGTCTGTTAAATGTCAGAACTGACTGACTGAATCAGGATAAGATTGTCTATGATGGTCTTAAAATGAACAGAATTTCTAAGACCATCATAGACAATCCTATCCTGATTCTGACAGTCAGTTCTGATATTATTTAAGACTTTTTAAAGGAGAATTGTTGCAAGAAGGAAGTGATTTTGCTGATTGTTTGGTAGGTAAGGTTGTCTATGATGTCAACTATTGGATGGGGGGGGGGTATTACATACCATTATTATTACAGATTACTCCATGGAGTCCTTAGACCCATCGAGTTAGACCCTAAACATCATGTCAAGCACTATCCAATAGTTGCGCAGTATCTATCATACTTTGCTTTGAATTCATTCATAGTCATGGCACCTACAACAGACTGGCACCCTATTCCACTCATTCACCACTCTCCAAGCAAAAAAAACATAGTTCTAACACCCTTGCACGTATCAATAATTTCTGCAAGCCAACCAGTTTCTGTAACCCACAAATCTTCAACCTGTTCTTGTAAGGTTCATTCTGTAGACTTGCTACCATCGTGATCACTCGCCTCTAGATCCTCTTCATCACCCAGAAATCCTGGTGCCCAGATCTGCATGCAGTAGTCAAGATGGGGTCTCATCACCGCTCAATAAAGAGGAATAATAACCTGTTTGTCTCTGCATGTCAAAGTATTCTTCAGTAACCAAGTAATCTGATGAGCTGCTTTATCCACTTTTGCTATGTACGTTTTAAACTTTGACTCCCTATCCACTAACACTTCCAAATCTCTAGCTTCATCAGTTTCCTGGAGTACAATTCCATCAATGTGGTATACAGCTGGTAATCTTTTCACTCCAAAATACATAACCTTACATTTTGCCACATTAACGGACATCCATTCTCCTTTGCCCAGATTGTTAGTTTATCCAAATCACCTGGCAAAATTTTAACATCTGTATTAACTATCGCGCTATCCATCATTGCATATCGGCAAACAACTGAACAGTTCCTCTCTGATCCTATATCACTAATGTACAAATTAAACAGTAGCTGGCCCAAGAACAGAGCCCTGTGGCATGCCACTAGTCACAGGCCTTCTTCTGGACTACCTCTCAAGTAACTTCTCTCTGATATTTCTCCATCAACCACTATTTTATCTACCTCACCAACCTTATATGCTGCAGTTTATTGATTTAGAATTCCATCTGGTATCCTGTTAAAGGCTTTTGCGCAGTCCAACAGTACCACTGTAAACCCCGTTATCTTTATCCAACTCAGCTGTCACTGTATTATAAAACACGAGCAAGTTACTGAGGCATAACCTACACTTCACAAAACTACGTTTACCCCCCCGCCCCCAATAGATTATCAAATTTCCATCTCTCCATTCCTGTATTTTGCCCTTGACCAACTTATCGAGTACCTTGACAGCAACCCCTGATATGCTGATCGGTAGGTAATTGCTGCATCAGTTTTGGAGCCTCCTTTATGCAACAATGGAACTATTTTCCTTTCTTGCCACCTCCTTGGGATTAACCCAGAGCTGAGACTTAGATTAAACAATGTAGTCAAGCACTTCCTTAACATCTTCACATAAAACTCGAGCCAGTGTACCATCTAATTCCATAGCTGTATTCACATTAAGGTTCTATAATATGCTATGCACCTCCATATTTAATTTACCTCAGTTCCCATATATAAGCCTTTACCTCTCTCATTACTGCAATCACTTAGTAATTCTACCATTTCCATTGATTCAGTTATCTTCCTGCTATCGGCATTCATTAAAATCATTTCGCCATAAACATTCTTTCTTTACTTGTAGCATATTGAAAGAACTATTTGAGATGATCATAGCCTGCACTGCTAATTTCCTTTCATACTCTGCTTTTGCCTGTCTTACCACACTGGTGGTTACCATTCTGGCTTGTGCTTTGTACTAATGTGCCTGCTGGTCACCTCTCTCCTTGAATTCCCTCCACAATTTTTTTTCTTTTTTTTTGCAGCTCTAGCTTAATGATGATATTCATCTATTAACTTGATTTACTCTTCTGACTCTAGGTATGCAGTCTGCCATTACTTTTCTCACACTCCTTTACCACTTCCCATGCACTATCAACATCCAGCCCCTACAGTTTTGCATGCCATGGCACTGATCCAAGAAATTGCCAAAGCTTGTCATACATACCAGCCTTGTAATTTCACATACACCCCCTCTTAACAGAAAATTTCACACATTTAGTCACCTCCCAGGTCAAGACCATTATTATCACTTTCACCAATTGGCAGCAATGTGATCATATTGGTTATAGAAATTCTCTAATGCAATTACTAGATCGAGCACTCAAATCCTTAGTAACTGAATAAATTCCATTTCCTTCTTCCCATGTATCCTCTTCTCTTTCCAGTCTATATTCTCATAATAATTACCTGCCTTTCATTCATTCAGTCTACAGGTAGTCCTCGACTTACGACAGCCAAAAGTATTATTATTAAAAATTCTCTAATTCAACTTTGCCTCCAGCATATGCATACATATATCATATTGCTTTTGTATACACATTGCAGTGTCGCCATTAGTTGACAAGCAAAGCCTATCACAAATACGCAATAGCTGCCGCTGTTATTCATACACTTCTAACTTATCACAGCCTTTGGCACGTTAGTTGCTAATCAGCAGTCGAAGTGTTCATTTTTCTCTCGTTGCAATTTTTGTATCTCGTAACCCTATCATGTTCAGTAAGAGAAGTAAAACTACCGATGAAAATTCCAACATAAAAAAAGAAGGCGAGGAAAGCTTTAAGTTTAGATGTTAAAATGAAGGTCATTAAAGCATATGACAAAGGAAAGAAAGTCGGTGAAATAGCACAAGAAGAAAAATTATCACATTCAACTGTTTCAGCAATCATAAAAGATAAATCAAGAATAATGGAGGCAGTTAATATGAAATGTATAATTTTAACAAAAAAAAGAGAAGGGCCAATTCATGAAATGGAGAAACTTTTAATGATAAGGATAGATGATCAAATCAACAAGAACATTCCTCTCAGTCTGTTTACGATTCAAACAAATGCACACAGCCTATTTGACAATTTAAGGAAACAACAAGAAGATAAATACAGCGAACATACATTTACTGCTAGTAAAGGTTGGTTTTATCGAATCAAAAGCTGATTTAACTTACATAATATGTGAATAACGGGAGAAGCTGCTAGTTCCGATTTTGAAAGTGCCAAAATTTTCAAGAAAAATCTGAAAGAGATGATAAAAGATGAAGGCTATTTGCTAGAGCAGATTTTTAACGTAGATGAAACCGGACTGTTCTGGAAAAGAATGCCAGAACGAACTTACATTCACAGAGAAGCTACATTGGCGCCTGGTTTTAAGGCATTTAAAGATAGGATTACGCTTCTTCTTGGAAGAAATGCTGCTGGTTTTAAATTAAAACCATTTCTTGTTTACTGTTCACAAAACCCCAGAGCTATGAAAAACATTGACAAGAATAAATTGCCGGTTTACTACAGGAGTAATCCTAAGGCCTGGATGACAATTGTTTTATTCGAAGACTGGTTCTTAAATTGTTTTATTCCAGAAGTACGTGCCTAATGTCTTGGAAAAAAACGTTCCTTTTAAAATTCTATTGCTGCTTGACAATGCTCCAGGACATCCTCTTCACATCGGCGATTTGAATGAAAATATAAATGTGATGTATCTACCGCCCAATACAACAGCTGTGATTCAACCTATGGGTCAAGGTTCGATTGCTACATTCAAGACATATTACCTGAAAACTACATTTTCTCAAGCAATAACAGCAATGGACAACGATGCTATAACATTACGAGAATTTTGGAAAAATTACGATATTAACCAATGTATCCAGAACATTGGAACTTAATGGAAGGAAGTATTGGAACAATGTATGCGAGGAATTTGGAAGAAGTTACTACCACAGAAGACACTCACATTGTACTCTTTGTACAATGAGCATAGTACTTTAGAACAAATTGGTGAAGAAATCGTTGAAATTGCAAGAAAACTGGATTTTGAAATCAATATTACCAATATAGAAGAATAAGCAATCACGCAGGTGAACTGACTGATCAAGACTTGATTTTCCAAAACGAAAGAGTTGTAGAAGAATAAAGGAATAATGAGGAAGATGAAGAGAAATCATTAAAAAAATTTACTGTAAAAGGATTAGCTGAAGTATTTTCTAAACTAAATCAAGGACTTCAGCTACTCTAAAATATGATTAAGACACTGATCACTTTGCCAAAGTCGAGAAGCAGTCAGATGTTATTGCAAAATATATGAAGGAAAAAACCCAACAGACAACATTAACCAATTTTCTGATTGTTTTAAAGGAATTTCAAATTAAATTAAGTGCTCCATTTTTGATATGTGTTTATGTATTTTTTTTCTTAAAATTTTCTTTCTTAATTTTGTATTTATATGTGCTAATAAATAATTTATAAATGTTTATGTAAGTTTATACATTTTTCGCCATTTTAAGTTATATAGAAACCTAATTTATGAAAATATTATAACAGAAATCAAACAAATCAAGAATTAACGAAAGTCCTCGACTTGCGACGGAGAGGTTGGAAAGTAACCCTGTCGTAAGTTGAGGACTACCTGTATTTGCTGACGCATACAATCCCCATAATCTTTTCCATCCCCTGGTCTATAGCACATGTAACTGTATCTGCTGGCCTTTATCTCACACCAGATAGGTTCAAATATGCTATTTTTACCGGGCTGCACTTTAACTTTTACTCTCTTTGGTTGCAGTTCATCGGATATCATCAATAACACTCTTCCTCCCAGAACACATTCTATCCCACAAACTATATCATCCTCTTTCAGCCATGTCTCAGTAATGCCAATAGCCTTTGGCCAGAATGAACTAACAATGACAAATTCCTCCTTGTTCTGAATGCTCTTGCCATTAGTGTACATAAAGTTCAACAGCCCCTTAGTCCCGCCACTATCCTGGCTTGTATCCTATTCTGGTTTTGTACCAGTGCTACTTACTTTTTCATGTTGGAGGCTTAATGGATTGTATACAACACTCGGAAAGGATTAAAACAGATTTTAATACTTCCTGTATTTCGTCTCAGTCACTGAGACATCTCCAGGGATTACAAAAAAAACTAATGTAACATATACACAAATACCACACAATACCAAGCTACCACGTAGGTGACTAAAGTCCTATCTAGGTGGTGCACCCTCTATGGGCAACTGTAGGTAGCCTAGAATGTAAGGTGAGATCTCCGATGATTAATGTTCCCCAAATCTCTTCGGAAGTTTAATGCAATCGTATTTATTTAGATTTGGTTGATTTCTGAGAGCTGCTGCAGATTCTAGAAATAGTCTCTCTTTTTTGAATTTACTATGGTGGAGCATGGTGGTTTTTTTCTAAGAGATCCTGTGGATTGTATCCAAGATATGGTCAGCCAGGCCTGACTTACCATAGTTGTGGTTGCAGATGTATACTCATATTTTTCTAGGCAGATGGTTGCTGATCTACCTGTCTGTCCAAAGTACGCCAGCTTACAGGAACAGGGTACTTTATAAACTCTAGGCACTGAGAGAGGAGGGAGCTGATCTTTTGTAGCATGGATAAGGTAGCAAGTTTGCAGTTGGGCTTAAATGCTGTGTGAAGGTTGTACTTTTTTAAAATCTTGGTTATTTTTTCTGATGCGCCACGGATGTGGGGTGTGGTGATGGCATTTCTGAACTCTTTCTGAAGAGATGGCCGGGGAATGGGGGAGGAACTGATTATTTTTTTAATACTATGATCGCTGTAGCCATTGGAGAGGAAGGTGTTGTGTATGGGGTTGAGTTCAGTTGAAAGGGCAGGTCCACTGGAACAAAGATTGTGGGCTGTCTTGGTTAGAGTTTTAATAATGCCATATTGTTGAGCGGGGTGGTGGGAGAGTTTGTATCTGCCTGTGTGCGTAGGTTTTCTATATACAGTGAAGGAAAGTGTGCCATTAGGAAGGCGCATAACTAAGGTATCTAGGAAGGGTAAACTATTGTTCTTTTCCCTTTCTAATTTTCCATCGTAAACTGGATTCTTGAATGTAGGCTGTTGAGGTGACTGAGGAAGGAGTCTAATGTGTCTGGTCCATGAGGCCAAAATGGAGAACACATCATCTACATATCTTAACCAGATAGAAGGTTTGAGAGGGGCTGTGTCAATGGCTCATTTTTCAAAATTTTCCATATAAAAATTGGTAAGAGGGAGGGGAACCCATGGCAGTTCTCTCCATCTGCTTGTAAATTTTGTTCTTCCAAGAAAAATAACTAGAATTGATGGCAAAGGAAAAAGAGATCTAAGATGTCAGAAGGATAAACGTTTTCTAAAAATATTAAGATATCAACTAAGGGAATATTGGTAAAGAGTGAGGAAATATCAAAGCTTACCCATATGTCTGGGTTATTTAAGGTTAGATTTTCTAATTAGGGTTTTAAAATGGGTAGTTTTTTTTTTTTTTTTTTTAAATATAGGATGCTTTAAGTCCAGTGAGGAAGGGGGGGGGGGAGTCACAGAGTTAGCCAGCTGTTTTGAAGTTTGTCGCAAGGTGCATTAGTGGCATCTACTATAGGTCTTAGGAAGGGGAATTAGGTTTGTGGATTTCTTGTCAACCGTATATTTGGGGGGGGGGGGGGGACAGCAAGGCTTGAATTTTTTCATAATGTTCGGAGGATACTTTTTAAGTTTTTAACTTGTGTTTTTATGGGATGTAGGTAGAGTGATCTCAGAGGATAATCTCCATTTTTTTATTATATTATGTGGCATTAAGGATGACTGTGACATTACCCATGGACTCCCGGGAGGTGTCAAATAATAATAATGTCTTGGATACAACCCACAGGATCTCTGGGAAAAACCATCATGCTCCACCACAGTAAATTCAAAAAAGAGAGACTATTTTTAGAATCTGCAACAGCTCTCGGAAATCAACCAAATCTAAATAAATATGGTTGCATTAAACTTCCGAAGAGATTTGAGAACCATTAATCATCAGAGATCCCACCTTACATTCTAGGCCATCTACAGTTGCACACAGAAGGTGCACCACCTAGATAGGACTTGAGTCACCCACGTGGTAGCTTGGTATTGTGTGGTATTTGTGTATATGTTACATTAGTTTTTTTTTGTAATCCCTGTAGATGTCTCAGTGGCCGAGATGAAATATAAACAGAAAGGATTAAAATCTGTTTTAATCCTTACCGAGTGCTGTATATAATCTAGTACGCCTCCAACATGTCCTCACAGCACTTAAGCCTCAATACACATACTTACTTTTTATACATACATATTCTTACACTGAACTTACTCATTGATGATTGCATATCCACTCAGCATCTCTCCACCAAAAAAAAAAGCTAATTTCCCTGATTTTGCACATCCATTTTCACTTTATTCAACACTGTCTAGACTCTGAATATCAAATCCATTCAGATGCAAACCACCCTTCTTGTATAAGTCCTTTTGCCTGTCAACCTCACACCACTCCTCCTGCATAAACTACGCATTGAATCATTCTCTATTGTGGCCCCTCCTCAGCTCTATTCTGTCATACTGTGGCAACACTCACTATCTTAGTTCTCACTTTTTTCTTTTGCTACTTCCAGTAATTCTTTCATGCCATGCATTTCTCATTTCAAATCATTCATTCCAGCCAAAATGATCAACTCTTTCACTTTACCCTTCTGTACTCTAATAGCCTCACTAACTTCATTAATTTTTCCAACCAGAAAGCATGATTTTGTCACTCATCAATCACACCTCTTATGATAGAATCACCATACAAGACTTTCTTCTTGATTTTCCTTCTCACTTAATCAAGCACTCATTTCTCTTATCTCATACTTTTCTTTCTGATATCAGCTGACCCACTCGCCAGACGTTTCTGCATTCGTTGCAGCTCCTGCTTCGTTCTGTGTATCACTGCATAACTGAGCTATCTCCCCCATTACATCCAACTTTTCATTCTTTACATCCATTATACTACTATTCTTTTACTCTCTCTTTGAATCCTATCTGCTGTTACATCACACATTTTCATGCATATTCTCAGTTCTGTCCACCATTTCAATTTTGCAACCTGACATACTTTTGTCACATACCTCTCTTTCATAACATTTTTGGCACATTTTCCTACCACTAATCACATTCAAACCAAATTCCATTTGCCTTTGGCAATGTGTACATCTTGCAGACATTAAACAACTTAGCTTTCGGAGTTTTCCAAACACAGTCCTATTCACCTAAACCACTTGGTGTCATCATGAGTAGAGAAGTGTATGCTCATTTTTCTGTTATCAGTTTAGTCCATAATGACAATTGCATTTCCCTCCTTCCACTCTTCTGCAACTTGTCCTATTGCAATTTGAAACAGATTGGTTTTTTAATAGTTAACATTGCTGAAAGGGGGGGGGGCACTTTGCACATCCCGTTGAAAATTCAGGCTAAGCGACGCTACAAATCGAAACATTGCTTACTTTATATCATGGTGGTAATCTTACAAGAATTAAATTTATCCTGTCTCATCACCCACTTTTACACATAGAATAATCAAGACTATTAACCAGTGCTAAATAATTTTCTCATAACAATTCTTTACTTAATATTCTTTAGACAAATAAGTTATAGTTTTTAGAAAGGAAATATAAAAATGTGGACAAAAAGCAAAGTGTTGTGAATGTCATAATTCTACAGAAAATTTACTTGTGTTCAGTTCTATGTGGACACTAATAAATGGATGCCATGTACTACTAACAACCATAACTGAATTTACAAATAGTGGATGCTTTTAACTAGAAACTGATCTCAGTTGTGGTTTATGAGAATTACATTGCAAATCATTAACAGAACTACCATTTCTAATAGACAGGAAAACAGCCTCTTTCTAAAAGCAATATATGTATCATTTTCAGGTGTTTACTTCTTTGTAAGCTTGTCTGTCATTGGCAAAAATGAGAACTAGTTTGACCTTGGACATAATTAAGGAGCAGAAGTGCAAATGAGAAATTGCTGTTCTCCCTGATTTTACTACAGTCATATGATTTTTTTATTTTCTTGCTTTAAAATTTTTCTCAAAACAGTTGCAATTGATAATAAGAAAGAAAGAAAGAAAATTATGTAACTAATAATATAATGAAAGTCTAATGGCAGCTGAATACTCTTAAAGGGCATGATTTCCATCTGAAGATACATTTAAGCATGTAGCAGCTTGATTTCCACCCGAGTTAGATAACCCAGATGGAAATTGCAAAATGTGAATCTCGCACAATTATTACTGCATGCAGTAATAATTGTGTGGGATTCACATTTTGCAATTTTTTTCCAAATGTAATATTACATGGTCAGTATGATGTTATTTATATATATGTGTGTGTGTGTGTGTGTCAGTTGTGATGAGCACTTTTGAGTATTCACCCATTGCATGATGATACATCTATAACTGTTTATGTTGCAAATTGCAGCATAAATTGTATATTGACAAAGTGAACATAGTATAGTATATTGTTCGGGAACCACTATTCATCAGTTATTTGTTACAGTATGTTTTGGATTGCTCATTTGATTTCACAAAGCTACTGAACAGTTCAATGTAGTGAAATTAGATATTAATTTAAAAACTTAGTACATATCATTAGCTAGTCAGACTTATCCACTGTACTAACTGTTTTTATTGATTTACTTATACTGTAGGTTTTTTTTAAGGCAATTAAAAACAACAATACCCATGGCAGGATTTGAACCTGCAGCCTGTTGATTGGAGAGTGGGTATGTTAACCACTCAGTCAACCAGTTGCCACAAAGTATTTGCATTTGTAACTCCTTAAGCAATATGAAAAATTTCATTATTTAAGCTATAAATTTATTAATATTACATAAATCGTTATGTACATGCATATGAAAATTCTTGCAGCCAGCATGGTGCATCTTTAGCTCCACTGCAACTTCAGGCCTGTAATTATGCACAGATAATTACAGTTTATGCAAAGCATTTAGTCTGTAGTATTTGACGCAAAAAAAAAAAAACCGTAATGAACCAATTGGGACCACAGTAGTTTGATATAGTGAAGTTTTTAGAATGGCAATGTGGGATTTGGTCAGAACTTAGCATTTGTTATAGTGTGAGTCAATTGCAAATCTGTTGTAAATTATGGTGTTGAAATTCAGACTCAAGCTGAAGCTCAGTACTGATGTTAAGCTCCATGTTATGTTTGAGAATTCTTTCACTGTGTTTATCAGATTTTTTATGTGAATCTGAGTATCACTCATCTGTTAGATACTAGAGCATTCAGAAATGAATATTTTTGCATGGGACTGCATTCTTTTCATTCACCTTTTCAGGACTACTTTTCTGCATTTGGAGTGAAGCCTTCTTTTTAAATCCATGAAATCCTTAATGCTGTGGAGAGGGAAGAATTGTTACTCTGTCATTACCTCTTTAAATCAGCTTACTCTACAAATCTGAATATTTGAGAAGTTTAAAAATAACCATACTGACAAATGAAAACCATTGTCTTTAAATTAGGATATTGGATTATTGCAGTATCAGTATTATATGAAATGAACTTAATTACAATATATTTAATCTATTAAGATTCTTTTTCTGACTATGGCAGACTGAATGCATTTATCCCTTGATTTATGTTGAAACTAGATTTAGAATTAGTTTTTAAGTTAAGTTTTTATGCACCAAGAATTTTTTTTTTTTTTTTTAATGCTTATTCAAATGTAAGCAGTTTATGCATGAAGCATCTTCACAATTTGGCTACTTATGGATAGAGGCTGCTGATTCACATTATCTGTCTCAGTATCCAGAGGTTGAATCAGTGCAGAAGTTATATTTTACACATACAAGTTGTAAGCAAGTAAAAAGAAAAAAAAATTATCTGTGATCTGAAGTATTTTTAATATGGTGACACCATTTTACTATTTATAAAGGTAAATATGGCTTTTTGCATTGTACAACCTCAGTATATCTACCTGGGGCTAGTTCCCAGTGGACTCCGGAAAGGTCAAAATCAGTCTTGTGACCCTTCCAATAATACATAATGTATATACACGTCTTAAAGTGTGCTGTGCATTATGAGATACTGAGGCAATTAATGTAAACAAGCCTATACATGTAAGTAGTCTGTGACGATACTTCACATTCAAATTTTGCTTATACTTGGATAAAGGATTAAACAATTTGTCAAGTATAATTAGACATTGTAACTAAGTAAAAAAAAAAAAACGTTCTATATTTAGAATTTTTTATGAAAACTTGTGTTAACACATTCTTAGATAGGGCATAAGTTAAGGTTTGTAAGATTCAGATGGAAGTTCTGTAAATTTTTTATCCATTACAAAGCAGGAGACTGGAAATAGTGTAACATAGTACTACTACGTAAACAGTAACAAAGAAATTTAATAGCCTAATTTCAGATTTGACAAATTGTGACTGATCAATAACAACTTAGCAATTATTGAAATAAAAACATGTAAGAACTTCAAGTAGATCATAATGCTGGCCTCTGAGCCAGAACAACAGCGTAATTAGTTGTCCATGAATATTTTCCATTTCCTGTCTTCTTGGCTTTTTTCATAGATGCCTTAAATAGCTCTTTTAAGAAAGTATTCTTCTTTTCATCTGGTATTTTATCAATTGCTTTGGAAAATAGCATCTTCACACATTCTGCAAGAAAACACATGAACCATGTTTATCGCCAACATTTTAGTATAAAATAGCATGTTTAAAATATAATGTAAAATTTTCATTCTCTTGCTTTTCTGTTGAAGAATACACTAAAAAAAATGCTAAGAATTTGAAATACAAATTAAAGAGCAGTGAGACACTCCACCAATTACTTCTGTCTGGCTGTGACCCCGCCAGCTTCATATCCATTCCCATTTGCTCCAATGATATAGCCATTTCTCTTATCTAATTAGTGTCAGTAAATTGCTAAGGCAGCACTACTTTTTATGAATCAGTTTGCCTCCCATTGGTCTGTAATTTGCTACTTTTATGTAATGATCTTTCCCTTCACTTGGAACATTGCCAGAACTGAGATTATAATAAATAGTCCTAATTGAATTTGTATACTAAACATATTTATAGAAACTTACACAGTTTACACATGTAAAAAATTATAGACTATAATTCAAAAACTTATATTTCATCCAATGCTATGTGTATTCATCAAGGAGTCAGACCAGTATCTATATTCAAAGCATGTGCCTACTAGATCATGTCTTGGGCACAGCAAAGGTGATGTGATTACGCTATTGGAGTTCAAAGGAACAATTGTAAAAGTTGAGTAGATTATGAACAATTTTATTATGAACAATTACTTCCCAAAATTTGATTGAGTGGTTAAGGTTCAGACAACTTTGTAGCATTTCGCATGGTTCAAGAAAAAATGATCAAATTTGAACCTGTTGCAATGAAGAATCTTTGTCTGGAACCAATCAAGTCTGTGCCCAGTGTCAATAGCATGAGAAACAAGGCCACACTTATTGGGTTCTAATCAAAGCAGAATGGTTTGAAAATTTCAATGTCCAAAATAGCAAAGATGACATGAGCAGGGTACCTGCTAAGGAGAGAGGTTGTAATATATCCTATATAGACTGGTGTCCAAAAGCTTACAATGAACTACATTTTTACCTGTATATGAAAAAATTTTCATGACTACAGCCAGATGTGGATATAAATTTATTGTTAGCATACTAATAAATTATATTACATAAAATATGTTATAAATTTTGTACAAATTAAATTGCAATATGTTTTTGGCAAAAGTTACAAATTTCTTAAGGAATTAATGTACAATTCTGAGATAAAACTATGCAGAGAGACATTTCAGTATGGAATGCATCTACCCCAAACTGCAATGCAGCTCTCACAATGTCATACCATGCTTACCACCAAGTAATTCAGAAGTTCTTGAGACAAACTGGCCCACTCCTCCTTCAGAGCAAGAATAAGACCTTGTTTGTTTTCTGGATGGGAATTTCATAATGATGTGCTGGAAGATGAAGAGCAAAACCAGAGGGTAATGGAAAAGTTAGCACACTTATATGGAGTTCTTCACAGAACAAAATGAAAGATTGAGTGGTTGGAGAAAAGCCTGACTGATGGTCTGACACAGGTGTGAAAGAAAGCCGAGTATGAAGAAGAAAAGCATGAAAATAAGGATCAGATTTTGTATGGTGATTCATTGACATGAGGAGTCCTCGAGAAAAGTGTGATTTTGTCAGTCATGATGTAAGGGTGAAAGATGTTTATTTTGCCTGGTATAAATGATTTAGCAGGTAACAAGTATGGTATGAAAGACATGAAAGAATTGCTAGTTCATGTGAAAATAAAAGTTGACTAAAGGAACACAAGTAATAACGTAGCCATGAATTTTCCACAAGCTTCATTGTACAATAAAATAAAAGTTGAGTGTTATGAGAGAGGCAAGCTGAGAACTATTATTGTGAATGAGTCAGTGCGCAGATTGTGCAGGAGCATGGTGTGGAGTTTGATGGAAGGAACAATTTCTATAAGGTGGCTGGTTTGCATCTAAATATGCGGGGAAGGAAATAGAATTTATACAGCTGGTGAGAGATAATTACCTGAGGCAACAAGTAATGGAGGGGACGTGAAGTTCAAGAGCACTGGATTCATTGCATCAGAGAATGTAACACTAATCAATCCAGCACCACTGCCTCAGCTTGGAGAAAAGTGACTATGTAGTCTTGACTTGGGAGATTTCTAGACATAGAATTTTCTATTAAGAAGGAATATATGTGTGGAATTATTAAGCAGGTGATTATGACAAGCTAAGAAATTATTACCTTTCAGCCAGGGCATAAAAATTAGGAGCAGAGAGATTATGATAGTGCATGGGAGTTGGTCAAGGGGTGCTGGAAGATATCAGTATCTGAATGTATACCTAGAGCTAGAAGGATAAATCAGATAGCCATTAGATGAATGAGTAGCTTCATTAAGCAGTTGTACATAAATGGTTGTGGAGAGATTATAAAGAAAAAGTTGATCATGACTTTAAAAAGTGCTGATGGTGGGGAGGTAACAACCAAAAAAAAAAAAATAGTTGAATTACTAAGTGAGCATTTTGCAAAGGGGTACCATCGAGGAAGACATTGATACAAGAATAGAGGGTGAAGAAATGCAGGTGCTTAAAAATTGCAGAACCTTGATATGAATACAGCCATGAGATTAAGATAGCATATCCGCTTGTGCAAGGGAATTATTAGGTTCTCTCATCAACCTGTTTAATTTTAAAGCCCCAATAGAGTAGAAAAGGGACAAAATAGTATTGTTGTATAAAGGAGGCTGCAAAACAGATATAGCAAATTATATCAAATCAGTATCTCAGGAGTTAAGGTGTTTTAGAAATTGGGGAAAGACAGAATTCAGTACTGGTCTGACAGGATTATGATACTCTACAAGAGATGGCATGGTTTTTGTCTTAGTAATTTGCTTATTTTTTATGATCAAGTGAAGTTTGGATAAGGGAAATGACTATTCAAGTGATATTGCTAGACTTTGAAAAAGCATTGACAAGATTCCACATCGAACTCTATTGCATAAATTGGAGCAAATGGGAATGGATACCGAGTTGATGATTTGGATTACAGGGTAGCTGATGGACATATCAACAAGTTATAGGGGAGTTGAGTCCAGGAGAAAGAAAGTGACCATTAGCTACCCAAATCATCAACTTGAGAATAGGAAATGATCTGACTGGAAACATTCAATTGTTTGCTAATGATGGTAAATGAAGGTGATGAAGAGATCCTACAGCAAGACTTAATGGCTGCCGGTTTAATGTAGCCAAGTGTATGATGATGCACTTGGGGAAGAGATCAGAAGTGAACTGCAGGAAACTGATGAGGCCAGGTATCTAGGTGTGTTTGAACAGGAAGTTAAAGTTTAGAGTGCATATTGCAAAGATAACCAAAACAGCACATCAGATTATGTGGTTGTTGAAAAATACACTAACAAGCAGCGAACGAGAAGTTACTGTTCCCCACATAAGACTTTAATAGGGCCACAACTGGATTACTGTACACAGATCTGGATTCTCAGATTCTGTGGGGATGATCCAGAGGCAAGTAACAAACACTGTTGCAGGTCTGCGGAATGTCCTTGTTAAGAATATATTGATGGTCTAGAGACATCAAATATTAGCTGATAGGGGGGGGTAAAATGTTTCTGTCATGCATCTAAGTTATTTAAGGGGGTTTTATAGGATTGACACTGAAAACATTTCACGAAGGTAGAGAACAGAGGGTCACAGTGAAAGTTGTGTAAGAGTGTGACTAGATTTTTTCTGCTTGGAGTATGGTTAATGGGTGGAATGGGTTGCTAGAGGTGGTTGTGGGTGCTTCATCAGTGAATGAAGCACCCACAACCAAGGAGAGGTGTGATAGGTATGGTGTGAACAACTGATCTCCCATGATGAGTCTTCTGACTATAATAATAATGTTTTACTAAGTAATCTAGATGTCAGTGGGACAGGATAAGATTTTGCCACATTTGTTAAGAGAATGTACCAAGGAATTGACAGCTCCATTAAGTCTGGCTTTGGGAAGAGGTGCCCAAAGAGTGGAAGTAAGGTATCATGGCATAAGGGTGACTGGTAGTATTTAGGTGCTAAACTATAGACCACTCTGTATTTCTTCTGTAGTTAAGATTTTCATGCAGAAGATGGATACCGTTATCTGTGATTTTCCTGCCAACCTTCCAAAGAACACTTGTTTTGCTAATCTTATCTTTCTTCTCCCAATCAGTTTAAGTGACAATACCATTTGAGGTTAGCTCTAACACTCCTGAATGCTAACAATGGCAAGTTCTTTGCTAATATCTTCATTTTTAATATGATACTGCCATTGATGCCATCTTTTAACTCCCCTGATCTTTCTCAGTGGTCTCCAGTCTTTAATCATTTCATTTCTAACCCATCTCTCTGATCCACAAGTTAAAATTGGTTTGAACACTGACTTGTAAGAGCTAATTTAAGCAATTTTCGTTAGTTCATTATTTAACATAGCTCTTGAAATAGAACAAGACAATATATGGTATACCTGTTAATATGTAGATGGTACTGGGTTTGCTTAATTAACATCTTGTAATTTTTTAATACAAAAACTTCTGTAGGAAAATAATTATAGTATTTTATTTCTATATGCAGATTCTCTGTCTTTTAGCAAGAGGAAGTGACTAATTTTTCTAGGAGAAGCATTAGTACCTGGTTGTATCTTTGGTTTGTAGGAATGCTTAACTGTTGTAATACACAGATTTTTCATAAATAATATCCAACTATCAGTCCTTTGCTAAAGCAAAACTCTCTGTATTATTCTCCATAGAAATTCAAACCTCTATTTCATTTATAAGCCATATTTCCATATTCAGCAATAATTCATCTTCAAGTAAAGAGATGTCCTAGAGGATTGTGTGTGTGTGTGTGTGTACACACACACATATTGCTTGGAAAGAAGTCAGTAGATGCCCTGTAACAAGTCATGTTTGTAGCCAGTATAAAGATGATGCTCCCAAGTCAGTGCAACTGTGTCTGGGTGAAAATAGCTGTGAGAAGAGAACTCTGAGTTCAAAAGAGGTTTTGTGATAGAATGCCATGTTGCATGCCTGTCTGTTCGGCAAACTGGGCCATTCCAGTTCAACAATCAGTGATACCATACTGAGATGGAAGCACACCACACTCACTGAACATGACCATAAGGTGCTATGAAGGATAATATGTAAAAACTCATTTGTTGGCTGACATGTTCATTGCTGAGTTGCAGTCATTGACTGGAACACAAATCTACCTAAAGACATTCCGAACCAAGGTTCACAACATGGATTTCCATGGTAGAACTGCAGTATGCATGTCTCACAATACCTGAACCAACATGCAGCAGCATCTTGAATGGTGCGAAGAGCATGTGCAGTGGGACATGGAAGCTTGGAAAGCTGCATTATAGATGGGCATGTGAATGCCTGGTGAACATCCCTTATTAGAGTGTGTAACCAAAATTATGATGTCATAAGCAATATGTCAATGATGTCATTGTCATATTGCTGCTGTAACTGCATGGTTTGTGGACATGAATGTCACCAATCTTGACTGGTCTCAACTCTATTGAACATCTGTGGGATGAATTGGAGCAAGTGAGGTCAAGGGATGTCCAGTACCTCCTTACATGCCTGCAGAAAGAATAGTTCAAAATTTCCACTGATTACTGTCTGCTTTTAGCACTTCAATGGTCACTGCTCCACTGAACTGGAAATCATCATTCCTCTGCTTTTTGCTGCACCTACTAAAGCAGCCTGCCCACTTGCAATGAAAAGCAAGTGCACTGAACCTACTATTCCTCTTTTGTCCTATCTACCTCTGTTCTCTGGAAAAGCCTTCTTCATGAAGTACACTATCTACCAGTAATTGTCGGGACACTTTAGAAATTTACAATCGATACCAGCAGGCAAACCCTTGAGTATGTCCACCTTTGACTTTCGTCACCTCCTGCACCCTTTGAGGGAGGCTTTCCACTAATGTGCGGCAGACATGAAGTGGAATTTCTCTCCATTCCTCCATCAAAGCAACATCAGTGACAGATCAAGGATGTGCTACTCTGAACCTCAATTGCCACTCCAATTCGTCCCACAGGTGTTCGATCAGATTGAGGGAGGGCAGCAGTCATACCATTCCGTAACAGCTGCAACTTTGTGGCATGGGGCACTATCGTCTTGATAGTAACACAGGTCCATTCCATAAAAACTCCACAGTGTAGGCACTACATGATTATTCAGAATATTATAGTACTGAGCTGCTTTCATAGAACCACAGGCAACGATCAGTGGTCCCGCTCCAAACCATCTGAATGCACCGACATCATTACTCCTCCACCATCAAACTTTATTGTGGGTACAATACACTGTGGTACCAAGTGTTCACCAGGCTGCCCCCTCACCCTGCCATCAGACTGGAAACAGGTGAACCTTGATTCATCACTGCAGAGTACCATTTTCCACTGGTCAGTTGTTCACATGCTCTTTGCACCTGGCTAGACAAGCTGTACACAGGATACTGATATGATAGGTCCTTCAACCTCTCATTTGTGGAATTAATAAACGAAACAAAAAAAAATGCATTTCCGATGCAAGGATTTAAAAAAATAGTGCTGCTTATTGTTTTTATAGGATAGCAATGACAGAATACTTTAGTCATAAAAATGTGGTTTACAGAAGGAACATAAAACAAGTCCACTGATAATCCCAAGAAAATTTCTTACCATTGCTTTTAAAGTGGGTCTCACAAAAAAAAAATTTCAGCATTGGGTATAAAAGCACCTGCATTTCAACTCAAACACATCTCAATCTTGTCTTTTGCAGCTACCAAAAAAACTATTTTTTTTCAGTCAAGGCACTGCTAATACTATAAATTCCCAAAATCTAACCAACCAAGAATACTGCTTATGTCACTTGAGGTGGTGCATCCAAATCTTCTGCATTAATTCAAAAAAGTTAATTGACCCCTGTCTCATCATGTTCGCTGCTATCATTCCAAAATTTTAAGAACAAGAGCAACTGCTTCTCAACACCCATTTACAGTCCAACTCTGAACCAACTTCTCATTCCATCCACCTTCTATTCGTTGAAGCAGCTTCCCCAAAGGTCTAGTTGCGAGGATACTTCACATGCAAACTTTGTTTGCTTACGCTCAGATAAAGACTTCAACTGTTCAATAAAACATTTCAACAATTCCCTCTTCCTTACAATCCTGCTCATATAAGGTGCTGTGGTTAACTGCAAGGCAAAAATTTCAGAAGCCAAACTAAAGAACCATCTCTTGTACATGAATTAGAAAATTGTTCAGAGCTACTAAAGGATTTGGGGTTAATAAAACTAAAAATTATAAAATACTCCAAATTATGATCATTACCACAAAGTGGCTACCAGGATTCCTCTGAAGTTTTACTTCATTTTTACCTTGATTACTTTCCTGCAAACTCTAGTGAAGGAAGACAAGCAAGTGAACATGGAGATGGCAACACATTGTTTATTTATAAACAGTGATGCATGGAAGTATTTCAAAAAAATCAGCTAACGTCTTTTTATTCCCATATAGGAAGTAGGCGCGGCCGTTTAGCCCTATCTAACTTTTAGAGACTGAGTGGGCAGTTCCATCTCCACTGGTAACCAATCAGAGATAGGTGGCCCAAGGCTATCACTAATTAAGCAGCATGCAGTGAAGAGAGACTGCTCAACAAATGCTGCCATCTTATGGTCTCTAACACAATATATTCAATCTCTGAAATAATGTGGGTTCTACAGTCAATTTTCTTGAGATTATGGGACAAAAACCCCCAAGTTTCCAGGAGAAAAAACTCACTTGCCTGCCAGAGATCGACTAACTCAGGAACCAGTCGAAAAAAGGCTTAGAAAAATTTCCTGTAGTCAACGACTGGATTCAAAATAAAGTCTTCCTTCGTGCTGTCAAGCACCGTGGTGGCAAATGCGACATCCACTGAGCTACACAGGCTCTTTGAAGTATTTCAAATAAGTGGAAATTAAATTTTTTTAAAAAATTTTTATTTGTACTGAAATGTAAACTGTATGCGAATATTATTTATAAAATTCGTTATTTTATTATGTGACACCTAAGTGTCTGATGGTACATCGAGGGAGGGCACCTACTCTACAACTCTCTGCCTTTACCACTCAATCCACCAACTAAAGTGAACCACATCATCTACACCAACACCGCTAGTATTTTCACAGTTGGCTGGAGAGTGGATATGATAACCACTCGGCCATCCAGACCAGTAACTGATAATTGTTTTAAAAACTGAGTCTAGGTTTATTTTGGCATACAAAAGAATCTTGATGCACTGGAATGGGGAGGGATAAGGAAGGTTATTTTTAAATTATATACCCTCAAGTACCTTAATTCCACTTGTTAACCTTGAACAGTTTAATTTGAAACCTATATGCAGGCAAATATTGAAAATGCTAACAATTTTTTTGAAAAACAATTAGTAAATGAATATTTTATATATATAAAGAAATGTTAATCTCCGAGTACTTTTCATAGTAAGTCACGTTCTAGTTTACAAGACAAAATTACATGTATAATTATTTTACCTTTGTATTGGTCTTCACTCGGGAAGATGTAACGAAACTCTATTAACTTTGTGCGAAGTACCTGATATCCAATTTGATCCAAAAGTGCTGAGTAAACACGGTCAGCATGTGGATGATGAAACCATAGCCTGTTATAATTTTCATGTACCATGTCGGCTACCACATCCGGAATGGACTGAAATTTAATTATTGAATAATTATTAAATCATATAGTGCATACTTTTATCTTTAGTTCAATGTTTATCAATTGAAATGTTCACAAAGGGAGAATCTAAACATAACGAAAATAATCTGAACAGTGATACAGTAAACTATTTGCTGTTTAAACCTGTTGTTTTGGCTTAAGTTACAGCCGAAATGACTAAAAGTGATATGGTAATTGCCTGTGTTTAGCCTGCTTAATTAAATGAAATTAGTGTATGTAACTTAGTTTGTTCCACTTTTTTTTTATGAACAAAGCAAGGCATTTTCTCTAAATGTTCACTTTAAATTTATTAATACTGATTTCAATAATAGATAGATAATTATTTACACGATATGCAGAGTTTTGAGCATCGACTAGAACACATCTGCACAAAATCATTCAAACCCAAGGCTCACAACTTGGGTTTCCATGGTAGGACCAATATGCAAGCGCCACATTATCCGAACCAAAATGCAACGTCTTCAGTGGTGCAAAGAAGATGTACCATGGAAGCTTAGAAAGTTGTGTTATGGAGCAACGAATATACTACATCCTCTGCTGCGCAGATGGATGAGTGTGGCAGATGTCCGGTGAACATCTCTTACCCCAACTATGAAATTTGGGAGCAGCGGTGTGATGGTATGGTCCTGTTTATCTTGGTTTGTCCTCAGACCTCTGTTTGTGGTGCCACGAACAATGCACTCCTACTTGCAGAAAGAAACATGATCAATTCCATAGAAACACCACAAAGTAGGAAGCATCGCATTGTTCAGAATGTTCAGATACCTCTCGAACAATGCGATGCTTCCTACTTTGTGGTGTTTCTATGGAACTGACCATTGTCTCTTTCTGCAAGACAATGGACATTGAACATCACCACACTTGACTGGCCTCCACATAGCTCTGATCTCAACCCTATTGAACAGCTAGGGGATAAACTGGAGCGTCGGGTGAGGTCAAGGGACGTCTACCCCACAATACCTCATGTTTCTCTAGTCCAATATTCCATCGATCACTATCATACACTTGTTGAAAGTATGCCCCTAGGATTGCTGCAGCCATCGCAGTGAAAGGATGGCTATTTGTTCCTTCACTTCTTTCCAACCCGAAATCACGTACAAGAGCAGAAGCATAAAATAACAAATTTTGACCGATCAAATTTCTAACCGATGCACCCCGGTTTTGAGACAAATTTTTGGGGATAAAATGGGGCATTATATGTGTATAGATTAGTAGTACTGTAATGGTTACCTAATTGCTGTTTCCAATAGTGCTAACCAGCCAATTGAAACAGTATTAAAAAAAAAAAAAAAAAAATCTATATACACCCTCTGTCCAAAAAGAAATCGAACTTTTGGAAAATAGAACTAGTGGCGCCACCTATTGTATCTTTTTGTTGTCGAAAGCGGCAACCTTCATTATTGTTGTGTCAACTGTTTATGACATTTGTTTCATTAGAAGCCGAGTTATAGTGCCAAGAGTGCAAGCGTGTTTTGACGAACGGTTGGAAAATGAGTTTCAAACAGCGAGCTGCGATTGACTTTTGTGTTTGGGCCTTCGTAAATTGAATTCGCGATTTGTTCCCCACACGTTGACCAACGACCAAAAAATGTATCGAATTGAATTGAACACTGCAAGGACCTTATTAAATCAGCGCGTAAGGACTCAAACTTCCTTGAAACGATCGTTACTGGTGACGAAACGTGCAGTTTTGAGTATGAGCCCGAAACAGAGTGCTGAGCGGAGACCACCAGAAGAGGGGCATTCAAAAAAAAAAAAAAAAGTCGCGTGGAGAAGTCAAAAGTAAAGACAATGCTGATTTTTTTCTACGATTCCAAGGACATTATCCACAAAGAATTCGTTCCGCCTGGCCAAACAGTCAATGGTGAGTTTTTATCTCGAAGTTTTTAAGTGATTGATAGCGAGAATTCGTCGTGTACAGCATGAATACATGAATATCGTGACGATCGACCGTTCGTCAAAACACACTTGTCACTCTTGGCAGTATAACTCGGCTTCTAATGAAATAAATGTCATAAACAGTTGACACAACACTAATGACGGTTGCCGCTTTCGACAACAAAAAGATACATCAGGTGGCGCCACTGGTTTCTTTTTTGGACAGAGGGTGCTAATTCGTTAATGCTTTTTTTATTCTCAATTAGTGTAGAGAACTCGAAAGTTAGCCGTAACTAAATTTTGGAAATTGTTAGGATATTCGGTCTTTTTTTATTTGTCACTGGTAGTTAAGTTCATGGATACCGATGATCTTACTCCATCTAGTAATCATTTCTTCTGAAACAGTGACATCTGTGGATTTTTCTGAGTTGCCAGATTAAAACTTTTTTTTTTTTTTTTTTTGAGAGGTGTGTGTGGGGGGGGTCATAATTGTCTGCGCCAAAGAAAACGTTTCTCTAGTCGGTGACTAGAATCGAACCTACGGCGGTTTTTCTTCTGGAGATCTAAGGTTATGAAAGTTATAAGGCTATGGGAAAAAACCTTATATTATGCATAAACATTCCAAGATCTTAAAGAAGCATACTGTATCACAATCGAACACTTCTATATGGAATATTCCAGAAATAGCACAACAGCATCAAAGATGTACCGAGGAAGAAAAAAAGCTGAACGACTCCTAGCTAGTAAGTAATGAGTACATGCAAGCCTCATTACACGGCTAAACTATACTGATAACCTTTCATTTCGTGCCGAAATTCCTTAATATATCATTTTTTTTTTTTTAGTGGCAAGTGTCAGACTGTTTCTAATTTCATTTGAAATTCGAAACTGTCTGACGATATTTCGTTTCATTTGTCATCCTTTCAATGCAGTTTAGCCATGAGGGGATATTCAAATCAGGTGAATATGAAATGAAAAACAATATTTATTTATTAATTCATTCTCCAAGTTTCATTCTTTTCTTCCATCGTCTTGATTCTAGAAATGTTGCGTTTCCTTCCGATCAGTTTTTCATAGTAAATGTAAACATATCTCGCTCTCATACATTTCCTGACAAAGCATTTAAGTCTATGTACCACCAAAAAGCTTTGTTTACAGAACTGCTTTTGGCTGCTGACTTTACTGTCATGATTGACACGACCAAAAAATATTCCGTATTCAACAGAAACGACTTTGTGGATGGCTTTGTTTAGTTATCGATTCTATATTTTGCTAATCTGACTACATTATCAAGTAATAATTCGCCTTTGTTATTTGTAAGTTTAGTGGTTTGATTGAAATTTTCAGTAGTTTCCCAGATCAAAGAAAGCAAACCTGCACAAATCGTCGAACCATATTTTACAGTGTATTTGCATACCTTCCAGAAGGTCGAAACAGTCTTTAATACCTGGGGGGGGGGGAGTACTTGGAATACTAAAATTGTAATAATGAAACAAAACTTCGATCCTTCCGGTTATGCGGGACTTATTCTTATGGAATAAGTCTAACACAACAGGCACTTTTCTTTTCGCTTGTCCAGCTGCAAACCCAAATCCACTCAACAAGCTCTTCAAAATAGCGCATTTGGCTAATAAATTAATTCTTTCTTTCTCTCTTTATATATAATTGACAGCCTATTTTTCTACCCACTGCAGGGTGAAGGCCCCTCCCATTGCAGGAGATTTTGGGTCTACTACTGCAATGGTGACCGAGTCCGTATTGGGAGAGGACAATCACAAACATCCATGCCTTCAGGAGATTCGAACCGCAGCCTCTTGGCTGGAGAGCAGATACCCTAATCAGGCAGGCATGCATTATGCATATATATATAAGGGCTAAAAATAATTCATCTCTGGTCTGCGATTACAGAAAGTTACCAGGTGGCTAGGCAGACATCTTCAAATAGGGGTCTGGATTAGATAAATATTCAGGGAGCGGTGGAATACGGAATTAATGAAAGAAAGAATAATATAAAGAAGCATGTTTGCCAGTCTGGTTCAAAATTTTCAGTATTAACAAAAACATCACTGAAGAAAAAAAACTCATCGGGAATCAACTTGCTGATTTTATTGTTTTTTGGTTGAGCTCCGAAAATGCTATCGCTGAAGGTTTATCTATTGATGGAGATGTTACATTAAGCACATTCTGGCACCCGATTCTCTTTCTTGATGCTCTTTGAACTCTGCTAAAGAAACTGAATGCGCAGTTATAGCACTATTCAATAAAATTAACGATAATATTATGAATTTCATTTCATTTCAGATATTTCATTCTAGTAAAACTAATATAAACTTAATTTTTCGATAGTACACAGTTCTACTTCAAACTAAAAGTAAAATAGCACGCAGATATTTATTTTAAAAATTACAAGTTTTAAATTTCTATCTTAGTATATTAATGGCAATACAAATAATATTAACCATTTCTTTTCTTCTCTTCCCTCTGGAGAGGGGGAGGGGAGGGCGTAGCACAGTTTGAAACCCAATGGCCCGAAGTTATCGTTGCCTTGCCTCTGTAGCTCAGTTTGGAGAAAGCAGTTGCTTGTTTACTGCAAAGACTAGGTACAAATTCCAAGTGAGGCATAGATATTGGAAAAGCCTTATTGAACTGGAGTTTATGACTGACTTAAGAAGCTTGGCTGTAGTTTTACTGGCAAAAATGTACTGTCGGACAACAGGTTTCCATAGCAACTTGGAGTAAACAGCATGTTTTAACTGATGCAGAATGACATGCTGTTTACTCCAGGTGATTCGTATTTGTTGGGACTTGTTAAAGTTTGTCCCACCACCATCTAGTTGATCGCATTTCATGCAGTATTAGTTGTTTCGAGATATGCAATTGTTCATATGCAGCGAAATTTTTATAATTACTTTCATCAATTTTAGCCTATTATCAAATGAAATGGCTTAGCGCCGGGTTACATATTTCAATATTTTATGTGAATTGTGGCAAAGCGTGCTTCAAACAGACAGTATCATCTCTAATTAAAATGCTTACGATATCTGGTTAAGTGAAAATCAGTAATATTATGAAACTTCGTATCAATACATCTGTATTGCGAAGCAACATTTATAAATGTGTGTAAAAATACAGTATATCTATGCAAGTTGGTTGAACTTAACAGTAATTATCTCTAATAATAGCAATGGCAGTGAGATTGTTCACTACGAGCAGTAACGAAAATACTACATAGAAGTCTATTTAAATTTAATCATCTTTTCCCGCCATCCTAATCAAAATCATTCTGATTGTATACTCATCTTCACTTTCTAAGAACTGTTATTGACATTCTGGGAACTGTCAATAATCATTAGTGGTTAGAATCCTTAATATACTTTACTCTAGCACAAGCAAAATACAGTGTGCTTACAAGATGCAAACTAATACAGTTCAGAAACCAGACAGTGTTATATTACGTTTTAACCATCCAGTTTTCCCACCCCCCTGCTGATTTCGAGTTTGACTAGTCGGGAGATGGCGTTGGAAAAAAAAAAAAAAAGTCCAGTCGAAAACCCTTCCAAAAAATTCTTTTAATATTAACCAAAGACCAAGCCTGAATCCCTAGAGTGATGCAGTCTCATTGATGTAATACACAATTCTAACATGCAAACCTTACACTTGACAACATTTGACAATGTTTCTCTGCCCTCATTCAAGTCTTTCTGTAGAGGAAAACTATCAGTCATTGCCTTTCCTAATATTGCACCGTCAGCAAACAATGCAATATTAGGAATTCACATATTTTTATTCAAAATCACGCATAACCAGGTTAATATACACTTTAACATCCGCAGACAAGTGATGCTCCACGCTGATATCACCAGCAGCTTAGTATACCTCGTAGAATTCTTTCAAATACCACTATTTTCTTGCAGACCGTGAGTGAATCATTAAATTTTGACCCTGATCACGTTTATCAGGAAACTAGTCAGGATCAAAATTTAAATTTAATTTCTGAATTTAGAAGAGAAAAAAAAATCAATTTTCAGAAAACAGTCTGTTGACCTACTAAACTGAATTCATATACAAGCAATGCTGTTGTGCGTAATTTATTTTTATCTTTTTTGTTTACGTCAGATTGCCGCAGTTTAGGGATCACACTAGCCCAAAAGAGTACAATTTTGTTGTTGAAGGTTCTGTTGATAAAAATCAGAATCCTCCAAACTAACAGCCTTCATCTGGATTTCAATGATTATCATATTCATTTCTGTTTGCATGTAAGGCTTTGTTGAATCATTCTTGTCATCGACTGGCTGGTACCAAAGGTCAGAGCCATCCGTGTTATTATTTCAACAATAGTTCAAAAGAAGTGGTCCTAAATTCTGTGTGATTCAAATCTTATCTTATATACTGATTTCATAAGGAGATGATAATTGCTATAAACCACCAAGAACCAGTTTTGCCGTATTAGTTTTCTTTTAAAAGATTATGACATATTGAGTGCTCAAGCAAGCTTTGATCTCTCATTAACCAGTCATTAATTTAGTTTCTTATTAAGACCACAAGTCCGAAAAAAATTAAGGGGAAGGTAGAGATTAAAAGTGTGATATTTTCCATTTATTTATTCGTATGGGGGTCCTCCCCTTTTCTCCCCGGTCTCTTTGGGTGGGGGGGGGGGGGTTGAGCCCTCTTGATGAGAGATTAAGTATATATATATATATATCTTATGACTAGATCCGTGTGTATTCACGGGACCAATTTGCGTGCTTTGAGGGACAAAAAGCTGGAGTTTCCTGGTGAAAAAATCCTCTACTCCCCCCTCCATATGATACCGACTATCCTAGCTTTAGTTGAAAGAGACCAGATAAAGGTTCCTCAAGTCATGGACGGGAATCGAACCCAGGTCTTTCAGATCAAAGGGCTTTGTCTATACTGACTGAGGTTCTGATCTTTTCCATAAGGGAAGAATTCGAAGACTGCAAAAAGTAAAACCGTTGGTTACTTTTTTTTTTTCTCGCAAGTTTTAAAAATTACAAGCATTGTCCTAAAATTTATGAAATAAATGTCTTCTTTAATGATTATTTCAGTAAGAATTAACATTATTATTTTACCATGTGATCCGATTTTATGAAAAGACGTATTTTCTAGAATAAGTAAATGACATCAGAATCCCAATCGCACGAAGTCTAATATCCCAATGTCGACTTATCTCAAAGAGAGGCTTGGATTGTACGATTCGAAGCCCGCGAACCAAATTCATTTCCTTAAATTTTCATGATATATACGCAACAACCTTCACGTCATCAAAGGCATAATTACTTAAAAAAAAAAAAAAAAAAGGTTTAATACTCTGCTTTATATATTAAATCTTAGCAAAATTTAGAAATAACATGAAAATTTAACCACGTGATTTAATGAATAAGATTCAAAACCACAAGTCGAGGCCAGTAGTTGATGTTAAAAACTAAACCGTTCAATAACGAATTAACATATTAAGAGAGTTTGGTTCACAATAAATTACTCATTTTTCTCTGCCTAATGCCAATTTTGGATTCAGACGCCCACAATTACAAAGTCAATCTACACAGTGTCGCAAAGACCCATTCTGATCATCACCCGGCGGTTGGTCGAAGTAACTGATCACTCCTGCTGTTCAATCTAGGAAGAGTAACACAGTTAATCGGTGGTACGTGCAGCCAATTGCCATTTATCATGTAAAGGATAAAAATCGGTCTTGGAATTGAAAAACATCCGTTATTTTGTAATCTCATACTATTCACGTACAGCACAACCATAATTTGACGGCAACTAAAATGCAAAATGATCACTTATTTCTTGGTTTCTTTGCAAAAAATTCCCACTGCTTTGCCATTAAGATTTCCTTGCTCACATAGACGGTCTGTTCGTTTTAGCAGTCGAAAGTTATAAGCCTCATAACTCATTTTTGTGCACTTCCTCTTGCATATGAAAACATTCTTATAGTCGATTTTCAAATTCAAAGCATTCTGACGACAAATATAACTTCATAATGAACCATTGTGAAGACACAACCCTTTAAAGTTAGTTGACCCTGCGCATAACACTACTCTTGTACCGTTATGCCATTGGAGGCGAGCAATGCCAAGTTTGCTAGGGTGTTGCACTGTTCAAATCAGCTTACTCGCATCCAGCTCTTCTGTTTTCTCCCCTCCCCCAACATCTTTCTTTACAATAACCCATCGAAACGTTGACTCTGCTAGAGTTGGCAGTGTTCCTGTCTCTGTGCACGGTTGGCTGGTTTGTAATGATTTCTCTCTCTCTTCGCATCGTATGTTGCAACCTTGACTCGTCAGTCTTTTTATTGGCGATGAAGTCACTAGTAGTTTCTGTCGTGATGTTGTAACCTTGGAGATTTCATTAAGCAGTGCGTTTGGTTTAGTAGCGACCTCAGTGTAGCTTCTGTTGAAGTACAGAAAGATATTACATTATTATAGTATGTTGGGGATGGCTCTTTCTGTTTATTCATGCGTTCATTAAATCAGATAATTTGTCTCCTTTAATTCACGCAGGGTTTCTGCGCATCCATGGATGCTTCTGCGTGGGAGATCGTACGCTTAACAGTTTACTTCGCATCACAAATTTCACCAGAAATTAAGTACGTGGGTAGATAAATACGATACAATAGTCTGAGACTCTTATAACCTCGTTTAATTATTAATGATGCCATTGACCACAAAATGCAAACAAAAATTAAATTAAAAATTACACTAGAAAGGTTTATTTACTTATTCCCCAATTCACACTTTAATCGCACAGATATAAAAGAAAAATGAAGTGATTGTTACTCCGCCAATCTAAACAATTTCTGAACAGAATGATATACGATCTTAATGTTATGTCTTTGTAAAATTATCCCTCATACTGTGCATTAGACAGTGAAGACTTGGGGGAAAATTCACCTGGTCTGAAAGGAGGAGATAAATTCCGGATACCAAAGACACAATGATACCTGTGTTGTATTTTATCAACTGGAACAGTACTAGCATGTCCTTCTTCGCATGTGATATCTTATAGTCCTTTAAGCAATGAGATCATGAGTGGCAATGTCAGGTACGGACTTAAGGTTAACTCGGATTGTTAACGAATTTTTTTAAAATTTTTTTAAGTTGGTCGTTCTGCTAGACTTCTGACTTTACCATTAGTTGGAAATTAACTTAAAAACACGCTTTAAGTGTACGCGTCTATGACTTAGGATTGAACAAGTGGTACTGTTAATCCGTGACTTGTAATATGACGTCTTCATTGGATTTTCCTGATTCACATGTGGAATTACTCCCCGAAAAACTTCAACGCAAGAAGTGATGAGCATGGCAAAAGGTTCCCTCCAAACATGATCGCCATGGATTCTAGCATGGAGGCTTCTTGTCAGGAAACTTATTACACATGAAAAACATCAGCAAAAAATAATATTTCAAATAGTTAAATTTTCCTACAAAAACGGAAGGCTGACATAAAAATTATGAAATCTGATTTTGAATGCAACGCACCTGAATTCACGAACTTCACGTTTTGCTTAAAGCGCAAAAGAAAATTTTTTAATTATTTTGGTTTAACTCGAATAGGACCGAACCAACTAAGACTACGAGTCCGGTGTATTACGTTAATCGCGGATTCTTTTCCGGTAAGTTTGCCCGACACAAGACTGATCATTCCTCTTTATTTGTTCTTTTCCTCCGTCCTAGATGCAATTTCAAACCCCCCGTCTTTTTAGCTGAAAGGCTAATGTCTAATTTTTTTGTCACTGCACTTAAAGAGGCGTCCTTGCAGTTTTTATTTATTTATTTTTATGTAGTGTTATGCGCCATTTGAAGCTATCCAGTGCAGTGCCGTACTTACACTTTTCCCTAGGCGGGCGGAGCGCTAGAGTGTTCCAGGGTCCTAATTTTTCAGGGCCTCCAGATAGAGCCTCGTGCACCTATGCATAAATATTTCCCTGATCCAGTGTAGTAAAGAAACAATGGCTAAATAGACAAATAAATACAGATAATTGTCTCCAGTTTGCATGTCATATCTTGACAGAAGTAATAAATACCTTTTCATATGCAGGATATTTAGAAACCAACCTATCTACACTTCCATTTTTAATGTACTGTATATACATTTCGTATATCAAATTTGGGGGTCACTATAGGGTTAGGAAATCCGAAATTTTATTTAATATCGAAAATGTTAATCTGAACTTTCAAACACTTATGAAAATGTTGAAGTGAATAGTAACAGGACTTTGAGAGGGTAACAGACACTCCTTTAAGAAACCACCAAGAAATAACCAAACTGATGTCAAACTGGGCGTTCAGGTTAGGGAACAAAAATTTTGCTGCCGATGTTAACTATTCAATTACAGTACGTATTTTTCTTTCTTTCTTTTTTTTTTTTTAATTCGTTGTATCGCCTTATAATTCAAGCATTTGAAGCAAAGTGTTGAATTACAGTTCGTATCTGAGTATATTAGCACTAATATGGGGAATGGAGTTACGGGCAACTAAAAGTGTAACATCATCTCCGAACTACTTCCACCTCGTCATTTACGGAGAAGGCAAAAAACATTAATGTTCCATTATCAGTGAAGAAAGAGGACGGAGTTAATGTTACACTTCGAGTTGTTTCCCAAGACAACTCCAATGAAACCAACCAATGGTCGTTTTGACATTTCTGGTTGCTATTTAGTACGAGAGTGTTTAAGAAGAATTTATAAGAATTTTTAAAGAAGAATCTGATATCAGAGAACAAAATTAAATTTAAAAGTACGGTTCTCTTCTTCCTCTGAAGGGAATTTTTTTCTTCTTCACTAGTTTTTTCGGCAACTGAACGTTGCCGCTTTTTTCAATGCCACAGGCATCGGTAGAAAATTTTTAACAAGCGCCAACTGATCAATAGTGTTTACTTCGAAAAGCAACTGCATTAGCAAACAAACATCGACAATATCAGCCTCTGCCAGGAGTATTCGCTTGCATTTGGCCATTCCCCAAGATGTGCCGTGATCTAATAGCTTCGTTAAGGGAAAAAGTAGACGAGTCAGATAAGAACAGTTTGCCAAGACTAATTTTACGCGACATCAAGGAGTTTTAGTGTGGATCAAGATACAGTAACAAGTTCGAAAAGACAAGCAGAAACTCGTGTTGGGCTTGCACGCATCATTTTAAACTTCCAAATTAGTATTATAGTAATTATCATGGGCTTTTTGCTAACAAAAAGGAAAAAAAAAAAAAAAAAACATTATATAATATCCGACACTTGTTTCCGATGAAACACGAGTTTTTGAAGGTTCTTGAAAAATGAAATCAAACCTCAATTACATATACGATTTAAATTAAGCGAATCAAGAATTTGCTAAGAATTTTCTCAAATAAATTTCTCCGAAAAGGTTTTGAGGCTTTTATTGTAAATTTTTATAGTTAGGATGTTAGCAAATGGATTTCAGTGATAATAACTGAATTTAACCTTGTAAACTCGGAAATGGCGAAACATTTATTGGCTTCTTTTCATTCATCTAATTGCATAAAACAGAGCCAGATCGAATATCCATAGACTTACAGTTTCATCGAAACTGTCCATTTATGGACTCTTATCCTTGGTTTGTTTTTGTTTAGGCTCCCATACGGGAGTAATACTTTCATCTGTTTAATGTCTCGCTGAAACAAAATGACGTCATCAAGCGGAGGAAGGTACACCAATGCGCTTAGCGTACAATTATGAGGAAGTTCCTTTACAATGCACTTTAATCAAACGGGTGGCAGAGGAGGCGAACTAAAGCACGAGTATCTTTTTTGTTGTTGTTTGTTTTTGTTTCCAAACGAAACACACAGTGGCCTACATCTACTTAAGTAGTAAATTCAGTGTTAGTTAAAACAGGCTGAATTTTAGATGTTTGAAAACTTGGAAATTAAATGCAAGAATGGAATAAATCACAGAAATAATATTAATAAAATGGTGCTGTTGCATAAATGAAGCTTTATGTTTCGAAATCTGAGGGCTAAATCCCCAAAGAAAAATTGAATTAAAAAAATTTATAATTCGTTGAGATAGCTTGAATCACAATAATTCATATATTATTAAATTTGAATTGGCCTATTTTTAGTGACAAAATTTAAGCGTTTCTTCTTTTTTTTCGTAATGATAATGTTATAAAATTTAGAATTTATGTTATATGTAGCCTAAATAATTATAACTGATTAAAAGCGTTAAAACTCTAATAGATGGCAGCACAGTAAGTACATCGCTATCAAACGTGGTTCAAAGGGAGACAAAATTGTTTATCGTGGTAGACTTCGGGCATTTAGGAAGCAGTAAAGCTACGTAAACGGCAGAACAATTAAGATAAATGCACTTATATCTATTAACTGCGTGTGTTCTCAATCAGTTGATCTTTTGCGGGAAGGTGTTTTTTTTTTTTACTCGTCCTAAGTTGAAAGGGGAGAAAATATTCTCCCGGCTTAAAACAGTAATAAAATTCATATCGTCCAATCACTGTTTTGACAAACTCGTGCCCATTCATTCATTCTGGTATTTAAACTGGTCGAATTTATTCAATAGTTTTCGAATAAATGAAGGAAACTCTCCCTTTAAAATCTATTTGAGAATGGATTGTTAGCAAAGATATCTGTTGTATGGTAACTCTTCTCAATCACGTTTTATCTTCTTATTATTATCTCTTGTCATAAATTTAACTTGTTGAGGGCTGATATATCAATCGAATGTGAAGAATATTTATATTATGCTGCGCCACTCCATGTTCTGAATTGCATGAGCAACTTCGATAAATCAACCATCAACTGTACTAGGTTATTATAAAGCTGATTTTAGGCCGAGGTTTTTATTACATAGGGTTCCCGCTGAGAGTCGAATTATTTTAATGAGCGGTGCAATGAAACTTAAAACACAAACTTAAAAGAATCTTCCATTTCCGCGACTGATTTATAGACTCGGGAGAGTATAATCTTTATGCACTTGGTTTAAGTTAAGTTATCTACTTATTTCTTCGTTTTCTTATACGTATCAATCTATTTCTTGCACTATTTCACTGTTAGGCATTAGGTAGTTTTGGTAAAATTCCAACTCAGAAAAAAGGTAAGTTAAAATACCAAGCGATTCCCGGTCCTTTAAATACTGTTTTCAGTACGTCAAAATTCCCCTCCAGTCTCCAGCTATCGTTCTCTATACTCCCCTATTCGATTCTGTTTTTACTTACGTTTTCGTATCTACTTCTTCCTTTTTCCCCGCCAAAAACTGGTTCTCACCGGTTTAACTCACATCAACTTCGCCTTGTGCATAGTATAGAGTAAACACGCACTAACTAAAAATAACATAATTTCTCATAGCAACCAATCAAGTGATACCACAAAGTATCTTCTGGATATACCAAAATTACATATATTACAGTTTCTAACATTATATTAAAGGAATTAAATTCACAAAATTAATGATATTTTAATACACAGCTTTTCATAACTGTAATTTATCCCAAACATATATAAATAAATATCGATTAACATAACTTGAAGAAATTACATAAATAGCAAATTATGAGCATGAGACTATTAGTTTAAAAACAAAACAAAACAAATGTTGCTCAGGGAATGGTAGATTATGTTGGATTCTGAATGATATATTAACAGTTTCCATTTCTCTTCATTCAGAATCCAACATATCCATCCATCGCTCACGTCCAAGATGGATTGAATCCCCTGATTAGGATATATTTAAGCAATTTAAAAAGAGTATGTCGTTGAGAACAAAGAAGCACTTTATTCCAAAGCTTTGTATGGAGTGTGGCCCTCTACCGATTAGACATGGACTCTCTCTCCAAAAAAAAAAAAAAAAAAATCAGGACGTCTAGCATTCAAGACAGTACCGTCGACAGAGTGTAGTATAGAGGCAGCCTGCCTCACGGCGCAGCTTAATAAGGGCGCTCGTTCAGCCATATTGCGGTAGGCGCCGTCGCTACGTAAACAATTCCTGTTAGCGTAGCAGGTTCGGAAAGTTTTTCCAAGCTTAAACTGATTAAAAATTATTTGCGAACAGCAATGCCCAAATAAAGATTGGTTGGTCTAGCAACTATGTCGATAGAGGCAGATATAGCTTATAATTTAGAAGAGCTTATAAACAGTTTAATTGTGTGATATCCCCGTAGAGCAAACATTTAATATTATGTAATCGTTTTGCATTAATGTTTCTCTTGTAATAAAAAAAAAAAAATAGCAACTGGAGATTTCCTTATATTTGTCTTATAATCCATCAGGGCGATATTTAATTGTTTGCCTCAGGGCGAGATCTAATGGCGACGGCCCTGATTCGAGATATGGTGTTTGGCGCCGAATGCGTGGAATAAGATTGCATGGACAGAAAGAGTTACAAATGAAGTATTAATGGAAAAAGTTGTCTTGAGAAATGATGATTAAAGGGAATGATGCAGGGGAGACCAAGAATCCAATACACGAGTGACATCAAAAATGGACGAAGCTACCAAAGGTCAAACTAACAGCACAAAACACAAGAGACCACTATTAACAGCTCATGTTATTCACCAACCAATAAGTTGAGGAGAGAGAGAAGAAGAACAAGGCAATTTAATACAGCCGGCTTGCTATTCCTCTGCTGCATCTCTCGAGAGGGGGGGGGAGTATTTTAAGTCTGGAGAACTGTATGTTTATTGGGCTGGTTTACCTGTTCCTGAGGGACGAAAAACCCGAGTTTCCAGAAGGAAAAAAAAATTCTCCGTATGAGACCAGCTATTTGATTGAAAAGACCTGATAAATATTCCACACGTCGTATATGGGATTTGAACCTGGGTCTTTTCAAACCAAAGGACTCGTCTATACCAACTAAGCTACGGAGACTCGAGACTACATCTGAACTATTTAATAGATTAGATGGAACTATATGAAGATTTTCAATCTTATTTTTCGGGATCTGCTGAAGTTTCAGTGCGAAAAGGTGAAGTTTTGACATGAAAATCGATAGATGCTTCTGTAGCTTGCAGTTGGAGAACCAATACAATCCACAGAAGATCCAATAGATTCACGAACCTTGCATAAAGATTCGCAACCTCGGTAATCTGCACGATGTGCATGAATAATGTTGTCTTTGGGATTGTATAAGGTTGAGATTCAGCGATAAACTAAATTATAATGGAGGTAAGCAAAGAGGAGTTAAATTATATAATTTATTATTTTTTTGTGCCTTGATTAACTATATATAGTAAACTTCAATTCCAGAGATAAATTAGGAGGGTAGTCGCGTTATACCGCATAGGAGCAACTTCAAAACTAATTCTGTTCGTAATATTATACTACTGTAATATTATAGATTCCTGTATCAAAACGAATATAGAAAATCTATGATGAGAAAATATTTTGGTGTTCCAGCGTAGTCATAATCTTTAATTAACTGGGTGGTTTGGCAAGAGACTAGAAAAGTTGACAATAGGCGTCTTAGTATTCAAAATAGTGGAAGAGTGAACAGTTCGATCTCTTACTTTGTTCATAAGGTAATTTGAAGTGCCATATACTGTACGATTACTTTTTTTAAATCATACTCTAACCACCACATTCTCACGCCATACAGAGTGAAAACGGATCATATAAATTTCAAGAACTGACAATTCGAATGACAATAAGGAAAATACATGCTTTTTTTAAAAAAAAAAAATAATGTTTTTTGGCTTCTTGTAAGTGGTTTTTGAGAAGGGAGTTGCTAGTAATGTAAATGAGATTTAATTTAAGTTAAGGGACATTATATCCCATATTGTTTCTTAGCCGAACAAGAAACTCAAAGAGTTTCATGCCGAATAAAGAAACTATATAAAGTTCGGCGATTCCAAGCGTAAGCAAATACCTGGATAGTGCAGCACCAGACCCATTTGGTAGTGCAAACTGAGGCAACTCATAGTAAGGGTGGAGCAAGCTCCGATCACTATTCTTGGTATTTACCCATAACGTGAACTGCACTGAAAATGGATATTTGTGAATGTTTTTAGGTATTAGTTGAATTTTACTGGATGCTTTAGAGAGAGAAAGAAAAAAAAATGTATATTTAAGTATTTACAGCAGGGTCATACCACCAAGATTAGATAACTTCTAGCACTCAGAGTACGAAGTTATAACAAATATATAACTTTTAATTTGGATTGACATTAAAAATGCACAAATAAAATAAAAATTCCATTCTTTCTAGGCGCTCTAAGTTCACATTATGGGTAAATATCAAGAATAGTGGTCCTTTCTATGAGTTGCCTCAGCTTGCACTACCTTAATGGATCAGGTGCTGCAGTATCCAGGTATTTGCTTACGCTTGGAATCGCCGAACTTTATATAGTTTCTATATTCGGCATGAAACTCTTTGAGTTTCTTATTCGGCTAAGAAACAATATGGGATATGATATCCCTTAACTTAAATAAGTTCATGTCGCCGAATCGAAGCCTTTGGCTCTTCATATAATTAGTAAATGAGAGTATTCTTAGATTGGAACACATGTTGGATTTGACAAGTAGGAGTTTTCAAATCAAATAACCATTCGCCCAAGTATTAAATTATGTTAAAGAATTGAAACGTACTGCCTATTATTCTCATATAAATATACATTGACGAATGTTCCAGTATATGGAGATTTTTTTTCAAGTATCAACAAAAATAAAAAAAAATATCCTAATCAGTTTTATTTCAGATAAGATCAGTAAGAACTAAAGACAAGAACAATCTGCGGGAAATATATGGTTTTGAAGAAGTCCCACGAAATTATTGTATGACATACTGATGAAAACTGAGAATGCATGTGAAATGAGTGCTTTCAGAAGAGAAACTACCGGATATTTACCTAGTGTTACTTTGCCAAGCAGCATAATTTACCTTTCGATGTCCTTAAGGTACTCGCACATATATAGATTTCTCGATTAGACAAGCTCCAACACATCTAGAAGAGAAATAAATCCAACGTCAGAAGAACTGAAGATAGGAACCATCAATATAACGAGTATTGATGGAAAGGAGATCAAACTTACAGAAGAACTTGGAAAATTACCACGTTGACATAATTGGCATTACTGAGACAAAGAAGACAAAAACATAGGTTTGGGATCTTACTATACTTATTTTAGGACGTTATATTCAGGCGATAATGATCAAGGAAATGGAGTAGCGATAACATTCAACACCAAACATGAAGATAAACTTATTGATTGAAAGGCAGTTTGAAGTAGAATTATGTGGGAAAACTCCAAAATAGGGAAATGGACAATAAAACTTATCTGTGCCTTACAGGAGATTCTTCTGTAAGACCATAGGCACAGATAGGAAGTAGAAGAATTTTTCGAGTCATTAGAACAGACATATGAAATAAAGAAAATGGAAAAGTGGCCCGCAGAGTAGAAAATGAATCCGAAAAGGCATATAGGAACATTTCGGGAAAACTTGGAGAAAGCCAACAATAATGTAAGTATTTGCTGGATTTCTGCTCAGGACTAGTCATTACTAACACAGTGTTCTAACATAAAGACGTGCACAAGTCCACGTGCAGAGAAGCCGCAAGAAGAAAGCCTCATTCACTGTGTCACTGTTGACAGTGATATGCTCTTGCTAGTTCAGGTACAAGAGGATACTGAGGATTTGAAACTGGTAGTGACGATCACTTAGTTTTAAGTATGATAAAAATAGATATTACATTGAAAAGAAAAGTATGTAAGAAAGTTTTAAAAAGAATTAAAGTTGAGCAAATTTTACAGGTAAATTGTAGACTCAACTATAAAAACACTATTGAAGAAAATTTAAAGCAGTTTGAAAACAAGACCCAAACCAGTGACCAACTCTGAAAATACATTGATTCAGCTAGGAAGCTATGTGGTGAAGTTGTATGCAAGGATAGATAAATAAGAAAACCATGATGGACACAAGAAATTAAAGAAGCTGTCCTGGAAAAGAAAGCATATCAAGAGCTTCTAGCCAATAAGTCGACAGTTTCCCTAAAAGAATAGGAAGAAAAATGTTAGAGAATAAGAGATGTGTAAAAGTTGCTAAACAAAAGTCATGGGTTTTGGTAAGAATATAGAAAATAAATATCAGGAAAGTGTGAAAATGTTCTGCAGGCTGTTGATTAGAAATGGAGGAAAGAGTACTGTAAAAGGAATCAAAGATGACTACATGAAAATCGAAGAAAAGGATATCCTAGATGTCTAGAGTAACCACTTTGAAAGACTGTTAAAAGAACCAAGCAGTGACAGAATCACGCTAGAAAATGGTCAAGAGGAATGCAAACATGTGTACATATCACTACTTGAGGAGAAAAAAGCCGTTAAAACTTGAAATATGGAAAGGCAGCTGGATTAGGTAATATTCGACCAGAAATGCTGAAGTATGGAGGTATAAAAGTCTTGCAGTGGCTACATTGCATAATTCAGAGGGCCTGGTCAGGAGATAGAATTCCCAATGCTTGGAGTAGAGCTCTCACAGTACCCATCTATAAAAGAAAAGGGAATAAAGCTGAATGTGACAATTACAGAGGAATTTCTCGACTAAGTATTCTGGGTAAGATTTATGCAAGCATACTTGAAAAGAGATTGAGAAAGATTGTGGAAGAGAAACTTGAAGAATAAGCTGGGCTCAGGCTAAAGGGCGAGTTGCGATCCGTTAGTGGATTGCGAAATCAATTTAGTGATGGCGATCCACATTTTTTTTTTTTTTTAAACGAAATAGAATAGAAAATTTTCTCACAGATTTCGTAGCTTTACAATGTTCATTCACTGGGCGATGTCATATTCAGTATTTTGCTTAATTATATTATATCTCTTCTTCCTTTTTATAGTGCTTTTATCCCGTTTGGTGCAGGCGCGGCTATGATTAGACGACTGTGGGAAACTCCAACTGGCTTGTCGCAGAGTCTGGCATTGGTGAGGGGGGGGGTCAATTTTTATGTCTGTAGATGCGTGTGTTCACGGAGCCGGTTTGCCTGCTCTGGGGAAACGAACCCGAGTTTCTGGGTGAGAAGGGAAAAAGAAACCTACTCGAGTGGAATGAGACCAAATAAAAGGTTCCTCGCGTCTTGGACGGGAATCGAACCCAAGTCTTTCCGACCAAAGGGCTTCGTCTACAGTGACGGAACTACGGAGGCTCTACATAATATCTTTTTTATGTGAACGCATTTTTACAAAGGCTTGAAATATATGCACCATCCTAGATTGAACTTTTTCGATTACGTTTCATTCATAAAATCAGTAATAGTGAACTGCCTTAATAATACAGAAAATCTCGAATGCAAGTTTGATTTCAAGTTACATACTGTACAACCCAATAACTACATTACGCAGATGTAAACACATATTTTGTTCAACTGAAAATTTGAAATAGGCTGTTTGGACAAATGATTTAGTTAGATACCGTCTTTGGCGATACAATAAGACTTTGTTTTGTTGGCTGTATTCAGTACAGTGTTTGAGGGAGGACAGCGAGTTAGTTTTCATTATCCAGAGTTGTTTCATTCCACTTGTCTCAATTTACGCTAATTATCGCTACACTAATTTTCTCCGTACTGTATTAGTGATACAATAAAGCTACATGTTTTTCTTGCATTTGCAGTATGGTGTTTGTTGGACAGGGGGGATGTTTATCGCTACACAGGAACATTTTCTGAAAGATTAAGTGTAGTGAGCAAAGATGTTTATTCCTGTGAAGAAAATGAATTCTTCAATGTTTTATGGCAAATACATCCATCGTATTAAATAAAATATTTCCTCATTTCTTTCTTTTTTTGTATTTTTTTATTTTTTTCCATGTTGTATTTAAATGTTAATAAAATCACGTTTGACATTAATGTATGTGTGTGGTGTGTACACACACGCGCACACTAAGCATCACAAAATGGACATGAACTGAAACGATTTAGTATCGGATATTAAGCTGATAAGAACAGATACTACACTTTTCGCATTGCAGCCTTTTAGCTAAGATGGGAATGTAATATCTATTCTTGTCAGTTTATATCTGATATTGCTCCTTGGGACCCAAGATAAACTTTATACCTGGAGCTTGATTCACCTTTGCGACGAGTTGCCTGATATTGTACTACCGCTGTCCCTTCTCCGGGTATTGTGGAAACCGATCAGAAAAGTTTAAAAAACACAATGGTGTAAAGTATATAAAGGAATTTAAGGATAATCACTGTATGGAAGTCAACAGTTGAGCAGTATTCATCATCGTTTTAAGAAGCTTTCTTAAAATTCTTCTCTTTTACGTTACTACAATTTGAAGTTTGGGTTTTAACCGTGATTACGAGGTGTTTTGTAATTGTTCAGAATTACAGAATAAGTAACCAAGACCGAGATGTCTGAGTGCTCATGTAGCGTAACGGTAACTTCGATGGCGTTAGATCAGCACAACAAACATTTGTGATACAGAAAATCCAAAATATTCATAAAATATCAAACTACGATCCTGAAGACGGACTATTTTAAATAGTGCACCACACTCACTGCAAAGGTGCCTCCACCTTTGACATGTTGGGAAAAAAAAAAAAAAAAAAAAAAACATTGCATAAAGAGTTTTCTGTATTTGGATTTAGGGATATGAGTTTGGAAATCACACAAAAAAAAACTTATTGCTACTTTATAAGACTTAAATTTGTATAGTGCAGAAGGAACTATTTCGTGGCAAAGAAAAAGTATGAAATTGCGACTTCCTTCTTTTGTGAACAAACAAAAAGAAGGAAGGAAAAATAAGTTTGTCATCCATTGTATTTAGTTACTTTTAGTTCAGATAGTTATTTTTAATCCGTGTAACCATCGAACAACCAAGCAAGAAATAACTTGAGTGATGTTATTAACATACGTAACCGTGTTTTTAATTATTTTTATTATAGTTCTCACTCCAAAAAGCACTAAAAATATAAAGCTGTCTCTGAATTTGAAGTTTAATTATGTTTTGAACTAGCATTTCCAAATAAATTTAACAACATTTACCATGACTTGAGTTATTAGTTATTCACATGTGATCATTTTGACGCACTATGGTCACTCCCGTACCTCGGTGGGTTTTAGCAGTGAAGCCTTCTGTTAGAAGCAGCGGTAGGATCGTAGATGCCTTTCCAGAAAGACTTAATACGACAGCCACAAACATCCATGCCCCCGACGGGATTCAAACCAGAGGTCTCTTGGGTGGAGTGCGGAGATGCTAACTACTCGACCAACCGGGCCAGCCATGACTTGATGTTATTAATTTTCTTAATCAGTCATTTTAACGTGTTATTGTATTAGTTTTCTCATCAATAACTTTTCATTACGTGTATTGACATTTTGGTCAATAGAGTTTGTCTAACAAATAACACAAAGGATTTTGATTCTGAATACCTTAAAAATAGTATTTTCAGTTGCGTACTGGTTACACTGGAAAAGAGCATACGGTCTTTGATTTTTCAGTCCCCCCCCCCAAAAAAAAAAAAAACGTAAGGATATATATACTCTAAAACGAAAAAACGCAAAACAAGTTAGTATTTCCATGTTCTACTCACATAATTATATTAATCAGCTGACGTTGGCAGACTTTTTTTCCCCCTATCCTAGAAGATTGGTTACCTATACAGCATATTAGGCTAGGAATTATCTAATCCTTAGCTTACCATGAATTGGCTAAGGATTGAATAACCGGGTTCCACTGCTCTAGAAACCCAACATGGAACGTTTTCAAGCCAATTCAGACTATTCAATAAGCAAGACAGTAGTCTTACCTCTAATTACCTGGCGATGCATATGTGCGATTCGAACTCCAAGCAACGGTTGTGAAGAATTGTCCACTCGGCCAATCAGGCTTGCACATTATTCTGGATGAATTCTTGCTTCACACGCTGATTCCATGTAAATATGCAACATTTTGATAAAACGACAGCGCTGCATATTCTTTCACTCAACAAAAAAAAAAAATAAAAATAAAAATAAAAAATAACAAGCTTTTTTTTTTTATCTCCCTTATTAACACCAATGAGTGAATTTTTTGCTACTTAAGTACCAAGTGAATATTGCCATGAAAGGCTCTCCCCTCACTCCTTGTTAAATGATCTATTCCATTACACCATCCATAATCTTCCCAGAATATTATTGCACTTTCTTTCTTCTTTTTTTATTTTTTTTACAATGACGATAACTTTGGTACAGTTTTTATGTGGGACGAAGAAAATATTTTTCTTTTGCAAACCTGCTGCTCCCAAGTCGGAGATGGAGAAAATAAAGCTACCCTCCTAAAATTATCCAGACCTACTTCTATCAGTGCTGAGAGACACACATTAAGATGACGTGAAATCCCTTTGAACTTAATATGTGTCAGCCAAATATATGCTCTGAAATATGGCAATGTCTACACTAATCATTTCTATTTTTACTAGAACATTTTAATTCTAGAGTGCTGACTTGAGAATTATTAATCAACAGTAGAATGCGAGCCGGCATTTACTGGGAACAGTTTATACAAAGTTATTTAATTCATGGCATATTTCATTACGTGCTATGAGTTAAGACATTTTTACATAAAGTAGTCTTAAAAAGTTTGGAATTCGAAACCAAAAAGAATTAATAAAACACGAATATTCAGACTTCTGGGAGCGAATGTCTTTTAGGTATAATGCTGTACTAAGGAAACATATGCAACGTTCAAAAAGGCAGCACAACCACATCAATATTTTTATTTTACACGTTGTGTTTAAAGTAAACTTAGATACGAGTATATTCATTGACTATCGCAGGATCTTAAATGAGTATGAAATAAAACTGTCGTTAATAAAAATAACTAATGAATACAATGGCAGTTGAACCCCTGAATTTTAATACAAGAGTGATATAGAAAACCTAAAATTGTCCGTCTAAACGCCAATATGCAGACAACATTAATATGAAGAGCTATATCCGGCCGTTTAATAGAAAAAAACTGGACAAACCAAACGCAGTTCCAAATGCAGACTCAAGTTCGTATTCTACAGAGAAGCGCCTTATACAGGAGATTTTTATTTATTTATTTATTTATTTATTTTTAAGTGCCAGTGGACATGTTTCATTCGTTTAATCTGATCTCACTCAATTCAGGCGTATTAACAGACAGGACACACTCACCTCAAAATATTTCTTCCACGTATTACTTGCCACTACACGAGTTGCAGCTGCATGTAGATCCGGGGGTTTGCCGGCAGGGACGGAGATGAAACATTTTCCCCCTGGTCTTAAGCACCAGAGAAGATTGCGAAGAGCAGTTGAATGATCCCGAACCCAAAGCAGCGCGTGAGCGGAAAACAGCCAGTCGAATTTCCCGCCCCATTTCAGATCGAAAGTGTTCAGGTCCTCGAGGCTAGCATAGGAGAAGTCCAATTTTTCGTCAGCCGTGATGCTGAAAGCATAGTCGATGGCAGTGGCATTGTCGTCAATCCCAAGGACACTCCTCACCGCAGTAAGACGGTCTGCAATCTGTCGAGTGGTGTTTCCATAGCCACAGCCCACGTGCAATACGCTAACTCGCTTCCAGTCCTCTTCCGAAGTGAGTTCGCAACACTCAGCGAGCAATTTCTCGTGCAGGGACACCAGATATCCATCTCGCTGCTCTAAAGGGGCATTCCCCCCGTTCTGTAGCTTGTTTTGTTTCCCGCGTCGGCCCCATGTAGTGAAGTGCGACATACTTGAAAAGGACAACCTCTTCTTTCAAAAACTTTAATCTCACACACAATTCAACATCTTTCTCCTACTGCCGACACCAGAGGGAACCGTACGTCCGACCATTAGTGTACACAGCGCATCTCCACCCTCCGCGGCAGTTGTAGTGACGTATGGTTGAAGTGCTACGCCGTTAGTCTATATTTAGTGCGCCAAGCATCCTGGCAATCAGGAAATGAGGTTATTTGTATCCCACCATGGCGGGTATTTATAACTACCCTCAATCTCTTTTGAGTGACGTCACAGGCACTTTGCTACCTACACGGGGTGGCAGAGGTCTGCAACTTGACTCAAGAGTTGTGGGAGTGAAGTTTATACTGAATTTATAAACAAGAAATTCCATTTGGTGCACTTACTCTCTTACGATCGCCTACTCCATCTATCTCTTTTCGAATTACCATCGTCTCTTTTCTTTGCTTCGTAAAGGAATATAACATTTGGGATTTTTGCCTTTTTTTTTTTTTTTTTATCAAAAATAAATTCGTTTCTCGGGAGAGAAAAATAAGTATTCATATTCTTCGACTTCAGAAGACGGAAATAACGTCCTCACTCGGCCTCCATACATTTAAGACGCACTGCAATTATGACCTGTCGGAATCAATCGTTTCACGATCTTTTAGTCTTAACGATCCTAATTTGTTGATTCCTACTTATCGGAAACTAGATTCTAGTCCATAGCTTGGTAATGAGGGAGGGAAGACAGTTTTTTTTTTTTTTTTCGCGTATCATTACATAATTAGTTAAAATCCGAAAATAACTTATAAAAATCACATTATCTTAACACGCTTTAGATTCAAGAAAGAAAATGGTTGTTTCACACGTGTATGAAGAGTTCGAATGGAGTAATACCAGGAGGTTTTAATTAAATTAAAACAATTTAATTATTTTCCACAATAGATGCAGTTGCTAATTTAAAACTGCCGTTATCCTTCCCCAAATTCAAGCAGTTTATATACAATCGGTTCTTCAATACATGACTAGTGATAAGAAAGAAAAAAAAAACTGATTCGGGTTTCATTTCTTTTCTCTAACACTGCTCTTTATAGATTCATACAGCTGATTTTCAGGACCGTTCATTTTTTTTTTGAGGGAGGGGGGAGAGAAGGGGAGATTTTAACGTCAGCTTAAGAATATATATATTCAATGTCGGTTGTTACCGTATCACGACTGCCAGATTTGTATTTATAATAATACCGATTTGAAAATTTAACTGCGCCTATGAAGAACTACTTTTTATTGTTAAATGGGATTTATTACACACTATATTCACTCGACAAATTTTTATTTAAAATTCCTGATGCGTTTCGAAATCCACTACCTTAAGAAGAGAAGATTTTTATATTGTAAAGAGAAAGCATCGCAAGTAAAACCTTGCTAACTATTTCAGTTATCGATGTATTTTACTGAGCTCTCTCTCTCTCACACACACACACACATTCATGCTGCATATATTGCTTAAAATTGTAAATTGAGAACTATTAGACAGCCAGAAACGAAAAAAGTTATGTACATCTGTGCAGAGAAGTCGATGCACAAGATGCCCGAGGTGAAGATTCAATTACTTGATAAGAATAAGACCAAAAAAAAAAAAAAGATGATGAATTGCGCATTCTTCTGAACATTGAAGATATCGGTTCGATATTTTCCAACGATCAAGCAATTATACGGAGATTACACTTCTCCGCAAGGAGGTAGGTCGACCTGACGAACCGTACCCTGACATCTTTATCGCTCGCTCTGCTGACGTTAGCATATTCTCGGAAAACCACGTGCATGCTCTCACCTGGCTTCCTGCCACAAACCGATTTAGAGGTGGCAGCACCACCCCGTGACGAATCTTTCGGGGAATGCTGCACGCGTAAACAGGAAGCCAGAGACAAGATGACAAACTCCAGGAATTCAAATATCGATAGCTGGTTCGGATGATGCAAAAATGATATCTTGACCTATCGAAAACCCACATTGATTGGTGAAACCATCACTTTAAATTAAATGAGCTCCTCAGCGTAACTTTTAAAAAAAAAGCTCGATGCAAACCAATTTTATTAACACGGCTTTCTTGACACGAAAGTAAAAATGTCTGTTCATCAATCCTCTTGTGTTGGCATCTCTACTTTCCTCATCCTGTCTACCTCAAAAATTGTCTTTCTTCTCAAGAGCTTCGAGCACTTGAGAAAGTTTTTGATCCGGTTATTGCCGTCTCGTCAGAAATAGATGCCTGAAACGATCCGTCAATTCAAGCAGAGGCAATCTCAGTTACCAAAATTAGATAGCCTATTTGTACTGTTGCGTGCTATGATTATAATCTTTCTGTTACTTATAGCATTTATACGATTTTCTGTTTTTTCAAAGGAGACAGAAAAGAGGGGCAAAAAATGGCGAATTAATCCACAGTCGTGAAAGCAAAATTTTCTGTTAAAATAATTGAAATATGTTTCTTAAACAACAAATATCATCAATTTCGCCATAAGAGACGTTTGCGACTTTCATCCTAAACAATTTTTACTAATCTCGCAGCTTTCCCCACAATTCTTACCAGCTGTTCACGAATAGGAGAGGTCTCGCACAGTGGAACATTAGAGTGTGGATAGTTAACCCTGGATAGTCAAGCATGATTTTGCCTGACCGTCTGAGGTTGATAGGTAGAATTTCGCAGATGAAGCAAGTCGAATGCAAAGTACGTAATGATGTATCATACTGTGTCCAAGCACTTATAGCCACCGGGAGAATATTTACCTAAAACACAAGGAATGTTTTCTGCAACTTATTAAGATTAACAGAGCATTTTCTCTATATTACCGAACATTACAAAAAAAAAAAAAAAAAAGTAAACATCTGAAAACAAATTCTTCTACCATTAAGACCAAAATTTGCTTCCACAAGAACGTAGAAGTTTCAAAGAAAGAGAAGGAGATGACATTCGCTTAATGCTATTCCGCTTATTCGTTCCACGTTTATGCTTCTCTACCTTCTCAGGTCATCAACTTGTTTTTAGCATGCAAGGCATCCGTGCATGTTCGTAATTTCAGCAGCGCATGCTTCGACAAGATGGAAGTAATCAAATCCGAAGGGAAATGGTTAGACAAACAGCGCGTGATCAACAGTTTAAGAGTAAGATGGCTGGCAAAAAAAAAAAAAAAAAAAAAAAAAAAAAAAAAAAAAAAAAAAGCGCGTGGAATGCGATGTGCCCTGTTAAGAGAAACATATGGATGTGTTGATCTTATCTACAGTGGCGGAAACGACGGTGGTGAAGTGAGCGTCTGCCGTGCGAGAGAAAAAACAAAAACCAAATAAAGCTGCAAGAGCACAGTGAAGTGGGCATACTCTTAAGATTCCGATTTAGGTATAAAATTTCCGCTGCAATAAAACAGAATAAAAAACTAACAGTTATTTACATTTTAGATGTTGCAATATTTATTTTTACAAGGTTATTTTATTTAAAATCACCGATTTCGTTTTTGAATCTGTGGAAAGGATTCCTGCGGTGTACTTCAAGGAAATTGTTGGTCCAACTTTGTCTTTTATAATTCAAAATATCCGTTTACGAACAATCCGCTAACTCACCACACACACCTCTTCTTTATTCAAGGCACCCCCCCACAGAGAATTGGAAAGATCTTATACAAAATCGTATACTTTAACTAAGAGGGGGTAGCGGTCTCGCACAGCAGTGTTACTTCACGTTAAACTGAAGAGGACGGCAACATAATAATAAAGAAATAAGTGATTCAACGTAGCAGAAGAACAAAGCTCAGGCGATGTTACATATTTAATTTGCCATTCAATTAACAACTCATTTTTAAAATCACCGCCCATAATTAAGTACATGCTACAGAGTAACGCATTTTGGATTTTTAAGTGAACTACATGAATATACCGACACATCGACTATTAGAATGTTAGGGCAGTTTCTTTGTTACTTGTAATAAATATCACTGGCGTAGTCATTCTACTTGAAGACAATTCTACTCCTCGGGCAATCATCATTGGGAGTGCGACCATCTGTTAACATGGAGATGTCAATGTGCAGAATTATCGTGTGGTTGAACATAATTAATGTTGTTGTTGGCAGTTAAAACGACTGGCATTGAGTGGATGAACAAAGAGCAGGTGGGACTATTCGTATTTTAGCAATACGAAAAAAAAAAAAGAACTGGGGAAAGCTTGTAACTGTCTCAAAGTGAGTGCTGAAATTGTTAGCAGAAGAATCATTAATTCCCTCCCCTCTTCTCCTTTTCCTTGAGTGTAGCAGCAGCTAAGTGACAACGTTACCTAGGTTGCGGCTTCCCTTGAACGCTCTTTTACTAAGCTTTCGGAGCCGACATGTCAGGAACATGTGACGCTGCCTAGAGACGGGTCGTCAGCCTTGAAGGCATCTAAGAGCTACATGCAGAAAGAAATCCTATTACTACGATGTCACATGCGTGGCACCCATCCCAGAAAATTGGTGCAGGACAAAGGGAGGAGAATTGGGTTACATTCCGCACTGTGCCGAGCTCTGTGAAGTAATCCGACAGAACCGTACGTGTGTGTGTGTGTGTGTTGAGAGAGTGCAGTTGCTCGTTTATTGAATATTGCCACCAAACGGTATTTCCAGCTCGCAAAATTTCCACGAGCAACTTCAATATTTTTCACAATTTCGTATGGGGAGAAAGCAGCGCAAAAGCGCTGCTTTTCGTATTACCGTAATTCGGGGCTCAATTTGACATCGAAATCGGTTGCTCACCGTAAAAGTGACAACGTCACTCTGTTATTTCCTAAAAATAGGGAACGATTCTTGTGCGTGGAATGTCACAACCACGCCGTACATACTTTTCCAATCACATCTGCAAGTACGGGGAAAGGCGACACGCCCACGAATTACATTTATTTCTTCCTCTTTTTTTTTCTTTTTTTGTAATTCACTAATTTGTAATTAGAGTTTTAATTAAAAAAAATATATCATTAAACGTCCTGCAGGTTTCAATTTAATAACGAAAATGGAAAGAAAAGAAAAAAACACGTTCGCTATTATAACTCGAATAAGAAATAATTTCCCCTTATTGACTACGTGTTCTGTAAAAAAACGCCCTGAATGGAATCCCTACGTAGAAGAAGTGCTCGCTATTACTACTTGATCTCTGTTAAGCAAAGCCTATCACGTAAAAGCAAATCACCACTTCTAGGTAAGAAGCGAAACATTTGGAAGAGAAGGCTTTCGTGTAGTCTGAAGGATTTGGTTTAAACTTTAAACTGTCCAGGCATTTTTCGAGCAAGGTTTAGTTAATCTGTCTCAGGAGGAAAGATATCCTATCTACCTCTTACAAACCAGGAAAAAAATCTTTGAGAATACACTTGACAGAAGCGCATTATCTTGTATCGGATTCGGTAGAAACCATTCTGCCGAATACGAATGTAACACTTTGCACCTTCTAGACTTTCTCATAAAGACTCCTTTGGACTCACTTGGTTGCGAATCTTTCCTAAACTTTTAATTATATCAAACTGGAATAATTTAGTCACTAGACCACATCACAATAAGCCTTTATTTACGTATTTATGTCTGCATGGTAAGTTACTTCTTATATCTATTTGGCGCTATATTAAATGTATGAAGATAGACGTCTGTAAGAGACATTTATGGCGACGATATCTGTTTAGAATTCGGGAAAGAATGCTTAAAGATAAACGTGCAATTCATGTGTCGCAAGGAGTATAATGATTCGTTTTTGACCACCCTTTATTTCTCTAACACTTAGCTGGCATCGAGCACCAAACTTGTCGCCGTCCTTCAAGCTAACTGAACATGGACACTCCAAGGTCGTATGGGCTGCACACTTACGTTATAGGAGATTGGCTGTTTGTTTATTCATTTATTTATTTATTTATTTGGAAGACCACTGGAGTGTTTACTTCATGCTTATTATGCTGCTACATCTCTCGCTAAAAAAAAGCTGAACCCTCAGGAGAGAATTAAAAAAAAAAAAAGAATTCGGATAGGAACAGGAAAACTTATACTGTATTTTTTCCCCTGAGTGACGTTTTCCACTTTCTTTATGGTTAAGCTTCAAGGCATTCACTTGTTTACGATGACACCAATACATTCGTTCTCGTCGAAGAATCTGAAAGAAGTGAAATATTTGTCTTGTGCAAAAGAAATTCAATAACTATAAGCTCTCTCTCTTCTCTGCATCCCATGCTTTATTTTACTGAGAAATCACTTCAGCATTTTATGCGTCATCCAACACTTGTAAGAACGTATTTAAAATTACGAGATGCGATGAAAAGCTTTCCTGAATGAATTATAGTATAGTTGGGATGGTTCGAAGTGATTCTCCTGTTAAGTGGTACAGCGAACTAACATTCCAGCTATTGTTGAAAACATACACGGAAGTCATGAATTTTGAATTCGGCAATTATTGTCTTTTTTTTTCGTTGTTTGTTCAACCATTAGATGTTCTTCTCCTCACCGTCAATTTAGAAAAATAAAATAAAGAAAAGTGCAGGGCGTGATCACAGAGTAAGATGTCGATTCAAAGTCTGACTCTTGGGAATGAATAAGTAATTCAGTTTCGTGGATATCGAAAATGATCAAGAAAATATCACTTCTGCTCTTTTTGTGCGCATCATCTCCTCTCCAAAAAGCAAGTTTTAACATATTGAAGGATTATGTTGCCATTTTTACCAGTTTGAAAACAGAAACTGGATGCATGAACTTCATTTTTTGAAATCTGCCATATTTCGATGGAGTCGTAATCTCTACGGTATTTAGGTACTGCCCCTGAATAACGCAAACTATACCTAGAAATAAACGGCATACGATTCAACATATTCTACCCACCTAAGGAGCCTTATATTGACAACACCAGTGTTCTCCATTCGAAGAGTACTGTTGCGCTATGTTATTCAAACGAGAGAGATGTATGAGCCTTTTCGTTCAAACCAGTATTTCCCAAAGCGTGTTTATGTTATAAGTTGTCTTGATAGAAAGTCCCATCTACGCTAAAAATAACAAATAGAAAAGATTTCATCGAACTAACTTCATTCACTTAGTTCAGAAGAATTTCATTTCATTTGAAATAAAATTATTGGAAATGAATGAAAGGAAATGCAGTGATACTCTAAATTGTAAATGTAGCTTAATCAAAAAAAACGTCAAGTATTTGGTTCTCCATATCGATAGCAATTTGAAGTGGAACTCCCACACCACTTTCTTAACAAATAAGTTTAGGCTCATAATTAACAGAATATATTATGTTAAAAAATTTGTAAATGCAGCATTCTTAAGATGTTTATACTATTCCTGGGTAAATTCTTCACTGCAATATAGCATTACCTGTTGGGGAGGAGACTATTATAACAATCTGCTTCCATTAATAAGAATACAAAACAGAATAATTAGAGCCATAACTACTACCGACTTTGCACATTCAACCAATGATCTGTATATCGTTCATAATATTCTACCATTTCAGAAACGCTCTCTCTATGGTTGTCTGTTATATGTAAAAAGAAACACTGAAAGTTTCTTGGTATATAATGTAGACTGGATTGCGCTGCGTTCGAAACACGCTGGAAGTACCTAAGGCTAACAAAGAAATTTTTCATTAATCTTTCGAGTACATTGCAACGAGCAGCTATAATAAACTTCCGAATGAAATTAAATCTATAACCTCAGAATATGTATTCAGAAAAAGATTGAGAAACTACCTTATGGGATTAAAGAATGTTGACAATTATTTTAAACGTATAGTATAAGAGATCATTATAACTCATATATCATAACCAATTAAGGTATTGATTTACAAATTGGTTCATTCAATTAGGAAATAAAATATCAACATGTACATTATTATAACTGGTAAGGGAGCCCTCTCTTAAATGCGGTCCCCGGACTCTCAGTGTCTGTTTTAAGCTAATTACTTTTCTAGTAACCAGTATGGATACGGCCCTTGGTTACACATATTTGCATTAACTAACTTACATTACTCTAAACCGATTACTTATAACTTTGAAACCATTCGAAATATATTATATTCTACTTGCATATATGAGAAAACTTTTTATTAACCATAATAAAATAATAGCCATAATAACTGTTGGTGCCAACAGAATATGATAGTAATACTTAAATTTTATTTTGTAACATTGTACTGTGCATTGAATTGTATTGTGAAATATCGTCATAATTATACAAGTTGAATAGTATAATATGTATAATTTGTATAGGTGATGTGAATAATAAACATTAAACATTTAAATTTCATAATTTTATTTCTATTGCATGAATATTGCATTTGTATAACTAAAATGTATTTAATAATTAAATAAAAAGTTTTCACATGTTTGTAATTCATTATAAGGCAAATGTTAAAAATCAACAACTTTATTATCATTCGTATTTGACTGATATATTATAACTTCTCCCAAACTGCCTTTTCTTTAGAGGGAAGAAGTACGCCAGCGTTACTAAAATTTTAAAAGGAGTATGCGGATATCGCAAGTTTGAGAAACACTGGTCCTAAAGGGATCGTGATCACTTAACGTAAATTGCAACAAGGGAGGGGGTATATTTCTTCAAAATATAACTAAACTAGTAGTGGGAAAAACAAACTTCAGAAAAAAGCACGTATTTTCCGTGTCATTAAGCAACTGCTAAGGTTATCACGAGACCTGAGCTAACTTTGATGGAAGGCATAAAATATTTTACACAAGTCAGTCAGTTAATATACATATTAAGAAGAATAGGCCACTTTAATTCCATTCTAATCTTAATCAGCCGTTTGTTCTCCCTCAATATCGTCGAACATCATTTCCCTTTTTGTTGTCTCTCGCTGCTAATTCCAGACTGAATTAACCTGGAGGAAGGATCGATATTACTGTTGCACTGATTTCCCCCTGGACGACATCGTTTTCCACCTTTCATCATCCAGCGTAGCTACTCCCGGTTTGGAGACAAAGATTTTGTCTCTTTGTTTCTCATAGTTTTATTTATTTCATTATTAAATAAACTAAATGCAGATCTCAAGCTGTTTGTATTACTAGTTCTCTATTCGAATCTATACAGTCATATTTTGAAGTCCCCATTTGAATTCATTCCAATTAGAGAAATAATCCTCATCACAGGGGATTAAAGAACATTTCAAGAGTTTATTTCATTCGCTGTTGAACTCTCAAAACGACGTCTCAGTGACTTTCTGCGATCAAACTCTGCTTAATGGAGTCTTCCCTGGTCTCTAAAGAATCATCAGCTGACGGACGTGAAGAACGACTATTATCGCATCGTTACGCTCTCGTCTTTATTACAGAAATCTTTGGCTTGTACCGATCGAAAGAACAGCAATAAAAACTTGGGTGATCGCGTGTGTAAATTCTCACACTATTGCATTTCCGATGAAAGAGAAAAAAAATAAAAACAAAAGAGAAAGATAGCGTTCAATATCAATAAAACTACACTTCACATTAAAGTTACTTCGCCAGACAAAGGCAATGACACAGGAAGCATCGCTGGTGGGCATGAATAGAGCGAGGTTGCTTGTGTTTCTATTAATAGTACTCTTAAAAAAATTAGGATTACAAGTTGAAATCAAAATAGATAAATGCTAACTCCGATACGCAATTACGTCATTACTTAAAAGTTAAGTTACTAGAACAGCCCATTACGAATGAAAGTTTACAAAATTTGTTCTTGCATCAAAATGGACTGTTTAAGAAGCTCTACGTAAGTGACTTCTTGAATCACTACGGCATAATGACTCTCAGATACCCATAACGTAGCGGGATTCGAACCTACAACGTTCTTTGGTTCCACTCAGGTAGGAAGTTGAACATTAACTAAGATTTTTATTTGACTCAAAAATAATTTTTTTTTTTTTGAGTCAAATAGTGTGTGTGTGTGTGTGTGTGTGCGCGCGCGCAAAGAGAGAAAACAGTTTTGTACAAGTTTTCTCTTGTAGAAAAAAGAATTACTTCAAAAGTGAAATGCATGCCTATTTTAAAGGAATTATATACATTAAGAAGATGCAATTACCTGACCAAACATCATCTAAAAATCCCAATCTGTGTTCCTTATCGTAATTACCAAAATTTGCTAATCATGCTATTTCAGTAAATCGGCACGAATCGGGGAGGGGGTGGGGAATCGTGAAGTTGGTTTCTAAAATTTTCAAAAAATATCAAGTAGCAGCAAACATATTGAGGATTTCTCCTATCACATTTACCTAAATCCAACCAGAGCAACTCTTATGCGAACTAAGTCATTTGTGGATATATATATATATATAAAACAAAAAAAACGAACACAGTGTTACATTACTATAGACTTGTGGTTAATAATACCCAAGAAGACACGTAAATATGCCATATCATAACCTTCAAATAAAAAAAAAAGGAGAGATTCACTACCAGATGATATGGATAGACGCTAGTTTTGACGGTCCAGTATGACCACAACTATCCACAGACTGTCAAGAAAGAATGACAAAATAAGAGCACGAGCCGGTTTAAATATTTACTACCAGAGACAATGAAAAATAAAATAATGGAACAAGTGCCACATGGAGTGTGACCATTAACTCAGAAAACCGTTTGTTCAGCACAAGAACGAAACCGGAGCTCTGCAAGATCTCTAGTTTTGTAATTCCGAGCGAGCGGTGCTTGTCAAAGCGATTTACTCTGAGCACGATGCGCGGGCGCACCATCTTCACTGTATCGATACACTCGGAACGTGAGGATCCTTGCGTTCCTTCCTGCCAGTGCGTGCCTGGCTGTAGCCAGGTGAGGATACCATGACACAGCTATACGTACGTGGATCCCTCCTTCCAGCGGATCTCTCTGGCTACTGCTTGAAGGTCAAAGTTCGGGCCGATCACCGGGATGAAGTGAAACAACTATAGTGTGCTGCTCGCCAAGCGTTTTCAGAGAACGTGGGTCTGAAGTCAAGAAACCAGGGGTAGGGGGGGAGGGAAACGACAAGCGAACAGAAATAAAAGAAAAATCAAAACTGTTCGTTCGGCATCTGTTGCCATGGTGAATAGTGACGAACTGCCTGTTGTCTCCCGGAGATTGAGCCTAGACGGCACCTGACAACAGGTGTGGTAGCTGATGGTGGCGAGGTCGGCTAAGACTAAACTCATTGGCAAACAGGTAAGGAAACGTCTTTCGGTGTACGATCTGAACTCAGCTGAGTTTTTTTTTTTTTTTTAAACTTGTATATTCATCTCATTTGTGGCTTTCTCGTGATGATAGAACAGACTGATCAGTTCATTTACCTTTAACCGTACTTCCTGAAGGTTAAAAAAGAAAGACTAGGCTTCTTGCGATTGGTATCTTTTATTTCATACAAGTATCTCCCGGCGAGAAATATCCATTTATTATTCTTTAATATGACATTTTTTAAGCATTGCAAAAGAGATCCATAAAGGATAGCTAAGTTGGCAAAACTATTAAATAATAAAAAGAATGGCATCGTACAAAAAAAAAAAATGCTGTTCAGTTTCAGAAGTATTTGTTTCTAGTGTTTGCACGCTTTTAATATCGAAGAATTAAATATACTCGATTCAAACTATAGCATAGTTTCTTATTTTCTTTAAAAGTGTTTAATTAAATAACCTGCCGATTAATCTTGGCAAAGAAGTACGCGCGCACCTCATCTCACCTGTTGAGTTTTAAAGTTCACAAGAGATATCGGTGAGAATCTTAAAAATTTTAAATATCATTGTGGAATTCAACAACTGGACGATCAACAACTAAGCTTAAAATATTTAGTAATTCCGAAAATATGTCATTCCCCTCATATCTGCTAATATTGTGCCAATAAATAAATAACTTTTTGGATAATGTTTAACAACCGACTTATTTGAAACTAGAGAGAGAAAAAAAAAAATGCACGTGGGATTAAAATAAGCGATGCTAATAACTTGGCGGCATAAGACCTTCCACTAGATAAGATGGAAGTGTAGCTTTTGCACTAATCATAACTAAATTAATAACCCCAACTGAATTATTAATGAAAGACGAGAGTGGATATTCTGGACTTTGTACGTTGATATTTACTGTATCAAATAATTTCGGACTCCCGCCCGAGAGTAGTCGAGAATCCTGAATCGTTCGACGTTTATTTCAAACATACAGCTGGTATTGCGGATATGTCATGTCAAGTGAGGTTGTGCTGTTTCCTTCCACTGCACCAGAAATATGGTTTACATATTTCAAACTAGGCAAAGCTGCCATAGAAATCACTGAGATGCTTTACGAGAAGAAACATGTAGACACTAACACGGTCATTAATTGGTTTCCAAGTTCAGAAGTGGTACGATGCCTAAAAATGTGCCTTGGATCAAGAAATGTGTCCATTGGCATCGCTATCTACACGTTAGGTCATCAATTGGGAATCTAATTTGAATCATACAAAAGCATTACGACTAATTCTGTTCGCTCTTTTTCTCTGTGTAGGAATTTTTGGACAAAAAAAAAAAAAGCACGAATATTGTTGTGCACCTTCTTTACCCTCCATATCAGGCATCGGTGGCTTTTTTTTTTGTTCTTTTTCCCAAACTTAACTGGCACAGAAGGAAGAAGATTTGATAATATCATTTATTTTTACTTGTTGTTCAGTAATGACGCTAATGTTGGGCTTGCTGTATCAAGTTCCAAGAGAGTATACAGTACGGAACAGCATGGCTGGATTTACGCGTAAGCATTAGTTCTGGGCAGTGGCGCACCCAGGATTTAATCTTGGGGGGGGGGGGGGGGGCGAGCTGAGTATACGATTTGAGAATACACACTACGCATTGCATACGACCTATGACTGATCATCTTCAGTGATCGCCAATACATGATACCCGTGATCTCTGGCCCGGCTCGGGCAACAAATTATCGCCCGAGCACTACTTCGTTCGCCTTGCGTTCACAACGACCATGATTCCCGAGAGCCAGAGGGTATTCCTACCTCATGTGACCGCTAATTCATAAGTAGCATAGAAATAGAAGACACGACACAACATAAATAAATAAAAATTAAATTAGGAAAAGATTTTGGAAAATTTTCTAGTTTTTTTTTCTTTTTTTTTTGGGGGGGGGGGGGATCCAGGGCCCCTTGGCCCCCCTGGGTGCGCCAATGGTTCTGGGCCTCTCATTACAGGGCCTCCGAGGTGCCATTAAGCCTAAAATTTACTAAGCAGAGAGTAAACCTTTTAAAAGTTATAGCTTAGGTGCCATAACTTTAAATCCGGTCCTGGAAACAGTAACCAATGATTTAGTTTCCAGAAAAAAATGCAGTCAGGAAAAATTCTGATCACACCTCGCACACTTGCTGATTAATACAGTAGAATGTCTTTTCAGATTTAAAGCATTTTCTTGGAAACGAATTCCGATTTAGAAGGACTACATCAAATTCTTTCACTGGTGTACACTTCATGACAACGTCCTCAATAAATCTAATTACATATAAATAAAGGGGAAGAGAAATCGAAATAATCTAAATATAAAAAAAGAATGTTGATGGCGAAAGTGAAGAATATCGTTAACGATAATCGAAAATTTGAATATAAGTATCCATTTACGAGCTACAGAGAGAATCAGTGAATGACATTTGCCATTTACGTTATAAACACCCGATTGGAAACAAGTAATGAAATCTTAATTGCGCCGAATTATCGTAGCATCTTGTAAATCCCACTGAGAGGGCGCTCCAGTAAATGATGTTATAAACACTTTCTAAAATAAAGATGCAACATGCATAATGTTGCATCATTACCGCGTTGCTGTAATACTTCGATTACAGCAACGCGGTCTTGAGAAAATTTTAAGAGAACAATTTTCTTAAACACTAAGAGCGCTCTAAGCCTCTCTCATTACCGATCAGTACATTCGTTCGCTGCGTGGGTAATTTCGCGTTGGATCGATTCGGACATGTTGAACACATTCCAAACAGAGTTTATCACAGCCTAAGAACACAATAACCCATTTCCCGAGAGAATAAATGATCAAGGCATAAAAGAAACAATAAAAATAGCTGTGGTTATACGAATTTGTAAGATTACTTTTTTTCCCCCCATTGTCGTTATGTAACAGATAAATGTGATTCTATTTTTATCTTTACTGTAGTAAGGATACTAATGACTAGATAATAAAAAAAATACCGTTTTATTCAAAATACTACATGATTAATGAAGGGATCTCCACTGCTGTCAATTAAACCAATCGCGGTCATTATCCTACTACTGCTAAAATACGACGGAAAACATGAAAGGATGTGTTTATGAGATTTATGTAGTGGAAGTCGCCGTGCTCAGTCAAACTCTAAAGAAAAGAAGTGGGGGCAGGGAGAAAAGAAAAGAAAAGAAAAGGGCGCATTAGCAGAGATCGAACGTCAAGGTGACCTTGATCGTATTTCGAGGACAAGCGCGTGTTCAGAATCAAGCACTTTTTTTTTTCCCCTCCACTCTTCCCTTTTATGACAATTTTCTAATGCCAGAGAAAAATCAGTGGACGTCTCTCGCATCCTGCGATTCTATTAGAGAGACACAAGTGCCGACACATCGAAATGCTGACATGTCGAATGTTTCGTTAAACAGAAACATTCCATCACGGTCACAGAATGCTGTTTCATATCCCTACGCTTTATTTGTCACTTTTATGTTCTTAAACTTTATCCGCGAGTGATTTTTGCCAAGTCATTTCGGAGGCCAGAAATGCTGCTGACAATAACCCCAGTATGAACTTCTTGACAGGTGTTTTCCCGAAGATGAATGACTGCAAGTTTCGTGTTGCCAATAGCCGATTGTCTTTAAGTGGTGTCACGCCAGTGGGGAATATTACAGTAACGATCACGTTTAGTTTATATTGAATCTGAAATAGTGCGGACGACTGTAATTCTGAAACAGCCGATTTTGTTTCACTGAACCAGTTATGTACTTCAATAAAAGCAGAGAGAGAGAGAGAGAGAGAAAGATTTAATCAACCACTATATTTCTTTTCCCTTCCTGAACTAAGATTATCCAAATTTCTCATCCGTCTGGCCATTAGCCGTTACATATGTTAGATTTAAGTTAAGCTCGTTTTATTGAAAACTAGCTCCTGGCGTGCGCAACTCACTATAATGGCGTTAGCTCTCTCTTTCTTTCTCTCCATTCCAATTCAAAAGAATCTTTGTTGCTTAAGTTGAAATCAAACGTAAAAGGTTTGTACCATATTGCCATCTACTAAAAGGGGAATCCACTGTCGCCATGGAAACATTACGTCACTAGTCTTATCGAAAGCAATTAGTATTATTATTAGAGACTTGTGAACACAGAAAAGTTACAAAGCCAGTATATACAAATGTATATTTAAGCCTTATAAACTCCAGAACAGATTTCTACAAACATCCATGCCTTACGCGGGATTTGAACCTGCAGCCTTTGCGGTGAATAAACAGTGCCTTTTTACTAACTTACCCGAGGTAGACAATTCAGATGAATTTTAAAAAATACCACGGAATTATTAAAGGAAGAGCCATAAGACTCTTCCTTTATTTCGGCGATGTAAAATTACATAGGCAAAGTGGATATCGATCCAACATTATTTCAAAACAGAATGTTTGTAGAAACTATTAAAGTTTCGTAAGTTAACCTGAGAGCTTACGAGAATACAATCTTCGGTATCCCCGAGTTGCCTTAGCTTGCACTACTTAAAAAACATGGACGCTGCCCAAGCATCCACATATTTGCCTTTTATTAGTGCATTTAATAAAGGTAAATGGCTGTCAGGCCAATGAAATCTTTATCAAATGCACTAATATAGGGCGAATATATGAACGCCTTGGCAGAGCAGCGCCCATGTCTTTTAAGTAGTGCAAACTTAAGGCAACTCGGGGATGCCGAAGATTGTAATTCTCGTAAGCTCTCGGGTCAACTTACAAACTTTAATAGTTTCTACAAACATTCCGTTTTGAAATAATGTTGCATCGAGTATCCACTGCCTACACGGAGTTACTTATTTTTTTTTTTTTTTTTAAAAAAAAACTTAATACCTCCGGTTAGCTCAGTCGGTAATAATGATGCTCTTCTGTTGGAAAGATCCGAGTTCGAATCCCGTCTAGGACGCGAAGAATTTTCATAAGGTCATTACAACTGAAGCTACATTAAACCGGTCTCATAAGGCGGCGGTGGGGATTTTCGCTCCAAATTCGGCTTTATTATTATTACGTGACACTTTCAAAGAGTCCAAAAGACTCATCACAGAGTACACTCCAACACCACACAACCGTCTATACGTCTTAATCCTCCATCTACACACTACGCCATCTATTGCCGCTAATAGTATTTTTTGTCTATTGTTCTCTGGCCGATTTGCATGGATGCGGGATGAAAACTCCTGAGTTTCCAGGGAAAAAAACCTGCTAACTCCGGAATGTGATCGGCTTAATACGCCTAAATTTTTTTTTTAAAAATTGTCCATATAAAGATGACTCTCTCCTCTGGAAGAAAGATGGACGCAATGTCCCGTCATTCTTTCAATCAGAGGTGTTTATTCTTCCACAAAAGTAATAACCCGGCAAGAACACATGCAATTAACAGACCAAAATACATTAGTGATATGAATTAGTATCGCATGGAAGAGGAGAGCGTGAAATAGCCTCCCCAGATTAGTCTTGGGAAGAACTCCATGGATCTGTGATAATAATAAAAGCTTGCATTACTCAATTTAAGTAACATATTTTAAATACTCGCAAAATTTACTCCTCCTTGATCAATTATTATTATCTGAGACCTCCAGGACGTCAAGGATTCATCAACAGAGGCTATAAATCACCCAAACCAGCTGTCATACCTTCCCTTAAATTCATTCAACTAGATGCACTTAACTATCATACCGAAAATATTTCACTCACTCATCTGCGATAGAAAAACCTAGCTCTCATCCTTTTAAACTGCAAAAGGATTCCATGGATGCTCCCGTGTTCTCCCATTTTCCATATAACGAAAAATTTCATCAGTTGATATCCTATAACACCCATTCAAAAGTTTATAGACCTCTATCATATCACCCCCTCTTTCTCCTGTCAACCAGTCTGTAATCCACATACTCACAATCTGTCCTCATAATTTAAATCCCATAATCTGGATATAATCCATGTAACTCTTTTTTGTGCCCTTTCCACAGCTTCTTTATCTCCTTGGAACCCGGGAGACCAAATCGGCTCACAATAATCCAGGTGCGGACTTATCAAGTCCTTATAAAGAGGCAAAATGACTTCTTTATCCTTACATGTCAAGGTTCGCTTAACATCGAAATTATCCAAAGTTGTATTTGCAACTTGTACTACATGATATTTGAACTTCAAATTACTACCCACCATTACGCCATGATCCGTAGCCACATCAGTTTCTTGAAGCATAGCCCCGCTAATATAATATGCCGCTGGAAATCTCATCACACCAAAGTGCATAACTTTACTGTACACTGACTAACATTAAACTGATAGCCCTTTTCGTTTGCCCAAATTTCCATCCTGTTCAAATCATTTGGTAAGTGGTGGATATCAGTAGCATCCCTGATTGCTCTTCCTATCTTCGCATCATCGGCAAACAATTGCACATTTGGGGTTAGACCCTGCCTGATGCCATTAACGTATAGATTGAACAACAATGGCCCAAGGACTGAGGTACACCACTGGTCACCTTAAAGTTGGCAGATTCACACCCACCGCCTACCTTATTGATATCTGTCTGTAAACTGTCCATTGATCCAAGTCAACAGATTATATTCCAATCCTATATTCTCCAGTTTATGCAACAGCCTTTCGTGTGGTATCCTATCAAATGCCTTAGAAAAAATCCAACATTATCATAGTGTATCCATTCCCTTTATCCAACTCGGCCGTAACATTGTTATAAAATATGAGCAAATTGCAAAACATGACCTTTATTTAGTAAACCCATGTTGCTACTTACAGAGTATAGCTTGTTTGTCTACCCATTTCTGTATGCGAGTTCTTACTAACTTCTCTAAACGCTTCACTACAGAGATACCGAAAGGTCGGTAGTTAGACATCAGTTTTTACAAGGGTAGCCTTGTACAATAGAACTACCATACATTCCTTCCATTCCTGTGGTATCATTCCTGAGCTGAGATTGAAGTTATACAAACACGTTAAAGGTCTCTAGCCAATTTTCCTTTACAACATTCCTTTAGCAAACGTGCTGATATTCCATCTGTTCCTATTGACAAATTATTACAAGTAATATGGGCTTGTATATATATATATAAAAAAAAAAACATTATCATACGTAGCAAAATCTCCCACCAAATATCGACAGAAAGCACGATCTTTAATATGTTCTTCCCATATGCACAGTAAGGTCAATCATCTGCGAAATCTGATCTTAAACACTATGGGGGGGGGGTATAATGAATGTGGCAGGGACCATGTCTACTTGAGGAATGACAGGGAAGAGAACTACTACACTTCAAATTGATAATTGATATCTGGGAAACACTGAATAATAAGAATACGAAATAAAATATAAAGAAAGATGACTTCCAGGTGGAAAAACAATAGCTCCTCACATCCAAACTTAAACATAATTCCAAAGATTCCTGTAATGTTCATAATTTCGACCGCTACACGATTTTACAACACTAATTATGGCACTGATTAAGGAAGCGATTGCGTTAACTGCAGGATAAGAGGTTATCAAAATGGTTACTTGCTGATGCACGATATACCCACTTTGGAAAAAAGCACCAATTTTACGTAAGGAATTTTAGAAAACTAATTTTAAGGAATAAACAGACAATGAACGGTCAAGTCTTCAGAGCTTGTTGTTGTATAATAATAAGATTTTTGAAATGGATCCAACCATTTTAATGCTCGGATCTGAAAATTTTAAAAAATAAACTGTAAATTTTCCAAGAATCATTTCTGGATCAGCGCCTAGCCTGTAAGAATTTGTTCGATTAAAAAGGGACCCCAATTTTTTTTCTTATAAAAAACAAACAAACAAACAAAAAAAAAAAAAAAACTCGGTGCCGTGTCTTGCTGCCTCCTAATCGTTCTTAACTTTTCAAGCATTTTTTTTTTAACATATGCAAGTCTTGGATGTTTTTTGTCAAGATAACTTTAACCAACTACTTTTCCTCATTTAGTTCCTTAATTCAGATTCGCTCTTGCGTTTCTTACATGTATCTTAGCACTTAACGTAATTGCCCTTCCATCTAAAATAGCGCATTTTCGTTATATGAGATGGTGTTCGAATATAATCTGTCTTAACGAAAGCTATAAATAACATCGGTCTTTGCAGGGATGTAGTGGTAATAGCAGACATAAAATATGACTGTCGTATAAATGAGATATTAAATGGCATAGTTCATCGCGAAATGGTGCTGTCATAGAAGGGACACCGTAAGACTAAACGGCAGCAGAACATGGAATGCTACAAATAGTAACGTTATCCTGTATCTATTTTTGAGACACTGTTAAATACCAAGTCAATGTCGGTTATTTATTGTAAAATAGCAAAGACACTTAAAATCAATAAAGTAAAAATTCTTGTATATAACTACATAAAACATTTTTAGAAAATAAATGGAAATGTCCTTAAGTAATTTTAAGCAGAAATGTTTAGATCCAGTACTAATCGGTGCGGAGAAATGGCAACTGTATAAAAAAAAAAAAAAAAAAAAAAAAAAAAAAAAAAAAAAAAAAAAACAGAATTAGAAGTTACAAACCATTTTAACATAAACCTTTTGGTGGAGACGAAAACATCTATGTAAGAATGAAAACACGTGAACTACAGTCAATATATTTTAATAAAATTAAACTTAACATACGGATATTTTGATTTGTGTATGACAAACTATCTTCAGTGTAGAGTACAACAGAAAATTCAAATCCAATCCATTGAAACTGATACTATAAACAATGGTTATCTTAGGTGCAGTATAATATATATATATATATATATATATATATATATATATATATATATATATATATATAATGGGAAAATCTCAGTACTCTTTGGAGAGACATTTGAATATAGACGCTTCTAAGTATCAACACTTTATAATTCCAGCGAATTCTGTGGCTAGTGTTGTTAATTTCATGTACTGCAAAACCAAACTTATGTTCTTTAATCAACTAAATGTAAGATTTGCATTCTGAGATACGTTTTTCATCTGATCAACCCGTTTGTCCACTATAGGATGTTATAGGCACATCGAATTTGATAGACACCAAACAGCAATAAAGGGGAAAAGGAAGAGATAACAAAAGTACGCTGCTTTGATTGATGTTTGCATGTGTCAAAAAAAAATCCCCTTCCTTCCTTTTTTTTTTTTTTTTTTTTAAGGGAGACAAGACATATACTTAAAAGTGTCCTTAATAAATGGGATTGGAATTTCTATGGAAATCATCTCGTCTCGTAACATGGATTTAGAGAAAATGGTCGATGATTTCTTGGTTGTATCCTGAAAGCATTTCTTGTTGAAGAGACGTTTGTGATTAATAGTCGACGTAGGCTGTAATAAGCACATAGATTTGAGCACACCGATTATGTATATAATGACCATAAAAGGTGGGTGTGTTGATGTGGTGAGAGCCGTCGCTTGATTAGAACGTCTAAAGTTCCATTCTATTTTTTTTCCCCAGGAAGTAGTTCTTGCTGTGTCTCTTCCAAATAGCAAACATGTCATTCACAGAGGATACAAGAATACTTTTTTCTTATAAAGGCTCTAGGTCAGTGTTTTTCAAACTGTGGGTCGCGATCCGTTAGTGGGTCGTGAAATCAGTCTAGCAGGTCACGACTAGCATTTTTCTAAATGAAATAGAATAGAAAATGTGAGTGTCTCAAAGATTTCGTAGCCTTAACAGGTTTACGAAGGACGGCGTCGCATCCTGGGTTTCCCTTCAAGCCGAAACATGTTTCAGGTTATAAAATTATTATTACGTGACACCTCTAAGGAGTTCAAGGACCCATCGTGGGAGGGCACGCGAATTTTTACAAAGTTTTAAACATATACGCCATTTTGGTTGGAATGTTATCGATTTTTATTGAATAAAATTAAATATAAAATTAATTTGTTTGCTCTGCATAAATCGGTTGGTGTTTCTACACTCAATGACTGCATTATGAACAGATGTGACCACGTATTTTCTGCAACTGAAAATTTGAAATAGGTTGTTAGGACAATGTACAGTATTTAACTAGACAGTGGGTTTAGCACTACAATAAAACTTGATTTGTTATGTAGTACAGTCCGTGGGAGGGGAGTTGTTTTCCATTATGTAAGGTCATCTTCATTCGAGTTGTCTCTAATTCACACTAATTGTCGCTACATATAGTACATAGTCCAATTGCGTCAGTACTGTATTTAGTGATACAATTAAAGCTATTTTTTCTTGCATTTGCAGTACTGTGTCTGTTGGAGAGGAGATGTTTATTACTATAAAATTTTATTCCGGCCTTCGGAAAGCATATGTGTAGCGAGCAAAAATTTGTTTATTTCTGTGAATAAAAATGAATCCTATTATGGCAAGCACACGTGTCGCATTAAATAAAATATTTAATTATTTTTTAATTTTTTTCTATATGTTGTATTTAACTAATAAAATCGTGTTTCATATTGTGTTGGTTTTTGGTTTACTTTATTAATTGTAAAGGCACGTATTGTTTTGTGAAACTTTCGAGCTGAAACTTGTTAGCTGACTCAAGAAGTTACCAGGGCAACTTGGAGTAGAGATGGATTAAGCTCCAGACACTTTGCCGTCATCCGAAGATCAGTTTAATACCTTGGAACGCGTATCAGATTTTAAGCTAATAGCAGCAGATATTTTTTATATTACATTTTCCGATTTTCTTATCAGATATTAAGGGCCACAGATATGAACATGTTTTTGGAAGATGGCGTTCGCAGCTTGCTCCACCTTTACTACGAGTTACCCTGATATTGTAGTATATCATCCCCTCAGGATATCGCTTCTCGGTCTTTTGGCTAAAGAGCAATGTAGTATACACGTGTGCAGGGAAGCGATGTGAAATGTACTTTTTTTTTTTTTTTTTTTTTAAATAGTGGATCGCGGTCAGAAAAGTTTGAATAACACTGCTCTAGATCGGAGGTGGGTGAAGTCGGAGACAATGGCGAGCCCATGACAGTGCCTTCTAAGTATTTATATAGTTTGCCATCCCAGGTGTAGAATTTCCTGTATTTATAAGATTTAAAAAGGTTACCGATGTCAGCTGGAAATTCAAAAGATAAATATTCAAGGATGTCAAAGAAACTTTGAACCAGATGAATTGAGGTTTAAGTTTTTAATAAATTTGGTGGTATTTTTATTTTTGATAAATGAATAGGGATAGCCTATAAGAGAAGGAGGAGATTCAGTCTTGTACAGAATTTAAGGCACTATCGTGGTCTGATTAAAAAGGAGTGAGTTAAGATTAATGGTGAGTGTGTTGTAGCAGTGGAGAGGCTAGCAATAAATAACATTGTCGTCCAGTTATTTAGAGTTAAGAAATTGAAAGGAATTCATAATTGTCAATTTCAATATTAGTAGTGATACTGACAGAGAAAGAAATGGTTATAAATAGGAGGAAAACAAATATAATTCCTTATGGTTAATTCGAGCTTCTAAATTATACTTAATTCAAACTAGAAAGATCTTGGATTTCGCATAACATTAGAGGAAGTATGAACTGACCAATTACTTGAAGGTAATATATTTGTACTTAGAGATGATATTAATCTTGCTAAGGGAATTAAAATAATGGTTGAAATATTCAGGGAAGCGGATTTTGAGGATAATAGCAGAAATGAGCTAAGATTGGGAGCTGCAAGTTAACAGAAGAAACGTTAGGAAATAGGACGCATTTAAGGCATAACAAAATGTCTACATTTATTCTGATAAGTTTAAAAACAAGATCAGAGTAAGTTAGATGAGCAGACAAGTTCTCAAAGGAATAAGCCACAAGAAGGTGGAGGGAAGGGGGGGGGAACCTTTCATATCATTCATCATTAACAGTTTTCTTCAGTCTACTGATGGATGAATGCTTCTCCATGCTTCTTTCATGCCCAGGTTCATGACAATATAGAACTGAAAAGAAATGACAATTACTAACCATTATTAAAGTTAAATATGAATTACATTCAGCTAGGAAAACGAAGATCAATTCTAAAAAAAAGCAAAATTAAAAAAAAAAGATGGGCATGCAAAAGGAGCTAACAAAACGAGCTCTGCAGGGTGCAACTTTAAAAGACCCCCCCCTATAATAGCGGAGGAATTATAGAGAAGTATCATACAAATTGAGAGATCCAGGATCATACAAATATGGCAACAGCGGAATACTGGACAAGGTAATTAACATTTTGCTGAAAAGGCTGGAGATTCGTATTCAGAAGATAATTATATATTTGAATTAATATATCTGAATATGAATACTCCTTATTCATATACTGAATAAGGAGTACCATAATTTGGTTAAAGGTTGGCCAATTTTAACAAAGCTCTTTATGAAGGACTAACAAGGGGAATGCATTAACAGATAGGGCAAAATGCTTCTGAGAATAGAATCGAGCTTTGAATCAGATTGATTACACCGGGGTAGAGAGCAAAATCTCTTTTTGCTGATGACGTGATATGGAGAAGATTAATAAATTGCCTGGTTGATCTTAAGTTTGAAAATTACACAACAAAGGGTGGAAATAAAACTTATGTTGAAATTAGAGATTCCGTAAGAAGTTATATTTAAATGAATATAAACGAGTGAAAGTCTGGAGAAAGTGACAATAACGAATTTAAGTTCAAGAATTATATTGAAGCGACAAAAAGTAAAAGTTAGAAAAGCCGTTTAGTTAAAACAACCTCCAGGTTTCTTCCAAAAGAATTTATGACATCTTTATAATATATGTCGCTTGATTTTGAGTGCGTTTTAGTGAAATAGAAGAAATGCCAAAGCGATCTTAAAGGAAGCTTCCCAAAATTTATACAAAACGCTGAACCTTTTGTATAAATTTGAAGGGAACATCAACAACAATCGAAGTTAAATCTACATATGTAAATTGACTATTTTGAAAATGTTGATCAAGTATCTGAGAAAAAACTATTTTAATACCAACTAGTTTCACCAACTAAAGCGGTTGGCATCTTCAGGGTACAGGACTGATGATAGGAACTAAAGCTTACAAAACATGTTACAGACTAGACATTAACAGAATTCTAATTATAAATTACAAAACAACACTGAACGTATGCAATACACGTGTGGCGCGTACATGATTTCACTTGTTATTGTGGAACGTTTTATAGTGTACTAAAGTTCATTTAATGTGTGTTTAGAGATCTAATTAGGGTCTTCCAGATCTCGGATAAGATTAAACCTTGGTTCCTATTAAGATTTTCTACAGAACGGGCGACTGTTGTGGCTTCTTTAAAAATACGAGAGCGGTAATGCTCTTCTATGTAAGGAGTACAGCTTTTATCCCACTCAATGACATGGTTGGTTCTGGAGAAATGGGAAGATAAGCCCGATATATCTTGTCAGTTGTTTTTGACATATCCGATGTGTTCTCTGTCTTATCTCAAGGCTTCTTGAAGTTTGGCCAACGTAACTTAAACCGCACGAGCATGGGATATTGTAAACTCCAGCATATTTAAAAAAAAAGGATGGAAGTCTTTTGGAGATCTTAAGAGTTTTCAAATTGTATCTTTAGGTTTAAAGGTCACTCTTATTTTATTAATCTTGTTAATAGGAACCAAGGTTTAATCTTATCCGAGATCTGGAAGACCCTAATTAGATCTCTAACACACAAGAAATGAACTTTAGTATCAACTATAAAACGTTCCTAAACAAGTGAAATCATGCACGCGCCACACGTGTATTGCATACGTTCAGTGTTGTTTTGTAATTTATAATTAGAATTCTGTTAATGTCTAGTCTGTAACATGTTTTGTGAGCTTTAGTTCCTATCATCAGTCCTGTACCCTGAAGATGCCAACAGCTTTAGTTGGTGAAACTAGTTAGTATTAAAATAGTTTTTTTCTCAGATACTTGATCAATTTCCCAAATAGTCAATTTACATAGCTTCTGTGTTCAAGAAAAAATATCGTTTAATATGTTAAATCTACATGTTTTTTTCTAGTTAGTTGGAAAAACATTAGAAACGTAATTAAAAAAAAAATGTTGGAATTTTATGCTGAGGGATACATTTCAAGAGTGCATACATTATCATGCTTAAAAAATATTGGAATATTTCACAGTTCCATCGGAACAAAAATATATAATTGGATGCAAGAAAAGCCCATTACTTACAAAGCTTTCAAAACATACAGTAGATATATTTGAAGAACAGTATTAAAATTCGTTGTAGCCATTTTCTTTTCTTTCTTTCCTACTCATAAGCAATAAATATCGCATCTTTCATGCTAGTTTATTTCCATATTATAGAATACTTTAAGCGGATGACAGAAACATTTCAGTTTTAATGTAAAAGGAAGTTTCTATTTTCATGTTACCGTTTTTTATTGTATCGTATCTGGGCCTTTTGGACTAAGATCAAAGTGTAGCAAAATGATCAAAATGTTCCTATCAGCTTAATATCTAATATTAGGCCGTGGAGTCCAAGCTATTAAAAACTTTTTTTTCTTTTTCTTTTTGGAAGCTGGTGAAGTGATTAATGTTGCCTTATATTGTACCTCTCTCTCTCTTCGAACTATTGTGGATCGCGATCAGAAATGTATCGAAAATACATGTCTGATCGCGATCAGACATGTATTTTCTGATCCCTAGATCATGATCTCTAGAGCATGATTTCTGGATCATATATAACCATTAGCTCATCCACGATACTAACTAATGCGATAGGTTTACAACTCTCCGATGCCAGAATTATCATCATTATAAAAATACAATAATAATTGTTATCTTCAAATACACTGCTTTGTAGAAAGGTAACGGACACCATAGTGTGAGGAACAAACAGCGTGGAGCCCACCTTAATATGTAGGACCTTCTTCCGCTGAGATGACTGCAGAAATCCTACTGGCCATACTTTCTACAAGCGTGCGTACGATAGCAGGCAATCCATGGGAATTTTGGACTATTCTTCCTGTAAGCATGTAATGAGGTCCTGGACTGTTGTTGGATGGACGTCCCATGACCTCATCCGACGCTCCAGTTCATCCCACAGATGTTCAATAAGGTTGTGATCAGGACTCTGTGGAGGCCAGTCAAGTGTGGTGACGTTCATGCCCACAAACCACGCAGTTACAGCAGCAGCATTATGACACGGTGAATTGTCTTGCTGAAAGAGACAACGGTCAGTTCCGTAGAAACACAACAAAGCAGGAAGCACTGCATTGTCCAGAATGTTCAGATACCTCTCGGAGTTCAATGTTCGTGCCACCGCAAACAAAGGCCCGACTTGCATATTGCGGTCCTACCATCGAAACCCATGTTGTGAGCTTCGGTTCTGAATGCTTTTGTGCTGGTTCGTGTTCCAATCGATGCTCGGAACTCCACATTCAACGTGTCCACCAACGAATGGCGGTTTTTACATATTATCCTTCGTAGCATCTTACGGTCATGTTTGATGATTCTGGTGACTCTCTGCAAATGCTACCCCAGAGAGTCTCTCTCTCTCTCTCAAACTCCGTTAATATCCTTCTTGCAATCATCTTTCACCCGGACATGTAGTTGTACTGACTTGGGAGTATCATGTAACGTGACTCGTTATATAGTGCAATGCACCTTTCCCATGGGGGTGGCCGCTGACTTCTTTCCAAGCAGTGTATGAGGTAACTATAAACCAAGCACTATTGCTTCCTCTGCCTTGATGTTCACATCCTTCCATTGTAATGTACCCTTAAATATATGAGTTATTGTTCAGCATTATTCCCCGTTTATATTCCCATAGCCTTATCTTCATCTTCATCTTCACGACAAGATCACATGATCGCCCATTCGCCAATGGAGATGGAATAGTAAATCTAATCAAATACAACAGTCTTAATTTTTATATGTACTTCATCGCATGTTGAAGTACTTAAGGTTACTGTTATCTCTCACAATCTCCATTTTGCATTTACGGTTACCATTTTACTACGAGATTAATCTACTCGCGCAAACATACCACAATGATTCTCCACCTATTAAAAATTCATAATCAGCTGTTTACTCCGGTTTGACAAATATAATAATTCTGACTACATTTACCTCGCACCAAACACCTTCGAAATCATTTCCTGATCGTGGGACCCTGACTTATAAAGAATCAGCTATCGTTAACGTATCTTTGCATTTTAGAAATTATGGACTTGACAACCGTGTTATAAATAACTCTTTTAATTTCCCGACGTTTCGATCTTCATATTAAGATTATCACCTGGAGTATATACAAATATTCAAGGACAAGCTGAGTTACATTACACACAGTAAGCTAAAGAAACAATGATTTGATCACCGGTTATTCTAATGGCATGACTTCTAGTGAAAAAATAAAAATAAAAATTAATTATTTAGAAATTACATCAAAGCTAAATTCTATTTAAGATAACATGAGAAAAACATTCTTTCTTATAGTTTTCTTATAGTAACAATGATGTCCTATTTTTAACATTACAATTGTTATTTTAGATTTAGGATTATCTACATCTAAGTATAAACTCTTAGAGAGAAACCTTTCTCTCTAAGAGTTTATACTTAACTCTTAGAGAGAAAGGTTTCGTGGGTAGAATATGTACCTTCCATATGCTTGGGATTTTTAGACCATCATTATTGTTCAGATTGGGATGGTTGATAAGAATCTCACAGGCTTCCTTAAATTTGCGTTCATACTGTTTTGGTGTGACGTAAACAAATGGTGCTTTTTCAGTCAATTCTATGTAAAGTGTTCAGGGCATAATCAGAAAAGGCCAGCTTCACCATAGTTATATTTAATGTGTCGTTTAGGTTCCTTTTGTCTGATAGGAATTGTGCGTCCTGTTTCCCCTATATATATGGTAGATTACAGGTGCAATAAATACGGTATACTCCAGGGTGTGCCAGCGGAGGGGAGTGGGTCTTTGGATGAGTTGAGTAAGCTTTTTAATTTTACAGGAGGTTTAAAGGTGACTTTGATGTTGTATTTTTGTAGTGTTATGTTTATTTTATCTGATGTCCCTTTAATGTAAGGAATGGTTATAGTTTTGTTAATGATTATGGTTAGAATTTTGTTAATAGTGTTTTAGCTGTAACCATTTTTTAGAAAAGTATTGCTGATAACTTTAAATTCGTCTTTCAGCACATGTTCATTGGAGCAGATCTTCAAAGCCCTGTTTTTTAGAGTATTAATGACACCTAGTTTTTGTGTTGGGTGGTGGAAGGAGTTTATGTGTATATATTGGCCAGTATGTGTCGGTTTCTGGAAAATTAAAAGAGTTATTTATAACACAGCTGTAAAGTCCATAAACTAGGTGTCATTAATACTCTAAAAAACAGGGCTTTGAAGATCTGCTCCAATGAACATGTGCTGAAAGACGAATTTAAACAAACCCCTCTGCTTCTAAATTTGCAGGCAATCTTATTTAAGGCACGGAGCTTATTACTACAACGTTATATGGAAAAAGACTTTATCGAAAAGTTTCTCATAACCGATGAAAGATATACTCGTTCCCAAATTCCACATTTCTTTTCCGTTATCTGCTATATCGCCAGAATACATTACGTGTGTAATCTATTAGGTTCACTTGCCATCATCCGTGGAATCCGCGGCTTCAGAGACATTATTACATGTACGGACATGTAATAATGTCTCTGAAATTTTTTATGAAACCAGAAACAGTTCTGGTTTCATAAAAAAGAAAGATGGCAATTCAACTCGGTAATGGACACTAGAGCAATCGGAATGGCTGAACGTTATGTGATGTCCGCGGTGTGCATACTCGTGCAAGTGCTGCAAAAATTCCACCATGATTGGGTATTAAGAGTGGCCCAACAATCAGAAAACAGTTAAGGCAGATCCCCTTATATGAGAGGCGACGTAGAGTTGTAAGAATGACGCAGAATTGCAGAAATTGCAGTAATCAGTCAGTGCAACAGTGGACTACAAAAGAGCATACTGGAAAGCACAGTACATCTGACCCTCTCACAGATACGTAAAACACAAACTGCAGAGTACGGAGAGACATATCAACACCAACACCAGAGAAGTGGAAAAGGTTATTAGGTCGGAGAATCCCAGTTTCCAGTCATGTATTAAACTTGAGCAGAGCTAGCATACAACGAAAAGCAGTAGGAATCAATGGGTGGTCATGCTAAATGGAAGAACTGTAGGCTGGTAGTGATGATATTTTCCTAGCTTATGTGAAGTCTTCTGATACTGGTGGCTTGTCGTTCGAATGTTACGACTTACCTTTTTTTAACATAATCCAAAAATCAAATTCTAGAGACCGAACATGGAAAATTTTCAGGCTTTCCATAAACCGGTAGCGGTCTGCCACCATGCAATGAAAATCATCCTCCTATTTGAAGATTATTACTATAAAGATGTATTCGTCATGCTCGCAGTTTATATCCGGTATCATTTACTTCCATAGTCTCATATGGAGGTGGAAGAGCTTTTCAATTAGTAAAACAAGCAGACTGTCCAGTGGGCATATTTTATGTGGTTATTTATTTTTCTATTCCTTATGAATTTCGTTTCAGAGACTTATTAAAAGCTTCTTTTGTTATGAAGAAACAACTCTCAGTACGTACAGTGTTTAGATGTTTAAAAATGCTCCTATTAATTAGGAATGCATGCATTTAAATAATACAAAATAATAATTTTAATTAATACTGCCAACGTATAGATCGGTCCAAAAATTATTTCTCAGAGGCAAAGGAAATCTAATAAGTAATGATCGCATGCATTATATTTATACTGAACACTTCTGAATAATCTCATGCTCTGGCGATGCGAATCAATCAAGTTATCGAGGGATCAAATGCTACCCAGGCTACTTATTTATTCATGTTTTAATTACATTATGTTGATTGATAAAAATAGCTAAATCATCAAGTTGTAAATCTTGAGAAAGTAAAACGAAGTTCATTATACCAGGAAGGTTTCTATTAAGGTTCTGAACAGTTTCAGCCACTAAAACAGTTACAGAAACATGGTTCCCCCCCCCCACTTTTTTTTTTTCAATTTCTTTAGATCTTTAAAGAGTACGACACGTAAAATTATATGAAAGACTGCATTAATATGAATGATGCCAGAGAAATCGCGTTCATTACCCATCATGCACTGAAGGTAAAATGTGCTTAAGTTATTATTTGAGTGCAAAATTAATTAATAAAGCAATTTTCTAAATTTATGTTCAACATTCATAAACAAAACAACTAAGATTAACGGCGAAACGAAATTTACCAACGAATAAATTCTCAGTTCTTAATTACGCAATATTTTTTTTAATTAGTAAAATGAAACTGCTGAACCTTAAATCAATCAGCACAGAAAAAAAAAAAAAAAAAAGGAGTGCTAGGTTAGTAATATAATTCTCAAATTACAAAACTTTCGCGAATATGAAAGCCTGTCTCTTCAATACTGTACAGAAAGCTGTTTTCATTTGGGAAATTCGGAAAGTAATCAGTTATGTGGAATTGATCATGTTATTCAAAGTTAAAATAAAGATAATTAATCCAAATTATGACTTCACATTAAAAAACGTAGAATACTTTATTTTTCGTATTATTTCCTTTCAAACAGACACGTTTTCGTCTTTATACTGAGCCAGAGATTCCTTGCGATGCAAATACGGTATCCAATGAAAAAAAAGAAAAAATGCTAACTTAGCACTTTGTCGAAGCACCAAACATATGCATGTAAAATATACAGTATATACAACGCTATACGTCGTATCGACATGGCCAGTACGGAAATAAGGACATTTTTTTTCATTTCCTCACCTAAGTTACACATTCAAACCATTAATGCATTTCGAACATAACGAGAAATTTTGTTGTGATAAAACAAAATATTCACTGAAATCTGAAAAGAAAATAACGCAGTTATTTTCTTTTCATTGGTTTTCAGTGAATATTTTGAATATTTTTCACTGAAAACCAATGAATATTTTGAATCTTTTTCTAATTCACTGAATATTTTTCAGTGAATTAGAATCATTGGTTTTCAGCAACAATCACAGCACTTGAGTGGATCTACTATTTATGACCAGCCGCACTGGTATATCTCAAAAGTAATCAAACAATACCGCTTTTGTGCGTTTCTTCAGACTGCAGCACACTACTCCTTTATGGTAACAGATATGAACAGCTTTTATTTCAGTCTCTTGTTCCTCAATGTTATATTGTCGAGGAGCAAATTTCACAAATGATATCTATAAATAAGGTGAAATACTAATTCTACTTAGCAAACTTCTGTAAACTCAGGCTTCATATTTCAACGATATTTATTACTGTACTAGAAGCTAGCGCTTAACATGAATTCTGAGAGTTGTTGTTGCATGGCAACTAATGACATAGGACAAGGTTATTACTCTTCTGAAATGGAGGACAGCATAAACGCTACTTTCGTATTGAATCTGAACTAGTTTCCATTTAACTTATGACAGCTTCTGTCATACAGCGATCACCGAAAGAACCGACGCATTCCTTCTGTCCCTGTGCTGACCTACATGATTAACACTGTTCATATATAATTTTGATAGGCAGAAGGGCAAGTTTTTGTTTACCACTATCCTTCCAATCCAAGTTCACATTTCATCCATCCTCCACTAGTCATGTAGATAGACAATCATAGACAATTTGCAGATAGTCAATGTTTTCTATAATTTTCGGTATTCAGTAGCCGCATTCAAACATATTAACGAAAACTAAACGTCACAAAATGGTTTAGAATTTGAGTTAAAATTAAGGAACCTTATCCATGCACATGCCTTAATAAAGAGACTTACCTTTGAAATCTGAACTAATCATGCGCATGCGCTCTCGAGTTTATGAAGTCCACGATCAGCCATATTGTATTCTGCTTTATTCTACGAGTGACTATTTATGTTCGAACTAAAAACAGCAACGTATCTGCACAGTTCAAGGCCATTTTATTCTTTATAGGAAAAACGTATGATGGCGGGAGGAGGAATTGGAACGCTTTGCGACATTAAATTTATTTATATGTTTACGATGTAATTAGTAGATGCAGGACAATTAAATCTTAATCGGTGCTTCGTGGTCAGGGTTAAAAAATGACATCATTAGCTGGTGACGAGACGAATATTAATATTCTTTACACTGAAGGTCAGTTTGCTATTAAGATTAATGACTGTTATTAATCAATTAAGACGGCGGATGCTGACAAGCTAGGTTTAAGGAACAAGTTACCGTGACTGTTAGCATTTTCCAAGCGTCACAACACTGACGCAGTTAAACGCATTCGGCAACTTCTAGTTTCATTGTAGGAAAATTATTATTAATGAGAACAATTCATAAAAGTGAATCACACGGTGAATTGTACCGAAAAGTTAAGTTGCTTTCCTTTATTTGCTTATTTGAAAGCTTTTATCGATATTAAGTGGAATTTTGGTTAAAATAACTTTTTACTCGATCTTTTTCTTTCTAAAAAGCGAAAGAATTCAAACATCAGCAATTAAATTCAGATTTTAGGAAAGAACCACATTAAAATAGGGGGGGGGGGGGGTTAGAAATGGAGAAGAATAAACAGCAAACAATACATTTAAACAGAGTATTAAAATAAATTTTCTATTAGAAAATATTTCTGATTATTTCATTTACTACGATAAAAACAGGAAATTTAAAACCCACTTAATTTTTCCAGTCAACACTGTTCGAAATTGCGAGATTAAAATTTAATATATGCGGGTACACAAATTCATTTCAATATTGGTGCTCAAATAAAACTCGGTAGCTGCAGTTCACGCAGACTAATAATGCAATGCTGTTAAGGATAAGTAAGGTTACATTACTATATTATTCGGTTGACGGCACACTACTCGATATTCCAGAAAGGGCTGTTGTGGGGTAATTCAGTGGTAGAGATGCAGTGATCAGAGGTCTTAGTACATAACACCAGACACCCATTTTATCGATCTTTTGTTGGATTAAATTTTGAAAGATGCTTTTGAATTTTACAGAATTTTATGTAAGCAACCAAATATATAATACAAGCAGTAGATAAATAATAAATTACATAAGCAATTCAGTAAATTCTATTTTAAATCCCACTTACCTTTAATCTTATTTGTGCACATCCATATTAAGCTGTCTAAACCAGAATCTAAATATTTAAACGCATCCATAGTTTAAAGAACACTATGCACGTATAACAAATCTCACGCGTTGTGATTATATTAACAAACAATTGATAGCATTCTGACAAAGCCAACTTGTGTGGATTGCTAGAGGGCGCTTGGTTGATAATTGTCTACTCTACAAGAAGGAAAGTCTGCAAGAGATGTAAAAGTAGTAGTTTATTGTACTGAAGATAAAAAAAAAAACTGGGTTACGAAGTCTGAAGAGGAAGTGAAGACAATTCCACTTGATACTAAAGTGTCGACCTAGTTGGGCGAATGAACAGAGTCCACTCCACAACCTGCAGATCGTAGATTCTGTGGCATATGCATGAAGGTCTTTGGATAATGGATTATTTTCATCGTTCGGCGTGAAACTATCGCCCTGGTGATTGGGAGCATGAAGTAGCTTGAATAATATGCTCGTATGTTGGTGAAGTCAACACAGCATATGACTGTCTTATGCGACTTCGCCTGAAGTCACATAAGACAATTATATACTAACTCATAGATGGCGAACCTATGGTACGCGTGCCAGAGGTGGCACGCCCAAGAATTTTGCTGGCACGTCAACGATTTACAGGTGATATCCTTTTATACGGGGTGCTTAAGGGTCAAAGCTATATAACTGAGAGGAGACCTCCACACAGCCTTCAGAGGAATGCGTAGAACCGACCAGGCCTTCTGACTTAATGTCCAATCCTCACCTTCTTGTGGTGCACCCTGTTAGGTATCTACCTGGATACTGAACGGACGAGGATGGGCTGGCGATTTGGGATTTAACCGAACAAATTATATTCTTATTGGTTTAAACCAAAATTTCAAATGATGGTACAAAATGACAGAATTTCATGCCGGCTGGGGCGTCGGCCGGTTAAACAAGGCCCCCGTTGTTTTTGCCAGGCAACCAGGGCAAACAGCGAAAAGTCAGCTACTGAAACAAATTCTAAAACTTACAACTCAACATCACCAGAGTTCAAGAACGGTACTATCAACATAAAAAGCCTGAATAGCAAAGAAATTGACTAGCTGAGGAATTGGATAAGTAGCAGATCGACATAATAGGGGTGACTGAAACAAAAAAGACAAAAACTGGCGAGATCTTTCTGAGCAATAAATACAAAATGTTATATTCAGGCAATGACAATCAAGGAAAAGAAGGAGCAGCCATAGTGTTCAACACTAAATACGAGGCTAATCTTCTTGAATGGCAGGCAGTCTCAAGTAGAGTGATGTGGAAAAATATGAGAACGGAGAACTGAACAATGAGACTTATTTGTGCCTATGGTGGTCCCACAGAAGGTTCTACTAAGGTAAAAGTGGAGGAATGTTTTGAGGCTTTAGAGAAAGCAACTGACATAATGAAAAAGGAAAAAGTTGGTCCTTGTTGGGGATCTAAATAGAGTAGGAAATGATTGTCAGACGTACAAAAATATTTTGAAAAAATTTGGAGAAAAGAGCAAAGCTAATAATAATGGGAAATACCTGTTGGATTTCTGCTCAGGACATGGACAGGATATTACTAACACGATGTTCTAACATAAAAATGTGCACAAATTCACATGGAGAGAAGAGGCAAGAAATAAGAAAAGTATTTCTTATTTCTTATATTTCTTATTATCGATGTTTTTTCCCTGGTGCAGGACACCAGAGTGCACAGAGGATTTGAAATTGGAAGTGATCACCATTTAGTCTTGAGCAGGATAAAATTCAAGTTCGTATTGAAAAGAATAACATGTAAGAAAGTTTAAAAGCGAATAAAAGCTGAGCAGCTCTCAGATGTGAACTGTAGACTAAATTACACAAACACGATTGAAGAAAAAATGAAAGAGTTTGAGAACAGGAACCAAACCTTGGAGATTCAGTGGCAAGCTCTGAAGAAAACACTGATTGATTCAGCCAGAGAGGCATGTGGGGAAGTTGTAAGGATAGAAAAATCAGAACTCCATGGTGGACACAGGAAGTTAAAGAAAAGAAGAAAGCATATGAAAAGTTCCTGGCAAATAAGTCAGCTTGTGCACTTAGAGAATATAGAGACAATTGTAAGATAGCTAAACACTGTGTAAAACTAGCTAAACAAAAGTCATGGGAGGACTTTGGTAAGAATATAAAAAATAAATATCAAGAAGGTGAAAAAAATATTCTCTAGGTTGTTGAAGAAGCTTACAAATGGAGGAAAGAGTGCTGTAAAAGAAATTAGAGACGATAAAGGTGACATGAAAACAGGAGAAAAATATATCCTTGAAGTATGGAGTAATTACTTTGAAAAACTGCTAAATTAAACAAGCAGTGATGACAGTGGTAAAAAAAAACACTGACCAGGCATGCAATCAGGAATACATATCCACACTTGAAGTAGAAAAAGCCATCAAAAGCCTGAAATGTGGAAAGGCAGCAGGAGTAGATGATATTCGACCAGAAATGCTCAAGTATGGAGACATAAAAGTTTTTCAGTGGCTGCACTGCATAATTCAGAAGGCCTGGACAGAGGGATGAATTCCAGATGATTGGGATAGAGCTCTCATATTACTCACACATAAAAAAGCGAAATAAAACTGAATGTGAGAATTACAGAGATATTTCTCTACTGAATGTTCCTGGTAAGATCTATGCAAGTATACTTGAGAAACGGTTGAGAAGAATTATGGAAGAAAAGCGTGGTGAAGCTGGATTCAGGCCAAATAGAGGGTCAGGATCAAATTTTCACTTTACGACAGACAGTTGTAGAAATCATGGGAATATAACAAAGATCTGTATTTAAGTGTTGTCGATCTGGAAAAGGCATATGAAAGGTGCCAAGAGAGAAGCTATTCAATACGCTAGTAATATGGTGTCAATGGGGCCTTATATCAATACTTAAGTCTTTATTTGAGTTGTAAGTCAGCAGTTAGAATTGAAGGAAGTACAAGAAGATGGTTTAATGTTAAATCTGGTGTCAGACAAGGATGTACATTATCCCCTCTGTTATTCATTATCTATATTGATCACATTATGAAGGAAAGTGGTATTAAACCTAACATCAAAATTGGAGATTCTTAGCTCTTTGCTGCCGATGTTATCCTTCTAAGTAAATACGCTACAAGTCTGCAAGATTCCCTGACTAAAATAAATGTTTTACTTGTTATAGAACAAGTAAAACATTTCAGCTACTTAGGCACGATTTTTAGTGAAGACGGTAAGTTAAATATGGAAATAGACAACAGAATCAACAAAGCTGGTATAGTACGAAGTGAACTGAATAAATTTATATGGAATAAGGGAGAAATTAGCCAGAACACTAAATTAGTTGTATACTCTTGTATACAGCTAATTTAAACACTGTCTTCAGTGTTTAAACCAATTTTAACTTATGGATCTGAGAGCTGGGTTAGAAGTAAAACACTTGACCAAAGACTAGAGACCGCAGATATGAGAGTCCTCAGAAACATTAGGGGCAATATCATATTAAAAACGAGGATATTAGGAAAGAACTTGATATTGTCAGCATCCAGGAATGCGTTAGCAGAGCTAATCTCAGGTGGTATGGTCACTTAAGCAGAATTGGAAAAGAAAGATTAGCAAATCAAGTGTTCCCTGCCAGGTTGGCAGGAAAAAGACCCAGAGGAAGAACAAGATATAGGTGGATTGATACAGTAAAAAGTTCCTTAGAAGACAGAAATATAAGACCTGATAATATTGGAGTCTTGACATTTAACAGACTGATTTGGAGGAAAATTGTAGATAGGAGGTTAGTAATGATGTAAATTTTTCATGTAGTACTATCATATCCTGCACAACCCTTGAGGGTATATATCAGGAATTTGATGATGATCCTTTTATACGCTTATAAATTATTCAACCCATTTTTTTTTTTTTGTAATTGTTACAATACGTACAAGTTAAATTTTTGTTTTACACGAGAGAGCAGCTATGAAGACGTGCATATGATTGGTGCAGTATTAGCAAAAGATTGCGCTACCTAAAGACAAAGGCAACCGACAATTGTTGTGTTGAAATGCTAATTCCCTTCAACCGAATTCCATAAAATCTGAAACTTTCATAACAATATTCACTATATATTTCTTAGTTTTAACAAATTCACGAGACGGAACCTCTCAATACCGGGAGGCTCAACTCACACACAGTTTCAATCCTTGGTTGAATTTTATTGTTGCTTGTTTCCCGTTTGACTGGCAGACGAACTCACACACGCATTATATGGCATGTTTCAATTTGTGGTAGAATTTTATTTGAAATTAGCCTTTGTGATCTGTCATAATGACATCGAGAATTTCAAATGCAATAAAATAAACACTTATTTCATGTAATTGAAAAATTGGACAATAGTTTTTAGTTAGATACTGTGTGTCTGGTGCAACATATGGTTTTACTTGAATCTATACAGCATAATTTCTGTGAGAGGGAGCACTGATTCATTAGTTAGCGCTGTTTTTATTCCAGCTTCTCTAATTGCACTATTTGTTGAGAAATATATTACACAGACTGCAAAAACCTCTGTACCTTATTCAGGAATACAATAAAATACTTGTTTTTCTTGCATCTACAGTATAATGGCTGTTGGGGAAGGAGTTACTATTGCCTCGACGTGAACATGTTCAACCATTTTTCGTGTGCGAGGTGTATGAAAAATGTTTGAATGTCTGTTTTCGTAAAGTAAAATCAACTTTGCGAGTTATACGAGAGGGCAAGTTATATTTAAGTAAAAACGGTAAGCGTTTCGCCGACAAGTTGACATCCTGCTGCTTACCCTGCTCAGTTGACTTCTATGATGAGTTACAATGCATAAATATTTTTCTCTCTACCGTTTTTTTTTCAAACCAACATCATTAAAATCAATTTAATAATACAATAATCAATTTTTTATAATATATATATATATATATATTATAAATTTATAAATAAATAAAGTTACATTAATTTTCTCCTATTAAAAACTGCCCGGCACGTCAGCAACTCGAATCGTAAATTTTTGGCACGCGCACATAAAAAGGTTCGCCACCACTGTACTAACTCATTTACCTTCTACAAGGCGCTACGGCTATCATAGGAAGTGCATGTTTATTACGAAGCCATCAATAATGTGTCATAATTTTAACCTTACTACAATTCTCTTAATACCCTTTCCCCCAAATAAAGTTTATTTATAACGTGCTGCTGCTTGAATTAAATTGGCATAATCGTTAATTTTTGTGAACAGTTCACTGCGATTATTCAGCAGTTCATAAGGTAATACTATGCAATAACCATTCCTTTATGGAAATAGCAGAGAAAGAGTTTCCAACAGTCGTTTTCATGAATACTCTGTGGTTAAAAAAATCTCCCATCTTTTCCTGGGTGATTCACGTAACATGAACTGCGCAGGAAAACTTTCGGAAACAAGGATGATGGATTCAAAGGATGATATTTTCTCCAGGCTTTGAAGTGAAGCATGTCTGGTTTAAATAACGCCAGAAATTCACACACTGACTGATAAATCGATAATATGTGCAATGCTTCAAGAGCATGTAGTCATTAAGTGACTTCAACACAAAACAGCTCTCGTAATCGTCACCTGGCGATCTTCTACTGAAACTCCCCCCCCCCCTCACACACACACAGAGAATTTACGTATGTTTCTTTATAGATTTGAAAAGAATGTTGTTAATATTTAAGTCTTTGCTCTCTTAAAATTATTCTTTAGAAAATGCAAGCGAATTTCCATAAGAACAAGTTGAAAAAAGTTCACGGTGATGAATATTTTCCCTTGGCTCTAAAAGCAAAACAAACTTTGTTTCCATTTTACGAATGTTGTATTTTAAAATTACTTTTAATTTTCGCTTATTGGGAGCACCGATTTAATATGCGGAAACCAATTAAGCTTAGAAAATAATATACCTTTCTAACGCACAACAACACTTTGTTTTCACGAACCTCACTTACTTTTATCAGCTAACCGTGCATAATACTGTAATTTGTGTCGTCTGCTGTGACAACCATACCGTGCAAAATCCCGTGTTAAAAAGGTGGAACGGGAAAAAAAACGAATATGCACGGCTAAGTACTAAGAGCGCAGACAGGACTACGTTTGTACGAGTTTTAAATTCCTGTGTATGTAGAGAATCGGATTTCATTAAATCTTTAAATGTAGGTACAAATCTCATCGTGCACAAATATTTTATGAAAACATTTAAACTAATTGAAGTTTTCGTTAAGGATTTTGTTCTCTTATGCGGTTTAGCCACAACAAATTCTTAAGCAGAAAAATTAACACTGATTTAGAACAAAATTAAGGAAACGAGATACTAAGTCTATGTCACATAATTCCAAAAGATTTAAAATATAATTTACATTGGATTAAATTAAGCTGTAATTTTTCAAAAATAATAAAAATATAAACGATCTATAAGCTTTTTTTTGTTGTTGTTATATTTGGAAATCAAATTTTATTCGTCTGCCAAACGCAGAATCGTCTAGCTTTCAAGTGGAAGTCCATGAATAGAAAATGATTTGTCTTAACCTATTTAAGAGAATGAAAATTAATTTAGCAACACATTTATTATAAAAACACTAAAAAGCGAGTTGATCGAAATAAATTAGGACCTTGGATGTAAGTATTCAAAGTGTACTAATTTATTAAATTTTATGTGCAATAACAAAAATTTAATAACAAGCTGCATTTCCATTTTTTAACACTAGGAGTTCTCTAAATAAAATTAGAAATATTAATAAAATCCAGTTAATCTCGTTGCTATTTGCACTCGTAAATGCTTTAGGTAATTTAGAGGACGAGTTGTTTATGCGCAATTTTTGATTAAACTAGGGGGAAAAAAAAACCTAGTCTTGATCTGGCGTATAACTCATAATCTTTCCTGTTCAACGGTTCTTGAAAAAAAAAACATTTTTCCCCCTTAGAAATTCAGTACATTTTGCACGAATTTTCAAATTCAAATACGACAAAAACATACATCTACACAGTACGCCGTCTCTTTTGTGTTAAAAAAAAATTGTTTTAAAACATTAGTGCATACTCCTTATGGTGCACATTTGTATAGAGGACAAACATTGACATATATCGTCACCAAAAATATGTCTCCCGTGATATATTCATCGTAAGTATATATTAGTTAACTACATTATTAACTATTGCCTTAATTGATATTCTTTTAACTAAGATTTTTATATCAAAGCAATCTAAAAGAAGAAAGTTGTTCGAATCAGATAATCCTGAAGAGAAATTCTTGAGTTTTTGTAACGTTCGCTGTTTTCCAACAGTTTGCTTGTTTTAGCAGGCTAACTAGATTTAGAGCGAATACTTAAACTAGAAAAGTCTACTTAAGGCGTTCATTATTTGCATGTCTTTGGAGCGAATCTAATTACGATGCTTTCACCGCACCAAGTCTAGTCTACAGCGAAGCATTAATCACTGCATTCGCGCACCTGTAAGATGAGGAAAAGCAAATTTCCATCAACGATTGTTAGTGTGGTGAATAGCCAAGGTCTACTCGAAACTCGTGGGATTGATTCAGCTATTGATAAGAGTCTGAAAAGCATGTTAGGAGACGCAGCAAGCGCACCTGTAAAAGCACTAGTGATAGCTCCAAGCAAGTGCTATCTCGGTAACGCATAATAGAGGCAGGTGGTGATCATAAATGCCTCGAAAACAGTATACAGTATAGATTAAATTGATTCGTTAGTGGGAAATTTAAGCACCATCGAATATTTCACATTTATTTCATGTTCTCGTTTAGATTAAATAGAGTCAAGCTCGCAACGCAAAATGAAATTGGCGGAGGAAAAAAACAGTTTCGAAGTGGATTAGTAATTATAAACATAATTAGTGATTGACCGATTAATATTTTTATTCGTCAGGTAATTGCGTTTCCTGTTGCATTCATAATAATACAACTATCATCACCCTTACGTTTTATAGAATCAATCCTATTATTGCGATATATTTATGAAAATACAACTGTTATACAAATACCCCAATAATAGTGTTGATTCTATAAAACGTAAGGGTGATGACAGTTGTATTATTATGAATGCAACAGTAAACTCAATTACATGACGAATAAAAATATCCATCGGTCAAGCTCAATTAGCGGGAGTCTTAACTCAAATCTAATAAGATAATTAAAATCGACGGAATAACAATCACACAAGTTTTAAATTTCTTTTTTAAGCTTACATCGATTCTGTTTTCATTTTTCTACTTCATCTCCATGCTGGATTCGTCATCTCATAAAATAAGCGAATCTCTTTAGAAACAATACTTGAGGTAGAATTTTAATTCTGGGCGAACGAGGAAATAATTGCTAACAAAAGTCAAGTATGAAAAGAAGAATGCTGAAGTCGGTGGAAAGATCAATTACTGTGCTGTGTACTGCCCTTTTTTTTCTTACTAAGGTCCTTCAATATAAAAAATCAGAAAAAAAAGAAACTGTACGATAAAAGACCGTTTTTTTTTCTTCGATAATTTGTATCATAAAAAATCGTTCATCGAAAAAAGCTTTTTTTTTTTCCCGATGATGAGGACTATTTGGCTGAGAGCCAAATAACCCAGATGCTTGGATATTTCCCCAGCAAGCTCGTTTTGAGTTTGTTTCGATTGCATAGTTGATAGGAGATTTAATAGAAAAGGATTCGAGTGGCCTAATGCTAGATCTTTATATCAGCCTACTCTACACAAGCTAATAACTTTAGAATTTATCCTAAAACTGTAAACTTTCCACATGTCCTTCAGGAATCATATGTTCACATTTAGTTACCCACATATAAATTTTATTCAATTTGATACTGGATTCACACACACACACAAAAAAAGGCAGACCCCCTTTTCTGCATACCCTAGTCTACTAATTGCATTTGCTGTCCGAAAGGATTTGTCTGATTTTCAGGGAAAAAGCTTTTCGATAGCTGAAGTTTGCAGTCAAGGTAACTAAGCTTACTGATGCCCAGCCCTTCCTGAAAGGCATGAGGAGAGGGAATGCGGATTTATCTCTTTTGTACGAGACTTAACTCATCTTCACTTGATAAACCTTTTGTACTACACAAGACTAGAATCCAAAAAAAGAATCAGATGGATCATTGTCGGCAAGTTAATCGGCACCGTTCTAATAACCATCCATAAAAAGAATTTAAAATAATAAAATATGTTTTTGCCATATCGACTACAGTATACTTATTAAATAACAAAATTTCGACGTTTACCACCAAATACACAACCCAAAATAAAAAAAATTTACTATTATGTCAAAAAGGGAATTTATGGCTGAATCTATAATCACTTTTCAGACCTGTCTGGAAAATTTTAGGCTACTCAGTCCACTAAGAACAGCTGCTATGTTTTTTTTTTTTTTTTTTTTCTCAATCCAGATTCGCAAAGTATTTAAGGTTCATTTCTAAGAACTACATCCGGATTATTAGATTAGGTAAGTCTGGATTTTGTGTATGTGGCCATGTTTTCCGAAGCTACATAAAAACTCATGAAATGAAATAAGCAAAGAACCCATCGAGGAAGTTGGTTGGAATTACAACTATGAGGGCAAAATTTCAGAGAGCCAAAAACTTGCCACTTCCGTATGAAACTTGCTAACTCCCTTTCGTTGAAAAGTCCCAATCTTACTGTGCACTCACTGCTTTAGGGATTTGGATAATTTTGTCGTAATTTATTCCGTTCAAATGACTTTGTTAACAGCAGTATTTCGCGATTATTGTTAGCAAAATTCATTTTGCTCTAAAAATAGAAACGTTACTTCAATGGAAAGAAACCGAAGTTACTGACTAAACAGTAATTTTGTTACTGATATAAGTTTCGATCCTTCAGTGTATTTAGCTCAAGGATGCCCCCCCCCCCGCAAACCGAATACCATCTAGTTGAATTATTCAATATTTTATATAAACCGAAAATAAAATACTCTCTCTCTTTTTTTAAGATGTACATTGAAAAAGACTTCTGTTCATGGCGCAAAAGATAAAGTTGAGCACTTCATCAATGAGATTAGCTATTTTAGAAGTCTAGAGCAGGAGCACGCGAAACTTGAGAATATGTTACCGTTTATTTTACCTTACCTGGTTTTTACAGATGCTTTTTCCTGTCCATTTCAGGGGATGTGATCAATCTTTATATCCTATTCTAGGGTTCTTGTAAACGCACGTTTTGGCTTGATGAGATGTGCTGACGGCTACATCTCGAGGATCCGTTTTGCACGAAGTCACGTTCTAATGGCATGAATCCTATTGGCTCACCAGACACGCGCTATCATCTTGAATACATTTTTTTCTGACAGCTGGGAATACCTCCGTTCTTGTTCACTCCTTCGGATCCCCTTCTGGACACCTGGAAAATGCCTCCAGGTGTTTTACTACTGATCTTTTATTGATTGTTCGTTCACGTTTTCCTTGCAGCATGTTTTTTTTTTCCCAGTCTAACGTGGCTTTAATATTTCTGAATTAAATATTAAACTCAGTTCATCTTTTATGTTTTGCTTTCTAGATCCAGTTTTAGTGTACCGATACAAGTGCCATCTTAAAGAAACTAACCTTGTTCTAAATGCCGATTTATTTTGTGCATTAATGGTATTTTAGGATATCGTTTCGAATATAGCGTACGTGCAATGCTAAGTTTCTTTTTTTTAAAAAAAAAAAAAAAAAACTTCTATAAATAACTAAAAAAAAACCCTATTTCAATACCTGAAAAGATATAGGTACAAATATTTAATTAATCGTCTGGAGGAATGAAGCTAACATCATTTAATGTGTTAATCATAAGACTTCACGGAAATTTTCATTAACGGCACATCACATCATAAGATTTTGAAACCGATAGTATTATTACCACCTGACATCCGTGTATGATGTCTTAATGGAAAAACACCTTACTACTAAAAGTGTAGAGCCGAAAGAATTTAATTTGACATTAGCAAGATATTAAAATAGAGGATATTATGGATCTAGCCGTATTTATAGCCAAATACAGAAAGATTATATTCTCAAGCTGTGTGGTCAAATTTCGAACTTTAGTTTTTTATATTTGATTATAAAATATGGCTGGAACCATAATATCCTCTATTTTAATAAGCACCTTCTTGCTTTGTGTAGATTTGGTGAAATAAGAATTTTGCTGCTGATTTCTTGATAATATTAAGCAAGCGAGTGACATTTAGTCGTAAATGTTTAGCTATTAAATTAATTTTACAAACTTCAGATTTATGTAATTCTTGTAAATAAACTTATACGTTGGTGATACATAACTGTCAATTTTTAGGGAAAGACAACGTATACTGTTATAATTAAAAAACTTTAATTAATATTTCGGTAATGTTATATTACCATCTTCCTATCCTATCTCTCTCTCGTCCGTCCTAGAACAGGTTGAGTCCAGCTCCAAATGAGGGGTTACTGGCGTATTAATGCAACCGGTTCGCCACTCCTCTGCTGCATCCCCTAAGGGCACACACACGGATTCATGACTGTAATCCGTGTGTGTTCATGGGGCCGGTTTGCCTGCTTGCGGGATGAAAAACCCCAGATAACATGGAGAAAAAACCTGCTGTCCATGCCCAAGACCGGCTAACTTGGCTATGGCTGAGGAAAATCCTTGAGCTCCTCACGTCGTCGACGGGAATCGAACCTAGGACACTCCTTCCCCAGGCATATGGATGCGAAGCGCATATGCCTGGGGAAGGAGTGTCCTAGGAAACCGCGCGGATTTACCATCTTCAGGGAACATAAAAGTAATGATATGTGCTAGCAGGCACTAACACTGAACAAATATGGCTGAAGACAACAACTGAAGTCGGATTTATGTAGTTTTCATTCCGACGACGATAAAGACGCCATAATTTATGGAACACACACAGCAAAATTACTTCATTTTTGTTTTAAGTTGTTCTTTGGAAACAGAAGAATTCGAACCTATATCAACAACAACAAAAAAGAAATGGCTTTATTATATTTAGTTTTCAGGTGGATTATGCTGAGACAGATATGAAAGAATTCTGAAAACATATTTATCGCAGTAGAATTCATATTAAAATAGAAAATGCTGAACTTTTCTTGTAGCTGAAATTATGGTGGTAATAATAACCACAAAATGAAAAAAGAAAAAAAATGCAGCGACTCAACGATCCTAACTTTTTTGGGTGAAAAGCCCAATGCTGCACAAAACTATTTAACATGTTGGGAGCTGCATTGATTTAGAATTTTAATCTACTCTATAATATAAAATGATGAGCCTTTTTTTGTAACGTTTTCGTGTCACGTTTTTTTGTCAAGTTATTTGAAACGTTTTGAAACTCAGGGGCTACCCTAAGTGTTGAGTTTTCAAAATTCAAGTATCAGAATTCAAGGAGAACCGGCCTACCAGTCCGCAACTCGGGGAGGGGGGAAGAAATTCACCCTTTCGTTCGAGTTTTCAAAATTGGAGAAGCGGCCTACCAGTCCGGAACTTGGGGGGGGGGAGTCCCCTAGTAATAATATAAAATCGTTTATCCAGGACTATAACGAGAAGCAGTTAATTTTTTTAGGAGGGATTAACTTATTTAAGCTAGCTCAAAAGGTTAGACAGAATTTCCACCGGGTAGCGACTACTCAGCAATAAAGATGGATCAGACGAAGATCAGGCTTTTGGTTTGAGTAGGCTCTTAAGTAACGGGTACTTAATCTTTATGGAATTGACCGAATCATAGGATTTCAACAGTGAAGCATTCTGCAACTTCGAACCCGAGAAGTGTTATGACACCCCCGCAACATGATTAGTTTCCTTTCAACCACTTTTTTTTTAATTGGTTCTATACTTGTTGGGTTTAATATAATTAGCCCTTACATTTCGTTCTTCTTTAAAGCTCTTAACATCAACTCGTCTATAGCTCTGTCTTTTAATCCCCCCCCCATACACACAGACCTATTTCTGCTTTCCTTTTTCATTCTGTTTAGATGCACATACGATTATATAATACAGAAGAAGGTGTAAGCGATGTCAAACTCCTTCCTAATATCTTAAATGTAATTCTATCATCGATCTCATCCATTCACTTTATTGATTTTCCTCAAACTTCTCATAACCGTGGCTACAGTCTGATCAACTTGGCTTCTAACCAAACTCTCAGATCCATAAGATGAAATTATTTGAAACTCATCTTACATACCGGTAGTTGTTTTGGATGACTTCTACCTTACCACATATAAATTGATTCAGCTAAACTTACTTATCAATTTTCACATTTAATCTGCCATTTTCTTAGAAGTTGTGCCTATATTCAGGTACAAATGTGCAACTTATTCTACAGGTTCACAACCGAGAATGCAATTGATGTTTTCTCTATTCCCTGCCTATTCTGCTGCTTATTTTTGTAGTAAATCTGGGCAAATACTTGCAGTAGATTAATTGAAGATGATAATGCCATCTGAACAGAACAAAGAAATAAGCTTCATGTTTCTTATTTGAATCGGTTTCAGTACCATTTTCTTAATAATACAGTCCATATCGATTATAAAAAAAGCTGGGGGCTATAACATGCAATGCAATCTGATTGAATATCTTCCCGTACATCCTTCAATTTCACTATACATATAAGCTACGTATCGTCCTGTATAAAACAACCTGTGTAAGGTTGTTTTATCATATGCTTCATTTATTTCATGATTTCTCGACTATTTGTCATAAGATAAAAAGTTTTGTTTTACCAGCCTTTTTTTTTTGGCCTAAACTGAGCTTGTCCTTCAATAATTTTGCATGTTTTCTGGAGTACTAAGTAGTAAAATTCAACTCTTTCTCAACATTTTATTATTTTTCCACATCAAGTATTGAGAGTAGAAAAAAACAGAAAAAGAAAGTCCCCAGATTGAATTTTGAATATTTCTTGCAAATTCTCACTTATTTACTCATTTAATACTTTAAGTAATTACTCTATCCCGGCCGCGAAAGTTTGTAAACTTATAGGACATTAATACTGGGAACTCTATAGGATTTTTTTAATCCTTTTTGAATTTTTTTTTTTTTTTGATTTATTTCTTACATTTTATTTACTCCAAAATTTCTTACAAAAAATTCTATTATTCAGTTTTTCATTTCCTATTCTGCTGTTTTGGTCTTCAAGAAGAACTTATTATTATTTTTTTTAATTTCAAATAATCCTCTCTAATGACTTAAAAATTCCTCCACTTCCTTATTGGTAGAACGTTCAAGAAGTGAGACCATTGGGACAAATAAGGCTCAATGTTCAATTTTCCATTTTAAAATTTGTCCACATCATGCTACTTGATATTAGTATTATTCAAGCGTTTAAATGATTTATACAAGAACTACAGATCAGGGAAACAAAGTTGCTATAGTATTACTAAAGTGTTGAACACTAAAGCAACTTTCTTTCTATGCTAAATACCAAATTTCGCTACATTCTATTAACTAGAAACGAAGTAATTATGTTAACTAAATTTTGTTTTCTAAAAATGGCATTTCAATCGAAATTCATGAAACACATTTCAGTAGATATCTTAAATTAGTGTGCTCAGAGTGAAGTTATTATTTTGAACCATTTTGGTTTAATTTTGCTCCTGCAAATGACGAGAATTAAAAGAAAAGAGAAAAAATTTCGGAAAATTTTGTTAAGATTCCCAAATAACATTTTATCAAAGGCACGAAGAGTGGAGTTATTTTATGCAAATAAGACGCCAAGAATCTAATAGGGAACTTATGAAATATTTCAAAAGGAACTCGGTAATAAATAATACTTACGCTAATTATAGTTACCATTACTACTTTTTGCGTTTTTATAGGTTTGTTTCGATAAAAACTGGCATGGCTTTATAAACTATTTATTCAACCCGCTTTTCGTATTTTGATTATTGTTGCAAGAAATGTGAATATAATGAAAGAATTATTGATAGTTCCAATATATACGTAAACAGCACAAAATAAACATTTAGTATTGTTCAAAGGTTGACACTTAAATATTGCTGGAAATTAAACACAGAGAGAGAGAGAGAGAGAACACAATAGGAGTTATAGTTGCACTGTTTTATTTTAAAAATTCGAACTTTTCAATCCAATGCTAGACATTGGCTATTTGGGATCCTACACTAGCTTCAAGTTAAGATATCAATAATGGGAAATTATTTCTTCTTTTTTGACTAAACGGTCTATTGTGCGCTGTACTATAACATCGGATGCCAGAAAATAACGTACCGGCTCAGAAATTGCACTAAATTTTACTCCAACCGTAGCTCAGAGGAGGAAGTTACGTTTTTATTATGATGGTCGCGTCCAGTCCATGGCAGCACACACGACACACTTCTAGAATGCATAAAAGGACGCGGTGACATTTATTTGAATTTATATTAGTAGAGAATATTCAAGCTGGTAGATTTCTGTCATGTGTGAATGATAATGTCCATATTTGCAAAGAAGTTTCCTTTATCCACACCATATATTCTTTATCAACCCTATTCTATTCTAATAAAACTTGAAATAAACACTTTTTTGAGGTTCTACATATTGACAAGTTCTAATCTATAGCTTAGTTATGCGTGAGTAGTTCCCAGTGAATCGTTCTAGGGTTTCTGAATCTCCGAGTGCTTGTGTAATTAACTGTATACTTTTTCATTGGCACAATTTTCTGTTCTAGAATGTTTGGAATAAAAACTTCTGTACATTAAATTAGTAATTTAAGGCGCTATTTATATGCTAATTACATTTAGGAAAATATATTTCGCTAATATATATTTCTTGTTGAATCTGTTAATACTCCATTAAGGTATAAGAGGTCAGTCTGGCGGCTCCTTCGCCTTTCTTCAAGTCATTTCGACTAAGTTACAGCAGTTAACTCTCCCTCTCTCTTTCTTTCTTTCCTTCCTTCGCCCTGAAATAATTATTTCATTCCATTATTTCAAAATGCATTATGATTTCTTTTATTCTGTAACTCAACTGTCATACGCCACTCTTTTCGTGAGGGGGGGGGGGGGAAGACGCTGCCGATGTCGCGTAATAGAGCAGTTTTAAGGAGTTCCCTGAAGTGTCAGCAGTGTGACATGCATCAAAGCAACGCTGTCACCTTAATGTGTCCATTTCACATAGCAAGTCCGCGGGGGGCGATGTTTCATTCAGAACACCCGCATTCACGCGTAAAGTGAAATCGATACCCGATGATTCTAAAAAAGAACCGCACGTGGGGAAAAGGTTTGTTGAAAGTATGGTTATCTCGCTTGTGCGGTAACAGACGTGTGCACGAATGAGAGAGTTCGGGGTGTGCGTATGGAACAACAAAGAAGCCTACTGGAGAGAAGATGTACGCATATTGTGATCGTATCCTAAGAATTTTAGGATCTGTTAGAACAACTAAAAGTTTGTGTGAAGACAAAAATTAAATCAAGACATACTTTTTCTCTAAATGTAGTATTTGATGAGGGACCTGAAAAGAAGAAAAAAAAAAGTTTATATTTTAGGGTACACGGAAGGCATGATCTCTAAAGGATGTTTGCATACCATGCTTGATAATGTCCTTTATTTTGAAGCCTAGTACTCTACTGCTTTTTTATGCAGTTTTAGTCAAGAATAGAAGTCGAAAGCCATGAAGATCTCACACATACACAATGAACTTCTTTAAGTGACTGAAAATAACAACGATCAACTATGTATAAGGAAAACCTTACTTTTCCACTGATCAAAAACCATACGAGCTCGCTATCCCATTAAATTCTCTCTAAACTATCTTGCGTAAAGAAAAAGAAAGTATTTTCTCAGCAAGCTAAGCTATACTTAGATCAGGTTATTTTACAGAATTCTATTCGTTGAGAGAGCACCTATACAAGCCATCGAAATTTGGGGAATACGATCAGCACTGGAAACCAAGTTTGCTATGTTTGAAGGTTTCCACTGATTTTAGATGTTTTGGATCAAGCAATTGCTTTTCAAATATTCCATGTAACAATATCTATTTAAAAAAAATACGCGACGCTTTTCCATCTCAGTAGCAAAATGAGTTCAGAACTATTTAAACATAAGGTGCTTAACGACATAATACGTAATCCCAGCGGTGTTCTGACTACTTAATATGCATATACTCAGTGGTGAGCTATAAGGGGCTGCTCGCGCGAGCCCTTTGTTAAATTTTTTTAAAATTTTCGAGCCCCTTGTTCTTCTTGTTTACTTTTTTATTTTTTCAAAAAAAAATTTTTTTTTTTAAACATATTAACCTACAAACTCATACGGTAACCTAATAAAAATTAGTCTAATCGGCAGTGTATAGATTATTTGGCATTATTGTTTCAACGCCTCTATAACGAATGCGCCCAAGTTTGAAAATAATATAAGCTCATGCGCTATCTTTACCCTTCTTCCTTCTGGTAGCTAATCGTATGGTAAAACCAGTAGCCAATCAAATGTTTTATAAAGGATTTCATTCTTATATTTTTATAGTTAAAAAAATGTTTTTCTTATGTAAGATAAATTAACACAGTTGATTGTGTGCAAATATTTCATGTTTAGATCATGAAATATTTGTTTAAAAATGATAGCCTTTAGAAGTTGATTGTCCTCTCATACGTTTTGATTGGAATTTGTACACAAGCTGTATTAATAAAAGTTTTTGTGAAATACGGCTTTTTTCTTTTTCTTTTTTTTTTTTGCTCGATGATGCGAGCCCTTTGTTAAAATTTCCATAGCTCACCACTGCATATACCCATTTAACAAAGAAGACATATGATTGTGGAAATTACAGAAGTATAAGCTTATTAAATGCCGGATACAAAATAGATGGCAAAATTCTGAATAAAAGACAGTCATATTGCAAATAATTTAATCACAAAAAAAAAAAAACAAAGCAGTTTTCTTAGACAAGGAAGATTATGTATTTTATTTATGTCCACACAAATTACAGAGAAAATAAATGACAATTTAATCATTGAATATATAAAAGCTGATGATAAAATACGGAATTTAAATGAAAACAGGAATATCATTACATTTAGCACAAACTATACACGTTTATATAAAGTTAAAATTAGGTAATAAATTAATAGAAGAGGATTAATCAAGGCATAAGACAGGAAAATAGTTTGTTTCTAGCTATTGAATATTATATGTATATTGGTCAAATTATAAAAATACAGAAAAAACTAATCAAGATATCCAGTTAATAAAATGCAGTATGCAGATCGATTATGTTACAAACTAATGAAAATGACCTTAAAAATCAATTTATGAATTAAATAAGTCCAGAGTACAACTTAAAGATTTCGCAAAAGAAAACCAAAACGATGCGATTCATTTAAACGCAAAGATAATATCAGATAAAAAAAAGTTATAGAGGATAAGATAAAAGGAAAGTGTCAGTTTAATTATTTAAGCTGCATAATAACGCATCAAAAAGGCAAATACAGATGAAAAAAATAATTTTCAGAAAATATGGCAATGAATCAAAAACAAGACAAGAAACCCAATTTAAATTTTGTGAAATAGTAACCATCCCCACTTGTATTATATGATTTACAAAGAGAGATTGAAATAAAAGAACCAAGTAAAATACAGGCAGAAGAAATGAGAATTTTAAGAACAATTAAGGAATGTACAAATTAGATTGTATAAAAATTATGTTTTTCAATACAGAGTTAGATATAGCTTAAAAGAAAAGATCCGGGAATATCGAGAGAAATGGAGAAAACAGGTATATAGGATTGAATGAAATCTATTACCAAAAGAAGTGGATAAATGCACAATGAAACGAAAAAGACGGGGGGGGGGGAGAGACCAGTGAAGCAGGAACAGGCAAATGCCTAAAGGTAGCGAACATATAGTACATTAACACGGTAGGCGGGCCAAGGAATTTTTATTCTAATTATTTATTTTATATCAAATAACCAAATATTTAAAATAACCAAAAGACATTCAGTTCTCTTTTTAATTCCGAACGCTGGTTCAAACTTTGCTGATACAAATTCAAAGTTGGCTTTTTTTTTCCCCCTTCCCAATTTCAGTTTATCTGTTATAGTAAAGCAGCGTACAAATTTTTTAACTTTTCGTGTTTAGGACTAATATAAAAAGTTAATTTAATTATGACTGGATAATTATGTTTGTTGCATGTGTGGCTTCCGGTTGACTGCGGACTAATTAAAACAAGTCTGGGAAAGTATATAGAATACACGGCACTTGTAAAGGTGTTTATTACGCATCCTCTTCCTACTCTTGGAGCCGGGGATCTTCTGTGGCTTCTCGGCTTACATTTACAAGGAGCATATGTGCATGCTTGAAATACTGTGGATGGTTTCATCTCCGCCTTTTCCCTGTAATCCTTCAGTCAATTTTTTAGCAAGTTTTTTCCCTCAGCGCCATATGATACAATTTTTGGAGTTCATATTATTGTATTTTACTCTTCTGTTGTTTCAATTTCGGATAACTTTTGTCTTCTGCGAGATCACCACCTTGCTTACTGGAGGTTAAGTGGCATGAAGAAGGGAAAAAATGCTTCCTAGAATAAGCTTTTGTTGTTTTCCCATGGCATTTCATACTCATGGTACTTATTTCAGTTATAACTGTGCTCCAAAGTTTTATAAATGGGATCGCCATTAAAAAAACAATCGAGTTGAAGAGAGCATAACCTTCCTCTGTTTTTCAACACTACTTTCTGTAACTCAGACTTTTTATGAAGTCAACAAATCCAGCATCATTATCGCCTGCAATTACTTAGCCAGTTTCTACATGTTATGCCTCGCTGTTCACGATGAACTTTTCCATCAGGATACAACTACTGCGCACATATTTCAAGGTTATTTTATTATTCAATTCAAAAGTTCTTTAAGATAAAGTCAGCCTTTAACTCCGCCTGAAGGTGATATTTATCTCCTGTGTATAACTGGGAAATCAATGTATTTTGTGACATCCTGCAACATAAAATCCGTCGTCACGCACGAGTACCTTCTGTCTTTCCATTATTCCTATGAAAAGATATTGTCTGATGTAAGACATTTGCATATACCTCTGCTATTGTGCTGCCATGCTCCAGTGGTTCAGCGGAAACATACCAACCTCCCCAGAAGTATTAGGGACCATGCAAGATGCACCTGGTAAATCTCCTCGGACATAAACGCTGGAATGAGTAAAAATATAGTAATGAAACAATTTTTTCTTACCGATTCTTTAGCATTTTTTTTTGTACTCTCCAAACTTTGGTATTCCTCCTCTTCTGAATTTGCTCACATTGTTGACGCAATGGTCTTACACTACGCCATTGTATTTATTTTACCTCATGAGCGGACTTGTGTTCGGTTAGGCTTAAAAGGCTGTGATGTAACAGGGATGGCCAACGTTTTAGATATGCGTCAGTTAATCACAGAATTTCTGTCAGACCAAAATACTTTTGTCTGACAAAAATATTACTGGTTTGAGACGAATAGTATTTTCCCCAAAAAGTCTTCGCTATAAGTCATTTAATTGTTAATGGGTTTAGCATTATTCTTAATGTTACAACTTTTACTCTTTCGTTAAATGGCAAAATTATAAAAAAAAAAAGAAAAGAAGTATGTTAGGAAATTACACAGATCGTACTAAAACTTGTCTTTATCGCACCGAGTGTCTACAATTGACAGAAATTTCAGTATTTTCTTCTTTCTTTTTAGGTCTTAGACCTGTTGCGACAACATTACTTTGTCTTTAACGTTTTCTTATTCTTCAGACTATTTTTTAAAGCTTGCTCTCTTTTTCTAATTATTCTTTTTGAATTCTGTTAATGGGTATTTGTAATTCGTTTTTCCTGTTTGCTATTCATTCATTTACTTACTGGCTTAATGCACATTTTTTTTGTACGCCTCTTCAATATTTGATTGTATCTAATTTTGTTTTTTCCGTTGTTTTATCTTTACTATGGTTTAACTGTTTCAGGATCTTATTTCAGATGCATAAGTTAAAACTGGCTTTATTTTTACTCTTATATTTATCTTAACAGTATTTAAAAATTTAACCATCCAAATACTTCGTTTGTCTTAAGTGACTGCTTTTCTAATTCATTTTCTATTATTCCATCTGAGTTAATGTTAATTATTAAATTAACGATTAGTAAATTTAGTTGGTAGAATTTTGTAGAAAATACTTTTCAAAAGTAGTTTATACAACATAAATAGTTATCTGCAATATTTATCTTCCCGTTTTTCTTTTTTAAGTTGTTTCTTAATCGGATATTCATTTAGATGGAGCGTTTTGACTTTAAGAAATCGATACTACGTTATTTCAACGATCTCTTACCATCTCGAAAACTTAAGAGGAGATGATGACTTCCAACGCAATCGAATCTGTGTTTATTGAAATCACTTAACTCTAAACTTTACTTTGATGTTTTACTCATTAACTCTTTATATCACACATATTGTTGATGTCGACACCACCTGGTTTCAACAAACGTCTAGTACAGAAGGGTATTCTTAAACCTATCTTGCATTGTTATAAAACAGAGCGTTTTGTTTCAGTTTTGTCTTCCGTAATATAAATCCCTGCGACTATTTTCCATCAGGATACTGAAAGACAATGTTCATCACCAAACCACGAACAACAAATGATGTGAAAACAACAGAGAAGGAAGCAGGAAAAAGATCTGCATTTGAGACGGTTTAGGCCATAAATATGCGGACCTCGTTTAAAGGAACTAAATGGGGGTTTTCGCCCAGTAAGTACACAGCGAAGCTATTTTTTTTGGATGAAGAAAGATCGCAACTCACAGACAACAGTAATGAATCAAGTACTGTTCAAACTCTTCGACTGGAAGACTATATATTCGCCTTCTGAATCAAAAATAGAATCGATATGAAAAACAAAACTGCAGTTAAAAATCATTCCTCTTGTGCGAGGGAAGGGGGTAATTTATTCACGATACTTAAAGAAACCAAAAGTTTCTTTAAGTCTCCCACGAATTCCATCAGAAATGAATCAACACATTTTTGCAGATGAAGACGTTTTGATGCGATTTCTTGTGGTAGTAAGAAAGAATACCCACAAAAGGCATAAAAACATGTTGATAAGTAATCTGGTCTGCTTTTCTGTCACGATTATATACAAAAACTACTTTCGATCTGTTGAACCTCCTCCTTTCCCCCACACCTCTTAAGATCGATCCCCTCAATCTCACATTTCTTAACATTGCTTGGTAGAATACTCACAGCAGTCCTATTGAACACTATCTTTTTTCAACATCTGCCTCGGAGCTTATTCTGTCACTTTTAAGATCTGGCAGAAAAAAAACCATTCGCCAAGAAAATGCTTTGCAAAAGGCGTAGTTATCATAGACTTCTCGTTTAGGTAGTCTTGGATTTTTCTTGCGGCTCTACCGAGTTTTATTCAGGAAAGCACACATTCTACAGATAGTTCGATGAGGAAACTTTTTCTCAGACAGCACTTACGTATCTCTTCACGGACTACACTTCCATAACTACACCTCACTAGAAGTGACTGTCTTTTTACGTCTCAACACTTCACATTCAATGATTTTCTTCTAGTTTGATTTCACTTCAGTTTTTGTTGGCCTTTATTTGAAGAAGTGTTTTTGCTTTCATTTGACTTTAGATTTCTTAACACCTACATGGTCATTCATTCTACATTTTAATTTCAGACTGTGGACTTTTTTCTTTCATCTTTACATTCGTTTTCCACCTCAACTCAAGTAATTTTATTTATGAAAACAATTCTGAACCTTCTCCCATTCCTCCTCAGTGTAAATATAAATTCATATCTTGTAAGAATATGAATTTATATTGGTATTCATGTAGGCGTTTTTCGCTATAGAAAAAAAAAATACGCTATTATCGGTTTATTTTATTATTTTCGTTCCTAGCACTGTAGATGCATTGTGAATTACTTTAGTGCATTCAATTTTCACTAATGCTAAAAAAATCTGTCAAACTCTCCTCACTATTTGCAGTATCCGAAGAGAAATTGTTCTCAAACAATCATTTATGTAGAATAACATTAGAAAATATCAAAGTAATGGAACTGCGTTATATTTGCGAAGTAATACATTCTCTTAGCTATGGTAAAGACGAGAATGTTGTTACAAATATTTCCTGGAATCAGTCCTATCTACAGAATCCTATCAAAATCAAAACATAATATTATGGTCTAAGACTCATAACTTATCTGGATGGACCTATTGTTTGATTCTGGGTGTCTCCACGAATGCAGGTTGCAAAGTTTCGTTTTGTGAAGGTGAATTTTTAGCCATATTTTATTACATGCATTATGCACTTGATGAAACATTGTTTTTTAAGGGTCTTCAGCTATGAGTATTATATCGTCTGCAAACATTGATATATGGAGAAGCTTTCCATCGATGTTTATGCCACCTTTTAAGTTGATTTTCCTTAGAGTGCTTTCCACAGTACGCGTAAAAAGGTTTGGTGATATGACATCTTCTTGTCGTACACACTTGGATTATAGTGATTGTTATAGGGTCGCCAAATAAGGTTATTTGTGTACAGCTACCAGTGCTAATTTCTTTAATTAGATTGATGTAGACTGGATCGATGCCTTGTTCTAGTAGTGCCTGTAAAATTGCGTCATATTATATGGGGTCGAAGGCTTTTTTAAAAGTCGATAAATAGAAAGCAAAGAGGGATCTGATATTCTTTTCATCGTTCACTAAGTTGGCTGACTACTTGTATGTGATATCTATTGTAGAATAACCTGTTTTGAATCTTGCTTGTTCGTTACTATTGTTTTCTTGAAGGGTGGTTTTGATTCTGTTTGATAGAATTTTTGTCACAAACTCATATACTGTATATGTAATGGCAGACATATGGGGCGGTAATTCTTGATGTCTTTATGTTGCCTCTTTTAAAGAGAAGAATTGTTTGTGACGTCTTTCATTTTGATGGTATTTTTCCCTTCTTTTAGGTATCAAATAAATCTTTTGACCAGAGTTTTATAAAGTTGTGGTTCTCCTTGTTGAATATCCTCAATTTTCATCTGATCGATGCCGGGAGTTATATTTGGTTTCATGTTTTTGAGTGCATATTCTATTTGGTCTGGGAGCATTTCTGGTACATCGTATATATTATCAAGTTTTGGTTCGGGTATAGGATATTTTGATGCAAAAGGATCATTCTATTAGTCTTGTACCATCTTTTCCATTTCTGTTCTGTTTGTGTGTTTTCTTCCATCTTGATCTAGTAATGCTCTTGAGATTGGCCTTTTCATAGTTAATTCTCTTTCAACTCCTTTTAGATTCAGCGGCGTTTCTCAGTCTTCTTTCTCTATAGGTTTGATAGTCCTGTAGGATCTTCTTAATTAATACTTTGCAAATAATTTATATTCAAGTTGAGGGTTTGGTTTATCTTTCAATTATCTTCTCTATCTCTCTTTTTTTTTTTTTTAAAGTAAATTCAAGGTTTGTATGGAGAGTCTTTTTTGGGGTGTTCTTGATTGACTTTAGAATTTTCCATGTGCCAGGATAGAATTTTCAGGAGCGTGTCCTATTTGGTAATATCCCATTTTATTTCATCAACAGATTGTTGAAACAAATCGGGATCTAAATATTTGGGTCGCTTTGCATGATTTGAGATTGGCCGTATTTTTTCTTCCTTCTTTTGGTCAATTTGTCGGATGGCCTCGGTGGTCTGAATGGATGTCAAAATACTTTCTGCCAATTGTTCCTACATCTTGAACTATTGCAGTCTGTTAGAATGTAGTCTATTTATATCGTAACTTAAAACTGAATAATCTGGTCTTTTTACACCATATTCCGAGTATGAATGTGTACTACAACACATCACTAATAAAACGTGCACGACATATAATTCATAAACAGCAAACTGTTTAGTTTTGCTGTTTAGGAATTTTGTCTATAACTCCTTTAAGAAAAAAGGGCGACAGTGCTGTCATCTATGAGCAACTCTGGTAAATTTGCCAACGCGGGTGGATGAGTACAATAGCGTCTGAGTTCTTTACTACCAACACTTTTTGAAGCCCACTGAGGAATGCGGGTTTCTGAATGTCTTTAGGTGGTGGTAGGTGATTTTCACGACTGGTGCAAAAACCATTATCCTGCTTATAAAAGAACTGAAGTGGCTGGAATGGTCTCCTGAAGATTTTTTTTTTCAGGATTACCTAACCCTTAATCCACCTACGATACTACTCTGTTATAATAAAAAAAAAGTATTATTACGTTTGTCATTTTCGAAAAATCCGGTATGTTTATGAATGAAAAAATTTTACATTGATTTTGTTAAATAAAACATTCCCCACACATTTCGTAGCTGTTCCCTCTGTCTTTTATTATTATTAATTACATAAGAAAATGGTTTCGTATTTTAAATAAACTACATAAGACGATTCAATTCCTTTTATTTGAAAAAATAAAATGTATATCATGTTATAAATGAATTTTATACTTAAAAAAGTTTTTTAGGAATATAACTAAAAATAAAAAACTATTTTCTTCTGAAAACAATTTTGCTCAGATCATCGTCATCTTTAATTTTATCCGCATTAGAAATTACGATATCCAGAACTGCGTACCAGTCACTATCATCCCTACGCATCCTAGCATTTAACTGAATGTCAGAAAGCGCAGACCGCAGTCATTAATCAATTACGGTGTAAGCATTATAATTAACGTCACTATAATACAATCGAGAAGGATTTGACTGAGAAAATGAGGGAGTGGGATAAGGTTGATATAGCATCCTAATGATCCTTGCTGGACAGGAAATTTTTATTTTCTATGATTGGATGATTCTTGGACATGAATGGTCGTATTTCCATTGTTATTTAAATATATTTTTTTTCTTTCATAACCTATAGAAAGCTTATGCCGTCTATGGACAAGGACAAGGATTTGAAAAGCTAGAGGTCGTAGTTTTTGAATATTTCTTGGGGGGAGGCTGATCAAGAGAATAGACAGAATGGAATGGAAGATGAGTGGTCAGTAGTTTAACGATTAAAATTTATGTGGGTTAGCAATTATAAAATGGATGCTGGACAGTTGCTCTCGTATTATAATAGATTTAGTACAAATGGAATAAATGATGGAGGCGGGTTTTGTTGATCAGCGCCCATGGAGGTATCTGTAGAAAAAACAATGCTGAAGATGGCCTATGAGACTAGTCGGAGAGAGTCTTTGAGAGAGGAACAGTCTATTAGCTTATCAAATGTGAGAATAGTATAAGGTTGGCGGATTTGCAGAGAGTTTGTACCTGGACAGGTACAAACTAAAATCTTAAACGGAAGAGGGCGGCAAGTTTTTTGAGGCTGAGCATGTATAGATGTGGTGTGTTTATGTCAGAAAATGGAACGTTATGTGAGTGTCAGCACGAAAAATGATCTAGTCTTGTCCGTTTCAGAGGGAGCTTCTCTTCTCTTGTTGTTAAGCAGTCTGTTCAGTGTTTCATATATACAGCAAGGTTGTGTGTGCGAGAGAGAGAGTCTATAAATGTAATTATCAAAGAAAATATTTACGTTGTTACACTTAAGCATCAACAATCCAAAGTTTCTGATAGGGTTACACTATTATTATGTCACGGAAGTACAAATAAATTATCATGTGACATTAGGAGCTCATTTCTAGTGTGCACGGGAGTGGCGAACTCGAAATACCCGATTCTGGACCAATCTTTACTTCACATAATATGAATCTGTTAAATTCTCTGTAGAATGGTCCCTCCTTTCTTTCTCTTTTTTTTCCTTCTTGCTCCTTATCCACAATGCTATTAGAGTATTCGACGGTTAGGGGTATATCTTTCCTGTCTTGCTGAACTTTCGTCTTCACAGCAGTGGGAATCTGCCTTCTCTCCCAGGTATTTGCCTAACGTAACTAGGCTGTCCTTTATACAAACGAAGCCCGGTCAGCAAGAAAGGATTAGACCAAAACCCCTCTCAAATGATGGATAAGTATAAAGGAAGCCATAGAGTCCAAGGCTAGAATGGACATATAAAAGAGCACAAATGTGACTAAAAAAAAACCACAAAAGAGGAAGAAATATTCCCTGATGTCTTAAAAAGAAGTTCAATAAGCAGTGGGTAGCATGAGTAATGGAAAGACAATGGGGGTGAAAATGAATGAACAATAGAAGTTCTGAAAGCAGGTGGTGTACCAGCCATTATTATGTTAAGTAGAATTTATACATCATACCTAAGACAGAAGAGAATATCTAAGAATTGGAACAATGCTATCAGTCTCCTTTCAACAATATACAACATTTTTACAAAAATCATTAGAAACAAAATACAAAGACAGACTAGATTTTTGCTAACCTCCAGAACAAGCAGAATTTAGAAGAAGAAAAAAATTAAAGCATCATTGATCATATTTATGTAATAAGACAAACAACTGAAAAGACAAATGAATACCAAAAACCGTTAGGTCTGACATTCATTGATTTTGAAAAGGCATTTGATTCAATCTCAACATCGGCTATTTTAGAACGCCCTTAAAAACTAAGGAATTGAAAAAAATTACATTGATATACTTAGTCATATATATATATATATATATATTCAACTGCATCTTTAAAATCAGGAACAGATATGAAATTTCCTATAAAAAGGGAGTAAGACAGGGAGGTGCTATTTCACCTAAATTATTTACAGCCCTAGAAGAAAATTTAAAAACCTGGATTGGAAAAATACAGGAATTATGGTAAATGGGAAAGAACTAAATCACCCATGATTTGCTGATGACATTGTTCTTTTAGGAAACTCTGCAAAACTTCAAATGATTATTGAATGGAATACAGAAAGTAAAAAGAAAGGATTAAATATAAACAAAGACAAAACAAAAACAATGTATAATAAATACATTATCAAAAAGCCAGTACAAATGGGATACCAGGAAATTGATATAGTAACCTGCTATGTTTACCTAGGGCAAAATATCACAGTAGAGGATGACTGTAGAGAAGAAATTATACGTAGAGTTCAACTTGCTTGGGTAGCCTTTGGAAACACCATGAAGCACTCAAAGGAAACATCCTAATCTGCTTTAAAAGAAAAATATTCGACAGTTGCATACTTCCCGTCATGACATATGGAAATGAAACGTGGACTGATTAAAAAATTGACCAACCCAGAGGAAATGGAAAGATCCTTACTTGGTATTACCATTCTTGATAGAAAGCGCAATACGTAGGTCAGATCTCAGACTAGGGTGAGAGACATTCTAACAGCCATTAAAAGATTTAAATGACAATGGGCGGGTTATATTGCAAGAGGTAACACTCAAAAATAGACGAAGTTCATATCAGAATGGTATCCTAGAGATAGAAAAGAGAGCTACAGGAAGACCAAAAGAGGCCGTGGGGGCATGAGATTAAAGAGATGGCAGGACCTGTGGCATAGAAAAGCTCAAGATAGGACTGAATGGAGGCTTCATCCGAAAGTGTACAGAAAATAGCTGCTGATGATGACACATCAAACTTTGTTACAATGAAACGCATACCCGAAACTAATGATTAGCTTATGATGTTCACAAAAGAGGAAGTGCAGATAAGACATTACTAGAGGAAGAACGATACCATATACCAATAACCACACACTAGATATTTGATTGTTACGATACAGATTTCTTCCGTTATAAATCAGGCATGTTGAGCACAAGCAACATAAAACCCAACTAAGTCAGCTTAAGTAAATCAAATAAATGATTTGACGCTATAAATTTAAGGGGGGGGGATCCAAAAAGAATGTAAAATTCTGCACAGAGCGTACTTCTTTTCTAAGCAAATACCACGAACACGAATAGAAAAAATATGCCCCTCCAAAACTTGGGAGAATAGCATTTCCACTGGAAATCAAGTTCATTATTTTGTCTATAATGGAGGCGGGCAGCAGGAAACAAACAAAACTGAAATCTTTTAGCGGGTCTTCAATTTATCAAATCTTGACTCAACGACGGTACCGGTGAGTTTAGATTTCCAGCCTATCACTGATGGAATTCCCCCCCCCCACCCATGAAGATTTCTTTTTATTTCTTATATGTTTTTTTATAATTAACAAAATTTATTAACTGATGCAAAGTGAGATACTTTTTTTTATTCAACGAGAACTATTATCATATTGTTCACTGAGACTTTGATTCTGCTATTTCTTACGTTTTTTTTTTTTTTTTTTTTTTTTTACAAAGTCAATCAATTTCGGTAATAGTCACAGCCAGTTGCCCATAAGACTAATGCTAACTTAAGCGATAATTTGATCGATTTTAACTTTCAACAACTCATCAGCACTTCATTTTTCAAAATCTCAACATCGATTTCCTAATATGTATCCTCAAGGGGTGGGGATACAGGATACAATGATAGTACTAGATAATTAAGTTTATGATTATTTATTCCAATTTTATATTACTTTTAAATATTTTATTTTCTTATACTGTCTTATTTGCTTAAAATGGTTTATTTATTTCTTCAATCCTGTAACTACGATTAAGTACCCAGTTTGCAGCTGAATTCTCAAACCTCGAATTCCTTCTTTGTCAGCATTAACAAATGGTTCGCTCTAAAAAAGGCATACTTTGAATTGGGTGATGCATACTTCATGTGTTGCGTTTCCGTTTGATTAACACAACGAAAGCCCTTTCTCTCTCTCGGATACCTGAAACACACAAATCAGTGTTGCAAAATGATGAACATTTCCTTTTCATAGATGAAATATTTAACAGCAGCGCACCTAAGTTAAGTTATCAGATTTTCTTGGACCCACCTAACTTCACAAACAATGAAACACACCAGTGAAGATTAAATTTCAATATGAACTAATTCTCAAATATGTACATCGTTTTCGACAGGTCTGCTGAAGTTTTATTATAAAACAATTTATCTTTTCTTTTTTTTTTTCTTTGGATTACATAAATTTCCCTATTTTAATGCTTTCAATGGTTTTACATTTAAAGTGGTCCCTTCAAAGTGAAAAATAGGGAATTTTACTATAGTAACATTACTATTATTGGTCTTCTGTTTTGCAGACCGGAATTTCATTGGCCAGTGTCAAAAGCAGCTCCTATTTCAAATGTCTGGTAAGCATTAATTGGTATTACATACAATAGGGGTCTTCACCTTTCAGACAGTGCGAGCCGCATTAAAAATTTCAATGAAGCCCGCAGGCCACTAAGCTATACTGCGGTATTTAGAATTGTAAGATTCTTTCCAGATTCACAAGGAACGCTGCGCATTTGATACTAGACATAAAATCATATAAAAATAAACAAACTCAGCTTTAAAAGCGTAGGTAGGAGTCGGGTTCATGATCAGTAAATACAATCAATACTTGAAAAAAGATCATTTAAATGAAGAAAACATTGATTTTTTACAATGTCAATGGGAAACTTGACAATGTTTTTCCTTGACCAGCTTTGTCGATGTTGGCATCAATGTTGGAAGTCGCTATGCGCAGAGTATTCTCAAGATGTTGGTCCGTAATATGCTTCATTCTGGAGAAGAACCTCACATAAGTATGTGCTTCCTAACAAAGCGCACATTTTCAAAGCATGCCGGCGAAGATAGGGAATGCGTCCTCAGAACTGTAGTCTTTGTAAAATGTAAGCAAGGGCACATTGAATAATTTTTCTCTCAAAGAGTTGTTTTGGAGTTCAAGCAGCTCCATTTGTACTGAGCCTGACAGTTCGGCAGCATTGACACTGAATGGCATTGAAAATAAATCTAAAGAAGATTGCTGGTTACAAAAATTACTAAATTTCTCTTCGAACTCACTTCGCAACATGGCTAATTTTGTAGCATATTCATCAAGAGAGGAACAGTTGGACTCAGCGAGAAGCTGAAAATGAGTTGAGTCATTTTTTGCGAGTTGTGCCTCCCAAAGTTTGAGCTTTGCTACAAAAGCTTTGATGTGATCAAACAGAGTGTGCACCAGTTAATCTTTGGATTGTAGCCGCGTATTTAGGTTATTCATATGCAATGAGATGTCGGTCACAAAAGCAAAGCCTGTCATTCACTTCGGATCGTTGAATTCCGCAATCGGCTTCCCCTTAGTTTGCATGAACTGCTGTATTTCGCCCCTTAAGTCAAAGACTCTTTTAAAGAACCTTCCCTCTGCTCAACCAACGGACATCACTATAATAAACCCCATCGCCGTGATCCGCTTCGCACTCTTGGGTCAAAAACTTGGAATTGACGATGATTCAATCCTCTTGCCCTAATAATGTTGATGACAGTCACAATAACTTTCAAGACATTCTCAAATCCGATGGTTTTCGCGCACAAATTCTCCTGGTGGATTAAACAGTGGTAACGGACGAAATCTTTTCCTTCTAGTTCCGGTTCTTTCCGTAGCAGCGCAACAAACCGTTCGTTCTTTCCCACCATAGCAAGGGCACCATCAGTTACCACCTCCCTCGAGGTTGGGTTAAGCTGAGGTCGAAACGCTGGAGCGTTTTCTTGGCGGCGTCAAGAATATCAGTGCCTTTCGTCGTTCTAGGTACGAGCGCTAGCAGTTCTTCTGTCACACTGAATTGTTGATCAATTGCCACGGACAAAGATAGCCAGTTGTGCTGCATCCTTCACATCTGTGTTCTCATCTATAGCAAGTGAATATGATGTAAATTCGGACCACCGTTTTGTTCAAGTTCCTTCAATGTCATTGTCAAGTTCTTTGACACGTCGTGCTACAGTTAACCCAGACAAACTCGGTTTTTAAACACTTCCTTATTATTTGGGCACAGAATTTTCCCAGCAACGATGAGACACTCTTTCACAAACTCAACGTCCAAGAAGGCTTTTGATTTGTTAGCAATTTTTCCGCTATTACATAACTTACTTTGACGCACGCTTCGCTTTCTTCCCTCTGCCTTTTAAACGTACCCTATTGGCATTTTAAATCAATTTCGAGACGGTTCACTTTGTCCACACGAAGCTGCCCTTGATAGTGATCGAAACTGGACGCATGCTTTGTCTCATAGTGTCGATTTATATTGTATTCTTATGATACTGACTCACGACAAAGTAAACACACAGACTTGGATCGGCACAAAAAAGTACAAATTGGTCCACTTTTCATTTAAAATCCGACAAGAATCACTTGATTTACGCTTTTTACTCGTAGACGCCTTAGTGATGGAATCGGAACCCAAAAAATGATCCAAAATGGCCCTATAACGGTTATTATCCACTGAATATGTCTCACACTAATAAAAAAAAAGTCTGGCAATAAAAAACCACAATAGGCTATGGCTGACACGACGAACCTGCGTGCGCTTATACACGCATATCACAATGTTCACGACTAACTGACCGAGGATGAGATCCTCTTGTATTTATATGAAAATAACGAAGTATCGAGAACCTTCGAGATGTATCTGGAAGGAACTAGACAGCGCAAGGAACGAACTACTGTTTCAGCCATCTTCCTGCGACGTTAGTACTAGTACTCAAGTACGGCTTGGCGCTGGTACTTAGTTGGCTGAAGAAGTATGTCTATTTAATATTTATTTTTATAGGATTTTATGTAAAGTATCAAATGCACAGCCTTCCTTGTGAATCTGGAAAGCATCTTGCATTATAAATACCGCAGTATAGCTTAGTGGCCCGCGGGCTTCATTGAAATAATTTTTTATTTAATCGCGTTTTAATGTTAAGTAGTTATTTTTTCAAAATGGCCGGCGGGCCACGGCAAAGAGCTCCTCGAGCCATGCGTTGAAGATCTCTGACATATGCATTTATGCTTACCAGACGCATGAATATATAACAACCAATCTGTAATATACAACGAAGAATCTATTGCCTTGATTTACGTCACATTGATACAGTTATCACCCAAAATTTCTAGACAAAGTTAATTAAATCGACATCCTGCGTAAGCATTCTATTCTTTAAATCTGAATAAATGATGAGCCAGTCCAATTCCTAGTAACGGATGCAAAATATTCATTAAGCAATTATGTCAAATCGTTAATGAAATTCAGAATTTCATCAACTATTTATTCCGTTTGTCTATCAAAATAGAACAAAATTTTCTTCAGTCACATTGAGTTTTGTGTCCTCGTTAATTTTTAATTCTACCTTATAAGCGATATCATTCTGTTTTCACAAAATATCTTATTTACAAAGTAGCTATTTTTGGTTAAAATATAACTGCACACTTAGCTGGAATGCAGAAAGATTATTTTTTGTTTATGCCTGTTCTTAATGACAATGTATTTTACTGATTTTTTTTATTCTCGTTTTCTTTAATAAAACATCCTTGAATTTATTCAAGCATCGCAGATCCCTAAATAGCTAAGATCAATGTATTATGTCAGTTTACGCCAAGTGTTCTTTGACCGGTTGAATTTTTGTGGAATGAAAAATTCAATTTCCGGTAGGAAAAACCTTTTCACTTCTGCATGTGATGAGCTAACTCACCTTCAGTAAGCCCATATTGCTCTTGTTCTATATGGAATAAATATCGGGATCTTTCCAGTCAAAGGTGTCGTCGTGACTGCGCTAAAGCGGGTAATACATAAAAGGTGAATGAAAAATAGATTAATTAGTGGGGGGAGGGGGAGGAGTGGAGATTAGGAGGATTCTACAATATAAATAGCCGCCGAAAATTTGAAATTATTACATACTTCTTTTCAAAGTCACAAAAATGACTGCACTGCCATCAGGACAATAAATCAATATCTACTGGGAACGAACAATTCCTCTGTGGTCCTGAGTTTTTGAAGATAAACTAGCCACGGTTATTTATCAGCTGCGACAACCAAAAAAGTGGTGGGCAAAATAGACGATTTAGTAGTAGTGTCAAACAATTGATTACTTGATGCACTGCCAGCCTATCTTATCAGAACAACAGCTATCTTGATGCACTGCCAGCCTATCTTATCAGAACAACAGCTATCTTGATGCACTGCCAGCCTATCTTATCAGAACAACAGCTATCTTGATGCACTGCCAGCCTATCTTATCAGAACAACAGCTATCTTGATGCACTGCCAGCCTATCTTATCAGAACAACAGCTATCTTGATGCACTGCCAGCCTATCTTATCAGAACAACATCACAAGTCACTGGTGGCGATTGTCGCTGTGTGGTTTTAAAGTTACCGAACACTCACCCACTTCACACAGTCTTGCTTGATCGAGCTAACATCTCTTCCAAAAGTTAAAAAACACCGTCACTGGTTGTCCACACACACACATACAGCACTGATGTGCTAGGTTTCACTAAATCTCGATTAGGGTTGATATACGATTATGCCTCAGTAATGAGGTCATTGTATGGATGGCTTTTTTTTTTTGATCATGCAAGATGTTAATTTCTCTATCAGTGGAATCGGAGCACTGTAGCATCAGTGGAATAAGAGAGTAAACTCAGCAGCGGTGTATGTTGGGGGGGGGGGGGTGATCATTCAAATTTAGAACTTTTCATTTACCTCTCATATTATCAAGAAATCACTACAAAATATTTTCACAACATACCTGTCAGTAGTATCTGCTTCTTTTATGTCCTAACAAACATGAAGGCAATTAAGGCTCAATTAACTAAATTAATTAAAGATTAACTTGTTAATTCTCCAAGTTAATGTTTTCTACTCGTATAATCTTAAGCCATTACCGAGCAATACTTTCTCAGATATTTCATCTTAAGATCATCCATAATATTTTAAAGCATGCTACTGCATTACTTCTCAAACATTTTATATTTTCAATATTAAAACATGTTATTGTTTTTCCAAACTAAGTTTTAATTTTTTTTTAAGTTAATCTGCAACTTTAGTGGCTCTTACTACTAATGTAAAGTAATGTTAAGAAAAGTAATATGGCACTCCTTTCAGAATGAAACACTGGTGTGTATTATTCCTGTCATTATATGGCCAATACCACTCTATAAAGAGTTTTATTATTGTTACTGTAAAAGCAACTAACGCTATGAGCCGGGTGTATTAAGTGTGTTAACTGTATGCATGTTCTCTCCACTTTTCTTGTTTTGCACTATAGGACGGCCTAGTTGGTCGCGGGATGGAATCGCGCAATGGAAATGGATGTTTGTGATTGTCTTTTGGCGATAGATGAATTTCATCTGTCACCCGGTGTAAGATCACCGCCCAACTTATAGGAGACTTGAAAAAGTTTCATCTCTGGTCTCTAGAACAGTGTGTCCGGTCTGCGACTATTTAAAAAATAAATAAAATAATAAAAATAGAAAAAGAAATCCTTATTTGCCCAACGTATTAAAGTATTATAGGTTTACAGCCATTTGTGAGTCAGTCTCTCTCACACACACACACTCACATAAAATGATATCCTTACAGTAGCCTACATCATCTGCATACTGTCAATGGCAAGCAGAGAAGCCCTTAGGGATTTCGAAATGTTTCCATAGGGTGAAATATCAATGGTCTATACGTTCATAACACTGGCGAAAAGACTATATCACAAGAAATTAAATCAACTATACGCAATACTTGTCACCAAAGGAAATATGAGAATGCCTCTTCAGCCAAGAAAACTCGTGAATTCGAAGGCTGTAGAAGGGTTAAATTTAATAGTGGAAAATTACATAAAGGGGTGTTTCTATGGACGAATAGCAACTACACATAAGATAGATGTCAGCCATGACAATGAACAGTGCAGCTTCTCACTGGGGTAAAGAATGCCGCGTAACCGTAGCGCATTAAAAAAAATCGTAATATGCAGAGATGAAACACATTACATTTCGTCCAGGTGGGGGAATGCGGATCGGGTTTTGAATTAGGCTGTGAGGCCACTCTGTTCTGTTTAGCATGTTCATTGCCAATCACGCGATATCGCGCGATGCGAGTCCTCACCGAACGGTCGATCACGCGTTATCGCGTGGACGTCGCTAACTAAATAAAAAAATTCAAAAAAATTTGGCCACCACACGAAATTCCAATTTTCAGCTTGGCAATGAAAGTGTTAATTTCGTGTGGTCTTCTGGCCGCTTAGCCTGTTTTGTGGGATGAGAAATCAGTTTCCAAGAGGCAAAACTCTGCTACCGCCGTGTGAAGTCGGTTAACTTACTTTCACCCGTAAAGCTCTTATAAGGGTATTTTGACAGGTTAGAATCTAGGTCTTTCTAACTAAAGAGCATTGTCAATAACTGATGTGGCTAGGATGGATGTCTCCTGAGAATGTCTTATGTCCGAATGTATCATCCCAACTGTGAAATTAGTGGAGAGGATGAAATGGACTGGAGCGATTTATTTATTTTTATTGACAGGAACCTTCGGCTGTAGTGCCTGAAACCCAACAGACTCCTGAATAATGCAATACTTCCGATGTCCTTTTCAATATGATAATGAATCATGTCATACTGCAGGCGCTACTGCGAAATTGTTCGCTGAAAATGGTGAAGAAAAACTTGAGTGGTCTGGACAGACCAAATCCAAATAACACCTCCGAAACAAACTGTCCGGTTTGTTCAACAAAACTACTTGGACTAGTAGCCACAGTGAAAAGATTGAATATACCCAAACTTATCAAAAAATTAAGATCAGTACATCTAGACGAGCGGAAGGCATAATTAGGATCAAAGGTAGACGACGCTATTCAGGTATATAATGTGTATCTCACGCACGAATTAAAATTGATGTATTATGGGTTGTAAATCTACAATTACAATCTGCTATAGATTGTAAATCTGTAATACACTAGTACTGTGAGTGAGATAAGTATCTTTTTTAACTAGTTCTAACTGGATATATTTCAAGGCCTAGAAGTTCGATTAATCAAATATATATGAATTTATTCGGTATCAAAATAAGTCAAATATTGTTCATATCAATGATGACAGCACTCAAAATTAACGATATAGTTAAGGTCTAAAAGAGGTGCTTAATAAAGATGTCGTATGCTAGATGAATAAAAAAAAATCCCGCCAGATTCAAAAATTTATAATTAGTTGAGCAATTAATTATTCGAAAATCCTCCTTGAACTAACTAGAATACGACTAGGTGATTTTAGAATCTAAATGAAAATTCAAAATGAAGGGGGGAAAAAGGGTTATTCTATTCGCTTTATACTCATAATTTGCATTGTGAGTTTTTCTTCCCCAGTTTCATTAGCCGGCCTGGTTGGCCGAATGGTTAGCGTATCCGCTCTTCAGCCAAAAGGCTGCGGGTTCGAATCCCGCCGTGGGCATGGATGTTTGTGATTGTCTGTGAAAGCGCTAGGGGTGGTAGATGGCGTTAGTGTTAGATGATGAAAGTTGGTGGAGTAGTGAGACGAGGAGTTGTAGAGTTGATGCTCTCCCTCAATAAGTCTTTGGACTCCCTGGAGGTGTGATATAATAATAATGATATCCTATCTACGTTGACTTACGTATCAAGCAAAGACTAATTACAACATCAGAAACAAGACTTATTTTTTTGAGGGGGGGGAGGAAGCAGAACTTTGTTTTTTCGGTTGTTGCGTATAAATAGCCAATCATTTTTGCCTCGAGCTCCTCAATGGAAGCAAAAATAATGGATTATATTGTCGCAGTCAGAGTTATTTCTTCACGACCAGGACGAGCTGAAATAAACTTATTTCAGCTCAACGTGGACCCGTTTTCTGTTAATTAACCGAAACTGTGCTACGCCACAGTATTACTTCTAATGAAAACCAGTAGTAGCCAGTCAAAGCAGCGAAAAAACTTTACACACAGGATAGCCCAAATTTCCTATTGGTGTGAATGAACGCTTCCCAGGTTCTACAGACAATTTTGCGCTTCCACAAAAATTATCCCATTACATTTCGTTTTCATAGCATCACGAATATTATTCTGCAATCAGCAGGAGATTTTAGGTAGCATAAAATGCTAAACAAAATTTTGATTTTTGTATCATTTCGTATATCACTGAAGAACATTTTTTTTTTATTGCTGACTCAAGTGCCAGAATTAATGACAGCGCTCGAATTTTCTTTTAAATTAGATTAACCCTTGATAAATCATGTGAAGGAGAACCTAATAGGTATTTTAGTAACAAATATATTAGAAATACGAGGCGATATTCAATCTGCGCTGACTTGCAAACCAAGAATAATTTTTCCGTGACCCAAACTGCAGTTGTCCATTTGCAAATAATAATTTTAGAAGGAGGGGATAATATCAATGTTCTCTATATTAATTTCCTTAAAAAAATTTTCCCTTTGGAAAAATAATGTCATCTGCAACAGCGCCACCTTTTCGCAGCTAAGATAAGTGAAGTAAATAAGGTTTACTGGAATGGGAAGAAAAAAAGTTATTTTTACCCAAATGGAAAAGACAAGTGGCAGTTAATGCATTTGATATGAACCGCTCTTAGTATTTCTTGCTATTCCTGTTCCCTAACAAAGCTTAACCCTCATATGAATGTAGATGATCAGGAGAAAGGGTTTTGGCAATCCATGATGCACTTTCCGAGACAGGTCCTCCCCATTGGAAAACTTTATGGGATAGCCTTTAAGATCTCAAAATAGAAGCATCGTGTGCAATTTGATGCAGTACCTCGCATCCAGATATCGATTCAAACAGGTTGAAGAAGGAGAGAGAGAGAGAGAGAGAAAGAGAGAGAGAGACATACGATTCCAGAAATAACAGAAGAAATGAGGAAAACCAGTATTGATTTCAACAAAACCGATACGAAGCACAAAGAGACATATCTTCGGCACAAAAAACTTATGAACATGACAACGAAAAGCAGTAGAGAAAAAAATGAAGATAGACATCAGGAATAAAGGTAATATTGGTAGCCCCTGGCAATGTGTGTGACAAGATGTTTTTCAAGTGGGTGACTTGTTGAATAATTCCGAAGAGTTTCTTCTGACTTCTGTAGCAGTAAAGAATGAACTCGAAACTTTTTTACGATCGAAATTCTAATCAGTCATATTGCCAGAAGCAGTCATATTGCTAGAATTTGTTAGAAGCTAGAAGTTTATCTTCCGTCAGTTTATTGAACTGACGGAAGATAACCGGAATTATGATAACTGCATATATATCATCCGCAAGTGGATGCAAGAGTGTAAAAGGGAAAAAGGCAAACCTCAGCTGTTGTCCTCACTATACACGGCATTTAAAACGGCAAATACTCTCATCCATTTCATAACTAGGAACACTTACGTGTTCCTGCTTATTAAATACTCCCCCACCCCCACGTCTCTCTTTCCAGAGAGAGGCTATTACTTATTTTAATGACAACATAAGTGTCTTGTGATTGCTAGCGTAACGTCATGATGCAAACAGAATAAGCCTGAAGCATTATTATCGATTAGTGTTCTGTTCCACTTACAAACCTAGTCCTGTGTTACGTAATGATGTCCATAACGATAACCTTTAGTTTACTTACACCCAGTCATACAAACGCATTCTGAAAAGGCAATTAACCTAAGATATCAACAACAATGCAAATCAAAGTTACAAGTGAAATTTAAAATGTGTGCCAATAAATAGAGAATATATAGCCATTTCTGTGTTCGTGCTATCTAGCAGTATATACGCTATTATGACTCGCATGTAGGTATTCGTCAAATTGAAGATCTAATATCATTTTACTTATGGTGTTGCATTCAGAATAAAAGTAGGATAAGTGAATATGTCCAAAACATTGCAGAATTTTAATGGAGTAATCTTTTTTTTTTTTTTTTTTTTAATAAAACTTTCCCCACTTCTTTGGATATGATGTGATCGACTTTCCGTGTTGGCTTAATTTTAAATCTTCCAGAACTTACACAAAATATAATATTCGGCATCAGAGTTGCAAAGGCATTTGACCGAATACCACATGAAACTCTGTTACACAAATTAGAACAAATGGGTACGGTTATATGGATAAGAGGATGGCTGCCGGACAGATATAAAAAAGTGGTATACGGAGGAATAGAATCCAGGCGAAAGCTAGTGACTAGTGGTGTGCCGCAAGGTTCAGTGCTGGAACCACTGCTATGTGGAGAGCTTGCAGGATGATTTCAATAGGGCTGTCAGTATGGGCAAAAGATAATGGTCAGTTAAATCTGGAGAGATGTAAAGTTATGCATTTTGGGATAAATTACAAGCCGTGTATCACATTGATGGCACTGTACACCACGAAATAGATGAAGCTAGGGATTTAGGGGGTGGTAAAGACAGAGAAAAGTTTAGAGGACATTGCTAAGGTTGATAAAATAGCTCATCAGCTTACTTGGCTATTGAAGAACACACTAACAAGTAGAGATAAAGAAGTTATTCCTCTTTATAATGCCTTGAAATGTCCACATCAGAGGAGAGCAACCAAGATGGTGATTGGTCTGGGGGAACTTGGTTAATATGAGAAAAAGATGGGATATGGTAGAAACATTTAAGTTGCTTAAAGGGTTTTATAGGATAGATGCAGGGGAATTGTTTAAGCACTTGGCTAGAGGGGCCAGAACAAGGGATCATCCCTGGAAGTTGAATGAAAGTGTGGTTAGAAAGGGCGTAAGGACTAGATTTTTTTGCTTGGAGAGTTGTGAATGAATGGATGGGTTGCCAGTCAGTTGTAAGTACTTTGTCTGTTAACGGGTTTAAGGAGAAGCATGATAGATTTGGTCTGCCGCAATGAGTCTTCGGACTCCGTGAAGGTGCCCTTATAATAATACTTAAAACACGCGAGCTCTGCCTAGAAGCTCATATGTTCGTATTTCATTAGTGCTTCAATAGGTAAAGCCTAACCATGTCTATGGTTAGGCTTTACTGCAGACTGGATTTACTGGATGGCCGAGTGGTTCGCGTATCTTCTCTCCAACCAACAGGCTGCGCGTTCGAATCCCGCTGTGGGGGGTGGATGTTTGTAATTGCCTTTCAAGAACATAAGGCCTCCTTTGGGAGGCCTTATGTGCTTGAAAAAGTTTCATGTCTGGCCTCTAGGGAAGAGTTTCCGGGCTATGTACAAAAAATTCCTTCACTCAACCCCGGTGCAAATGTACTACAGGTTTGCAAATAAACCTTTCATGGATGGGAACCATAAAAAAAAAAGCAGCGAGTTTGTTCGAAATCCAAAGACGTACGCGATTTACGAAAATCATTCTTTCTCAAGTAGGTGAAATGCTGGATCTCTTTTGAACCTCTATGCTCCTTCCGATTACTGAGCAGAACCTGATAAGTCTTATCATTTTATATTATATATATATATATATGTAAATAAGTTTTTTTACCTTGGGAATAATGTATATTAGGGTTACCGAGTAATTTTATATACTTGGTTATTTTAACTCCTAATCCCAAGTATGCAAACAAATAAGTTTGCACCTGAAACATAGTTCAAGCCTAAAGGTGGTGCAACACCAGGGCAACTCATTGTAAAGGTGTGTAAAGCTCTGATCACTATTCTTAGTATTTTCCATAATGTAAAGCACATATCACTAAGAGATGTATACTGCAATACATTATGGGTGGGATCACTACCCAGACCGGTTTCAACCTTTTTTGAGGTCTCCTCAGTGAGTAGCTAGACCCTAAATACCAAGGTTTTAGTAATACAGAGCCTTTAGACTTGAACTACGTTTCAGGCGCAAACTTAACTGTTTACTTACTTAGGATTAGGAGTAAATAACCAAGTTTATAAAATTACTTGGTAACCCTAATATACATTATTCCCAATGTAAAAAAAAAAAACTTATTTACATCTATATATCCTCCAGAGATTATTCAAAATAAAAACACCTTGTAGCAACTTGTATAAGTAAAGCTGACAAGGGTCTGTATTACTAAAACCAAGGTATTTATTTATTTAGGGTCTAGCTACTCACTGAGGAGACTGCAAAAGAGGTTGAAACCGGTGGGCGGCTCCGTTAGGCTCTGCTTGGGGATAGGTTTTTGCCTATCTCTGAGTGAGGCCACTGTTGAGATTATGGTTCTGCTTGGTGGTGGGGGGAACCTGCCACTGGGTAGAGCGAATACCGAGAAGTTCTTCTCGGTGACCGGGTGAGCATTGTCTCATTGAGTAGAAGAACACAGAGTTGGGCGATCTTTCGGGATCGTCATATTTTCAGAGCCCGTTTCACTTTTACATTCAAAAAAAGGTTGAAACCGGTCTGGGTAGTGATCCCACCCATAATGTATTGCAGTATACATCTCTTAGTGAGATGTACTTTACATTATGGAAAATACTAAGAATAGTGATCAGATCTTTCTCCACCTTTACAATGAGTTGCCCTGGTGTTGCACCACCTTTAGATTTGAACTACGTTTCAGGCGCAAACTTAACTGTTTGCTTACTTGGGATTAGGAGTAAAATAACCAAGTTTATAAAATTACTTGGTAACCCTAATATATATATATATATATTAGGGTTATAATATATATAACCCTAATATATACCTAATATATATATATATATTATATATATTAGGTATATATATATATTAGGTATATATATATATTATATATATTAGGTATATATATATATATATATATATATATATATATATATATATATATATATATATATATATATATATATATATATATATATATATATATATATATATATATATATAATGATAAGCCTTTTTTATAACGTTTTAGTGTCAAGTTATTTGAAACTCAGGGCTACCCTGAGTGTCGAGTCTTCAAAATTGGAGTCATCTGAATTCAAGGAGAACCGGCCTACCAGTCCTGAACTCGGGGGGGGGGGGGAGGAACCCCCCTTTCGAGTTTTCAAAATTTGATTCATCAGAATTCAAGAAGAACCGGCCTACCAGTCCGGAACTCGGGGGGGGGGGGGGGGGACGTAGGCGCCAGAGGGGAGAGGAAACCCTTTCGAGTCTTCGAGTCATCAGAATTCAAGGAGAACCGGCTTACCAGTCCGGAACTCGGGGGGGGGGGGAGCCGTAGGCGTCAGGGGGGACGGATCCCCCCTAGTGTGTGTGTTTTAATTTTAATTGTTACACATACTGCAAACGAATATTACTATTATATTCGTTTGCAGTATGTGTAACAATTAAAAAAAACAGCATTAAAACGAACAAAGATAGTTGGAAAGAAAATTGAGATAATAAATTTACTTAAGCTAGAAAAAATCGTGCATTTATATTTCATTGAAGTAAGAAACGCTTTTGATATAATTTAGTCAAACTGCGGAGTCGGATTGTGCTCATGAAATATATCACAATTAACCCTATTGTATAATAAAAACTGGTCCTTGGTCCTGTTACGTAATATTATTATAGATGATAATACAGAAATATCAATTAATAAACGTTAGAAATTAGGCTAAACAAAAATAAAGACAAGAATGACTGAATATGAAGATTATGCTAGTAGCAAACGCACTTTTCACTGGAAACAGAAAAGGACTTCATAAGCATATTAAAAAAATAACCACAGACATCCCCACCCTCCAGCGAACAGACAGTACAGAACTCTTCTGCTTGTATTATAACTAAAAGCTAAAGCGACAAAATATAATAAGACTGATGATTTCATATAGATAAATATGAATTTACTTATTGAAATCCAAGTGCGTGTACATTAATCAATCAATCATCGGTACTCAGACCAAGACCAGATACTACAAAAACGTTCCAGATGTAGATATGTTGGATAGCAAAACAAACCAGGCAAAATAAAAAAAAAATAAAAAAATTGAAGTTAACGTAAAATCAGAATAATAAAATTGATAGAGTCTGGAATTCAAAAGAAGAAAAAGGAAAAATAGAAATAGAGATAACCTTTACCTTAAATTCACAAAATGTATAAAAATAATTTTCAGGAAAATAAATTGAATATGAATAATTTCAAGCTTGAATGAATATCTTGTATATTTCCAATTCGAATTAAATTTTAGGCAATTTTCTAAACTCGCATTCACTTATCTAAATAAATCTTATTGAAGAAAAATAACGTTACAAGTATTTTTATTAAAACTCTGTGATTAATTACTGTAATGTGGGTTAATACTTAGATTGGAAATAAACTCGTTACTGAAAGAGAAAGAAAAGTAGTCAATTTTCAACTGAATCAGTTTCACTCGACTATAAATATGTAAAGTAATAAGTTAAATACGATGATTCATCCACAGATGGATTAGCATCATATTATGGAAAACGGACGCCACAGCTAGAATTCTAACACTGCACATATGAGAAACACCATAATGTTAGTTACGAGCTCGTGACTAACATTATGCAGTCATAATACCAATGATTCCAATTTTGACTTCAACCACAATTTTCTGCTCAGTCTATTTTATTCAATGCATCAGAACTGCACTGTCAGTTATAAATGAACATAATTATACTACTAAAACTGGTCGATTTCGACTAGCTGATTTTAATTTTCATCCCACTCCCCGGAATAAAAGTATATGTAGAGAGGATGCTTCGCCTAATTAAAATTTAGGAAAGTACTTTAAAAATAATTCATAGTAATAATTTTGAAATTGTTTTCATTATCTCATTAGTATACATCCAAGTATTAATAATTACGATCACCTTTTTACCCTAGTTTGAAAACACAAGGAGATAGGCACGCACTCCCGACCAGTTTACTTCTTTCAGGGGGTGAAAGGGGGAGATTCTACCATCTGAGGCAGTCTAACTTATGCTTCTCTAAGTAGTTTATGCAGTGGTTTTCGTTCTGTGGTGGAAGAACCTGAACCAATGTATCTTTCCAGAACAAGTGAGGCGTATCGAAAAAGATTTTGCAACGTATCAACAATCAGTTGTTCTTTCCTCTCCAACATAATGAACATTACTTTAATAATGACTTATATAATCCAACGAGAGACGACAAAATCCTATACTACATTAATAGGCTGGAAAACAGGAGTGAAAACAATGAAAATTTATTTATTTATTTTTGAATTACGGCTCGTTTTGCGAATGAGAAATCTTTCCATTTCTGTGTAACCGGATAATTCACAAACACCTGGAAAAAAGCTATTATAAAGGTCCTTGTATCCTAAAATTTAGGAAAGTGTTGGTAATAAACATGCACTATTGTTCTTTAGCGATACTTGTGCCATAAGATTTCTTCAATTCACATTAACACAATTCAATTCAATTAACACAAGTAAAGGAGTGAATAATGTTTATTCAAAAGCCATATATTTCGACCTGAAAATTACCAAAGGCAGTTGAATACAAAGCAAAACGCAAACAATGGATTCATTTGAAACAATGAGAGCTACGTGATGTTATACATAAAACGACGGAAAGAGAGACGCTACCTTCTTGTTCTTCCTGACGTCGATAAGTTCCTCGTGACTGTCACCTTTTTTTTTACTTCGGATAAACTGGGCATTCATTGGAGAAACGAATAACACCAGTCTTATTACTATCACAGGAAATCAGAGAAATCTGACTTGGCACAGCATAGAATAGATACAGACCACAATATCCTCTGATCTGAAAACGCGCTTACTCTATCATTGTCGCTATAAGTTCGAACATTTATTTAAGGGAAGCGCCGAAGCTGCTATAACTTTACATCCTTCTCTAGATTTCTCTCCACCACTTTGGGATAATGAGTCAGATATTTGAAATATCTTACTTTACGTCCGAACTTGAATTGGTACGACTGCCTCTCGCTATCAAAGATATGGGAGAATCTTTTTCTAATTACACATAATTAAAGTCTTAATAAAAAGTTAATAATTAATAACATGTTTCCTCAGTCATACCTTTGCGTTGTTTTATGTATAGTATCACGCGGCTCTCACTGTTTCAAATTAATCCATTGTTTGCGTTCTACTTTGCATTCAACTACTTTGACCATGACCTGTAATTTTAGGTTGAAATATATGGCTTTTGAATAAAAATTATTGACTCCTTTCCTTGTGTTAACCTGTGAAATGAAGAAATCTACACTATGGTGAAAAAAGTATAAAGAACACTATTATTTAAGATAAACTTAAATTGCACACATAGCTCCTATAACTTTACATCCTTCTCTAGATTTCTCTCCACCACTTTGGGATAATGAGTCAGATATTTGAAATATTCTTCTTTCAACATGGCCAGACCATGTAAAATTCTTCAAAGCACTGACTTGGCCTACAGCTAATGTTCCAATGGCTTCAAAGGTGAATGTTCTGTTAGATTCACACTGGGGGCAGCCATGTTGTCCAAGATACAGTCTATTTCAAAAAACTTCCTGCATTCGTCGTCCCAAGCACTTTACATTGACAAATGTCAAATTGTCAATGTAAAGTGCTTACCATAAGGTGTTTCCCAAGTAACTTCCACATCCGCACTCGCCCCCTTCAATCGGAAAAGAGTAGCGCGATCCGTCGTCCTCATATCATGGACTTCCACCTCTCTTCGAACCCAATGGTTCGTGGATATCTTGCAGTTACGGACTTCACACGATATCTGTACGCCATTGTATTCTGCGCTATAAACTGCCATGACTGGTAGCTCTTATGTGCAGATGTCCTTCTGCAGAAGCCAAGAATGTGAACCTCAACGTAGCATCCCACTATTAATTGGACCCCCCCCCCCTTGTAGATTCTGGGAATTCCAGGCTGACCAGGTCTTTGGTGCATGTATTTGGCCGATTGACTGACACCACTTCACGAAAGGACAAGTCACTAAAAGGTCTTACGATCATATCGTTTTCAAACTACGCAAGTTCTTCACAGGCCGCTTGTAGATTACAGATGTGAAAGATGCTCTAGGACTACATCTTTCTACCTTATATAGCAAATAGGCCATTGACAACAGGAATAAACAGACTAGCATTTTTTATTGTTATTAATTCTAAAAGAAAGACTACACTGGATACTAATTTCAACCTATCCATTTAGAATTAAGGTAAAGTATTTTTGTTTTCGACATATTATCTTACTCTTTCACTGCGTGAAAACGTAAGACGAAGCTGTTTACATAGTTTGGTTTATCGAGAACTATTTCTAAGGAAAGTGGGAATGCGGATAGAGCTAACAGGAGATAAAATGTGTTGGTTCAGTCATTTAGTGCTTAATCAACGAGAAACGTCAACGACATGGAAAACACCAAAAACAAAAAAAGTCTGGTTGAAATATTTTTTTTTAAGTTCAACTGACGCCTTATTTCTAACAGCAGCCGCACTGTTCGCCAATATCTCAGTAACGCCAACTGATGTGCTCTATATGGATTTTATAATGAGTTCCTGGAGGTGCTATTATTATTTTATTGACATTTTCCGCGATCAATAGTAACGTAAAGCGACCAATAAGAATGATTTATTACCGTCCTTCGACTCTGATAATAAAACATTGTCTCGACGCGCTTTTTTTTTTTTTTTCGTTTTTTCTCCAGCACATCACTCTACGCCTACGCATTTACCACTTCTCAGATTTAACTCGCGCCTATTTGTGACGTAATATACTGACAACGGAAACGAAGAATAAAAGTTTAATCTTACTTTGTTGGTTCTGGGAAATAAAGTGCTTTTCTTTTTTAAAGGAAGGAAGATGTCTAGAAAGCCAGATATTAGGGCTATCTCGCTTCTAAAACTGACAGGAAAGTAGGACAAAATATTTACTGACTGCTAAAGTCAATTTTTCTCCATCACTTTGACTTTTTAATTTCCACAAGCATTCTTCGGTTTTCAATATACTACTGCCACTACAAATAAAATATCCAACTAATTGCAATACTCTTCTTACAATTTCAGTTTAAGGTAATACGTTGTTTTGAATCAATTATTAAATACAGACCACAGAAGCAAATACTGTGTTTCTGTCTAATACATGCATATATTATATATATAAACAGTTTTTAATATAGTCAGACAGATGCGACATCACTTATACTACCTTAAAATTTAAGTAATAATAAATCAATATTTTAAAAACGAAAGAGTCGAGCCTTCATAAGTCAATGAATAGGATGATTTCCAATGAGGTTTATTGGCAAGAATCCTATTACTTATTCAGCCGGTAGTGGGGGATGACTAATGGATATAAGATATGAAAAAATACAAATCACCTGTGAAATTTCAATTCAATTGAGCTTGGGGGGGGGGGGGGGAATAAATGATAGTTTAGTGTCCACTGCGCTAAACCTCTAAATTATTCTAAAACAATTCTATTTATTTGCGGTTGAAAAAGCAGGTAGTTGTCTAGGTTATTTGCCAGTGCTTTCTGAGTTCGGTCGAGCTTAAAAAATATGCATGGGCTGCTACTATACTAAGGAAGTAGTTGGTTTAATAAACTGGGGACATCCATCTGAGTTACTAATGGATCGTCCTTCGACGTAAAATGCATTATTAAATAAGCTTACTGAAGACTCATGAAACTGTTTATACATACGAAAATATGTCTAGAAACTGGGTGCGAGCAAAGTATATGAATAATATAATCGATCATTTCTTAAAATTCTGTTCATACCTCACTTCACGCTCGACTTCTCATTCCTGAGGACAGCATTGTACCTTGGGAAGACCAAAATAATCAATTACAGATGGCTCCGTTATTTATTTCGTATGATGATAAAACGGCCGTGAGCCCTTTTTGCGGGGAAGTATTAGCACCATCTCAATCCCATTTTATCCGAGCTCGGGATCGGCATAGCCAATGAATCAGGCCTATGGCTGGGTCTTAAGTATTCCTGACTGTAATCCATGTATGTTCACGGGGATGGTTTGCCTGTTCTGAGGGACGAAATCCCCCCCCCCCCCCTGCCTCGGTATGAGACCGGCTAACTCACCTTTCGTCGTTCACGTACGGGAATCGAACCCAGGTCTTTCCGACCAAAGGGCTTCGTCTATACCGACTGAGCTACAGAGGCTCTGATGTCTCCCGTACTGCAGTGGGAAAAACAACTGCTTGCCTGAGATCTTTGACTGGAAAGACATTGGCATGAATCCTATCTACAATACCATGAACTTTTATAACAGCTTTTCAGCTGAAATGTGAGTTGGGTAGGGTATGTTCCTCCTTTAGGAAAGAGAGAACAAACAGGTAGTTGTAAAGAAAACTACTCGTTTGTCCCCCCATCCCCAAACAGTAGAGCTGGAGCCCATGAGCAATTAACAGAATGCTCGCCTCATAATCTTAGCAGTTTTTGTCATAAAGCTGAGTAATATAAATCAATAAAATAACTGTAAATTAGGTGTATATATTTATACTAGCTAGTTAGGGAGAACTGCAGATTGTGTCTGCATATTAATTTTTTTTAATATCTCTGGATAGTTTACTTACCGATAAATCTAGCTGTTTTCATGCATATTATAATACACATTGTTGAGTGCATCAGAAGAAGAATCGTTTACTGGAGAAGCTCGTTTCTTTAGGGGACTTTTTTTTTTCCCCATCAGTTAAATAGTAGGAAAACAAAAAAAAACAAAAAAAAAAAATAACGTCGATTACTTTGTGGCCATATTTTTAGAAAGAAAAAAAAACAATTTTTTTTTCAAAAATAAAAATTTGCAGCGAAATAAACTGAATTTACGTAGCATACTAGTAATGACATTAGTTTACGTTAATACCCCCCCCCCCCCAAGAATGAAAGTTGCTCAACATAGCACGAATGTTTTTAAGACCTGTAAGGCACTAATGAGCCAAAAATAATTCTCAATTCAGCATAATGAACACTCAGAATAACATTAACTGCAGCTAATCGGGAACCTTCAATAAATAAAAAAAAAACTATTAAAGAACCTTGACCAAAAAAACACGGTCTCTTGGGAGGTAGAGAGGATAAGTGTTTTTAGGAACTTTCGAGGCTAGAACCTAATAATATATTATGAAGCTGTTGTTATTCCACTGAGTATAAACAATTCTTCCTCAAATTGCCTCGACAGTATTTATTCGCAAGTGGTGTAAAATAAATATTTTAGGAATATTATTTGGAGAAAGACTCAGGCATACATCTTCATCTTCAAAATTTCAAAACCCAGTGATCGATCCTTACTCAAGTTTCTGTTTTGAAATAAGAAAACGATATCAGCATGCTGTTGCTTGTCAACGTGACCAAGAACACCCTCCAACACGAACAGCTTTTAGTCAAACCGGATTGCCGCCTCCGACCTTTCCTTAACACACTGCGAGGTCTCATCCAGCCGAACACATTTTCCCTGAAGACAGCTGTCATGGAAACTTATTGATAACCAAACATTCCAACACCAATCATAACGGCACAGAAACTGCGTCTTATTAAAATCGTCACGCACAAGAACACTTCATTTAGAAACGTCTTTTACGATCACGTCTGTGGATTACTCATGGGAATAAGGCTCGCTCTGGCGAGTATTGGTCAAGAATTTCATCGATCTCTGAAATACATGCGCCAGAACTGGCAGGTCTATTAGTAAATAATTAAGCTCGCCATAAGATCTTTATCGAAATACTGTACTGTTAGTGATGTTTAAATTATGTGCAGTCATTATACTAAGGATCAACAACATGACCCGAGGATCCGATAAAAATTGATGAACTGCAATAGCAGATAACAAATTTGCATTTAAGAACGAAATAGAAGCTGTAGCCAAGTAATACCTATAATTAGTTCAGAGTCCAGTTCACTATATTTTCTAAGCAGATATATTTGTCTTCATTAAGATAAAGAAGAAAAGCCTGCAAACAATACCTTAATCAAAGGATTACATGCTCAATTTTAAACCAAGTCACTATTGTCTTGCACTCAAAATTTAACCCGTCTGATAAATGCCATCTGTCGGTTTTGCAGCGAAGTAATATTATATCTACATCTACTCATTTGTGAATATAAAATATCAATCGTCATCTCAGCTGTTGCACCATCAGGCATTGTCCTACACTAAGTAAATATTACTTGGAAGGGAAATTAGCGTTTAAACTAAGAGATTGAACCCAAAGAATCAATGCAATACTACGGATTGCATATGCCAATCAAAAGTAGCATAAAAGATTGAAACCTTAAAAAAAATTAATGAAACCAGGGAACCCCTGAGCGATGGATACAGGGAAGAGATTTAATTTCATCAATCACTTAACAATAAGTCAGCCAAACTAGTACCAAAATCATCCGCCAATCTCCCGACCGTCTTATGATCAATTTGCGTCTGTTTAAAGTGACGTTGAGACACTGTCCATGACTGATTATGAGAATTAGACTTTTGCAGTTTTAGCCTTTTTTCCCTCGGACAGATCAAGAAAAACAATTTTTTAAGGTTTTTGTGAGTTTTGTGGACTTAACGATGCCAGTCTGCTTTCCGCCACTAATGTATTTTTTCTTCTTCTTCATTTGAGAAGAGCGTCCACTGAGCTAGTTAGTGTGATTATGGCATCTTGGTATATACTGCAACATATTGAGAGAGAAAATTCCACTACTTTTTCATATACAGTAATCCTTCGATTAATGCGCCCCCGATTAGTGCGTCATTTTTTTTTTTTTTCGATACCCAAATTCGATTAGTGCGCCTATATACATTCTTAAAAATAAATGTTACAGATTTTAAAAATTTTCGATCTATACATTTTTTATAGCTAACTATTTTAAAAAATAACTCACCAGGATGAAATAATTTAGTTACCGATTTGAAACATTTTACAGAGTTATTTTTTAATGGCATACTACACTATTTCCATGTACGCTATGTTCCAAATTTACCGCCAAAATTTATGTCGTCTGCTTCACATAGCATTTTGCTGATCATATCTCGTGCAATTGTTTTCCGTACTTTTTTATTTTAAATTATTTTCCTAAACCTTTAATCATGAGTAAAAGAATTAGGTGAGCAAAAAACAGAAGTGTGAAAATGATTCGAAAAGTAATCTGCTTGGAAGAAAAACTTGAAATAAGAAAGAAAAATGAATAAGGCGAGACCAGAGCAAAGATAGCACAAGAACACAAAAATGGGTGAAGAATTGCTGAATACAAAGAGAAAGGTAAGGCTGCTTGAAGTTCATCATGCATGCACTGAAAATCAAGGTATTATAATGATTGAATTAGAGAGACTTCTTTTTACATGGGTCGAAGATTGTAAGCAAAAATGGATCCCGCTAAACACTGGCCTTATTAAATCAAAAGCATTGTCTCTTTGTAACCTGGAAAGAAAGAGATATCAATGATGGAAAAGAAGAATTCCACGTTAGTGCTGGGTGATTTGAGCGTTTCAAAAGAGAGAAATAGCCTACATAATGTTCTAATCACAGGCAAAGCCGCAAGTGCAGATAAGGAGATATCCAGAGAGTTGACGAAAATTGTGTAAGAAGGGAGGACTATTGCGATCAACAAATATTTAATGTCGATGAAACTGGCCTTTTTTTGAAAGCGAATACCTTCCAAGACGTTTCTACCAAAATCAGTTAAAAATCAGCACAGTTAAAACTATGCTATACAACGCTGTCTTCTTCTTCTTCTTCTCTTGAAGAAGAAGAAGACAGCGTTCTTCTTCTTCGTTCAGTAAATTCTGGTGGCATTCCTTTGGAGGCTAACGCTTCCATATGTATGAAACATGTACACAATTCATATCCGGAGCTACTTAGAAACCTGACCATAGAAACAACCCCACTATGCCTGCCTAAGGACGCCAGCTCCATCCGAACAGAAGCCTATACATTTTCCCCACTGGATCCCTTGGTGTATTATGTAATTATTGAGAGTGTGAAATGTTGCTTCTCCAGTTGTTCGGGATGACAAAGTTCTACAAAACAGAATATCATCATGCTATACAACGCTGTAAAGCTAGTTAATTTTATTAAAGCTCGAACCGTTAAATAACAGATTATTTTCAGTACTCTGCGATGAAATGGGCAGTGAATATACACAACTTTTGCTTCATTCTGAAATTCGCTGGCTTTCCAGGGGTAAAGTACTAACAAGGTGATTTCAATTAAGGCAGAAATTTTATTATTTGTAAATGAACGTAATTCTGATTTTGCATCATTGCTTGCTGACGAAGCATGGTTATCAACACTATCCTATCTTTCAGCATTTTTTCGAAATTAAATGAATTAAATCTCTCCCTTCAGGGAAATTCTTTAACTGTTCTTAATGCCTACGACAAAATAATGGTATTCGAGAAAAAAACTGGTTTTATGGATTAATTATGTAAAAGACAGACAATTTGCACCTTTTCCAACATTGGAAACCTTTTTAGTGGAAAATGATATTTTTGTCGATTCTGAGTTTCTGGAATGGGTTTGTGACTACCTCAAACATCCGAAACGGAATTTCGAAACATATTTTCCGAATAACTTTTATAAGAAATTTCTGGGGGTCGCGATCCATTTCAGGCTTGCAGTCACGAGAATGACCTTTCGTTATCGAAAAAGAGAACAGTTAATTTAATTGAGCTTTCAAGTGACAGTGGACTTAAAATGCAATTCCATGATCTTGGATTGGCTCGATTTTGGATCTCGCCTTCGATGAGATGTGAATTTCCCGAATTATCCGAAGCAGCACTGAAAATCGTCATGCAGTTTTCTACAACCTATCTTTGTGAGAAAGGATTTTCATCGCTCCTTCAAATAAAAACAAAATACTGAACTCGTCTTAGTGTGTGTGTGCCGATCTTCGACTGAAATTGACCAATATTGAGCCAGATACCCAGCAACTCTGCAAGGGCCGAGAAGCTCAACCATCTCATTAAAAGTAAGTAGTAACATAATTATATCATATTATTTATTTGTTTGATAAAAATTAAAACTTTGTTCAATAATGATACACTTTTAATCGTTTACTTCCAATTTAATTATGTCTCCATATGTATTCATAACATTCTTTTAGATTTATTATGTTATAAATGGCACAGGTTTTCCGAAATGTTGGTAATTCCTACATAGGTTTTTAAAAAAAAAATTCAAAAGGTCAAAACGATGTATAGGGAAATAAATCAAAAACACTATGTTTATTTTTGAAGTAAAACTTTAATTCCAACATTCTAAAATGTTATTTGTCTTGCTTTTCTGTTCGCGAAATCGTCGAAGTCTATTTCATCACTCAGTTGCTTTTTATAGACAGTATGGCAAGATTTCTTAAACGCCAAAAAAGTATCGCCTGGGAAGGATCGCTCTCCCCCCCCCCCCCTAGCTGCGCCTCTGTAAATTAGTGGTCGGTAGAATTGTTTTAGACATTTTACTGGTCCTTGGGCGTAGAAAGTTTGAGAAACGCTGCCTATAGTATCCTATGTCTGTATATATTGTGTGTTCACAGGATTGGTTTGCCTGTCTTGGATAAAAAAAAAAACCGAGTGCCCAAGAATAAAAGAAATCTTCATATCAGACCGGCTAACTCACCTTTAATTGTAAAACCCAGAGTAGTCAAAAAGTTTTTTTTTTTTTTCAATCCAAGGGCTCCGTCGAAACCAACTGAGCTACGGAGGCTCCAGTTCATCATATATACTATATATTATTCACATAGCGATTGGTGTTTCTGAAAGGAAAAAACGTGTATTTCTTTATCTTGGACAACGTATGCAGTATCTAATTAGTGCATGGCAAACTAAAAGTAAGCTTTTAGTTTACTGTGCATGATTTTATTTGGATCTTTGTGGAATAATAAAGGCGGTGAAAACTACCAGCTTCTTGCCTGAGATCAATTTTTTTTTTTTTTTTTTTTTGCGACTCCCACACCAACGAAAATTTTTGCACCTATCGAACATTTAACGTACTGTGGAAGGTTTAAGAATTTTTTTCTATTTTGATTAATTATATATTTATTTACATAGAAACGCTGCTCTAGAGACCAAACATGGAACTTTTTCAACCACTTCAGTCCTCCAAAAAACAAGGCGGTGGTCTCACACCTCCAGTGAAATTCATCTCCCACTTAAAGACAATAACGAAATACTCATGACCACGGCGCTATTTGCACCCACAACCTGTTGATTAGTGAGTGGATACGCTAACCGCTCGGCAAACCAAGACAGCCAAATATACAGCAACGAAGAAAAATCTTGAATACGAATGTTTCTGGGGCTTAGCAGTTCTCAGTTAATTTTCGATATTAAGACCACATGTTTCTAAACATAACATGTGTCGGGCTTACATCATCATCATCATCATCAGAGGTAGCAAGTGATAAGACGTCTGCAACAAGTATGTCTATACGCCCTAAGGCCTGTAGCCTGCGTCCCTTCATCTACAGCTCATCGTGGAGCACGGTTTTCAGTGGTGTTTTAGTCATAAATATTAGACAAGACACCAGTGGGCTAATGTACGCTTTACAGATGAGAGTAGTTTTAGTCTTTCCTCCCATTCTAGACAACACTTGATCTGCCATTTTTATGGTAAGCAGTACCATTGCGAGAATGTTCTTGAAAAGGGATAGATATGTCTGTGATAGAGTCATGGTGTGGGGAGGCATTATGCTTAATGGACGCACCGAGCTACAACTGCTAGAAAAAAGGACTAAGAAGATATTGTAACGAAGTTCTTCAAACGTCATGTTCGATTGTTCCGTGATGCTGTAGGCGAAAAATTCATTTTTATCGATGAAAATGCCACACCATCGCACACTAATTGTGGAGCTACTTCTGGAGAATAGGGAATCACTTGAACGTGCAGTGACCAGCACGTTCTTCAGATCAACATCATAGAACACATATGGGACGCAATAGGGAGATGCACTGCTACTCGAATTCCCCTTATCCTTGCTCTGAAGGAGGAGTGAGCCAGTTTACATCAAGAACTCCTGAATCACTTGGTGCTATGCATGATACGACGTTGTGAGAGCTGCATGGCAGTTCAGGGTGGACATACTGAAATGTATCTCCGCATAGTTTTCTGCAAGCACTGTACATTAATTCCGTAACTACATTCTTGGATATTTGTGACTTTTTCCAAACACATATTGAAATTTATTCATTATATTATTCATTTATACGAAATTCGTAACACATTTTTTGTTTAATGTAATTTATGTCAACATTTGGCTGAAGTCATGAGAATTTTTTCATATACAGGTCAAAATGCAGTTAGTCCTTAGCTTTTGGACACCAGTCTATATCATGAATTTCACACACAAATTTGCTTCAGATAACCGATTATGTTATAAAAATTAACACTTACAACAAAGCAAAAGTCGTTGGCTTGCTTGAATAATATGAACAGTGTATTAATACTTGTGCTTTATAATTGTCAGTTTTTAATGCAACATCTGACTATTAAAATAAGTAACAAGAGGACCTCCTCCTCCACACACCTACACCAACAATACGTTATTGAAAAGAAGAAAAAAAAACGTTGAGTTTTGGATATGTTTTCAACAGAATTATATGCGGCGGCATTACCGGCGAGTTTCAGCAGGATGATGGATCCTGCAACTAGAAAATTTTCATCATTCTTTGTAAAGCAATCTCAGGATTCTGCAATCTTAATGAAAATTATCTGCAGCTAACTTCCCAGTTCCTGCAACTTTAGTGTGCAGCTACGCCAAAGATCTTAAGTACACTACAAACAGAAAATACGTCGTTGGTTACTCCAGTAACAGGCAAAAAAAAAAAATAATAATAATAATAATAATAAAAATAAATAATAAAATATATATAAATTCCTGTTGTGTTAAATAATGAAAATATAACTTTAGAAGCACTACCATCATCATGCGTCATCATTTAATAATAATCAGTACTCTTTTAAAACAATGAAAATTAACTATCTTTTGGGCAGTGGTCCAAGTGGGCCAGTCAATTATTCACTTCAAGCTAGCTCACTACTGGTCGTGAGTCATGAGGGCGTTTCACACTGACGTATACATTGTTTTTGCGCTTTATTGTGAGTTTTATTTAAATTTATAACCTCACGTTTTGTAAAAATACATCTTAAAACATATCTTGGCTTCATAAAATTGTAGAAACGATATTATTAGTCTGATCTGACGAATACAGAAATAATGAACAAACGGTGTTCAGAAACAATCTGTTTATTATATAATTTAAATATAGAAACTTACCACTGCCAACAAAAAAGGTGTAAACTAGTTCGAATATGAAATAAAGGACCAAGATAATTTTTTTAAAGAAGTCGGACTACTTATAGCTAGCTGTTGCGTATGCTGGAAATCTCGGAAGGTGGGAGAGTGGTAAGAAAGTCAAGAATAAATCAATGTAATTTAAAAAGAATTTTTATGGTTTAAACAAACAGTAATGGCACTATTATATTAAAGAATTGACTGGTGATGATCAGAAAAATCTTCCCATAAAATGGAAAGAAACTTCAAGGTTTAGTAATGCATTATCAATTGTGTTTTTCTTTTTCCATCTGTTTGCAACAAGATTCCATGTTCGCATTACAAACACCACTCCCTCCTTATTTTTTTACTGATGTTTTGCTTTAAAGATGAGATTCGCTGGATACATAAATGCTGCTGGATCATTATAAGCTTTGGGAAACCAAAATCGACCAACTATCTTGCAAGGCTCCTAAGTAATTACTAACTTTTACCTAGGATTTGTTCTTCATCAAAAGTGACTGCGTAGCTATTAAATACCAACGGTATGGTAATTTTTATCACATACTTAGTGTGCAAGGCACAAACACCTAAAACAGTGGTTCTTCATATATATATATATATATATATATATATATATATATGCTTAATGAATTAATTAATGCCGCAATAGTTTAAACCTCAACTAGGAGTACTTATTGGTACAACAAAATAACTCGCAGTCGAAGATAGTATTCTTCTACTCCAGTGGTGTTCAACCTTTTTTACTACGCGAGCTACTTTTCTATATAAATTATTCGGCGATCTACTCTCTTATATAGATCACGTTCTCCCAACCTGATATCTGATTACGCACAAATAAACAACTAAAAAATACACAACTAAAAACTTTATTTGTGTATTTAAAAATTTATTTATCACTTTTAATTATTTTAATATATTGGAATAAAATATATTTTATTCCAATATATTTTATTCCAAAAAAATATATTGGAATAAAATATTTATTTCTCTATTTTGGAAAATCAAAGTTAGAAAAAACAACAGATTGATTACAAACTCACAAGTAACAGGAAATGCTGGTTGATTAAAAAAAGAAGAAGTTAATTTGGCATTGTTTGGACCTAGCAATATTTTCATAGTCAAGTTCATATGAAGAAGTGGCCAATCGCAGACAATCATCCAAATGATCATTTGTAATTTGGTTTCTTAATTGATGTTTTATGACGGTCATATTTGAAAAAGCGGATTCTGACAAGTATGTCGATCCGAAACACGACAGAATTTTTCGCGCAATATCAGTTAATATTAGAAATTTTTCATGTGCATACCTCCAAATGACTTCATTGTTTATTGATTTTAAATGTAAACTATTCTGAATGTTTATTATCTCAAGTTCTACTTCAGCTTTGTTTATATCAAACAGCCCACTAATTTTATTTGAAATTTCTGTGATGTTCAAGTTTTCTAGAAAATTGATAAAAGATACAATCATTTCAGTTTTATTAAAATCTTTAAATCTTGAATTTATTTTTTCCTCAACTAATTCTATTTCACGAATAAATTCTTTTAAATCATAGCGAAGCATTTCTTGATTTTGTTCAAAAAAATTAATAAATATGGGAGATTTCTAAATTCGTGGTCATTTATATTTTTCTTTAATAAAAGGAAGTATTGTTGGAAAGATTTTATTGAACTTAATGTCAATTAAATCTTTATCTCTACCTTGTAACTCTAAATTTAAATTGCTTAATTTCGTACAGAAATCTACTAAAAATGATAAGTGTAACAACCATCTTTTATCACTCAATTGTGGATAAATATCTCCTTTTTCATCAAGAAAAAATTTTATATCGTTAATTAATACAAGAAATCGTTCTAAAAATTGACTTTTGCTGAGCCAGCGAACATTATTGTACAACAGAAGTTCCCTATCATCATCTGCCTGTAATTTAAATAACCGCCGTTTCAGGGCTTTTCCTCGAACAGAATTTACAATTTTAAATGTAATATCCAAAACATCTTTTGTGTTTAATCTTTTACTACATAGTACTTGTTGGTGAATAATACAGTGGTACGTTAAAAAATCTGGATATTTGTCATCATTTTTACATAATGAAATGAAGCCTGATTTATTACCTATCATTGCAGGAGCACCATCAATAGTAATAGACACAAGTTTAAAAAGCAAGTTTGTGTTGTTTCACAAATTCATCAAATGCCTTCTCCCCTAGTCCTTCCCAATAATGGTATAATTTTCAAAAATTCTTCTTTACTTGAATAATCTTGAAATACCATTCGAATAAAAACCATTAACTGAGCAATATCAGTGAAGTCGTTTGATTCATCAAATTGTAATGAAAACGCAACAACACACTGGTGAATGTCAGACATTAACCTGGCCTGGAAACTTTTCTCCGGCAATTGGAATTCTTCATTTCGGCAATTTAAAACCTTGTCTGCGGCCTAGAAGTAGTCTCTCTCTCTCTCTCTCTCTCTCTCTCTCTAACGAAGTCTCGAACCGATTAGCTCCTTTCTGGAAGCGGGAACTCCTCTCTCAAGCAACGTGGATCCGGGCAGTCTGACAGCAATTCTGGAACCGCGACCCGATCCCTTCTACTTGCTTCAGTCCCTTTTTATTAGGCCTCCTCTGAGACCTTGCATGAAGTTTGGCAACCCCCAAAGAATCGGTATGAGTCTTTCATCTTAAGTTTCAAATTCGGCACGCTTTTGGTTCTCCTCCGCTTTCTTTTGATTGTAAGTTGCCGGCCATCGGAAAGTTGTTTGAACTCTTTCTGACTGACTTTCGAGATGTTTGCATGTAGAGCTTGCAAGCCTTTCTCATACATACAAATTTCAATAACAATCTTTCTAATGCCGCCATGTACAGCTTCGGCGACAAAAACATTGCCTTTGTTTTAAACACTGTAACATATTCTTATTAAAGCAGTATATACAGTTAGCTTCAAAAGAGTTATTTACAAAAACATCTAATACAAACTATACTGAGACAAACAAAGTTTATTTTTTTTACAATATTTACATGGGACTTAACCTAAGTAAAAAATCGATGTAATGTGCTTTGGAATATTTAATATTTAAGCTACAAACGAGTTTTTACACTTTGCTTATAATCGTATTCACTCGGCTCGCTGTTTGACTTCCACTGATCCAAATTAATTCATTTACCCGGACTTATAAGAAAATTACTGATTTGACAATTTTAACGAAAAATAAATAAACAATAGCAATACACTTAAAGCGAATTAATAATAATACAAAATAATGATAAATAAAATATTATGTTTTCAGTTTTAATTAAATTTGTAAGTAAGGAGGAATACACAAGAGATCGACCAAAAATCGCTCCGCGATCGACGGGTTGAACACCCCTGTTCTACTCGAACAGGTTCTGAGAGCGAGACTGGTTGGTCGGAATGGATAGTTTTTTCCAACTGTAATCTATGGATTCCAATGATATTGATGGATATTTGTGAGTGCCTTTAAATAATAGATGAATTTCAATAACCGGTGGGGAACCACAACCTTGCTTATTGGAACCTGAACCGGTTTGAAAGAGTTCGAAAATATTAAGTTCACACTTTATTGCACCTTTCATACGTTCACTTGTTCGTGGCTGCTTCGGTGTATTTACTCTGACTGGTCTGTCTGTTTGCACGATAAAATAAATAAATAAATAAATAAATAAAAACTAGAGATATCGGGAGGGTAAATCCCACCATCCACATAAGAGACCGACTAACTCATCTTCAGCTGAAAGAACTTTTATTTCGGAAACGGAATTTAAAAAAAAAAAAACGAAAAAAAACAAAGGTGAAACGCAATCGGCTCTTAATCAAGGCTACAGTTTCTGTGTCTCCTTTAATCACAGTCAGAATTGTGTACAGTAATCCTGTCGTATATATTGGAACCGACACCATTGATCATCCGTAGTTCGGAAGAAATCAGCGATTTTAAATTATCAAGATACGGCGTACTGTGCAATATATATCTGATTCTGCATTAGGGGGTTGTTTAGTATCCAGAGTTATGGTAGACCTCCTGACAAATTAATTAATTGTAATCCTTCCAATTCATCTCATTTATTTTGCATTTTATGCCAGTGTTAATTATGCTAACTCTGTGTTTCATTTGCAGATCTTTCCATGTGGGATTTCTCCTGACCCCAGGAACGGCAGCTACCAATGGCGTGATCCGATACTGTAACATGGTTGACAGGGAGACGACTTCCGCGTCTCTGTTAGTAAACAACACCCATCCCAAAGAATGGATTCCAGATGCCATAGTCACTACTGCTCCAGTTCGAAGACCACACATCAGGATGCGTGATCTGAGTCCAGCAACTAAGGCGCGGTTAGCTATTGAATACTATCAGACCTATGACGTCATGACAGGAATTCGGATCGCTGCAACTCTTGGGGGTCTAATAACCCTCTTCTCCTTGTTCCTCTTTTATAAGAGCAGGTTCCGGTCATACCACAAAGACTTTCCTCCCTACGACGATGCCATGAATCATGAAAGGAACTGTTTTAAAGAATTAGGACATGCCGTTTCTACGGTAACGGAACGACAGTTGCTTCAGAAAGAGTGGCTCTCATCCCTTCGTGACACAGACATCTCCCAGTCAAGAGTGGCCAATTATCAGTCATCTATAGTGTCGTCACAATCTAGTATAGACAGTTTGGACGATCCACAACAGTGTTCCTCTCTGTCCCCTACATCCGGTAGGTTTTCGTCTATATCAGGAGTTGTCGGCAGAATGGAAGACGACGCCAACACATCATCGAGCAGTGCTTCAACGGAGACATCTGGTGGCGGATTTTTAAGTAGGCAAGAAGAGATTGGTGTTAGCTCACGAACCTCCAGTAATCCAAGTTACAGTGATAAAGACATCCTATTGTTCCCTTTGTGTTCCCGGGTCCAGTGTAGCCACGAATACGAAACAAGCTACGTTTGATATTGTCTTGTATTTATGTGTGTGTGTGTGCGTGAGTGTGTAAAGCTGTGCAATTAACGAATCACATACATACTTATATAATAATATATGGAGTGACATATTTTGATTTCTATTTTTGGGAAATTGATCCTCGTAATAAAGAACGTGAATTTTATGTATATGAAGTATTCCTCTTTATCTGCCAAACAGTACATTTTATTTCTCATTAAGTACGCCTTTGAAAAATAAACACGACCTGGATTTCGAACTGCAGTAAAATGTGAATTAAAACATTTCAATAATAATAATAATAATAATAATGACAGTAATTTAGACCGTCTCACCTTGGCTACGTTCTGAATTAACGCTGCCATCAAATAATCCAAAATTCAAGGAAAAAAAATTTGAATAACTGCACGTGCCTACTATTTTAGAATTAAAATTATTGAGTAGCAACAATACATTTCGATTCATTACTTGGTGCTCTCTGGTGATATTTCTACAAGGTGTAACAGTCTGTTGACGATCTTACACGTGGTAAATGGGGGGGGGGGGTATTTTTATGCTTTGCGGAGACAGAAAACACAATTTTTTATAGGTAATAGTTTTTTTTTTATCCAATATTTATGTACCAGTGTGTGTGTGTGTGGGGGGGGGATAACACGTTGTATTTCGCGTTAAATTTATATGCTGCATTCTTCTATAGATCCAATCGAGTCATATTTGCTCGATTCCTGTCGTTCGTTTCTTTTCTTTATTATTTATAGTATATTGTAGAAAAGCGTTTTTATTCGGTCACTTTTACCGCTGTGCTATTTTTGTCTGTGTTCTAGTATTGCCTTCGTTTCTCTAACTGTGCAACAAACTTTGCTCTTACCTGATCAAATAACTCCAATTATTCTCGAGTTTTTCTCTCAGACTAAAAGTTTGTCAGATCTCCGCTGAGACTTCTTACCTGTACTTTGCTCTTGACGCTAGCATTGAAAAGAAGAATGGCAATCTATCCCACAGGAAACGCCGAAGCGCGAATGTTTCTCCAGAGAATATAATTTAAGCAGCAATTCTTATGACTGTACTATCCGTGGCACACTTTAATTGTGTGCGCGCACGCGTGTACTCGACTGCACTAGACCCGATTAAATCACGACTTTATTCACGGAGTCTGCAAATTACTTTTATTTCTGGGTCTGCAGTTTTCTGCTGAAATTTAATGTTCATTTTAAGCAAATATTATTTGAAAGTAAACTATTTTATTAAAAGTTATGTCACTGAACATAAAATCCTCATTTTGATTACAGTACTTTTCTTGTTAAGTTTTTTTCTTTCTTTCTTTTTCTTTCATTCCCCCCCCCCTCCTTGAAGCAATAAACATGCTCTAATTCCCCTTTAAAACAGTGTTCATTGCTACGGATAGTTAACTTGCAATTTATTGCGACTAATTTAAATCGGAGAGGCATGTTAAGAAATCTGCAGCGTAAGTCTCGCATTACATCGGTACGGTCAGTTTGCCATCGAAGACGACCGCGCTCACTAAAACAACTACGAATGTCTCATGTCGACGTATGTAAACTTTGATTCTCTCATATGATTATAGAAGCTCCCTTGTAAAACTATTTTTTCAAATGATGCTTACCAATGCCTTGTGCAATAATGAAGCTCAATTATTCCATCTTATACTGACTTAAGTATTTGCAAATGAGCACGCAACTACATCAACGAATTCCGTGTGAATGACCATGAGGCTATCCATACAAATCCACAGTACCCAATACTATCCATAAAAGGATTTACAACAGATTACATAAAATTTCGAAAAAAAATTAGAACTTGCATACCTAGAAACTGCTTTAATTTCAAACATTTTAAAATTAAAGAAACCGTCAATTTTAAAGAAACCTTCGTAAACTGTGATCATTAAATTACAGAAAATTTTTTTTTTTTATTTTGCAGGTTTAACATCGAATGTACAAGGGAATAAGTACATGAAATATACATCCTCTTTTCGTCCACAACTCAAAGTTTTCAATATCACAATGTTGTACATGAATGTTAATTGTCATCCATAATGCAATAACCACACACACACACACACACACACACACACACACACACAAAAAAAAAACGATGTCACATTCACCAACTCAATGAGAATTACAAAAGCAACTTCGTCACAAAGGATAGTCAAAGAGTGTTCCATCTCAAGCTTACATATACATATAAGCACCTCAAGTCTTTTAAAATTGTTTTCCAGCTTATTCTTATTTTCTTATGTCCTGCTTAAGTAAAATTCATCTATTTATAGCATTCCAAGAAATATTTACGCTGCAATTTATATATATTTCAAGTGGATGTACTACGTATAGTTAATAGAACGTTATGCTAATTAGCCATTTCGTCATATTTCCCAACTTATTATATATATATATATATATGATGAATTTGGTACTTTAAACTTATTTACAGATCACAAAAAGGGGATAGGAGTACTTTCTTTTATAGGTGCGGTACTACTGAACACAGTATAGAACCAAACAGTGGAATTTTCACTCAAACAGAAAGTATCAGTATGATTTATTATACAAGTCCGAGGAAATTACAATAAAGATAGTTTATACGTTTTAGAAATAAAGTCTGCTCACATTAAAGTTATAAATTTTATTTTATTTAAGCGCTAATAAAAGGCGAACATACAGGCTCTTGAGAAAAGCTTGTGTCGTAAATAACGCAAACTAAGGCACTGAAGCTCGAGGTTATATATCCTCTTAAGTCTTCTGATCAATCTCTCTCATTTCGAAACTTCAGTTTTTTTTTTCTTTTCTTTCTGTATTAGCTATAAAATATAGAGGGATCCATAATATCCTCTATTTTAATATCGTACTTATATCAAATAATTATCAAAAACTGCAGTAGTCTACTGATTATACGACTTGGAATAATCGAGATAATTAAAGTAAGGCAACTGGAGAGAGAGAGAGAGAAAATCTTTATTACCAAGTCGCTTTAATTCAAAACGGTACACGGTGGTGAAAGTTTTGGAACCTTTACTGGTTGGGATCTTATGTAAGTAATGTTTAGTCGCTATTAAACTTGGTATTTTTTTTTTTTTTTAATGGCGAAGAGTTTCTTGATGATTCTAATCAATTTTGCTAGCAAGAAACTTACGACTCATGTCTGAATGATGTTCAAGTCTTACAGCAGATGTAATCGGAATGAACAGTCAAGATGTACTTGACGAGTAGCTAAGCTCGAAATCCTTTCTGCTCGGTCTTGCATTTTAAGTACCCGAAGTGGGAACAGTCAAATCATTTAGGCACTTCAAAAGGCTCAGAGTAACGCTATCTTATCGGAATGAAAAGCACTTAATGATGAATCACTCAACAGTCACAAAAATTGCGACTGGTTGATGGGTTTCAGATTACAAATAACTGAAACTAGTAGGCGAATATATTATATCAATCAGTTGCATTCATTCTCCTGCGGGGTTATGTTTTATGAAAAAAAAAAAAAAACAGCGATTACAAGAAAAAGAAATAAAAAAAAACACTGCTACCTATATATGGTCCGGCTAACCATCTTTTAGTTGAAAAGACAAATGTTCATACTACAACAGGAATCCAGCCAAGGCCTTTTCAACTACAGGGGCGCATACCAGTGACTACTCTATAGAGAGATGCATAAACATCTTAAAGGGAAGATTTTCAAGTTATTGAAAATCTTCCCTTCCCATATACCTGTATATCATCGCATTACTCAATGACATAAAATGTGACATTTTCATTACAACATTTACTTTTTTTAAGAACGGTATACTATTTATTAATCTGGAATAAAAACAAGCCGTTCTAATATTTCCCCATTCCTTTATTTATTACTATTATGTGACACCTCAAGGGAGTCCAAGGATTCATCGAGGGAGGGCACCTACTCTACAACTCTGTCTCCACCACTCAATCCACCAACTACAATGAACCGCAACTAAACCACCACCATCTCCCCCCCCCCCCACCACCACCATTAGTATTTTCAGAGATAATTACAAACATCCATGCCCACGGCAGGATTCGAATCCGCAGCTTTTGGCTGGAGAGCGGATATGCTAACCACTCGGCAAACCAAGCCGGAAAAATTCGGATGGATCCTCTGAAAGGACAGGAATTGTTTACGTATTAGGAACAAGAATGCTACTAGTACCAATTCTGAACGAGAAAAAATCCTATTTTTAATTCTTCATAACATGTAGTTTGCTTTGGGGAAAGAAAGGTGGAGGTTATATTATACTTTCAATGATGAGAATTACTGAAGTCTAAACTAGAAATGGTAATGTTCCTATCGTAGCACAACGGCTTATTATAAATTCTGGAACAAGTCTGGGATTGGTTGGAATTGCGAAAAAGACAGCTAAGGCAATAAAAGCCAATATATTGTTTATTCACTCGTGTGAAGTTGGGCTAGTTTCTTTGTTTATAAGAAGGAAGAAGAAACTCAAGATTCGCTAAGAACAATCCTACTACTCCCATGAGTGAAAAACTAAGCCACCTTCAGACTGAAAAAACTTCTACCTGTTCCGCTCGTACTATGATGGGATTAATAAACAACTTCTTTGCAAGTTGGGCATTGACACTACGCTATGAAAATGGATTGAAAGGATTTTTCTTCAGTTTATTACGTTGAAGGGACTTGAAGCGAACAAACATGTCGCTAAAATATAGTTGGCATGGAAAAACAAGGAAAACCGCAAGGCAGAGGATTTTAAAAGTTATTTGGGCATAAACACAGAACTCATCTCTCACATTAGTGAGCTGAACTACGTAGTTGAAGGAGCAAAGAAAGGTGTGAAAAAGGAAAAGGCTGGAGGAGTACGAGACATCCCATGAGAAAACAAGCGTATTCGAAGCAATTCTCTCAGCTTTTAGAACTGTGTAGAAGAAGGCATGGCATTATAAGATTCAAAACTACTGAAGGATCTCTCAATCAGAAGAGTCGTAGACATTTTCGTGTTACGAATGAAACTATCCAGCGTCTGAATTTCCTTAAAATGTATTTAAAACTGAGTGTTCCAAACGAACTGACTCCATCAAACTTCCGAACCCATTAATGTGTCCAGAAGTTCTATTTGATACTTTCCAAAAAGTCTCTCCCACCTTCCTATTCTCTCTTAATTCTCATTCAGAGAAACGCTCTAAATGAGACAGCCTGGCTGCCGGAGAGGTTAGCATATCCTTGCAATCAACAGGGCGTGGAGTCTAATTCCGCCGTGGGCATTAATGTTTGCAATTGTCTTTAGGTGGGAGATGAATTTCTTTGCTCGATGTGAGACAACCTCCCCGCTTATTAGCGGCCTGAAGCGACTCTTGAAAGAGTTCATGTTAGTTTTCTAAATCAGAGTTTCCGGACCAGGTAAAATACGAAATAAAAATAGCAACATAATTAATAAAAAAAAAAAATTTAGCCCACCCGGTAGAAATGTTCTACAAGTTTACAGAAAAGCCTATCGTGGATGGGAGCTACATATAGAACAAAAAAAAATAAATAAAATAGAAGAATAAAAAGTATGACTAATTAAGAGTAATAATAAAAAAAAAAACATGGTTCAACTTAATCTGTTTTACAGTTGGTATTACAGCATAGTCTTTATAACCTACCAAAACAGTCCCCAGATAAAGCCTACGGCCATATAATGCTCATTGCTTTTCCAATAACGTTTACTGTTCTGTTCTCTGACAAATACATCTGTCAGAGGAGGATGAAAACACTCGACTTTCTGAGAGAAAAAACGGTTATCTCTCTACGTGATGGACTAATCCACTTTCAATTAAAAGCTTCAAAAATGTTCCTCATATCTATGAGGAATTGGAACCAAGCTCTTTCCAATCAAAGGATACTTCTCATTGCTATTCTGCGCTAGAGGGAGTATGGTATCTATTTTTGGGAGAACAAATTATTATTACGTGCTAATTGAACAATCTTTCGGCATAAGACAAATTAAGGGTTGTGGGCTTCCATAGATTTCTCGAGATCATACAGTATTATGCAACGATAGATAGATGGCTCAATCGTCTCCCTACCATTACAGTATACAGTAAAGTTAACATATGACAATTATTATCTATGCAACAGCAATCAAGACTTTCAGTATTTCAATATACTATATAAGAACATCCAGATATACTGTCATCAAAATTCAGATCCGGCTTCTAGCCCATTTAGAAGTTAATTATTTACCATATTTCAAGAGTATATTTTCATTGCCTAGTGTGATATTACTATGTGATAGCCTTGGTTTTGGTCTCCTGAGCAGAATTCTACGATTATAATCTACGAGAATAATCTATTGGTGAGTCAATCCACCCACGGCTTATCCTCGGAAATGCGCTATACGTTTCCGCTATTTTGTGACTGAGATTGTCATAAATATGAAAATTGGATAAAAGATAGATTTTCTCATGAAACGATCGAAACATTAATACGTACGTGGGATAGATGAGCCATGAAAGGTTGTAAACCTATAATACATTAATATCGTCGAAGGGGTAAGGATTTTTTTTTTCTATTTCATTAATTTTATGTTTTTTTGAAATTTTACATAGTCCGAAAACTTTGGTCTAGAGACCACACATGTATCTCTTTCAAGCCACTTCAGGTCTCCAGTAAACAGGATGGTGGTCTCACACAGGGTGATGAAATTCATCTCCCGCCTAATGGCAATTAGAAACATCCATGTCCAAGGCAGGATTCGAACCAGCAGCCTGTTGAGTGTAGCGCGGATACGCTAACTACTCGGCCAAAGATAGACAATAAGTACTGCTGCTAAGTTGTTGTCATTCTTGAGTTGACCTTAATTTGTTATTACGTTAATGGCTAATGAAGTTCCCCTGTTGCTATAGATACTAGCAAAAGAGACATGACCTGTGAATTATCGACAGGTTCGTGAAAATAGAAATAAAACTATTATTATTTCCAAACTAGTTGATCTCAAAATGGAATCGAAAAATAATAAAGAAAGCAAATACCCTTATATTTATACTTGAGCCACTTAACCAGCCCAGAAAAGACAACCAGTTGCGATAACGCAATCCATTCATTCCATATGATTTTACAGGTGTTATAAACAGACCAGGACGACTGATTACTGCCATATCATTCGGCATCTTAAGATGATATGTTATCTTTAAGATACTAATGACTTAATACATCCTCAAGGCAAGTATATCAGAAAATAATGGCAGTCCAACATAATACTTCATGACTAATTTCTTATTAATACCCCCCCCCTTCCAAATTGATCTATTATGTATCGGGTCTCTGATGTGATACAACGCTCCTAGCCGCACAACATGTCTCATAAAATATCTTACAAATATATGATTTTCTTATGTAACGTTTTTCGTTTTTTTTTAATAATTTGATTATAATTATTAGCCGCCCTCTAAATTTGAAACAGCAGAGCGCAGATGCGACCATTGTGAACACGTAGAAGTGGTCCAGTGCCCAAGTTTTTCTAATAACATTTGAATTCATCAATGATTCAAGACGGCAATACGTATATTTCACAAATCGCATGCATTGTAAGCTTATTCTTTTTAAGAACTTCAGTTGAAAAAGTGACGATAAAGTCGATATACAATAACAAACAAGAATTATAAAAAGATGCATTTCCTATCATTCTACCATAGTGAAATCATTATCACAGGAATTGAACCTGAAGTCATTTTTCTAACTCGAGCTCTTGTTTATTATTATTTAACATAGTTTGTATTATTTTGTGTAATTTTTCCCATCAAAACTGAAATAACGAGCAGCATATCCCAAAATTTTATTAAAATCTCTGTCTACTAGCCTTCGTAGGGCAATCGAAAGAACGACGGTATATTCTGCCCTTCGATTAGAAAAGGCCTAAGTTCGATTCTCGTCGTGACGAGAAGAATCGCTATATGAGCTTTTTCAACTGAAAGTGAGTTAGCCGATCTCATACGGAGGTAGCAAGAGATTTCTTTCCCAGAAAATCGGGTTTTTCATCCCTCATGCATACAAATCGGCCGTGAGAATATGCGCAATTTACATACAAAAAAATAAAATAAAAATAAATAAATAGTGGTGGTGGTAGTGGTAGTGGGCAGTAGATGGCGTTGCGTTTGGATGATGGCAGTGGCGTTTTGTGTAGCTCGATTAAGTGGTGGATGATGGAGAGAGTTGTAGAGTGCCATCCCTTGATGAGTCCTTAGAGGTATCACGTAATAATAATAATAATAATCTGTACACTGAATTTACAGCTTGTGTATTGCTGAGAAAGGCCAAAAGTCAGTGATGACATAGATAACTGTCCGAATGGATGATTCCAAACTATGGGTCATCAAACACCTACTATTGCATAGGTATTTTTAAGTATTTAGGCGGATGATTTTCACCACTCTGCTTACCAGAAGCTATAAAGTGGTTTGAGTAAGCCTCATGTTTCTCTAGCAGAGCTTCAAGAGATATAAAAGTGACCTTCGTTTTACACTGTAGTTAGGTTTCTATAAAATCTCGTGTAATGCGAAATGTTATAGGAAACTAAGAAGGCCAGAATAAAAAGGAGATTGAGTTACATTCCAAAGCTACCAAAAATACACTTTTTTTTTTTTTTTTTTTTTTTTTTCCCGAGCTGCCATAATTTGCGGAAAAGGGAGTTCCTGCAACAGTAGCTCTAATTTTCTGTATATTTTTATTTACGGTCCGGGTTGTTGCTTCATTTAAATTTAAACATTTTTGTAATATGTATTATCTTTTCTCCTTTATTAAGACAATCCAAAATTTGTATCTTTGATTCTATTTTAGAAGTTCATCAGGCATAATTTAGGGTTGACATTTAACTCATAACAAAGAAACTATTCCAAAACGATCTTAAGAACGGAGTTTAGTAATACATACCCGGAAAAATTTATAAACGATCAAATAAAAACTGAAATAACCTTACAAACATCTTAAAAGTCAAGAACTGTATGCTTCAAACAAGCATAAATTCAATAGCCCAAACTTAACAAGGATATCCCCCCCCCGTCTTTTTGTTTTGTTTTGTTTTTGCATAACGAGGATTCACAAAAAAAAAACAAAAAAAACTGGAAATAAAAAATTACATCCAACATAATAGCACAGTTTTCCCGCATAAAAACTCAAAAATACGTTATACGAGGTTTGTTACAGTTCAACAAGGGTTGTCTATATTGTATATATTTCTTACATGCGAGGTTGTTCAGGATTTGTTTACTACTACACGGGGGAAAAATGTCAAAGTTCTGGGGATACATCAAGTATACCATCAACAAAGAAATGCTTTTTTGGGACTTTGTCATTGTTTATTATGTTAGTATATTCTGTTCATAAAAGAAATTTGGTGTGTTTTCACAGATGTGATCGTACTTTTCAGATATTCAATATCCCAGGAATGCATACCACTTTAATACAACTGCAAGAGTATCACAAACCACGAGCCCTTCTGTAATAGCTGGCTGAGTACCTACGCTAGTCATTTCCTGCCTTAAGGCGTTGTAGCTACTCCTGGTCTTATTAACGGCTGTCTGCGTTTATGTGTGCGCACACACCAGATGTTCAACAGATTAATATTTCGCAAACGCAGCTCGAATTTACATTCGCGGTCTTCTGCAAATGTGTCTTGGGCTGTGAAATGTACATAAATGTCACGACAGACCTAATCCCGAAAAGTTACAAGTTCTAGCAAACGTATTACTACTCTTAGCCGCACAGATTTGTTTGACATATAGAAACTGGTAGCGTATCGATCGGCTTACGTTGATTCGGGACGAATACACTCTCGCTACTACATGCCTGAAGCCAAAACATTCTCCCAAACACGTACAGTTTAATACCATTAAGTGGAATGATACCCAAACTGAATTCAAATCGCTTGATGTGTGTTGGTACACCAGAATGTTTACTACTGCTATAAATGGGGCTTCAACAGTTCATGAAAAATACTGCACAGAAGTACGACAACGCAAATAGATGGCTGGCTATCTTCAGATCAATACATCTTTGTCCTTAAGATGACGACACAGAGGCGTCCATTAAAAATTATAGTTATTTTAAGAATTTATTACTCAAATCAGTTTTCCTAAGGCTAAAACAACATGCGTCAGCAGTCTTAAGTAGCAATATCGATATAAGTTATTCTAATTTAACAGTGTTATGGCATCCTAATGATCATCTAATTACATATAAATGAGGAGAAAGCAACATTCAGGCGGACACAAAGCTGACTGTTTCGCTAGGAGGTGGTAAGAGTAGGTAAATGGAAGAATAATCAGCCAAATTTGTTCATGCGCATTATTTCAACTTTCCACATTCGCTTACGCACGAAATCGTGTGCAATATTTAAGCTGAACGCAACTTCGCCATTCCATTTAATCGGTGAACTTCGCTCATTCCTTATACGAGTCGCTTCATTGCTTCCAGTTGTTGCTTAGCAACCGCGAAATAACAGGACATGCCAGTAGCTCTCGGCTGCCAGGAATAAGATATTTAATGAACACTTAGTTTTAAAACTATGGCCATTAGGTAAGAGCCATTAGCATTTCAGTTTCACTTCTGCGCATGACAATCACTGACATCCCGTATAAGAAGTGAAAACAGTCAAGATGGAAAGCTCGTTCCCTAGTTCTTTAATGCTTTAAACACCATGGAAGATTAATGAGAATTAAGAGGAATATAATGTTCAGTATTGCAATAGATAAAAAAAAAATGAACAATTTTTTATAGCAAGATATGGCAATTTTCACCGGTATTTTAGGTGTAGGCAGTACGAAATTCAATATGTGCTCACTGCTTTATGCGACCTGCTCATGAGAGTAAATTCAAAAATCTATATTTTATTCATTCGTTAGTCTTTTAAAACAGAATATTTTCAGCTCACGGATTGGGATTATTGAAAAATCTGAAGTTCTGTTTTAACAAATCATTAAAAATTAAATTGAAAGGTTACAAATGAAGTATTTACACAAACAAGAAATCCAAATGAATTTTTTGTAAAAACGTTCTTTTTTAAATAAAATATAAGGATTTTAAAATTGTCTATAAAATATAGATGCAAGTATTATGATTAACTAAATACCTAATTCTGTTTTACGAAATTCTTAAAAGTTTAAAAGTAAATTTGAATTTGATAAAACACCTTTTTCTAATTACTATATCTTAAATATATAAGAGTTAATAACGATTTCTGCGTGAGTTAGTCAGTCTTAAGATTTCTGGTACTCGGAAAGGAGCTGTCTAGTTGCGGCTTCTTTCTTGTTATTAAATTAAAGGAAAAAAAACTGATCGAATTGAAACTTTTGTCTTATTTTTGTGATAAAATGTTCTATTTCGTAGGTCGATTATTGTTATATTATATTATAGCGGGAACATTATACAGGATCATCCCTAAACTATATTAATAATTTAGTAAGGCATATTTTATATTTTACATTTCATTTTATACATTTTATATTTATAACAATAGCTTGAAAAGCATCATGTTTGGTTTCTAAAATAGGTTTCGGAACAATCGGCTTTGTTCTACAGCTGTAAACTCCTGAGTTTGATTCCTTTCGTCGTAATTTTGCAAATAACAATCACTCGACAGAATAGAGCAATGGTTCCTTTAAAAAAAAAGGGGGGGGGTAAATCTTTCTTTCGGAGCAGGAAAAATTGAAAATTAAAAGGATATGAAAAGAAAACAACAACAAAAAAAAATCTGATATTTTTACTTCAGAATGTGACAGCGTTTTTGGAATACGAACCAAATTATTTAACACACAGAACATAATATTCATTGTACAAGTTCATAAAGCAATGAATAAAAATGTATATAATTTTTAATAAAAATTTATAGAGACGATATAAAAAAAGTTTTACATAATAAATGTCTTAACAATAGTAAAAATAAATTTCATGAAATCCTAAATTTATTTGCACACTAGGTAAACGTAAAAAATTACTGAATATTACAAATTTCTAAGCTACCGTATAAGTATGTTACACGCCACTGTTTATAAAAGGTGCCGGCACGCCGTACCTCCCCCCCCCCACACACACACGCACAAAGCGCATCACCACTCCCAGATATGCAAACATCTCTTGGCACTATTTGACAGATGCCCTATCTACACTGAACAGAAAAGCTTTGATGGACGTTGATGGACACTGTCTGATCGCGGATTCCAAGGATATAAACAGATGTTTCATTTTATGACGCACATGCTTGCACCAGTCGGTATCTGAGAACGAATGCTTGGCTGGACAATTACCAATTCCAAGAATGACAAAGTTGACTGCTTAGAATAACTGGATATATAAATTTCCAACTATTTCAACTGATTACTAATTATGCCCATCATCAAGTGAAAGAGCTGCCTCACTGTAACCTCCGTATACAAATTATCCTTTGCCAATTTGGTCACTTGATGATTGGCAACAAACGCACCGAACGTGGCTGACAGGCAACACCGAGTTTGTCTTTCGCTCTCCATCCCAGTATTTCATTATCGATCGGCCCAATGTTATTTGGCATTCGGGTGACGTGCTCTGTTTGTAATTGTTCTAATGTGTGTAATTTAAAGCTCTCTAAACAGCAGCAGAAAGAATATTAATTGTTGCAGTGTCAAATTGTCTAAGATGTCACCGTCGAATAAAATTCAACGATGGGAAATGCATTAAAGATAGTAGTGGTTTTAGAGTACAAGGATTTTATTAAATTTAGATCCACCATGAAACAATTTTTATACACTCTTTCGACATAGAGATTATAAATGATCACTTTGCAACATTTTATAATTGAATAGGAGATGGTACATTGCGACAGCAGTCCATTAAGTTGTCGCTTAGTTTTCTTGTATACGAATAGTATACAAGAAAATCGTTTTTTGGAGCTTCTTTGAGATGTCGCAAAAATGATACAAATGAAATAACGCAAGTCTGCACTGGGTGTAAAAACATTTTATGTGAACCACTTTTTTTTTTTTTTTTTTTTTTTTTTTTTTGCGATTGAGTGAATATGTTAAGTGGCAGCAAACATCCATAAGGACATAAGTATCGTAGCACAACTCGTATATCTTGTATCATCATTTATTCCTTCCTTAGCCAGAATAATTATGCAATCAGAAATCTCATGGCTGGTAACAGCAGATGTTAAGCCTAACCGTAGAAACAGAACAGCTGCTTATTGATATTGTTCTCACATTCATAACACTTCAACACCTTTAGAAATGCTATTTAATTATTGACTGTCAGTATGGATTTCGCCGGCCTGGTTGGCCGAGTGGTTAGGACATATCCATTCTCAACCCAAGAGGCTGAGTGTTCGAATACCGCCTGGGGTATGGATGTTGGTCATTACCTTACTAACTCTTTGTGGAGAGGGAGTCTGAGACCCTACCACTTCTTCTAGCAGAAGGCTTCACTCCCAATGAGGTACGGGAGTGACCATACGGCGTCAAAATGACGTCACATGAGAATAACTAAATATGGATTTCGCTACTCTAGATTCACAGGAGATCTGGTATACGTCACTCACCTTGCCATTCCATGGAAATGCCTGGAGAAACCTGTGTCATTGCTCATTACATCTCCAAGGTTTTTGATTGGGTCCGGCATCAAGGACTTCTCAACAAGTCACCCTCATCTGGACTGCTTTCCTCTTTTCGCAAATGGATCGCCAGTTTTCCCTCAGATCATTGTATAAGTGTAATGGTGAATGGTGTTTTCTCCTCAGACTATCCTGTTAATGCCAGTGTCCCTCTGGACTCTTATTTCACTCAACCACCCTCTTCGTAATTTATATAAATGACCTACTCTCATTGATTTCAAACCATGTTCATAGTTATGCTGATGATAGCACACTCCACTCTTCCTATTCATATGATAAGTCTTGCAGTGCTCAAACATCAAGCTTTAAATCTATAATAAATGTCCTCAACACTGATCTTCACAGTATCCTTGTTTGGTGTGAAAGTAACCTAGTCAACTTCAATACTTCCAAAATGCCGTTTTGCCCATTTTTGCTCTCCAAAAAGACTTCAGATCTCCACTTTTGATAATGCTCCACTCAACAGTCAAGACTTAATTTCTCTTCTTAAACTGAGTCTTGCTCTAAACCTTCCTGGCACAATCATATCACTTCTACAGAATTGAAGCTTCAAAAAACTTGGCATCCTTTCCGCGCAAGACGGTACGTCTCTGACGGATTGTCTCTCTTCTACTTGCTGTGTAAATCTCAAATCCGACCCACATTCGAATACTGATCTCATGTATCGGGTGGTGCACTTACGACCTTCCTAAAAATCTCTTGACGCTGTTCAGAAAAGGGGAGTTCGATTGATAAATGACACTTCTCTTACAGATTCTCTTCAGTCACTTTCCCATAGAAGATAAGTTTCTGCATTGTCTCTTCTACAGATATTTCCATGGCCATTGTGCAGCAGAACTAGCATCCACTATGTCTCCCATTTCTACTAGATCTACAGAAACTTTATTATTATTATTATTATTCGTGACACCTCCAAGGAGTCCGAAGATTCATCGCGGGAGGACACCTATTGTACAACTCTCCGTCTCTACCACCAATCATCAACATCAGCGCCATCTACTGGCCACTACCACAGCTAGCATTTTTTTTTGTCTGTAAATTGCGTGTGTTCTGAAGGGCCGATTTGTCTGTATACGGGATGAAAAAACTCTGCTACTTCCGTATGAGAGCGGCTAACTCACCTTCGATTGAAAACGTCCATATAAAGAATACGCCCATCATGACGAGAATCGAACTTAGGCCTTTTCCAATCTACAGCCGCTCAACACCCTCTTACAGTCTAACTGCATATTCATTGAATCTGCTAATCCCAGTCATCTTACATTCATCCACCTCAATTCTGTGAAACGGTTTCCCCCCCCCCCATGAAGCATTTTCAAACGAGTATAATCTTCAACACATTACTGTACTCATGACCCTGCCAACACACACACACGGCATCAGTTTCCTATAGGCTCTGTCATTCGTGTGTGGGAAAAATATATACTGCTTGGAAACAAGTCAACGCACACCATAGTGTGAGTAACAAACAGCCATGGCCCCCGCCTTAAAAAGATGTAGCACCTCCTTGCATGGCGATGACTGCAGCAATCCCACAGGGCATAGTTCTCACATGCGTACGGTAGCGATCAATGGGAATTTTGGACCATTCTTCCTCTAGGCATGTAATGAGGTCCTAGACTGTTGTAAGGCGGACGTCCCTTGATCTCTCCCCACGCTCCAGTTCATGCCACATATGTTCAACAAGGTTGAGATCAGGGCTCTGTGAAGGCCAGTCAAGTGTGGCAACGTTCATGTACACAAACTACTTACAGCAGCATATCCTTATAACAGGGTGCATTGTCTTGCTGAAAGAGATAGCTGTCAGTTCCGTAGAAATACCACGTTGTTGCATTGTCCAGAAGGTTCAGATGCCTCTAGGAATTCAATCTTCGTGGCATCACAAACAAGAGGTCCGAGGACAAACCGGCAAAAACAAGATCATAACATCACATCGCCACCCCCGGATTGTATAGTTGGGGTTACGTATTCTGGTAGATGTTCAACGAGCATCTGCCACACTCACACACGTCAATCTGATCAGACAAGGGTGTAGCGTCATTCGTCTCTCCGTAACACAGCTTTCACGTCCCACTGTTTGCACCACCGAAGACGATGCTGCATGTTGGCTCGGGTAATATGGGGTTTGCATATTGCAGTTCTCCCATGGAAACCCATGTTGTGAGATTCGTTGCTGAATGTTTATGTGCAAATTCTTGTTCCAGTCGATGTTCGGAACTCCGCATTCAACGTGTCGGTCAACGAATGGTGGTTCGTACATATTATCCTTCGTAGCACCCGTTACGGTCATGTTCCGTGAGTGTGGTGTGTCGTCCACTACGGTAAGACCTGCCATTGACTCTCTGCGCGTCCCTCTCAGTATGAATCGCTGATTGTTGAACTGGGATGGCCCAATTTGCCAAATAGATAGGCCTGCAGAATAGCATCCTATCACAATACCTTCTTTCAAACAGTTCCCTTCCAGCAACTAATTCACTCGAACCAATTGCACTGACTTGGGAACATAATGTTCCTCCAATTTACACCAGCTACAAACATGTGACTCGTTACATGGCACGATGTACCTTGCCCATGGGGGGATGTCTGTCGACTTATTTCCAAGCAGTGTGTGTGTAAAGCCAGATTTGTATATTTTTCCATTGTTTCATTCCTTCACTATACAGGATTATCATCGTAACAGTAAAAATAGGGCATGATTTCTATTACACTATCTGATCAAAAATATCCGGACACCTACTCATTCCAACTTTAATATGAAAGGAATTAATATAGAGTTGTTCTACCCATTGCTGATATAATAGTCTTTAATTTTCTGCAAGAAGTTAACATTCTTCTGGAAATAAGTGACGTCGATCAATGATGTAAGACGATTCGGCTTGACTCGCAATGAGCTTTCCAATTCATCCCACAAGTGTTTGATGGGGTTGAGATCAAGACTGTGCAAGTCAGTCAGTTAGGATCTCCAACACCCGTCTTATTAAACTATTCTACACAGACCTCGCTTTGTGGATAGGGAAATTGTGTTGATACCAGAAAGGTCAATAAATTTGTTAGTATAGAATTGTCTGTAATAAGTTTTGATTATAATTAGAATTGTCATTATAAGTTGCAGCATTAATATTCCCATCACTGGAACTAGGGGAGGGGGGGGGGGGAGCCCGAACTGTGAAAACCAGCCCCAGATCATGATACCTCCTCAAGCAAACTTCACAGTTCGCACAACGTATCTGGGTAAATAGTTCTCCTGATATCCACCAAACCAGATGTCTGTCGGACTGCCAATGGTGATGCGTGATTGATCACTCCAGAGAACGTTTTTGATGGATACCTTTACACCACTCCACCCGAAGCTGCTCTGACATTGGGCTTTTGTACCGTCGAAGAGCCATGAAAATCCATGTTTTGTAGCTACCCACAAACAGTTGTGGTGCTGGCGTTGCTTGTGAAGAGATTTCGAAACTTGGCTGTTTCAACCGAGGACGGTTTTTTTTTTCTTCGTGTCATGAGCTTTAGCACTCTGCGGTCCGGTTTTCTAGTTTTGTGTGGTTCACGAGGTCGCTCTTTCTACTTCACAAGAACATCACTTACAGTTGATCGGAGAATCTGCAGTAGATCAAAAATTCCCAACTGAGTTATTGCAAAGGTGGCAAGAATCCTATGATAGTGCCAACTGAAAGTCAATGAGCTCTTCAGTATGGCCCATTATACTGTTAATGTTTGTCTATGAAGATTGCCGGACCGTGTATTTCTTTTTATACCTGTATGAGCCAGGTTTCTCTACTTCGCTATCATAAACATGCAAGTCATTAGTGAAAACATACGAATTGCCAGATGTACATTATCTGGTCAAAAATACTCGGACAGCCATATGTACTGTCACGAAGGGGTGGTCGGATATTTTTTTAACCAGATAGTGTACATCTAGCAATTCGTGTATTTTCACACTGGTTTGCATATTTAATCATAAGGTGTGTGTGTAGGGGGGAGGGGGGTGTCATTTCCGTATTTAAGAACTTCGAGAAACTCTCCTGAAATTCGGCGTAGAAGATTTCTTCTGTTATACCTCAGATATGAACTAGATATTTCTTTTTTCCTGGCAATTAATGAGAAATAAAAGCCAATAACGAAATTTTTGTTCTTAACAAAAAGTCCAAGTAGTAAAACAGACAATTGTTATAATAATCTCGGGCTACTTTCGATTAATCTGAAGAACAATACACTAAGATGTGGACACCAGATTTCTTACAGTTACCAGAGGAGATCCGCGCCCCCTCCCTCCCCTTTAACAATGAATCTGAGGGAATTTTTCAGAAAACATTGAGGCTATGAGGCGAGAGTATATATTGGCTGAGAGCAGCGAAAATTATGTCAGTCTGTTTGATTTGTAGGGATAAATTTTTCTGGAGGAAATACTGTGCGACCACCGAGATTGAGTTTTCATTTTAAGTCTTTATAAATGTTCTTTGTGTCCTAGAAGGTTACAAATAATGGATTTCAATTAAATGTATTTAATTATTCACCATCTGGTTAACCACAGATTTCGCGAACTTCTTTCTTAACATAATGAAAGCAATTACCGGGTGCTAATATGACATCATTTGGACAGAAAAACCGGTTTTAGCTACTATCGTAGTGCGACAGGAACATATACAAGGGCTTTTCAACTGAAGGTGAGTTAGCCAACCTCAGAAAGAACTGGCAGAATCCACTTATTCCCCCCCCCCCCCACAAACACACACAGAACCAGTGAGCAGGCTAGAGAAATCACGTCATATGAACAAATTTAACCAACCACCATGGTTTTGCTAAGAGATAAATGTGTGTTGTAAAGTGCATGTGTTCCTCTGGCCTTGTTGCAGGTTTCCATGGGAAACAAATCCACCTGTGTATGAGGATGGTTGACTCACCTCCAGTAAAAAAAAAGCCTCCTATACTAACATACGACATGTGTAATAAAAACGCCAATTTGGTTTTCACTTGACTGAATTTGGGTGAAGTGTTTCGTCACTCACTATGAAAGTATTTTAATACACTGCAAACACACGCACACAAAAGCGGATTATTTTACGGTCGGTTTTAGAAGCGAGGGAACTATTTGGAGCACATTCAGTAAATCTCTGAAAAGCAGAAAAATAAATGTGTCTGGTTTTCAGGATTTTATTGCACACTCCATGCGCCTAGCTTTAGTTTAGGATACGGATTGTGTTGCAATTCATTATAATTCTGAAAATCAGACCAATTTATTTTTATCCACGTGTAATTATTAATTTTAGTTATATTTGGAAAATAACTAAAGGACCTTTAGATAAAAACAACGAGCATTAAGCATTGTAATATTTTATTTTCCATAAATATATAAAAAGGAAGAGGCTGTTAGTTTCAGCTTCAAGAGTTTTATTTGAGACAGCGGTGTTTACTCCAAATATCATCAATCACGCGCTATATCATTTTACTTCTCATGAAGGCATCGTATAACTCCGAAATAGCCCATAGTTTTAGGAAAGAATAACCGATAGGACCCATATTCCATCCAGTTGAAAACGTGACTTCAGCTAAAATCTAAAACAGACGATATCGTTAGTTATCCTGTCTTTAATAATGTAATCAATATCCGCTGGAACTGTCAAGGGTTCTTTGCTGAGATATTAAGTTTGTCTGAATGAAGAGAGGGAGGAAGAATGTGTGTAAGAGATAGACGGGGGGGGGGATGGAGAAAGGAAAACAAAGTTTCTTAACAGACTGCATCATAAATACGATGTTAGCAGTACAGGAAAGAAGATAAAACTGCTCAACTTCATGTTTACCATGTGAAAGCCATATTTGATTTAAATTTCATTTTTAATATAAGTAGCATATAGCGTGAATTATGCTTTTGACGCCACTCCACACGTTTATTTATTATTATTATTTATTTTATTTATTTTATTTTATTTATTTATTATTATTTTTTTTTTGGTTAACTGCATCCTCAGACTAATGTCGTTGTATTGTTCTGCAGGATACAAAATAGGTTTTAAAAAATAACTACTTTCCTATGATCTGGCGTATTACGGCAAAGAAGTTCAATCTGAATGAAATAATGTTCAGCATAAAGTAATCAGTTACTCTAGAAAATAGTTATTCTAAGCAAAATTATTCATTAATTATTCTAAATAATATTTATTTTATTCTAAAATAGTTATTCTAAGCATAAATGACATAAGAATGCAGGTTAAATGGCATTCTTATGTTATTTAACTGGGTGAAGTTTGAGTTAACTGTGTATTTTAGGACATCATTCAAAACTGTGGCATCTAGCCGTCCCAAAGATATTTTGAGTCTGTACTAAGATCAAGCCAGCTGGTACGCGGTTTGTGAAAAGGATTAGCTTGCTCTCTCTCCTGCGGGTTCAACCATTGCTGCAATATAAATAAATAAGAGAAGGATTCTCTTACGTTGGCAATAAATTTAAAGACCATTATCCGTGCATACAGTAAAATAGAACCGAAATGGAATAATATAACACGTGTTAGAATATATGATGTTCAATGCAGGAAGACTGGCTGTTTGGAATTAGAGCTAAAGCAGCTAATGAGGCCAATGCATTATGTCTCTAAGTTGGTCGTGTGGCTTCTTGTGACTGCCTGCTATGCAGTATGAAACCCCCGAGTTTCCTGCAGAAAAAACCCTGCAACACAGTATGAGATCAGCTAACTCAACTTCGGGTGGAAAAAAAAAACTAAAAAAAAACTTAAGGTTCTTCGGGTCCTAGATGGGATTCGAACTCAAGTGTCTTTTCGACCAAAGGGCAACGTAGAAGGAGAGTCTGATCAGTAACCATGAGATTCAAAGAACATTACAAATGAAAAAATAATGATACAGTTCTAAAGCACAATTAAGTAGGGTAACTTTCCAAAACTGGAAACGTTTTAGGCAATCATTTCTATTTACGTTTCGCTGATATAAAATTTACAGCTTTCTTGGTATAAATGACAGGACTTGATTTCTCAGAATCATGGAACCGGAAGTGTATTCTTCTAAACATTTAAGCAGACTTACTTGTCTGCCGTACTACAAGAGACTGCATATTCAACTGTAAATAGTTGAATAGGAAGCCTCTGGAAAGGATAAGAACAAGTTTAATTTACGAACTGGATTGAAGGCGGCTTGAAGATTAATCTGTCGTAGTTTAGAAAGATCATATCCTCGATACACTGATTACTGAGAAACCATAATTGTATTAAGGATATGACCTCGTTCTGTAGTACATACATTAACAAGGAAGAGGTAAGGTTACTTCATGAGATCATTACAAGAAGCTCTACATACGTCAGAAGAAACAATTTGTATTTCATACAACAGTTCCCGCTGTGGGTGAATAGTACTACAAGAATCTTCACAAACTATGTTTCCAGCTGCACACTTGGAATTTTTCAGGAAAGATTGGGAGACGATGAACGTTAGAGTTGATGACGGCTAAACTCACCTTTTCCTTTTAGCACAGCTTTCACAAGATCAACAATTTAGATTCTCTATGACTGATTTTTTACTAAAAAAAATCAGGTTCTGTTTCCACAAGAAACTTTAGTTGTCACCACCTTGTTTCAACAAAGTTCCAAAGCGGATTTTTGGAATTTTGATGGTGGCGGTGTGTGTGTGTGTGTGTGTGTATTCGTTACAAAAGTGTTGACATAGTTTCCTACTACCGGGTTACTAGGACAATGCCCAATGTGACATTAACCAACGTAAAGTCATTACTGATTGAAGCAATAATTCGAGTTATGTACACATCTATAAGTCCATCCAGCCTACTAATTGAACGAAATTCTTAAGAGTTCTCGGTCGGCTCCTTGATGGGGCTTGGAGTGGTGATGTAGTAAACTGGAACTGTTTCCATAATAATATTCTGCACAAGACCAGTAGATATCCAAAGCATAGATGACACCGGGATTGCAATGCAGTGCAATCCATATAACGATCGTTACAGGTTTGGAGGATTGCATCGGTTCGAATTAAGGCCAAAGAAATTAAAGCTACAAGGCAAGTGTATTAAGCCCTTATAAAGATTGCTCGGCTCGCATCCTATAAGGAATTGAAAAGAAAGAAGGGTACAATCCTTCGGGGAAAAAAAAAAAATAATGGAACGTAGCTTTCGCAACTGGAATACGGAAACGCTCACCGGACTTGATAATATGACTTCAAGCAAATACTGTATGACTTACGAAGGTCCCGGTAAGACAGAGAAAATAACAGGCTGAATAGTGCAGTTCCCAAACACTTTCACTGAAACTTCGAAGTTCTTTCCATCTATTTATGTATTTTCTTACAGCTTGAATCTTATTTCCTCTCTCTCACACACACACATTCTGTTCAGTTTCTAGTGTACGAAATTTTATTGCTAATCTCATAACAATTTTCCATCAAATTAATTTTAGTTGTTAGGACTCCAATGTTGTCAAATCTTATATTTCAGTCTTCTAAGGTATGGCTACATCAATCCACCTAGATCTTGGTGTTCCCCAGGTTCTTTTTTTCCCGCTATTCTGGCATTAAATACTGTTTAATTAACCTTTATAATTAACCTTTCCTCTCTCTATTAGCATTTAAGAATGTTTAAGCCATACTACCTTATTTAACTGTGCTTAAACATGCTTAATACTAACAAGTGTCAAGTTCCTAATAGTAATTTTTCATGATTATACCATCTATTCACTCCTCTAGTTTTTCTCAAAACTGTCATATCTGCTTTTTTGGTTAATTTCCTTTTTTTTTTTCCATATGAATTTATTCAATTAGTTTCCAACCATACCAGCTTTGCTTATTCTATGTTAGTTTGCTATTTTCAGTAAAAATTGTGCCTGAGTAGCTCAACATTTTACATGTTCTATTGGTTCTCCATTCAGAACGCAGTTGATGTTTTCCATGTTCTTGGTCTTTTTATTGCGGATTTTCATGCCAAATTTGCTACAGTAGTTATTCAGCTTAGTAAAAAGAATCCTAAAGACTTGCACTGATTTGTTTACCATTATAACATCATCTACATAAAGATAGAATTAAGCTTGACATCTCAGATTTTGATATTACGATAAATACCACTTTTTATCGATGTAGATGATGAATAAGAGTGGCGATAGTGTACGTCGGTGTCTTACAACTGATTTTAAATCAATTATCTTCTTGTACCTCCTTCAATTCAAACTGCTGACTTGCAGTTTTAACTGTATTGTTCTTAGTGTGATTTTCTTTTCTTTACTACTTGTATAATAAACTATAACACTTTTTATGAATGTTAGTCAAGTGAGTTTTAAATTTTTCGTCCTACTAGTTTCACTGATTTTTGCTATCTGCATCTTCAGGTATACAATTGGTAAACGATATGAAGGTAACAGACTAGGTTTTAACTGACAGTTCTAATTCATACAAAATTAGTATTGTGCGAGACAATGTGCGTGTCTCGGGAACATGATTTATTTGTTACGAGACATAATGTAATTGGCGTGAAAGTTCATTTCTTTGATGTTTAGTGATCTAATTAAAGTTTTCCAAATTTCCGGTAGGATTAGACCTTGATTCTTATTTAGGTTTCCTGTTGAACGGGCGACCACAGCAGCCTCCTTGAAGATTCTGGAATGGTAGTTTTCTATATAGAGCATATGACTCTTATCCCACTCAATAAGATAGTTGGTATAGGTAAAGTGGGAAGAAAGGCCTGAAATATCTTGTCTGTTGTTGCTAACATATATCCTATGTGTTCTTTCTGTCTCGTTTCTAAGCTTCTAGAGGTCTTACCAACGTAACTAACACCACAGGAGCAAGGTATATTATATACTCCAGAGTACTTGTAGAAAGGATGAGGGTCTTTCGGTGATCATAAAAAATTCCGAATAGTATTGGTTTTAGAAGGATAGCCAATTTTTTGGAAATGCTGCTGACAAATGAAATAGTTATAGTACTGATGTATTGGATGTCATCATGTTGGGCTTTGTGGTATATCCGAAAAGAGAATCTTGTTGCAGAGTCTTTTTGGATACCCATTTAAGGATAGCTTTCTGGGTATTGTAGTTAATTCTTTTTGTAAGTCATCCTGGTCTGTGGTGTACTGTATAGCTCTTTTCTTAAGCATATGGATAATGCTAAGTTTCTGGGATATATGATGTGACGAGTTGAAATGGAGGTAACGTCCAGTATTCGTAAGTTTTCTATACACAGACAGGTTGATACTGTTATTGGTTTGTTTCTTTATTAGGATGTCTAGGAATTGAAATTTTTCAATTTCTAATGTGAATTTGATGGTATGATAGAAACTATTGATTTGGTTGAGATAATCCACAAGTACTCTAAAATATATAATATAATATACCTTGCTCCTGTGGTGTTAGTTACGTTGGTCAGACCTCTAGAAGCTTCGAAACGAGACAGAAGGAGCACATAGGATATGTTAGAAGCAACAGACAAGGTATTTCAGGCCTTTCTTCCCACTTTGCCTCTACCAACCATCTTATTGAGTGGGATAAGAGTCATATACCCTATATAGAAGAGAACTACCATTCCAGAACCTTCAAGGAGGCTGCTGTGGTCGCCCGTTCAACAGGAAACCTAAATAAGAATCAAGGTCTAATCCTACCGGAAATTTGGAAAACTTTAATTAGATCACTAAATATCAAAGAAACGAACTTTTACGCCAATTACATTATGTCTCGTAACAAATAAATCATGTTCCCGAGACACGCGCATTGTCTCGCACAATACCAATTTTGTATGAATTAGAACTGTCAGTTAAACCTAGTCTGTTACCTTCATATCGCTTACCAATTGTATCCCTGAAGATGCCGATAGCAAAAATCGGTGAAACTAGTAGGACGAAAAATTAAAACTCACTTGACTAACATTCATAAAAAGTGTTATAGTTTATTATGTATTGTTCTGTATAATATTCCATTTACCTCATAATTATAGAACAGCTTTTCTATTGCCACCTTGTCGTATGTTTTTACGAGATCTACAAAACTTAATACATATTCTTGTCCTATTCCCATGATTGACTGTCGTTCCTCACACACACATATATATATATATATGGTTGTAATGCGAGCTCTACTCCAATCATCTGGAATCGGAGCTTCTTTTGAAGTAAGAAGTGTAGCCACTGTTAAAACTTTTAGATCATATTTGAGCCTCTTCTGGTTAAACATCTTCTCCAACTGACTTTCCACGTTTTAGGTTTCTGATGCTGTTTTTACCTCATGTAACTGTCCTCCTGAATGCATTCTTCTTGGAGATTTTCTACCGATGTTCTGTTTCATTTAACAGTGTTTCAAAGTGATTACTCCAAGAATCCAGAATACCCCCCAGTTTTGTCATCTCAGATTCTTTAAAACTGTTTCCTGAATAATTTGCTATCATACAATGGGATCCTTGGGGGTCTCATGCTAGTCCAAGCCTGGATAAAGGAGGAGGTGATGAGTGTCGATGCTCTGACTGTAAAGAAAAAAACATGATTGTTATCTGATGCCTATACGATCAACAGCTAAAACATACCGGCTCGGACGTCACCCGGATTAATAAGGTCAGCCAGATAAATGGATGCGAAGTCATATGGTCAGGGCATGACATGAAGCAGGAGTTGGTTTCTTTCTTAACAAAAAACCTAGATAGGTACTGTTAGACTACAAACCAGTCAATGAACAAATCATAGTAGCAAGATTTCAAGCAAAACCATTTAATATATCAATAGTCCAGATACAAGCACCTACATCTGACAGCACAGATGAGGATATTGACTTATTTTACAAAGATCTGACAAAAACAATACCAAAGCAAGATGTACTAATTACTGAAGGAGATTGGAATACGAAAATTGGAATAGATAATGATGATTAGGAAAGTGTTATGGGAAAATATGATTTTGGAGAAAGAAATGAACGAGGTGAAAAATGTTAAAATTTGCTGTGGACCACGAGATGATGATCTGTGACACAATTCCAGCAAAAGAAGTGTAGAAAACTGACGTGGCGATCATATGATGAAAAAACTAAGAACATGATCGATATGATTACGATTAAAAGAAGATGGATAACATCAATACAGCAGTGTTCAACTTTTCCAGGAACGGATATAGACTCGGATCATAGTTTAGTGATTGCAAACATCAAGTTGAAATTAAAAAAGAAAATATAAACCCCCATCATCAGAAACGAAGAGGTACAGCAAGAATAAGTGAAGCAGAAATAGGAAGATACAGAACAGTGTTAGAAGAGAAACTTAAAAGTGTGGACAAAAAAATAAATAAATAAATCGAATCTAAGAGTGAAAGGAGTAATGAAGGCGATAGAAGACGCAGTTGAAGAAACAGTACCAGAAGAAGTGGATTAGACAAAAAACACTGAGGTTACAATGTTGAAGATAAGAAGGGATACATCAGAACAAATAGAGGAGCAATATAGAAGAAAGTGTAATGAGGTAAAAAAAGCAGTCAGAATGGATAAGATGAAATGGTCAGAAGCCCATTGGAATAATACAGAACAGCACTATGGAGAGCATAAAACTAGGGAGGTGTACAAAATGATTAAAACCAATAGAAGGTGGCAACCAAAAGGTGGTTGCCACCTTTACCACCTTAAACAGACCACAATTAAAGATGAAAAAGGCAACGTACTGATGAATGAAGACAAAATTGTACAGCGGTGGACAAGGTGCTGTAGAAGGTTATATGAAGAAAAACTAGATTTTGATAGCGTTGGGAAACCGACTGAATAATTGAAGCAGAAATCACCACCACATAATGAGCACGATATGGACTTTTTTAAGAGGAGAGGTAAGAAAAGCAATAGGACGGCTAAAACACAACAAGAATCCTGGTAATGATAACATCACTGGAGAAATGATTAAATATGGTTACAGAAATGCACCAATTATGTAATACGGTATGGAAAGAATGTAAAATGCCAGAGGAGTGGGTGAAATCGATATTAGTGACATCAAAAAGAAAGGAAATATGCTAGAATGTAAAAATTATAGAACGATTGCTTTGACAAGTCACCTTGGTAAAGTGATGATGATGATGATATTGACAGAAAGATTGAGACCACAATTGGAAGCATACCTTTAGGACGAGCAAGCAGGATTTAGGAAAGATAGAACAACAGTTCAACAAATTTTGGCAATACGGTTAATAGCAGAGAAAGCTAGGAGAATAAACAAAAACATATACTTGCTTTGTTGATTTTCAGAAAGCATTTGACAGTATCGACCAGAAAGTGACATTAGCAGTGCTAGAATCCTATGGAATTGGCAGAAAACTAGCTATATTAAAAGATATGTATAAGAATGCAGTTGCAGCAGTTAGAATAGGTGATGATTTGGAGAAATGGTTTAGAACAAGCAGAGGTACTAACTAGACAGGGGGGAACCCAATATCACCAAGCATTTTCATCGCACATTTAGAAACAGCAATGGATAAAATGAAGGAAGATGCAAAAGAAATATCAGTACATGTGATGAGAATTAACAATCTGAGACTTGCAGATGACATTGTTATTACTGAAGAAGACGAAAGAGAACTACAAAAAAAAAACACAAACTGTTAAATGAGGAAAGGAAAAATTTGGACTTGTTATGAACTTGGAAAAAAAACGAAGACAATAGTATTTGGGGAGAAGAACATGATACACCCTCTGTGCAAAAAGAAACCGAACTTTTCAAAAATAGAAGAAACTAATGGCGCCACCTGTTGTATCTTTTTGTTGTCAAAAGCGGCAACCTTCATTAGTGTTGTGTCAACTGTTTATGACGTTTGTTTCATTGGAAGCCGAGTTATAGTGCCAAGAATGACTGTTTTGACGAATGGTCGGAAAATGACTTTTGTGTTAAACTTCGTAAAAGTTTTACCGAAACGCATCAAATGCTTCAAAAAGCATACGGTGATGAATGCTTATCCCGTACTCAAGTTTACGAGTGGTTTAAGCAATTTCAAAGTGGACGTGAGAAGCTTAAGGACGACAAAAATACGGGCCGTCCAAAAACTTGACTGAGCGAAATTAACACCAAAAAAGTGCGCGATTTCATCAAAGAAAACGCAAAATCGTCCGTGAGATTGATTGAAGATGAATTGGGGATTACAAAATCAACTGTGCGCAACATTTTTAACTTAGAATTTGGGCCTTCGTAAATTGAATTCGCGATTTGTTCCCCACAAGTTAACCGACGACCAAAAAATGTATTGAATTGAACACTGCAAGGACCTCATTAAAACCTCTCGTAAGGACTCAAACTTCCTTGAAACGATCGTTACTGGTAACGAAACGTGCTGTTTTGAGTATGAGCCCGAAACAAAGCGCCAAAGTGCTGGGTGGAGACTACCAGAAGAGGGGGCATCCGAAAAAAGTCGCTTGGAGAAGTCAAAAGTACAGACGATTCCAAGGGCATTATCCACAAAGAATTCGTTCCGCCTGGCCAAATGGTCAATGGCGAGTTTTATCTGGAAGTTTTGATAGCGAGAATTTGTTGCGTAAGGCATGAATATCGTGACGACCGACCGTTCGTCAAACCACATTGTCACTATAACTCGGCTTCTAATGAAACAAATGTCATAAACAGCTGACACAACACTACTGAAGGTTGCCGCTTTCGACAACAAAAAGATACAACAGATGGCGCCACTAGTTTCGTCTATTTTCGAAAAGTTCGGTTTCGTTTTGGACAGAGGGTGTACAAGTGGATGGAATTGATATAGAAAATGTAGAACAATTCACATATTTGGGAAGTAAAATTACATATGATTTGGACTGTAAAGAAGAAATAAAGATCAGGGTTGCAAAGGGAAGAAAAAATCTGAAGGCCAATGGATAGCATCTGGAAAAGTAAAGCGATCAGCCTGCAAACAAAACTGAGAGTACTGGAAACATGCATCTTTAGCGGTGCACAGTATGGAATCTGAAACGTGGGTAATAAACAAGGAACAAGAAAAAGACTTTTGGCATTTGAAAGAACTTGTTACAGAAAGATTCTAAGAATAGGATGAGTATATAAAATAACGAATGAAGAGCTCTATCGGAAGATACTACCAAAGGAGAATCTAATGCAGAAGATTATACAACGGGAGCTGCAATTATTTGGTCACATCTGCAGAATGAGTGAGGACCGGAAGATAAAGACATTCGTGTTTGGTATTATGTACGGTGTAAACAGAAGAGGTAGACCATATAGAGAATGGATACACAACAAAGGACTGGCGTGGAATGGGTTTACTGAAACTGCGACACTGTCTGTGCACTGGATAAAGAAAGGTGGGAGAAGATAGTGAAGGAGGCATCGGACACCAATGGGCAGCGAGCCCATGGTTCGTGATGATGATACAAGTATATATGTTAAGCTTAGTATTGTATCTAGCATCCCTACATAATCTTCCTTTTGGTCACTACCACAAACATGATGAAGTGACTCAGAGGGATGAGAATACTGAATATACAGATCTCCCCATCTTATTCCTTCAATTATGGTAGGATCGATGGCTTGTGACAGCCAAGTAACTTAGTTTCATAGAAGCCTAATTAATTATTATAAGGTGGGCAATCCTGTTACAGAGTCTGCCATGTTTATCACTTTTGTTTGTCTTTGGTCGGTTTACCTGTTTTGAAAGAAGAAAGATTCGAGTTGGTTCAGGTTCATCATCTTCAGTGTTAAAAAGTCCTTTTAGTAAGGACTCTTGCGTCCAAGATAGGTCCCATCACGAAAACAGATATTTTCTTCTAAAGGGCAGCGGAAGATATAGAAGGTTGCTATTTTTTTTTAAATCAATTAATACTGATAATATATTTGGTTGTACTTAATACTTACGTTAAGATTTGAGTTTTACTTAAATGTTATATTAGTAACGCCCTGTCCTGAGCTATGCACAGCTCCCAAATGTGTATTTGAGTACAGTAAAAAATCGTTAGGAACGTCATTTCAAGGATTTAAAAAAATTAGAACAATTGATACTAATTGTAAATTAAATGTTTATTTAAATTTATGAACAAATAGTAGCAACAACCGATATTCAAGACGGTATCATCAAGAACTAAATGAACTTTTTATTCACTGAATATACATAAATCAATACAAGATCAAAATAAATCAATAAAACAAGATAGAATATCCACAACTATTTATGCATATCAATATGCAAAGGTGTTAATATAGACCAAATCAAATTGATTAACTGAATGCATTCATATTTCTATTCAATATAATAAAATTATTGAATAAATTTTGAAAATTTACATGGCAAAAACTACTGCCATGTAAATTTTCAAAAACAAGAAAAAATAACTGTTTCATATAAGTTTAATTTTTTAAACTTTAACAAATTCATTAGAATATTATAATGGGGACCGTAGAAGATTTTATCTCAAATTAAAGGCGAATACGAATGTTTTTAAATAAAATTTAAAAATTTTTTATTGTTGTTTTAATACACAACTACGTGTAGTTTAAACGGCGAACAATGCATAGGTAAAATAATACAGTACGCTAATTGCAAATGGGCTTATTTATAATTCCACAAAAATTATTTTCAAAGCAGCCGAATCTATTTAGAAATCTTTCGGTTTCCCTTGCGGAAATTAGCTACTACCTACAAGCTAGCAAAACAAAATTTAAAAAAGAAATCTAATATTTCTAAAGATCTTAGTTTTCCATTTAGTCTGTGGACAAGAAATACTGAAGAGTTTCTGCTATGCCGTACTGCATTTACGGTGAAAGCTCTTATTAATAACGCCGCACAACTTTAATGAGATCATGTCTGCCTTTAGAAGTGCTCAAGGCTTTCAAAGTGATTATATATATGTAAATAAATAAAAAAATAATAGTAAAATCCACTAGGCAGACTAATGAAGTTTTCTTTCACTCGATTGCTATTAACATTAAAAATCGTCGTGCTATCTTTTTATGATGAGAAGAATAGTTTGTTAACTATTAAATAATAAACTAAGAAAACACGCATGCGATATAAATGAATGTATTTATTCCAGATATTTAAAAGGGGAAATATTCCTCATACTGCTTCAAAGAATTGTCAAATTAATATAGAATTTTACATTATACTTATACTACCTATGAGTCAAAATACATCATCCTACTAAGTCATAGAACACATGCAGATATACGCGGGTGTGTGTTGAACAGTTGTGATAATCACCATGAAGGAATTGAGGTAGAACCATGTACCTTGCAAATTATTCTACATATTCCCCACGAAGTATTATACACTTGTTATAACGCTGCTGCTTCATCTGCTATCTTCTGAGGAAAGTCTTTCCCTTGTTGCGCAAACCAGTCCTCAGATGCAGATATGACTTCATCGTATGTGGTATATTTTGTTACCTTCAAGTGTTTCTTTAAATTTGGGAATAGAAAAGAGTCAGATGGGGCTAGGTCTGGTGAATAAGGTAGGTGAGGCAGACATTGAAAGCCCGAGTTGTGTATTGTCTGTTGGGTTTCATGAGCAATGTGAGCAGGTGCGTTGTTCTGCAAAAGCAACACGCCTCTGATCCGTTTCTCGCAGCGTTTTTCCTCCAGTACCTCCTTCAATTCCTTCAGTGCCGTTGGATAAACTATTGCTGTAACAGTTTCACCTTTGAGGAGTGGAGAACCTTTGTATCTCCACTCCAATGACTGTTGTGACTGTTGATGAAACATTATGATCCAGAGACAAAATACAAGCCAAAAATTCGCACCTGTTTCTCAACCTTGAGATGACAGCACACTTTCTCTCTCTTGGTCGTCATTCAAACATTTTGGGGCCCACTTCGCTGAGAGCTTCTGCATGTCCCGATGGCGGTGGATAATGACTCCAACTCGTTCCTTGATATCCCCAGAGTCTTTGCAATGTTTTCGGCTGGTACTCGTCTATCATCAAGGATCATGGCATACACTGCATCGATGTTTTCTGGTGTGATCGCTGTCTTCCTGACCTAGCCGCATCTGCTGTCTCAGGATGCCCAGTTTTAAACTTGGCCACTCATCTGGCAAGTGGGTATGCTGGAACACAGTTCCCTAAAGTTTCAGACTAAGTTTGGTGAAGCTCAGTTGTGTATTTTTCTTGCAGCACGAAAAACTTGATGACGGCCCATACCTATGTCTTCGAATTTCTTCAAAACCTCTGACATATCTTCTTATATATATATTAAGAGAAAAAGAACAAAGTATTCCAATTTGATGAAACACGGAGGTTAAAAGGTTTTAAGGCGTGTTCTTTCTTGTGGTTATATTAGTTGCTTTAATATCGTTTTTGTTCTAGGTGTTTATCAGAACTTTTCAATCCCCCCCCCGTAAATAAATCATTTTTATCGAAATAAGTGAATTTTATCAAGAATTTTTTTCTCCTTAATAACTACTTCACTCGTAAGAGTTTCTATTAATTACTGATAAAAGTTTGGAGTCTCGTTCTCTCTTCTTTTCAAGCATTAATAAATTTTTACAGCGGAAATGGCTGTCTTGTTCGTGTCCTAATTCTGCATTCCAGTTCATTCCGCGAATGTTTCCTTGGGTTCAGAAGAAGAGTAGGTGCTGATCATAGCAAGATATTATTCTCTTCAAACACTGCTTTCAATTACTACTTCAATGACTAAAAAAGGTATATGTACGGGATGCTCATAAAACAGCCACAATGTGGGACACACTCTCTCTTTGAGGACCATTATTATCCCATGTTTATTGTACTGCTATTGGACCTAATAAATACAACGAAAAGAGACCCACATCACATATTGCTGAAAATTCATTGCTGAGACAATACATTCAAAAAGTGTTATCCAGACATCTTCCACATCGAAATCCCATCAGAACTGGAACAGCGGTTCTGAAGACTAATTGCTGCTCAGGACCGATTTATTGCTCACACGACAAATCATCATCATTTCCTCGGTTGTATTTTATATATATCAATTATATTTATTCCTCAATAAGGGTGCAAGGCCAAAGTGCGTGTCGTGGAAAATTTCAAATTCGGAGAAAGCCTAACTAAATCTGAACAGGATCACTATTGCGGAACTAACGGCGGCCATGATTTTGAATGCCCAAGTGGCACAGATGTTTGTGGAAATCATCTGATGGTAATTTTTTTTATCATCTAATATAGACCACTATCTTTACTGAAGGCTTGAAATAGTATTGAAAAGTGCTGCTTAATCACTGCAGTTTTTTTTTTTTTTTATCTAACTTTTAACTTAGTCTAATGGTACTAAAATGTACTATAAGTTGACAACTTTTCGCAGATAAGATTATCACTAGTGAATTTCGGTTATGATAGCTTAAAGCCTCAAGTTTTGTAGCAATAATTTCTACTGAACTTCTGAAACTAAGTACAGCAGTTGTTAATTAACTAAATATTGAAAAAAGTCCCGATGGATGTGATTAGTCATTTAAATGACACCTTAATATTTAAGAACAAAATTACACAGGATGCATAAGTTTGTTTAGTTTAATCCGAAAAGCTTAAAACATTTTCCAAGTTTTCAGCTGTATGACAGGTAATGGGTCTAATATCAAAAGTATTAGTAACTGAATTATAAAAGAAAACGAATGCCATTTCTTAATGGCAGAGAATGAACGCATCAACTGATGACAATAATGGACATTAATAACCTGTTGCTGCATCGCAAATCAATTTAGCAGGGAAATAATGCATTCCGTTTAATGGACAAAACAAATGAAGAAATCGATTTTTGATTGGAGTTCAGTTAAAAGAACATCTTTAGGAAATCATGTCATCATTACAGAAGGTTATGAAGGAATTAAATAAGAACAATGTACCGCTATGAATAATTTGCAAAGATGCAGACAAATAAGCAAAGCAAGCAATATGTTTTAAGAAAACAGCATGACAACATTAACGGGACAGTCTTGGAGAAGCTTCCGAACAGATGAACCATTTCAGTGCAAATAAGAGGCATGACAATTTCTGGGAATAAAAAAAATAAGCATAGAAGTGAAATTAGATGTAGTCGGTCGTAGCGATTCTTTCTTTTATCAATGAGAAATGAAATAATTTCGTTCTTCTGTGTGAGGTGAAGTCATTATGCTGTCATCTAATGAAATATGTTTCATTAGTTCAAAAGTAAGATTTTTATGGATGGCACAACTTGCTAGCCATTCTTGCTGTCAAGCTTACTCAGAAATTATTATAATTACGTAACACCTCCAGGGAATCCAAGGACTCATCGAGGGAGGGCACCTACTCTACAACTCTCTGTCTCCACACTCAATCCACTAACTACAACGAACCACAACTACCATCATCATCATCTACACCAACGCCATCTACCGCCCATCACCACCACTGTTATTTTCACCAACAAACACAAACATTCATACCCACGTCGGGATTCGAACCCGCAGCTTTTGGGTGGAGATCGGATACGCTGACCACTCAGCCAACCAGGTCGGCTAATCGGCTAAATGCGATGTCTTACGAGTAAAAAGATTTGGGAATGCTATCTACAATGCAAAATACCTTTATAAGGACTTTTCATGTGAAGGCAAGTTAGCCAGGCCCTCATAGGGGTGAGGTGAAGATAGGTTTCCCCTCCGGAAATCCAGGTTCTTATCTGGACAAAGAGACCAGGAGAACAGATGCAATTAACAAAAAATGCACTTGCCTCAGAGCCTTAGTAATAATTCAAAACAACCCAATCTGACTCATCGAGTTGAAGAAGACGCCAGCAGTCAGATTGCGTTAAGTAATTTTCGCATATAATTACCGTGGTAAGTATTTTACTTAACTAAAATTAATAAGTTGCAATTATTAATACAGTATTGATTATGTGTGCTGTAATCATTTAGTGAAGTTAATAACGATAACGATTAAATTATTTAACATTACTTCTACCAAAGAAAAAGGGTCTCATACACAGTTTGGAAAACACGAGCACATCTTTGCATTATTAGAACGAGTCGAGTTCGAATCCCTCCCAGAACATCCCACCTGGCTTGAGAGCCCACGCAAGACACATATAATACAAAGCCTTCATGGTCTTGCTCTAACAGAGGACTAACTGATCCAAATCTAATTTGTTTCGTAATCGACTTCGTGTATAGCGAGACCATTTATTATCAAAACAAATGAACTTGAAGCCGTGTTTGGCATGATTTCAATTTGCCTAATTTTGCTATTACAATGGATCTATTTAAACAAAAATTGAAATGGCATTTTACTGAAATGAGAGAGGATTGCCAATAAAAAACGGTCCAATTATTAAAAAAAAAAAATCGTTCAGTCAGTCTTGAATGCAAGACCTAGGAGGGGGGAGGTGTCCAATGCTATTTTAAATGTCACCCCTACCAAGTGATGGCAATTATTCCACATTTAAGATGACTGCAGAAAGCGATTAGACTGCTCAAGTATACATAAAATGCGTATTTCTTGCTATTTTTTCCCTACGAATTTTCTTGAAGGATTCTATTTATACAGCTTCCACCATTCTTACAGACTGCACTGTGGAATTTCGGAAAATAATTAGGAATAGATAAATACCGACTTTTAATCCCATTCACTAATTTTCTTGTAAATTCACGGAAGCTTTCCAAGTAACAAATTAAAGGTCCAAATTCGACATAGGTATGAAGATTTGTGATTGTGGTTAGGTGAGAGATGGATTCAACTGATGTGAGACTACCGCTTCGCTTAATGGAGGCCTGAAGTGGCTTGAAAAAAAAGTTGGGTTTCTAGAGTAGGGTTTTTGGATTATGTATAAAATAAACGGTATGAATGGATTATGTATAAAGTAAAAATAAATGTACTGTAGGTTTACGACATTTCCTGGTTGAGAGTAAAAATAAATATATAAAATAAATTATCCGTCCAGATTTCGAAAGATGTAATCTTGTCTTGTGTTAAATATACCTGGTGTGTCATAAAATGAACTCCATTGTATCACATACGAAATGGACATGGCTGAGCAATATGCAAAAGCTAAGCTTTACATCATCTGATGTTTTAAACTAAGACAATAGGATTATCCTCCTGTTAACTATACAACAGATTAATAACTGGCTCAAGGCACGACACCCACATATAAAAGGTCGAAACATCCTGTTACTTTGGTAGACAGCTGCGGTTGTCTGAAGTTTGCAGTTTCTAATTTTAATATTTGTCGTCATGGAAACCAACATCCTTTCGTGCCAGCGATGTAAGCGCCAGACCAACCTTATGGTAGTTACATAAGCTTTTTTTCCCCTTCTCTCTCTCTCAACAACTAAGTTCACATTGAAAATAAGTTTAATTCGCAAGCTTTACAAAGTAAGTTATCTTAACATACTTCAGGTATTTTAAGTGTCCGACATTTTATGCAAATTAGCATCTAAGAACGTTTACGTGATTCATATGTTGTCGAAACAGACTTCTTGCTTGCTTACAAATTCATCAGACCGAAAGAGATTAGGCAGTTGTGACATGTCTCTTGACAATAAAAACTTAAGCACACGCTGGAGAAAAAGCACTTAGGAATGATGAACAGAATTGTTAGAGCGCGCAAGCACACGCAATGAGAGTATAAATTGAAAAATGACAGACAAAAAAGAGCAATCTGGCACTTTTGAAACGCAGGCATAAGGGACTACAATGACAGCTTAAGTCCCTTAAAATTCAGTCTTTGTATCCATGCTTACTCTGAGAAGATTAATGAACACGAAATATTGAAATCTTCCTTTTAGTCACGAAATACATCGTAAAGAACGGGACATCAGTTAAGGAAAAAATCCAATGAAGTGGTTACAGTCTAACGCCAACGGCAGTTAGTGCTAAGCACAAAAATATATATGTAACATCAAGTTGCTATGCTGTCTTTATGTACAGTTTCAGGATCCAAGAGTGGAAACAATCTATCATTTACTGTTGTGTTTTACTAATCAGTGAAGAGGGATTCGCCTAGTGCTATTAATAATAGGAGTACTATGCTTGGGGATTTGCGTAGGAATTATTAAAGGCTATCAATTCCAGCCGATGTGTTCACTGTGTTTCTGGGTGATTTGCCTGTTTTGCGGGATGAAAAATCCTTTTCACCTCCGTATGCCACTGGCTAACTCACCTTGAAATTTCGTCTTAAAAGTAGGGATTTCAACTAGAATCTTTCTAATCCAGGATATTACCGATGGCGACTGAGCTATCGGGAATCTCTTGAGTTACAGAAAATTACCAATAGCCCAAGGGCATAAAAACTACTTAGTGATCATCTTCTGTAAGTAAGAACATGCATAAAGTTTTTTTTTAAAAAAAAGTAAAAAAAAAAGCTGTTATCTGGCAATAGTATTTATCTTTGTATATCACAATAAGCAGATTCGGATACATGTATGAAGAAGTATTTCTAAAAGAATTGTATATTAGCTTTCAGAGAGGAATCATTATTAGAAAACATGAATTATTATTTTACGCATATTCTTGCATGAAAATGTGCTGAGTGATAGTCATATGAAACCGTATATGAATGTCTCATTGGGCTATCGTTAACTCGTTAGAAAGAAGTGCCCAAGCACTTACTCTTTTTCTGCCACAAGTAAATTACTGTAGTGATTTTAGCATATTGTTTGTGCTTTCTGCCTGTCTTCATTTCAGACAAATTATGGAGACTACAACCGTGTTAGAAATAATTATTTTAATTTCTACGTTTCTATCTTCATATTAAGGTCATCATCTGGAATATACATATATATACAGATATACATACACACATACATACACATACACACACACATATACATACACACACATACCTACATACATATACATACACACACATACCTACATACATATACATACACACACACACATACCTACATACATATACATACACACACACATACCTACATACATATACATACACACACATACCTACATACATATACATACACACACACATACCTACATACATATACATACACACACACACATACCTACATATACATACACACACACACATACCTACATATACATACACACACACACACACATACCTACATACATATACATACACACACACACACACATATATATATATATACTGTATATATTCATTTTTCTAAATTAACTGACTTAAAACCCGAGAATTATAACACAATGACATTTATTTGAAAAAACGCAACGTTTCGTCAAGAATGACTTCATCAGGCGATAAGAACATAAAAAGATATTAAAAGATACTTAAATTAACATTGACACACTCTAAAGCTATACAATTATAAAGCCATAATATTCGACTGTAAATTACAGTTATTATGAGCGTGAACTACAGTCCGAGTTAAAGTTCTATTGTTGTACACCTGTGCGTGTGTGGAATCACGTGATCTCCAGTATCTAATAGTAGAGTTGAAAGAGTCAGGCAAATTATAGCTAAGATTATTATTCAAATGAAAAGGGTTCAAGGTGATTTCTTTTGACTCGACAATGCGGCGCTCTATCTCATCATGGCAGATGTGTAGGTTTGAAGTTGATGTCCAATTTATTTCATGTTGGTGGCTTTCGTTGTTCGTGTTAATTGAAAGCAGGACATGGCCTGACAGAGCAGTTGCTCTGGTTCTTTTATAAGCAATGTCGCGCTGGTGCTCTTCGAGACGTAGTAAGATAGATTTCTCTGTCTGCCCATAGTAAGGCTTTCCACATTCACAAGTGACCTTGTATACACCTGGGAATTGTAGAAGGTTGTGAGGTTGTTTATAGTTGTTGAAGCGTGATCTTATTTTTGGCAGAGTCGAGAAGCACGTTTTTATGTTAAACTTCTTTAGAATTCTACTCAGCTTTTTGGATAGTGTGCTGATATATGGCAAGACGATATCCTTTGAAGTCGTCCTGTGTCTCTACGTTGCTACGTTGGCGGCGGGATAATTGGTTGTTAATATTTTTAGAGAGTAGCCATTGTTTTTAAAGGTCCATTTAAGATGTTGTAGTTCCTTTTTCAGTTCTTCTTCATCTGATAGTACAGATCTTGCACGATTCGCTAGAGTTGATATAATACCCAACTTTTGCGCTGGATGGTGATGGGAGGACGCATGCAAATATCTGTCTGTGTGTGTTGGCTTTCTAAAAATAGAGACTTTAATTGATTCAGGCGTCTTGGTGAGTTTAACATCTAAGAAACAGATGGAACTATTTTCTTCAATCTCCATAGTCAATTTTATATCTTGATGGCGGTTGTTTAAGTTTTACCTGATGTAAACAACAGGTGCCTCTCCAGTTGATTCTATGCTTGTCTGTTAGATGCGATGAAAGATTTCCCATAAGCCATTGTTTTACGAGTAGCCGATTTTATCTAAGCGTACTATATCGTGCATTTACTAGCAGTGGTCACAAACTGGCGGCCCGCGATCTAAACTTGTTATATTTTTAAAATTTAAAAATAAAAATGGTTACAAATTTAAATGGTGGTGTAACTGTTTACGTAAGTCATAAAGGCCCGGCAACAAAAGGGCCTTTGTTAAAGCCTTTCTTTTTCTAGTTTATGTTTTGGTTCACAGAATAATATTGAATACGGCCAGCGTCTGATATACATCCAATTGACTGGCTCTTTGCTGCGTTTGAGACCCCTGATTTACGAGCGTCAGCACAATAAGTGACGGGCTGAGAGTCCGGAGTGGAGCTTTTACTACCAGAAGGTCCGCGACACTCTTCAAATAACTAAATACTGTATGTATCGAGACTTTCGTTAGAACGTGAAACGGATTTTGCACTGTAAAAATCTATCGTTCGGTATGCAAAATTTCCTTACTACAATCTGTTCGCGTTATTTCGATTTTGGTTCTAAAATGACACTTAAAATTGTCATACTGAATTAGAAACTTGGTCGAAAATCAGTAGTTTCCGTATAAGCATGCGCCTGCCAATACCGATCCTTTCTCAATTCCCTGCGCATAGTTCGGTGAGATATGGATCGAAAACAGCCTTCATTAAATGCTTCAGTTAACTGATGCAGCACACAGGAAGTTCTGTTTGTCCGTGCAAGCCTTCTTAGACGATGACGATCTCGTTCCTGAATTACAGTTACGCCTATTAGACAAGCAATGTGGGTTATTTTTCCATTGATTAAACACTAGGAATATCTCATCTTTTCAGAAACCATCCAGCTATGTTTTCAAAATTGTGGCTCCAGCCAGACGGATACCCACAATAAGCCCTTTATCGAACTCCCAAAGATCCTTTGTTTTTCCCACTGTGATCAACACTATTGACGATTACTGACCAGCAGCATTCTCGAAGAGTTGCCTAGAACACGCGGTGACGCACGTGACCAAGTATTTTCCATATATGCTGAGCAAGTGACGTTTACTTATATCTGCATAAAGGTTTCTAATTCAGTGGTCTGTATGTGAAGAATATCGCCTTTAGTTATAGAAAACTTTTGAAATTTGATATTTCCTCCCTAATACAACAATAAGAATGACTGAATCTAATGAACCGAGACAAAGTCTTAATATGGTTCTGTCAATTTTTTTCCCCTCGTAGTGATGCAATGCGAGAAGAACTAAGGTGAGGTCAAGGACCGGATGAAAATGTCTACAGCCCATAGAAACTTCTGGCAAGGAAAGGGGAGAAACTTAACTGTCAGTCTCCACTGTTCACCAGATCTACATGTAAAAAAATACGAATTGACCATTTGACCAACAGATAACGCAATTCCCTCTAGACACTTTTTTTTTTTGTCTTACAAGAAAAAAAAAATACAGCAGCAGGAAATGACTGGTAATTGCTAGAGGTGTCAAATTATTTTTACGTAATGAAGCTGGAATCATGAACAGTGCGTACACTCGAAGTCTCAAAAATTGTCTTTAAAACGTGACAAGCACGGGGTAGTGAGAGTCTGTCACTCAATCTCCAACGGTTACTGCTCACACAAATACACTGCAAACTAGGCGGGTAGGTTCCTTATCCTCCAAGTGATCGATTGCCAAACTCAAGATATATATCGAGGAATCGGTGAGAATCTCCGCGTTTATCAGTCAGTGTCTTCAGCTCTGGTGGGATGCTCTACACATGGTTTGTGCGTGTTCTTGCAAGGCAGAATATTAAAAGCAGCCCCTTCTGGTTGGAAAAGAATTCTCGTAGATGTTTTTAAAACTGATGCTCTTCTTGGTTAGGCGTCAATGATAGCATAACTAAATCACTTGGTCATCTCTCCTTGACACAAACTTCTAATTTGTTTTGCTCATCAGCACATAGAAACTTTTTTTTTTTTTTTTTTTTTTTTTAAGTAAGGTGGTATTATTCAAATTAACTGTTAATACCAATAAATTATCGAAGTGTTCATTCTGGGTGGTAAATATATTCGTTGGCCGTTGTGACTGATGTCACAACAACGAGCATTGAAATCCAATGACATACAGGCTGTATGCACACCACCACCGACGGACACTAAAACACTGCACCTGTTATTTAGTCTCTCTCTAGGTAGGGATTAGATTCGTATTCGTACACCTCAAGTTATGAACTGTTACTTGGATTATATTATTGAGAATACTGCACCAAACAAAATTACTCTATCTCTCGTCTTCGGTGCAGTATTACTTGTCAATAATAATTTTCGAACCACCATAGGTCGATTATCAGCAAACCAGAAAAATGCCATAAAATCATCATTCACTAAAGAAATAAAAAATAAAATGCACACCAGCAACCCCCTAGCAACAAGGTACTTGCTAGCTACGATTTGCTCCTACTTCAATTTTCTCATTGCCGAAGAACACAAAACCCAACTGGTAACCGTGGGCAAGTCAATAAGACAAAATCACGTGAATGACCTGTGAATAACGCACATTTATATCAAAGTGCGTTTAAGAGTTAAAATATTAAGAACAAAAACGGCCAGTGAATGTAATTATCATTTCAAACGTGGCGACTTATCTCCAATCAGTTAGGTCAGTGATTTTCAACCTTTTTCATAATATAGCACACCTAGACTAATTATTAAAATTCTGCGGCACACTAAAAATATATTCTTTTAATTTTTTGACGATTTGACGCTAAAAATAGGCATAAATTTGATGATTCACCAACCGTAAGTTTCGTAAAATATAAATAAGGGAGCTTAAGGTGGGAATGGAAGACCAGACACTAATAAATAAATGCGCAAATTACGACATTATTTCTTTCAATTAATTTGTTTTCAGAAATCTCGCGGCACTCCTGAAACCTCTCACAGCACACCGGTTGAAAATCGCTGGGTTAGGTGAATCTTTCAAATATGACTCTCTATATGATGAGTTTAATATTTCTAATAGTATCACGGAATACTTGGCAATAAAAAAATATATTCCGTAATACTAAAAATATCAGTGAAAACCAAAATAATCATACTGCAGTGCTGTTTCTTGAATCAATATTAGCAGGATTACGAAACGCAATATGCGAACTTATTAGTGGAGTATCCCTGTTAAAATATGGAAAAAGTATCTATTACAAATTTTCATTGTAACAATCACAAAATTTACAATACTGGTTCAAGTATGTGACTCCGTATTAAACGCTTTATTTTTCCTAGCGTAATTAATGTGTACACAGCGGCGGCTCGTGGCTTGAAATCGTGGAGATGCTGCAACTTTCGAAATATACATACACACTGTAAGTACAGTGTATATACATGTTTGGATAAAATATCAAAATTATGGTAAAAATTTAAAAAAAAAATGAAACATGAAAAAATATTGTTTATTATCGATAAAATTATACAGTTTGGTATAATTCAAAATTACTTAAAAATAAAATATATTCCTTTAATTTTTTCAATTAAAGGAATGGATTTTAAATATTTGGACATTGGTAATGTCCAAATATTTAAAGAGACGGAGTAAACACGATAAGCACTACGAACACTCTACTACTGGCGCAAATTGCAAATAAACAACAGTGGAACTGCGCAACGGACAGTGCCGCATTGCGCTAATAGCTCGCATCTCACTATGATGTGCATATGATTGTGCGCGTAGCAATATGACACTGTGGTATGAAACAGTGTTGCTACCTCCTAAGTGCTACAGGATAGATTTTTATTAATTTTTTATACAAAATAAGAGAATTGTATAGGATTGTTGATGAGTCTGTCGACTCCTTGGTGTTGCCCGAGATAATAATAATAATAATAAAATTAAATATTACAACCAAATATAAATAAATTAATAAATATATTTATATATATATATCGAGAAAAATTGGAGGTGCTGCAGTTCCGCAGTGTCTACAGTCATTTCATAAGTCGGTCTAATTAATATTTAATCCAATGGTGTACTTCTTTCATCGATATGAGAAATACTGACACTTTCTATTAGAATGGTGCAAAATACTTAACAGTTTTGACAATTGCTTTTAATTTAGTGATTCTTTTTATTGGCTAGCTATATTTATTTGGCATTCATTTTTTTTCGATTAATATTTATCATGTACATTAGCGCCTTGAAGCGTGATGATCTTCTGAATACCTTCGCTATTAGAGAATACTTTTAAAACGTTTTTTTACTAAAATTGTAAATAAACTGAAGGTTTCTTAAGCTAGCCAAGTATCAAATACACATACGGAGTATCGACTGTGGAGACAGCTAACTATAGCAATAAGCAAGCAAAAACTATTAATAAAAATGCTGTATATGTTTAATAAAGATGAGCCATTTTTTTTCAGTTCCAACAAATAATTACAAGCAATCCACAGATGGTTATTAACAAATGATAAGTTGGTATTTCTTTTTAAGAATTCGTTTCAAAAACGTTTCTTTGAAGTGTTATTTTATATGTTAGATTAATACACATGCCCTCTAAAATTTACTTGCATTTCAGAATAGAGTAAAAAAAAATAAAATTGGCCCACAACATAAGGAGAAATTAATTTAAAAATTCCAAATAAGTAGCACTTAGTAGATGTTAATCTTTTGCGCACTGACTACACTGAAATTGTCTGGAGAGTCAACTAATTCCTAGTTTCTTAATAAAAAATAGACTGTCACCACAAAGCTGTACAATTATTTGAAATATAAACATTTATATTGCCTATAATATAAAATATACATACCTATCTACCTACCTGTAGGTCATCCTGTGTTATAAAAAAACAACAAAGATTCACAAAGCAATAAAATTATATTGAAAGTCAACACAAATCAGCGCTATAATAAACATGTTACGATGAAATTGTACGGTACGTAATCGAGGCACATTTTCCTTCTTTCTTTTTTTAAACTAGTTAAAAAAAAAAAAGGCTATCTTATTAAATATGCTGTTTCAGACCAGACGACTGTCTTTACAAGTCATTCTTTTGCTGTGCAATCATAGAAGAATCATCAACATTTATTAACATGGATATCAATCATGGATTCTAGGATGCACACAAAATGTTATTTGAAAACTAATGATGTTGTTCCGCGATGCAAATGAATGTTTTTATTCAATGTTTGGAAAATGTTGCCGAAAACACGATTGAAAAGCTCAATATAAATTATGAATGGAACTTGCTGTAAAGAATTGGCTATTCTTTACAGCAATCATTACACAGTAAGGATAAAAACCTTCTCAGCTGACCAATAGCATAATACGTTCAAGGATTTAAAGAGATTAATCTACTTTGAATAACTGAGACATTCGGCTTATGAAATTAGATTCTTATTTTCTCACAATCATAAATATTAAAATGAAATTTAAGATTGCAGCAGAAGAATAAAACGATGGTATTTGATTGGATATGATATCGCATAACCAGATGCTATCGAAAAACTATTTTTCTATAAGAAATTATGATTATGCGATTTTATTTATTACATTTAATTGATTATATAAGTTTATCGGGAGATGACTAAAATACAGGATTCACTTAAATATTTTATGAATGCAATAGTGTTAAGATGGTTATGTATTTTAATACAATAATTCTCATTCTTCCTTTCTTTCTCTTATTTATTCTAGGACTATTTTTCCTCGCTCTTATTTGCAAAAATATTTTCATATGCACGCTATTACCTAAAATTTATAGGATTCTATTTATACACTATATAATTAACTACATATATATTTTTTCTTTCTTATGTTATATTGCTACGGTGTATTTTTTATAATGTTGTTTATTCCTGAAACAGAAATACTGCAAATTCAGGTTGAGCATCTTTTGCTAGATTGTGACATTTTTTATTTTTATTGCATGTTTCCGAGTGTGTCAGCATATTTATGTCGGCTACATCTATCCCATCTCCCCTCTCGCACAAGTGCTTCAAGCTTTCCTCTTTGTGTCTGAAAATATATGTTGTAAATTAAGTTGGCTTTTTTTGCTGGCGTAATGTGTACGCGCGGATTCTAGGATGCACACAAAATGTCATTTGAAAGCTTAACGATGTTGCACCGCGATACAAACGAACTATTTTTATTCGATGTTGGGAAATGTCGTCGAAAACATGGTGGAAAAGCTCAATAGAAGCTATGAAAGGAACGAACTTTACAGCAATCGCTACAGTTAAGGTAAAAGCCTTTTTAGCCAAGCAACTACTACTATGTAGGTAAAAGAGTGAATATTTCAAGACGTGTTAACGTTTCTTTCTTTGGTATTACATTTACAAAGTCTATTTTAAAATGTCTGCCACTTGAACAAAATATCTGACAGTCTGACAATGAACGTTAATAATTAAAAACAGATATAAACATGATAAAATACACATATTTCTGAATAAATTGCGAAAGAACTATCAGGAAGTCTAAGCATAAATTTGCTTCACTTCAATAAATACTTTTGTTTTTCAGTGTACATGGCCTGTACACTGAAAACAACCTAAGCAATATTTTTATTCAACTTGTTTTTGTGCTTGCGCTTACGAGTTTTGAATAATTTTATTAATCAAACTATATTCAAATTCGGGGTCAAGCTTTTAACGTTTATGTTAGTTAAACCATTATAGTCCATTTAAAAAAAATACTGTAATTTGTTGGTAGTCGGTTGATATTCTGATGAATATCGGAAAAATTAAAAACACGTAATCTGTCAGAAGGCCACATTTCTGACAATCTATCGAATCGACAGATAAGTGGCAAAATTCTTACCTTATTCCGTTTCAAGTGCCTTCAGATATAATATATATACTTTAAAATACCACATTATGCTATAAAAATATACAAATAAAAAGAATCCAGTAGAAATAAAATAGTTTTGTCATCAGCACTAAAAAAAACCATTGCTAAACTACTAAACATAACATTCAGATATGCGCTGGCGCTGCTACTCTCGTACCAGTGCCTAAGTATACACAACTTCTTGTTTTTCCGAAGGCTATTATTCTGAGTTTAATTACGTAAGTAAATCGTCTGCTTGTAAACAACGTTTACAGTTCTAAGACTGCGATATTCTTTACGCTTGTGATCATAATAAAACAACATAACCTAACTGCACACTAGAGCTAGACAGTTGTTACAGAATAGTTCTGCCATCGACTTGAACACTATTTTTAAACGTCTGTCTTAATGAAAAGAAAAAACGATTACGCATTGAGTTTAAGATATTGTAGTGGCAGTAATCTAGTACCCATGAGTTCATACCACTTAAAGATATATAATACTCTAAAACATTCGTCATAATAATGAAGCCATTTAATTCCCTCCTTTGTTTTGTTTTTTAAACTCAACAATTTCAACAAACAATCTGCAATGTTTACGATAACATAGTTTTGCCATCTTTTAAAATAACAATCACAATAATAATTTACAATTATATAAAAAAATAAAAAAAACTGTGTATATTTTTAACAACAACAATATATTTTTTTTATTGATCTCTCAAATATTTGCATATATACAATTATCATCTTGATTAACATTCAATATATTATTTTACAAGGTTCAGCACTAAGTTCTACATATAATGAAATTTCAATAATAATGATGATAACATAGTTTTGCCATCTTTTAAAATAACAATCACAGTAATAATTTACAATTATATAGTTCAGATTTACACAAGTTATATAATATTACATGTAGTTTACTATTTTTTTTTCTTTCAAGGTTTGAGAAAAAGTGATTATACAACAGTATTTACACATGTGCAATTAAAATATTATATTTCCTATTTCTCACAAACATACAATGTAAACTCATTATTTACATATTTTTTTAATAATAAGAATAATTTATTACATTATTTTTTTCATGTTACATAGTAATATTATACTAATGATATTATCACATAATAATCAATATCTTCTTTATTGTTACTGACTGTTTTGTTACATTTCTGCATTTGATTATAAGGATTACGTGTAGATGGGTGAAGCAAGTTAATCCCACCTTCTTCGAAGCTTGGATTAGCTTTTATGAAGAGAGTGGGATTTAGCCCTCACTATTTATGTTGTTGTTACTGTTTATGCATGGGTGGGCTGTAGGCATTGGATGCTGGTGATTTGTGATGTGTATATTAGTGTTAATGGTGTATTAACTTTGTTGGTATATTTTCCAGAGTTCGTTTTTTAATGTTCTGTAGTTATCTGTGTGTTTTAAATTTCTTGGTAAGTTGTTGAGTTGCGTTGATATCCGATGTGATCTCACAGAAGAACCGTATGAGTTGTTGAAGGGTGTAGGGATGTAGAGAGTTGTTGTAGGTCGTATTATACGATATGTGTCTCTGTTGTTTCGATAGGTGATGGTAAAGTAATTCCTTGTTAATGTCATGTAGTGTTTCAGGTTTTTAATGCTCAGGATTCTATGTGGCGCCATGTGCTGGTCAGATATTGGTTGCTGCGTGTAAGATGTCCAAATCACTATCACTGTTGACACAATTTTCCTGTGTAATGTTTCTAATTTTGTTAGGTGGCTGTTTGATGTGTTTGCATAGACTGTTATACCTTATCTGAGTAGGGATTCGCAGATACCGTGATATAGGAGTTTTTTTATGTTGGATAGAATAATGTCTTTCACTTAGAAGAGTTTTGCTGCGATGATCTGGAGTTTGGCATGTAGCTATTCTATGTGTTTTGTCCATTTAAGGTGGCAATCTATATAGAGACCAAGGTATTTTGCATGTGTTACCGGTTTGATTTCGGGACATTTGCAGTATTTTTGTTGTTAATGCAGCGGTATGTGTGACAGTGGTGCCGAATCATGCGCCCGGCACCGATAGTGGTGCCGGGCGCATGATTCTTAGGTTGTGTATTATCAACATCTGTGTTTTGGTGCCGTTGATTAGAATTGCGTTTTGATGGAAGTATGTTGTGATTCATTTAGGTCTTGTTGTGCTTCGCAGAGAGCCGTGTTGATGTCTGTGTGGATTGCTAGTAGTGTGGTGTCATCTGCGTACTGAAATATTTGACTTCTTATGGCCAAGTTATGAACATCATTAATGTATATGTTAAATAATGTGGGTGATAATATGGCGCCTTGAACTGCAGTCTACAATAATAATAATAATAATAATAATAATTTTAAAAAAAATAATTTGATTACGTATGATACAACATTACATACATTCGTTTACATATGAAACAACATTACTTACATTTGTTTACGTATTATACAACATTACATACATTTCTTTACATTTGATACATTCATGTATTCTGATAATAATAATAATAATAATAATTTTTTTTGCAATATTAATTATAATAATTTATACCATATGATACGTACATTAGATGCATTTGATTACATATGATACATTTATTTATTTATTTATTTATTTTAATCTTGGATGAGATGAGATGTATTTTCTCAGCTTTCATTCTCGAAGCTTATTTGTGAGCTTATCTGAGGATGACACCAGTTATTATTTATTGGTTTATTTGCTGTGCTGGGAAGCTACGAAATCAAATCTATGTTTAATTGGCTTGCTTTCCACTGCAGTCGTTGATTGATAAATTCGCGCACGCACGCACGCACGCACGCACACACACACACACACACACACACACACACACACACACACACACACACACACACACACACACACACACACACACACACACACACACACACACACACACACACACACACACACACACACACGACAACTTGGAATGTCTTGATGTGTCGCTGAACTGGAAGCTGAACGAATATATTGTGTTTCATTGCGTTTGTATGGTATTTTGGGTGCGTACTTCTTGTTCATAGTATGTCTTAGAGCTTTTTTCAGGCTATTGTAGTTTGTAAGATTTCTGTATTCAAAAGGTAATTTGTTTATCATGTCTGAGATGTAGAAGTTTCGCGTGGCCTTTCCGTAGTGATTATTGTAATTATATGTGGTATAATAAGTTGTCTGAAGTCTTGTTATGTATTTCTGACTGTCCTGTAGTTTTTTATTTATTTATTTTTTTTTTTTTTATTTTATTTTTTTTTTTTTTAAACATTTTATTATGTCTCAGTATAAATTACATACAATAATAATATTTACAATATTTACAATAAGTTTTATACAGAATTTTTGAATTTAGAATATTATAATAATAATAATAATAATAATAATTTTTTTTTTTTTTTTTTTTTTTTTTTTTAATAAACGACTTATTTGTTTTTACAATGAAAATGATAAGGTTTACTATCACACAGAGTATCTGCACACACACAATGAAAAACATATTATCTTTTCTGTACAGTACGAAAATTCGATATACAAAATGCAGAGTACATTTTATAAATATGAATATACATTTTTTTTTAAACTAGCTAAATATGGATTGGCACCAATGTGCACACAATTCACGATACAATGCAGTAATGCAGCATACACACTTAATTCAATAATAATAATAATATTTTTTTTTTTTTTTTTACATTTTATTGTCTCAGTATAAGTTACATACAATAATAATATTTACAGTATTTACAATAAGGATTATACAGATTTTTTTATTTTTATTTTTTTTTATTTTTTATTTTTTTATGTCTCAGATGAATTGCATACATAGTTGCTGGAGTAATTATATGTATATAATATTTATAACGCATTACAAGTGTGTATAACAGATACTTGCAAGTTAGTAATTTTCTTCCTCGAAGCTTAGCAGAGCTTATCTGAGGAAGATAATAGATGACAGAGGGTGGTGGTTTCATGGTTGTGTTCCTATGGTGGTCACAAGCCAGGTGTTGATTTTACTGTTTGCTGGTACGTGTTTGAAAGACTTTGACTGCTATTACAGTTTAACTTTTTTTTTTTTGTGCAAATAGGGTTGGATTTAGACATGGTGTGTTTGTTTCTTTATGTTCTTGTAGTGGTAGTTTTTTGAGAGGGGAGGTTGTCGTGGTTTGTGTGTGTGTGTATGTGTGGTGGGGGAGAGAGAAACAGGAATTGCTCTAATTTTCATTCTCGCTATAATATTTATATAGTGCCTGTTTCAGCTCTCTGTATGTTCCTAGGTTTCTGTTGTCGAACGGCAGTTTGTTTATCATGTCAGGTACGTAGAAGTTTCGGGTGGCTTTGCCGTGGTGATTGTTGTACTTATATGTTATGTAGTTTGTTGACTGTGGTCTTGTTATTTGATATGTTGTTCTGGTTACTCTATATGTTGGGCTGTAGTAGTGTTTTAACATGACTGTGTAGTGGCGTAAGTGTTTCACCTTAAGTATTTTGTGTTTTGTCCATGCTTCCTGCATAAGAGTGGGTTGTTCCCAGAATATCAGTTTTATCATTTTATCTTGCAACCATTGTAGCCTGTTAAGTCTGTAGTCTGCGCAGAATGCGTATGTGATTGCATATCTTAAAATGTTTTCACATAATGCTTTATAGATTAGTATTTTTATGTGGGTTGGGGCAATGTCTTTTAATCTGTGTAGTTTGCTTGCTATTATCCTAAGCTTGGTATGTAGGTAGTTTGTATGGCTATTCCAACTTTGATCTGCATCGAAGTGAAGTCCAAGGTAGCGTGTTGTTTTCACCTGTGTGATGGTTGTGATTTTAGGTTCTGCACTTTGTGTATAGGAGGATGAATGTTTGATAGTGAGATATTTAGTTTCTATGGGCAGGGTTTGGGGGTTTTTGAATATCATTAGCTTTGTTTTTCTGGGGTTTATATATATGCCGTTTTCGGTTAACCAGTTAGTGATTTGATTGATGTCGTGTTGCATATTTGTGTAAGCGATATTTGCATTGTTGTGAATGGATACTAGGGCCGTGTCGTCTGCATACTGGAAGATTTTACTTTTTAGGGGGAGTTGGCTTATGTCGTGTGTGTATATGTTAAATAGAATGGGAGATAGGACAGCTCCTTGCGGTACTCCACAGGTTACATGTACCTCTTTGCTGTGTGCTGATCCTATACGTGTGATGTGCTTTCTGTTTTTCGTGTATGCTTTAAACCACTGGAGTAGACGACCTCCAATTCCGATATGGGTAAGTTTCGTTAACAAGGTTTTATGTGTTAGTGTGTCAAATGCTTTTGTTAGGTCAATGAATACCACTAATGTTATTCTGTTTTTATCCAATGCTGCGTTTATTAGATCTGTGAAGTCTTCCAGGAGTGTTGCTGTTCCTTTGTGTTCACAATAATAATAATAATAATAATAATTATTATTATTATTATTATTATTATTATTATTCAGAGAGACTTCCAGTAAGTCAGGACAGGAACTCATCCAGGGAGGCTACATAGTACACACACCAGCAATCGCACTTGTTCTTGAATTCCTTCACACTGCTTGCGCGACAACGTCCTATGGCAATCCATTCCAATCATGACTACTCTATGAGAGAAAAATCTAGATTTCATCCATTTCTTGGCAGCATTCATTCTCAGCTTCCAAGGATGTCCTCTTCTGCTTTTCTCACCCTTCATTTTTGAATTCCATCTATCCATCTATTGATATCCTGTATGACTTTTCAGAAGTTTCTAAGTCTCAATCATATCCTTCTTTCTTCTGTTTGCTAGTGTCTGCAGTCTACAAATTCTCAATCTGTCTTCATAATCTGTATTCCGCAATGCACACTCTCCTTTGCACTATCTTCACTGTATCAGAATCACCACGAAGACCAGACCAAGTCCAAGTGAAGTCTTATCAAGGCTTTGTAGAGAGGCAAAATTACATCCCTATCTTTAGATGTCAAAGTTCGTTCAGCATTACAATTATCTTTTGAGTTGTAATTGCAATCTTTGTTACATGGTCCCAGAATTTAAACTTCCTGTCTACTAACACTCCAGGATTCTTAGTCTACTGTCATTGAGCTGACATCCATTTTCCCATGCCCACAATTATAGCCTATTCAAATCATTCTGCAAGTACTGTATATCAGCTGCATTCCTGATTACCCTATTTGCATAATCAGCAAATAGCGGTATGTCGCCTGTCAAATCCTTTCCAGTGTTATTAATGTAGAGCTTGAATAATAGTGCACCAAGCACTGATCCTTGTGGCACACCACTGGTTACCTTAAATTTTGCAGACTCACATACCACCTACCACCGTATATCATTTTTTGATATCTGTCAGTCAGTCATCCTCTTATCCACGCTAATATTTTATAATCGACACCCATATTCTCCAATTTATGCACGTCTTCTATGCTGTATTATATCAAAACCTGTAGCAAAATCCAAAAGTATCATGGTGTATCCATTCCCCTTGTCTAGCTTAGTGGTAACATTATTATAGAATGCAAGCAAGTTGCTAAAACATGACCCTCCCTAAGTAAATCCAGTGCTGTTCGTTGAAAATTAGAGATTCTCTGATAACCCATTTCTGAATGTGAGCCCTAACCAACTTTTCCAAAATCTTCACCACCACTCCTGAAATACTGATTGGTCGATAGTTGGATATATCAGTCTTTGCACTGCCCTTGTGTAATGGGATTACCATACAAAAGACTCCTGCAGAATCTTTCCTGTTCTGAGACTAAAATTACATAGCCCGGTTAAAGGAATAGCCAGTTCAGCTGAACACACTTTTAGTACTCGTGTTGATATCCCATCAGTACCTATTATTGAAGTCTTATTCAGTTTGTGCAACACCTCTGATACCTCTTCCTCATACACCTGAGTTTCTTCATCCAGTGAACTTAGTGTTACATATACCAGGTTGATAGCTTTTAGCAAAATGGGCACTCATGAGTTGAAAATCCTCTTCTGCATCCATCATCATTACACCATCTGTATTCAGTAGAGTTATTCGTTCATATTCATTCTTTCTTTTACTTGCAGCTTGATAGATTTCACTGAGGTTATCTTTAGCTTGCAGTGTCAGTTTCTTTTCATACTCAGACTAAGCTTTCCGAACAACAGTGCTGACTCTTCTAGGCTGCTGCTCATAACGGACATAATCCTTATATATACGGTATTTCTTCCACATCATCCTTTTCTTACGAATCTTGCTTGATAAGATTACACATCCATTTGACTCCTACCCTATTATTCTTCGAACTCTATTCGAACTGCTGTATAAAGCGCAGGCCAGAAGGGTAACGAGTGCGGTAAGAAAAGCAAAAGCGGATTATGAAAGAAAATTAGGCATGCAGGCTACAGAGAATCCCAAACAGTTTTTTCGATATGTTGCAAGTAAAAGAAAAAATGTATACAGCAGAATGATTTTAAAGAATGCCGATGATAGGGAGGTAACCGAATCAGTTGATATAGTGGAATTACTGAGTGAGCACTTTGCAAGAGTATATCATCCAGGTGGTGATATTTCAGGAATGAAGGAACCAACAGCTTATACCAGAATTGTGGTGAGTAAAATGGAGGTGAATAGCCTATTACAAAATCTCAATGTGAATATATCTGTGGGATTGGATGGTATACCAGCTCGTGTCGTACGTGAAGCGGCTAAAGAATTGTCAGTGCCCTTAACCATTTTGTTTAATTTGAGTCTCGGGTCTGGGTTAGTCCCGAGGGGGTGGAAAGAGGGGAAATAGTTCTACTGCATAAAGGAGGTTCCAAGACTGCTGTTGAAAATTACCGACTGACCAGCATATCAGGAGTCGTTGTCAAGGTATTGGAGAAAGAGGGGGAAATAGTTCCACTGAATAAAGGAGGTTCCAAGACTGCTGTTGAAAATTACCGACCGATCAGCATATCAAGAGTCGTTGTCAAGGAATTGGAGAATGTGGTCAAGAGGAAAATACAGGAATGGATAGATGAAAATGGGATGCTGTATGGGGGACAGCATGGTTTTGTGGAGGGTAGATCATGCCTCAGTAACTTGCTCACGTTTTATAACACAGTGACGGCTGAACTGGATAAGGGTAATTGGTTTACAGTGATTCTGCTGGATCTTGTTAAGACCTTTGACAGGATACCACGCGGAGTTCTAATCAGTAAACTGCAGGATATGGGGATGGATATAGGGTTGGTGGGATGGATAGGAGGGTGGTTGATGGAGAAATATCAGAGAGTAGTTTATTCAGGAGTAGAGTCCAAAAGACGGCCTGTGACTAATGGTGTGCTGCATGGTTCTGTTCTTCTTGGACCACTAGTTTAATTTGTTCATTAACGATATAGCAAAGGATCTGAGAGGAACTGTTCATTTGTTTGCTGATGATATAAAGTTGGGTAAAGCAATAGCTAATGCATAGGATGTCAAAATTTTGCAGGATGATTTGGATAGTTTGGAGGACTGGTCTAAGAAGAATGGATGTCAATTTAATGTGGCAAAATGTAAGATTATGCATTTTGGGGTGAAAAGATTAGCAGCAGAATACCACGTTGGTGGAACTGTACTCCAGGAGATTGACGAGGTCAGGGATTTGGGAGTGTTGGTGGATAGGGAGTTGAAGTTTAGGGGGAAAATTGCAAAAGTGGCTAATTCAGCTCATCAAATCACTTAGTTGTTGAAAAATACTTTAACAAGCAGAGACAAACAGGTTATTGTTCCTCTGTATCGAGCCTTGACAAGACTCCATCTAGAATATTGTGCCCAGATTTGGGCGCCAGAGTTTCTTCTTGATGGAGAGGATCCAGAGAGGAGTGACCAAGATGATAGCAGGTCTATGGAATGAATCTTATGAGAACAGGTTGAAGATTCGTGGGTTACATAAATTGGTTGATAGGCGGAAGAGGGGTGATATGATTGAAACATTCAAATTGTTGAAGGGTTTCTATAAGATTAATTCAGAAGATATTTTTGAGAACAGGACTGGTGGCGGGAGAATTATGGGCCATCTATGACTGTGAATGAGTTCAAGGCGAATTATGATAGATACTGTGTGAATGTTGAATAGTTGTTCTTGACATGATGTTAGGGCCTCCCTTGATGGGTCTAAGGACTCCTTGGAGTTGTCCGTAATAATAATAATAACTCTCTGGCACGAGAGTCTGTGTAACTCAGTAGAAGTGGCGTTTACACTCTACGGCGCTTGACTACACAAAAAAAGACTTGGTGGTTCAAATCTATTCGCCGACTAGAAGAACTTTTTCTAAGGCTTTTTTCGACTGGTTAACGAGTTAGTCGATCTCTGGCATGGGCGTGCGCGTTTTTTCTCCCGGAAACTCGGATTTTTCATCCCTTAAACTCAAGAAAATTCGGCCTTCGGTCCCATATTGTTTTCAGACATGAAAAATATTGTGTTAGGATTAGGGACCACAAGATAGCGGCACTTATTATCCGTCTTCTTCACTGCATACTGATTAATTAGTGATAGCCTTGGGCCAGCTATCGCTGATTGGCTACCAGTGGAGATTGAACTGCCCACTCAGTCTCCAAAAGTTAGATAGGGCTAAAACGGCCTCGACTACTCCCTATACAGAACAAAAAGGTGTTAACTGATTTTTCTTTTAAATATTTTTAAATGCTTTCCATGCACTGTCGATATTCTTCCCATTCAGCAACCGATAGCATTGCATTGAATCTAGTATACTCCTCAGTTGGCCATAATTTCCTGTTTTGTAGTTCAGCATGTAACATTTCCTGAATGGAACATTCATAAACTTAGCCACTGCTCAAGTGAGTACCGCATGATCACAGTTACCAACTGGAGGCAAAATAGTTACGTCTTTAACTGAAAACCTCCTCTGACACTATAATGAAATCTAACACTCCATGACCTCGAGTTTCTTCTGTCACATGCTGCTTGAGAAAGTTGTGTGGCAACAGCTCAATAAATTCAGCTGATTACTCTTTTATCGCCCTTCGTCTTTACTTGTCGATGCATTTCTTCATCGATAGCAACCGATCCGCCAGGTCAGCAACAATGCCCCACTATGTATTTGATCTTGTTAGACTCCACGTCACACCAGAGGGCTTCAAACTCACTGCCACATGAAAAACTGTTACTAGTATTACAATCATATGTCTCAACTCTAACTTGATTAAAGCTATTTGATATTAGCATCACGTCCCCTCCTCTCCTGTCTGTCCTTCCTAAATATACTACCCTTTATACTCGATATCAGTTAGTATATCTGATTCTGATAGACAGTTCTCACTGATGCATACTATCTGAGTTCTCAACATATTAACCAAGGCAACAACCTCTACCCTTTTGTTTCTGATACTCCTAGCATTCGTTTACAGACATAATAAGCTACCTGCATGTTCTTTTGTATACTCTTGTCTGTAGTCTGCATGACACAGCTGGACAACTTGCAGATCTCTGTTCTTCTCTAGTGCCTTTTATATGCAGACATCTTTGCACACGTTTGATGAGTTCGATCCGGGCGAACACAAAGTCGACATCGTTCTCTCCTCGTTCTTTCATTTCCACGATAATGCCTATTCCCGTCATTAACACAAATTCATAACATTGTCTTTTACATATTCTCACCGTCCCTCCCATTATAATTTAGTTTCCTCTTACTTTCTGTTTCATACCAATTATTAGTTTTTCTAGACTCCTGATACCAAACTCATTCAGGTGTAGGCTATCCCTCTTATACAAATCCAATCTTCCCTAACTCACTCCACACATCCAAAAACTCACATCCATTCCTTCTGCACAGCCTATCGCATCGAACCATTTGTCATCAAAGCTCTTTTTCTTAATTCATTTTTTATTTTTATCATATCGAGGAAAATACTGACGATTTTCACTTTCTCTCTTCACTTTCGCTTCTTCCAACAACCCTTTCATATCTTTTCTTTAACTGAACTTATCGCTAGCTGAGTCGTTAGTAAAAAAAAAAAATAGCTAATGCCTTTTATTCCCTTATAGGGAGTAGGCGAAGCCGTTTTAGCCCTAACTTTTGCAGACTGAGAGGACAGTTCATTCTCCACTGGTAGCCAATTAGAGATGAAAACTTGAAGTTATAACCCGCTCATCAACGGCATGCTTTATGATAGAATCACCATACCAAATAATATCTTTCTTTTTTGCAATCAACGTTACTTACATGATTTTTGTTATTTACTGACTTACCTGATTCCGTACTTTGTTGTTTCTTATTCTGCTTCTTAATTTTCTTTTCTTTCCTTTGTTCATTCAAAAGTCGCTCGACTTTCTGTAATTTTCGCGTCTCTCTAATAATCTGCTTTAACTTCGCTATTTTGGAGGTTAATTCATTTTCAATAACCTCCTTAGCGGGGGAAAGCTTTCTTATTCTCGACTTTGCTGCTCTTCTTAGCGTTAAGTTTCTTGTGCGTTTTTGATGCCATTTTAAAGTAAATTTGTTACTGCACTGTCTCAACAAAACTATGTTATAAAACACTAAATTCACATAAAACACTAAACTGTACACTAATATACTATAAAAGACTACTTTTCTAAGTGAAAAACACAACAAAATAGATAAAAATAAAATCACCAATTTTACAAGAGAGCTAAATTCACCGTCCAATCACAATGTAGGCCTCGAATCCAACCAATCGGAAAAATGCATGATAATGCATGTTTCTGAGGGCATAAATAAAACGTGTTCACTATTAATAACTCTGCTTACAAAATGCCAACACCAAAAGTTAACCAAATTGCTTCTGATTAAAACAAACGGGAAATGTAGCCATTATTTATTTTCTTCATTCTGCATTGCCTTAATATGTATGTAATAGTGCTGTAATTAGAGCTAGGCTAGTGGAATACTTATTCCAGGCGCAGCAAAATCTGAAGCATAATAATTCATTTGCAAATACAGTAAGGGAAAAAAATAGATCTCTTGTTTGTAACTTTAAATATTATTAATGTTTAGTCATGCGTTATTTTTTAATGAATCAATCTTTAAGTAAAAATTTAAAACTAAGAGAAATTCATCAATTGAAGGGAGCGAATAATTGGCATTTTTCCTGGACCCAAAGATGTGAATCACTGGAAAAAATCCTTTAAATCACTGAGAAATCAAACTTGTGGCCGAAATATTACATTAAAAAGTTGCAAAGTAAATTTTAATTACTACTCGATAAAACTTGGAAAGTAGGATAATTTGGAAAGCAATAGTTAATGATAATATCTAAACTACCAAACTGGATACAAATGAAATCAAATAAATAAAAGAGGAAAAACAAGGAAATTACAATAAAACGAATATAAAAAACCTTAAGTTTGTTTCAAATTTAACTTTAAAACCGGATTTAAGAAATAAGATTTGAAAAAAAAAAAAAAAGTGCCCTTCAAATTCATGTGAGCTGCTCAAGAATGAATTACAATAAAAATCGCCATTATACTAGTCGGAAAATAAAGTATTCTATTCAACTTTCTGATGAATGATGAAATAATTGATGTCTTTCATCATTTGTAACAATTATTTCTAAGTCGTTCTTGCTTTTTTAGTTCGTTACGATTAAACTCTGCAGACAGAAATCTTCTTTTTTTTAAATTTTATTTCCGAATCCCAGACACACTGTCTGCGCATATTGAAAGTGAAAGACAAATTTCGCAGGAGCTTTCAAGAGTTTTTGGCAGCAAAATGTTTCGCAGGATTTAAAACAGAAAATTAATTAAACTTCCGGATTCTGTTTTCGAATATCCAAAATCTTTCTGAAGTACTTTAATATTTCATGCGTGCTGACAGAAAAATGAAAGAGTTCCTTGATTTTTTTTGTTTTTTGTATTCTTTTGTTGTATTCTGTCTGTTTAACTGACTTTTGAACTATTTTTTTCCCTTGCTGAATTGGTAAAATTTCTTACAGATATCGCAGTCGAAAATTGACTTTTTCAAACTGCGCTTCTCTTAATCCTTCTTTTATATCTTTTGGATATGAAAGGTTAGACGAAGAAGAAATAGAATAAACCGGAATGGAATTTTTATCAAAATATGATTTATATAAAGAACAACGAAAGTCTCAATAGCGCGGGAGAGCTTTTCAACCGAAAGTGAATTTATTGGTCTCACACGGAAGCAGCAGTATTGCTCCTCAGGCAAAACAGATCCTACTGGCCAGATAACGTGTGAATATGATAGATACAATACGCATACGCCTTATGGCCTTCACTGAACCCAATCCCAGTAGCAGGAGTTTTCTGACCAATTTCTGCCGAAAAATAAAGAGAAATTTTGAGTATGATGTAAATAATTGGAGAAAGTGAAATAAATCGTGTGTGTGTGTGTGTGTGTGTGTGTGTGTGTGTGTGTGTGTGTGTGTGTGTGTGTGTGTGTGTGTGTGTGGTTGTCTGTTGATCTCAATAGTGTCTTTGTGTGTAGTTGGAGGATTAAATAGAGAAGACAGTAAGTTAGGAGTAGTGTGCCCTCCCACGATGAGTCCTTGGACTTACTGGAGGTGTCATGTAATAATAATAATAATAATAGTTAAATAAACTAATGGGCATAGTAATTCCAGTATTTAAATGCTGCCACTTTCGGTCCTTAAGTGAACAAAAATTCATTTTCTGAACTTAACTGTCACAGTAAATTACCTATCTTAGATGCTTCATTTACAAGAGACTGAAGATAAGTCCTTGCTGGAATGACTTTTTTTACTCTTCAACTAACAATCGACTTCTTGACACCAAACGTTTGCCACGGACAGTGCAGACAGATACAAAATCACTAATTTCACCAACTCCGACAATTATATGTTGAAAATAACTTTTACTTAGGTGTGTGTGTGTGTGAGGGGACGATCTTGCAGATCTTTGGTGCAAAATAAGGGACTGCAATTCTGCTGTCAAAGCGTGATTCATTTTCCTGTTCCAATTTCTTCCACAAAATTTTCATGTAATTCTCGGTTAAGCCCAAGACATATATATATATGTCTTAGTAGATGGTACAATTACAGCGACACAATTTTCTTCAACCGCCTGTAATAATTAAATTTTATTCCACATTAAATCTCTCTTCATCAAATCAATCGTGTTTAGAATAAAACAGTCACATATTATTACCTTAATAATAATTTATCGATTACAAAATTGCAGGTAATTGCGATCTCCAAATAATATAATTAGTAGAAGAGACGTATGCAGAATACAATACTGTATTTAATTCTGAGACAAGTGGTAATCCGCCATCTCCCCAATTCGTTTGTTTTAACTAAAAAAACTCAAGTAAACTTGTTATAATTGCTGTACGGTCATTTTAGTAATACCTCCCAAGTCTTATAGTCTTATCAAATATTTTGTAAACTTACCTTTTTGAATTAAAAACGTTTTTAGAACAAAATTCTTACACATTTAAGTTCTTTTAAATAAATATATATATATATATATATATATATATATATATATATATATATCAAATTTTGCTTCCGTGTTAATAAAATGACTAAACCGGTTAGAAAACTCACGTGAGTTAATAATACAGCCGAATATGTTAAGGTCAAATGTTTACTGGTCCCTTTCCTCCAGATTTTTTGACTTTACTGGAATCAGGAGAACACTTCTTGGTTAGAAATACTCCAGTCCAAACGTTTTCAATTGCAATTCAGTTACCCATGTTGAAAACGGACGAGGAAAAACGAACAGAACTGTCGACTTGAGAATATAAATAACTAAGAGATATAACATACTGATGTTTCAGTTAGAGATTATTCTTTCTTCTATATTTATTTATTTTTTGTAGTTACCCACAAATAAAGTATGTGCTTCTAGATAAATCCCAACACATCCTCGTTTACCCAATACAACCGTTCATATTTATATATCGAATGCAGCTTTTCATTTCAGCTTCTACAGTCGTTAATAAATTTTTCATTTTTATTCGAAACTTGGGATTGAAAAATTCAATCAACCGAAGAAAGTACTATAACTAAGAATTGAAACAAGCCATTCTACAAAGACTTTGTTATTTATAGCATTGCATTTTCCATTTCTTCAAGCTGTTTTCAAATTTATAACAACGCGATTTCACAAGTAATTGAAATTTTTATGCTTGTTTGTTAACCTGGTTGGATGATGACTTTAGGTTTTTCTTTTCAGAAAGACATAACCATTTCTTAGAAAAAGAAATTTCAACAATACTTTTAGAAAAATATGGGTTGTAGAAGAAAGCAGAAGTTGACACTAATAATAGCAGAGGGGGGAAATGAGGCAAAACTCTTTACGCATAGAGGGTTCCAACGTATACACATAAAAGCTGTTTTCTACAGGTTATGTTTTAAAATTCTGAGAAACAGTTTTTGTTAAGTACACAAACCACAAGTTAGTAGTTTGCTGAGATGAAGATAACGTTATGCATACGACTTTCATACAGTTTTTCTACCCTAGTCATAGTTCTTTCGAAATTAATGCGTCATTATTTTAATTATTTCATCGTTTTGTTTTTAATGGTACAAGATATAATGTAATAATTAGTCGTAAGAATAGGGTGCACATTATCTCCACCTGTTATTCATCATCTATACGGATGACATGAAAGACGTGACATTAAACTTGAGATCAAAACTGGAAATATTCAAATGAGCTCTTTGCTTTATGCAGATAATGTTATACTCCTAAATAAACCCATCTTTGGAATTCTTTAACTAAACTGAATTGACATAAAAATCAGCAATGAAAATCTATCGAAACAGACAGGAACACACAAACATCAAGTACGTTCTCAATGGAGATACTGCCGAATAATACAATATTTCAACTGATTTCTATAATACAATATTTAGCACATTTTTTAGCGAGGATGGAAAATAAATATGGAAACGCATAATAGAATCTGTAAAGCTGGTATATGGTGGAGAACCATGTGAATAACTTTATATTATTATTATTATTATTATTATGTGACACCTCCAGGGAGTCCAAACACTCATCGAGGGAGAGTGTGCCAACAGCATCGAACGATTGATCCCTTCCAACTACTAACCACGCTCAAACTTGCTTAACTTTTTTCGTGAGCCATTAGTAGCAGAGACTTTACCAACCGACCAATATGCCACAAGAAAGAAATCAACCAAAAGACTAAATTAGTTTCCATGTTTAAGCCAATTTTAACTTATGGATCTTGAGAGCTGGGTTTGTAAGCTGATCACAGATATGAGATAGAGTTCTGAAAAGAATTAGGGGAGTGGACAGATGGCGTCAATAGCAGAATCATATTAAAAATGAACATAATCGAAAGGAACTTGACATTGTTATCATTCAGGAGTGTGTGTGTGTGAACATACCTAATCTAAGATAGCATGGATACTTAAACAGGATGGGGAAGAAAGATTAAAAAAACAAGTGTTTAATGCGAGCAAAAATACCCTGTGAACACGCCAAGTTAGATAACAGATTAATGTGAGAGATAAACTGTTGAAAAGGAAGTTATTAATAAAGTAAACTTAATCATATAGTACTATCGTAACATCTAATATGATGACACATATCTGAAATTAGATGATGTTTTAATTGTAATCTACAATTCAACATTTTAAATAGTTTCAAATATTGTATAAAATTGTATAAAAAATAACAGATATTGAACGGTTCCTTATAATATCTAAAGTTATATTACAACAGGGATCTCTTAAAAATAGTTTTAATTATTAACCTAATATGCGTGCTAATAATAAGGATCTAATTTGTTTACAAATAATTGTTTTCTAAATGCAAAAAAAAAAATAAAATACATACATGAATACACTTTTATGAATTAGAATAATAATCAACAAGTTTTTGTCACATAAAATTTCCCATTTAATTATAAACGAGTAGAAAGCTTTTTAGGAGAGCAACTCAGATAGCTAGATAGACATCGCCAGCACTTAATCTTCGCTACACGACGAATCTATTCACTTCCTAAACCTACGCATCAGAAGACGTTATAAAAAACTAATTATAAACTCTACTAACTAAAGTGCAGTTAATTACAGGTAATTTTTTACAATTACCTAAGAGAGAGAGAGAGAGAGAGAGACGTGCTGTCTTACGAAAATAAATAAATCAGATAATAAGACAACATATTCTGTTTACACTGATTTTAAAAACGTTAAATTATGATATCGCAGAGTTTGCTTATGATTTCCTATTTAAATATCATCTTGCATGTCAAAACAGTACTACATATTAGAGATGTTATCCAAAGCATAATGAGAAAAAGCAGTTTTTTTTTTTTTTTTTTTTCAATTGGATGACATTACTAAATCGAGTTTCACCCACTTCTCCCACTTCTTATTCTTACAATTGCTGGTCGGCAAGCGGAGGGTAGTCTTCAAGAGAGTCACAGTCAAGGTGAAATTTGATTTTCCAGTTCTTACAACTAATTGTCTGTACCGTGTTCTGGCAGATAGCGTTTCGTTGTTTTTTTGAGGATATTGAATGATGGTCGTAGGGCAATGCTTATATTTGCGGAACATCGTGTCAGTTATTAAATTTATGGGCCTAAAAAAAAAAAAGAAAGAAACAATGCGCTTCTCATTGCACGTTACAAATGATTCTGACAATGCTCGTTTGGGCAATGTATCGTATGCTTGCGCGCGTTATTTCTGTGAGATACGAAACTTTTATTATTGGTGCGTGTTCGCGCTGAGGGTGAACTATTTTTTGTATATCTTATTTTATTTTTTTAAATAAATAACTACAAATATTCTGAGATTATTACTATTTATTAATGATATATGAAGAATTATTAATCAAAACCATCTATTTCCTTCATTCTTTGCAAGTCGTAAAAAAAAAGGTGAATACTTCATGTATATGCACTTGAGTTTTAACCATTGGCGGCTCGTATATAAGCACTGCGACACTGCAGCAACCCCAAGGAAAAAAATTAAAAAATTAAATTTTGTGTTTATAAATAATAACGATGCTTATAACATTATATAAATGCAGTACAACATGTTAAAGGTTACAGCTTCTGTTTTGACATTGATTGAATAGTTAATAATTGGAATTGTTCGATTAACGCTTTAGATTATGAAACAAACGCACTGCGATCTAACGCAGTCGGAATTATCACATTCAGCCAATTGCAGCTAGACTCGCCGATATTCATTTGCGCTTCTCATTGCACGTTACAAATGATTCTGACACTGCTCGTTTGGGCAGTGTATCGTATACTTGAGCGCGTTATTTCTGTGAGATACGAAACTTTTATTATTGGTGTTTGTTCGTGGTGAGGGTGAAATATTTTTAATAAAGCAATTTTTTAATATGCAAATTTATTTATTAATAAATTGGTTACTGATTAGGAAAAAAAGAATTTATTATTTATTTATTTATTTATTTTTATTTTGTATATGCAGCACCCCCACTTAAAATTTTCACCAGCTGCCACTGGTTTTTAAGCCATTTTTAATTGTATATGAGACTGCGATATCATTAATCTGACGAAAAAATGTGCTTCATCCTCATTTACTTCTGCATCCGAAGTGAAATATCAATGATTTCACTAAGTACATTGCAAAACATGATCACTCCTATTTTGAGGTCCGCTGTATATATGATTACGACCTAGAACTAAATTCTTTGTAAAAATTGAATGAATTCTAAATCACATCTCTGGGAGTGAGGAAAATAGAAGTCTTCAGGTGCAAAAAAACTCTGAGACTTGATAACTAATTCGCACATGAAAGTGAATTCCGTTAATTCCATTGGATTTAAATCCAGTTTTCCAGGTGAAAGGGATACTCCTTACTGCCCACACATGCAAGCGAGTAAAAAAATAATAATAATTAAATTAAAAAATACATTGAATTATTCTTACTCAGCTACTAGAAAGTCCCGGCTTTGTCTTTATACGAAAAACAACAACAAGAAAAAAAAAAAATATATATATATAGATGGATCCAACCTACGAAAGGTTGTAACCCTATAGAACATCAACACCGTTGTGGGTTATTTTTTTTGTTCTTTTTATTATTTTTTTAAATATTTTTTACATAATCCGGAAACACTGCTCTAGAGACCGAACATGGAAATGTTCAATCACCTCAGGTCTCTAATAAGCTAAGTGATAATCTCCCACTTGGCAACGAAATTCATCTCCCATTTAAAAATTTCACACAAAACAGATATGAAATATTGCATACTCCAACAACGTTGCTGCCTTCAATGGTGAAAGAGGGGGGGGGGGGGGAGAATAAAAGCAACAACTGTCTTTTATGTTTAACATTCCTGAGATTACCACAATGCGTTTAAATGTGTAAATACTTTTCATTCATATTTCAACGCAGTGAAGATTTTCAAGTGGATGATTAATGTTTTGCAACCTGAAGCATTAATCGTCTCATTCTTCCATTTCCTCTGTGGTGATAGAAATCATAAATATTCTTGTAATGATCGCGTTCCAGCAACAATCTAGTCTCTTGTGGAAAGAAAGATTTCTCCTCTCCTTGCCAAAATATGATTTACTATCTCACACGCGCTCTAGGGGTAGTCAAGGTAATAAATAACCAGTGGCAGTAATAGTTTTGTTTGAAAAATGCTTGTAGAATTCTATAACGATCGAATAAACCATAATATATATTGATTGCTTATTTTGTGCATTTTAAAAGGAAGAAACGTTGTTTATTTTTAATTAATTTAATGTTAAACAAACAAATCGAATATACTCTGCGTTAACAGTTTATTTTAAATTCTCTGATTAGTTTAAAATATGACCAACAAAGCAAGTTTCAGTCATCTATACCAGGCGTGGCCAACTTCGTTCTATACGAGGGCCAATATATGATGAGTGGTAGCGTCACGGGCCGCACACTTTTAGACAGAACTTACTGTAAATAAAAATATATATATGATGAGTGGTAGAGTCACGGGCCGCACACTTTTAGACAGAACTTACCGTAAATAAAAATAAACTCTGCATTTTTTCAAGGCAATAGTTATATGTATTGAATTACTATATTTGTTCAATCATTTTATTGCTGGGAGAACAATATAAAATACTTAATTGATTTAAATATAAGTTGTTAAATCAAATTTAATAACATATTTCTTGTTTTTTTACATGTAACACAACTTAATGAGAACACTGTAAGGGCGTTCATGTGCTGCAACAAGTTCATCAAAGTCGATTTTCAACGATGACTAATAGCTAAATAGCTCGAAACTAATAGCTAAATGAATAATATATATAATTTAACAGTTTTTATCCTGCCGGGGGCCGCACAAAATCACGTTACGAGCCGCATGCGGTCCGCGGGCATGCTGTTGGCCATCTATGATCTATACCACGCATATGGGGCAACCCTCGGCCCACGGGTCAGATCTGGCCCTCTACTTCTTTTGATCCGGCCCTAATCTATTTCAGCGAAGTTTGTCTGATTCATGGTGGGAGAAAACATGGTGTGTTCTACTAACTCACATTAAGCTGACGTCATATGACTTGTGCAAAACACTATGTTTTCTCCAACCAAGATCTCTTTCTCACTTTTACTAGCGGCGTGTGTGAACGTGTTACAACGTGTCAGTTTGGTATTTACGTTGGTGTTGTGCTTTGTTCAGTGCCTGCATTGATGTTATGTTCTGTTCGGTACCTGCGGTGTAGAAGACAGTTTTGTTTGACAGTTGTGAATATCGCTTATAAATTTGGGACAATGTCAGGGGTTATTGCAAAAAAAAAAAGAGAAAAGTAGATGCACAGAATCGTCAATTTTAAGACAACTGGACGGAGGATTATCATTTTATTCTGAATAAAGGTTTGCCTGTATGCTTGCTGTGCAACGAATCCGTATCTGTCAACAAAGAAGACAACTTGCAGAGACACTTTACTTCGAGACATGCGGATCACCCAAAAACTGATGGACAACTACGAAAAGATGAAATACAGAAGTTGAAGAACTTGGATACCCAGCAGCAAATGTTCAACAAGCAAAGAACGCAGCACCACAGCATTGTCAAAGCCAGCTTTGTGGTAAGTGAAAAAATCGCTAAGCATTCTAAGTCATTTGGTGAAGGAGAATTTATCAAAGAATGTCTGCTGGATGTTGCAAGTATAATATGTCCTGAAAAGAAAAAAGACTTCGAGAATATTCGTTTGTCGAGACGTACTGTTGTCCGACGGATAGAAATTATGGCTGATGATATCAAAAAAAGTTTAAAAGAGAAGACTGCTAGATTGGAAGTATTTTCAATTGCTTTGGATGACAGCACCGATGCCTCCAATACAGCACAACTAGCAATATTTATTCGAGAAATTGATGCGGATTTCAACATCACAGAAGAATTATTGGCGCTTCGGACGTTAAAAGGAACAACTACCGGTGAAGATATATTTGAAACAGTCAACACAGTCTTCGAGAGATTTGGCTTTAATGGAGTTCACTATCTCTGGCATATGCGCTCATGAAGCCCCTGCAATGGTTGGTGCACAGAAGGGATTTATTGGAATAGTTCATGAAAGAGCAATAGAACTACAGATCCATCCGGAAAATTTAACAAATTTTCACTGCATTATCCACCAACAAAATCTGTGTGCAAAATCGATTAAATTCGCAAATGTTATGGAAGCTGTAGTAGCCAGTATTAACTTTATTAAGGCACGTGCACTTAATCACCGCCAATTTAAGGAGTATTTGGCAGACCTATTTTCGGATTATGAAGATGTGTCTCATTATTTTGAAGTGAGGTGGTTGAGTAAAGGTAAAATGTTAAAACGATTTTATGACCCGAGACAAGACATTGCAGATTTTATGGACATTAAAGGAAACACAATTAACCAAGTAAAAGATGATGAGTGGGTGTGTGATTTAGCATTCCTTGTAGATGTCACCGGATACCTAAACGAACTGAATCTTAAATTGCAAAAACAAGGACAATTGGTTCATTAACTGCATGGACATGTCAAGGCTTTTTGTAATAAACTAAGATTGTTGGAAAGTCAGATAAGAGCTAAAAATTGTTGTAATTTTCCTACTCTAGCAACTCATAAAAATATTCCTTATAATTGTTATGGAGATGAACTGAAGGCACTAATAGAGCAATTTGATACAAGGTTTGCCGACTTCAAAAACAAAGACTCTACATTCGCTATATTTGCTCGTCCGATGGATGCTGATGTAAATAATGTGCCAGAAAACTTACAGATGGAACTTCATTGAGCTTCAGGCGGATTTAGTGCTAAAATCACACTTTAACAACATTGTTTTGACGGATTTTTATAAATTTTATTTGGTGGAAGAAAAATATACAAATTTACGCGCCTTTTCAAGAAAAATCATTTGTATTTTCGGCAGCACATATATGTGTGAACAGGATGAAATACAATAAATCAAAAATTCGAACAAGAATAACGAACGAAAATCTCGAAAATTCTATGCGATAATCCTTAAGTAATATTAACGTCAATATTGACAGTCTTAGTTGAAGTACCAGGCCAATCTTCGTATTAAATTGTTATGTCGTTCATTATATTATAAAATTTATGTAGAGCTTTATAACAAAGCATTATATTATAAATAAATGAAATATGAAGTAGCAACTTGTTTTAATTCATTTAATATTAATTTCTTTTATTTTTATTTTTATTATTTAATTTAATTATTAGTGTAATAATTAAATTAAATAATAATTTAATAATTTGGTCCGGCCCTTGACTCGGAGACAGAATGATAATTTGGCCCCCGAACTAGGAAAGGTTGCTCATGCCTGAAAGTGTCACGCGCACACATAAAATTCCTCTCGTCATGATGAGAAGAAGCTTTATATGGGCTTCTTCAATTGAAGGTGAGTAAGAGATCTCTCATACGGAGATCTCATACAGGCAAATAGGGTATGAGAACACACACAATTTACAGACAAAAAAAAAAAAAAAATACTGTTGTTGTTGTTGGTAGGCGGTAGATGGTGTTGATGGCATAGTGTCGTTGTGTGTAGTTCGAGAATTAAGCAATTATGATATGAGTGTGTACCGGAGTAAAGTAGAGTGCCATCCCGCGACGAGTCCTTGGACTCCTAGGAGGTGTCAAGTAATAATAATAATAAATACTGATGTGCAGGTAAAACAGGATGGGTGAAAGAAGAGTTCCGAGATATCTCTGCATTAATTGGGAATTTTGACGATAAAATCCATTTTTCTACTTAAGCACAGAATGGTCAAGAAGGTAAAGAACTACAAAACGAAAGCCTGCTTCGACCGTTCTTGAGACACACCTGATCAAATACCATGGAAATGTCAAGGTCAATATATTGAATTCTTCCAATATTTGCATGGCACGTGTTCCACAAGCAAGAAAAGTCTATGCGATTAGAGAAGAAAAATTCGTTTTGTTACTCGTTTAAAAAGCAATCTTTCTAGACTGAAGTTCATAGATTTGTCCATTACTACCGAAAGAACAAAGGAGCAATGAGATGACAGCAATGACAAGGAACGTGTTCGTTTCTTAGGAATAGTAGTCTTCAAATAAGAAATGTCTCTAGGAATATATCTCATTACATTTATAACGTGATGACGGCCTGAAATGGGAAATTCGGATCTCTCATTTTAAGAAATCCATACATTTTGGACACAAAATCTCTTTATCACAAAAAGCGCAAATATTGGAACTGTCAATATTTACTTATTCATGTTAATATCAATACCACATATTTACACAATACCCATGATGGCCTTTCATTTAATATAATTCTTACCGTTTTCCAACTCATTATCTGAACTATTATTACCTTATTACAGTTACCAACTAGCTTTTAACAGAGAATCATCAGCATGACTGATGATTGTCATTTCAAACCAATAAACTACGACGTGATGACAGATGAATTTCATCACTTCGTGTGAGACTACTTTCCTGCTTATTAAAGGCCTGAGGTGGCTTGAAAAGTTCCATGTTTGGTCTCTAGAGCCGAGTTTCAGGATTACGTAAAAAAATACAAACATTATATAAATATTAATTAAAATAGAAAACAATTCATAGCCCTCCCCCCTCCCACGATACTGATATACCCTAAGTTCACAAAGAACTTTTTCTGGGTGGGAGTTAGATAAATATATATAATCGAGAACTGGGAATCTTGTAGAAGCTACCACACTGTTAAGATTAAGTGTGTTGTAACAGAATAATTTCGCATTATATCATTAATCTGAGTATAAACTACCAGCATTAATGCACTCAGAGAAGAAAAAGTCTTCAACATCAAAAATAATGCTGAACGGATAAGAAGGATGAATGATAGTTGCCTACAGTGACTATCTGGAACATATTTTGCACTTTTTTTTTTTTTAACGTTAACCCATCCACGAAATACTATGAACTAAAAGCAGATTAATATTAATACCGTGGAGGAGATAAGTATTAGATACATTAATATATTAATAATGTTAGTACATTAATATTAATATCGTGAATGCACTAAGTGTTAGAGAATTTGGAAATTTCGAATTATTTAGCACTAAGGTCAAACAGGAATCTTCGCAATTTATATATATATATATATATAAATATATATAAATGAATTTAAATGACTCTATACCGAGAAAGAAAAGTTTAATGTTAAGATACGACTAGTTTCGTTGAAATTCAACTTCTTCAGGTATCACAGGCAAAGCATTAAATAAAAAATAACAGAGACATGATAAAATACATTAACAGAGCTAGTATAAAACACACAAGTACATTTAAAAACAGGAATGCGTGCTTGAGTTAAAACTAAAGTTGACTACGTGCGTGAGCTGACACGAGTGCGCCAGTATTGGACAGTGGCAATATGTGCATGAGAAATATTGTAGCTAAGGCTGTTATTAATATGAGATGAATCAAGCGATATATATATATATATATATCGCTTGATTATATATATATATATATATATATGTGGCGATTAGTTTTTACTCGGTTGTTATACATTTCAAAAAATAGATTTAATGACTCCAAGACCGAGATAACATATAAAGATTTTAATGATAAATACTACTAGTTTCGGCATATAGCAGCCTTCTTCAGGTATTTATAAAGGAAAGGAATACTAATAAACATTGAATTATTTAAATAAACAAACTGGAAATTACAGGTACAAATTGCCTCACATAATCGATACATAAAAACGTTGTATTTTTCAAGTTGTTCCAACTGGCGTGCCATTGTTTGTTGCAATTGTGCGTGCAAGTTCACGTGAACGCCAATATTGAATAACTGCAGCATGGCTATCTGGGATGTTATAACTTAAATTATTATTTAAGTGGACCGGGTTCAGTAGGATTTCCCGTGATTCTACGATTTTTCTTTCAAACTCATCTTCACAGCGAAAAATATTTTCTGATCTATTCCAGCATACAGAGTGGCTTTGTTGGTCATCATTAGGATTATTTGAAAAAAGAACATGACTGGATAAAGCAGTTGCACGAGATCTTTTGTATGAGATGTCTCTCTTATGCTCTTCTATGCGTTGTTCAATAGATTTGTTAGTTTGACCAAAGTATGGGATATTGCAATCACACCACAATTTATATACTCCAGGGTACTTAAGGTTGTGATGAGTAGGTTTTGGATGGCTGATTAGAGAGCGGATTTTTGGAAGTGTGGTGAAGAAGGTCCTGATATTATATTTTTTAAGGACTTTAGCTATTTTCTTAGAGACTGTGCTAATGTATGGAATAGAGATGCTACCTTTAAAATTAATAGTCTCTGTTGTGCACTGCTTAGGAGGGTTCAGAAGAAGTTTCTTAATTGTTTTTTCAGAGTATCCATTTTGTTTAAAAATAAGAGTGAGGTGATTCATTTCTTTTTGTAGTTCATCTTGTTCATTTAAGAGAGAACGTGCTCTGTGTCCTAAGGTAGATATAATTCCAAGTTTTTGTGGTGGAAAATGATGAGAAAGATTATGCAGATATCTATTGGTATGCGTAGGTTTTCTGTACATAGAGATTTTTAATCTTTCAGAGTATCGTGTAAGCATAACATCCAAAAAAGGTAAAGAGTTATTATTTTCTATATCAGCAGTAAATTTTATATTAGGATGTTGGATGTTTAGATGACGAAGAAAATCTGTGAGAGCTGTGTGCCCGTGATTAAATGAACAAGATGAACTACAAAAAGAAATGAATCACCTCACTCTTATTTTTAAACAAAATGGATACTCTGAAAAAACAATTAAGAAACTTCTTCTGAACCCTCCTAAGCAGTGCACAACAGAGACTATTAATTTTAAAGGTAGCATCTCTATTCCATACATTAGCACAGTCTCTAAGAAAATAGCTAAAGTCCTTAAAAAATATAATATCAGGACCTTCTTCACCACACTTCCAAAAATCCGCTCTCTAATCAGCCATCCAAAACCTACTCATCACAACCTTAAGTACCCTGGAGTATATAAATTGTGGTGTGATTGCAATATCCCATACTTTGGTCAAACTAACAAATCTATTGAACAACGCATAGAAGAGCATAAGAGAGACATCTCATACAAAAGATCTCGTGCAACTGCTTTATCCAGTCATGTTCTTTTTTCAAATAATCCTAATGATGACCAACAAAGCCACTCTGTATGCTGGAATAGATCAGAAAATATTTTTCGCTGTGAAGATGAGTTTGAAAGAAAAATCGTAGAATCACGGGAAATCCTACTGAACCCGGTCCACTTAAATAATAATTTAAGTTATAACATCCCAGATAGCCATGCTGCAGTTATTCAATATTGGCGTTCACGTGAACTTGCACGCACAATTGCAACAAACAATGGCACGCCAGTTGGAACAACTTGAAAAATACAACGTTTTTATGTATCGATTATGTGAGGCAATTTGTACCTGTAATTTCCAGTTTGTTTATTTAAATAATTCAATGTTTATTAGTATTCCTTTCCTTTATAAATACCTGAAGAAGGCTGCTATATGCCGAAACTAGTAGTATTTATCATTAAAATCTTTATATGTTATCTCGGTCTTGGAGTCATTAAATCTATTTTTTGAAATATATATATATATATATATATATATATATATATATATATATATATATATATATATATATATATATATATATATATATATATATATATATATATATATATATATATATATATATATATATATATATATATATATATATATATATATATATATATATATATATATATATATATATATATATATTATATATATTATATATATATATATATATATTATATATATATATATATATATATATATATATATATTATATATATATATATATATTATATATATATATATATATATTATATATATATATATATTATATATATATATATATATATATATATATTATATATATATATATATATATTATATATATATATATATTATATATATATATATATATTATATATATATATATATATAATATATATATATATATATTATATATATATATATATATATATATATATATATATATATATATATATATATATATATATATAATACAGTATCTTTTGAATACAGAACTATAAACAAGAACAAAACGTTGAAAATTGTATAGAAAGAGAAACATCAGAGCTTTCTTTTACTACCAAGTTTCCAAAAATTAATGAAAAGCTGGTCTGGATAATTTACTACACTATTTAGAAAATTTGTTATTCTTTACTACACTATTTAGAAAATTTGTTATTCGACTTCACTGATATTTTTTAGGTCCCTTTCATCTTCTACTATTTGGAATTTATCCTTCCTCACCCATACATTTCCAATGCATTTTTGCTATCCTGACAGGGACTTGACATTTAAGTTGTTCAACTGCACTTTCTTCAGACCAATGAAGTATTCTGTTTAATTCTGTCTGAAGCAACAGACAGGCAAGAGCTCTCGTTTCTCAGTGTTAAGTATCTCTTTTAATATACTTTGAAGATTTATACAGGAACAACAGTTCAAATTCTTTGTCGACAATTTGAACTCTTGGATTTCGGAAAAATCTTCACAAATTTATTATAATGTACTTAACTAGAACTTCTTTTAGGAATGTCCATTAAAGTTTTAAACATTAAAACGTAAACATGTGAAATTAAAACAAGATTTCTGTCTCTGTACAGAATATAAAATAGATCTGCCTGTTTGTTTTTGATTAAAGCAGAAGAGATATAATATTGCAAAATGAAATCCAAAGAACGTTAGAAAGCAGTGTTGACATATTACCACTTGAAACTAGCATTTCTCTACTCAAGTTAATGCTGCTGGAACTAACAGCGCATACCTGCTGGTTCCAACAGCAGAAGAACATACTACTCTTGCATTCTCTACTGAAGGTCATGAGTAATAAATAAATTGGTCGGCTAGTTGCAATTACGACCGAATCAGCTAATAATAATACCGTGGGGGCAATGTCTGTTATGTGCGTGTTCTTTTGGCCAGTTTACCTGTTTTGCGGGAGAAAAAAACTCTGCAAACTTTGTATGAGAGGGGCTAACTCACCCTCACGCAAGAAAAAACAAAAAGCCTTATAAAGGTTTCTTCGCCTCATCGATCTCATCAGGTAGTGGGAGACCTACTAACTAAGAACAGATGCAATTAACAAGCATTACACACCTTAGTTACTTCGACTGTAATCAAAATTCCGGTATCCCATCGAATTCTGCGATCTTATATTAATAAAGAGCAGATAACAAGGGATAAAAGGCAATCTGGAATTTATCATAATGTTTGGAGTTTCTTTGGGAATATTCTGTAATAATTTTTAAAACTGTCTGGGAGGTTTAAAGCACCTTAATGTATACCTGAATTTGCAGTTTGTACGTTGATTCCAAATGTTTAATCCGGCTCGTTGTTCGAAATAACCTGGAAAGTATTCCACATTAAAGTTCGCGACAACGGCGTCGTGTTATTGCTACATAAACCTTCCCATTCAGTTAATGTATTTCAAATTACTGAAGCCGAAAGCGACAAGCAAATTCTGACCTAATCAGATGTAAATATCGAGTGAATTAGGCTCAATGTAGTTAGTCATAAACGTGTTCATAAAGGTAACGGCATGCGCTTTCCATTTAGTTACCAAAAAGGAATCCGTATGAAAGTTCTGACAATTATTACACTCTTGCAGCTTGCAGCTTATACGAATAAAAAAAAGCATGAAATTAGATGTAAATTGCGAATACAAAATTCAATTAAAGGCAAAATAGGAGTAAATGTATTTGTACGATAGTGCAATGAAGGCATTTTATATAAATAATGATGTTTGCTTAACGAAATGTTTTCATAAGCATTAGTATTATCAATATTTGGTATTTCAAATATTTCTATGAAAAGTTTCATAAAAATTCTCCAAAAAAAGAATTATAACAAGGAACTGTTAACTGTAAAATATTTTAATAAAAACATATGACACATACTACCGGCCAGGTTGGCCGAGTGATTAGCCTATCCGCTCTCCAGCCACTGCGGTTCGAATCCCGTGGATTCGAAACATGAATGTTTGTGATTATCTGTGAAAATACTAGTGGTGGATTATAGGCTTAGTGTAGATGATGCGGTTCGCTGAAGTTGGTGGATTGCGTGGTGGAGAAGGAGAGTTGTTGAGTGGATGCCCTCCCTCGATGAGTCATTGGACTCTTGGAGGTGTCCAAAGACTTATATCTTGTGTTATGTTAGTTTATTATTTATAACAGTAATATTATTACAAATAATAAAGTAACATAACATGAGATATAAATAGTTGCTCCCAGAACATGCGGACCCTTACAAGAGTTCGAGGAACCCAAGGGTACAGCGGGACACAGTTTAAGAAACACTGGTCTAAACAATAGATTGCTGCCGATAAGAAGAATGATTTACAAGTGAAAGAGATTACGTCACATGCTACGTTATTTGGGGAATATGAACTTGACATGCTTGGTTTGTAAGAGACTAGTCGGTGGGCAAAGTCAAACATACAAATCTACAGTGGTGATGCGGCATATAAAGAAGCAAAACGAAATCGAGCAATACAATGGACACACAAGACAATTATTACACAGCTCAAAGGATGCAGATAACATATGGGAAACAGGCGAGATAATTTTTGAATTTAACAGAAAAAGAAACTGGATTAAAAAAAACTTCACGAGAAAGAGATTATAAAAAATTAGTGAACATGGATTTAATTCGATATAATACTAACAGCATTCTGGAGGTTCTTGAGAATTCTAAGAACATCAAGAGAAATTAAAATAAACTGGCAAAGAAAACTTGCTAAATAAAAGAAAGAACTTCGTACGGAACTGAATATTTTAAAATTAGAAATAAAGCAACTAAAAGTGGAATATCTTAATATAAACCTATCAACAGATGGCATTTTGAGCAAAAGAAGTGCTAAATACAAGGATACAAAACGGTTCGAGAGGAAACAAGGTAACACCGAAGTATATATAATCAGAGATTAAGCAGACCTCAACCAAATACCTTAACGAAGAAATATCTTATATGTACATATACAACTTTACATGGCCATGGCAAATCTTGCAGACGATATTCATCTTGGTAATATAAAAGCATGAGAAAGCTCATTTTTACTAGCATGATACCGTCCGCCAGATTAATGCATAATGACGAAACAGAAAACTGGCTAATCAATCTCATCTTAGATTAAAATAATCAAGTTATTACGACTGTTGATATGAACATCAATACAGCTGACTTACCGTTTGTATACAACAGAGAAGAAATTATGCAGAATCGCCTGGTTATCTCATGTAGAAAGATGCACATTGAGTGCATCTTTCTACTGGATTATAACACAAATCTAAGAGATGATTGTAAAAGCGTGAGGAATTTAATAACAAATGAAGTAAAAAAAAAGTCAAAAGATTCTATTACAACATCTATTTCCAATCAGTGAAAGGAAGAAAGGAAATAAGAAAAAAAGAATAAACGAGCTACTAAATCATACAAGGAGAACTTCCAAGAATAATTACCACTAAATATATTATTACGTGACACCTCCAAGGAGTCCAAAGACTCATCGCGGGAGGGCACCTACTCTACAACTCTCCAACTACAGCGAACCACATCTACTGGCCACCGGCACCACTAGTATTTTCACAGACAATCACAAACATCCACGCACATGGCGGGATTCGGATTCGCAGTCTTTTGGCTGGAGAGCGGATACGCTAACCACTCAGCACGGCCATATTTCATCTGAAGATTCAAACCTAAAAATGGCTAATAACTTCACAAAGGCGACTTTATTAATAATATTGCACAACTAAAACAAAACTGATCCCAATATCCCTCATCTGAACAAGATGGCTTTCCACAGCAAGAAAATTGCATGGATCACTTCAGTCAGAGTGTAAGGAAATAGCGTTTATTATTATTATTATATTACTCTCACGGATGCGCAGTAGGGCTTATAGCAAATAAATGCCTTGTGTTCGGAACTCAAATGCTAAAAAAAAAAGTAAACCAATCTAAGATTCAACAGAATGAGATCCATAAATATAAAGCGCAAGTCTGGCAATGCAATATTCGTGACAGGAAATGTTCATTTTTGATTTAAACCAACTTATATGACTGGAAACAATAAAAGACATGAACAACTGTCCCTACACGGAAAAAAAATAATGGAAAGGATCGTCAACAACATGCTTCAAGACTACTTTCAAAAATATCAAATAATAAGTCTAAATTAATACGTCGTTCTGAAAGGCAATACTACAACTGATTTATTTGAGGAATTTGCACACAAAATAAATAATTCTACGAGTATGTTATATTCACCCTTATAGACAACTAAGCTTTCGACACAGTAGATTACGCCATTCTAATTAGAAAACTAACATGAATCGGTCCATACCAGTTTTCTTTAACATAGATTCAGCAATATGAATCGATGGTAAATTAATTAAGTGGGACAACTTTAAACTAGCTTCCAAGAAGAAACCGATGCACAAGAATAAGCAAGGAATTCAGGGCACCAACAGTAATTCGATGTGGCTTGCCGCAAGGAGCTTCTTCTTCTTCTTTTTTTTTTTTTTTTTTTGTCTCCTACGCTATTTAATATTTACATGAAAGACATCCACATATATTCCCTAAATGGACACCTACTACAATGTGTGCAGGTGACATGGCACTGGTTGCCATTTCAACCTAAAGAAAGCAGTAAAACAAGAACAAGAACACATATTATCTTCCTAAGTAATTCCACAACAATTTCAATCACTTCAACAGAGGGAGGACACAATATGATGCCGATTAAAAATCCCAGACCTCAACTTCCAACTACTATCATCATTCATCATCATCATGCATATCAAAGATTTAGGCCTAGCATGGCCTGTTCCGGCCTTAGAAGTCATCGTTGAATCGTTTAAGAGGACGTCCTGGTTTTCGTTTTCCTAATGGCTTGTATTTTAAGTCTTGTTTTGGTAATCTTTCTGTTTTCATTCTTTGAACGTGTTCCATCCATTTATGTTTATATTTTTTAATTTTTTCTATTACTGGTTCTTGGTTTAATTCTTTCGTAATTTCTTCATTTCTTTTGTAATGAAATAGGGTATACTTTGCAGTTTTTCTCATAAACTTCATTTCTGCTGTTGATAACAAGATCTTAGAACAGGTGAGTTCATTTAACTACCTAGGATGTACGATCACATATAAAAATGAAAAAGATATAAACGTAAAAATTGCAAAATATTTAAAAATAACAGGTGTAATTAACTCTATATTTAAACCAAACCTAGTTCAAAAACAAACCTGACTAAAATTATACAATACATTAGCCCTACCAGTCTTAATGTATGGAAGCGAAATCTGGACAATAAAACAAAAAGACAAACAAAGATTAACAACAACTTCCAACTACTAAAAAGCTAATAATTTGTCATTAAACAGACTGAAGAAATGTATGAGAAAAATGCTCATGCAATGTCACAATAGTAAATACCTCAACCTTCTCGTTGATCATGATACGAAGTGAACTAGCCATATTAACTACCTCCAAAAGAAACTAAGAACTATAGCAGCGAAAGAAGTGCCAGCCTGGTTGGCCGAATGGTTAGCGTATCTGCTCTCCAGCCAAAAGTTGCGGGTTCGAATCACGCCGTGGGCATGGATGTTTGTGATTGTCTGTGGAAATACCAGTGGTGGTCGGTGGTAGATGGCGCTAGTGTATTTGCGGTCAGTTGGTGATTGAATGATGGAGACGGAGTTGTAGAGCAGGTGCCCTCCCTCGATGAGTTCTTGGACTCTCTGGAGGTGACAAATAATAATAAGAAGAAATGAGAGACATAGTCACAGCCAACATCAAATTTCAGATATATAGATAGATCTTTGTGTGAAACAATAATCTGTTATGGCCTGGCTGTAGAAGGAACAGCAGCTCAATACAAGAGAGAATTGTGCGAATGGCAAATCAGAAATGTAATTATCCTCTACAGACAACAAAAGAAAACATAAAACATACTAAATATTCGTTCTTGACAATATTTCATGGTAATATGCTACGACAATAACACACACACACAACGTGTAATAGAGCCGTAGCTTCTGTGTATACAACGTTTCTTTCAGCAGTAGTTTAACATTTGAATTCACTAAATTAAGTTACCTTTTCATTGGAACATAAAGATAAGATTCTGTGGACACCTTAATTTATGAAGCGAGTAGCAGGCAAAATATTCTACAAAACTTGTAGTGCATACGTTGAATCTTTCGATGTTTAAATTCATCTATGCTGTGCGATCTACCTTTCTTTTCTACAAATTAATTGCGTGAGTTGTACGTGTTCAAGTAGTCTTCGGAATATCTTGCCGTTGGTTTTCATACAAGATGTGACTTCCACAAGCAATGTTGGGAATGTGTGTTGGGACTTCACTAGCAAACCAGCATAATAATTTAATTATAATGGTCACAATTTGTGTCTTCAAGTCTGTTTAAACAATCAAGAAGAAATTAGGATAGAGTGTACAGCGAACGCATATTTCCAACAATTAATGTGAGGTATTTCGAAACTTTGAATAAATACAATTACACACGTCGTTTAAATTACTGTCTTTTCAAATCAAAATGTTTGATGTGAAGATGATATGTTAAGACTATTTTAACATATCAAGAAATATCACACATCGATGTTGTTCCTCATCACTAATTACTTAAGATACTGAACAATAAATGATTTTTAATTTTACATTTCTTTTTAATGTGAATCCAATATAATCCACAAAAGACTGAAAACTTATCGTTTATTAGTAGTGTAGGTGGACTTAGGATTAGATACTCCGGAAAGAAACCCTGCTCTAAAGACAGGACAGAATTAACTCTTTCTAGGACCCTAAGTACTAAACATGTTTTGGTGCACCACTCATAAACTTTGCGAAATCCTTGCTTATGTCATCTGATACATTTTACTGATATTAAAAAAAAAAAAAAGGAATTTTGGGCTACCATACAACTTAACCCGTAGCTATGTATGGTTCTATTACTTTTTTATAGGTTAAACTGTTGGGCATTTCCATTATATGTCTGCAGCGTTTTTATGAATATGCGATTCAACTGTTCAGTTGTTGGCATTCTGAAATTTTCAAAATGAGTGATGTTAAAAAAATTCAGAGTTTGCTCAAATATTATTTTACATTCGGAAAAACTTCGGAGACGTTTGACATGTTGCAAATAGTCATTACCCCCCAAACAGTTTCTTATTACCAAGTCGCATACCCATCGAAAGCTACACGAATCCCGTCGAACATCAAGAGAATGACGTTCATTTTATTTGAATTCCACGGGAATTCGTTCCTGCCGCCCAGACTTTCAACCAAACACTATTACGCATTTAAAAGAAGAGAAACCAGAAATGGCACGCTCAGAAGTGAGTCGTCACAACTGTGCCTCTCATGCATACCCGTATACTGACTTCTTGTAATTTTTTATTTTTTTTTTTTTTTTTTGTGAAGTATAAATATTATTGACTAAAACTGTACGCCCAGTACATTTATAGAGAGCAAAATTTTCAATAAAATTTAAAATGTATTTTCGATGCATTCCAGTTAGCATTTATGTGATGTCCTTGGAAACAAACATTTCAACAGACGCAAGTGAGTTCAGATCGATAGCAGCACCAGATACTACTTGTAGCAAAACTACGAAGCGAAGTACCATAAACTATTAAGGGAAGAAGGAGGTGGTCTGAACTCTTAGCCAAATTTCTATTGCACATAATGTAGTTGATGCTTACTGCATTTTCTTGCAAAAGGAAAATCTTAAACTATACAAATGTTGTTATGTAAGTTATACGAATACAAGAAGATTACATCTTAACTATCTCTGCCCAGAAATTCATGTTTTATTTCTATACAACTCGCAAAAAAAAAAAAAAAAAACTCTTTACCTTTCAGAAACTTACAATCAGCCAAACGACAATTTAAGTATAAAGCCCATTCACCTTTTCGAGAATTCCAATTACATTCTTTTATGTGGCAGACGATTTTCGTTTCCCGATGTCACGCCCTCTTTATTCGAGGCCTAAAATGGCTTGGAAAAAGTTCCATGTTTGGTTTTAAGAGTAGGAAAATGGGGTATTTAACGTTTAGCTCACCATTGGGAATAATGAACTAAAGGTTAACAGCATTTCGTGGGGTGAGATTCACATTTTGAAAAATTCAAATAAAAAAAAACCGTAAAAAAATGTATACCAAACGATGGACACAGATTTTGTTTTTTCATAGTCATATAAAAACAATAAACCAGAAGATGGAATTATTTTTATGTAGTTCCCACTTAAAAAAAGCGATCATTTAGAATGTTATATTTTTTTAAAGTTTTGTATGTGCATAACAATATGTTAAAATGAAATGTTCTTCGCATGTTAAGAAAATCGAAAAAAAAAAAACGCTTTAAATGAAAGGAGTCATTAGTAAAACACGAATAGCGTGCTAGCATTGTTTTAATCTTGAAGAACATTTATTAAGGCTCTTAATAGCCGTAGAGTAGCAACACAATAAATATTTGCATTCCTTCGGGTGTCGGCGGCAGGAATGTTAAGGTCATATAACTAGAAGGGAGCCAACAGGTATTCGTGGTAATAACATGGATCGATACATTGATAAAACCTTTTCCACAGGAAATTGCGCGAACGTTTGAAGTTCAGGGAGATACGCACTTAATTAAAAGTTAACGGGTTCCTTCCCCACTACACAAAAACATAAACAGGTGATTGCTACATATGGAAAGTTACGAAAAAACAATCTCCGATAGGAGGGGGGGGGAAGCTAATAATTTACACATCACGAAGATGGTAGAATTGTCACAAAAATGCATCTAATGAATACAATGCAATAAAAATTATTTTATTTTATTTACAATATTCCTCATGGAATATTTTAATAAATTAAAATTCCACATACCAGAAATTGCAAAATCAATCTATATACTTTTTTATTTGATTGTTGAAATCTCTAGGAAAATATTTATAAAAAAATTATCGGAACAAGAAGCATGACAATGAACCCTTATCTGCAAAATAGTTCAATCAAGAAAACATATGATACATAATATTACAAATAAAGTGACAACTGTTATAGAAATAAGTCAATATAATAAAAATTAGCATTTGCTCCATTCATTGAAGGTTTTCCAAAAAGTACACGTAATATAAGTTATAAACTCTTGTAAGTTTTTACCGAACCATAATTGAACATAGTTCTATAAGCGTAATAGCTCCGTTTGTGTGTGTGTGTGTGAAAGAACGAACTGCTTAATGTGTTTCCTGACCAGCTAAACTGGGGAAAAGTCTGAGGAAGACTGTTCCACCCGACAGACAGAATGAAATGAGAAAATAAGTTTGAATTGCAAATAGACGTTGAAGTAGCTGCACGTTTTTTTTTTTTTTTTAATAATATTTAATATTTAAATAATGGTCGCCTCTTTGGCAAAACTGTGCCCATGAAAATGCTTACCGCATAATGCAAAAATCGCCACATATTTATTCCGGTAATTTCCATAATGATCTGTTAAGCTGACTAACCTTTTCTGGTTAGAATCAAGTCAATCCAGATTTAATTCGATCCAGAAAATAAGGTGATTTTGGATTTATAGAGAAATCTGATCTTGACTGATCTGGAAATCTGGTTATTATTATTTAAAAAGGTGTGTGTGTGTGTGAGAGAGAGAGAGAGAGAGAAAGTGGGAGCCTTCTTGTGGCAAAAGGTGATAAAAGACAGGAGAAATATTTCGTCTTTGTAAATATGCAATTCATAAATACTCACCTCGTTTGTAATAAATGATATTTATTACAGCTGCAGGAACTTCGGGTGTGAAGGAATATTCGGTAATAAGAAATACCGGTTTCTCGCCTATAAAATGTCGCAGTCTAAGATGAAACTATTAACAGTTTTACTCCCCCCCCCCCTCCACTCTCTCTCCAATGCCTTCCAGGAATTAGTATTTTTGGAGCTTCCGTCTTGAGTAGACATTCTTTTTCTCGTTTTCCGTATTTTGAAACTTTTTACAGCTAAGATTTTCAACTTTGATATCCATGACTGTATTGCTCTTGGCTTTCTATACAACAAAGAGTGAATTTCATTTCATATCCAGTATTATGGAATAGTTTATATTTCATATGGGAATATTTATATGTCGAAAAACTTATGTGATGACTTTTGCAAGTAGGATTTAGTTATCTTTTCTAGAATTACTTTTTTTTTTTTCCAGTTTTACTTCATAAAAACAATAGCACATTCATATTACCCCTTCTATTCCATATTAGCTCCCCTCTTTAACTGTATTTTTGAAAATCTTTGAGTAAAAATAAATGTACTCAAGATAAAGGAAATTCGTAAAACATTCTTGGTTATATCTTAGCACAGAGAGAGAGATCTAGTTTTCCTTGAACAGTTTTCATTTTATCTTGCAAAAACAAAATGGTATTCCATATTACTAGAAGTTCCTCTCAGCAAATTAAAATTTTGCATTTTTAAAAAATTCTGTTTTGTTTATTGTAATGACAAATGCGGGTATAACAGGAAAATGCCGTCGCTTCAATACAAAGGCAAATAATTTTCACTGGGTGCATGTTTACGTAGCTAGGTCTGTGTCGCATTGCTCGCACGCGCTCACTCACACACAAGCAACTGACGAGGAGGAAGTTTTTATCTCCGTATGTATTTCTGACGATTCCATAGTTAATTAATCTTTGCAAATGGAGAACAATATCCTTTTTTTTTTCTAGTACATTTCCAAAGAAACTCCATTTTTAACCCCATAATTCGGCATAATTGATCGCAGCGCGCATATAAATAAAATAAAAATAAATAAATCATCTAACGCCTTTTATTCCCATAGAGAGTAGATGAAGTTCCTTTAGCCCTATTTTTTTTTCAAGATCGATGGGAAGCTGATCTATACCCATCACTGATAGTGAGTTTAAGCTATCAGTGAATCAAGACTTTTAGGGAAACGATTACGGCAGACAAGCGCAGCTGTCTTGTGGTGCAAAACCCTAACAGGTATATATATGTCTTCAACAATATGACTTTTACGGTTCGATTTTTGAGCTGCAGGATTAAAACTCCGAGTTTCCGGGAGGTAAATCCTATTTGCCTGTGACAAAGATCGCCAACTCTGGAACCGATCAAAGAAAGGCATAGAAAAGTTCCTCTAGTCGATGACGAGAACCGACTTATAACCGTATTTATTCGTGAGGTTTAACGCTATAAACCTACACCGCATATCAAATAAATATAGTTTAGGATTACGAATATCACCTCTTACCTAGAACACTGTGGAAACCACAGTCTCGGTCATGATAAGATGTAAGACACACACACACACACACACACACACACACACACACACACACACACACACACACACACACACACACACACACACACACACACACCATCTCAGAGGTTCCATTCATAAATTAAATAAATTAGGAAGGATTACATACAAATATAACACTGCAAGCGCGCGTTTGCGGTATCAACATAAGTAACTTAATAAACAAAATATCAAGTTCATGAGTGCGATTATTATCTTAAGCAGGGATTAAGATTCTCATTCAAACTTGTTAGCAGAAACAAGTACAGTGGAGGAAAAAATATTGTGGTCTTCATGTAAAGAAATAGTTATCATTATTTGTTTTGTTAAAAAAATCACAATTGCTCTTTAAAGTTTCATCCAAATTGGTTCATACATTCAGATGGATGGTCGGCTACACACATGACGAACCTAATATCTACTGTTCGCTTGTCCGGTGTTCTAAATTTTCATTTAGAACACCGGAGTCACATCCATAGCATTCGTTCTGTTGGCCACAGATCCATTACCCCCCCCATTCTTTTTATTTTATTATTATTATTATTATTTTTTTTTTTTTCAGACAAGATGAACCTTAATCCTCTAAATACCAGTTTCAACATTCCATCGCCACTTTGATGCATGACTGGTCTTATTACTTGCCTTCCGAGTTTTCCTAATCCAATCTATCAATTACTTTACTTGTCCGTTTTATTTTTACATTAGCACGATCTCTTTCGCAAACTTAGGAAAATGCCTTAAACGAAAGACAATTATCTCCCTCCTCTGCCTCGTGACATTTAATTTAAGAAAAAAAAGAAAAAGAAAAAAGAAAGAAAAAACTTTTATGTTGAAAATTTTGTTGTTTGCCTCATAGCATTTTAATCCATCTGACTGTACCAATTCTTTTAACGCCTTGAAACGCGCACCGTACTATGCAAACAGTGAAATAGTAATGAATACTGCAGTGTAGCAGTAACATGAGAAGCGAAATATCTCATCCAATTCTCAATGCATTATCATTAACACTTTAATAATACAGTGTGTGTGTGTGTGTGTGTGTGTGTGTGTGTGTGTGTGTGTGCGCGCGCGCGCGTGCGTGCGTGCTTGTATATAAAATTGCATTACATAAAATGCGTCTGCTCTGCATAAATAACCGAGGGTTGTGTGGAAATTAAAATCGGTTGAATGGATGAGACAAGGTTATGCTAATGAGAAACAGCTTTAGTAGCAATTTAACTGGTTCCTTAATGAAGCCAAAAGAAACAGATTACCTCGAAGGCAACTACAGAATTAGCTCCTTTTCAGTGTGTGTGTGTGTGTGTGTGTGGTATCTCTACTTGTAAATTCCTAATTAGCGAGGACTTGTAACTCGAGGCAATTTTGAGGTCATATTTTAATTCATATTTTCATGAAAAACACTACTGGCGTCTTTGGTGGCCAGTAGTCGCTGAAAAAAAATATGATTAATAAAGAGAGATTTAAATATTATTAGTATCTTGTTGAGAGCAAACGACGCATATTAAAAAAATCCTTTTACATAAAACTTTATTTACGTGAAACTTTCGTCTGCTATTTTTTGTATAAGATACTTCGCAGTTTTCAAATTGATCCCATGACAGTTGTTGATCACCTTTTAATTTTCACATCTTCAGCAGCTTATTAGTAACTAGCAAATGAGGTAAGTCAAGCAAATCATTAGTCTATCATTATTAATGAATATCCAGTAGCGGATTCTACTTTTGAAATGAAAAGCTCGACAGTAACTACACAATTCGCTCATGTATAAAATGGATACGGATGTCAGTAGTTCCAAATATCGCCGCTAGATTGACCATCGAGCTGTCATTGGTCATCATAAATGCTATGGCACAGACATAATTCACTTGTTATCTTCAGTATCTTAAAAAAAAAAAACCATTATTTCTGAAGTTGAGCTTTAACGGAGAAAGAAGAATTAATATACAGACTTGAATGAACGGATCAATTCTAAGGCCAGAACATTCGATAGATACGAACCATCTTGGTTTAGATATGTCAGAAAAATGCCACAAATAACGTTAGCATGTTTTCTGTTTGCAAAATATTGATTATGACCATTTGTTTAAATTTTAAAGATTGTCCTTTTTTATCCAATAGTCATGAAGTAGCGAGGGAACATCTCTTTTAGCAAAAATGTTGTTAAAAAAAAGTAATGTGACCAAATAATCGATTTCCCAAAACAACTTTATTTTCATCGATCTCTGCAGATAGTATTGCAAACAATAAGAACCAGACCACGATAGATAGTAATGGAGTAGAATCGTAGGAAATAAAAGATTAGTGTCAGAACGGAAAGAGACCAATATAGTATTCGAATATAATATTTGCTAATACCAGAATATCTTAGCGATATGAAGAAAATAATAGTTCCTATGCCTCGATTGTCTACTCTCCGTAGTTCAGTCGGTATAGACGAATCCCTTTGGTCGGAAAGCCCTCAGTTCAATGAGTCTCTTTCGACTAAAAGTGAGTTAGCCGGTCTCATTCGAGGGTATGGCGTTTTTTCCATCCCGAACAGGCAAACCGGCTCCGTGAACACACGCGTCTACAGAGATAGGACATAGGGCTAACCAACCACCTTATCCTCGAGGCGGTTGCGGTTTCGAATCGTAAGAGGCCATGCTTAATACGAACGTAACAGGACACTGCGGCCTAATATACGTATAAGGAGGAGGAGGATGCTGCGATGTCAGCAATAAATATAAATCGCATCGGATTGGCGCCGCTGGAACCTCTTTGTTTGATGCCTGCCCAACACGAGGTCAAAATGCTAAAATATTCGTACAGTGGGTTGCGAGACAAAGATAACATATTAAAAACTGTCGCTATGAAAAGAAGTTCAGAGGGAATTTTGTAATGAGATCATGCATATTTTGAGCTGTTTATTTATATTGCATGGAAATTTCAGCTCCTAAAAATGCCACTTAAATTAGTGTTTTGCATACAAATATTTAAATTTTACTGAAAAAAAATTAAGTGTATATTTCATAAAGCACAAAATTCGAAAACAAATGATATTATCATATTGTAGCTATTATGCTCTCTCCTTTCTATCCTTCGTAGATTGAAAAAAAAATCGATAAGAAAAATAAATAAAGAAATAAACAAAAAAAAGGGGGAGGAGGGAAGCCCATGCCTTTACACACCATAATTTAATTCGTAAATTCAGCAAAAAACTGACAAAACGAGTGAATTAAAGTAAACAAGCTGAGAATTATAATTCTGATTTCCTCAACAAAGCCAATGGCAGTGGTTTCCAAACTTTTATGTAGGCATTCTCCTATTTTAGAAACATTTTCATTGCGACCACTCTTTGTTTGCATTAAATCATTTCCAATTTAATTATCTCAATAATATTTTATTTACCTAAAATATATTAATAAATTGATAATATCTTAGAACAAAAGATGTATTAAGATATATGAAGAAAATTAACGATATGAGAATGGGTTAATTGTAATTTTAATGACTTTGCTTTGACCCATTTTTAATATTTTGTTTCGGTGAGGCAAATTTATAAAGTCGCCTTTTAAATACAATTCGACTACTTTAAGTGCTGAAAAAAAAAAAAAAAACCGCTAAAAGAGTCTTTCAAATGGTAGGATGTCGCCTCTAACAAGACGACATCCATCTATTCTTAAGAGCCCCTGAAACATAAAAGAAAGAGAGAAACAACCGCCATGGTGAATGCTGAACAGGTTGAAGTGTGTGACAGCTCAAACATTCAGATTAAATCCCTGCCATCGCTTGAAAAGGATTTAAGGACGTCTACTGAAGGAACGACTTTTTGTTACAATTCTTAAAAGGCCCTTTTTTTTTAACAATCTCCATCCCATTTTTAGGGCGCACTGAAATCTGACGAAGATACACAAAACCCACCTCTTGAAACGAAACAAATGCACTGTGAGAGAACGAACGGAAAAGGGGCCTTAATGTCAGCCACGGTTTAAATCCTTAAGGAAACTCTTGTACTTCAAGATTTCCATTTCTTTCAGGTACGAACACTAGCCCAGAGTACACAACGTTCACGTATAAACTGTTACCATAGTAACTGCCAGGTTTCTTTCACAAACCGATGGCCTAGGTAGAGTAGCTATGGTGATAGAGCAGCGGCAACTGACATTTACGAAAGTTCAACAGGCTGGATACTTTAATTACGGCAGAATAAACTTCAACGTATAATATGTACCTTAATGATACAGAAATCTGAATAAAATCTGCATGTTTCTAATTGCTGGAAAAACTTGCATCATTCTGCAACACTGTGCACCAAATTGAACAAAACTATTATAAAAGAAAAGAAATCTGTTAGTAATAATTTTTGGTCAACTGAATTTAGAGATCTGAGAATACTGCACTTTTAGAGACCGCCATGGCTTGAATTGATTTTTACTGCGGGATACCCTTACACAATTTCAAAACGGTACTGAATAAAATATTTCAAAATTTTGTGGAATGTCAATCAGGAGAAGAATGAAGTGCAACTTACATACGAGTCGACATAAAAGAGATACATTGGATTTTTTATTGCTAGAATAACGTTACCTCTTCAAAAATCAGCTGTGCAGAGTTACACATCACAGACCATCGGTAAACCATATTGGAAATGCATTTGAAGATTGGAAAAAGAAATTCGTGTATTTAAATAAATACACTGTATGGAACGTCCCTTTTTTAAAATTTATTCATTTATTATAAACGTATTATTTATTTGTTTATATATTTATTATTTATAAATAATAAATAAATAAATAAATTAATTAATTAATACATGATAAAGGCTTTAGTATCTCTGTAACCTAGTTGGAAAAACTAAAATAAAAACTAATATCATATATATCATATGTCATATATATGATATATATCATATATATGACACTTATCATATATATCAGATGGTACTTAATCTATAGTTGACATTCTCCTGTCCTTCCAATTATTAGTCTCTAATCGATTGTCTTTGATTTAAAATTTTTATAACTATATTGTATCTGTGCCCAATAGAAAAACGACGCATAACCTCAAATCTCTGGAATGCATTGTCATCTAACCTGGAAGACGTTGCCCTGCACACGCTTTGTTCAGCATTGGAATGGCATCCGTTGCGACAAAAAATTAGAACGTTAAGCAAGGCTTTGTTTGCAGTTAACCTGTAACTGAGATTCCTGTCTTCTTCCAATTATTAGTGTCAAATCGTTTTTTATTTAATTTTTATAAATATATTTTTATTTTATAACTAGTAATCAGAGAAACAAACAATAATATATATATATATATATATATATATATATATATATAATAAAAATAAATAACTTATATGACTATATAAGTTATTTATTTTTATTATCGATAAAATAGAAAAAAAAAAAAACTATCTATTTCTAAAATGCAAGTTTCGTTTTTCTGGAAGACTTCATCGGGTGCATTACAGAGAAGTGAAAAAATCTGAGAATACGTAAAAAATTTGATGTTTTTAAAATTTTTTTTAATGTATCTCATTCCCAAGATGCGCAGGTGTTTCTTAAGGATGAGGAAGCGGCGGAGAGTGTTCAGAGGCGAGTGACCAAGATGGTGAATTGTCTGTGGAATGTTTTCTATGAGGACAGATTGAGGGTGTGTGGATTGTAGAAGTTGGTTGATAGGAGAAAAAGAGGGGATATGATAAAAATGTTTAAGTTTTTTAAAGGGTTTTATAGGATAGTTGCAAGGGAAATGTTGTCCGCGCGGTTACCCTAGTGGCTTTGCGCTTCGCAACCATATGCCTGGGGAAGGAGTGTCCTAGGTTCGATTCCCGTCAACGACGTGAGGAGCTTAAAGGATCTGCCATAGCCAAGTTAGCCGGTCTTGGGCGTGGACAGCAGGGTTTTTTCCACCAGTTTATCTGGGGTTTTTCATCCCGCAAGCAGGCAAACCGGTCTGAGGACACACGGATTACAGTCAGGAATACTGACCCAGCATTAGGTCTCATTCGTCAGCCTATGCCGGTTCCGGAGCCCGGGTAAAATTTGGGGAGACTAGATGGTACTGTGAACTCCCGTAAAAAGGGGGAACGCAGTATCATCAAACGAAATTTAATTTATTTTTAAGGGAATTGTTTCAGCACTTCGGTAGAGGGACCAGAACAAAGGTCATCCCCTGGAAGTTGAATAAAGGTGTGGTCAGTAGGAGTGTGAAGACTAGATTTTTTTTTGGTTGGAGAGTTGTGAATGAGTGGAATGGGTTGACAGTCAGTTGTGAGTGCTTTGTCTGTTAATGGGTTCAAGGAGAGATATGATAGATTGGGTCTCCCGCGATGTCTTCGGACTCCATGGAGATGCCCGTATAATAATAATAATTATTATTATTACTTTAGAACATCTACCATCGGATTGCTAACACTGAGTGAATTCTTGGACTAACTGTTGTCGTGAACGTGGTCTCTCGCGAACGCCATAGCTGAACAGAGGAGGAGTAACAATCAGAAAGGTTGTAGTTGAGGTTGACATTAAGATGAACAGGATTCAGGGCAATTTCTGTAGATTCCAAGGTTTTTCTTTCAAGTTCATCATAGCATTTATATATTCATTCAAATCTATCCCACTTTACAGGGTGCGTAGTGGAATGTCGTCGACGGCATCAGAAGAATTAAGAATATGACTGGATAAAGTTGAACATGATTGGATATCACCTAGGATAAAGGCTCAATTGATTTCTTTGTTTGTCCATAATATGGGAAATTGCAACCACACCAAAGACGTAAACACCTAGATACTTGAAATTGTTATGTTTTTACCGGACAGAAGCCAGGATCGAAGCTTCGTTAGGGACGTGAATGAAGTACAGATCTTATATTTCTTGAGGAATTTTGTGCAATTGTTAGAAATGAAGCTGATATACGAAATAGTAACAAAACCTTTCACATCATTATCCTCTTCGATACGGTGTAGGTGGATTAAACAGTAGTTTATAAATAGCCTGTTGAAAATAATCGTTATTGTACTGAAAAATCGATCAAAGCAACTTTAATTCTTTGGCGATCTCTTCTTCATCGCTATGTAGTCTATTTCTGTTTACGATACCGGTTGCCACTGAGACCTTAACAGTAAAAATCACAACTGCCTTTGCCTTTATCTGCACACTATATAACAGATGTAATGTCAATGCATTCCTTCACATACTCTGCAGTGGACTGCGATTTCGCTAGATAGTTTTAGCATTCAAGTTAATCCTTTTTTGTTCTGGGTACGCGCTCTGTACACTAATCAATTTCAATCCGCTGACGGATGGAAAGTGGTAGACTATTTTCCCACACTGCATGATGAGGTTTACATTTACAGAACTGTACATTACATGTACTTGTAGAGAGCTCGATAGGCCACATTTCAGGATTATGTAAAACAATTTCCGAAGAAGTTAACTTTTTTATTTATTTTATTTTTTTTTATGTGCATCCCACCCATAAAAGGTTTTTGTAAACCAGTAGTACATTAGTAATGTGGGAAGGTTAAGGATATTTTTTTTTTCTATTTTTATTACTTATATATATTTTTGTAGTTTTTATTTAATTTATACATAGCTGTATCATAAATAAACATCTTAAATGTAAGCTATTCATTTAAAGCAGAAACAATTGTAATGTACAAATAAAACCTTTCTTAAATGTAGCTATTGATTTCTAGCGACAAGTTCTGTTATTTTGATTAACTTGAAAGAAAGGATTAAGTGGAATTTATCTGCTAATTATGTTAATCCATTAAATAATCATTACACCATCCACTGCAGAAATGTCAGAATGCGATTATCGTAATGTTTAATTAACTTAATTAGACTAACATTCTTATTTAATGAAGGAATGAGCACGAAAGGCGTGAAATGGAAGCTTCATATTTCACTTTTATGTAATTTAAAGAAAGCTTAACAAATTTTATGTTTTACTTTTTTTTAGAAACGTTTCCGTGTGAATGTTTTGCTTAAAAAAGTGAACAATACTCGTTTATAAACAACTGAACTGTGCATTTCAAACCTGTGTGCATTGTGCACATTTAATTGTGCATAACTAATTCGTCATTTTAAACGTGTGCGTCTTAGAATATCTCGAAAAGGAGACATTGATCGAACTTGTTGAAATGCAAATACCAAAGTTAGAAGTATTTAACAATGTTTTTAAGCATGTAATGTTGAAACAAAGTTCTGTAATTTATTTTCTGGGAAAAAAAAAAAAGATGTCGTTAAGACCAAAAACAAAGAGAATTATATAAGATTCTTACTTTATTTTATTTTTTAAATTCTTTCTTGGTGTACGCGCTTTGTACCACATCTCGTTTCCACGACGACAACTACGTCACCTTGGTGTTCACATAACTCGTCAAGGAATGGCCTACACTTCGGATAGCTCGAATAAGCTTGTGGACAGCCAGAAATAAACTCGACGTAGGTAGTGAAAGAGTGAACGATGTTTTTCGTTTTAACGATCTTCAAGCAGAGGTGGAAAGGAAAAAATTCTTGGCGAAAATATTGCCAACAATCTTTCCAAAACTATATTTATAAGCAGAAATGAAATAAAGAACCAAGTACATAAAGAAATAAATAAGTAAATAAACAAATCAATAAATAAGGAAATAAACAAATAAATGAATAAATAATTAAGTAAATAAAAAATAAAAGATGCCATTCTTTAAATTAAAAAAAAAATGAAAGTAATGATAAACAACATTTTACTTGTATATACAAATTTAAAAGAAATGCAAAAAAGATGAATAAGAAACATGCTTACATTATTTAAAATTTCTTCGTAATACTAGCTTCCGTGTAACAAACAATTTATATTTAATTTAAAGAGTGCCTCATTGGTGAAAATGCATGTTTTAATCCTGTCTAAGACGAGGAACCTGCATAATAGCCGATTTTCCTCCTATAAAACAAACAAATAGGCCAGAGGGCACATGCAATATCAGACATAGCAGATTATGCAGTTAAAACATCCTACCATAGCATTAATTAGGTTTATATGAAGCCAAGGTACTGATTGGATCGTGACAGACAACTAAGCCTAACACCTAAAGAGGAAGATGAGATAATATTTAATGTAAAGCTAGTGTATTCGCACTCGCTGTTTATAATAGCTTTATCTACTATTTAACAAACAGTCCACGGCTCCGTTTGGTATTGGAGCAACCACTTAAATGCAATCGTTCGTGTCGTCCTCCTGTAGGATAGAATGCAGAGATGTAACACTGTTTTCTGTCATTCCTATCACCGTCCCTTTTCGACAAGTGGTGTCATGTTTGATTTATTTTGAGAGACGTTGAAACTCTCAATATCATGGCCTAGCTTAAGATCTTAACGTATTACAGAATGATTATGCCATCAACAACAATTGCATGGACTGAAGCGACATGTCACCAGTAAGTTTTGTTGATAATTTTCCGAATTTAACACGAAATTTTGCAATGGAACCCAAATCAATATCTGTCATTGCCAGGGCCGGTTTTATCATTAGACGACCCTAGGCAATCGCCTAGGAGTGTTTGTTAAGACTTATTTATATAATAATTTTCTTGCTATACAGATATTAGGAGTAATCATATATGTATACAAAAGTATTGGTTTTGATTAATAATTTTTTTTAATGTTCATAATGATATTATTTTTATAAATATCCAATGTGTAGGTGTACGTGTGCTTGTGTGAGTATGACAAAATATATATAGAGAGACAATGTATAGGGACGTCTAAATTTTCTTTGCCTAGGGGCATCAGATACTCTCGGACCGGCCCTGGTCATTGCAAACACTACAAGACATTGCATACGGGAAAGTAATAATATCACAATATGGTAAAAGTTGTTTAATGTAAAAAAAAAAGCCTGCTAAACTTACAGTGTTAACTGAATGGTGAAAAAAAAAATCAATTTTTTTCTGCAGTATGAAAAAAAAAAAAAAATGTTGCTGCTGTGCATATTGTATGACGTCAATCTGCAGTGAGTTAATGAGTTTAAATAAACCCTCTTCAACTTTCACCTCCTACCAGGGGAAGGGGAAATCCATTTCTCTTCCGTGACAGAGGACTGTGAATGCATACCAAATACATTAAAATTCATTTATCCATTTTATTCTTTTGTTTTTTTTTTTGAATGTAGTGAAAATGGAGCTTGGGGATTGGAGATATTAAGTATAGAAATATGTACATTGATATGCTGTAAAAGGTTCAACTGCATGTATTCAAGACAGATTCATGTGCACGACTCATATAGTGTGCTAGTTCCGAGAAATGAATTCTATTCGAATTTGAAAACTTTCTAAAGAATTTCTTACCAATCTACAATGAACATAATACTAAATTATAACAGAAAAACGAAGATGTTGAAAATTTATTTATCACTAGGTTAGACTATAATAGATTTAGTTTAATCCTTTATCCCAGTGAGAGCAAACAAAGTTTGCGCCTGAAAATATCTATATAAGATAGTACAACACTATATTTAGTCCTGAAGATATTTTCAGGCGCAAACTTTGTTTGCTCTCACTGGGATAAAGGATTAAACTAAATCTATTATAGAAAAACGAAGAATGAACTGGACTTAATTATTCTTCATCCGCAGACGAATTAAATTAGAACAGAAGTGTTATGGCCTACAAAACAAGCACTGAAACAAAGGAAATCTAACTCTAGTCGAAGAGCTAATTTGGAGTATAATCTGGACACAAAAGATTTAGTCAGGATTCGATTTCTGTCGAACAGTCGGTCATAGAGTTAACAGATTTGAGCACTTCATAGCTAGGCATATCATCAGCCTGAAAACGATATCTTGTGAGACTGCTTTATCGACAACGTATACTTTCGTTATCTCTCTCTCATGATAATTGGGTTTGCGTAGTTATTCGGGTGAAGATGAAAACGACTGTCAAAACGACGCAATTAAAGACAAAACTGGAAAAGGCAGGACCGTTGTTAGGATATATGCTACCCCTAGGCTAGCACTATTTTGCCGCTCCTAAAAAAAATAAAAAATAAAAAAAAATAAAAATTTAAAAAGAATGTAAAAAGAAAACGGTAGTTTTCGTTATCTCTTACACGATGATTGTTTGAGTAGCGGCGAAAACTGAAGTACAAATCTGCAGGTTTTTGCTTCCCTCCAAATTTGCCGCTTGTAGGCATTGTCTTAGTCGCTTAGTTGATTACAGCCTTAGAAAAAGGAACAAATTTCCGACAATTTATAGAATAGAACAACTGTTTCGCATTCACGTCGTTCAACGTTCAAGATGACATTAAAAATATTATGTGCATTTATGATTATATCACATGGCGGACACTACGGATATTAGGTACGCAAGAAATTACGACGTGATTCTTATTAATAGATAAAAAATCGAAGGATTAAAAGAACTAATGCAACCAATTTTACTATAGTTATTGACACAATTGTCACAAACAGTGCGGAGTTTAAATAAAAACTAATTTTTGAATTGGCATTGTGGTTTGGGTCTAGCGTATAAACGAATACACAATGTGATGTTTGTTCAGACAAAATGTTAACATTTTTAAGATAGGCTGATTTCTTAACAAAAGATTTCGATAGCAATTTTTATATTTACAAATAACTGCTATGTTATACGGATACACAATTATTGTGTTACACTTATTAAAGCAGTTACTATAATACAGTGTTTTGGTTTCGTTTGCTTTTCAAAGTCTGTTTAGATATCAGATAACATGTGAACGTAGGAAGAACAGAATATGTATTAACTACTTTCTCAAAGGATACTTGTCAATGCGCTGCGTATACAATAATTATAATTAGAAATGTCTAGACTAAATTGTGACCTTTCGCAGATAGCACAATGACGTATGTAGCTGTATCATTCATCGAATAGGAATAAATCCTTAGCTAGTTGCTATGGAAACCACTCTTAAAAGCTCCGAGATGAAAAGGACAAAAGTGCATTGAAAAGAATGTCAGAAGAGGTCTTGGGAGAATGTTCGCAATGCAGAGAGAGAGAGAGATCTTATCTGCTGATAAGATGTGTTTTAACAATTTAGTTATGGAAAACTGTTTCTCTCATATTGGGTGCGTGCGCGCAGCATTCCCTACTGATATTCTTTAGAACAAAGGAACTATGTTATCGATGTAACCATGACGCACAGAACATTCCTTTATGAGAAGTATTCGATATTTTTAGAACTGATGCTGAAGAAATCAGATTGGATTCAATAATCATTTAATGTATGAATTCTGACATCCTAAACAAATACTAAAATAAGCCAACTGGAAAGAGAAGGCAGGGTAGACCTCAGAAAAGGATATTGGATGGATAATGAGACCGGAACAGACCGATATGGTCTATACCCGTATTTAGTGTTATGATGATGATGAATTGTGTGTGTGTGCGCGCGCTTCCTACTGGTATTCTCTGAAGCGCAAAAGTTAAGTATATGGAGTACAAAAATTTCTGAAATAAAAACTAATCTTTTCATTGGATTGTAAAGAGATCAGTTTTGGCTCAGAACAGGTAGCATAAGTAGTACTAAACCAGCGTATATTAATTTACATCGATGAGAAGGAACAAATAAAATGATGACAGAAGACAAAATGTCGTTTTGATAATACTGAGTATATTTCAACTTTAATATGAATTTCGGAGAGAACATTCTAACGTGGAGTTATCTATGCATGAATTGTTTCATTGATGTGGCGATCATGGTAGTCTCATTGGTGTTACATAATCTTTGCGTTTGAGGACCACGCCAAATTTTTTATAATTTACATACTATTATACCGGATTAAATTAAGTGAATTTATCAGCAATTCTCTTCTTCTTTTTCAACATTATGTTGTTGTTGTTTTTATTTATGTCAAGTGTCTTCGTGAACCATTCAGAGAGACAACACGTGCCCTTCAGTTACAAGACCTAGGTTTGAATCTTGCTAAATACGGAATCTATTTTTTTTTTTTTTTTTTTGGAAATGTAGCTCAATTGGAGATAGTTTCAGACCGCGACAGAAAGGCTTTATCTTATGGTTTTTATCTTGCTATATTTAAAAACATTGCTGAAGAAATCAAGCTGGATTCAATAATCTCAATGTATACTTTTTGTTTCTTTACAAAAACTGTTTCTTGTTCATATATATATATATATATATATATATATATATATATGTTCAACACCGAAAGATCGTAAGACTTTTGGATATGTCTTATCAGGACAGATAAGACATATCAAAACGTATATTACAAACAACAAACAAACGAAAACATTCCAGGCTATATAAATAAAGTAGACAATAAAATATTGTGTGTGCGCGTGCATGATGCCCAGTTTAATGATAATGAACCAATAGCACGGTCCAAATGATCAGCACGGTATGACAGCAGACGTTATCGGTACTGGTCTTAGTAACATGATGCTGCTGGCCTAGTGTGTCAACGCATACCAGTGTCTACAAGTGTACCAAGATGGGTTTAACAAAGAAAATATTCAGTCAACATCCAGCCTGTAGCCGCTAGGCACATGTTAACGTTGAGGACCGTGAAGTCTAACAGACGGGATTCAGTTGACCAAATGGTTAAAAGGCGCATACTGGAATGACAATGTGTCTATGGTACTAACGTGTTCACGCACTTTTAGAGGAGACCATCTAAAATAAAAATAAAAGAAAAGCTATATGTACAGTGGCTTCAGGATGCTTGTCAATGTGCTGTATACAATAATTATAATTAGAAATGTCTAGACCAAATTGTGACCTTCCGCAGATAAGTACAATCACGTATGTAGCTGTATCATTCACTGAATAGGAATAAATCCTTAGTCAATTGCAATGGGCACACTGGACATCTCACAGCAATTGTAAACGTAGTATCAACACTGCATGACTCATCAAAGTTCTCTAGAGCGGAATTACCATTAGAAAAAAAAAAAAAAAAACCACAGTTCTAAATGCGCTATACGTTGCCAACCTTTTGTAGATGAGATTGGCTTAAACATACTAGAGCGTGTATATGAAATTAAAAGAACAAACCCAGAGACAGAGCTGTCATTACATCCCCCCCCCCCTTTTTTTTTTCGGCATCAAAGGTTCAAAAGCACTTGTAAATGTTCTTCGCTTCCTAGACGGAATTCGAACATAGGTCTTTAACCAGATTTAGCTTCCGACTGCGCCATGGAAAAACTAACCACAAATGAAGGACCATACATTCTGGTTTGTATCGTAGCGGCTTATTTTTATTTTATTTTTAATCAGTTCAAAGAATGGCGAAAACTGCTCCCTCTAAAAATAGAGAACACAAGCTTTCTTTAACAATACCGTTTGAATGGTGAGCATAGCTACATTAAAAAGCACAAAAAAAAAAAAAACGTATGTTTGACAACATATAATGAGAGCATATCGTATTCCTTAGGAAAGATATATATACGTGCTATTCCATGTCTATGAAATATGAGGAGGGTACCAAAGTAATGTATTCTTCTTCTTTTTTTTAACTCAAAAATTATTTAACAATCGCTTTTACACGGATTAACTAGATCTTTCGAGAGCATTCTGTCATTTTTCACCAGTCTCCATTATTCTATATACACTCCTGTCATTGTTTGCGAGACGTTGTATCCTGACACCGTAAAAGTTTTTACTCCGACGTTAGAATTATTCACAAAAAGATTGTTTCAGCTTCTTCTCGTCGAAAAACTGTCGTCTTCGAAGTGCTTTAGTCAAAGGATGCCAGATCCGAGTATGAATGAATGGGAAAGATCAGTCCAGCCAAATGTTGCAATTGTATCCCTTGCATGCAAACTGGTGCAAGATCAGGCGTTGGAACGGAGGACCTTGTGCTCAGGTCAACAGTATAATCTCCATACACATTTTTCAGAGGGGTATAAATTTCCATCTATCAGACACATCTTTTGCAGTAAGGAATTCAATCACCACCCTAGGCTTCGTGTATGCATCTGTAATAGTCGCTATTCGAACTATACTGCTCAAAACAATTAGGGGATATTTTGGTTTTCTTGTAAATTATAAAATTATTTACAAATGTAATACATTTATTTAAAAATATTCTTAATATACAACAGTGTAGAACACGCAACTGCATACAAAATCATGTTAAGACTTGTCGAAATGTGTTTTAGCCATATTAGCATTTGGGGGGGGGGGTATAAAAGCGTAGCTTGTTGCGCTCACTTCCGCAGTGCACAATTATCACTTCAATTGTAAACTTGTGTCACCTACACCCATTATTTAGAACACGCAACTGCGTACAAATCATGTTAAGACTTGTCGAAATGTGTTTTATTATTAGCATGTGGGGGGGGGGTATAAAAGCGTAGCTTGTTGCGCTCACTTCCACAGTGCTTGTATCACTTGTGTCAACTACCACCCATTATTTTGTTAAAAATGGAAGAGCAACATGATATCCAGGAATCCATAGCTTGGAGAGCCATTGGCAGATTAGAATCTGGACAAACGCAGCAAGTTGTCGCTCAAGCATGTCGTGTATCTCAAAGCGTAATTTTGCGACTCTGGAATCGCTTTCTGGAGACGGGAAATGTTTGCCGAAGACAAGGTCACCCATCATCAACAACTCCAAGAGACGATTAGTATTTGTCATTAATTGCTAGAAGAAATCGAACATTTAACGCAACACAACTTCGAAGCGAACTTGCCGCAGCAACAGGGAACTAGTATCGACACAGACAGTACGAAATCGTCTTCATGCCATAGGTTTATATGCTCGAAGACCAATGGTTTGCATTCCACTTGCTGCAAATCACAAAAGAGCCCGAAAAATTTGGGCACAAGATCACATCAATTGGACAAATGAATATTGAGCTCGTGTACGTTTTAGTGAAGAGTCCGGGTTCAGTCTGCAACCAGATAACCGAAGTACCTTGATATGAAGTGAAAGTGGAACAAGAAATAATCCACAGTTTGTTCGTGAAAGATCCGAACATCAAGGTGGGAGTTTGATGGTATGGGACTGGAATATGTATAGGTGACCATACTGATCTCTATTTTATCAGAAACGGTTCCTTAACAGCCCAAAGGTATCACGCTGAGATTTTGGAACCTATAGTTCGTCCATATGCTGCTGCAATTGGCCAAGAATTCATTTTTATGGATGACAATGCTCGTCCACACCGTGCAAATTTGGTACAAGAGTGGTTTGAGAAAGAATGTATTGAACGAATGGACTGCCTGTTCACCGGATTGTAATCCAATCGAACATGCTTGGGATGCTTTAGGGAGGCGCGTTTCTGCTCGACTGGTGCCACCACGATCGCTTCAAGAGCTCGAAATTGCTCTCACAGAAAAGTGGGGACATATTATTATTATTATTGTTATTTTGAATATGACCGATCTCAGCGCCACTCACTGTGATGGAACTAGAGAGTACTGCTGTCCACTCAGTGAAGCTCTTTCTACCGAGCTCGGAAGAAAGTCCATTCCGATTAACTTACGGTAATATGGAATACCATTTTACACACAATATGGTATGCCGTATTATCCGAAATTCCTATATTAACAATGTGTCTGATGGACAACTCTTGCAACCTCACTCAAATCACACTGTAATTGTACAAAATCAGACAAAGAAGAAGCCAGCGCTTCGCCGCCTTCCAAAAATCATTGGGTCCGTATCATATATATTAAGCTGACCATGATGTTATCTTAGAAAAAAGGCCGAAAAGCGAAAAGTGTATCTGTTATCAGTTTAATATCTGATACTCCCCCCCCCCCCATAAAACAAATTGATTTTTGAAGGTGGCGAAGTACCTGTAGCTTACTCCACCTTTTCCACGAGTTGCCGTAGTGTTGTACTACCTCTCTCTCTACTGGGGAGAATGAAACGCACACTAAATTGAGACAAAAGTTTCGCAAAACAATACATGTTCTTACTACATATAATAAAGTAAAAACAAAAACGTCACAAAGTTAATATCAAACATGAAATTGATTAACATTTAAATACAACATAGAAAAAAAAAAACCACCTCAAAATAAAGAACAAAAACAAAAATTAGAGAATGTTTTAATGCCACAGACGAGCTTACATAGAGGGATTCATTTTTATTCGTAGGAGTAAATAGTTTTGCTTAGTATTCCTATTCTTTTGGAAGATCAATGAAAATGTCTCAGTAAAGTGACCTTCCCCAACAGACTCGCACTGTAAATGCAAGTAAAACAAGAAACTTTATTGTACGACTAAATACAGTACGGACCCAATTAGTCTATGTATGAAATGTAGCGACAATAAGTGTAAACTGAAGACATCTGGAATGAAAACTCGGCATAATGACAAATAACTCCTCTCATTAAGACTATACATTATCATTAAGACAATACTAATTTTGCAATTAAAATTTAATCGAAAACATTCACAGTAGCATGCCGTATATATTTAAAAATGTGTAAAAAATGCTCCTGCTAGACGGGGAAGAGACACCTTCATGCGAGATCCCTATTGAAAGGAAACGCGGGATGTGATACCACCAGGTGTGAACGTGTCAAAGCTAAGATACCTCTGATATTTTCTATTATTTAAAAAAAATGTTGGTCGCACCCACTAAACTCATTTCACTGCCCACTAACGGGGTTACGACCCGCAATTTGGAAAATACTTTTGAAGAGAATGGTCATATCAGGTAGCATGTTTCTACAAGCAATATACATTATATAATGTGACTAAATTGTCTGAAATGCTGGGACAGAAGAAATACTGACTATGGAGATAACTCAATGATATTTCTACTTATCTGAAGAGATACTCTGCATTCTGTGGATAAATTCCAGTTAGAAGTAAAAATAGTTATTAATAATAAAATGGATAAATACTTTGATATTGGATGTGAAATATCGTATTCAGGAGAAAAGTATATCAAATTAAAAACTAACAAAAAAAATTATAGGCGTGATAAATAGAGCAATGAATATTGTTCTATTAACAATATTCATTGCTCTATCCAAATATTGTACAAAAAAAAAAAACAAACAGCTTTACAGTATGCATACTTTATCAGTACCTGCATTATTATGTGTGATAGCGAAAATAAATAAACAAGATAAAGAAAGAATACAAACAAGTGAAATGAAATTTATGAGAAGAACCGCAAACTATGCATTATTGTTAAGCCCCAAAAAAGGAATGAAGACATTTTAAAAGAACTAAAAGTTAAATCAGTAGAAGAAAAACTAAACAGATATAAATAAAATTGGATACAACATGTAAATCGAATGGCCAACAACCGATATCTTAAACCAGTGGTCTCAAACTCAAATTGCATGCGGGCCGAATGCACGATGTGAAAGCAGCTGACGGGCCGGAATTTTTTTTTAACAAAGTGAGAGTGAATATATATATATACTGTATATATATATATATATATTGAACCGTACTTACCCCTAATGTATGGATACCACCCCTTTATAACCTTTATAATTATGAAACCCTTTTATAACCTTTATAACTTGAGAATAAATAATGACAACCTATTCTCTTTCTTTTATTTATTAAATTTTTCTTCGACACATACAGAAAAAATACATATGTTTGTATGTAAATAATTATAAACTTCTTTATTTCTTACTGCAACTTGACACTTGATGGCGTTTCGATTCTGATAAAGTTTGTAGCCTTGGTGAAAAATTACTAGAAACTATCTTCACCACGGATTGTAGATGCTCATCGGTCAATCGGGTTCTTTTCTTAGACTTATTAATTTTCAACTGCGAGGGAAAAAAAACTGTTCACATATAAATGTACTTCCAAACAAAGAGATTATTTTTATTGCAAAAATTCGTAACTGATGGTATAGTACGAATAAAAGTTAATCAAATCTGTATCTTCAAATCTTTGAATAAGATTTATATAACACTGTAACTTAATTAGTTCCATTTGTAGATTTTCTGGTACGTTATTCACGTTCGTTTTTAATGGTAATGAAAATAATGTAAAATCGGACTCCAAATCATTAAAATCTTTCTTCAAATTCTTGTCGTAATAATGCTATTTTTCTTGCATATTCTTGAGATTCTTCATTTGAAATAATAGGGCAGGATTTAAGATGTACGAAATTTTTTGAGCCCAGTTGTGTTTCCCATAATTGCAATTTAACTTTAAAAGCTTTAATACAAGCATACGTGTCAGTGATAAGTTTATTCTCTCCTTGCAGCTCTTTATTGAGAATATTTAAATGGCCGGTTAAGTCAACAAGAAATGCTAAATCTGTTATCCAGGTAACATTACGTAGCTTGTCGATGGTTTTATTTTTTTATGTCATGAAAATTTTGAATTCATTTATTAAATCAAAAAACCGTTTTAATACAGCTCCTCGACTTAACCACCTCACCTCGTTATAATAAATCATTTCTCCGTACTCATTTTCAATTTCTTCAAGCAATGCAACAAATTCTCGATGATTCGGAGCTCGTCCACGGATAAAGTTTACTGTTTTAGTTACTGTTTCCATAGCATTATCCATCTGCAAACTTCTGGCACAAAGTGCTTCTTGATGAATAATGCAATGTACAGTGCAAAATTTATTCTGAAATTTTTCTTCTTTCACTATATTTCTTAATTTTACCGCTACTCCATTTTTTTTACCAACCATAGCAGCTGCACCATCACTTGCAAATCCAACCATTTTATCCCAACTTAATTTATATTTATCTATTACAGTTTTTATTTTTCAGAAAAAATATCATGTGCCCAGTTTTTCCTTTCATAGGAATTATTTCCAATAATTCCTCAATTACTTCAAATTCATCAGTAACACCTCGTACGAAAATGGCAAGTTGTGCTATATCTGTGATGTCAGTACTCGCATCAACTGTTATTGAGAATGCTGCAAAATCTATATATTTTTCTTTTAACTGATATCGTAAATCACTAGCGATTTCGTTAACACGTTCCGCTACCGTGTTGGCTGACAAACTAATATTTTTAAATAATTGCTATTTGTCAGGACAAAGAAGTTCAGCAGACTTAATCAAACAATCTTTAAGTAATTCGCCATCAGGAAATGGTTTTGATCGTTTTGCAATGATGTGCGCGAGAGCAAAACTTGCGTGAACTGTTGCTTCACTGGATTTATATGTTTCAGTAAAAAAATTTTGTCGTCGTTGTAAGCCGGATTTCAGAAACTGTAACTTTTCTTCCCTCAATATGCCTTCCAACATTTCAAAATTTTCTTCATGATTCGTTTCGTAATGGCGACATAAATTGTATTATTTTGAAACTGATATTTCCTTATTACAAATAAAACATACAATTTCATTGCGCACACCACCACAATAGTACATAATTTTCCATTTATCTTGAAAAACACGTCATTCTTCGTCCACTTTTCTTTTACTCTTTGTTAAAGACATGGCTTGCAGTTTAATTTCTTAATTAAAATCACTAATAAAATTTTATTTACAACATTAATTCAACAAGATGAATTTTCGTATGAAAGCAACACTCAAAAGTTATGCACAATTCTAAACGATAGGTATTGATATAATGTAGATCTAACAACAAGCACAAATAAACAGGTTTTATAAGCCGTACGTTAGTTTGTCTCCATCTACAGTATATTGCAATATGAACTGCGCAGCTGTGCATCGGAAACACCAGAATATTGAAGCGCCACCAACTGTCGGCTGGAGAACTAAATTTACTGATTGTAAATTGTAGATATGGACTGAGCTTATGCGCACATAAGCTCAGTCCATATCTCTATGCCTCTAAAACTAAAAGCACCGTATTTACAACAAATACATAACTGAAATGTATTCGCGAGCCGTGTCAAATTGCTTCGGGGGGAGGGGGCGGATGCAGGCCGCAAGTTTGAGACCACTGTCTTAAACAATTAATAAAATGATAAGCTAATTGGAAATAGACCTTAAAAAAGACTATTAGATCAAAAAGGAGACAGGAGCAGATCGTAAGGTCTATATCTATATTTAGCATTATGATGATGAGATACAACGCATTTTTGGGAGTTTTTTTAGCCTGTTATTAAACGTTTTTCTATTTATTTAAAGAAAGAAAGAAGTTAGTTCGAAATCATGAGGTATGAAGGTATTTTCATTTAACCTGAAGTTTGACTTCTACTTCACCACCGACAGGCTGCTTAGGAATTCATTACAACGTGGAATATGAACAAAATTCAAAGCAGTTCAAATATGTTGAATGTTTTGGAAAGTTATTCGAGTTGTCTGCTTAATAAAAATAAGTCTGATTTGATACTAAATGTCTCGCACTGCAAAAATGAAAAAAAAAAAAAGTTATTAGAATATATGCCCTTTCGTCTTCAATGAATTCGCGACGCTGGGAACATTGTAAAGGACTTTTCTGTTTAAAGTGACTGATCTATAGGTAGGTCACTTACTTTTAGTTAAGAGGTGTTGGGGTTTTCCTGAAAAATAAACCGCTAGAGAAAGCACGCACTGAGAAATAGCAAACATTGGAGATAGGATTAATCGCCCCCTTTGTATAAGAAATGAAATGTAAGTTACTTGGCTGTACAGCCCTTGAATCTAATATGTAAAAGGAATAATAATATAACAGGATGTAGATTTGGTTGGTTATTATACGCAGTTTGCTAATTCTGTGTGTGTGTGTGTGTGTGGCTCGAGTCGCTGATTCAGTTCCAGGTCCCTTCTGACTATCTAGGTTCATGATCTGAGACTGCATAGATGTCTTTGTATTCTCAGACCACACAACTCTTATAGGCTTCCTATAATCCACGATTCTTGTGCATGTGAATACTATGTTTGTGAAGTGAAAAGCCCCAGTTTCCTCTGGAATATCATCCAGGTTTTTTCATCTAAGCTACCATCATATGATATTAGACTCTCATTATCGTTTTTAAAGCAATTTACTTCTTAACAAATGTTTTTTACATCATCGACAAAGTTCAAATTTCAGTCTTTTCCAAGTAAAGGGTAGGAAAACCCTTTTGTTGTTGTTCTAAATTGTGCTTAGAGACGTATATTCGATTCTTGTGGCTCTAATTGCTATTCAGCTTTATAATCTTCAAGATTGTGACGATTGACATTTCCACCTTGGTTATAATGCAAAGTGGTTATTTCCTCCATTACAGTAACACGTTACAGTTCTTTATTATGGCTTGTATATGCATATTCAGGGGCGCGCCTGCCATATGTGCAATGTGTACGATGCACACAGGCGCCAAAGAGGAGGAAATACTTAAAAAAAAAACGTTTTTTTAAAGTGATTTTTTTAATGGAGGGAGGGGGAATAGGGGCGCCAACTAAGTTTTGCACACAGGCACCGGACACTACTGGTGCGCCCCTGTGCATATTATGAGGAATATAAATGAGGCAATGCTAACTTTCTCAGTTATGTAGCGGGTACCTTATTCGAAGACTGAGACACTTTTATACAACATACAAGGCCATAACAGCAGTCTAATTACCCCCCCCCCCCGTCCACCTTCTATCTCCTTCCCTATCTCTCTCTTTCTCACACACAAACTACATACAGAACCACTGCTAATCACGATATCAAGTTGCTCCTAGAAACAAACCAGGAGCAACGCGGATGACAAGCAACGTCTTAACTTAGAAAAGCAATCGCTATAAAATGTGCGAAAATTCAATTACCTTCCGTGCTACTCATAGCGTACAGTATTCTCTGGGCGGAGCACTGCCGCCTGGAAGAAAAATTATTAAGTTACTGAGCTGGTAAATACCCTGCACGTCTCTTTGGACATAAAAGCCTCACACAAGTAAAGCAGTGTTCAACAACGACAACAAAAAGACAGTTGCAAAGAAACAAAAGAGGTCCAGGAAAGGTAGACAACTACAATACAAAAAATAAATAAATAAAATAAAATATAAAAATAAATAAATAAATATATATATATATATATATATGTTAAAGATACCAAGCAATTTTAAACCTGGTTTTACTCCATTTTTTCCAAGTAAGCAAACAGACAAAATGTCAAGTTTGCGCCTGCCCAGGTTTAAAATTGCTTGGTATCTTTAACATAACTATACCCAAGTTAAAAATACTTTCTACATTTATACATTTATATCTCCTTCTGAGATTTTTATTTTTTAATAAGGTTATAACACCTTATGGTAACTTGTTTTGGTAAAATACTTACAAGCTCTGCATTACTAAATCTTGGTATTTCTAGCCTGGCTCCCACTGATGAGACCTCAATAAAGGTCGAAACCGGTCTGGGTAGTGGCCCCTTGCCTTTAATACAAAACATCATACATCCCCTTCTTGGAGATGTGTTTTGGCATTAAGGGTAAATATTAAGATTAGTGATCAGAGCTTGCTCCACCTTTACCACGAGTTGCCTTGGTCTTGCACTACCTGTGGGATCAGCTAGTCTTGCATCAATTGCAGGCGCAAACTTGACATTTTGTCTGTTTGCTTACTTGGAAAAAATGGAGTAAAACCAGGTTTAAAATTGCTTGGTATCTTTAACATAACTATACCCAAGTTAAAAATACTTTCTACATATATATATATATATATATATATATATATATATGCAGAAAATTTTTTACCTTGGGTATACTATAAAGTATACCCAAGGTATATAAAGTATATAAAGGGCAATTTTATAAATTTGGTTTTAATCCTTTTTCCCAAGTAAGCAAACAGACAAGTCAAGTTTGCACCTGAACTAGGTTCGGGTGTGAGGCAACTCGTGGTAAAGGTGGAGTAAGCTCTGACCACTTTCCCTTAGTATCTCCCCTAATGCAAAGCACATTCCCTTGCAGAGATGTATGATGCTATATTGAGGTCTCGTCAGTGAGAGCCAAACCCAGAGATGCCAAGGTTGAAGATGTGAATATAAAAGCCTCACACAAGTAAAGCAGTGTTCAACAACGACAACAAAAAGACAGTTGTAAAGAAACAAAAGATGTCCAGGAAACATAGCCAACTACAATACAAAAAATAAATAAATAAAATAAAAGAACTGGGTTCAGGTCTGAGGCAACTCGTGGTAAAGGTGGAGTAAGCTCTGATCACTTTCCCTTAGTATCTCCCCTAATGCAAAGCACATCCCCTTGCAGAGATGTATGATGCTACTGAATAAGTAAAACCATCTCTAAAAATTAGACGATCCCCTGGACCACTCCCGTACAAGTGGCCGAAAGATCATCCAACTCAGCATTGGTTCCACTCAGTGTACTGAGGTCTCATCAGTAGAAGCCAGACCCAGAGATACCAAGGTTGAAGTAATGCAGAGCTTATGAATTTTACCTATACAAGTTGCCACAAGGTGCTTTGACCTTATTAAATAAAATTCTCAGGATGAGAGAAAGATGTAGAAAGTTTTTTACCTTACGAAACCAATGTAAATGTTCGAAAACTGATTGATTCAATAGATGGGAGAAAAAGGGAAAATATTCTGAAAGTCATCAGAAGAAGAAGACAGATGAAATGGTTCAGACATGTGGAGAGGGCTAATGGCATTCTAAAGCAAGCACTAGAAGGAAACATTCCGGGATCAAGGGTTAGGGGCAAACCTCGATTAAAATGGACTGATAACATCAAAAAATGGACAAATTCCTCCCTTTCTCAACTGACATCAAGAACAAGAGACTGAGACAACTGGAGGAGGCTAGAAAGAGTATCACCTACCAGCCATGAATGACCCCAACGGTTCATTTAGGACTACGGGAGAAGAAGATACTATACGTTAAAGAAAAAGGATTAAAACCAAGTTCATAAAATTGCTTGGTATCTTTAATGTATAGTATACCCAAGGTAAAAAACTTTCTGGAATCTTTCTGGCTGCAGGTTTGGAAGCAATTTTTATAGCTGGAAAGTGATCTGTTGCAGCTATCTATGAGTTGGAGAATCCTGATCTGATGCCACGAGTTCAACCATATATTAGGATAATGTTTTTATTATTATTATTATTTGACACCTCCAGGGAGTCCAAAGGCTCATCCAAAGGATAATGTTACAATGGTAATAATAGCCTTAGTGAGGTTTGACTGCAGTTCAGGCTGGAAGCAAGTATTTGCATTTGACCTTTCAAAGTGTGATTTGGAGTGCTGATTTTTTTATTTTTTATTTTCTAGATGTTTAGGATTACAATTTAGATTGTGAAGCCTTTATTTTTATTCTTGAACTATTTTAGATGTGATATATCAAACTTTTATCTGGATTGTTCATTCACACTTGTCGGAGACCCAAGGTTTGGACTGATCTGGAGAGACTCAGTTTTGTGTAGAGTGGGGATAAGGGCCCTTACTCCAGATACTTCTGTATTTTGGATATTTAGTCAACATTTGTACTGGGTGAGTAAAAACAGTAAATGGTCAAAGGAAAAGAGGAGGCCAGATTATGTGTGTTCATACCATTTAGTATCAACAGATCACTGAAGACCAAGAAAATGAAATGGCTTGGTGATGGACATTTCATAAAAAAGTAAACCTAAAAGCTTATGGCCTGAGTCACCAAAGGAAGAGCAGACATTTGGAGTACATATGGAAGATGAGCTAGTTAATCAAATATCCATTGTGTTCAGATGATTATTCAGTATTCTAGTAGGTGGATGAACAATTTGTGTTAAATCATTACTAATGGCAGATATTTCTGGATCTCTTTCAGTTGATTAGTGGAACTAGAAAAGAGGAAGCCAGGTTGAGTTGTGAACACTGAAATCACAAGGAAAATGAGCTCACTGGTTGGTTGACTATAGAAAATCACACTTTGGCAATAAATAGTCAAAAAGATCACAGCTTTTTGGTGTGGATTTTTTATGGTTGTAATTTGAAAGTTTTTTTAATGATATTTAATTACTTGCTGTAAACTTTTTTTTATGATCTGTAGGTGTTGCTGTATGTTTTTTAATGGGTGCCAATGTGAGAAAGTTAATTACAGAGTTGGACATGAAAAATGGGGTGAAAGACTCATTATCATGTCTCTCACAGAGGAAGTACTCAGTCACCTGTCCATGTATGTCTGTATACCTCCCCCCCCTTATTACTTGGACTTTGTCCAGGTATTTCTGGCAAAGTAAGTCAGGGTTTCAGTAATCACGATGTGGTGTTTCTTCTGGCTGAATGTTTTTAATGGCAATACTTGTATGATGTGTCAGTGTCTCATTTGTGAAAACATGCCACCTAACAAGAAGATAGCCTTGGCTTTGATTGAGTGGGAGAGGCAATATGTTACATATTAGCAGTACATTAGTAGCCTTGTTTTGCTACTAGAAAACATGATAAAAAATGCAACGAAGAGAATTAGAACAAACATGTGAAGTTCATAGTGCTAACTAATGAATAATAGGTTTGTAACCTTCTGTGGTCGGGATTAGAATAAAAAAAATCCTGCAGAATCATCTCAGGGGGTTTATTATTATAATCATCATCACAGGACCTTCAAGAAATGAATGAGAATCATAGTAAAGTCATTTCAGGCACTATGAAGGCTATTACTGCATTATTCCTTAAACTCATTTATCATCTTGTGCTCCTGCCATCTCCTCCAGCAATTCAATGAATGAACCCACCATGCTTCATTTGAAAAAAAAAGAAAAAAACCTCCTGCTTCTCACTCTTGTGTTCAGTACTCTCATACACAACTTTCCGTATATACCTCTCAACAGCTTAAATGTCACATGCACTCAATCTATATTTATATTTAGCATCTCACAATCCTGATATCATTTTTGTTACTAGTCTTTCTGCCCTCTCTGTGAACCAGCAGAAACGAGGTGTGTCAGTTCCATTGTACACATTCACAATCTGACTCCACTGGACTACCATAACCAGATCTGGTCACATACAATGGAATCAACATGCCTCATTTCTGTTGGATAACATCTTTCTCAATATTGCACCAATTTTCTGGGTCATTTCCATCTTTATAAAGAGACTCCTGAATTTCAAATTTTCATCTACCATCACCCAAGATCCCCTGCCTTCTTTAGTGTAGCCCACCCAATGGAGTAGGCGCTTTCCACCTGTAGATCCCAAAATTCAAATCTTTACTTAGTTATGTTACACTGGCTCCTCCATTCATTTGCCTACTTTTCTAGCTTATTCAAATCCACCCAAAGATCCACAACATCAGCACAATCACTAAAAAACCCTGCTGCCCACCTTCACAATATTTGTAAACAATATAGTACTTCTTGCAATGAGTGCCAGTATTATTCATATAATATACTTACACTGAAATTTCTTAGAACTTCCCACTGGCTATATTTCAGATACATGCATCATATTTTTAACTGATAGAAAGTGAATACACTACAAAATTTTTAGTATATTGTCCAAAATGTAGTTTCTGAAGCAATAGTCTGAACAATAAGGGATAGAACGTATAGCAGCTGCCATGATGGCAACAAGGTGAGATATAATGAACAAGATACAAAAAACACAATTCAAACACTGCATATTCAGTCACTCTTACAAACTATATCAAATAACATTATGCAACATAACTTCTAATTATCAAAATAAAATGTCCAAAAGTTTCTTAAGCTTTATAACAACAACCTTTTACATTAAATTTGACTTGGATGTGCATAAATGTCTACTAAGTTTTCAGATAATTTGTTGGTTATCTGATATTCCATGATATGAATTTATGGAACTATAGTAATAATAATAATTATTATTATTATCAAAGCTTCATGGAGTCAAACAGATTCATCTTAGGAGATATCATTTAACTACTGAACCATAAACCCAGCCTCACTCTTAACACTCACAAGATGTCCATACTATTTTCACATAAATTAACCGATTATACAATTTCCTTGGATGGCTCATCATTCTTGTTCTCTGCAATACTGGACAAGCTATCTAACATTTCAGAGTTCTGATATGTATTAGATACTCATTTTCAAACTCTCTCTCTCTCTGGAATTTCATCACAGTGGAAACCTAAAAACCAAATACAGGTATCCCTTGCTTAACGTGGGATTTGATTAACACGGCGAAATTAATTGCGGCAATCCCTTGATATACACGGCAAGTTTTGATTAACGTGCCTTTAACACTGTGGAAAAATCATGCAAAAGTTACCTGGGAGTGATGTTGATAGTGACCACAATTTGGTTTTATTGAAATGTAATCTGAAATTTAAAAAGTTGTCACAACCAAGGAAAAGGCCCAAATGGAACATAAGTAACCTGAAAACAGAGAAAAACCATAGAAACTATAAACAGCAAACTGATGAAAGCATTAAAACTGGAAAGAGGGAAAAGAAAAACATAGAGGAAAAATTGACTCATTTGAAGGATACAATCATTGAGGCTGCCAATGACTGCATAGGATTAAGGAAGAAGAAAATAAAAAAAAAACATGGATCACCCAGGACATTCTAGATCTAATAGATGAAAGAAGAAAATACAAAACCTCCCTAAAGGAAGAAAGCAAAGACAAATATAAACATATAAAAAATATGATAAATAGAAATTGTAAAGAATCAAAAGAACAATGGTTTACAGAGAAATGTAAAGAAATAGAAGATCTAACAAAGACTGGAAGAATCGATAAAGCTTATAACATTATAAAAGGAATAAACCAGCAAAACAAGACACGAAGTACAATTATCAAAAATAAACAGGGGAACATACTTATAGATAAGAAAGAAATTTCGGAAAGATGGAAGGAGTACTTAGAAGATCTATATAGTGGAAAAGACCTAGATGCCAAGGCTATAGAAGATGAAACAAGACTTGATATGGAAGAAATTGGTCCAACTATATTAAAAGATGAATATGAATGGGCACTGAATGAATTGTAAGCCAACAAGGCACCAGGGACTGATAACATCCCCTCAGAATTAATAAAATACTCAGGAAACATAACTAAGTCATACCTTTTCAAGATCACAAAGGATATTTATGAAACAGGGATCATCCCCAAAGATTTTACACAATGCTCTATCATACCCATTCCTAAAGTAAATAATGCAAACAAGTGTGAAAATCGTCGAGCAATAAGCTTAATATCACATGCTTCAAAAATACTACTCAAAATTATACAAAAAAGACTAACAAAGATTGAAGAATATGTTGGCAATGCCCAGTTTGGATTCAGGAAATAGCAGGGGACAAGAGAAACAATCCCAGCTCTGAGAACAGTTATTGAAAGAAGATTGGAGAAGAATCAAAATACTCTGATAGTCTTTCTTGACTTGGAGAAAGCCTTCGATAGTATTGACTGGAATCAAATGTTTCACCTCCTAAAACAAATAAAGGTAGATTGGAGAGATAGAGGGCTCATATTTAATCTTTACAAGCATCAAGAAGCCCTAATAGAAGCAGACAGCAATACAACAAAAACCACAATAGCAAAAATACTTAGAGGTGTAAGATAGGAGTGCTCTCTTTCACCCATATTGTTTAATCTGTACATTGAAGATACAATAAATAAACTGAAACAACTAATAGAAACCGGAACTAAGATAAATGGAATTGATATTAACTGGCTACGGTTTGCAGATGATATAGCAGTTTTAGCTGATAACGAAAATAAACTGAAAGCCACCCTAACAAAGATGGAAGAAATCTTCACACAGTACAGCCTAAAAATCAATTATAAGAAAACAAAATTATTAATTACAAGTAAAGTAAATCCAATGAAAATAAACCTGGAAATAAATAATAACCTACTACAACAGGTATCCTCTTTTAAATATCTTGGAAGTCTTATCACAGAAGATGGAAGAAACCAATCAGATATTAAAGCACAAATAATTCTAGCCAAAAAAAGCATTCTATAACAGAAGAAACATTTTTACCAGTAAAGGACTTAGCATCCAGCTCAAAAAAAAAGTTGGAGGCATTTGAAATTTGGTGCTGGAGAAAGATGATGAAAATTAGTTGGACAGAAAAGAAAAGTAATGAAGAAGTTCTGAATACAGTTCATGAAGAGCGGTCATTAATGAAACACATCAATAAGAGAAGAAAAAACCTAATTGGACACCATTTGAGGCTTGAGGGACTGATTACAGAAATAATGGAGGGGACTGTAGAAGGAAAGAGGCCACAAGCCAGACCAAGGATTTCATATATAAATAACATAATGATGCTGACTGTCACTAAGAGTTATGAAGAGATAAAAAGGAAGTCACAAGACAGGATGTTGTGATGTGCTGCTATATTTACCAATTTTCAGATTGATGTACCAAAGAAGAAGAACCCTGCGGAGCTCACAGCTGATCTGACAGATACTTGCAAAATGTTTAATATAAATATTCTTACACAATTCAGTGTATAGCTTGGAGGTCATGAGTAGCTGTGCATTCATATATTACGAGTGATATTCTGCACTGTTTTTTGCTATCAGTTTGATTTAACACATGTTATGTAAAGGTTTGTGATATTTGACAGTAAATTGTATCTGAGAGATACCGCGACCTCCAATGTCAGTATAATATGGTTTAGTTGTGTTTTTTTTATTCTTTGTTCAATAATTTCTAGATTGTAACTGAAAATAAATAAACCATCATGTATTACTGAAATAGAGAGCCAAAGGCTTATTTTTATCATACATATCCTCCAGGAGATGTGCTTTACATTATAGAAACTACTAAAGAAAGTGATGTGGAGCTTACTCCAGCTTTACTGCAAGTTGCCCATAAGGTTGCTTATGCTTGCATCCGCTGAAACTTTTAGTTTCTATATATTCGGTACGAAGCTCTTGTAGTTTTTATATTCAGCAATGAAATAATGTTGGATTCAATATTTATCATGCATGTCCTCTAGGAGATGTGCTTTACATTATGGAAAATACTAAGGAAAGTGATCTGGAGCTTACTCCACCTTTACTACGAGTTGTCCATGTTGCTTATGCTTGCATCCACCGAAACTTTTAGTTTCTATATATTCAGCACGAAACTCTTGTAGTTTCTATATCCGGCTAGGAAATAATGTTGGATTCAATATCCACTTAATTTGTACCATCATGTATTATATTTGTAGTGTTTTTTCTTTATGTTTTATTGCTTGTTTGCAGAGATCTGGAGAGTCATTTTGCTTGTTATCGTAGAATTTATGCCAATAAGAAAAAACTACAACTGTTCAAATGACTCTTGATAACTTCTTTTGATAAAAAAATTGTAGTAAATAATGTAGGTACAAGTATTTATTAAACATTTACTTTGCATTCATTTTTTATCTTTCCTAAAAGAGTACTATATAAAACCAATTATTAATACAGTTAATCGATCATGGACGAATTGTAATTTTTACAATTGATTATTAGATTTGATTAACACAATTTTGATATACACAGTAACATCGAGGGATTAATTAACCACGTTAATCGAGGGATACCTGTATGTGCACAACAGTCCATGTGTTAGGCAAACCACATGCATCAGATTTTTAACTGATACAAAGTGTACACACTACAAAATATTTAAGTATATTATCCAAAATGTAGTTTCTGAAGCAATAGACTGAACAATAAGGCATAGGATGTATAGCAGCTGATGTATAACAAAGTGAGATATAATGAACAAGATACAAAAAACACAATTCAAACACTGCATATTCAGTCACTCTTACAAACTATATCAAATAACATTATGCAACATAACTTCTAATTATCAAAATAAAATGTCCAAAAGTTTCTGAAGCTTTATAACAACAACCTTTTACATTAAATTTGACTTGGATGTGCATAAATGTCTACTAAGTTTTCAGATAATTTGTTGGTTATCTGATATTCCATGATATGAATTTATGGAACTATAGTAATAATAATAATTATTATTATCAAATCTTCATGGAGTCAACAGATTCATCTTAGGAGATATCACTTAACTACTGAACCATAAACCCAGCCTCACTCTTAACATTTACAAGATGTCCATACCATTTTCACGTATATTAACCGATTATACAATTTCCTTGGATGACTTGTCATTCTTGTTCTCTGCAATACTGGACAAGCTATCTAACATTCCAGAGTTCTAATATGTATTAGATACTCATCTTCAAACTCTCTCTCTCTCTCTAGAATTTCATCACAGTGGAAACCTAAAACCCAAATATGTGCATAAATACTTGCCCTTAGTGCATGCAGAAGAGGAATGATGTGTCAGCTATATTAAATATTTTGATCCCTATTAGAAGCCTCTATCCACCCTAATGGATGGATGGATGGATGGGTTGAAGAAGAAAAAATCTGCATGTCATCTGTTCAAGGTGTTGTAAATCAGCATAAACATCTCTTTATCACTGCAGCTGACTACTCACTGACATTGCTATGCAATGTCAGTGAGTAGTATTTGCAACTATGGCAATGTGCCTTTTGAGCTACATGCTTCTGTCAGCCATCATACCCAAATAACAAATCTCATCTACCTCCTGATGCACAATTTCAGTCTTACACTTCTACACTCCAAAGTGTGTAACACCTTGCACTAGCTAACATTAAAATGATAACCACATTTAAAACTCCCTGCGATTCCACCTGAACTTTCATTAACAAAGATGTCAGACGGTAGTAGCCCAAGAACAGAACCAGGGACATGTCACTACTTATCTTCCTTTTCTGGGAAATTAAAATTAATTAAAATTTTAATTAATTTAAATTAATTTTCCAATATTAAATCTTCTATCCATTTGACTAATTTATTATTCATCATCATCTACCACCTCAGTTTTTTCACTAAATTGGTCAAATATCTTCACAAAGTCCAAAAATATCATCCTTGAGTACCATGAGGTCTTCCTCATTAAGCACATTTGTTTTTTTCATAAAATGCAAGTATGTTGCTAAAGCAAGACCTACTCATTACAAACTCGGGCTGACTATTATTGAGAAGATTATGTTTATTGACACAATCCTATTCTATTCCTAACCAACTTACCTAATACCTTTGCTACAAATGCAGATATCTACATTTGTGTATATACAATTCCTAGAAACAAAGTCATACAATATCCAAACATCATTCTAGCCTAGTGAACATCTTATACATGTTTATTCCCTAGTAACTGGTCCCCTTCTGGATACTGCATAGCATTGTGCACACTAGCATTAATTACACTACCATCATCATCATTATTATGGCCACTATTATTCCTCCACTCTCCTCCAAAATCATTAAATCAAGAATCACTGCTACCCAACACCCTTTTACAGTCCATCTTGATACCTCCTGAACCAACTTCACTGCCTCCTCCTTCATCCTATCTACTTCTGTCCTTTGGAACAGTCTCCTGAACTCTGTTTTCTCCAAAGATTACACTCCTCAGCTGTTCAAGAAAAATGTGAACAGATTCCTCTTTTATTCTATTCCTCTTGCCCACACACAGTACTAATGTGCTATAGGTCGTGTGGCCTTTCATGTGTGGATTAGATATTAAAAAAAAATATTCATGTATTAATAGAAAATTATATACAGAAATATTCATATAGCAAAAACTCATGGAGTTAAAGTCTATTAGATGAAAGTGAACCAGGTTGCTCTGTTTAACCCCTATGGGGGGGGGGGACCCAAGCCACACTTCCCAGTTAGTTCTCCATCCATCCATCCATTAGGGTGGGTAGAGGCTTTTAATAGGGATCAAAATGATTTAATGTAGCTCACACATCACTCCTCTATAAGCAAACAGCCTCTATATACAAGTAGCCAAGTTGTGATGTTACTTCACGTGCAAGTTTTTATTTGCTTACAGAGTTGGATAAAGAATTAAACCAAGAATATATTTTCTTGGGATCTTTAATTTATAGTATAACCAAGTAAAAAACTTGCAAACATCTTTCTCTAATCCAGAGTATTTTAGTAATAAAGTGTGACACGTTTTGATTACTTGTATATGGAAATATGACTTCTGCATTACTTCAACCTTGGTATCACTTCTTGGTCTGTGTGCTCCAACTGATGAGACTTCAATAAAGGTCTGTGTAGTGGTCCTTCTCATAATGCAAAGCATTATATGAGGTGGTAGCAAAAGGTTTCGAGACTAGGTTTGTAACACGCCAACAGATGGCTGCACACACACACAGTCACAGGGAGCACCTACCTTCATAAGTCAGTGTGCCAAAAGACATCATCCTGTGTACATCGGAAGCTGTGCAACTGATGCTATTCTGACCACCTCATTGCCACATCTGCGATTTCATCATGGACAGCAAGTTAGAACAAAAGAGCAAACGTGAAATTCAAGGATCATTACCAGTGAAAAAAACTTGGGTGTATGGGTACGACCCTGAGACGAAGCAATAGTCTTCACAGTGGAAGAACCCATCATCTCCATGCCGGAAAAAGGCGAGGAAGGTCCGCAACTCGATCAAGGGCATGCTCATCGTCTTTTTCGACATTCGCTGCATTTTGCATTGAGAATTTGTCCTCAGGGGCCAGACTGTCAATAGCAAGTTCTATTGCCAGGTTTTAAGGCGTCTGAGGGAGGACATTCGGCAAAAGTGACCAGATCTGTGGCACACAAAAAACTGGATGCTGCACGATGACAATGCACCCTGTCACCAAGCTCTCCTCACACGTGAGTTTCTTGCCAGAAACAACATGATCTCACTTCCACACCCACCCCATCCCACTCGGCAGATTTGGCTCCTGCAGACTTCGCCCCTCTTCCCCGAAGATGAAGATACAGCTCAAAGGTCACCGTTTTGACACCACTGTGGAGATCCAGAGCGAATCACAGAAGGTACTTGACATGCTTTGAAAAGAAGACTTCCAGGACACATTCCAGAAGTGGCAAGAATGCTGGGACTTCTGTATTGGTATGCAAGGGGACTATTTTGAAGGTGATAGTGTGTAAATGTAGATAAATAAAGTAATTTCTCGTAAACAGAGCTAATCTCAAAAATTTTTGATACCACCTTGTACATATCTAATGTGCTATACATATTATTATTATTATTATTATTACAGGTAACTCCAAGGAGTCCTTAGACTCATCGAGGGAGGCCCTAACATCATTTCAAGAACAACTATTCGACATTCACACAGTATCTATCATACCTCGCCTTGAATTCATTCACAGTCATGATGGCACCCACAACAGACTCTGGCAGCTTATTCCACTCATTCACCACTCTCTAAGTAAAAAACCTAGCTCTAACACCCTTGCTAACCACAGTCTTGCCCAGCTTCGATGTATGGGCCCCTAGTCCTCCCACCACTAGTCCTATTCTCAAAATATGGGCTACTAAGGCAATTAATGTGAAGTCATTAGCCTCTATATACAAGTAGCCAAGTTGTGATGTTAGTTCACGTGCAAATAAAAATTTGCTTACACTTAGATAAAGGATTAAATCAAGAATATAATTTCTTAGCATCTTTAATTTATTCTACTCTATTTATCTAGAGAACATAGCTATTATTGGAATTAACTTTTTATTTTTAATTTTTTATGTGAATCTCCCTCGTGTAATATGAAAGCCTACCTCATGTACAATATTGCAAGCCTACTATACATTTAGCAATAAGGGTAAGCTAATGGTTATATAATCTATGAGCGTTATTCTAGAGACTAAAAATTGCATTGTTAAGCCATTTCAGGCTGGAAACAAGCAGAACAGTAGTCTCCAACAGGGTGATGAAAATCTTTTATCACCAAAAGACATTTACAAACATCAGCGCAACAGGCTGGGATAATATGAACTCACTGCTTATTGGGTGGAAAGTGGACATGCTACTCACACAGCCAACTAGCCACTTCACACAAGAAAACATAATCTTTAATTATAACTTTCAGACATACTTAGTCTGGAATTTGGGAAATCTTACCCAGACTTTCAGCCAAGCAGATATTATCACTACTGATACAGCACTGCATTCAGGGACAGCCTTAGAGTTTGCAGGACCAACACTGTAAGCTGAGCCATTTAATTTAATGTTATAGTTTAAGTCTAATTCAGTACAGAGCATAAGGCAACTTAAGGTCTTGCCCTAAGACAGAATTGATTGCAACAAACCTCTAACAGGTTCACAAACTATATAAAATCTCGGAAACCAATTAAGGTTTTGAAGTAGGTGTGTTATATCTGTTAATTTTATGTTCTGCACAGGAAAAAAACAACAACAACTAAATCTGAGTTTCTAGGTGAGAAAAACATATATATATATATATATATATATAGCATACAACAAATTATGCAAAATCCTACTTGTCAAACAAAAACTGTACTCAACCAAAATTTTTTTGGTTGAGCCCCTATTTTTTTTAAATGTCTCAATAAGTCAACAGAAGGTCCATAAACTGATCCGTGGCATTTGTGTTTTTAATTAAAAAAATATTTTGTTTAGAAAATTATTGAAGATTTATTAAATAAAAAATATTCTTGCCAGCTGACAAAATCAACTCACCACACATGAGCAGGTGGGCATATTTGTCAAGCCCCGTGTATGTGTGCAAAATGGCCTTGCCTACTCCCTATATGGGAATAAAAAGGCGTTAGCTTATTATTTTTTTTTTTGATTGATAAATATCATACACGCACACAGTAATGTTGCCTTACCATGGCACACCCACTGAAATAATCACTGGATTAGATTTGAACTCAGGTCCTTTCTACTCACAGGGCACAAGGTACCATTGTTCTTCCAACTGCACTACAGAGACAATTGGAAGAACAGCCAACCAGGCATTTTGCCAGCGTGGTTGGCTGAGTGGTTAGCATATGCGCTCACCAACCAACAGGTCACAGGTTCAAATCCTGCCATGGGTGAATGTTTCTAATTGTCTTTAGGTAGAAGATGAATTTCATTACCTGGTGTGACACTTCCTGGTATAATACAATTTTCCTCTGCAGAGCCAACAGACTAAACAAAATTTTAATACATTAATACATTTTAATACATTATATCTACAGATATGCTTTCTTCAGCCTCACTGAACACAATTTCATGAGCCTGTTTGGAAACAAAAAAACAATCATGTACAGAAGTTCCAGTTAAACAGGGATCTACTTACTGTGCAATGTCAATCAATTTATTATGAAGCCATTTATCATCATCATTATTATTATATGGGTATCTCCATGGAGTTAGAAGACTCATCGTCTTCTGACTCCATGGAGATACTATTTGTCATGTATTAAAAAATTTCCTTTGTGTCAATCTTATAGAGGAGACATGATAGAAACTTATACGTTTCCATGATGTCTGCTCTTTTCCACCTATTAACTAAACTATGCAGCCCACACACTTTCAAGCTATCCTCATAGGGAGCATTCCACAAACCTGTCACCGGTCTGGTCACTTGTCTCTGATCCCAAGAAACCCATGTGACCAAATCTGTGCATGGATTTGGTCACCTTGGAGAGATAATAACTTCCCTATCCTTATCCTTATCACATTTTTCAACATCCAAGTAATCCTTTGAGATATTTTACCAACTTGCATTATGCCCTCTGAACTTCAACTCTCTGTCCACCATTACCACAAGTTCCTAGCCTCATCAATTTCTTGCAATCCAGTACCATCAATGTGATATATGGTATGTAACCTTTTCAATCCAAAGTGCATAACCTTACATTTTATTACACAAAGCAGAGCAGATGAAAAAGGCCACAACATATAAAGTAATACATACATACAACTAAACTTAAGTTGCATAAAGTGCAAGCAAATGTTTTGCTTGCACTTTATCTTTTTAAATAAATAGCTATTTGTTTTGATTCAACAAGCAATGCAAAATTACTAAACACACAAGTATTAATTAAGAAAGGATGGAGGAATAAGTCTTTAAGAAAGTAGGCATTTAGCAGAGAGAGAGAGAGGAAGAAAGGAAGTTAACTTATAACATTGAACAGAACAACAAAAAAAAAACTACTGCATGTGACCTACTTGCAATACTTGTACTTCACCAAGATCAGCTTCTTCTCATTTGGATTATGAATAATAATCATTTTATTTACTTGTTTTTTGAGTATTGAATATATCACTAAAATCATATGAAAGTTCAAAGCATAATTATGAATAAATAAGCAAACACTGATATATGACAATGCTTCTTTAGTTAAGAAATCTTACAAATCATAAATTGGAATTCAAATGCAAAATTTCCAATGCTTTGTTACACACAGCATCAAGTAAATTATTATAGCAGTTGAGCCACCTAACCAAAAAGGTGATCTATGTGGCAAAAGTCTGGTGTAATTAGTGAGTATATTAAAAATTAAGTTCAAGCTAGTCAACATTAAATTTAGACATTTTCCATTAGCATTTATATAAATTTTTTTTTCAAACTTTCTATAGCAAGAAGGCTCCCTAGAGAGATCACTAATAGTGTGCAAAAAAGGGAGATACTGTTAGGTATTTATTTGCATTTAATCACAAAGGTGATGTACTGGACAAAAGAGATGCATGCTCGTAAGTATATATTTTTCAACTTTATGGGAGCTGGACAACAGATTAGTGGATTAAAGGCTTGCAGTCTAATCATTATTCACAAGTCAGTATATAGGAGAAAAGTGTGACAAGTGGCTTGTCACAGGACTCTATTTCTCGTCACTATTATTCAACTTATTTGTTAATGATACTGGAAGTAGGTTATTTTTCAGGCAAAAAAGATCAAGGGAAGGAAGAAGTAGCAATAATATTCAACACTAAACACAAAGATAAACATTTTGATTGGATGGCAGTTTCAAGTAGAGTGATGTGGGCAACTTCAAAATGGAGAAATGAAACCTATTTGTGCCTATGGACTGACAGAAGGTTCTTCTAAGGAAGTAATGGAGGAATTTTTTGAGTCATTAGAACAGGTAACTGACATAGCGAAAATGGGAAACAGTGGTCTTTGTTGGAGATCTGAAGAGCAGAGTAGAAAATGAATCCTACCAGGCATATAGGAACATTTTGGGAAAATTTGGAGAAAAGGGCAAAGCTAACAATAATGATAAGTATTTGCTGGACTTCTGATAAGGACATGGACTAGTCATTACTAACCCTGTTTCAACATAAAGATGTGCACAAGTTCACATTACAGAGAAGACACAAGAAATAAGAAAAGTCTGATTGATTATGTCATTTTAAAAGTATGTAAGAAAGTTTTAAAAATAATTCAAGTTAAGCAACTTTTACAGGTAAATTGTAGACTCAACTATAGAAACACTACTGAAGAAAATTTGAAGCATTTTGAAAACAAAAACCAAATCTTGGAGTCTCAGTGGCAAACTATGAAGATGACATCGATTGATTCACTAGGGAGGTATGTGATGAAGTTGTCTGCAAGGATAGAAAATAAGACCGCCATGGTAGACACAAGAACTTAAAGAAGCAGTTATAGAAAAGAATAAGAATAAGAACATATTCCAAAAGTTCCTAGCAAATAAGTTGGCAGATGCCCTAAAAGAATACAGAGAAAAATATAAGAGAGCTAAGTTATGTGTAAAAGTAACTAAACAAAAAGCACGGGATGACTTAGGCAAGAATATAAAAGGTAAATATCAGGAAGGTAGAAAAATGTTCTGGAGGCAATTGAAAAAGAGGTTAGAAATGGAGGAGAGAGTACTGTAAAAGGAATCAAAGATGATAAAGGTGAAATGAACACTGAAGATAAGGATATCCTAGATGTCTGAAGTAATTATTTTAAAGGACTGTTAAATTAACCAAGTAGTGGCACAACCATACCAGAAAATTTTCAAGAGGAATGCAAAGAGGAGTACGTATCAATACGTCAAAAACTTGAAATGTGGAAAGGCAGCTCGAGTATAGAGATGATATGCAACCAGAAATGCTCAAGTATAGAGGTATAAAAGTTTTGTAGTGGCTATACTGCATAATTCAGAGGGCCTGGTCAGAAGGTAAAATTCCTATTGATTGGAGTAAAGCTCTCATAGTACCCATCTATAAAAAAAAAGAATAAAGCTGAATGTGAGAATTACAGAGGAATTTCTGTACTAAGTGTTCTAGGCAAAATTTATACAAGAATACTTGAAAAGAGGTTGAGAAATATTGTTAAAGAGACACTTGGAGAAGAATAAACTGGGTTCAGGCCAGTTAGAGGTTGTTAAGATCAGATTTTCACTTTAGGATAAATAGATGAGAAACTGTATGAATATCGCATGGATCTGTATTTAAGTTTAGTAAAAGCTTTTCATACACTACAATTATATGTGGAGAATGGAGCATTATACAGAGCAATACATTTAAGTTGTCAGAATTGAAGGAAATACAACAAGATGGTTTGATGTAAAATTAAGGGTAAGTCTATGATGCACATTATCTCCACTCTTATTCATCATCTATATTCCAGGTTCCCTGCCTGTAGATTGTAACTCTCAAGGGATTCAAAAAGTGTTTAGTATGGTAAGTAGCCAGCTGAATAAATTTACACGGAACTAACTAGCTGAGCACTCCTGCTTTGCTTCGATGAACTTATACTGCCAACAGTTCACTTCAGGGTATTTACTCAGGTATTTGGTGCTGATGCTTTCATCATGGTGCAGAATTTTGAGCATTATAACACTTCTTTGTAAACAACATTAGAAGTTTCATTATCCTTGACAAAAATAATTAAATTCTCAGCACCGCTAACTCGAGAACATGCTACGTATAACTGCTCGTGTCCAAAACATTCACCTCTTAGATCTAAACCTGCATATCTAAGAGTCTGTCCTTGGGCTTTATTAATCATCACTGCAAAACAAACTCTTATTGCAAATTGTAACCATTTGAATGCAAATGGATAGTCTGAAGGAATGAAGACAATTTCTCTGATACCAGGACCTGTAAATATCACAGCTTAAATCATATTCAGTTTCAATGATTTTACTTGAAGCCTAGTTCCATTGCAAAGATTTTTGGGATGCAGATTTCAGAGCAACATAATAGGAACACCTATTTTCAATTTAATTTCATGACTAGGAAATTCAGGTGGATTAAGAAAATTTAAAAATTCCATGAGAAAATGAACTAAATCATCTGCATTCAGAGGAGTATGTACTAATGTGTAAACACTAACAGATCCATTAATTCTATTAAGAACCAACTAATTCATTACTGACATGGCATCATTTCGATGTGCGAGGAGAGCTCTCTCCCTGAACCAAGAAGGTGACTTTTCTGTAATCTTCTATTTATCTATTAATAACATCTAATGTTATCAATAGATGGATAGAGGCTGTACAACAGGTCATCTACAGTTCAAAACAATTTTCCCAATATTTAAGTGTGTTACTACAATTTTCCTGTCTGTTTGCTGTAATTCACCATTGCCAATTTTTAACAATTTTGAGGAGAAGAAATATGCAATAGAGTCTCCATGTGGGCCCGCATATTGGTTTTGAGAGAAAACTTCTCTATATCATGCCATAGTGACAATTTCTTAAGGCAGGCATTCACTTTGTCTGCCCTGCTTTCACGGGATACGACAGGCAGTGTTTGTCAAAAACCACCGCAAATAAAACAGTTATTATTATTATTATTACCCAAGACCCCATGGAGTCAAAGATTCATCTAGGAGGTCTTTTTATCATACACACAACTCATCATAACGTGCTTTAAGCACACGCAAATTCTCTGCAAACACCACACTCTCAGGCAAGGCATTCCAATCATTCACAACTCTGCATGAAAAACAAATGCTTCTCACTACCCTACTCACACTCTCTTTATACAGTTTCAGGGATGCCCTCTGGTTCTCCCCTGATCTACTATTTTCTGTAGAACCTCTCCAGCATTGATCCTATAATAACCCCTTACCAACTTGTAGGTCTCTATCATATCTCCCCACTTCCTCCTGTCCACCAGACTCTGCAAGTTGCATCTTCTCAATCTTTCCTCATACTCGACATTCCAGAGGTTAGAAACTACCTTAGTCAGTCGCCTCTGGACACTTTCCAACATCTTTTCATCCTTCTGAAAACCAAATCTGGGTACAAGAGTCCGTGTGGCCTAATCAAAACTTTATACAATGGAACAAGAATCTCCCTACTTCTACAAGTCAGTGTTCTCCACATCATTCCCGGAAGCCTTTGTGTTGGCTTCACAATTTTGGCTATGTGTCCCCTAAATTTCAGATCCTTATCCAGTATCACCCCCAGATCTCTTATTTTCTCCACCTCTGACAATATTATTTCCTCCTCACCAAGCATAAATTCTGCATCCCATTTTTGTTTTCCAAAATTTAAAACCTTACATTTTGCAACATTGAACTCACATCCTCATTCCTGTGCCAAATCACTCAATTTATTTAAGTCTTCTTGTAAGGATGCAACATCTTCTCTACTCTTCATGGTTCATCCCAACTTTCCATCATCTGCAAACAACTGAATATCTTCATCCAAATCTTCACCAATATCATTAATATACAAATTAAACAGAATGGCTCCAAAACAGACTCCTGAGGCACACCACTAGTAACCTTCCTTTTCCTGGATATCGCTTCCCCATACACAACTTGTTGATACCTATCAGATAGCCAGTCTCCAATCCAATGCACCAATCTAATATCCAACCCCATCTGCTCTAGTTTGACAATCAACTTATCATGCGGTTATCTATCAAAAGCCTTTGCGAAATCTAAGTATATTACTGTGTATCCTTCTCCTCTGTCCATGGAAGCAGTCACTTTACTGTAATAAGTAAGTAGATTACTAAAACATGGCCTCCCTTTAGCAAATCCATGCTGTCCATCAAAGATAATACCATTGTTGTCAACCCAACTCTGGATCCTAGTTCTCACAAGCTTCTCCAACAACTTAACCACAACACCTGAAACACAGATAGGCCTATAGTTTGATGCTTGAGTTCAATCACCTCCTTTATGAAGTAGCACAATCTTATCCTCCTTCCACTCCTTAGGGACTTGACCGCGTGCAAGACTCGTATTAAAAAAAATGTCAAGACAGATGTGAACTCTCTGGAACATTCCTTCAGAATACATGGCGATATATTATCAAGTCCCACAGCCTTATTTACATCTAGTTTGCTCACCTCCCCATTACACCTCTTGCTCACTTACAGTCAGTCTATTCCATATCATCAACTGCTCTCAATCTCTCCATGAGGTCACATTCATAAGATTGAAAGACCTTTTTGAACTGCTCATTAAATATCTTCATCAACCTTTTGCAACAGTGGTCTCTTTATACCATTTTCTCCAATCAGTGCTATCCTTCCATAATCATTCTTTCTTTTGCTGGCTACATATTGAAAGAACTCCTGAGGATTATTTTTGGCTTCATTAGCTGACTTCTGTTCATACCTCTCTTTAGCTACCCTCACCAACCAAGTCACCTGTCTTGCCTGGTCTTTGTAGTCCTCATGGAAATGGTTATTTCCACTTCTCTTATGCTGCCTCCATAATTCCCTTATTCCACCCATTCTTCGATCGCCTGATCTGATATCCCTCAGTGTTCTATTGACCGATTCAACAGATGTCTTATGGGGCATTGTACATTTATCCCAAACAATCAAAGAACCCTTTTATAATATCACAATATCTAACAATAGAATTTAACAATATCTGGCCACAGATAATATCACAATATCTAACAACAAAATTTAACAATATCTGGCAACAGATAATATCACCATATATCTAACAACAGAATTTAACAATACCTAAAAATGCCCAGAAAATGGCCCAGTGAAACCATCTTGCTAATGGTTTCATTGGGCAGATGAACTATAATTATGCCACTAGAGCCAAATTATCCTGTGGTGATGGAAAAAGACAGCTCAGCAGACTGATGCAATGATCACAGGGACACAGACAGTCCCAAATGTAAGAAAGTGGAAGTACTGATCCAACACCATATGGATTACTGTCCAAGGTGTACACAGATTTGATTTCCTATATTTAGGGTGAAATTAAGAAATACTGGAGAGGATGCAGAGGGAAAGGTGACCAAATTATATCCCTACATATGAAATGCTGATTATGATGATGAAACTTGTAAGTTAATAAGAGATGTCATCAAATTTAGTATAAAAGAGATAACTCTTCAAAGGTAGCAAGTATGCAGGAAGAAGAAGAAGAGTGTATATGTGTGTGTGTGCGGGGGGGGGGGATAGAGATATGAATTCATCTCTGAAAGTCAGACTGTATAAGGATGATGAGAAAAAAAACAGCTGAGAACAAAGTAAATGAAATGAGGTAACAAATGGCACAGGGAATGCATCAATAACAAATACTTTTCATTCAGGGTTTGACAGGAGACCTGTGATGACTCCACCTAGGCCAGAAAATAATACTACTGCAATACTACTAATAGATACCTCATATATAGACAGCTAATATGAGGTATTAATTATTATATGTTCTGTATATCATTTATATGAAGAGTATTATGTCGATTTAGATTATATAAATCAAATAATATTTAATTTACATGAAATAAATTTAATTATAATTGAAATCAATATGTACATAATCTTATGATTGTTTAAAACAATTATCTAATGAGCAAGTAAATAATGCATGGCACATATACATGCACAGGCCATAAAATGTCACTGTTCATCAATAGGTACTTCCGAGCTTACTGGATTGCTGTCCATCAGGTCAATCTGTGCAGATTTCCATGCAAGAATTTTACAAATTGAATTTTTTCCCCTTTCATTAAGAATATTATATAGTCTAGGTAAAGCATTATGTGCTTTTCCTATACCACAAAAAACTCGAACAAAGTCCAGATCAGCAAGAGGAGATTCTTTTAAATCTACCTGTCTGTTCAATAAATGGAATGCTTCAGTAAACTGGATTTCAGCTTCAGGAAATTGGTTCTTAAAAATTTAAAGGAAAACAATTCAGTATAACTTTTTAATTGCAATAGCAAAATGAAGAAGAGTTAATATTTCAAATTAAAAGTTTTATTTCCGTCTCAAACATCACTCTTTTTCTAATAGCCTGATTAATTAAACATAGATAAAAACATTGATTTTTATAACAAAATCACCATTCAGTTAGTATCCATTCATTAGTATGGTTATATAAAATCATAAGATGTTAAGGTTTAATCTTAAGGAAGAAGTAATAATTACTTGTTCCTTATTCATTCATAACTTCTTTATAAGATATTTGGCTTTCCTGAATAAGAGAATGATTTCTATTAACCACTTCAGGCAGCATGCATAAAGAGAGGCTTGGTGATTTAAACAAGATAATGAACACATATATATTGAATGGAGTAGCTCACTTCCTTTTGTAGGCAAAGTCCTTTGTATACTCACATTTTTTTTTATAGATTTAATGAAAAGATAAGAAAAAGAAGTGTATCAATGGAGACAATAAAATGGTATAAATAACTGAGAATGACTTACAGTATATATCATATATCAGAGGAATGTGGGAAAGAATACTAATTAAAAGAAATCAAGGGAACATATATCAAGTACTTAGAAGCTATTATTATTATTATTATATGGAGTCAAAGACTCATCTGGGAGGTCCTTTTATCACACACACACACACAGCTCATCATACCATGCCTTGAACACATTCAAACTCCTTGCAGCCACCACACTCTCAGGCAAGGCATTCCAATCATTCAGAACTCTGCATGAAAAAACCTACTTCTCACTCTTCTACTCACACCCTCTTTATTCAGTTTCCAGGGATGACCTCTGGTTCTCCCCTGATCTACTATTTTCTGTAGAACCTCTCCAGCATTGATCCTATAACAACCCCTTACTAACATGTAGGTCTCTATCATACCTCCCCCTCTTCCTCCTGTCCACCAGACTCTGCAAGTTGCATCTTCTCAATCTTTCCTCATACTCGACATTCCAGAGGTTAGAAACTACCTTATTCAGTCACCTCTGGACCCTTTCCAACATCTCTTCATCCTTCTGAAAACCAGGTGACTAAATCTGGGCCCAATAGTCCATGTGTGGCCTAATCAAAGCCTTATACAACGGAACAAGAATCTCCCTACTTCTACACGTCAGTGTCCTCCGCATCATTCCCAGAAGCCTTTGTGCTTCTGGGAATAATGCGGAGAAATTTAGGGGACACACAGCCACAATTGCGTTCACAATTTTGGCTGTGTCCCCTAAATTTCAGCTCCTTATCCACTATCACCCCCAGATCTCTTATTTCTTCCACCTCCAACAATATATCCTCACCAAGCATAAATTCTGCATCCCATCTTTGTTTTCCAAATTTTAAAACCTTAAATTTTGCAACATTGAACTCACATCTCCATTTCCGTGCCCAATCACTCAATTTATTCAAGTCTTCTTGTAAGGCCACAACATCTTCACTACTCTTCATAGTTCATCCTAACTTTGCATCATCTGCAAACAACTGAATATCTCCATCCAAATCTACACCTATATCGTTAATATACAAGTTAAACAGTAATGGCCTCAAAACAGACCCCTGAGCACTCCACTAGTGACTTTCCTTTTCCTGGATATCGCTACCGAATACACAACTTGTTGATACCTATCAGATAGCCAGTCTCCAATTCAATGCACTAATCTAATATCCAACCCCATCTGCTCTAGTTTGACAATCAACTTATCATGCGGTTATCTATCAAAAGCCTTTGTGAAATCTAAGTATATTACTGTGTATCCTTCTCCTCTGTCCATGGAAGCAGTCACTTTACTGTAATAAGTAAGTAGATTACTAAAACATGGCCTCCCTTTAGCAAATCCATGCTGTCCATCAAAGATAATACCATTGTTGTCAACCCAACTCTGGATCCTAGTTCTCACAAGCTTCTCCAACAACTTAACCACAACACCTGAAACACAGATAGGCCTATAGTTTGATGCTTGAGTTCGATCACCTCCTTTATGAAGTAGCACAATCTTATCCTCCTTCCACTCCTTAGGGACTTGACCTCGTGCAAGACTCGTATTAAAAAAATATGTCAAGACAGATGTGAACTCTCTGGAACATTCCTTCAGAATACGTGGCGATATATTATCAAGTCCCACAGCCTTATTAACATCTAGTTTACTCAACTCCCCATATACCTCTTGCTCACTTACAGTCAGTCTTTCCTCCCCATCATCTACTGCTCTCAATCTCTCCATGAAGTCACATTTACAAGACTGAAAGACCTTTATGAATTGCTCATTAAGTATCTCCACCACACATTCTTCAACAGCTGTCTTTATACCATTTTCTCCAATCAATGTCATGCTTCCATAATCATTCTTTCTTTTGCTGGCTACAGTGTGGAACTATAGGGGGGGGGGATTATGAAGAGCTCAGAATACAGCTTGCAGGTGTAGCATGGAATGAACTCCTTAGGATTCTTTTTAGCTTCATTAGCTAACTGCTGTTCATACCTCTCTTTAGCTACCCTCACCAACCAAGCCATCCTCCTTGCCTGGTCTTTGTAGACCTCATGGAATTGGTTATTTCCACTTTTCTTATGCTGCCTCCACAATGCCCTCTTTCTCTGTATTGCATGATTAATCTCTTTATTCATCCATCTACACCTACCTTATTCAACCTTCTCACCCATGGTATACATTTAGACATTGCATCTACTAAATAGTTTTTGAAAATCCCCAAGCTGCATTGATCTCTTTTCCAGCTAACTCCTCATTCCATGCTACACCTGCAAGCTGTCTCCTGAGCTCTTCATAATCACCCCCCTTGTAGTTCCACATATACCCTTTTTTCACAGGAGGTCCTTGCACTGCTGGCAACCACCCAAGTAATCACCTCATGGTCACTCTCACCAATTGGTGGATGATTTGACACCTCATTTATAATTACATCCTCTGATGAGATGACCAAATCTAAGACCCTCAATTCTTGCATGCCCAGTGTTACATACTGTCTGAGGTAGTTATCCCTCAAAAACTCAAGAAACTCATTTTCTTTACTTCCAGTTGCTATTTCATCATTCCAGTCTATATTTCCATAATTAACATCGCCCATAATGATCACCCTTTTCTTATTTGCTTGACTAATTTGATTATACATTTCATTATCGCCACCATCCAAATTACCTGGTCTATAACAACATCCAACCAAGTATTTGATTCCATTCATCTCTATCTCACACCATACTGCCTCTATTTTGCTCTTGCATCTCTACTTTATATGGACAACTCTTTCTTTATCATCAATCATCAATAGCACCCCCCTCCCTTTTTACCCCTTCTATCCGCACGAAACACATCATACCCTTCCATCTCTATTTCTGTCAGGATGTCATCCTCTTCCAACCATGTCTCACTTATTCCGACAATCTTTGGGTGAACAGATGCAATTAGTGCAACCATTTCATCTGCCTTGTTTCTTATACTTCTAGCATTTGTATACAAACACAACAGCTCATTTCTGGATCTACAGCTAGTTCCACTGACCCCACACACTCTATGTGATCTCTCCATGCTCGACTGGGGGCCATTTCCCTTTCTGCTTCTTCATTTTAGAACCATTTTCAATTCCAACTGTTTCCTCTTGATCCCTGGTCATTCCATTCCTTTCCTGGTCTTACTGCCTCTGAGCATCCACCTTTCTCACGCTGTGTACCCCCCCCCATCCACCCTGAGCCTCCCCTTTCCCCGCTCCTCTTGCACACCCATTCTCTCATTTTATATGCTCATACCACTGACTTCCCCATTCATATCCACCTGCCAATCTCTCCTGTCTTACTCTCCTGCTCTTCCACATCACTCTCTTCTAGATCTGATTCATTCTCTCTATTCACTTCTCTACTTCCAGCAGCAGTCTCTCCAAGCGACTCGCACCATAACCACTCAAAAGTGAAGAAGAAAATACAAGGATGTTGAATACTAAATGAATAATTAAATATTTTTATAATAATGAATGCTAAAGACAGACTGACAATGGACATGAAATGTGATGCATAAAATAATATCTATATTACCACTAAAGGAATAACAGTAAATAACAAAAAAAAAAAAAAAAAAGAAAAAGAAAAGAAAAAAAGAATTGCGATTCACTGGATTATCAACAAAATCATCCTAGCATAACTATGTTTTGTCCATCAATTATATATATTCTTGGACCAGTGTATACATTTGCAAGTAAAAATTGCAGTTTTCCCAGAAATAAAATAAGAAACTGTATGTATATTAATTATAATTAGTATATATTAGAACATTTGTTAGATTTTACTGTTTCAGTATTGTCTCCACGTGTATCAATTAAATTCAACATGGCAACCGATAGTTTTACTACTACCTAGCCCCCACCATTTAAAGACTACATTATTCGTAACCTAGTTAATGATTTTGTAGCTCGCTATGCATGCATCCAGTTGTTTAAAAATGTGGCAGTGCGGCACAGGAATGTGTATGTGTGCATGAAATGTAGACAGTGCAAGGTGCTGGGAGACATAAGTGTCTCAATCATAGGATTTTGTGGCAGTGGAGATAGTGCTTCAGAAACGGGTGATTTTCAGTTTGTGGATGTTAGTAGTGTATTGGAGGATGGAGAGAATGTTAAATAGATATAGATTTAGCCTTGGGCAGTTTAACAGACAGAGATGGGTTGTCTGATGGCCATGTTGTGTTTGTTAATGTCAACTGAAAGCAGAATGTGTGGAGAGAGAAATGAAACTCCAAAGGAGATTGAAGGAATGAAGACTGAGTTGAGGAAGGTGAATTAAGATCGGGGAAGATATGGAGGTTGGCTAGTGTGAGAGGAACAAGAGTGAGTGAGAGAATGCATCGGAGAGCAAGGGAGAGAGAAGAAAGTGAGAGAATGGAAGACAGGAGGAGAGGAAATTGCAGAAAGAAAAGAGAGTGTGGTAGCAACAGACAGAGAGAGAGAGAGAGAGAGAGAGATGAAAAAGAGGAGGGAGAGTGGGAGAGAAAGGGGGGGGGGGGGAAGAGATTGGAAGCCATAAGAGTCAGGGATGCCAGTGGAAGAAGGATGAATGAATCTGTTCAGAGTGTTATGTATAAAGATTCGATGATTCAAGGTGTGAAGAGTAGAGTGTCATAGGAGTTCTTGCCAGTGGAATGATAGAGTATGGCAATGGCAATGAAGAGGGGGGGTGAGAGTGTGAAAGAGATGATAGTAATGGCTGGGACCTGAGAGACAGTGTGAATCGTGTAGCATGGAATTTGAGGTTGATATTAGACACAGTGTAGCGGAAATGTGTCAGAGGAAAGATAGTGAGTGTGTTGCCCCGGTATGATAATTCAGAGTGGAGGAGAAGAGCAGTGATGACAAATGAGATGATAGCGAGAATGTGCAGTAAAAGAGATCTGGAAGATATAAATATATGGAGGATGTTTGAGGATAGAAGAGAGTTGTATGTAAGAGATGGATATTACATTTGAATGCAGAAGGACACAGGCATTTGGAGAAACTGTTGTTTATTGGGCAAGTGAGTGTGTGTATCGGGATGGGAAAACTAGAATTGCACAGGTGGAATGTTGCAGGAATGGCCTCATGTGGGGATAGTGGCATGAGAAATGAGGGGCTGTACACTATATTACAGAGCCAGGTGGAGGGGGTGGAGTAATAATGGCTATAAAAATACTGACAATACACTGATTTTCTTGTATACAAATGCTAGGAGCATTAAGAATAAAGGGAATCAGTTTGTGGCATTGATTGATTCAGTCTCTCCAAAGTTTGTTTGTATCAGTGAAATTTAGTTAACTGAGGAGGATGTTCTAACAGGGATAGAAATCAAAGGGTAAAGCATATTTTGGCAGCATAAGGAAAATAAACATGGTGGTCGAGTGTTACTCAAAATAAAAAATTAATTGTGCACACTCAGCATCAAGAATCTCAGTGGAAATAACACCAATGGCTTTGAGAGTATATGGTGTGAGATAGATGTTTATAAGACAAGATATTTAGTGGGATGCTGCTACAGAACAGGGAATATAGATGGTGATGAGCAGGAAATGTTTAGCCAAATCTGTTTGGCAAGTGAGTGAGTGATCCTTACGATGGACTTCAACTAATAGTGATATAAACTGGAAAGAGGAGACAGCATGCAGTAATAAGGGAACTGAATTTTTGGATTTCTTGAGGGACAATTGTCTTAGTCAGCATGTGGTGGAGGGAACATGAAGATCAAAAGTTTTGGATTTGGTCATAGCATCAGAGGATCTGAATGTGACTAAGAAGACATACTTGTCTGCGGATGGTGAGAGTGACTATGTAGTCCTGACTTGGAAGATGAATAAGCATGTAGAGGAATCAAAACAGAAGGAAATTATGTGGAATTATAAGGCAGGCAACTATCATAGACTTAGAAACTAGCTTGCATCAGTACAATGGATGAAAGAATTTGAAGGAAGAGGAAGTCATTAGTGCATGGGAGATACTTAAGGAAAAAACTGTTGACAGCAATGACAGACTGTGTACCTCAAGGGAAGAAGATAAAGCAATTTGGAGTCAAATGGACGATAAAAGGAATAAAAGAGGAATTGTAGAAAAAAAATAGATTATGGAAGGCATATAAAGAGACAGGTAAAGAAGAGCAACTGCATGAGGAATATAAGGCTCAGGCTAAGAAAGTGACTAGTGTTGTAAGGAGAGAAAATTTAGAATATGAGAAGAGATGGGTGCTATAATCTAAGAAGAATCCCAAAAAATTTTTTTGCTATGTGGCAAGTAGGAGGAAAAATGACAGGGGACAGATTATCTTGCTGGGTGGAGATAGGAATCAGGCGACCAAAGCAGATGACATAGTTGCATATCGGGGAGCAGTATCAGGGAGTAGGAAGGTTACATGTGAAGTTCCACAGGGTTCAGTTCTGGGAACATTGCTGTTCAATCTTTATGTCAATGATATTTTCACAGGACTACAGGGATATGTTCAGTTGTTTGCAGATGATGTGAAGCTTGGGAGGGTTATTAGTAATAGTACTCATGTTCTGGCTTTTCAAGAGGATTTGAATAAGCTGGAAAGGTGGGGAAATGAATGGGGATATCAGCTTAATATGACTAAATGTAAATTTTAAAATTTGGAATCCACAGATGGTATGCTTCATACTCATTTGGTGGTGGTTTACTGGAAAAAGTGGAGGAAGCAAGGATCTTGTGGTGATTGTAGATAGAAATTTCAAGTTCAGAGGACATTTTGCAAAGGTTGTGAAGACATCTCAGAGAACTTCTGCAAATTTGAGGATGATGTTAACCATGAGAGATAAAAGGATGCAGTTCAAAGGGCAAAATCCAAAATGTTCAGATACTTCTCGGAGTTCAATGTTTGTGGCAACACAGAAGTCTGAGGCCAAACCAAAAAAAAAAAAGAGGACTGTACCATCACACCACCTCTGAATTTCATAATTGGGGTTACGCACTCTAATAAGAGACATTCACTGAACATCTGCTACACCCATTCATCTGCTCAGTAGAAGGTATAGTGTGATTGGTTGCTCCATAGCACAGCTTTCTAAGCTTTCACGTCCCTCTATACATGCTCCTTGCACTACTGAAGATGACTCTGCATGTAGGCTTGAGTAACGCGGGGCTTGCATATTGCAGTCCTATCATGGAAACCCAGGTTGTAAGCCTTGGTTTTGAATGTTTTTGTGCAGATTCATGTTCCAGTCGATAACTAGAACTCTGGATTCATGTATCGGTTGATGAATGACAGTTTTTACATATTATCCTTTGTGGCACCCTACAGTTATTCAGTGATTGTGGTAGGTCGTCCAATGGGTAGCATTTGCAGTTTACTCCCTCTGTTTCCATCTCAGTATGGCATCCTTGATTGTTGACCAGGGATGGCCCAATTTGTCAACAATTTTCTGAATAGCTACGCCTGCAAAATGGCATCCTATCACCACAACTGTTTCAATTTCCGTCAGTTCCCTTTCCGGTGTGTCACCGGACACAGTTGCAGTGAGTCGGGAGCATCATACAAGGTATGGCTATTAAATAACGAGACTTGCAAAAATGTGGTTTATTATTGCAATTGCACAACTTAATTGTTATTTCCTTCAACATGTGCCCCACCTCTATCTATATACTGTTGCATACAAATTTTCCATTGTTGGAAGCAGTGCTGAAAGCCAAGAACTTGTGTCAGGAGCAGAAAGACGTCGGGAAACAAATATGCACTGACATCATGGAACAGCTGGACTTGCATGAGAAGATCATCACATGTGATGAGACCGGATTTTTCCAGTATGATCCAGAAACAAAGAGACAAAGATGCACTGGAAAACTCCCACGTCACCAAGAATGAAAAAAGCAAGAATGAGCAAGTTAAAACTGAAAGCAATGCTGATCATTTTTTGTAATATCAATGCCGTGGTAATGGTTGAATGGGTACCAAAGGGTCAGGCAGTTAACCAACATTATTACCTTGAGGTTTTGGCCAAGCTGAGAGAATGAGTGAGGAAGAAGAGACCTGATCTGTGGAAGAACAATGCTTGGATTCTCCACCAGGACAACGCTCCAGCCCACAGTGCACTGTCTGTAAAGCAGTATCTGGCTGATAAGAAGATTCCAGTGTTGGACCATCCACCTTACTCTCTAGACTTACCACCATGCGACTTCTACCTTTTTCCAAAGTTGAAATACACATTGAAGGGCACCTATTTTCAGTCAGTGGATGAGGTAAAGGAGAAAACGGCAGTGCTACTGAAGCAGATAACACCTGATGACTTGCAGCACTGTTTCCAACTATGGAAAATTCGTATGCAACAGTGTATAAAGGAGGGGAGTATGTTGAAGGGGATAACAATTAAGTTGTATAATTATAATAATAAACCACATTTTTTCATTTTTGCAACCAGTCTCATTATTTAATAGCCACACTTTGTATTCCTCCAATTTATACCGGCTACAGACACAACTTGTTACATGGTATGATGCACACCTTGTCCATGCGGGTGTCCACTGACTTCTTTCCAAGCAATGTATTTTATTATTATTATTCCGAACCTATATGAAGTCACAAGACTCAGTTTGGTAGTCCCATCTTAGACAGCACAAATCTGCGACATAACTCCTGAAAGTTGTGAACTTTATGCACTCACACTGATCTCTGAGGCAGTGCATTCCATGGTGCAATACTCTCTTGCAAAATAGCCACTACTCACCACTTCCTTTCACAACTTGCAGGGAACAGTCCTTTGTCATTATTCTTTCCCCTTGTTCTATCAGTCAATTATATACTGCTGTATGAAAAATCTCAGTGGTGTCAAATATGGAATCCATTTTGGAACTATGACAAAACAGTGTTTCAGCAATTCTCTGATCATTGGACTGTGTATGTGTGTGTGTGATGTCAAATGAATGTTTCTGTCTATATGCCACTTAGTTTGGAGGTTTGTGAAGATCTTTAGGTGTTGGAAGTTTTTCCACTTGGTTATACTATAAATTAAAGATACCAATCAATTATATACTTGGTTTAATCCTTTATCCAAGTATAAGCATACAAAATTTGCACCTGAAGTATTTTCGGGACTGGGCAACTCGTATATAGAAGATGATGCCTTCACATCACTTGCCTTAGTATCCCATAATTAAGAGAAGGGTCACTACCAGTGGTGAGGTATAAGGGGCTCGTGCGAGCCCTTTGATAAATATTTCTCAAATTTGCAAGCTCCTTATTCTTCTTGTTTACTATTTTATTTTTTCAAAAAAAAATTTTTTTTGAAACATATTAAGCGACAAACTCATACAGTAACCTAACAAAAATTAGTTTATTCGGCAGTGTATGGATTATTTGGAATTATTGTTTCAACTCCTCTATAACAAATGCACCCAAGTTTGAAAAAAAAATAAGCGCATGTAGCTATCTTTACCCTTCTCCCTTCTGGTAGCCAATCATATGGTAAAACCAGTAGCCAATCAAATGTTTTATAAAAGATTATAAAAGATTTCATCCTTATTATATTTTGATAGTTAAAAAATGTTTTTCTTATGTAAGATAAATTAACACAGTTGATTGTGTGCAAATATTACATGTTTAGATCATGAAATATTTGTTTAAAAATGATAGCCTTTAGAGGTTGATTGTCCTCTCATACTTTTTGATTGGAATTTGTACACCAGCTGTATTAATAAAAGTTTTGGTGTGGGCTCTTTTTTTACTTTTTTTTCTTCTTGACGATGTGAGCCCTTTGTTCGACATTTATTGAGGTCTCTTCAGTGGGAACCAGGATCCCACTGAAGGAATCAGCTTCTGTATATGAGTTGCTCCAGTCCTGAAAATACCTCAGGTTAAAACTATGTTTGCTTACACTTGGATAAAGGATTAAACTAAGTATATAATTTCTTGGTATCTTTAATTCGTAGTATAATCAAGTGGAAAAACTTCCAACAACTATCTCTAATCCAGAGAATTTTAATAATAAGGTGTGACACCTTTTGGCTACTCATATAAGAAATTATGACTTCAGAATTACTTCAACCTTAATATCACCCAGAGGTGATATTAAGGTTGAAAGAATCTGGCTCCCAGGCAGAAGCATTAGCAATGATCTTGCTAATGCTTCTGCCTCCACTTGGGCCTGGCTCCCACTGAAGAGACCTCAATAAAGGTCAAAACTAGTCTGGGCAGTGGCCCTTCCCTTAATGCATAATATTAGACGTATCCGCAAGGAGATGTGTTTTGCATTATGGGAGATACCGAGATAGGAGTGATGTTAGCTTGCTCCACCTTTTCAACGAGTTTCCCAGTGTTGTACCACCTTACCCCAGTCCTGAAGATACTTTCAGGCTCAAACTTTGTTTGATCACACTTGGATAAAGGATTAAACTAAATTTATTATAATACTAGTATATTGTGTTATAAGCAGATATGTGCATCATGTTACACACAGACATATGTAACAGACATACTTCTTTGTGACTTTATATATCTTATTATATCTTCACTATCAGTTAGTTGCTTAACTTCATTATTTGTTTTAATTCTCCATATCCCATTTTTTCTTTTATTGGTCCATATATCTTCCTTAATATTTTCCTTTCAAAGATTCTCAATCTATCAATATCTTTTAGTGTTAATGGTCACATTTTGCATTCATATGTTGTTACAGGTCTTATGATTATTTTATAACATTTTAATTTAGAATTACTATTAAGAATCTTATTACTCATTAGCTTTTTATAAATATAACACTCATTTCCAGCCATGATTCTACTATTAATTTCTTCAGATATATTATTGTTTGCTGTTATTAATAAACCTAAATATTTAAATTATCTACAACTTCAAAACTGTATTCACCTATGTTATATCTTGTAATGTTTTTTATTTATTGTCTTTCTACATTGCATATATTTAGTCTTCTATTCATTAATTTGTAATCCATCTTCTTTAGCGTTTCTATTAAGTTCTTCAAATTTCTCTTCTAAATCTTTTCTCCTGTGACTTATTATTTCTATATTGTCTGCATATGCACATATTTGTATTATTTTATTATTAATAAATCCTCTCATATTTAACTTTCTTATTATTGCTTCAAGTGCAATGGTAAACCACTTCTGTATACTAGGCTTTGAACATTAGGTCAGAAGCCCCAAGCACTAGTTGGTTCTCAACATTTTTTAAAAGGTGATGTGGTGGTCTCGTCCAAGTTATTCAGCCTTGACCCTTAAGTACCCTGTCCATTCTCTATGAATGAAATCTGCTCTACCAGGACACAAAATATCCAAATCATGTGATCATCAAACACTTCAGTATGTCATCTGAATTGGTCATCAGTTTCTCTCTCTCTCTATCAAGATCATTCATACATATTTCTCCTCCTGCATGCTACATAATGAAAAATTCCTCAAGATTTTCCTTGGATCCCAGCACTAGTCTCTTCTCATATATACCATTTGTGTCTTCATTACTATACTAGTCTCTTTCCTAGCTTCAGTGTTATTTTTTTCATGCAAGTACTCTCTATCTGTCTTTATACTTTTTGCATAACTAGTTTTTCCTGAGCAGTTCCTGTTTGATTTCTCTAGTCATCCACTTCAAATCAATTTACCTTTTTCACTTGAGGTATGCAATCTTCAACTGGTTTAGCTAGTTCCCATCATGTAGTCCTGACCTGCGAAATTTCCAGGTATTATAAAGAGAAAGGTAATCGAAAAGTTCATGAGCAGTACAAAGCAAAGGCAAGGAGAGTGACTACTGTAATAAGAGGGGCAAAAAAAAAATAGATTATGAGAAGAAGCAATTCAAGTAGGCCAAAGAGCAGTTTTTGTATGTAGTGAGTAAAAGGAAAAATGATGATGGAAGGATAATTTTAATGAGTACTGATTGTAAGGGAAGTAACAGAAACAGATGAAATCATTTTATAAAGGTATACCATCCAGGTAGGGTTAATACAGTGTGAGATGTGACACTGACTGATGTGAAAATAGAGACATGAACTGGAGGTGTTGTTTATTATTTTAACGGTATAATAGAACACAGAAACTAAGTAAATAATTAATTAATTATTTACTTAGTTTCTGTGTTCTATTATACCGTTAAAATAATAAACAACATGTTCGACGAACACATAAGTCTGTCCACACGTTTAAGGATTCTTCATGAACTGGAGGTGCTTATGATATTCAAATCTAATCCTGTAGCCTCCTCTTTTAAGAGGGTTGCAGCTGATGAACAGTCCTCTTCCATGTCTCTCTATCTCTTGCTTCTGTAAGACTCTTGCCTGTTCAGTCTTTGATGTTGTCTTTCCATTGCAGTCAGGTTCTTCCTCTTCCCCTCCTTCCCTTCACCATCCCCTGTATTACTATTCTGGAGAGCTCACCAGAAGAACCCCTCATCAAATGTCCTGCAAATGTTATTTTTCTTCTGTGGATACTAGCTATATAGTCTTTTCATCTTGAATCTTTTAAAAATCACTTCATTGCTCACTATTTCAGTCCAGCTGATACGATTCATTTCTCTCCAGCACCACATTTCAAACGCATTTAATCGGTCAGTCATATCCTTATTGATCGTCCAGGACTCATATCCATATGTCCCTACACTCCGGGTCATTGTCTTGAGGATTCTTACTTTTAACTGTTTGTTCAGATTTCTGTTTCCTAATATATGGTATATTTGGAAAAATGCTGCTTTTGCTTTTTTAATTCTGTTCTTAATTTCATAATTAGATCAATTGTCATCTGTTATCCAACTCCCAAGGTATTCAGAACTTTTTATATTCTCTGTTCTTTATCCGTTCAAAGTGATTTCGATCCCATCATTTCCTTTCCTTGAAATCTTCATCACTTTTGTCTTCTTAATGTTTATTATCATTTTATATCTCTCATTTCTAACCCTGTTCAGTCTATTCAAAATTCTTTGCAAATCTTCCTCTGTTTCACTCATAAGTACAATGTCATCTGCATATATTATTTATCAGATGTCCATTTATCTTTATTCCATCCTTCAGATCTTCCAAGGCCTCCCCCTCATCATCCATTCACTATAGACATTAAAAAGGAGTAGGGACATCCCACACCCTTTCTTATGGGGATCCATTCAGTATCCTCTCCTTCAAATCTAACCCTGGCTTCTTGAGTTTTATATATTCTGAAAATATATAAAACAGTCTGATAATATTTTCATCTATTCCTAATTTATGCAAAATATCAAATAAAACAGAGTGATTAATATTATCGAAAGCTTTTTCATAATCTACAAAGAATAGATATAAATCTTTACTGCACTCGATCGTTCTTTCCCCCAATATCCCTAGTGTTCTAATAGCTTCTATGGTTCCCCTGAAACCAAATTGCACTTCATTTCATTCTCTCTCTATCATCTGTTCCATTCTTCTATATAATATGTTAATTAGGACTTTTGCAACGTGGCTAATCAAGCTGATAGTTCTGTACTTATTGCAATCCATCGTTCCTGTAATCTTGGGAATAGGAATAAAAATAGATCTTACAAAGTCTTTAAGTATTCTATCGTCCTCCAGACTTCTATTAAAGATGATGGATAGAAGTTTTAATCCTTCCTTTTGGCTCTTCAGGAGAGCTGCTGAAGAGCCAAGGCCTTCAACAGCTCCTTGAATATCATCCATTCCCAGAACTTGTAAATGATTGTCGATTGCGCTATTGTAAATATTTTTAGCTTCTACTACTTCCTGTAATCTAACTAGTGTTACTTATATTATTTTAATAATACTCTTATGCTTTCTTAAGGTTATCCTATCCCTTATGATATCTCTTGTCTTATTCCCCACAGTTAGCTTTTAATGTTCCTATATAAGGTGATGCTGTTAGTGAATTGACCCAAGTACCAGACAATTCTCAGGTACAGATAGCAATCTCTTATGCAGATAAGAACTTAGGAAAATTTATTTGATTTGTGACTGCACCACCTAAGTTCCTAATTAATAAGCATCAGAGATTATTATTATTATTATTATTATTATTATTACCCCAAGACCTCGTGGAGTCAAAGACTCATCTGGGAGGTGAGCTATAACACCTATAGAATATTTTTTTCAAGACAGTGCATTGAGTAAAGATCAGGTGAAAGTCTCCATTTTAAAACAAAATATGTTTCATGAAACTTGAAACAAATTTTACACTATTCCATACACTTTATACAGTCTCACTTGTGATTTTAATCTAATCTTAACTCGTAACCTTAAACAAAGAAAATCAATCATTTACACAGAGAGAAAAACCTCAGGTCTTACATTATCTCTTTTACTATATCATCTCCTCCCAAATTATCTCATATCTACACTTCAGTCCTAAATTTTGCTATCCACTTCAACACTAAAGTTCTAGGAATGTTAAAATCAAAAGATCACAATTCTCCTTTCGTACTTTACTGATAATACTGGAAAAAGTACTCACAAGTCCATTTTGATATGTACTTTCCTTCAAGTCCTTACAATCCTAGTCTGTTTCTGCAGGCTGTCCGACTTGTTCTTCTGTGCAGGCCTTCTTTGCACGTTGCTCGATAGTCGTCTTTTCATAATTAACTTGAGGGAAGAGTAATTCCCATTTGCTGACGGTACTGGATTGAGTCGAAAGCGCCCTATGTCCGATGTACTGAGCAAACTCCTAACTGCAATTCATCACGGAAATTCCTGCTGCTCCAGTGTCGCTCCCCATAACAATGGGTGCATTCTGATGAACTCTAGTTGGGTCTGTGAACTGTCCCAAGAAGAATGCAAGAGCAAGAGAGAGTGAGAGCCTTCCTTCCAAGGCCCCCTATATACTATTTTTCTCAGGTCCCTGTTTTAGAGTCGGAGAGCCCGAATGTCCCATGTGCATGCTGACATCAGTCGTCATGACCTTCATTTCTGGGCAGAAAGAGTTCCGTGTTTAAGGGTCGGAGACCCCCCCCTTCTCTGAATATCCTGAAGTCAGCAGCCATGACCTTCAATTCCATTGTTCACTTTCACGTACATAATCTTCTGTAATTCCTTTCACTTGGGGCATAAACACTTCAAAAATAGGTCATCTCTACGATTTCGCTCTGAGAATTAAATAAAGTGCATAATCTTAACTATCTTAACTTACAATTTACAAGCATTTTTGCATTGTTGCATTTTCCAGATATCTACATGGATTTACAAAATTTTCAGCAGTGAGTAGTCTAGAGTTATTTACAATATAAATGACCTCTGTAAAAATCGATGCTAAATTAAAGGAACTTCTGCTGCATCGAATTTTACAAGCATTCCTATCCTTTATTCTTTTAATCGCTGCTTATGATATTACATAATGCAAATATGGCCACAGAATCAGATACTTTCTTCTAATGTTACATGGTGATAAGCATTCATTATGATAAATTATGATGGCCACTACTATATTAAAAATAATTACTTTATCCTTTCCTTCATGGTTACACGTGATCAGAATTCATCATAAAAATTATGGAAACAACTACCATGTTAGAGCGAACTTCAGTTTAATATAAACCAAAATAATCACTCAAAATTCCGATTTTCACATCAAGGTCATCATCTAGAGCAGGTGTTCTCAACCTTTTCCAGTGGCGTATCACTATATTTAATTCAAGATATTAGGTGTGCCAGTAAGCAAATCTGTTTTCGTACCACCTGGTAGTGGTTCACATACCACCAGTGATACGCATACCATAGGTTGAGAATTCCTGATCTAGAGTAGAACACACACACATATATATACAAAGAAATAAGCTGCACTACAATCTATATGGAATGCTAAAGTAACATTGATTTAGTCAACAATTAAAACTACTGGCCTGACCTCTGGCGAAAAAAAAAACCTTACTACATCAATCTAGAGTTCTGTTATCATTATTATTATTATCTATTTGGATATTATTATTATTATTATTATTACATCCTCCATGGAGTTGGCAGACTCATCGTGAGACATTCATTCAACCGACAACATATTTATCATACAGAATCTTAAAATCCTTAACATTCCTTGCATTAACAACACATTCTGGTTAATAAAAACGAACCATTCGGTGATAATTCTCCATGTAAAAAAATCTACTCCTCACATCCCTCTTCACCACACTTTTATATAACTTCCAGGGATCACCTCTGGTTCTTTCTCTCTCATCTTCACTCTTTTTATAATCCCCTCTGGAATAATCTGATAAAATCCTCTCACTAACTTAAATGTCCCTATCTTAAATGTCTCTTTTCCTCCTATCCACGAAACTTTGCAATCCACATTTCTTCAACCTCTCTCCATAGCCAGCATTCCAAAGTCCCAACATTGCCTTAGTCACTCACCTCTGGACCTTCTCCAATGTCTCCACATCATATCAAAAACTAGGCTACCAGATCTGAGCACAGTAGTCCAAGTGTGGTCTGACCAGTGCCTTATACAGTGGCACAACCACTTCCTTATCCCTACATGTTAGAATACTTCTTATCATAGCAGCACTATGATGTGCAGCCTTTGCAACACTAGAATATGCCCTCTAAACTTCAATCTACTGTAAACCATCACTCCCAAATCTCTTATCTCATCCACTTCCTGGAGTATGGCACCATTGAAATAGTACACAGCCTTATATTTCTGCACTTCAAAATGCAATACCTTGCTCTTATCGATATTAAAACTACAACCCCACTCCTTTGTCCAAGTAAAAAGTCTATTCAAATCTTCCTGAAAGGAATTAACATCAGCAGTGCTACTTATAATTCTTCCCAACTTTGCGTTATCAGCAAATAACTGAAGATTCCCATTCAGTCCACATGCTACATCATTTACAACAAGTTAAACAGCAGGGGCCCAAGAACAGAACCCATAGCATGCCACTGGCTTCCTCCCTTTTTCGAGACAATGCTTCATCACACACACAATCTGCTGGTATTGTTCAGAGACAGAGAGAGAGCCAATCTCTGATCCATTCTAACCAATATACTATCTACTGTATTCCCATTCTCTGCAGCTTATACACCAACTTATCGTTTAACCTATCAAACGCTTTTGCAAAGTCCAAGAATATCACCATATATGATTCTCCCTTATTTAACACATGTTACCTTATCATAAAATGCAAGTAAATTTGCAAGTTACAGAAAATAAATTAAGCTAGAGAGCAACATGTTCACCCATAATTACTCATATAAGTATACATATAAATTAAAATAAAATAGATGGATGGTGGCCAATAAAAGCTGAAATAATTGCTTAGAGCCCTAAAGTCAGGGTTTGAAATTGGCATAAAAATCCCAAATTCTTGGGATTTTTATGCCAATTATTATTAAGATTAGAATGGTTAATCAAAATTTTGATTATCTCATGTAATTCAGTTTATTCTGATAAATTATGGAGACTGCTACCATGTTAGGAATAATTACTTTAATTTCCACAGCTAGAAAGAAATTTGATATTCTATGCTGTTTAATTTGTATATCAGTAATATAGTAATATAGAAAATGATTCATGAGGAAATATCTAATTGTTTACTGATTATGCAAAACTGAAAAATGCAATATAGAGATTCTGTAGGATGACTTATACAGACTGGCATTATGGTCTAATGATAATGGCTGCCACTTTAACATAGCAAAGAGTAAGATTATGCACTTTGGGATGAAGAGATAGCTGTGTACTACACTAATGGAATGATAGAAATTGATGAGGCAAGAGATCTGGAAGTGATTGTGGATAGGATGTTAAAGTTTAGAGGGCATATTGCAATAGTGACTAAACAACTTATCAGGTTACTTGGATGATAAAGACCATAGTGACAATTAGGGATTGGAAGGTTATTATTCCTCTTGATAAGGCTTAAATAAGGCCACACATGGACCACTATGCATAGATATATAGTTGCCTGAATACCCTGGGATTGAGAAAGTGTTGGAGTGGATCCAGATGGCAAGTGACCAAGATTGTGACAGGTCTATATTATGCACCCTATCAGGATAGATTGAAGGTCTATGGCAGGAGTCTCAAACTCAATTGGACAGCAGGCCATTTGCTATAAAAGTGTATCTCAAGTGGGCCACAAAAACTTTTTCGACTAAGAAAACCTGCACTAATTAGAATCGAAGGGAAGTGAAAAAAATTAGTATAAATAAATTGGAAAATTAATAACAAACATTTTATTTATTCTAAGTCATTACAAAACATAAAATAATAGTATAATGATTATGACAACTAAAAAAAAAAATAATATAAAGAATATTTTTATTATATTAATATTTACAATAGATAGCATTTAATCCAAATTAAACTGAAATTAAATTTTATTTCATGAATAAATCAAATATTTATATATTTATGCATTCTAAAAAAGTATAAACTCTCATTAATAACCATCACAAAAATTTACAGAGCCTCCTGTCAGTTTGAAATTTTTTGTGTTTGTGTTGAAATGAAATACTGCTAATATATATATATATATATTTTTTTTTTTGGGGGGGGGGTCTATATTTTGTGGAATTTTTTAAATATTACCGAAATATTTTTGGGAAAAATAATATTTTAAGGTTAATATATATATATATATTAACCCTAATATATATATATTAAAATAATAAATTGTGAATAAATTTAACTGTTTGTTCTAATTCTTGGATCTAAGTCAGTATATAAAAATAAGAACATATCCCAATTCCGAGTTAATATAACAGATAGTCATATACATATATATATATATATATATATATATATAATATAATATAATTATATTAATTTAATTGCAGTATTTTATTTTTTTCCCGACACTTGACAACGTTTATTATTAATCAGCCTGCCAAAATTTGGACTCAAAGATTGTGAGCATAAGACCTTCATTATGGCAGAAAGGTTGATATATTATAACATCGGGTTAATCTTGATCTGTTTTGTTACCTTTCATATATGAGAATAATTGTTCACATAAATAAGTGCTTCCAAAATAACATAGAATATTTGCTGCAAACTTTTTTTTTTTTTATTTGCGGATATTTTTGACCTAAATAACTGGATATTTTTGGTACACCAACTTCTTGGTATTTCACTTTTAGAATGGAATAATTTTGGAAATCAATAAGTTTCATTTGAATACAAATAGGAACTTTTTTTGAAATTAAAGGAAAAAGGATCTGTAAAAAGCGAAAAAACTTCTTCTTGCTCCTTAAAATCTTTAAATCGCTATCAAATTCTTCTTTTATCTTTTCTAGTTTGGGACAATATTGAGAAAAGGTAAAACTTTGATTCTTATTGTTTAACTGTTCACACATAAAAAAGTAATTTAGAATATTCTCTTTTAAATGATTTTGAAACAAAACTAACTTACATCTAAAACTTGCCAGTGCATCATGCATGTGTGTTATTAACTGATCTTTCCTCTGAAGTTTGACATTTAAATAATTCAAATGTCCTGTAATATCAACTAAGAATGCTAGATCTTGTACCCATATCTGATCATTAAGAAATGCAATATCATGATTTTTCATTTCTAGGAACAATTTGATCTCCTCTAAAAGTAAAAAAAAATACCTTTTTAGAACTTTATGACAAGATAACCAATGAATCTCTGTGTAATAAGGTAGCCATTCAAATTCACTCTCCAAGTCGTTTAGAAATTGTGCAAACTGGCGGTGATTGAAACCTCTTGATCAGATGAAGTTCACAGTATTTGTCACAGGCTTCAGTACGCAACTCATTTCCAACACTTTGGAGCACAGGACCCGCTAATGAATGATATAGTGGAAAGATTGCAGTTTTGGAATGTCTGGATACATTTCCTTTAACTTTGCTGCAAGTCTTTACACAAAACCTTTATTTTTGCTTGTCACTGCTGAAGCACCATCAGTTGTCACTGCTACGAACCTGCTCAGAGGAAGATGGTATTTTTCAGAAATGCTCCACACGGCGTCAAAAATGTCTTCCCCTGTAGTGGTTCCATGGATGGGAATCATTTCCAAGAACCCTTCAGTAATATTCATATTGTTGTCGCAAGCCCGAAGAAACAAAGCAACTTGAGCCACGTCGTGAATATCGAAATTTTTGTCAAGTGCAATTAAAAAGCACTGTACGTTTGTGGATATTTCTTGCAACTGGTCACACAAATTATCTGCCATTTCAGTTATTCTTTCCATCACAGTATTTCTGGACAAAGAAATATATCAAAATACTTGCACATTTTTGGGACATATGTTTTCGGCTGCTTTTATCATACACTCCTTAACCAAGGAACTGTCACTAAAAGGTTTGGAATGTTTCGCCAATAAATAGCTGATTTCATAACTAGCTCTCACTGCTGATTCATTATCTTTCATAATTTTTGAAAATACTTGTTGTTGACTTTGAAGTGAATTCTTCGTACTTCTTAATTTTTCTTCTCTCGGTTTACCCACAAAGCATGAATATTGTTCTTTGTGAATATTATCGTAGTGCCTTTTTATATTATATTCTTTGGCGACACTAATTGTTTCGTTACAAATAATGCACACAATTTTGTCCTTTGTTTCAGCGCAGAAGTAATTTAATTCCCATTTTTCTTGAAATTTTCTCCTCTTATCAGCAATTTTTCTTTTTCTTGTTGGCTTGGAAAGTGATATTGCCTCGGTGAATAAATATATTATTATTATTAACAATTTTTATAAAAATGTTTGAATAAAAACACACAAAACTGTAGACCAGTGCACGATACTATTGCAAATAAAAATAAAAAATAATAATAAAAGGGATTCTCTCACTGCTAGGTTGTCGTTGAATCGTGCGCACTTCAAATATCACTGATTGACTGTAGCAGGCAATTATAAACTCATAGCTGGATTTCCATGGGTGCATATGATGCGCATCACGTGAACAGCTAGTAGCCAATAGAATTCAACGTTTTCAGTATGCTACCAGCAGCGTGCTATAAATTAACAATGTAAGCATAAATATAGTTTGATTGAGGAAGATGATTTTTAATGATGAGATAGTGGGATTTCGTGTTTTGATTATGAGTTTTGGAATTGGTTTTCATTGTAGTTAAATGTAGTTCACGCATATCTTTAGTTAGTGAGTTCAGTAACCAGTATCTGCAAGACTCAATTGTACACAAGTGCTTCTGGTTATTAAAACTGAACACACAGGTAAGTGAACTGTATTTATAAGAGTACAATTCTCTAGGCTTATTATACTAAATACTTCATAATGTGCAAAGAAGAACAAGATGATGCTTACATTAAATCGCTCAGCACCAAAGGATGTCTGATTAGCATTCTCAAAAAGATACTGAAAAAATTTGAAAATGATTGGCCCGGCAGTCTTAATTTCTACTCCTTGCCAGCTGAAATCGAAGAGTGCGAAGACACTCCCCAGACTGAGGAGAAACTCGATTTGTTGATTTCCCCTTCTACAGACTACGATGAAACTTGGGCTCGCAAGAAACATAAAACCTCTGACATTGAACCTCTCATGGATTTAGGTATGGAAGAGGACACTACCAGTCTTGATCTCACAGCCACCCCCAAAGAGAGGGTACCTCCGATTGTCCTCTGGGAAAAAAGGAAGTGGACACAATTGAGGGCCATCATGTCAAATCTACAGATACAGTATGTCTCGGCTAAAAATAAGGATGATGGCATTAGGATTCAGCCTGCTACTGTGATAGACTTAAGAAAACTAACAAAAGAACTGGATTCAAATAATATCCAATATCATACATTCTCTCTTGGCTCGGAACGAAATTTGAAAGTGGTCCTATGGGGACTCTCAGAGAATATAACCTCTGATGAAATAGAGGTTATATTCTCCTCTGCCTCCAGGACCTACCACCCATCAAGGTGGGTAGGATGACTAAAGCGGACAAAACACCCATGCCTCTAGTTTTAACAGAGATATATCAAGTCTATAAAAACATCTATGACCTCAAATCGGTATGTGGTCTCTGAATCACCCCAGAGCCTTTGAGGAAGAAGTCTTCAACTGGGCAATGCCATAGATGCCAAAGATTTGGTCATGCTCAGAGACTCTGCAAGGCAGAGTTCAAATGCCTGAAGTGTGCAAAAAAGCCACCCTACCAACACATGCACAAAACCAAAAAATATTCCGGCAAAATGAGCCAACTGCGGCGGCTCTCACATTGCCAATTATAGAGGTTGTACCCAAAACCTGAAAAACAAAGTCGGAAGCAGGCAGATTATCTTCCTCCTCCAGCAGACATATCCCAGAGACCACAACCCCACAGTCACCCCACGGACAAACAAAAGCGCTCAGAAATCCATCCTCTGCAACCAGAGATCTCTAAAAGATCATCTCAACAGAATCAGACAAAGACAAATGCAGACGTAGTTCGTACAAAAAAGTCAACCCAGAAAAAGATTCAACAGCACCACTATCAAATTTGACAGCTATCATCACCACCACCTCTCTAGAAAATATGTGGCTGGACTTTAGTAGATCCAATCCCTCACCTTCCTCCACCAAAAGCTTCTTAAACAAAAACACAAACTATCATCTCAGCACTCACTAATGAACAATAATAAGTTAAAATCAGACTCTCTAGAGATCATTGTGTGGAATGCAAACGGCCCGAGGAGTAAGATCTTAGAACTCCAGTACTTTGCATCAGCCGGATGTCCTTTTACTAAATGAAATGCACCTAAGACCTTCAGACAACACCCAAAATTAGGGGATATCAACTGTACAGAGCAGACAGACTGTCCCACAGAGGAGCCAGCACTGCCATTTTCATTAAAAATTACATCACTCATCATTCTATAAACATCCCTCCTACCACTAACCTCACCTCGATGTGACCAGCTGGCAAACTAAAAATCTTCACAGCATATAATCCTCCACAAAAAATATTACTGTCCTCAGATTTGAATGCCGTATTGGATACCAGTGAGCCTACCATCGTGGCCGGAGACTTAAACGCCAAGCATCCAGTCTGGAATAGCCGTTCCACCAACAAAAACAGATACATACTAGAAAACTATGCTGGATTCAACAATCTGTGGTAGATCCTGCTGAGCCCACCCATCACAACACTTATGGTTGTGCTGATGTCTTGGACATAGCCATACTACAGCATATCAGACTCCAATACAGTATAATGAAGATTAATGATCTATCATCTGACCACAATCCAATATTGTTAAAATTTGGAAACCTAGAAAAACTGTCTCTCCCCTCACTCGTTCATTCCTTGGGAAAGGCTCTCTAAGGTACTCCCGAAATATATTGGTCCTGTACCCATCATAAAATCCAAAGAGGAAATTGAAACAGCCGTAAAAGATCTAACTGAACAGATTAATGCAGCCTGTGCAGCAGTTACTATCTCAGCAACTACCTGCAGATCCAACCACTTGCCACAATATATTATGAATCTGATCAGGGAAAAAAAAAACAAAGCAAGGAAAAGATACCACAATACCAGGGCACCACAAGACAAAAGGATCTTAAACAGATTCAACTCCGCCATGAGAGATGCCCTCACAGCCCATAGAAGTCAACTTTGGGGAGAAAAATTGACCTCCATCTCTCCTGATAACCACTCCATATGGAATCTTATCAAAAAGATACCCCCCCCCCTCAAAACAGATTCAGGTCTCATCCACACCGATGCAGATAAAGCTGAAGCAATAGCAAAACATTTAGAAATGCAATGTAAACCTTCATACGATCATCTTGATTTCAATCAAATACATAAGATCCACTGACACGTCAGATGTTCACTCAAATCATCTGTCACATATTCCACTCAAATTGCACCCACATCACCTGCTGAAATATATGATATAATCAAGAAGTTTAAGAACAAAAAGGCTCCCCTGGACCTGATGGTATCTCCAACAAGGTGATAAAGCTACTACCTCGCAGAGCTATTGTGCATCTGACAAATATAATTAACTCCATCCTTCACTACAAATATTTCCCTTCCTATTGGAAACTGGCGGACATAATGCCAATCCTTAAATCTGGAAAAAACCTCGATTGCCTCAAAGTTACAGACCAATCAGCCTCATCTCAAACCTGGGCAAAATTGCCGAGAAAGTAATTCTTACCAGACTCCAAGAATCAGTACACCAACTAAATATCCTTCCTGAGGAGCAGTTTGGCTTTCACCAGTTTCATAGCACTACGCAACAAATATACGGATTAGTGGAATATCACTAGGGGTTTTAACTGCCGTCAATGCACTGGGGCTGTTTTACTTGACATAACCAGTGCATTCGATAAGGTTTGGCATTATGGTTTGCTATACAAACTGATATCAACTGGTATACCAATGGGAATGATTCATCTAATCAAGGCATACCTCTACGATAGGCACATGCAAGCTAGGATGTGTGGGGTAGTTTTGACACAAAAACGCATCTTGGCTGGAGTTCCACAAGGATCTTTACTAGCACCGATTCTATTTTCCATATACTTGTGTGATATCCTGCACAACCCATTGTCATCAATCAAAGCCCTCTACGTGGATGATACAGCGATATTGGCCAGATCTTTAAAGCCGCACCTAGCCATCAAGAAACTGTAAGAAAACCTATTGCTAATTGATCAATATTTCGCCAAATGGCGACTCCAAGTGAATCCCCAGAAGAGCGTAGCGTCCTATTCTCTAAAAGATCAATGTTTCCTAAAGAAGATATCCACCTATTCAAAACAAAAATCCCATGGCTAACTGAGATCAAATATCTTGGCGTACTATTAGACAGAAAACTGAGCTCCCATATGAAGACTCTCTGTACAAATACATCAAAAACCATAGTCCAGTTCTACCTGCTAATTAACTGGAACAGTAAGCTGAGCACCAGAATCAAACCACTCATATATAAACTGATGGTTCGTCCAATACTCACCTACACCTCTCCAGCCTGGAGTCATACAGCTAATACTAATACAGTATTCTTAAGTTACAATATGTGCAAAACAAATGTCTGAGAATGATCCTGAACACCCCATAGTTCGTACATACTGTGCAACTTCATCACGACACAAATGTCCCCCTACATTTACACTTTCATGCAGACTATAGCAACCAAATTCTTCTGAAAAGTATCTGTGCACCCCTAACAAACTGATCCAACTGGCTGCAGATTATGACGCAATGGATTATTTCAAACATAAAAGACCAAAAGCCATCCTAAACTACAATACTGAGGACTAATCTCCAAGCCCAATCAGGGCGAGCAATTAGCTCATAAAACTTTCTCCACTCACAGTTTCTCTTAAGATAGCAGGGAATATGAAAAGCATTTGCTTCACCGTTAGGTCAGTAATGTTGTATGTTGTAAATATAGTTTACGAATTGATTAGGATTGGATCTAACATTGAAATTGCGATATAAATTTTTATTACTGCAATTACATTATAGCAGGTCATTGCATCCATATTGTAACTATAAATGTCATATGAAAACGAATAAATCAATACCGTATTTACTCGAATATAACTCGCACTTTTCGCCCCCAAAATTAAAGCTAAAAAATCATGGCGCAAGATATATGTGGGGAATTTTAGAAACTAAAGTTTTCAGAAAAAAAACTGAAAATGTGGATGACTTACCAAGAATCTCCTCTTTGTTATACCTACTTCTGGCCTCGAGTGCGGTTTCCTTGTGTGCATTGTCATCTTCTTTCCCATTATTCCAAGTAAAAATTACAAGTAATTTACAAGATTTCCGATACATAATGAACACCCTTCACGAATGTCTGAGAAGTGAAAGCAGAAGGTAAAATAGACAGCAATGGTAGGCCAATAGAGATAGAACGGCTATGAAGATGTGGATATAATTGGCGGTATTAACAAAAGATCACGTTACAAAACACAAAGTCAAGCCAACATTTTTGAGCTGAAACGCTAATTCTCTTCAACCAAATTCCATATTATCTGATACTGTCATAACAACATTCACTCTATATGTCTTAGTTTTAACACGTTTACGAATTTTATTGCAGCTTAGTGTTTCAGTTAGTGGGGCACTCACACACACATCTAACTAAAAACAATAGATTTTAGTTAGATACTGTTTGCCGGTCAAACATATGGTTTTGCTTAAGTCTAAACAGCATGGTTAATGTGTGTGTGTGTGGGGGGGAATGTGACTCATTAGTTAGTGCCGTTTTTATACCAGTTGTCTCTAATCACACTAAAGAAATATATTACACATGTTGAGAAATATATTACACAGACAGCCAATGTCTCTGGGGAAGGCGTGTTGTTTATTACTGCGGGGAGCGAGTTATTGTTCCAAAGTGAAAATGGTTAAACTTTATTTTCTTGTGCGATGTACAGTATATGCAAAACTTTTTAATTTCTTTTTTCATAAAGTAAAATCAGGGTACAGGGGTGTGAGTCATATGCAAGGGCGAGTTATATTCGAGTAAATATGGTATTTCTGTTTTATTATAAAAAGCGACCATCCTTTTTTTAAAATCGTTCCTTGAGGTCCAAAGTGAAAATGGTTAAACTTTATTTTCTTGTGCGATGTACAGTATATGCAAAACTTTTTAATTTCTTTTTTCATAAAGTAAAATCAGGGTACAGGGGTGTGAGTCATATGCAAGGGCGAGTTATATTCGAGTAAATATGGTATTTCTGTTTTATTATAAAAAGCGACCATCCTTTTTTTAAAATCGTTCCTTGAGGTGTCGGGGGCCGCACGAAATTGCTTTGGGGGCCGCCAGTTTGACACCCCTGGTCTATGCATTATAAAGACAGTGACAGGTCTATATTATGCACCCTATCAGGATAGATTGAAGGTCTATGGGTTATAAAGACAGTGACAGGTGGAAAAGAGATATGACAGCACATATAAGTTATTAAAGGGGAAGACTTTTTTTCAATACGTGACAGGAAGGGAAAGAATAAGGAGATCATCCCAAGAACTTATGTAGGAGTGTCATTATCTAGGGTACTAGAATCAGATTTTTTTTTTTTTTTTTTTAGAGGGTGGTGAATAACTGAAATGGGTTGGCAGAGGCAGATATGAGTGCTTCACTGGTGAATGAATTCAAAAAGTGTGATAAGCAGTTTGTGAATAGTTAAGTACAGGCTTTCCATGATGAGTCTGATTCTGTGGAGATGCTCAAGAAAATAATTTCTCTGTGAAGTAAACTTTTTCTATTTGTGACTTTGCAAAATACAAACTGTATTATATTAGCCAAAACCAAAATGCACTATATGATAGTAAAACATAACAAAATATGTCAAAAATTGTGAATAAAAATAGTCATATTAATGAAAAAAAAATTTACTTAAATTATGTTCTGGTAGATAAAAGCAAGCAATAAAGTATAATACAGTTAAAATTCTAACAGATGTTATTTTAATCTTAATTTATACATAACATTAATTATTATTATCTAAACATCTCCATGAAGTCTTTAGATTCATCTTGAAAGATTTACACTATTACTATTATTAAGGAGAAATATGTTTATCATATTTCTCCTTAAATTCATTCAACGACAATGCACTCACAACTATATCTGGTGACACATTTCATGCATTCACCATTCTTCAACAAAACTTCCCTCCATCAAATCATCCTCAATGGCATTAGTAAACAAATTAAACAGCAGTGGTCAACCAAAGAGGCCGGTGATATTCCACTGGTTACCTGGCTTGTCCTTTCTCTTCTTTATTCATGTCTACTGGGCATCATATCCATGTCACCAGCTTTATACTTATTTGCTTCAAATTACTTAATAGATTTCCACATAGTATTCTGTCAAATGCTTTACAAATCTAGGAATATTAAGGTGTGACCCTGATTTGGCTTAAAATTTATTTACCACATTTGTTGCTATCATTTGCTATATTTATTGCTCTCCAAACTCTGATAACACTCAGTCCTCTTTGATTACAGCAAAAGTAGCTAAAGCAGCTCATCAGATCACTTGGTTACTGAAGAAAACTTTGACGAGCAGAGACAAGCGGGTTATTGTTCTTCTTTATCGAGTCTTGATAAGACCCCATCTTGACTACTGTGTGCAGATCTGAGTATCAGGGTTTCTTGGTGATGGGGAGAGGTAGAGAGGATCCAGAGGTGAGTGATCAAGATGGTAGCAGGTCTATGGAATGAACCCTAAAAGATTTGAAGATTTGTGGGTTACAGAAACTGGCTGATAGGCAGAAAAGGGATGATATGATTGAGATATTCAAATTACTGAGGGGTTTTTACAAGATTAATTCAGACGAAATTTTTCAGAACAGGTGTGGTGGCAGGAGAACTAGGGGCCATCCATGGATACTGAGTAAGAGTGTAATTAGCAAGGGTGTCAGAACAAGGTTTTTTTACTTGGAGAGTGATGAAGGAGTGCAATAAGCTGCCAGCACTGTCGATGCCAGGTTATTTTGCACCCTAGGCAAAGTTTACAAGTGCGCCACTTATTTCACAAGTTGGATATTTTTTAAAATGAAATTTTAAATATAAAAAATAACAATTATTTTGGCATGCTTTATTAATAATATATAATATGTATAATATACGAAAATCAAATTTTAATTTTTCTTGCCTTCAATTTTTCAAAATTTTGCACCCCTTCATGGCTTGTGCACTAGGCAGTTGCCTAGTTTGTCTAAATGGTAATGCCGGCCCTAGCTGCCAGAGTCTGTTGTGTGTGCCATGAATTTTGAACTGTGAATGAGTTCAAAGCAAAGTATAATAGATACTGTGCAAATGCTGAATAGTTCTTGACATAATGTTTAGAGCCTCCCTCGATGAGTCTAAGAACTTCTTGAGTTGCCCATAATAATAATTATTATTATTAATCTCTGAAGCTTGGCTTTCTGTAGTCTGATAACAGTGAGGTTATCTTCCTTGGTGATATCAAATTTCACAGCTCAAACTGACTTCCCTTTCAAGCTGAAAGATATTATCATATTTACTCGAATATAACTTGCACTTTTTTCCCAAAAATTAAAGTTAAAAAGTGGTTTGAGATATATGCGGGAATTTTTGGAAACAATTGCAGGAAAAAATTAAATTGACATTTGATTAAATCCCAAATATTCATTATAATTGCTCACATTATTTATAAAATGAATATATTTAAATTTTAATTATCAACGCTATTTACGATATCAGCTGCTCCCCTTCATCATGTGATATATTTGTATCTTTAGCAACAATGCTTCTGTAATTAAATTAAAACAAAGTTTCATTATTGCTTGTCCTTTTATCATTTCAGAATCATATGATCTTTGCATTTAAAACCAGTATTGTAACTTGAATGTTTCTCCATATTTCAAGTAAAAATTACCAGTCATTTACAAGACTGCAGATACATTATGAACAATCCTTCACGAATGACTAATGAGAAGTGAAAGCAGAGCGCAAAACGGTCCTGTGATATTCCAAAGACAAAGGCAAACCAATGATTGTTGAGTTGAAATGCTGATTCTCTTCAACCGAATTCCAAAATATTTGAAACTGCCATAAAAACATTCACTATCTATTTTTTAAAGTTTTAAACTTTTTTCGTATGCAAGGTATATGCAAAACTTTTTAATTTCTTTTTTCATAAAGTAAAATTAGAAGTGTGAGATATATTCAAGTAAATATGGTATGAAGTTTTGCTGTCAGTAATAACTTAACACAAATTGTATGTCTATCCCAACACACTAAATCTTTCTTAATTAGTTCTTCTTCCAAATATAATGTGGATGTCAGCTCTCCTCTTGATAACTCTGACCATAGCCTTCATGTTTTTCCTCTTCTGCAGAATGCCCTTCACCTTGCCATTCTCAATCTCATGTTCTGAAATCTCCTTTATATAAAGGAACTCTCCTGTCCTCTTTTTAATTACTTGGGACTAGGTCAGTACTGAGATTTAAATTAAACAGCTTTGTCAAAGACACTGCCAATTCTCTACTACTGTCTATGGAAACCATCTAATCCTATAGCTGTATTCACATCAAGATTTTGTAACATCCTTAGTACCTCCAGTTCATCCACTTCTATTCTTACAGTGGTTCTATTACATCAATCATTGCAATATCTCCATCTGGATGACACACCCTCAAAAAGTGATCACTCAGTAATTCAACATTTTTGTTGTCTTCTTCTTCTTCTTCTGTCACTTTTCTGCCATCTGCATTCCTTAAAGTTATCCTTCCATAATCATTCTTCCTTTTACTCACCACACAGCAAAAGAACGTTTTGAATTTCTTCTGATCTGTTTGGATAATTAACCCATTCCTTTCATAATCTTCTTCTACCTTCCTTACCATGCTGGTCAAACCTCTTGCCTATGTTTTGCACTGATTATGAACATACTAATCATATTTCCCTTATATTTTTCCCATGAGATTTTTTTAAATTTTTTTTTTTAAAGGCTGCTATATAATAACATGCTTCATTCATTTTACTCTCATCTGATTTATCTTCCTAACCTTATAAATAAGGTATGCATTCTGACACTGGAAAAACATCCCTTGATCATTTTATGTGGAATGCTAACATCCTTCCCTCCAGTTTCTTACTGCACGGCACTGTTTCAAGCTGAAGTCTGTCATTATCACCAACTTTGCAGTCACCATGCACCCATTCTTAACTGAAAATTTCACATGGCACATCTAAAAATGCTAAATCATATTTTAAATAAAAAATAGTTATACGAACCATGAAAGTATAAATTTGCCCCAGAGACAAACATGAAGAAATTAGTGAATGGGCAAGGCTTTGTGCCCGAGCAACAGTCTGACACAACTTGAGCAGCTGAACAGCAGTTAATAAATTTCCTTTACTAGAAAAAAAAAAGTATATTTGAGTTTATATTTTCCATGATATTACAAAATACAAAGTTGCAAATAACGATAGCTTATACTGTAATACAATATAAATATATTTTTTTAAAACTTATCTTCTCATTACTGCCTTTTTTTCTATACATTTTATTTTTAATGGAAGAATACGTATTAATACCGCACAACATAAATTGAAAAAGTTTTCTGAAAGATCAGTAGACAAAGTGGTGTAGTGTGATGAAGATGATTTTAGTTTAATCACAAAACTTGAACTTGGTTTACAGGTTCATTTTTGTCTCAGGAAACTGCTTTAATAGTTTTATTTATTTATTTATTTATTTTTAGTAACAGACATTTGTATGAAACTCTTTTTTTTTTTACATCTTATTTCAAATTCGATTCAGTTTAGTTCACACTATGATAAACAGTTTCAAAGAGCTAGTTGATTTTTTCATGCTACATGAGCTTAACAAACAAATTTTGTGATAATTGTATTATGGATGGATGAAAAAATTTAAATAGTTAAAAAAAAAAAGATTTTTAAATTTGAATGCATGTGCAAAATACAGCTTTTCAGATAAAACAAGAGGAACCAAGCATCAGAAAGAGAGCAGTGGCTCTAAGAAAGGCAGTATAACAAGCATGAGCATGAACATGAAGAATATAAAGTAGAGAATGTGTTAAATGACAGATTAATGACAAAAAAAACTTCTTGAATTATCTGAAGATTAATAATGCTTAAAGAGGTTAAACATAATTTTTAATTATGTTGTGCTTTACATTATGTCATCAGGAATTACAAAAAAAACTTTTAAAAAAAGACACTACTTCATTAGTAGCTAACAACAACAAGAATAATTAATATTATTATCATCTGACCTCCATCGAGTCAAAAGATTCACAAGGAATCACAGGGATATCCATACTCTCTCATGCAAAACAGATAACTGAACCATGCTCGAAACCTATTCACAGTTTCCACACTCATTACATGTCTCACTCCCCTGCTCACACTCTTCTTATACAGCTTACAAGGATGGCCTCTTGTCCACATTAATTAATTAACTATATTCTCCACATTAATTAATCTGGTGTGCATATAAGTTGATTTGTATCAATTTATATGTCTCAATCATATCCCCTTTTCTTCTTCTTCTTCAATTCACGAGGCTCTGCAAGTTGCATTCCCTCAATCTCTCCTCATATCTGACATTTCATAGACCTGACAATGACTTAGTAAACCTTCTCTGGACTCTCTCCCCCAAACATCCTCATCCCCTTGAAAACCAAGCAATCAAATCTGTGCACAGTAGTCCATATGTGGCCTGAATGAAATCCTTATATTAAGTATAAGGACTCATATTAAACAGGTGTCCCAAAGGTGTCATAAATTCTTGTTATGATGTTCTTACAATTTTAACAAATTTGATCACTAAACTTGAAGTTTCTATCTACCACTACACTCACCAGATCTCACATCTCTTCCACCTCCTTCAAATTTGAAGACAGAAATCTTGCAACATTAACCTGATAAGCAGATTGCTGAAACACGACCCCCCCCCACCCAACAAACCCATGCTAACCATCATAAAGAATACATGTATTGCTATTATCAACCCCACTTCTGAATCCTAGTCTAGTCCTCACCAACTTCTCTAACACCTTAACAACAACCCCAGATGCACAGACTGGCCCATAATTTATAGCCTTAGTATTACTCTTTTTTGTGAACCTGTCCTATTGAAAGATTCATATTAAACAGGTGTCATAAATTCCCTAGAGTATTCCTTTAAGACACACAATATATTGTCAAGTCCTACTGCTTTATTAACATCGAGTTTACTTAATTCCTCAAATACCTCCTGCTCATTCACCATCAGTCTCCCTCCTCCACCATACCCTCTACACTCCAGGTGTTCATGATGTTGCCTTCACAAGGATAAAATATGCTGATAAACTGCTCATTAAATACTTCAACTATACCCTCTGTACTGGTTAGAAATCTGCCAGTGTCATCAATACTCACTTGTATTTAGCATCTCTTGTCATTAACATGGATGACAAAACATCAAGTATAATATAATCAACAAAGTTATATTTATTCTCTTTAAGTATACTGTTAATCACTAAAAATTCAAACATTCTGCCATTCAATGTTCAACCACACACAGGGACAAATTATGAATAAGATAATTTGGTTGAGTAGAATGCACAGCAGAATATATGACAAAAAAAAAAAAAAAGAGAGAGAGAGAGAGAACAACACATGAAGGATACAGATTCAATTATCAGAAATACGACAGGTTAAAGAGTATTGAAAATATGCATGCATAAAGCTGAGATAGGAAGCATCACTAAAATTTAATATCCTCAGTGATGGAGTGCTACTGTAGTTTTTTTTTTTTTTTTGTATGGTCAGATTACTGTTCACTATCATAATCCAAACACCTGCATTGAACTAGTAACCAAAATTGGAATGAGAGTCTTCATTGCCCTCTGCAAATCCCAACCTGTATCCAAGTCCTGATTCTCAAAAATATGTGCCTCTGCCATCCAAGATAAAAATACAGCTTATGTTCAATGGCTTGAATTAAAAAGTTCAGCTTCTCATTCAGCTTATACAACACCCAGAAACATGTAAAAAAGTTATCAATGATTCCAAAGCAGACTTCATAAGAATAAAATACGATAAACTAGCCTACTGCTCAATTGGCAGTCAATCCTTCTGGTCCCTTGCTGAGGCTGTTAGACATAACCTCTATCCTTCCATGTTGCCACCTCTCTTGCATCCTAATGGCACTATGGTAACCTCATTCAAGGAAAAAGGTGGACCTCCTGTACTTCCACAAACTGCCCACTGCATGCCTCCTTTGAACTTTTGCCAAAAAGACATCAGGAAAATTCCCATTAATCTTGATACTAATAACATTCCAGGTCCAGATGGTAATCTTCCAGTTGTACTCCAGAACTGACAACCATCCTGTATTGTCTACATAAACTTTCATATTCTACTGGCATCTACCTGACAGCATGGAAGCAAGCCTGCATTCAGCTTATACCCAAAAAAAAGGGAACAAAAGTCAGCCATCGAACTATCATCCCATTGCTCTCACCTCAGTACTTTCAAAAGTGATGGAGAAGGTTATCAACAACCAGTTTCTTCATTACCTGGAGACTCATCAGTTAATTAGCAATCTTCAATATGGATTCCACCATTCCTGTTCTGCAGCCAACCTCCTAGTTAATGTTACCCATTTTTGGACTCAGGCCATGGAAAGATCAATTTTGAAAAAACTCATGTTATCACTCTCAATATTTCTAAGGTATTTGATTGTGCCTGGCACTGAGGTCTCCTAAACAAGCTGCTATCTTACGGTCTCCCTTCTACACTGTATGATTGGATTTCCAGCTTCCTCACTGGTTGAAAATTGTGTCATAGTAAATGGCTTTCTTTTATCAGATTTCCCCATCAATGCTGGAATGCCTCAGGATTCTGTGCTCTCATCCATATTCTTCCTACTTTACATCAATGAACTCCTTTCTCTGACTTCAAATCCTATTCACTACTTTGCCGATGACAGTACTCTTCATTCCTCTTCCTCATTTGATAAATCCTGCAGTACCCCAATGTTAGATACCTCAAGATCTTCCATAACCAGTGACTTGAACACTGACTTCCTCAACATCCTGAAATGGGGTGAAGACAACTTATTAAATTTCAATGCTAAAAAAACTCAAGCCTTCCTTATTACCAGCAAGAAAAATCCTACCTCATTCCCTCTGATTTTTGATAATGTTCCAGTTTCCTTTCAAGATCAACTTTCTCTTCTTTGGTTGACTGTTATGTCCAGTTTATCTTGACACAAACATATTACTTACATAGCCTCCTTAGCCTCTGAAAAACTTGGTATTCTTTTGTTCTAAACATTACTTCTCTTCCTCTCAACTCCTAACACTTTATAAGTCTCAGATCCATCCAAATTTGAAGTACTGTTTCCACATTTAGACTGGAGCACCCAAGACATCTCTAAGAATTCTTGATGATATTCAGAAGGCAATCCACTTAATAGATGATCCTTCCCTCACAGATTCCCTTCAGCAACTTTATCATAGGCACTCTGTTTCAGCACTGTGCATGTTCTATAGGTACTTTCATGGGCAGTGCTCTTCTGAATAGGCCGTTATTATCATTCTTCCACTTTCTTCAAACCATACAAGAACTAGAGCATCTACTTCAATGTCAGTTTCCTTTATTCCATTCACCTCTATTCTTTGGAACAATCTATCCCCATACTGTTTTTCCCACTGAGTACAACCTCCTGCTCTTTAAGAAACATATCAACAGGTAAGTTTTTCTCCTTAATCACTTGCACACACATGGCACTGTAGTTTTATAGGTCTTGTGACTTTTCATGTGTGGGGTCAACTTAAAAAAAATGTAAGCTAAAGGTTATTATTATTACTTTTATGTTGCTCCCATCCACAAAAGGGTTACATAAGCATAAAGTACATTTTTACCATGGGTGAACTATGGATGTTTTTCTACTTTTTTTAATATTAATTTTACATTTTTTTTGTATTTATATTTATTTTTTACATAGTCCAGAAACCCTGTTCTACAAACCAAAACCATTTCAGACCTCAAATAAGTGTGGTGATGGTCTTACACCAGAAAATGTAATTCACCTCATCTAGAGACATTCACGTCCTCAGTGTGATTCGAACTCGCAACAGTTTTTGGAAAGCAGATACACTAACCAATCGGCCAAACAGACTGGCAAATCATAACAATCATAACCCTGTTCTAGATACTAAACATGAAGCTTTTTAGGCCATTTCAGACTTCATTAACTAGAGTGATGGGTCAGATATCACTAGTTATTGAGGTCTAAAAGACATCCAGAAACATTCATGACTCTAGTGGAATTGGAATCTACAGCCTATTGGTTGGAGAGCAGAGATACAATCCACTTGGTTGACAAAGTTGGTTAGATGGACATGTACTCTTCAATTAGAAATAACCTGTTCAAATCCTACAATGTGATGAATGTTTATAAGAGCTTTTCGAAAAATTAGTCCTTTTGCAAAAAACACAAAACTAGGCAAAGAACATATGGGTAAAATATGGGGTAAGTGGTTCTGTATGGGGTAAGTGGTTCTCCACACCTGTTTTGGCCATTCATAAAGATGAATGGCCAAAACAGGTGTGGAGGATACTGCTGAGAGGATGTGAATAGGACTGGTTATTGATCCAAAATTGAATTGCTGTATTTATTTACAAATACCAGAATATTTAAAATAAGTGAAGTTCAAGTAAATTCAGAGATGAAATTGTTGTACTAATTGAGTTTATTCACCCAAAAATGGTTGGAATAAGTGAAATATAGTTTGATGAGAATAGGAAGGGAGAAGGAGTACTGTTCATAGCAAGAGAATTATACTTAAACAAGATGGAGATAAATACAGAAACAATGGTAGTGGTTTCTGAGACAGTATGGTTAAAGGTGGAGGTAAACAGGATGAGATATTTACTTGAGTGCTGCTATAGGCCAGAGAATGTGGAAAGATGATAAAGAAAGGTATAGATTGGCTTAGTAAGCAAAAAAAAGTCTGATTTTAATTGTGGTAATATCAACTGAAACAAAGAGGCAGTATCTGGATGAACTTTCTTTACTATGGTTTAGCTATATTCTTGTATTTTTACATATTTTTTCTGTTTGATTTGTTTTTGAAGGAACAATCTATTGTATATGATAATTATTTTTCTTTAAAGAATTTTCTATATCTCTATACCAAATTTTTTTCTTTTTCTTTTTTTTTCTAAGCACTTCAGACACTGAATTATCTTGATTAAATAAAGATGATCATTTTGCTACAATAATCTTCATTTATTTTGATTTCTTTAAGGTAAAATGTTAATCATAACTGATATAATTTTCTAATACATATACTTTGTATATATTTGTTCTATTTCTTGCTTTTTATTATTATTATTATTATTATTATTATTATTATTCCTGATACCTCCAAGGAGTCCGAAGACTCATCGCGGGAGGACATCTTCAACTGTCTCTACATCTTACCTCTACTACGAATCAACGCCATCTACCGCCCACCTCCAACACTACCACAACTAGTAATTTTTGTCTGTAAATTGCGTGTGTTCTGAAGGGCCGATTTGTATGTATGCGGGATGAAAAACCCGAGTTTCCGGGAGAAAAAACCCTGCTACCTCCGTATGAGATCGGCTAACTCACCATCGATTGAAATCGACCAGATAAAGATTCCTCCCGTCGCGACGAGAATCGAACTTAGGCCTATTCCAATCGAAGGGCGCAATGTACCGTCGTTCTTCCAATTGCGCTACGGAGGCGCTTTATTTTTCTTTATTATTTTTCTCCATTTTGTTAGTATTTCTAATTTAGAGACTAATAAATAATGATCTGTAAAAATATATATCAACAAGTGGAGATAGTTTATGATTAATAACAACAAAGTCAATTATAGTTCTTGTTACCTGACCATTACAAATATATATATATATATATATATATATATGTAATAAATTTTTTAACTTGGGTATATTGTATATTAGGATAACCAAGTTATTTTATAAACTTGGTTATTTTAACTTCTAATCCCAAGTATGCAAACAATTAAGTTTGCGCCTGAAACAAAGTTCAAGTTTAATGATGGTACAACACCAGGGCAACTCATTGTAAAGGTGGGTAAAGCTCTCATCACTATTCTTAGTATTTTCCCATAATGTAAACCACATCTCACTAGAAGATGTATACTGCAATACATTATGGGTGGGGTCACTACCATACATCTTCTAGTGAGATGTGCTTTACATTATGGGAAAATACTAAGAATAGTGATCAGAGCTTTACCCACCTTTACAATGAGTTGCCCTGGTGTCGTACCATCATTAAACTTGAACTGTGTTTCAGGTGCAAACTTAATTGTTTGCATACTTGGAATTAGGAGTTAAAATAGCCAAGTTTATAAAATAACTTGGTTATCCTAATATATATATATTGGCTTAGACAAATGTGCAATTGCTGGAATAACAAGAGGAAAGTTTGAAGACATGAACGAAATCGAGCTACTCAATGGTCAAATAATCAAAGCAATAAAATTCGAAGACAGCTACAAATATTTGGGAATTTTAGAAGCATCACAAATTCTGCACAATAAGATCAAAGAAAGAAAGAACTAGAGCAGAATACATAAGACGATTAAGAAAACTCCTTAAGTCAATGCTTAATGCTGGAAATTGGTAAAAGCAATAAATACCTGGGCCATACCTGTTCTGAGATATAAGCAGACATCGTTGAATGGACCCAGCTAGAGATGGAAGATTTAGATCGAAAAACGCAAAAATTAATGACAATGCACCATGCCTTCAATCCTCACAGTGACACTGATAGGCTATATCTATCACGCAAAAAAGGAGGTAGAGGATTATTACAAGTGAAGCAAGTTAATGAAGAAGAAAAACGAAATTTAAATGATTATCTGCAGCAAACAACGGAAAAATTTCTAATTGAGGTAAGGAAAGAGGGTTTATTTAAACCCATGGAGACAAAATTGGAATACAAAACCAACCAACCAAGTAAAAGTTAGACCGAAAGATGGAAAAATAAGGCATTGCAAGGAAAATACCTTCACAGCATAGAGGACAGCACTGACAGCAACTTGACCTGGCAATGGTTGAGAAATGGAGCACTAAAGAAAGAAACAGAATCGGTAATTTTTGCAGCACAAGAACAGGCCATTAAAACCAACATTATGAAGGCAAAAATACAAAAAATTCAAGACGACAGTAAATGTAGATTGTGCAAAGAAAAGGAAGAAACGATAGACCACATTATAAGTGGATGCAGCAAAATCGCACAAATTGAGTACTGTAAAAGGCATGATAACGTAGCTAAGATAATCCACTGGCATTTATGTAAAAAAGTATGGGTTTGAAGTATCTAAAGACTATTGGAAGCATAAAGTTCACCAGAAAGTGGTTGAGAATGAAAAAGCTAAAATACACTGGGATTTCAAAATCCAGACTGACAAAAGCTTGGAATGTAATACACCCGATATTACAGTGGTTGAAAAAAGCGAAAACAAGGGTGTTACGTTTATCGAAATATCAGTACCAGGAGATAGTCGGATTGACAACAAAGAAAATGAAAAAATTACAAAATATCACGATTTGCAAATCAAAATTGAATGAATCTGGCAAAAGAAAACGAAAGTTGTTCCCATAATAATAGGTGCTTTAGGCGCCATCCCTAAAACATTGAAAAAACATCTAGAAGCACTCGAGTTAGATGGATTAAAAACTGGGCAGCTGCAAAAGACCGCTTTGTTCGGCACAGCTTTCATTTTCAGAAAGTATTTCCACAACTCATAGGTCCTTGGGTAGGGCTCGAATTAGTGGAATATAACCAGCCTTTTCTTAAGACTGAGGAAGCAAATCAAGCTTTGATGAATGTTATATATATGTGTGTGTGTATATATATTTATATATATTGTTTAAGACAGGGTATGATGAGATGTGTGTGTGATAAAAAGACCTCCCAGATGAGTCTTTGACTCCATGAGGTCTTGGGGTAATAATAATATATATAACACACATTTTTAAAAAAATTTCCATAATTTGCAAGAAAATAAGTATAAAAATTAAACTCCAACTGTACCTAATAATTTATGTGTGCTTCTCTGTTCCTAATAAATTCATTAATTTGTTTGGGCAAGGATTCTACCAATGTAGAATGCATTTTTTTTTTATTTCTGCATCTCGAAACCATACTTTTATAACAGATTCTATTAAGTTATCTTTGTATCACAATATAATCTTCTAAGTTTAAATTACTAAAAGGTTTTTATAAGATTGATGCAGGGGAAATGTTTCAGCTTTGTGATAGTGATGGAAGAACAAGAGGTCATCCTGGAATTTAAGGAAAAGTGTGGTTAACAAGGGTGTGAGAACGAGGTTTTTTGCCTGGAGGATGGTGAATGAGTGGAATTCATTGCCTGACTCAGTTGTGAATTCTTCATCTGTAAATGAATTCAAGAAGAGATATTATAGATATTGTTTTGCTAGTTTGGGTCTCCTGCAACGAGTCTACTGACTCCATGGAGATACCCATAATAATAAGTCTCTTTTTCACTATAGTCCACAATTTTCTGTTGGGTTAATGTCAGGAGAGTTACCTGCCTACTGAAGCAATTGGATGTTGTGATTTTTGAGGAATTCTTTTGCTTTTTTTGAAGTGTGGCATGGAGCGAGATCCAGTTGGAAGATGAGTTCTTTGTCTTTCTGAATCTGTGAGACTGCTCTTTTCTCCAAAATTTTATGTATTGGTCACATTTCATCATATCGTCAGCAGACACAAGTAATCCTGGACTGTCATGTGTAAAACAACCCCAGAATATCTTTTTAGCTGAGTGTTTAGGAGCTTGTCGAAGGTGGGCAGGAGAAATCTTCTCAACTGCTGATTTGTGAACATAGGGTACTCACTCTCCTTGGACAAAGAAATGGCTCTCATTTGAGAATATGACCTTCTTCCAGTTCTCAACAGTCCAATCGTACACTTTTGCCCTGGAGCCTCTTTTCCTGCATAGCCTTCATCAACAGTGTGGTTCTTTTTTTGGTCTGTGGGAGTCTTCCCTGTTTCCAATAATCTTCAATAGAATATCATTTCAGAAACATTAATCACACTAGCTGCCAAGTCTCTATTTAAGTCTACAGTACACAATCTTGGATTTATTTTGCTTTTCCTAACTTGTAAACTATCTTTATTTTTTGCACACATTTTACAATGTAAAATGTGGGCAAAAAAGGAAATGTGTGCCTCTTTAAAATCGCATTCAGTGTATCTAAATTAACACCACACTTATTGGGAATTTGTCTTTGAGTGATGACGGATGTATGCTGAGAAAAAGTACATATTTTTGAACACTTTTTTGGAGATGTATCCATTTTATAGCTACACAAAATGAATAAAATACAATGAATGTCAACTTGTGTATGTGATTAAAAAGGCACAACACTATTAATAAACATTATAGAGACAGTTAAAACGCACAGCATTCAACCAAAATGGTGAACTAAAACCAAAACTGAAAATAGTAAACCGAAACCAAAATAAAATTATTATGAACTGAAACAAAAACCAAAATCGTGGTGGAAATCTGGCTTCTTCAGAATAATTTGTTCACTATGACACACGCACACACACTGCTTTGAAAGAAGTCAACGGACAGCATAGTGTGATGAACAAACAGCCATGGTGCCCACGTTAATAAGATGTAGGACCTCCTTTTGCTGTGATGACTGCAGCAATCCTACAGGGTATACTTTTCACAAGCATATGATAGCGATCGATGGGAATTTAGAGCCTTTGTAGCTCAGTTGGTATAGATGAAGCCCTTTGGTGGAAAAGACATTTGTTCAATTCCTATCATTGAAGTGAGGAATTGAACAAATCTGGTCTCTTTTGATGAAAGGTGAGTTAGCTGGTCTCATTCACCTGGAAACTTGGGATTTTTTTTGTCCCTTAGAACAGGCAAATCGGCCACGTGAACACACACACACACACACGCAAATCGGCCACGTGAACATGCACGCACGCACACGGATCTACAGTCATAAATACTTAATAGTGTGATGAATAAGCAGCCATGGTGCCCACGTTAATAAGGTGTAGGACCTCCTTTTGCTGTGATGACTGCAGCAATCCTACAGGGTATACTTTTCACAAGCATATGACAGCGATCAATGGGAATTTAGAGCCTTTGTAGCTCAGTTGGTTTAGATGAAGCCATTTGGTCAAAAAGACATGGGGTTCAATTCCTGTCATTGAAGTGAGGAACCTTTATCTGGTCTCTTTTGATGAAAGGTGAGTTAGCTGGTCTCATTCACCTGGAAACTTGAGTTTTTTTGTCCATTAGAACAGGCAAATTGGCCGTGTGAACACACACACACACACACACACATGGATCTACAGTCATAAATACTTAACCCCACATGGGATGGGGGTGTTCAACTCATAATAATAGGGACAGCAGAGAAATGGGAGGTAACTCCATACAAATAAATTGATTGGAATTTTAGACTATATTTCCTGAAGGCATGTAATGAGGTCCTTGGCTGTTGTGGGGGTGGACGAGTCACCTGATGCTCCAGCTCATCGCACAGATGTTCAAATAGGTTTGAGATCAGGTTCAGTGGAGGCCAGTCAAGTGTGGTGACTTTTATGTCCACAAATTACATGGTTACAGCAACAGTCTTATGACACAGTACATTGGCTTGCTGAAAGAGACAATGGTCAGTTACATAGAAATGCCACAAAGTAGGAAGCATTGCATTGTCCAGAATCTTGGAGTTCAATGTTTGTGGCACCACAAACAGAGTACAAAGGCCAAACCAGGTAAAAACAGGACCATACCATCACAACACTACCTCCAAATTTAATAGTTGTGGTTATGCACTCTGGTAAGAGATGTTCATCAGGCATCCACTATACCCACACCCATCCATCTGCTCAGTAGAGGGTGTAGTGTGATTCATCGCTCCATAACACAGCCTTCCAAGCTTCCATGTCCCACTGTACATGCTCTTTGCACCATTAAAGACAACACTGACTGTCAGTTTGGGTCATGAGGAGCTTGTATATTGTGGTACAACAAGGAAACCCATGTTGTGAGCCTTGCTTCCGATTTTTTTTTTTTTTTTTTTTGCAGATTCATGTTCCAATGGATGCCCATAACTTCACATTCAATATGTTGGCTGATGAATGGAAGTTTTGCATATTATCTTTCATAGCAACCTACGTTCAGTGAGTGTGGTGGGTCATCTACTGTGGATAATACTTGCAGCTGACTCCATGTACTTCCATCTCAGTATGGTATCACTGATTACTGACCTGAGATGGCCCAATTTTTCAACAATTTGCCAAACAGATAGGCCTGCAACATGGTATCATATCACAAATCCACTTTCAAAAGTTCCCTTCTCGCAGCCATTTCACTCAAACACAATTTCAGTGACTTAGGAGCATCGCATTCCACCAATTTATACTCTTTACAAGCATGTGACTCGTTACGTGGTACTATGCACCTTGCCCATAGGGATGTCTGTTGACTTATATATATCATTATTTAATATATAAAGGTGTAGCCTAGTAGAGGAATTTGATAATGATGATTATCATCATCCTCATTAAATTCCAGATACATATCCTCAAGTACTGTATGGAATACTCTGACAGTGCAAAACGATTTAAATTTATATTATTATTAATATCCTATCAACAGTTTTCCTCTAATTTAATCTGTAATTTGTCAGAACTGTTATAGGTAAAATATGGGTAAATATAAGATGCACTAGAAGACCAGATAATATAATTTGGTCTTCTAGGGCACTTCTAACTGTATCCATCCACCAAGATCATGATCTTTTTTGGATATTTTTTCTGCTATATTAGCATTAAATACCTTGTTTTTCTAACCTTTCCTCTCTCATTCTGCTAAATTAGCTCTGCCCACACATTATTGAATGCTAACAAAGGTCAATTTCCTTCCTTATATCTTCATTTATCATATGATTCTGTCATTGATGTGATCTGTTAATGAGCTCCACCACCACATTTTATTAGAACTCTCTTGACAGTGGTTTCTAATCTATGATTAATTGTTTAATTTATAATTCAACTCTCAGATCCATAACTTAAAATGGATTTGAATGGTATCCAGAAAATTCACCAAAAACAATTTATCGAAAGGTAATTTATCGAAAAGACAATTAATTAAATAAACCATAAATCGAAAGCCAGTTCATCAAACAATAGTTAATCAAAAAGGCAATTAATCGAAAGACAGTTCATCGAACAACAGTTATTTGAAAAATCATATATCGAAAGGCAGTTCCTCGAAAAAGCAATTCATCAAATGTAATTAATCAAAAACCCAATTTATTATTATTATTGGAAAGACCTGGGTTTGATTCCCGTCCATGATGTTTATCTGTTCTCTTTCGACCAAAGGTGAGTTAGTCGGTCTCATATGGAGGCAGGGTTTTTTTTCAATCAGAAACTAAGGTTTTACGTCCCCCAGCAGGCGAACCAGCTCTGTGAGCATACATGGGTTTATCTGTGAACAGCCATGAATATTTATGACAATATGTAAAAGAGATAGGGTCCTCACCACATTTTGTATAAGTGGGTTCTCCACTGTTGAGGGCTATTAGTCCTGTTTCATCTAAGAAATTACTCAGGTTTTTTCCTCTTGAGTTTATACACCTTGGCCTTTCATTTTCAAAAAATAAGCAAACTGATAAATACTAGCAAAGACCATCTAATATCAAAACATAAAAACAATAATATCCCCAAATCCCCAAAATATAAAAACAAATTATTTTGGGATCCATTTACAATCTCTGAATTGAGAGATGCCTTGGAGCGACTAGATATAAATAAATCATGTGGACCAAATAACATACAAGGAATTATGATCAAGCATCTTCCTCTCCTAGCCTTAGATTGGCTACTTCACCTATACAACAACAGCTTAAAACAAGAAAAGCTCCAAAAGACTGGAAAAGAGCCACAATCATACCAATTTTAAAGCCTAACAAACCTCATGCCCAACCAGGAAGTTATGACCAATTTCAATGACTTCAATTCCAGGCAAATTGATGGAAAAAATGATACTCCACCATTTGAATTACTATTTCTTCTAATTTAGAAGAAATCACTCAACAACTGATCAGCTTTTCTACTTAACCCAGTCATTTCAAGATAACTTCCATATCAAACCTAGGTTTGATATGGAAGTTATCTTGAAATAGGTTTGTTTGGTAGCTTTGATATGGACGTTATCTTCCATATCTATTTTGACAAGGTGTGGAGGCATAAACTCTTTTCCAAACTTTGTCATATTGGAATAGAAGGAAAGGTTCTAAACTGGATTTAAATTAGAGTTCATCTGGACCTGACTCCTTCTGTTGAGCAAACAGAAGGAGGAGGCAAAAGACATCAATAGCTTCCTCAGCCTCTCAAAAAACAAGGCATTCTTTTCCACCCAAGAAAGCTATTTTGGTAGGTTTGATATGGAAGATAACTTCCATATCAAACCTACAATTCCCCGATTGCAGCTTTTATAGATTTTAGCAATGCCTTTGACAAGGTGTGGAGGCAGAAACTCTTTTCCAAACTTTGTCATATTGGAATAGAAGGAAAGGTTCTAAATTGGACTTATGACTTTCTAAGAAATACAACAATTCGAGTTAGAATAATTAATATCTTTTCCAAGAAAGTGAAAAGAAGACAGGGACTCCCTCAAGGTAGCATTTTGAGCCCACTCCTTTTTCCATCTACTTAAATGACTTAGACAAAAATATAAATAAAGAAACAAAGATAGCTATATTTGCTGATGATTTGGTCATATTCTCAGATCATAACAACTTAGAAACAGCAGAAGGTCACTTAAACAAAGCCATTGAAAGTTTAATCTACATACTGTCAAAACCAAAAAGATCAAAATTAACCCTACTAAATAAGAAATTTGTGTATTTACCATTAATAACCACCTCAGTGAGTGGAGACCAAAGATTAAGCTAAAATGTCAACTAATTACATTTAATGAAAACGCCAAATACCTTGGAGTTACTCTGGATCCATCATTATGCTTCAATAAACATATCAACAATGTTGCAGTCAGAGCAAAAAGAAGACTAAATATCATGAAAAGTATCTCTGGTAGAGAGTGAGGAGCTGATGCTAAAAACTTAAAAGACACATACACCTCTATTATCTGACCCATAATGGGATATGCTTTGCCCATCTGGATACAAACCAGTTTAGAAAAGCTTATAAAAAATCAGAAAAATGTAGCTAGAATCATATGTGGACAACTCCTGGAAAAATAGCAGAATTCGAATCCAACCTTGTTCCTTTGAAAATTAGGTGGCAAGAAAATCTTACTAAATTTGTAGAAAAAACAGCCAACCTTACACATCATAGAACAAGTGAACTTTTTAAAAAGTGGCAACCAACAAATAGAATAACGAAAAAATAGACAATGCATAAAATGATGGAAAATAAATTTCCTTTGGATTGTCCAAATAAAAAGCTAACTACCCAGCAGTTCCTGCAAATCAAGAGAGGAAAAATATAGTATATAGTTATTAATTTTGAAATAGGGAAATATGAGAAAAAAAAGCCTAGAAAACCCTGAAATCTTAAGATCATTAGCTCTTTACAAAATAATGAAATATGGACCTGACTCAATAAAGATCTACACAGATGGCTCCAAAAATCCAAATGGCAATTCTGGGAAGGGTGTACACATCTATGACTCTCAAAATATAGAACTAAAAACAACCAACAGTATAAGATGCAACTCATACCATGCAGAATTAATACCCGTTAACACAGCACTGCAGCATTTGAATAAACAAAACCCAAAGGAATTTATATTTTTCACAGATCCCTTAGCAGTCCTTTAAGCCAGCGCTTCCCAAACTGTGGGCCGCGGCCCCCTTGGGGCCGTAGGTTTTGTTGAGGGGGCCGTGGAATAATGAAAACAAATTTAAAATGTTTTAAGACTAAGTAGATTTTTTTCATTTTAAAAGAAACGTATTTTAACTTTTATTATTTATTATTTCTTTTTTTGTTATTTTTTATATTTTAATTGAAAAATTCACACATTGGTGCTGCGTATTTCGGCGCTTAATGAATATTAGTAAATATTGCTTATTCATATGTTTCATTTCAAAGCAGTGGTTAATTGTATTTACTTCGAAAGCTCTCCAGGGAAGCTCCAAATCTTCCTGTCCCTTTCATCAATCAGGGACTGTTGATATTGACTTTATATACATATCAAAACTCGTTTTATATTATCACTGTCATCCGAGCTAGTTTTCTGTTACCAATAAAAGTTTCGCATATACTTCACACATGAAAAAAAGCTTAAACAAGTTCATGTGGGGACATAGTTACTCGCTTGCAGTGGTAAACAACACCCCTTCCCTAAAAGCCACTATACTGCAGAGGCAATAAAAACAAGTACTTTTATTATGCCAGTGAATAAGGTATGAGCAGTCTGTGTAATATATTTCTCAACAAATAGTGCAATTAGAGACAACTGGGATAAAAACACACTAATTAATGAATCACATGTCCCCTCATACAGAAACCATGCTATATAGACTGAAACAAAACCATATGTTGCATGGACAAACACAGTATCTTAACTAAAAACTATTGTTATTAATTAGATATGTGTGAGTTCGATTTCCCAAGGCAGCAATAAAATTCAACTTTACATGTACTAACATTGAATTGACAGCCATCATCATCACCTATACTTCCAGCCTATTCAAATCACTCTATAGATGCTGAATATTCAGTAGCATCTTTGATCGACCTGACTATCTTTGCATTCACCTGCAAATAATTGTACATCTATCAGGCCATTCCCAATATCATTAATATATAGATTAAACAACAATGGCCCATGTATTGATCCCTAGCCACCTTACATCTGACAGATTCATCTCCCCACCAATACAGTACTTTCTGATACCTGTCCATCAGCCACTCACTTATTCCAAGCTAACAATTTATATTCCAATCCCATATTCTCCAGTTTATGCAACAGCTTTTCATGTTGCATAAACTGGAGAATATTAATTTAATTATTCTATTAAATTAAATTTCACGTGGTATCCAACCCAACTGTAACATTATTAGAATATGTGAGCAATTGCTCAGACATGACCTTCCTTTAGTAAATACATGTTGTTCCTTGAAAAGTACGGCCTGTTGTCCACCCATTTCTATATGCAAGTTCTTACCAATTTCTAATGATATCCAGAGATAATGAGAAGTCAACAGTTAGACACATCAATTTTTTGCACTCTCCTTTTGCAATGGGATTATGATACATTCTTTCCAATTCTGTGGGATCTTTCCTGAGCTAAGAATCAAATTATATAAACATGTCAAGGTCCTAGCCAGTTTGGCTAAATATTCCTTTAGAACGTGTGCTGATCTCTTATCTGTTCCTATTGCCAAGTTCTTATCCTGCTACTCATATACGGTACTAATGTACTATACACTGACCAACCAATCTCTCATGTATGGGCTCAATATAAATGAAAAAATATATATATCCAGGTTACGTAATAGCTCTAGAACCTCCTTTTCATTATTCACCTCTATCTCTTCATCCAATGTAGTGGTATCACTGTGCGCTGTGTTGCATATACCGGGTTTGATAGATCATCACGAAGTGAGATCATTATATGAACTATTGCATCTACATCTAACACAAGGTACCATCTGCTTTCAGTTATTCTTTAACCTTTATTCTATCTTTTACTTGAAACATAATAAAATTATTTTTGAGTACACAGCCAATTTCTTTTCATTCTTCAACTTAGGACAATACATATAACTTTTCTGACCTGAGCTTTATATATACTGTATTTCATAACTCTCTCACTCTTATTCTCATGATACTCCATCCACATCATTTTCTTCTTTTTCTTATGGATTTTTTACTTAATAAGATTTCACATCGATTTCACTTCCATCCTATTGTTCTTTGAACTCCAGAGGCACATTTAAATACTGCATTATTTAAGCATCTTTTCAAAATCTTCCTGTGCACTGCTGATAGCCTTCTCATTCAACAACTGATACTATGGAACAAAAGATAGTATCCTCTGAGTTTGTCAAAATTTCCAGTTTTATAGTTCAGCATGTAACCTGTCCTGATTGGAATATCTAGTTGGCTAAGTCCATGGTCAGTATAGCATGATCACTGGCACCAGCTAGTGGCAAAATAGTCACATCCTTCTGATATTATGATTGAGACACCTCGTGATGTTACGATCAAATCTAACATTCGTCTTCATACTGTTGGAAGTTTTCCTTAATGCAATGGAAACAGTAGGAGAGACGGAATGAGAGAGAGGTATGGGAGTGCTAGAAGAGGAGAGAATGGAAACAGTAGGAGAGAGGGAATGCTAGAAGAGGAGAGAATGGAAACACTAGGAGAGAGGGGTATGGGAATGCTAAGAGAGAATAGGAGCAGTAGAGGAGAGGGGATGAGAGAGACGTATGGGAATGAAAGAAGAGGAGAGAAAATGGAAACAGGAGAGAGGGAATGGTAAGAGGCAGAGCCGGAGCCAGGGTCTTTGACACCCGCATGCAATTTCTATCTAAGAGTCCCTGTAACGATCCGGGAGTGTGTGGTTCTTTTACGATAATAAAAATTAAATTATTTGAAATTTCTTAAATAAATTTTTGACAGAACAGCCACACGTTGTTTCACTAAATGTAATGAACCGGGAGTGTTGCCTAGGCAGGATAATCGTTAAAAACCTGTATATTCAAAAAATTCTCAAAAGTTAAAGCAAATTTTGATAAAGCCACTTCACTTTAATCGTTGAATATAATGATACAGGGATTATAGCCTTCTCACCGACCCGAATCGCTAACAAAATTAAAATGAATTTTAATTAAAGTTAAAATTTATTTGAACTAAAGTTTAAAAAATTCTTGCATTTTACAAGTTACTAAATTCTTAGTAACTTGTAATAATTTTTATAAGTGGAACTATCTTTTAGGAAATTAAAAGAAACTCAAGATAGATGAGAAAATAATAAAATAATTCAGAAATAATTAGAACATTTAATAAGTATTCAAAAATTAATATCTTTACAGAATAACAGATAATAAATTAAATTACATAAATATACTTGAAATTTTTTAAATTAAAATTTTAAGGTTTTTGATTTCATATTCACAAAATTAGAAATAATGGTCTTAACGTCTAATTCCGCACATATATCATTTTCAATAGCTATTAACGCCAAACTAACAAGCCTTTTCTGTGACAGACTTGTTCTTAAGTAGGTTTTAATCAATTTCAACTTGGAAAAGGAACGTTCACCGCTCGCTACACTAACAGTTAAGGTTAATAGTATTCTTAAAGCAAAGTTAGGGAAAGATAAATTATTGGACACAATAAAATCAAGAATATCGAAAGGGCTTTTGAATATTTAAATTATCCTTCCGAAAAATATCCCAGAAAGCACATAACTTGTCATATAGTTCTATTGCATTTACGTTTTTATTGTCGCAGTCCTTCAAGAGAATTTCTAAATCGTCACAAATTTTTCGTAAATCTTCGTTATTAATTTGTAGTAATCTATACAAGAATTTGAAATTATCATATCTTTTAGTTGTTCAAAACGTTCTAATAACGAACATATTGTAACATCTAGAAGTGTATAAAACACATTCACTCTAAATTTATCTTCTGGCGATTGTGACGTTTCGTCATGATGCTCGTAGTCAAATTGTCATGTCTTCTTTCGTCGTCGAACTCCCGTACCAGTTTTAAATTTTTGTTCTCCATCCACCTCTTCACTCAGTTATTTTGCCATTTTTAGAACTTCTTTAAAATTTGTATCAGATCGATACTCTTGTAAGAATATTTTTAAGTTTTTGATAGATTCTAAAGCAAGTGTAATGTTCATATTTTTGTCTTGAAGCATTTTATTCACAGGGTATATTCTGTTAAGTAAATCATACCAATTTACTTAACAGAATATACCCTAGCAAATAAATTTCTAGTCCTTTATTTTAGCACATAATGTTTGTGCTTCATGCTGAGTTTCTTTATTAAAATTTTCATTATTTAAAATTTCAAAAAGTGCATCATAAATTTCTCCTAACTGATATCGTAGAGGGTGGATTGCATTAATTTTACTTTCGCATCGCATTTCTGATGGCTGTTTCAATGTTAATTTTTTTTACAAACTTTAAAAGGATTGCCCAACGTCTGTAAGAGAATGAAAAGAATTGTATATTTCTTGAATAACTGCAAAGAAACCAATTGTAACTGCATTCACTTTGGCTGCATCATTAATGATTAAATTTAGAGTATGAGCAGCACATGGCACGTAAAAAGCTAGAGGAGTTTTGTTCAAAAGCAAATTTTGGAGCCCATATTTGTCACATTCAAGGAATGTTCCATTTTTCCAGTTGTTCCATTATTGTTGCACATAAACCGGGTCTGTTCGAATCTGATATATCTGCAAAACATAAAACATTTTCCCTGATCTTGACAATTCCATTGTCACAGGAAACAAAGCGTATAATAATGGTCATTTGTTCTGTTTTACTTGCATCAGGTGTGCAGTCTAAAATTATGGAATAATATTTAGATTTTAGAATTGATAATAAAATTGTATCCCTGATTGTGTTACTTAAAGTTTCCAATATTTCATTTTGACTGTCTTTACTCAAACAGTGTACTCTATTGTTTCGTTGTAGAGCCCTTTCAACATGATTTTCCATAAGGATCAAACTTCCCAAACAGTTCGACTAATTTTAAAAAATTGCCGTTATTTCTTTCATATAATTTATCAAATGATCTACGAAAAGCTAAATTTTGGCTACCAACGAATTTTATAATTTCAATCAAGCGTTCTAAAACACTCGTCCAAAATTTATTTTCCATTTCATACATGCTTTGAGTCTGGAAATCAATTTTTATCAAGTTCCTTCCATTTTAAGAAATTTTTCATGTGAGTTAAACTAGTTTCATGTCTATGTAAAGTTGTACTTACATTTCTCCAATCGTTATGACCTTCTACAAGACTCAGTGGGTGATTCAGTTGATTCAGTAGGTGCGACAAGTTTGCAACAAAAGCAAAAAACAGAATTTAAAGTTTTGGAATAAATGAGCCATGTTCTAGGCATGAGCTCCCGTTTTCCATTTTTCTATTATAATACATGTTGCCAAATTTACGACCATATGTATCTCTGGGATATATATATTTTTATTTTGAACAGGCCCCATTTCAATTAAAACAACTCATAATTTTTCATCAATATTTCCCTGTTCACCTGGATCTTCTAAATTCACAGAGACTAACAATGTGTTAGTTTCATGGTCAACTACAACTAAATCTTGTTGTAGTTGACAAATCCTAACTCTTTTTCACTTAAATCATGTTCAATTATCTTGTTCAATAGTTGCAATAGTACCTTCATGCAAACTGGATGATGTGCATGCTTCTTCAACTCTGATTTCTGATGTATTGAGTTGGTTACAATCTGCATCAGAATATTTTAATATTTTAACAAATTTATTAAGAGCCCCAGTTTGTTTCTTAATATCTGCTTCTTACGCAGCACGACGCTTATGATTTTGTGCACTGGATAGCTTTTTTTTTAAATTTTTGATTCCATTTCTATTTTATACCCACAAGAAATTATTACACAACACGACACAGAGACAAAATAATAGTCTGCACTGCACCTGTCAGTAGCGTACTGAGATGCGTACCATATGACTGGTTAACTAGCAACAAATGTTTTGTATGAAAATTCGTTTCTGCACATAAAAACTATTCACCGTTTCACTTTAGATAGACTGCAGTAGACACAACATTCTGCAGGCAAGCATTTAGCCTGCTCTAGCTGCAAAATTGTAAACAGCCGGCTGATCAAAGAAGCGGCAATATACATTTTTTTAAATTTTTATTCAGTGTATCCGGCCTCATTTATTTTAATATTGATCATTCTAAGAATTATTTTGTTTTTATGATAAAAATTTTGTTTCTTAAAAATTAACTTATGAACCATTCCCTGGCGGCAGTACCCCCATCATAGCGCCTCCTGCATGCACCGCATGTCCGCTTCCTCCGGCCCTGGTAAGAGGTATAATGTAGGGGGACTCAATGATCCATGGTGTTCAAGATAGGATGCGTGAGGAGTGTTTGCCAGGAGGAACGATAGAAAGTGTGGCTATGGCAATTAAGAGAGGTGAAAGGGTGGATGAGATGATTGTGATGGTAGGAACAAATGACTTGAGTGGTAATGTAAGTCAGGTAGCGAGAGATATGAGATTTTTGCTCGAGGCTATATGGAAGAAGACAGAGAGTAAGATAGTGTGCATGTTGCCTAGGTATGATAATGATGAGCTGAGCAGAAGAGCAGTAATGTTGAATGACATAATAGCTAGAATGTGTGACAAGAGAGGACTGGAATATGTGGATGCTTGGAGTGCGTTTCAGGACAGAGAGGAATTGAATGTGAGAGACCGCTTACATTTGAATGAGGAAGAACGTAAGCATCTGGAGAGTTTGCTGTGCTGAATGAGTCAGTGTGTCTCAGGGAGGATGGTAGTAGGGATGGCCTCTTGTGGGATCGGTTACTTGGGAGAAGGGGGACGACATCAGGTAACACTGAGCCTAGTGGAGTTTAGAGGGGGATAATGCTGGATACAGAAATAATGGCATTTATATGCTTTACACTAATGCCAGGAGTATCCGGAATAAGGGAGAGGAATTGGTGGTGCAGATAGCATCAGCCTGGCCAAAAATTATTGGGATCACTGAGATGTGGTTGACAGAAGAGGATATAATAAATGGAATAGAAGTCACTGGGTACAGCATTTTTTGGCAGGATAGGAAGGGGGAGAACGTGGTGGTGGAGTACTGCTTATGATAAGTGATGACCTATGTCCTCTAAGAGTGGAGGCTTTGGAAAGCAGTGACACTAATGATTTTGAAAGCATATGGTGTGAGGTAGAGGTGGGCAAGACAGGATATTTAGTGGGTGTTGCTACAGACCCAGGAGCACAGAGGGTGGGGGCCAGGAGATGTTTAGACAGTTGAGTTTGGCAAGTGCAAGAAGAATGATTGTTATGGGAGATTTTAACTACAGTAGTATAAATTAGGGAGAAGAAGATGCATGTAGCAATAAGGGAATGGAATGTCTAAAATTCTTGAGGGACAAATGTCTTAGGCAACATGTAATAGAGGGAACAAGAGGTTCAAGAGTTTTGGATTTCGTTATAGCATCAGAAGAGTTGATAATAACTGAGATGACATCTCTCCCACCAGCTGGAGAGAGTTACCATATAGTTTTGACTTGAAAAATGAACAGACATGCAGGAGTATCAAAGAGATGGAACGTATGTCGAATTATAAAGCAAGTGATTATAATAGTCTAAGACGTCAACTTGGGGAAATTTCATGGAGGAATTGGAAGGGGGGGGATATCATTAGTGCATAGGAAATTGTGAAAGAATATTTGTTAGCAGCAATAGTAAGTTGTATACCACGAGTGAAGAAGAGGACACGATTTGGAGTCAAGTGTGTGACAAACAATATTAAACAGGAATTGCATGCGAAAAAGAGGCTATAGAAGAGATATAAAGAGACAGGTGAAGAGAAGATGAATGAAGAATATAAGACACAGGCCAGAAGAGTGACTAGTATGGTAAGGAAGGCGAAACTGGAATATGAGAGGAAATTGGCCCTAAGATCCAAAGAAAATCCTAGGGAGTTTTTTTAGCTAATGTGGCCAGTAGGAGGAGAAATGACTGTGAAAGAATGATATTGTGGAATAAAAATTGGAATAGAGTGACTGATGCAGAGGACATAGTGGAATTGTTCAATGAACACTTTATTGGAGTATTTCATCCTGGAGGAGTCAGTTTTAAAACTAGAGGGATAGGGCAGGTTTGAGGTGTAGAGGTATACAGGAGGAGAGTGTGTTTCAAAACTGAATACTCTAGATATCAGTAAAGCTGTAAGACTGGATGGTATTTCACCACGAGTTTTGAGAGAATGTGCTAGGGAACTGACAGTGCCTTTGACCTGGCTTTTCAATGAAAGTCTGGCTGCAGGAAAGGTGCCCATTGAATGGAAGGAAGGTAAGATAGTGCCATTGCATAAGGGTGGTAGCAGACTGAAAGTGTCTAATTATAGGCCAGTTTGTGGGTCATCAGTAGTTGTTAAGATCTTGGAGAAAGTAGTGAGGGACCGTATACAACATTGGGCAGATGAGGGTAATGTTATCTGTGAGAGTCAACATGGATTTGTGAAGAGGCGCTCTTGTTTTAGCAATATGCTAGCCTTTTATAATAAAGTTACAAGAGCATTAGATGAGGGAAAGGCATATGCTGCCATTTTCTTAGACTTAGCAAAGGCATTTGATAGGGTGCCACATGATAAGCTGATACTTAAGTTGCAGCTGATACTTAAGCTGATACTTAAGTTGACAAATCTGACATCCAGACATGGGTCTGGATGTCAGATTTGTCAACTGGATTCAGGATTGGCTGTCCGATAGGTATCAGAGAGTTGTGTATGGTGGGGGGCAGTTTCAGAGAGACAGAGGGTTACAAGTGGGGTCCCACAGGGCTCAGTATTGGGACCTATATTGTTTAACCTTTATATCAGTGACATTGTCAGTGGATTGCAAGGGGATATTCAGTTGTTTGCAGATGATGCAAAGCTGGGAAGGATTATTAGTAATAGTGCAGATGTGGCAGCCCTGCAAGAGGATTTGAATAAGCTAGATAGATGGACAAATGAATGGGGTATCGGTTTAATGCAGCAAAATGTAAGGTCTTGAGGTTTGGGAAACATCGATGGGACACTGCATACATACTCTATGGGAGGAGTTATACTGGAGTAAGTAGGGGAGACAAGAAATCTGGGGTTGATGATTGATAGAAACCTGAAATTTAGGGGACACATTGCAAAGGTGGTGAACGTAACACAGAGGATTGCTGCAATAATGAGAAGGACACTGACCTGCAGAGATAAAAGAGTTATCATTCATTCGTATAAGACTCTGATTCGACCACACTTAGACTATTGTTCTCAGATTTGGTCCCCAGGATTTGAAGGGGATAAATTAACTGTGGAAAGGGTAAAAAGGTGGATAACAAAGATAGTTTCAAGACTGTACAATGTTAGTTATGAGGATCGGTTGAGGGAATGTGGACTGCAGAGTTTGGTGGATAGAAGAAGGAGAGGTGATATGATTGAGACTTTTAAACTGTTGAAAGGTGGTTAAGGGTTGACACTGGGGAGTTCTTTCGCTTGGTTGAACAGCAGAAAGGAGTGATGACAAGAGGCCATCCCTGGAAGTTACGAAAGGAAACTGTGAGCAAGAGGGTGAAGAGTGGTTTCTTTGCATGGAGGGTGGTTGAACCGTCGAATGCATTGCCTGATGGAGTGGTGAGAGCGATCAATGAGTTTAAGGAGTGGTATCATAGACTTTGTGTTTCTTATGGAGGACCTCCCCTCGATGAGTCTTGATAGACTTTGTGTTTCTTAGGAAGGACCTCCCATGATGAGTCTTTTGAATCCATGGAGGCCTGGATAATAATAATAATAGCATTATACATGTCTGCAAGGAGATGTGCTTTTCATTTTAAAAAATATTAAGACAAGGAGCGATGACAGCTTGGTCCACCTTTACCACGAGTTACTTCAGTCCTGAAGATACTTAAGGTGTAAACTTTGTTTGCTTACAGTTGGATAAAGGATTAAACTAAATTTATTAATGACTTCTTACTGCTTCTTTCACATGTTGCTTGAGAAAGTTATCTTGCAACAGTTCAATAAATTCTTCTTCATTCTTATCATAAGTTTCCTTTGCTGCTCAATCAGTATTTGGATAATTTAAGATTCATAATAAGTACTCATTTAGTACCCATCAGGGAAATTTGGCCATGCATTCTTTGTTCCCAGCAGCCGAACTGCCAGGTCTATAGTAACACCTCATCATACATTTCATCCTGTTAGCCTCCACTTTGCACCAGATGGCCTCAAACTCACTGCTACACACAGAACATTATTACCATTATTGCTTTCATGAGTTTCTACCCTAAGTGGATTCAAGTAATCTGATATCATTGGTAGCATTCCCCCCCACCCAATCCTATCTCTTCTAATATCCTTTACACTCAATTCCAGTTACTACATTTAACTCAAGGAGCTAGGTTTCCACAATGCCACCAATTTTAGCACACAATGTATTCACCAAAACAACAAACTGAACCATTTTGTTTCTAATACTCCTAGCATTTGTGTATAGACATAACACATTACCTTTTTGCTATTTTGTATACTTACATCTGTTGTTGTCATTGTTGACTTGTTTGGCAACTATCTCTTTTCTGTTCCCAGACAATCAAAATGCCAAAACCCGAGTCCATAGCTTTGGTAGATTCATTACCATGCTCGCTGACATTCATATCACTATTATGTCTGCATACCCTCAGTGTTTCTCTCAAGATGATGTAGTGTTCCTGACTCTGCATTTGGTCTCATTCCAATAAATAATTTCTCTACGCACCTGATGCCAAATCCGTTCAAGTGCAGGTATCCTTTTTACACAAGTCTTTTCTACTATCAAACTTACTTTACACATCCAAAAACCTCACACCCATTATGTCTGCACATTGAATCATTTACTATCACAGCCCTCCTTAACTCATTACTATCATATCTCAGTAATAAATTAACCAATTTTACTTGCTAATCAAGTCTACCATATCCTCTCTCATACTATATTTATCACTGATTAAATCATTAGTTCTGATAAGCACTACTACCATCTCCTTTACTTATCTTTTTTGTTTCTCTACTGTCATTGTTACATCCCTTATTATAGCTCCTGGAAAACTCAATGCAGTGACTATATTAACAAATGCAAATTTAATTACGGAATCACTGTACCATATTATTTCTTTTTTTTCTTCTTATATTCTATGATAACTAAATACTTAAGGAATTACAGCATACACTAGAAATATAAATTAAATTAACTTTAATATATACTTTCCGATATTTCGGCAATGTCACGTTGCCATCGTCATGGGAACTTAAGATAAAGACACGTGCACGCAAGTACTACATAACAGCAAATGAGAAATGAAGCAAGGAAGCTACCATTTTTCTAAAGTCCTGATGGTGCCCCCTGGCGGCTGTATTAGGTGTTCTTGGCCTTTGGGCTGAAGTTCTTCTGATATATGTTTCCCAAATTTGGTGCAGTCTCATGCATCCAAATTTGTTGAGGTTTGGCATGTTCCTAAGGGCTGAGGCTGATTCCATGAATAGTCTTTCATATTTGAACTTGCTGCGGTGTATTACTGTGGCTTTCTTCCACCTTATTCTGTGGCGAGTATAGCCTGCAAGCCCAGAGTGGCTGTACTGGTGAAATCAGATGCAGTCCTTATGTTCTGAGATTCTGATATTTGCTGTCCTGCCTGTTTGGCCAAAGTAGGTCTTTAGTGGAGCGGATAAGGGATGCCAATTTTCTATATGGTCTGTAACAAGAGGTCAAGTCATGTTTTTTAGGATTTTGTTGATTTTTTCTGAGGTGCTCCGATGTAGGGAATGGTGATGGATTTAGAGTAATCTTTTTTTGTGAAGGGGAGAGGTAAATTGTGGATAACTGGTTTTAGTATTTTTTGTATTTTTTTTTTTTGGGGGGGGGGTAGCCATCGGCTGAGAAAGTGTTAAGGATGTGATTTAGTTCAGTAGTTAGGGCTTGGTCATTTGAACAGATTAGTTTTGCCCTGTTGAATAGTGTCTTAATAACTCCATATTGTTGTGAGGGTGGGAGGGATTGTTGGTGAATGTATCTGCCTGTATGGGTAGGTTTTCTATAAACTGAGAAAACCAAGTTTCCATCAGGTTGGTGGGATGAGGAGTGTATCCAGGCCATGTGGCCAAATAGTGAATACATCATCAACGTAGCAAAACCATATGGTAGGCAAAGCCATAAAGAAGTTAGCCAAGGGTGGGGAAAGTGGTGAACCCATGGCTGTCCCCTCTATCTGTTTGTAGAATTTTTTCTGCCAAACGAAATAGCCTGAGTTTATTGCGGACTGAAATAGGGCTGAGATATCGGGAGGAAATTTAGCTTGGATTAGCTCTAAGGTTTCTTTGAGGGGGACATTTGTGAATAAGGAGGAGACGTTGAAACTGACCATTATGTCATTATGTTGGAGTGTAAGGTTTTCTATACTGGCTTTGAAGTGGGCTGAGTTTTTTATGTGTGGTGATGTGTTACCAGTATAGTGTGAGAGCACTTTGGCGAAATATTTAGCTAGTTTGTAAGTGGGGGAAATTAATGCCATCCACTATGGGACATAATGGCACATTTTTGTTATGTATTTTTGGGAGCCCATATATACGGGGGGGGGTCTAGAGTTATATGGTTTTAGTCTGTTAGTAATTTCCACAGGCCAAGAAGTGACCTTCTTAAGGAGCCTATGGAGTTTTCTAATTTGTGAGTTGGTGGGATTGTATTCAAGGGGGAGGTAAGTAGCTTGATAACTAGCTAAATAGTTAGCCAAAGTGCTCTCATACTATACTGGCACTGGCAACACACCATGACACATAAAAAACTGTCAATCCCTTAAGTATTTAGTTATCATGTTTAACTAGCATATAAGCCTTTCTACATGAATTCTTATATTCTGACTTATTTTATTATCATTATTATGATTCATTAATATCTTGCAAATTTCTATGCTTTCCTTCCTCTTATTGTTCTCCTTATTTTTTCTTTTCTGTTTTAGATCTTGAAATGTTTTTCTGCTTTCTCTAATTCCTTGGTCAATTTTTGAATTCCCTTTAATCTGAAAATTTCATATGTTAATTTTTCTTCATTTATATCACCAATATAAAATTTCTCATTTCTGGTTCCACATTATCATTATCCTTAGCTATTAACACTGCTGTTGTTCTGCTGGGCTTTTGGTATCTTCTTTTTTACAATATGTCTTAAAATATGTCAGGAGATATACTAAATACAATAAAATCAGTAAAAAGCAATAATATGGTACAAATACCTTCTAAAAACACTTAATTAATCAAAAAACTCACAGGAATATCAAATTACACATCCACACAAAAAATGGCCTTCTCAAACCAGCAATATTTTTCTTGTTCTATAGGTTCTACAATACAATTCTACAAATTATAGAGCACTACAATGGTGCCAATTGATATGATTAAAGAGTTTTCTCTGCCTCTTTTTATGACCTATCAGTACTTTCACTCTCTAGATCTAAGCATTTATTCTGATCTAATAACTGAAATTATTAATTCTGGGATGAGTGCTTTTATTCCCCCATTCCACTTAAAATTCCCAACTTGTATCCAAACTTTGTTTTACAACAAATTTTCCAAAGCAGCCTTTCTTTCATTACTAAGCAGTAATAGTAGAAATGATAGCGAAAACTCCAAAGCAGCTTTCACTATTTCACAAATCACTCACAACATGGAGAAGGTCATCCACAACTAGAATATTCAGTGAGTAGAGACCCACTAGTTAATTAGTTATCATCAGTATGGATTCTACCATTCTGATTCTATAGCAGACTTCCTTACTAACTTTACCCAAATTCAGACACAGGCCATGGAAACATTGGATGTATCTCATGTGGTTGCTCTTGATATTTCTAGTTAATCTGATCAAATCTGCATCATGGACTTCTTTTCAAACTGCCATCTTATGGTTTCCATCCTATCCTTTTGAGTGACTGTCATCTTTCTCTTTGGTTGTTCACTGCATATCAGTGGATGGTTCCTACTCATCTGATTTTCCATCAATGCTGGAGTACCCAAAGACTCTGTGCTTTCTCCTATACATCACTGATCTTCTCTCACTAATGACCAATCTCGTATTCATGGCTTTGCTGATGACACTCCATTCCTCTTCTTTGTAAAACCTTGCAATGCTCAGATAATTTAATAAATTTTAATGATACCAAAAGACAGTCCTGCCATATTTCCTGAAAAAAAAAAATAGGGTGCTAAGGTTTTTGCTCAACAGCCAAGATGTTTTCTTTTCTTGGCTTGACTTGCACTTCTAGCTAATCCTCTCATAAACACATCACATCCATAGGATCTTCAGTTTCCAAAAAGCTTGGTATTCATTTGGTATCTGCCAAATCAGAGAATATTGTTTTCATATTTGGGGTAGTACATGAAACCTTCGCTCAGATTGCTTGCCCGCATCTAGAAAAAAACATTATGGAGGCAGCGTAGGATGAGTGGTAATAATCAGTTGTATGAGGAGTACAAATAGCAGGCAAGGAAGGTGATTTTTTCGGTAAGAATAGCAAAAGTCCAGTATGAACAGCAATATGGCTGACCTAGTTGGCTGAGTGGTTAGCATATCAGCTCTCTAACCAATTGGTCACAGGTTTGAATCTTGCCATAGGCATAAGTATTTGTGATTATCTTTAGGTGAAAAATGAATTTCATCCCCCAGTATAAGACCACCACTGCTCTAGAGCCCAAACACATTCTGTGTATGGTCTCTAGAGCAGTTTCCAGACTGTAAAAAATAAAGACAAATACAAAAAAAAGAAAAAAAAAACCACATTAGCTCATTTACAGTACTAATGTAGGCATGGGTGTTTGCGATTATCTTTGGATGGAAAAACGAATTTCATCACCCAATAAAAAACCACCACCCCGCTTACTGGAGGCCTGACGTGGCTTGAAAAAAAGTTCCATATGTGGTCTCAAGAGCAGAGTTTCCAGACTGTAAAAAATAAATAAAAATACCAAAAAATTATCGAGTTTAATTTAAGAAAAAAGAAAAAACACCTTACCTTACTCACAGTACTAATGAACAGGCTTACAATGTTTTGTGAGTGAGAATCACATAAAAAAAGTAGCTAATAAGGCCAAAACAATTTCAGAGAGTTCTTTCTATCTGTGGCCAGTAGAAGAAAGAATGATTACAGAAGGATGACTATGGTTGGAAAATTATTATTATCATCGTTTGACCTCCATGGGGTAAGAGACTCATCATGGGAGGTGCACACTATTACACACTATGCTCATCTAACTGATTCAATGTCTATATTCACAACACACTCAGGCAATGCATTCCATTCACCAACCACTCGCCATGCAAAGAACTTTCTCCTTACACAGTTTCAAGCGAGAGCTTCTTGTTCTATCCTCCTCTCCTATTCTATGAAAAATATCTCCTTCATGTCAACCTGATAACAACCCCTGACTAGTTTATATGTCTCAATCATATCCTCCCCCCCCTTCTTCTTATTCACGAGGCTTTGCAACTTATATTCTCTCAATCTGTCCTCGTACTCTACATTCAAAAGACCACTGACCACCTTTGTGTGAATCTTCTCTGGATCCTTTCTAACATATCCTTGTCATCATGAAAACCCAGCACTGTGCACAATAATCCATATGAGGCCTGATCAACGCTTCATACAATGGCATCATAACCTCTCTATTTCTGCATGTCAGGGTCCTCTTCATCATTGCCATTATCCGATGTAACATCTTCACAACTTGTGGAATGTGGCCCCTGAATTTCAGGTCCTTGTTCACCATCATTCCTAGATCTCTCATCTCTTCTACTTCCTTTCAAGTTTCCCCACCAAGTGTGTACTTTGCATCCTATCTTTGCTTACCAAATTTCAAAACCTTATACTTTGCAACACTGAACTGACAGTTCCACTTACCTGGCCATTCATGCAATCTATTCAAGTCCTCCTGTAAGATCATAACATCTGCTTCTCTGCATTGCTCTCCCTAATTTTGCATCATCTGCATATCACTACTTAAACCCACCCAATATCATTAACATACAAACTGAACAACAATGGTCCCAAAACTGACTCCTGCAGTAGACCACTAGTGACCTTCCTCTTTCGGGATACTGCACCCCATATACAACTTTTTGATACCTATCTCATAGCCAATTCTCATTCAATTTATTTAACAGTTTGTTGTGGCAGTCTATCAAAAGCTTTTGCAAAATTCAAGTACACCACACTGTATATGCATTTCCCCTATCCAAGGTATTTGTCACCTTATATAGTACCATAAGTAAGTTAGTAAAACATGATCTCCCTTAACAAACTCATGCTGATAACCACAGAGAATATTGCTATTATCAACCCATTTCTGTATCCTACTTCTCACCAATCTTTCCAGTACCTTTACCACAACTCCAGATATACAAATTTAGCCAATAATTTGAAGCTACAGCCTTATCAACACCTTAATGTAGTGGAATAATATTGAAAATGTTTTTCCACTTGGTTATGCTATAAATTAAAGATACCAAGAAATTATATATACTTGGTTTAATCCTTTATCCAAGTGTAAGCAACAAGTTCGCACCTGAAATATTTTCAGGACTGGGTAACTAAGTATAAAAAAGTTTATGACTTCACATCACTTGCTTTAGTATCCCATAAGGATATGTGCTTCCCATAATGCATTGCATGTATAATGCTATACATTATGGGAAGGGTCACTACCCAGACCGGTTTCAATCTTTATTGAGGTCTTGTCAGCAGGAGCCAGACCTAGAGGTGATACTAAGGTTGAAGTGATGCAGAAATCATATTTTCATATGCAGGTACCCAAAAGTTTTCCCACCGTATTATTAAAATACTCTGGATTAAAGCATAGCATTATACATGTCCGCAAGGAGATGTGCTTTGTATTATGGGATAATAAGGCAAATAATGTGAAGTCATTAGTTTTTATATAAGAGTTGTCCCAGGCCTGAAAATATTTCAGGTGCAAACTTGTTTGCTTACACTTGGATAAAGGATTAAACCAAATATATAATTTCTTGGTATCGTTAATTTATAATATTGAAAATGGGAGAATGATAACCACTACAGAGTGTACAGTTAAGATATTAAATGAGGCAGTTTATAAAGGTATTTCTTCCTCATAAATGTGATAACATGCAGAGGTTGAGTGTGGTGGAGAGGGAGGAAGGACTGATGGTCAGTGCACAGTAGATATATAGGAAATTGAGTAAACTTCATGTTAATAATGCAGTATGGCTTGATGATATATTAATGTGTGTTTTGAGTGAATATTCTTGGAAGTTGACACCTTAATGTACTTGTTTGGCATGAGTTTTACAATGGATGGGACAAGTTCCAAGGCAATGAAAAGAGAGCAAATTGTTCTGCTTCATAGAGGAAGCAAAGTTTTCAATTACAGGAAAATCTGTATGTCTTTTTAGCATTGTTGGATAGGACCAAGATCCAGAATTGATAACAGCAGCATTCTCTTTGATGAACAGCATGGGTTTGCTAAAAAAATCATGTTTTAGCAATCTATTTAACTTTTTTACAACCAGGTGATAAATGGATGATAAATGGATTGAATAAGGGAAATTAATATAAAGTGGTATATTTAGATTTTGCAAAGACTTTGAGAGATTAAATTAAACTCGTCAAGAAATTACATTCTTATTTTATCCTCTGTCCAAATAAACTATGCAAGTGAAGTATCTTCATGACTAGGCAACTTTTATATAGAGGCTGATGACTATCAATTGCCTTAGCTTCTACATGCAAATCATTAGCTTCTATATATAAGTAGCCTAGTCGTGAAGAAACTCATAAACTTTCTTTGCTTATATTTGGATAAAGGATTAAACAAGAATATAATTTCTTGGCATTTTTAATTCAATTGCCTTAGTATACCATCATGTTAAGCACATATCCTTTTAGGTGTTTATAATGATAAGCATTATGGGAAGGGTCACTACCCAGACTGGTTTCAATCTTTATTGAGGTACAGTTCAATGGTGGGGGATACCTCTCCCAAAAACTCTGATTGATCTACAAGATTACTCTAAATCTCACTGAGTGAGCCAAAAGATTACTCCAAAACTCATCACGCTCTCATAGTGGCTCCATTCAGTGACAGGCAAAATTCTACTGGTGGTAGAACCAGTGGAGTGGTTCTAACACTAAGCAGAGCCACTCCACTCCAAAAATCAGGCCTAAAGACAAACATTATTACAATGTCATCACTCAGAGCCAAACCTAGAAGTGATATTTTCCATATATACTTAGTAAAAAGGTGTATCACTTTAATATTAAAATTCTCTGAATTACAGAAAGATGTATAAAGCATTTTTACCTGGTTGCAAATTAAAAAATTCATTAAAAACAGATCAAATACAGTCGACACACAACAGTGAACCTGTAGAAATCACAGGAATAGTCTGTTAAAGTGAATAGTTTGCCACAGTAAATTTTCTTTAGTTAGAACAGCATTGTGCTTATGTGTCTTTGTATGTGGCTCTGGTCAGGACCGCAGGGTGAAACATAAGCCCCCCCCCCCCCCCCCCCACACACACACAGCCTCAATTATAGTGTGTGATTTTGTTATAATAGTGTTTGCTACAGTGAGATTTGTATGTACAAGATATTTCTTTATATTAAGCAATAATATGACCCACAAAAAAATTTACTTTCAATAGAATGCATGCATCCTTTTCTGTCTCTCAGCAAATTTAAACAAGCTATAAAGTCCAAATGTTTCACACCTACTGAAATGAACATCAACTTAACAATTTCGTATATTTGGTAACTTGTAAAGACTGCATTCAACATGAAAGCAAAACACTGAGAGCTGCACTAACAATACAAGCAGATCCTGTGAGCAATTAAAATCACCAGTCCATAGAAGGAACTCCTCTGTATAGTTGACTTGCATCACTGGCTCAGTGAAAATGTATCTGTCCTTTTCATGTAAAGGCAGTTATTATTCTATTAAAAGTATTAATGTATTCTAGTCTCTTTTTTTATGTAATTCCCACTGAACAAAAAAGTTTTAAACCTATTGTATGTGTAGGGCAAAAGGTTTTAGATAATTTGGAAACTCTGCTCTAGAGACTAATCATAATCATTCTCATCGTATGTTACGCTTTTGCGCAGGCCTACACATTTTACAGAGTAAGCTTCCGTAACCAATAATCCTGGGGAATAGGTTGGTTGCTCCTTATTCCTGGTGGTATTCCATGTCTGTCAAAGCGTGTGTTCACGGGGCCGGTTTGCAGGAGGAAAAACCCCAGGATAAACTGGGGGAAAAAACCCTGCTGTCCACGCCCAAGACTGGCTAACTTGGCTATGGCTAAGGAAGATCCTTAAGTGCCTCATGTCACCGACAAAAAACCCCAGGATAAACCGGGGGGGGAAACCCTGCTGTCCATGCCCAAGACTGGCTAACTTGGCTATGGCAAAGGAAGATCCTTAAGCTCCTCACATCACTGACAGGAATCGAACTTAGGTCACTCCTTCCCCAGGCATATGTTTGCGAAGTGCACAGCCACTAGACTAACTGCATGGACACTCACGCTTGTATGCTCTTTCAAGTGACTACATAAAGAGAATAACAAAACAAATATATTATGGGTGTTCTATTATTGTTAGAAATATTGGCTAAACATATGTACAAATTCACCACCCAATATGTCACTAGAGAAACACACAGTCATATAAATATATTCGCCGTACACAACACAACACAAATTTCAAACCATTTCAGACTTCTAATATTTAGGGTGGATGATCTCACATTGGGTGACGAACTTCATATAGCATCTAAACACATTCACAAACATCCAGGATCACAGAAGGATTCAAACCTTCATGCTGGCTGGAGAACACAGACTATCTGCTCAACCAAACAGGTTGCTAATGTAAAATAATAGAAATAAGAACTACTATTTTAGTTCTTATTTCCTGATTTCAACAAAAATTAAAATTGCTCAAAGATTTTCTCTCGGTATTAAATGTTAATTAAATTTCATCAAAATTACTTCATCTATTTTCAAGATGTATGATATGGATGAATGGAGAATGATAGCTAGACTTCATGAAAAAAGCATGCTGACTGCCTGGGAATGCACACAAAAACTAACCTTTCATATACTTGAGACAGAGAGAGATATGCTTGGCAAATTCCTTCATTATCCCCGAGATGTTCACATATAGAAAGAAATTTCCCAAATTCCTAAAAAGAATAAAAAAGTACAGAATATGAATTATTACATGTAATATATTACATATACATGGATACGCACAATAATATCTCAATTATTTGAATTCATTTGCTGGTTGGATATATAGTTTGGTGTGAAGTTTATATAACTGAGAGATATATATACATGTGTGAATTAACTAATAATTATTCTTACTGATCAACAGTAGTATTTCTAGTGATCCATGCATTCAAAAGACTCACCGTGGGAGGCCAAACTCTCACAGACCATATACCTATCATACCAAGCATTAAAAACATTCAGTATTGGAGAATTCACAGCTACTGTAATGCATTCCATTCTTTATTCACCACTAACCTTGCAAAAAATCTTCTTTTCATTTCCATTGACATCCATATAAACTTTTCAAGGATATCCTCTCATTCTCTCCACATCTTATGTGTGGAGAGAATGAGAAATGGTCTTGACAGAAGTATGGTCAACTTGTACGTCTTTCCATCATATTATTTCTTCTCTTCCCATCTGACATGCTCTGCAGAGCACATTTCCTTAATCTATCCTCATACTCAACATTTTAATGTCCTGAGACATTAAAATGTTGAGTATCTCTCTCTCTCTCTCCCCCTCTCTAATGTTTTTTTATCACCCAATCTGCTCAGAAATGCAGATATGTATGATTAGCGCCCTATATAATGGAAATATCACCTCCTTATCCTTAATATTCCCAAATATATGATATATCTCCATATCTTACAACTTTTGCAATACATTCCTGAAGTTCATGTTATTATCTATCTCCAATACAATGCATCTCACTACATCCATTACAATACAACCAAAAAAAAAAAAAAAAAAAAAATCAAAAGTAACAAAATCCACTCAAAAATAATCAAAATCAACAAAACCATTGAACCAAAACTAATCAATAATACATGGGAAAAAAAAAGTTTCCATAATCCAAGGCCATAAATGTCCCCAACATTCATGGCCTTGACAGCAGCATAAATGATGTGCACATTACAATTTACAGTCACTCAAAGGATTTATTACTGCTAACATAACTTAGTTGGCAATTTTAATAACTAATATCTGCTTTAACTGTTCTAAACTATCCAGGCACATATGCCACTTTTATAATGGAAGGAACTGGCATATGTGCCTGACATAAAAGTCAGAGAATGCCAAACCTTGACACTCAACCCACCCAGCGATCTGCTCAAGCTTAAAAATTCCTCACCAAAGTATGCTGCATTCATTTGCTGTTTCTACCACTCTCAAAATTCTGACATTCACTATGAACTGATTGATTATTTATCTCTAGAGCCTGATTTTTTGCAGTCTAAATGCACAAATACGAGGTTGGTCTGAAAAGTTCTCAACCTATCAATTAAAAAATGAATTTATAATTTCGAAATTATATTATGTTGAAAAATAATCTCCCTTAAGACTAATACATTTATTCCAGTGATACTCCAGCACCATCATCCCATCCCTGTAGTGGTTCTCAGTAAGATTTGCAAAATACCCCTCTACAGCTGCAATCACCTCAGAAGTGATTACAGAGGGAGTCAAATCTGGGAAATAGGGTGAATGTTCCAACAATTTATAGTGCAAATCCCTTAATTTTCCCATTCCAAAACACCTTTGTGGACAGGTACATTGTCCTGATGAAAGATGATTTTTTTCTTCTGCAAACTGGATCTTTTCTCACGAATTTTTTCATCTAGTCTGGTTAAAAGATCAGAATGATATTTCTTGGTTACTGTTTTACCCTTTTCAAGATAATTAATAAACAAAATGCCTTTAGCATCCCAAAACACCGATGACATGACTTTTCCTGCTGATGGAACGACTTTGTCTTCTTTGGTGCTGAACAACTGGCTTCTGTCCACTGTTTTGACTGCTGTTTGGATTCTGGTGTGTAATGGTGAATCCAAGTCTCATCCATAGTAATAAATTGACACACAAAATCAGTTTTATTCTTGTTAAAAGGCTCCAAGCACTGTTCAGAGATTTTCATGGGAGTGCATTTTTGATCTGTTATGAGCAAGCGCAGCAGCCATCTTGCACAAAGCTTTTTCATTTGCAATTCTTCATACAAAATATATCTTACGCATTCTTTTGAAATGCCTTTTCACACATTTTGACTCGCTGGTCATCCAATACCATATCATGCACTTGATCAATGATTTCTGGTTTTGTTACACTTTTTGGACGTCCTTCAGGTGGATCATCTTCATGGCTGGCACAGCCATGTTTATACTCAGCAGCCCATTTCTTAATTGTTGAAAACGAAAGAGAAGAGAGTGTCTATAAACTTTTATGAACTTCAAATGAATTTCTTTTGGTGTTAAACCTTCTTTTACAAAGAATTTTATAACCATATGATACTCAATTTTATCCATTTCAAGGGAATACAGACAATACTTTTGCTTCAGACAGCTGTATAAAACAAACTACTTGATAGAATGATTTGCAATTTCACATGGATGCTTATGACAGATGTACCAACTTAGAAAAAAAAATCTTGCCGATAGTGTTGCCATCTGTGGTCAAGGCTGAGAACTTTTCAGACCACCCTCATAGTGATATCATCTTTCTTGGAGAATAAAATTTTGTTCTCTAACTCCATGGATCAAGCAGCAGTGATGACAATGCTATTAGCAGTGACCTAATAAAAAGCGTCCACTACCTATCAGAATATCAGATAACTATCACCATCCTGTTAGCATTGAGTTTTTTCCTAACCAGCTTTCCTTCCAAATACACTGTTTGGAGGTTAGTTCTCCTCCTTGTCCTCTGGCATTACAATGGTGCAAAATAGAATAACCTCTACGTCTTCTAATTTTCATGGTCTGATTGCTGTTTTTGTTTTCCTGATCTAAACATCTATGCTGACTGAATAATATAAATAATTCTATTGGAATTAAGGCCTTCAGTAATACATGAAAAAAATGTAGCATATAATAAGTGGCTAAAGACCAAATCTCCAACTTCACAATTAGCCTGCATTACAGCTTGCCACAGATACAAAGAACTATCAACAAATCCAAAACCGATTTTGAAAGGGCCCAACAGAAAAACTTTCCTCCTGTTCAAATGTCAACAGAATCATCTGCCCCTTACCAGGATCACTGGGCTCAGCGTCTTCTCAGTTATCCCATGCTGCCACTCTTACCCATCCTTATTATAGCAGTATCACCCAAAGAAGGGCGACTTCCGGAAGAACATCATTATTCTCTTCTGCCTCATGCACATAGGCTTGTTTCTATGTTGTAAGTCAAGTAGGAAAGATTGGTAATATAGGAACACCAATTTTTAGCACAATAGGAGGGATAACTCAGGACTATATATATAATTTATTTGTACTTCTGTTATTTACGATGAATAGCCCACTTCATGCTTTCTTTAGTCTTTTGTCAGAAAAAAATCAGATGACCCCTAAATAACAGAAGTAGAAATAAATTATATATATAGTCCTGAGGTATCCCTCCTATTGTGCTAAAAATTGGTGTTCCTATATTACCAATCTTTCCTACTTGACTTACAACATAGAAACAAATCTATGTTCATTCCGTTCCCAAAAAACGTGATAAAAGTGAGCTAAAAACTGCTGTCCAATTACTCCCACTTCAGTGAGAGTAATTGGACAACAGCCAGCAATTGCAACAGTCACAAGCTTCTTTTCTACATGACATGATTAGAAGATCCTCTCCTCAGAGCTCTTTTAACACTCGAGCACTCCAGGGATCTTTACTTTCGATCAGTATTTTTGTCCATTTTTATAAATGATCTCTCACAGAACTCAAATCCTATCCATAGCTCTGCTGAGGATAGTGCTCTCCATTCAACTTTTTATTTTGATAAACTTTATAGTGCACAATCATTAGAAGATCAAGATCTTCCATAATCAATGACTTAAACTCTGACCTTCTTCCTATCAGCCAGTGGAGCAAGGATAACTTTGTGATGAACTTCAATGTTATTAAACAAAGACTTCTCTACTCTCTAATCAGATCTCTCTACTTGAGTAATTTTAATTTACAGCCTTTCCTGGCATGAAGCCATCTTAACCACAGCATCTTAAGCCATCAAAACTTTTCTGTTGAATCTATTACTTTTCACTTATATAATTGCTGGCATTGTATAAATCCCAAATCCAAAAGCCCAATCTTGGAACAAAATATTTTTTTCACATATGGAGTGGCATACCTAGAAGAAGATAAGCCAATTAATTAGTGATCTCCTTTCTGACAGACTCAGTCTAGTCATTTCTCATAGATTCTGTTTCTGCCTTATCTATAGATATTTTCATGGATAATGTTTGGTTAAACTAGCTCCACATTCATGACTTTGAGAATATGAGATCATGCCCTAAACACTTTACATAGATTTGACTGGAAAAGCACCTGTTGTTTACATCACACCAAAACATGGTATGAACGTAAATTTAAGGAGGCCCGTTAGATTCTTATCAATCAACCTAATCTTAACATGCTCACTGCCACGCTCCTCAGGCATAGTTTGTTCTCACACGCCAAGAACTTTTGCGTCTTCAAAGTCACTACGAGCAATCTCATAGCCGGCTTATCAGACAGAATTTTGTTTCATACGCCAACTATGAGTAATCTCTTGTTTATTATTTTAACGGTATAATAGAACACAGAAACTAAGTAAATAATTAATTTATTAACTTGATGCTGATATTTCGCTGGTATTATAACCAGCATCTTCAGAGCACAAAAACACTGTTTGTCACAATACGCGAGACTAAAACAACATGGTGTACTTAAACAAAATTGTAGCAGCAACACAAAGACTAGAGTCCTGATTTTGGCGCCCTCTATCTGAAAAAAAAAAAAAAAAAAAAAAAACGCTATCATATATTACTAGAGTCCTAGAAAAGTGCTAGTTTTTTTTAATATGACTGTCTCCGAGATCGTCGGCAAGTTAATACAGCCATATTTGTTGGGATTTGGAATGTGTTTTAGGGCTTCTGTCGCCTCTAAGAACAATCTCTCTGATTTATATGGGTTTCTGTGTAGTACTTTTGTGTTTTTCCAGTTGATTCTGTGTGCAGGGGTATCCAGAGCATGGTCTGCTAGGCCCGACTTCCCATAATGATAATTCCAGACGTATCGTTTATGTTCGCTGATGCGGATATTCACAGTTCTTCCTGTTTGACCATAGTAGGCTTGATTGCATGAGCAGGGTACATGGTAGACTCCTGGATGTGATAAAGGAGGAATGCTATCCTTGGGTGAGCGTATGAGGGTGGCTAATTTGCTACATGGTCTGAATGTAGTGCGTAGTTTATGTTTATTGAGAATTCTTGAGATCTTTTCGGATGTGCCTTTAATGTAAGGGATGGTGACTGTTTTGTTGTTGTTCTCTGTGGTGGATGGTGGGAGGGGTTTCTTAGGAGTGTTTAGTATTTTGTTTATTTTATGTGGATTGTAGCCGTTGGCCAAGAAGGTGTGGCGTAAGTGAGTCAGTTCAGCAGTAAGAGCCTTGTCATTGGAACAGATTGCTCTCGCTCTATGGATTAGCGTTTTTAATATGCCATATTGTTGAGAAGGATGATGGTGTGATTGTTTGTGTAAATATCTGCCTGTATGTGTGGGTTTTCTGAAAACTGAAAATGATAAGGAACCATCTGGGAGACGTGTGATGAGTGTATCCAGGAAGGGCAGACAGTTGTTGGCTTCCAGTTCCATAGTAAAGTGGATTTTTGGATGTTGGCTATTTAAATGTGCTTAGAATGTTTTCAATGTCTCAGGGCCATGTGGCCAAATAGCAAGCACATCATCAACATAGCGTAGCCAAAGTGTTGGTTTGAGAGTGGCTGTATTGATTGCTTGTTTTTCCAGGTGTTCTATGTAAAAGTTGGCTGGGGGGGGGAGCCCATGGCTGTCCCATCAATTTGTTTGTATATTTTCCCTTTCCATGTGAAATATCCTGCATGTATTGTGAATTTGAATAGTTCAAATATATCAGGGGGGAAGTGTGACTTCAGTAGATTGAGGGTTTCTATTAGTGGTACATTTGTGAATAGTGAAGTGATGTCAAAGCTTACTATTAAGTCTGAGCTTTTTAGGGTGAGGTGTTGTAAGATGCTTTTTAGGTGTGCTGAATTTTTGACAAAGGAGGGAGAATTGTTAGTGAGAGTGGCTAGTAGCTTCGCTAAATGTCTAGCCAGTTTGTATGTGGGACTATTTATACTGTCCACAATTGGGCGTAGGGGTATGCCTGGTTTGTGAATTTTTGGTGATCCATAGATCCTCGGTGTTTTAACATGGAAGGGTTTGAGTTTGTTAACTGTGTCTTTGGGCCAGGAAGTGACTTTTTTTAATAATTTTCGTGCCTTATTCTTTTGTGTGTTGGTGGGATTGCGATCTATAATTTTGTATGTTAACTGATCTTGTAATAGTGTGTGCATTTTGTTTTCATATTCAGTTGTGTCCATCACCACGGTTGCATTTCCTTTGTCTGCTTTTGTTATGGTAATCTGGCTGTTGTTGTGTAGCTCTTTTATAGCAATGAATTCCTTATGTGGGATATTATTTTTGGGAGGCTTGGACTTGATTAGGATGTTGGCCACATCTAAACGTATGTTGTTAGCTATTGTTGGAGGCAGGTCGTAAATTCCTTGTTCGATGGACGCGATTATTTCGGCTTTTGGAACTTGCTTGGGAGTTATAACATTCTTAGCACATTTAAATAGCCAACATCCAAAAATCCACTTTACTATGGAACTGGAAGCCAACAACTGTCTGCCCTTCCTGGATACACTCATCACACGTCTCCCAGATGGTTCCTTATCATTTTCAGTTTTCAGAAAACCCACACATACAGGCAGATACTTACACAAACAATCACACCATCATCCTTCTCAACAATATGGCATATTAAAAACGCTAACCCATAGAGCGAGAGCAATCTGTTCCAATGACAAGGCTCTTACTGCTGAACTGACTCACTTACGCCACACCTTCTTGGCCAACGGCTACAATCCACATAAAATAAACAAAATACTAAACACTCCTAAGAAACCCCTCCCACCATCCACCACAGAGAACAACAACAAAACAGTCACCATCCCTTACATTAAAGGCACATCCGAAAAGATCTCAAGAATTCTCAATAAACATAAACTACGCACTACATTCAGACCATGTAGCAAATTAGCCACCCTCATACGCTCACCCAAGGATAGCATTCCTCCTTTATCACATCCAGGAGTCTACCATGTACCCTGCTCATGCAATCAAGCCTACTATGGTCAAACAGGAAGAACTGTGAATATCCGCATCAGCGAACATAAACGATACGTCTGGAATTATCATTATGGGAAGTCGGGCCTAGCAGACCATGCTCTGGATACCCCTGCACACAGAATCAACTGGAAAAACACAAAAGTACTACACAGAAACCCATATAAATCAGAGAGATTGTTCTTAGAGGCGACAGAAGCCCTAAAACACACTCCAAATCTCAACAAATATGGCTGTATTAACTTGCCGACGATCTCGGAGACAGTCATATTAAGAAAAAACTAGCACTTTTCTAGGACTCTAGTAATATATGATAGCGTTTTTTTTTTTTTTTTTTTTTTTTTCAGATAGAGGGCGCCAAAATCAGGACTCTAGTCTTTGTGTTGCTGCTACAATTTTGTTTAAGTACACCATGTTGTTTTAGTCTCGCGTATTGTGACAAACAGTGTTTTTGTGCTCTGAAGATGCTGGTTATAATACCAGCGAAATATCAGTATCAAGTTAATAAATTAATTATTTACTTAGTTTCTGTGTTCTATTATACCGTTAAAATAATAAACAACATGTTCGACGAACACATAAGTCTGTCCACACGTTTACGAGTAATCTCGTATCACCCCACCATTACATGCATTGACGACTGTGTTTATTGCGTCTAGTCTCTAAAAACCTTCAGTTTTGCCATGATCAGTAAAAGAAAACTTACTCATAAAGAATTAGAAGCTTACGCTAATATGAGAAATGATGAATTTAATGAATTCATCATCGCAAATGGAATGATAAGAGGGAAGTTCTTTCCATTTCAAATATGCACAAATTTGAAATGGTTGAAGCAAGAAATCGGAATGGTAAAATTCAATTAAAACCAAATATCATTAGGGACTATAATTTGGGTATGTCAGGCATCGATCTTTCTGATGAAATGCTTTCTTACTATTCCACCTTAAGAAAGACAATTAGATGGCCAAAGAAATTGGCAATACGTATTTCTGATATATACATTCAAAATGCGCATAAATTTTATAATATAATTACTGGAAATGCAATGCTGCATTAAAATTTAAAGATCAATTTATCTCAGTTTTTGTTGGAATGGATGATCTTACAGCATCACAGAATATCAGCAGGATTCGGGATCTTCATTATTTGGAAATTTTACCACCTACAGAAAAAAGAATCGCCTGACAAAGCCATGCCAAGTATGTACACGAAATAAACAACGATGCGAAACATGTTATTGTTGTTTTAAAGTGTATCATTCATAATTTGAATAAATGGGTTTATATTTTATTGATTTCATTTTATTATTTTTATTGATTTTATTAGTTTTAATTTGATTTACAAATTACGGGTTAACTCGTGCTTGGCATAGGAGGTCTGTAATCGACATATGAGTATATTCGTAGTTGGTTTCTGAGGCACATATATAATATACTATATTTTAGCTGAAATTATTTCCCTTCTACCAAGCCCCCAGACATGCTCTTCGCTTTATTCACAAGTGAAGGGTCCAAATTAAGGTACCTATACTAAGGGTTAACTTGTGCTTGGTATAGGTGGTTGGTAATTGACATACGAGTATATTCGTAGTTGGCTTGTGAGGCTCATATACCAACAACAAGTATACTCGTAGTTGGCAGCGAACGTGTTAACAATAATGATGGTTTAAAAATCCCAAACATATGGAAGGCACATATTCTACCCACTTAACCTTTCTCCCTAAGAGTTCATTTTAAATAGAACCATAGGTAATCCAGCATCCTAAATCTACGATAACAATTGTCATGTTAAATTAGGACATCATTTTTACTGTAATATAACATTTTCATATAGATAAAACTATCTATATGAAAGAATATTTCTCTGATGCTGTCTTAAACAGAATATAGCTTTGATGTAGTTATTTTATTTTATTTCATTTATTTACTGTAATTTTATTTTATTTTCACTAGAGGTCAGACCAGCAGAATAACCGTTGATCAAATCATTGTCTCTTCAGCATACTATGCGAAATGTAACTCATCTTGTACTTGTATATTTGTATATACTCCAGATGATTACCTTAATGTGAAGGTCGAAATGTCGGGAAATTAAAATATTATTATTATACTTATTATTACCCAAGACCCTATATAAAATGATCTAGATGATGTGTTTGAGACATTACAAAGCATCGAAGTTTGCAACTTTAATTCCTTCACAAAAAGAGCTTCCTTCAAACACAGTTTGCTTAATGTAGCCTTTTGTTCTGTTGAGTGCTACCATGTGATTCCTTTGTGAGCGAATTGAAAATATAAATGTGTACCTACTATGTACCTGCTTTCTACTCGAAACAGCTAGTTATACAAACTGCCACAAACTGATTTGTCTGAATTTGCAGCTGTAATCTTCAGACATAGTGTTCATCCTTAGATTTTGGACACTAGTGTAGTATTAAACCTGTAAATAAATGATATCTCTCCTCGAACAGATGGTTTGGGGACAGATATTCAACTGTCTGTTGATAATGCAAAGCCAGCAGAAGTTATCAAAAAGGTGGGGGGGGATATAAGTACAATATGTTATTATTATTACATGATGTATCCAAGGGCTCATCATTAGAGGGCATGCTACTCCACTATACACAACTCACTATCTCCCATACTTAATCCTCCAACTACCACTGCTGCAACACCACGAATACCATAAACACACAATGCCATCTACTACTTACTACCATTGACAATAGCATTTTTGTCTTTAAATTGTATGTCTTCTCATGGCTGATTTGCTGTATGCAGGATGAAAATCCCAAGTTTCCAGGACAACAACCCTGCTACCTCCATGCAAGCTTAACTAACTCACCTTCAATTGAAAAAAGCCCATCTAAAGATTCCTCTCGTCATGATGAGAATCAAGCTCAGGTCATTTCCAGTTGAAGGGACATGCATTGCCATGTTGTTTTTTCTAATTGCACTAAGGAGGAACACAAAGTTAAATTTATGGTTCTTCTGCATTTCGGAATACTGAGACAGAAGGCTATCTAGTGTTTTTTTTTTTTGTGGGGGAGGGGGTATGTTTCATTGGAAGTAGCAGAGGGATCTCAGAGTGACAGTAACCAAAGTACTGAGGTTCTGGGAACATACTGCAAAAGTGACTTTACAACATAATATAGAGTATTTCAATTCCTATTTTCTCTAGTCACTGACAAGCAGACTAGAGAGAATTGTTCTCTTGTATGAGGCTTTGTTCAGACATAATTGGTCTACTGTATGTGTGTGTGTGTGTGTGTGTGAGAGAGAGAGAGAGAGAGAGAGAGAGAGAATCTGGTTGCCTAATTTACTTGGCAATATAGAAAGCTTAGAAATGGTGCTGAGGCAGGTAGTTTTGTTAATTTTTGGGCTATGAATGCAGGTTATGGTGAAGTGTAAAAGTCACAGAACATTGACAAATGATTGGGACAAAATATTAAGACAAATATCAGAGGGAATTTTCAAAGGGTAAAGATAAGAACAAGCTAGTTGGAAGTTTATGCACTTGATTATACAATAAATTAAAGATACCTAGAAATTATATACTTGGCTTAATCCTTTATCCAAGTGTAAGCAAACAAAGTTTGCACCTGAACTATTTTCAGGACTGGGACAATTCGTATATAGAAGCTAATGACTTCACATCACTTTCCTTAGTATCCCATAACGCAAAGCACATATCCTCACAGATATGTATAATGCTATGCATTATCAGAAGGGTCACTACCCAGACTTGTTTCGACCTTTATTGAGGTCTCATCAGTGGGAGTCAGACCCAGAGGTGATACCAAGGTTGGTACCAAGGCAAGTGATGTGAAGTCATTAGCTTCTATATACGAGTTACCCCAGTTCAGGAAATAGTTTGTTTGTTTGCAAACTATGTTCGCTTATACTTGGATAAAGGATTAAGGCAAGTATATAATTTCTTGGTATCTTTAATTTATATGATAAGAACAAGTGGTAATTCAGTAACTTCTCACATTTGTGTTCACTGCATTAAGAATGTAGTGAACACAAATGTGAGGAGCTGTTTTTTGGCATGGAGAATGGGGGGTGTGTGTGAATAGAATGTATTGTCTGTGAATATAAGTACTGTGAATAAATTTATAATGCAGAATGATAGGTATTGTGACATTTAGGGTATATACCTATTGCAATGAGTGTTTTGATTCCACAGAGATGTGCTTATTATTTAATAATAACTCCAAGACCACTAGTTAAATCAGTTTTTTCTTTAAGAAAAATCACAAATGTAGCATACCATCTTGAATCTCTTCAATTTAAACTACCTTTATTCCTCAATTCATTATCTATATCTATGATAAAGTGATATCTGATATCAAAATTGGCGATTTTAATCTTAGCTCTTCACTTTATGCAGATGATATACTTCTGAATAAATCCACTACAAGTCTGCAAGATTCCCTGATTAAATTGAATAACTGTTGTAATAAATTTGGTATGAAAATCGGCAATAACAAGACAATGAAAACAGACAGAAACGTTGAAAATATCAACTGAATCGTGAGAGAACCAATAGAACAAGTAAAACATTTCAGCTACTTAGGCACAGTGTTTTACTGAAGATGGTAAATTAAATATGGAAATAGACAACAGAATCAACAAAGCCAGTATAGTAGGAAGTCAACTGAATAAATTTATATGGAATAAGAGAGAAATTAGTCAAAACACTAAATTGGCTGTATAAAAGACAGTGTTCAAATCAATTTTAACATATGGATCTGAGAGCTGGGTTAGAAATAAGACACTTGATCAAAGACTGGAGGCTACAGATATGAGAATTCTGAGAAAGATTTGTGGAGTGAACAGATAGCATCAATGGCAGTATCGTATTAAAAAAATGAGGATATTAGGAAAGAACTTGCCATTGTTAACGCATTCAGGAATGTTAGCAGAACTATTCTCGGATCGTATGGGCACTTAAGCAGAACGGGAGAGGAAAATTTAGCAAAACAAGTGTTCTTTGCTAAGTTGGCAGAAAAAAACAGAAGAAGATCAAGATGTAGGTGGATTGATAAAGTGCCTTAGAAATTACAGAAATATAAGCTCTGATGATGTTGGAGTCTTGACAGATAACAGATTAATTTGGAGGAAAATTGTTGATCAGAAGTTAGTCAAGGTGTAACTTTTCATTTAGTACTATCATATCCTACATCCCCCTGAGGATTCATATCAGGAAATGGATGATGATGAGATTTCTAGCTTCATCAGTTTTTCTTTAAGCAAAATCACAAATATAGTATACCATCTAGAATCTCTTCAATCCAAAATGCATATTCTTTGCATTTGTAACCGAGCTGACATCCATTATAATTTTTCCACAGCACCAATTGATTCATACCTTTTTGCAGTAACTCCATAGGGAAACTGTTCCTTATCACCCTATATCTAACTTTGCACAATCTGCAACCTGGTTGACCAAGTTGCTGTTTCAACCAACAGACTGGGTTGAAATCCTGCTTTGGGCAGAGAATGTTATGAATCTTAAATGACAGGAGATAAATTTTATCATCCACTGTGAGATCATCATCTCGCTTATACTGTAGGCCTGAAGCAGCTTGAATAGGTTCCATGCTTGGTCTCTAGAGCTGTATTTTTTATGCTAATTCCATACAGGAGAGGTTGATCAATCTATTGCAGGGGTGGTCGACTACATGTCCTTTTGGAGCCATGAAAAATCTGGTGAGATTTAGAAGAACTACTCACTTACTCCCATGCAACGGTATGGGAGTAAGCGTGTGTGCATGGCGAGAATGTAAGACTTTTGGCTAATTACACACCTAATTTTAAGGAGCATACTAAGAAAAATAGATACAAGGAAGGCCTCTACTAGTAATTAAGTAACAAAAATTATTGTTTCAACTTTAAAATTATTTTAATTGTTCAAAGTAAGTAGACATTTAATGTGTTTCGAATTAAACTTTTTTATTGCAGTAATTTTTATTGACCCTGTTTTTCTCTCTTCTCTTTTTATTTTGTTCTTCTTTTTTGTTCTCTCCTCTTCTCTTTTTGTTTATTTTTTCGTGGTAGATCATGAAGAGCCACCTGACATGTGGACATGAGCCGCATGCAGCTTGAGAGTCACACTGTGGCCACCCCTGATTTATTTTGTTAATACTAAGGGCAGGCCAAAAGTTGAGAGAAACTTGTATTTTTAGATTATTAAGTCATTAGTTTACTCATGATGCTAATGTACTAGGTTTTTTAATCATTTGAGGATAAGTGAGAGCATTTTCCCATATCACTGTTATACAAACTGAATTTTTTAGATTAGTCTTTCATACTATTTTCTGCTACATAGTTTAGTAATTATGACATATCTACCTTATTTGTGTAAGTCATAATTTTATTAGGTTCTGACCTATTCATAAAATGAGGACAAATTATCAAGACAAGTACTTCCCTTATCAAAATGATGTAGTTCTTTATAGAGTGTCAACGCTTTGTCTGCCCATTCATCCCTGAACTCAGTTTTATAATTTCATCAACTTTCCAAGATTTTAATTCCTACTTCAGAGATAGTGATTAGTTTAAAATTTGATTCATCTCTTTTATATCATGTTTGTTACTTGCAATGAGATTATTTCATCCTGTTCCCATTCCTTTAAGATCCTGTTTATCTCTATCCTCAAACAAACACTAGAAAAAGGCAATATCAATTTTCCTGCATATTCCAAATCCCATTAAATGTTAGTGATACGTTTGCACTGCAATAACTCGAGTGCATCTCTCTCATGCACTTCTGTACTGTCACCTATTCACAAAACAACATTAGGTCTAGATGGACTTGATGTTGTGGTGTTAATTCCATCAAATGTCTGTGACATATTTTCATTACATGTTGCATGTCTTTAGTGCATCTCTCTCAAGCATCTCTATACTGTCACCTATTCACACTGTAACATCAGGCCTAGATTGACCTGATGTGGTGTGAATAGGTCAGAAACTAATAAAATGGTCGCTCAACAGTTTAATGACTTTGTAGTTATTGCCTGTCTACTGACTGTATTCAGCAAGATTATTCTTATATAATCATTATTTCTCTTATTCACTATGCAACAGGACTCTCAAGAATTATTATTATTATTATCATCCTACGACCCCATGGAGTCACAAGCACATGTAGGAGGTCTCTTTTGTCATACAGATCATCATATTTGCCTTAAACATTCAAACTCTGCAGACACCATGCTCTCAGGCAATGCACTCCAATCATTCACAACTCTCCATGCAAGAAACCTGCTTCTCACTCCCTTGCTCATACTTTCCTTATACTGCTTCCAGGGATGAATTCTTGTTCTACCCACTATTTCATGATAAACCTCTTCAATGTTAATCCTGTAACAACTCCTTACCAACTTTACATCTCTTTTATATCATTCCTCTTCCTCCTATCCACTAGACTTTGTAAATTGCATTGTCTCAATCTTCTTCATATTCAACATTCCGGACATCAGAAACTATTTTGGTCAACTGTCTCTGGACCGTCTCCAACATAACTTCATCCTTTTGAACAACAGGTGACCAAATCTGTGCACAGTAGTCCATATGTGGCCTTATACAATGGAACCAGAATCTCATTACTTCTACCAGCCAGAGTCTTCTGCATCACTGTCAGAATTCATTGTGTTGTCCTCACAATTATTGCAATGTGACCTCCAAATTTTAGATCCTTATCTGGCATCACCCCAAAATCTTTTATTTCTTCTTCCTGCAACAATATATCTCCACCAAGAAAAAATTCTACAACCCATCTCTGTTTTCCAAATTTTAAAACCTTATATTTTGCAACACTGAACTGGCATCCGCATCACTCGGTCTATTCAAGTCTCCTGGTAAGGCCACAACATCTGCTCTACTCCTCACAACCTGTCCCAACTTTGCATCATCTGCAAACAACTGTATATCTCCATTCAAATCTTCCCAAATATCATTAACAAACAAATCAAACAGCAATGGCCCTAAAACACTACTGAGGTACACTACTAGTGACTTTAAAGTTGAAAGTTTTTGAAAGTTTTTTTTCACTTGGTTAGAGTATAATAAAATTGGTTTAATCCTTTATCCAAGTGTGAGCAAACAAAGTTTACTAAGCCTGGTATCTCCACTTGGGCCTGGCTCCCACTGAAGAGACCTCAATAAAGGTTGAAACTAGTCTGGGTAGTGGCCCTTCCCTTAATGCATAACATTAGACATATCCGCAAGGAGATGTGTTTTGCATTATAGGAGATACTGAGATAGGAGTGTTGGTATCTTGCTCCACCTTTGCAACGAGTTGCCCTGGTGTTGTACCACCTTACCCCAGTCCTGAAGATACTTTCAGGCGCAAACTTTATTTGCTCACACTTGGATAAAGGATTAAACCAATTTTATTATACTAGTGACTTTCTTCTTCTGGGATATTGCTCCCCCATACACAACTTGTCGATACCTATTAGACAGCCAATCTCCAATCCAATGCACTAGTCTAATATCCCATTCTCTAGTTTGACTATCAACTTATCATGTGGTCATCTATCAGAAGCCTTTGCAAAGTCTAAGTATACTACTACTACTACTACTACTGTGTATCCATCTCCCATGTCCAATGCTACTATCACCTTATTGTAATAGTAAGTAGATTACTGAAACATAATCTACCTTTAGCAAATATGTGCTGTCCATCAAAGATAATACCACTGTTGTCAACCCAATTCTGGATCCTGTTTCTCACCAGCCTTTCCAACACTTTAACTGCAACACCTGACACAAAGACTGGCCTATAATTTGATGCTTGAATTCTGTCACCTCCATTATGAAGTAGTACAATCTTGCCTTCTTTCCACTTCTTTGGAACTTGACCCAGTGTAAGACTCATGTTAAAGAAATATGTCACAGCAGATGTCAACTCCCTGGCACATTCCTTTAAAATGCATGGCGATATATCATATACCTTATTAATATCAACTTTGCTCATTTCCCCATATACCTCTTGCTCATTCACAGTCTTCCTCCTTGTTTACTGCTCTCAAACTCTCCATGATATAACATTCACAAGGAGGAAAGATCTTTATGAACTGCTCAATAAATATCTTAACTATATCCTCTACAGCAGTTGTCTGTTTAACATTTTGTCCATTCAGTGTCATCCTACCATAATCATTTATTTATTTATTTATTTGCTGGCTACATGGCAAAAAAACTCCTTAGGGATTTTGATTTTTGGCCTCACTGGCTAGCTGCAGCTCATACTGCTCTTACCAACCGAGTCACCCTCTTTGTTTGTTCTTTGTAATAGTCATGAAACTGACTATTACCACTCATCTTATGTTGCCTCCATAATGCTGTCTTTCTCTAATGCATGCTTAATCTCTTTGTTCATCTACTTCAGACCTACCTTATTTAACTTTCTAACCCTTGGAACATATTTAGACATTGCTTCTACTAGACAGTTCTTAAAAAGCAACCAAGCAGCATCAATCTCCTTTCCACCAAACTCCTTGTTCCATGCTGTAGCTACAAGCTGTCTCCTGAGTTTCTCATAATCACCAGCCTTGTAGTTCCACTTACACATTTTCCTCACATAAGTCCTCACATGGTAGGCAACCACCCAGGTAATCACTTCATAGTGTCCGCGTGGTTAGCCTAGTGGCCTTGCGCTTTGCAAGGCCACTAGGCTAACCACGCGGGGAAGGAGTGTCCTAGGTTCGATTCCCGTCAATAACGTGAGGAGCTTAAGGATCTTCCTCAGCCATAGCCAAGTTAGCGAGTCTTGGGCATGGACAGCAGGGTTTTTTCCGCCAGTTTATCTGGTGTTTTTCATCCCGCAAGCAGGCAAACCAGTCCGAGGACACACGGATTACAATCAGGAATACTGACCCAGCCATAGGTCTGATTCGTCAGCCTATGCCGGTTCCGGAGCCCGGATAAAATTTGGGGGGAAGGGACTAGATGGTACTGTGAACTCCCGTAAAAAGGGGGAATGCAGTATCATCACACGAAATTTATTTTTACTTCATGGTCACTCTCATCAACTGGAAGGAGATTTGACACCTCATTTATAATAACATCTTCTGATGAGATTATCAAATCCATGACCCTCAATCCTTGTGTTGTCCTCTGTTGCATACTGCTTGAGGTAGTTCTGCCTCAAAAACTCAAGAAACTCATTTTCTTTACTCCTGGTTGCTATCTCGTCACCTCCAATCTATATTGCCATAATTAAAATCATTCATAATGCTCAACCTTTTCCCATTTGCTTGGCTAATTTGTTTATATTTCCTGGTCACTTTCCTCCACCTTATCAAGTCTATAGCAACATCCAACAAAGTATTTCATTCTATTCACCGCTATCATATTGCTTCAAACCACTATCACTATTTTTCCCTTGCATCTCTACTTTATATAGACATAACTCATTTTCTGTCATCAATAGCACTCCACCTCACTTTTTACTTTTTCTATCTTCACAAAATACATCAAACCATTCCATCTCTATTCCTCTCAGGATGTTATTCTCATCCAACCATGTCTCACTTATTCCAACAATTTTTGGATGAATGAACTCAATCAATGCAACTATTTCATTTCCCTTGTTTCTGATACTTCTAGCATTTGTATACAAATAGCAGTTCATTCCTGAATCTATAAAGTTTCACTGATACCACTTATTAGATGCGACTTCTCCATACTTAACTGGAGTCATTTATTTTTCTCCTTATTCATCTTAAGAACCTTCTTCAAATCCAATTATTTTTCCTTAATTCCAGGTCTCCTCTTCCCTTTCTGTCTACACACACGCGCACGCACACACACACACACACACACACACACACACACACACACACACACACACACACACACACACACACACATTTGTATCCTCTTGGGACATCAACCTTTCTCACACTGTGTTCTCCAGTCCACCCTGAATCTCCCCATTTCCCTGTTTGTCCTGCACACTTGTTCTTTCATTCTGTACACTCAGGCTGCCTACTTCTTCATTCATAAGCACCACTTCAATCTCTTCTTCCTTACTTTCCTGCTCTTTCTCATCACTTCTTACTTGCTCAGATTCATTCTCTACTCCTATGATTCTCCTTTCCAGTAGCAGCAGCAGGTTCTCCAAATGACTCACTAAAACTTCAAATGCAATCCATCACTCTTATACAGTTCAATTCTTCCATCCTTCAAGCTCACTTCACACGTGAACAAACTGCACTCCTTTCTCTTCACACATTTCTGCTAACATATTCATAATTATTGCTCTCCATCTCATCTTATCACTGTCATATCCAGAGAACACACTGACTACCTTTCATATTGCACTATTATCTTGTATCCTTCTCAACCTTCTGATATCCACTCTTACATTCTCCTTGTTTCTGATCAAGTGATTTTTTCTTACTACCACTACCAACTCCTTTGCTTGCTCACTCCTCATATCCAATGCCTCAATCATTTTATTCATTTTACCTCCTGGAAAACAAATCTTATACATATTCTCATAATTTCCTTTAGCTTATTTCAAGCACTACTACTACTACTTCACTGCATTTTCATAACAACATTTTTTTTTTCCTGACCATGCTAGAACACTAACTTTTGTCAGTGTTCTAGCATGTGCTTTATACTGTCCTTTTTTTTCAAAAGTCCTTTGCATCATTTTTTTTCTTTTTTGTGGAGCTCTTTCTAATGAGTTGGCTCATCTATTTAATGCTCACCATATTTATTTTTGTAACTCTGGGAATGCCCACTCACAAGTCGTACTGTTTCCTTTAAGCACCTATTAATTGTTTCTAATGCATTTCTGACTTCTAGAATCTATAAACATTCTATAAACAAATCATGGCACTCTCCAAGCTGTTTCCCAAGTTTCTCACAATTATACCCTTATCATATCATATACCCTTTTTTAACTAAGACCCTGCATGCCTATTCAACTGCATGATTATTCACCTTGATATTCACCTGACAGAAAGATGGTCACCTTATTTATGGTGAGGTGGCATCCTGTTGCTTCTGTTATATCCTCTAACCAGATCTGATATCATTTTACCTCGAGTCTTTTCCAATCACATGCTGAAACAATTCAAGAACTTATAGAATTGTCAGCAATTCTTTAAGTTCCTTTTCTTTATTTTAATGCTCTTTGTCTACAAAGCTTCTCCATAAATTTAAAATCACCCATAATGATACGTTGCCTTGTATCCACTGAGGTATTTTGCCAATATCTTTCATAATAGCTAAGTGAATCCAATGGCCTATGACAACTACATATTTCATCTGTTAACCTCAGTCTTCACCCTCAGATGGCTTCGAATCCATTATCTCCAAAGTCACTATTGCTACTATCTGCAGTCTTTATTGTTTTCCTTGTAGGATTCAATTTCTCTGCTATCATTAGCAATACAGTCCAATCCTTTCTATTCTCTCTTCTTCATAAAAATAATACTGTTCTAATCCCATAAGTATATTTTCATGTTGTCCAAGTCATACTAATGCCAATAATTTATGCCCAAAATATTTGCCACAATAAACTCCATTTCTTCCTAACACTTCTGGCATTATAAAAAAAAAAGGCAAAGCATATGGCTAATCCCAATTTGTAATATCCATTTATGGTTTGTTTGGTTCAAATGAGCAATCTATAGTTTACTTCTTTTTTTTTTTCTGATTTTCTACACTATTATTCATTGATCACTCAGTTATATAATGAAAAGCAGGGTTTGAAAGATTTTGTGCTAGCTCACCAATCAGGCATGAAAATGGGACAAGTACCATGTCACATAATTGATGCTGGCCTTGACATATTTTTTTAATACAAATCTTGCACTTGGTCAAGTTCCTAAGGAGTGGAAGGAGGGCAAGATTGTGCCACTTCATAAAGGAAGTGATAGAACTCAAGCGTCAAACTATAGGCCTATCAGTGTGTCAGGTGTTGTAGTTAAGTTGTTGGAGAAGCTTGTGAGAACTAGGATCCAGAATTGGGTTGACAACAATGGTATTATCTTTCATGAACAGCATGGACTTACTAAAGGGAGTTCATTTTTAGTAATCTCTTTACTTATTACAATAAGGTGACTGCTTTCATGGACAGAGGAGAAGGATACACAGTAATATACTTAGATTTTGCAAAGGCTTTTGAGAGATTACTGCATGATAAGTTAATCGTCAAACTGGAGTGGATGGGGTTGGATATTAGATTGGTGCATTGGATTGGAGACTGGCTATCTGATAGGTATCAACAAGTTGTGTATGAGAGAGCAATATCCAGCAAAAGAAAAATTACTAGTCGTGTTTCAAGAGTCTGTTTTGGGGCCATTGCTGTTTAACTTGTATATTAATGATATTGGTGAAGATTTGGATGGAGATATTCAGTTGTTTGCAGATGATGCAAAGTTGGGATGAACCATGAAGAGTAGAGATATTGTGGCCTTACAAGAAGACTTGAATAAATTGAGTGATTGGGCACAGGAATGGGGATGTGAGTTCAATTTTGCAAAATGCAAGGTTTTAAAATTTGGAAAATAAAAATGGGATACAAAATTCATGCTTGGTGAGGATATATTGTCGGCAGTGGAGGGAATAAGAGATCTGGGAGTGGTAGTGGATAAGGATCTGAAATTTAGGGGACACAGCCAAAATTGTGAAGACAACACAAAGGCTTCTGGGAATGATGCGGAGGTCACTGACTTGTAGAAATGGGGAGATTCTTGTTCCATTGTATAAGGCTTTGATTAGGCTACACATGGACTACTGTGCCCAGATTTGGTCACTTGCTTTTCAGAAGGATGAAGAGATGTTGGAAAGGGTCCAGAGGCGACTGACTAAGGTAGTTTCTAACCTATGGAATGTCGAGCATGAGGAAAGATTGAGAAGATGCAACTTGCAGAGTGTGGTGGACAGGAGAAAGAGGGGGAGGTATGATAGAGACCTACAAGTTAGTAAGGGTTGTTATAGGATCAATGCTGGAGAGGTTCTACAGAAAATAGTATATCAGGGGAGAACCAGAGGTCATCCCTGGAAACTGAATAAAGAGGGTGTGAGTAGAGGAGTGAGAAGTAGGTTTTTTCATGCAGAGTTGTGAATGACTGGAATGCCTTTCCTGAGAATGTGGTGCCTGCAGAGAATTTGAGTGTGTTTAAAGCACAGTATGATGAGCTGTGTGTTGATAAAAGGACCTCCTAGATGAGTTTTTGACTGTGGGGTATTGGGTAATAATAATATCATAGTCACACATTCAAATAGCAGACCTAGTCAATTCATGAGCTTTTGTTAAATACTATTGGCTAGTAGCATTTAACTAAAGCTCATGTTAAATGAGACATTAATTAAATTCATACATTTTTCAGTAATACATGATGATAAACAATAAACAGTTTTATTCAGTTCATAAAATACGTAAAGGTGTACATACAAATCTATATAGTACAATATAAAAAAATTATACTAGATATAGATGAGAGAGAGATAGACCAGTGACAAGATGGAAAGACCAGTGAAGCCAGAACAGGCAAATGTCTCATCCTTGAAGAGAAGAAGAAGAAACTAAATACAAATATTATCATTAACATAATAATATTAGGAAACAACTTCAATAGTTGAAAGAAATTCATTATATACAATTCAAAATATTTTGGTGTATCTTCATTCTACTAAATTATGTAAAAGAATCAAAAGAATCATGCAGATTATCAATGACACAAAGCCACGATAGCCATTAACAACTAATATCAAGGATAATAAGAATGGAAACAAAACACGAACATTAAAAAAAAAAAAAAAAAAAAAACGTTTGGATTACATTTTGTCTGCTGACAAAATATAACCCAAATGAATCAATATAAAGAAACTCTATATTTTAAGAAAACATGAAAAAAACCTTTAAAACTTATTTCTCAACTTTTACAGTAGCTATTAATGGTTCAAATTCTGCATATTCCATTACCGAATATGAAATAAGAGCACAAGCAGTATGCTGCACATCTACTTTAGGTTACTGTGTTGCAAATGACTGGTTACTTCATGGTATGCCTCTGCCCTAAGATAAAATGGTGTGTGTGTGTCCAATTTTCTGCTGGTTGTATTCTATTACAACAAACTCAGTGCTAATCATAGGTGAGATAAGTAAGGTAAAAACAGAAAAGAACTGTTTGCAATAGAAAACATCCCATGAATAAGCAAGTTAAGGACCAACAACAGCATTGCCATTAGGGGTGGCAGTGGCCTTTGGCAAGGTCTCTCAAACTAAAACACCATAGAACCCCTAAGACAATGATGTGATATGGTGCACTATGCTGCTATTTGTTGGATTCTGATTATGTAGAAATTAGAATAAATGTTATTTGATTCAGAATCCAACATGATTTTCCATCACAAGAACTATATTTGTAAATATTATTTAATGTAAATAACATAAATTATAATTGATATCATATAACTGCCTTAATTATATCAAGTTTTTAATTATTTAATCAAAAGAAAGTGTTAATGATAAAGAGGTTCTGTATTAAATATTATTAAGTTATTTTATTTATTGTTATGTCAATATTATAAGAACTTGTTTTTGTAATTTAACTACGCACTTATTGAAATGCAAATATTCTATTTATTCTTTTTTGTGAAAGTTTAATGTTATGTAATAACTGAATGTAGTTGTATAGCCTAATGTAACTTTCGCGAGAATGTTTACGTTTATCGGTTGTCATAGAGACACGTGAAATAAACGAGCGCGTGTGAAGGGAGCGTGGGAAAAATAAGAAGAGAAAATATATACGTAGTAAGAGAGTCGGAACGGAATTTTGGAAGTAAAAAGTAGCAAGGGGATAAACTAGAGAAGTAGAAGTAAATAAAAGGTTCTTAGGGTAGGAGTTAAGTGGATAATTTTTATAAGTGAGCAAGAACGTAACGAATTTTATAGTTAGCTGAAATTGAAATCAGCAGTAGTAATAGAAGGAAATTTAAAGCTACAATCGGATAAAGTAAAAAGCTGAACATTCAAGGATGAATTCTGAATAAACCCAGCTGATCTAGTATTGCAGCTTATTTCCGATTTGCCCTAAAGAGAACCTCACAGTGTTTTAATTAATTTATGAGTGGTAATAACGATAGTTGAAGTGCCCTAATTGATGTCAAGAATTCTGAAGCGTAATTGATAGTGCTTTAAGTATAACTGTGGATAAGTTTTGTAAATGTGTTTTTATTCTTTAAGTGTGATAAGTGAATTCCAGAAGTTTGCTCACAACATAATAGATGTTCTAGGAACCATTTCCGGTAAGGTCTATCATAGTGAATTGTAAACTTTAACTGTGGAAACCCTTTGTGATTGAGAGTTGGAGATAGGAATTGTTTGAAAGATTATTTTCAGCTATTAGATCCTGTAATATTTTGAACTTATAGCATGACTGAAAAATGTGTGAAAACTAATTAGATTGGATGTTCTATTATATTCATTTAAGTATAAAAACTTTATAATCCAGAAGCTAAAAAGATGTATGTGAAGACTTGGAAGATTGTGCTAATGTAATTGACTTGACTTAATGTTTGACTTATTTCTATTGTTTAAAATTAGAAGTAAAATTTATGTAAGTGTTATATGACCTATATTAAATGCTTTATTTGTTAACCTAACTGTTGTATTTGCCTGAAATTCTTTTTACTGCACCGTTCACAAAAATTCGAATCTTGCGGGAATCCCAAGTGGAAAATAAAATACCTTGGCCAGAATGAATGAAAAGACTGCTAACTAATTTTGAATTGATCCTACTAATTCATATAGACTTATCTAAGGATAGAGTGGTGCAGTATAATAGAAATTTCTCTACCCTTAGATCAGTGATTAATTTGCAATTAGTTTCCCTTTATTTTATGAAAGTGACTTTTAGCAAGATGGCGGATTCGAACGTCAAGAGAACACGTCACGACACTATTAAATAAGCATGTCCCTGAGGGGGTACCTGAAGATAAACTGCAGCAAATGTCCATCAGATAAGGTGCAGTTGCATAGGCTTATTTCAATCTGCTCCATGTGACTTAGGAATTGCCTCTATTTTGGGAATTGATGGTAGTTGCCAGCACAGGCTCCTGGCTAGGAAGTAGCAACTTTTGACTAATACCTCATCTTTGGGATCCAAATGCATATAGTATCAAAGTAGACATAACTTACTCGAACATCACCTGTGTCAACAAGGTTTATATCCATAGCTTAGGCACTATGTTCACTACAGTCCACCACAGTCTCCAAATCATTTCAATCACCTTAAGAATGAACCAACAGAATCAAACAAGAATATTAGGAATTGCCTGAATATCCTCCAGTTCAATATCAGATTCACTAGATCAAAATCAGAGGTATTAAATAACATTCATATCAGTCACAAAGTAGACATTGATGCCCTACAAAAAACTCACCACATCCCACAAGGAAATATTGCCATTCCTGAGTATATTGTTCTCACTGATAAACTCAATGAAAGACATGGCCTGGTGATCTATGCAAAGGCAAATTTGGAAAGAATCTCCAAATCTCTGGATGATTCACAAATGACTTTTTTGTTGGTATCCAGCTGGACAACCTCTCAATCTACAATGTATACAAGCCTCCTCTACCTGAGTGGCCTAATCCTGCACTTCCTCAGCCAGTCCATCCTGGTATCATCCTTGGTGATTTCAACTCACATAGTATGCTATGGGATACAATAATGATGACAACTCAGGAATTCAATTGACAGACTGGATGTTAGCAAACAACCTCCATCTCGTCTATGACAGCAAGCAACCTGGAACCTTTAAATCTGGCAGATGAAGTTCAGAGACAATCCCTGACCTCTGTTTTACCACATTGATATGGAGGAATCCCTCTCACCTCAACCTATCATGTGCTGCCTCTTTTTTCCTGCAGCCAGCACAGACCCAGACTAATTAGTGTAGGATTTATAATCCCCAAAATAAACAGCTTCCCAATACCCCAATGGCATCTCAGGAGAGTAAACTGGCCAAAATTTACTGAATTCATCAAAAACAGCATCAACATAATTCCATCTAATGTTGATAACTATGAAATATTCACTAAAATTCTTATAGCATCTGGCAAGAAACACATCCTGAGAGAATTCAGAAAAATCTACACACCATGCTGGTCAACTGAAAGTAGCATTTTGATAAGATATGAACAACAGAACCATCCAGACACTGTTTCTGCCTTATTAAGGTCCTTAGATGATGGTATAAGAGTTTACTGGCATGAAGAAATGAACAACCTCAACTTTACCAGATCAAGTCAAAAGGCTTGGTCACTGCTAAGTCGATTGGAAGGCACCAACACTCCAAACAGGACTAGAGGAAAAGTAAACCCTAACAGTATTGCAAAAAAATCTTAGCACAAAATGCTAAATCCAAAATTTCCATAGTCACCAAAAAAGAGATCCATTGTCTTTATAAAAAAGCTTTCTTATCATGCCCTACATCTACAACAAACTCCTATCTGGTAAGTATAGATGAAACTGATGCAGTACTTAAACTAATTAAAACAGGTAATGCTCCTGGAATTCATGGCATCCTTACAGACTTTCTTACTCATCTCAGCCCAAGTCAAGGATGACACCAAGAGCAAAATCTTGGCTATTTAATTTCTTTTCCACAATAATAAATGATGAATGGCTCCCAAAACTTTGGCATGAATCAAGGATAATAGTTCTGCCAAAAAACCTAATAAATCAACTGATGGCCCTAATAATTACCACTCTATAGCATTATTCTGCACTCCTCACAAACGTTTTGAGTGGATTATCCTCTCTAGAATTTCTCCTAAAATAGAAGCCATCTTACCCAGTGAACAGGCTGGGTTCAGGCCTGGCAGAAGCTGCTGCAAACAGGTCCTACCTCTCACAAACCCCATATAGAAGCTGGATAACCAAAGGGTTTAAAAACAGACCTAACATCAGCTTATGACACCATATGGAAGAAAGGTTTACTGCATAAAGCAGCAAAAAAACACTAAAATGACTATAAAACAAATACTCTCCAATAGGAAAATAAAGGTTCATCTGAATTCACAAAAAAGCAGACCATTAATCTTTAAGAATAGATTGCAACAGGATCTGTCATCACCCAGCTTTATTCAACCTGTACACAAGTGATTCCCTTCCAATAGCTAGTCAAAACTTTATCTATGTTGATGATGCCACCCATGACAGTACCTTCCAAGACCTTGAGGAAACACTGAGCAACGATCTCAGCTCACTACAAAATTACTTTGAATGCTGGGTACTATCTCCTAATCCCAGCAAAACTGTTTCTGCTTTTCACCTAAATAACCATGAGGCTCGTAGAAAAATAAAAATAAATTTTTGCAACAGGACTCCAATCTATGAAAGTAACCATGCTATCTTGGGATCACACTTCACCACAGTCTAACTTACTCAAAACATTTGGAAAAAATGAATTTAAAGATATCTGCCAGGTACAACATTATAAACAAACTCACAGGCAAAACTTTGGGTTATATTGCCTCGACTCTTAGAACAGCGGCCCTGATTCTTGTCCTCCCTGTTACAGAATACTGCTTACCAGTTTGGAGTTGAAATCACCACATGCCGTTTGTAGACACCCAGCTTAACATAACAATGAGAACCATTTCTGTTACCTTACGATCTACTCCTCTCCCGTGGAGGCAAGGTAGTGTGCTAGAGAAGAAGCCATCATCAAATAAATAAATAAAATCAGAAATAACATGTATCATCCTATTCATCATAATATCTCTTCACCTCTAACACACTGCCTTGTCTCCACATCTCCTGTATGGCTTGTGGACTACCAGATAATTGTCCCCAGGTCTGGTGGAGAGGACTCTGGAATGAACTACACACTACAGACAAGTACCTAATCACCAATCCAACCATCGACCCATCAGGATTAAATCTACCTCAACACCTCTGGAGTTGGCTAAACAGATTGAATGGACAAGGTCACTGTGTCCACTTACTACATCTGTGGGAAATTTCACTGTCACCCCTTTTGTGTGTGTGTGTGTGTGTGTGGTGCTGTGCAGACTATGCATCATATCACTGATGACTGCCCTATACACTCCTTTCCTGGAGGCCTCAGGAATCAGCATTTACTCCCAGACAGTGCCACTGACTGGTTAACCGAACTTTCAGTCTGTATATAATTTTGCCCAATAATTTCTTGTATTTCTCCCGAACACTAAATAACAAATAAAAAAAGATAGTAAGACTGTAAAGTAAGTTTTCTATGAGCCTCATGGTTATTTAGGTGAAAAGCAGAAGCAAGTAAGACTGATGATTAAACTGAAACTCCTCTTTTTTTTTTTTGTAATTGGTCAACTAAAATTCTCATCTCCTTACAATAGATGAATACTTTTTTCAAGCCTATATGATCAGAATATGAACTATAACTATTTAACTTAATTAATTTTATTACAAATTAGGAGAGGAATCAATCACAGAATATACAATATAGCAAACCATCACAATTATTAATAGTAACTTTGAACTGTTATTTTAGAACTCTTATAAAGAGCTAAAACATAATGCATTTACATCTTGGCAAGGAACAGCATATCTCTTGATCGACTGTACTATTTCATTAATATTTAACGCTACAGATTTAAATTACAGTATTACTATATAATATTTCTGATAAAATTAATTGAAAACCAAAAGTTGTTCATCATAAGGTAAGTGTTAACATACTTACCTATATGGCTAATATCTCTTCAGCTGCTTACATGTTATTATTATTATTCGTGACACCTTCAAGGAGTCCGAAGACTCATCGCGGGAGGACACCTGTACAACTCTCCATCTCCACTACTACAGAGAACCTCTACTACCAATCACCTACATCAACGCCATCTACTGTCCACAACTACTACCACCACAGCTAGTATTTTTTGTCTGTAAATTGTACGTGTTCTGAAGGGCCGATTTGTCTATATGCGGAATGAAAAACCCGAGTTTCTGGGAGAAAAAACCCTGCTACCTCCGTATGAGATCGGCTAACTCACCTTTGATTGAAAAAGCCCATATAAAGATTCCTCCCATCATGACGAGAATCAAACTTAGGCCTTTTGTAATCGAAGGGCGCAACGTACCGTCGTTCTTCCAATTGCATTAAAGAGGCGTCATTCTAAGATGAAGGTATCGTTTACAGTGTACTTTTTCTCTCTTTATTTTTAGCCCACATCTAAAGTTTTGAAAAAATTTCTCCCATAAATATGATATTCCTTCCCTTCTTCCACAGAGCAAAAAAATAGCAGATATTATATTTCCAAATTTGTATAAGTCCAAATAACAAATATCAAAACTCTACTAAAGAGATGAAACTTACCATAAGTGCTGTATCATACGCTCCAAATGCAAATAAAAGTGTTCCAATTTTGAAATGAGTTGCTGCTGTAACATATTTGTCTCCAGCTAAATATAGGAAATTACAGTAAAGAGATTTTATGCATTTAAATGGAAAAAAATATGATAGGTTAAAGAAATGAAGACATTAATCTATTCTTTTATCAATTCAAAAAACTAATAAATAAGGAAGAAAGAGAGAGAGAGAGAGAGAGAGAGAGAGGAGTGGCGGGGAGCAAAAGGAAGAGAGTTTATTATTATTAGTTCAAGACCTCCCGAAGAGTAAGAAATGTATTGGTAGTCCTATTTCTACAACAAAACTCCTATCATACCTTATCTTGAATTCTTTCAAGGTGAGATATGATAAGCAAACAAATGATGGAAGCCAGTTCAGTAAAACAGTGCCGCATGTTTGCACTGGACTGTGTCTTGCATGTTGCATGTTAGATGGGAATTTACCTGCCCATATATTATGTTCATTCCATACTGGGTGGACACTTTTTACAAATTTTTTAATATAATTATTATCATTATGATAGTAACCTCCAGAATTCTGTCCAGAAGTCAGCAGAATAATTATGGAAGGCCCACTTAACTAGAAACATACCTATCATATTGAATCTCAAAATCATTTATTATTTCACATTCTGCCTACAATCACAGCACAATGAGTTCCACTCACTATGTAAAAACCTAATCTTCACGCCATTCTTCACAACACCTTTATACAACTTCCAGGGATGGCCTCTCACTATTCCCTAATCACCCTCCAGTTTTTTATAATACCCTCTGTATTAATCATCTATACTGACTGAGCTTCTGTAGCACAGTCGGTATAAATGAAGGAAGCCCTTTGGTTGGAAAGACCCGAGTTGAATTCCCATCCATGATGCGAGGAATCTTGATCTGGTCTCTTTCGACTAAAGGTGAGTTAGCCAGTCTCGTATGGAGGTAGGCATTTTTTCACTCAGAACGGTTTTTGTCCATCAGAACAGGCAAACTGGCCCCGTACGCACACACATGCAGACGTGATCTACAGCCGTGAACACTTACAACAATGTAGAAGAGATAGGGTCCTCACCACATTTCTTACACCTGTAATCAACCTCCTGGACAGGAGATGACACATGATGATGATGTATTAATCTAGTAAAATCTCCTCACTAACTTAAACATCATTATCATATAACATCTTTCCCCCTTATCCATAAAAATCTGCAATCTACATTTCCTCACCCTCTCTGCATAACCAAAATTCTAGATTCCTGATATTATCTTGGTCATTAATCTCTGATGTTTCCACATCACAATGAAATCTCGCTGACCAAATTTCAGTGCAACAGATTTGTATAGTTTAACTAATGCCTTATACAGTGGCAACACCTCCTTATCCCAGCTTGTCAATGCACTACTTTGATAGGTAGTACATTGCTGCTATGATTAGCAGCAACGTGATGTGCAGTTTGCTACACTTGCAATATGCACTCCTAACTTTAGTCCACCATCAACCATCATCCCCCAGATCCCGAACTTCAAGAAGTTCGGGATCTGGGGGACGATGGGGCGATCTGAATTCAGATCTGGGGGATCTGAATTCCACACACCATGCATTTAATAATATTAAAACTAGAACCCCCCCCACTTATTTGTTTGAGCTAAAATTCTATTCAAATCTTGAAGGGAATTAACATCAGCAACACTCCTTATAATTCTCCCCAACTTTGCATCATCAGCAAACAACTAAAGATGACCCATTCAATGCACATAAAATATTAACAAATAAGTTAAACAGCAGAGATCCATGAACAGAAGAGTTAAGTGGAAAGGAGATAAATGATGACTGGCACTGATTAAGAGCTATTAACTGCTGCAATGTAAAATGTATTTCATAGATCAACATGATGAATTAAGTTGGATGAAAACAGATGAATGAGGAGATTAAATATGCAATCCAGAAAAAGAAGACACTCTGGAGGCAGCACAAGTTAAATACTTGTAATAATCAGTTTCATCAAGGAAGCAGACAAGGAAGGTGATTCAATTAGTAATCCAAAAGTGCAGTATAATCAGAAACTAGCAATCAGGCCATGAAAAACCCAAAACAGTTCTTTTGAAATGTACAAACAGAAGAAAAAATGCTTATGGTAAGATGACATTAACAGGTGAAAATGATGGACTGGTAACTGACTCAGAGAATGCAGTTCTGGTATTTGGATAGCAATTCATTCATAGTATTTCATGTTCATAAGAATGACATCATCATTAGAAACTTGAGTGTAGAGGAAATGGGAAAGAAATGACTGCTGATGGTGAGCAAGCAAGAGGGAATTAAGTAAATGTGATGTTAATAAGGCAATACTTGAAGGAATGTTCCATGGAGCTAACTAGCAGTCTTAGCATATCTGTTTAACAAAAGTACTGCATCAGCAGACATTAATAGAAGGCATTATTTTTGCATTTCAGAAAGGTGATGATATGTCAAATTTTAGGCAAGTCTACATGTCTAGAGTTGTGGTTAAGGTTTTGGAGTGGTTGGCAAGAGCTAAGATACTGAATTGGGTTAACAAAAGCAGTGTTTTCTAAGTGATGGGCAACATGGTTTTGTAAAGGGAGATTATGTTTTACCAATTTGCTTATGTACTACAACAAGGTGACATGTACAATTTACAAGGATGATACAAATACAGCGGCTTACTTAGATACATGTTTTCAGTAGTCCTTGACAGACTGCCACATAACAAGTTGGTAACTAAACTGGAACAGATGGGATTAGATACCAGATTAAGGAGTTTGACAGGTGATCATGGTGGTGCTATATCTTGAAAGAGGAAACTAATTGGTGGTGTGCAGCAGAGGTTTGTTTTGCAACTATTATTGTTTAACTTGTACATTGATGATACTGGAATTGGTTTAACAGGAGATGTGCATCTGTTTGCAGATAATGTAAAGGAGGAGGAAACAATGAGGAGTCAAGCAGAATGTATGGCCCTACAGCTGCTCGACTGAATAGACTGTGTGAGTGGGCAAATGAATAGAGACCAGTTCAACATTGCAAAATGTAAGTTCTTGAAATTTGGTAGACAAGAATGAGATGCAGAGTATAATATTAATAGAAATTTTGAAGAAGGTGGAGAAGATGAAAGATCTGGAAAGGTACCTGAAATTTAAGGATCAAATCATCACACTGGAATTATGGTGATGATGATGATGATGAAGAGGATCGTAATATGCAGAAGTAAAAAAAAAGGTTATGGTTCTATTGCACAAGGGGCTTAGTCATGACTCATTTGAATTGTTATATAGATTTGGTCACTTGGTTTACACAGCAATGAGCATATACTGAATAGGGTCCAAAGAAGAATGATGAAGTATTTCTGAAATGAGAGGTATGACAGCAGATTGAGCCATTTGCAGAGTCTCATGAAGCTCAAGGTTAATGTAGAAGTCATTTTTCATAGAATGAGGGGAGACAGTGGTAGAACAAGAGGTCATCCCTGGAAACTGTATCAGAAATGTGTGAGAAAGGGATGAGAGTAGGTTCTTTGCATGGAGAATAGTTTGCAAGTGAAATGCATTGACTTAGAGTGTAGTGAATGCAGAAACAGTGAATGAGTTTAAGGCACAGATTGATGAACTTTGTGTACGACAATGTGTCTCTGACAATGAGTTTTTTGACTGCATGATATGTTGTGTTAATAATAATATATTACATATAAGGATCATTTCAAATGTTCTGCAATGTTACAGAAAAGTTCTGTAAGTTAAACTCTGCAATAAATGTTGTGTGTTTATTTCCTGTTTCTGGTGTTCTTGTGTCACAAAGAAGACTACAAAATGGGAAAAAAATAAGTCTGATATGTTTCATGAATATGTCAGAATTTCACACAGTGACTGTTTCTAGATCAAAACTGAAACTTTACATGAAAAACATCAAAACTGAGTTAACACTGCTTTATAAGTTTGTGAATATGGTACAGCAAAATGCACTACAAGCTGATATCCCAATGCACCACATCTAATCCCACAGCTGCATTCACATTGAGATTTCACAATATCCCAAGTACCTCCATTCATCCACTTCTGTTCCTGCATAAGACTGTAACGTGTCACCACATTAACCTCACTTGGATGATATACCCTTGCAAAGTGGTCATTCAGTAACTCAACTATTTTATCTGCATCTATCACCTAGTAAGATCAGCATTCATCAAGGTTATTCTTCCATAGTCATTCTTCATCTTACTTGCAGCATAATGAAATAACTCTTTGGGATTTTCTTTGGCATGCCTGGCTAGTTCTTCTCATAATCTGATTTTTCTTTCCTTACCAAACTGGTCACTCTTCTGCCTGACTCTTTTACTTTCACAAGTTTGCTTGTCACCATTCTTATATAACCTTCACAGCATTTTCTTTTTTCAAAGCTCATGCTCAATGATATTACTCATCCATCTAACTCCTACCTGATTAACCGATTTACCTTAGGTATACAATTTAATATAGCTTCTTCTAGATGCTTCTTAACTATCTCCCATGCTTTACTAACATTCTTCCCTTTCAGGGTTTTTATGATATGGCACAGCTTCAAGCTTCCTGCTAAGCTTGTCATAATCACTTACCTTTCAATTCCACATATACCCCCTTCTTGACAGAATATTCATTTTTTTACAATCTCCCAAGTCAAGACCATGGTCACATTCCCCAATTGGAGGCAATGGTCACATTAGTTACTGATAGCTCTTCTGATCCTGTGACCAGGTCCAATGCTCTTGCACCTCGAGTCTACTCCATCACGTGCTACTTCAAGTATTTATCCTTCAGTAGGTGTATAAATTCCATTTCCTTCCTGCCATGTGATCTCTCTTCCTTCCAATCTATATCTCTATAGTGAAGTCCTCCCCATAATAATCATTCAACCTGTACTCATTCTACTAATTTGCTGATGCATGTCTTCTGTCATCCCCGGCCTATAGCAGCTGCCAACCATATATTTTGTCTTATTGGTCTTGATCTCACCTGACTGCTTCAAATTAACAGCTATCCCTGCCTATCTCCTATTATATTTGGATGCAATTCTCAGATAGCCACCCCCACCACTCTATCTTCTCTTTCTTCCCTGAAAATACTTAACCCTTCACATTTGTAACTGCATCATCTGCTGTTATCCAAGTGTCACTAATGTCTATAACTTTTGGCAGGGTTGCACTAACCAATGCTAAAAACTCCTCCCTCTTGCTCCTGATACTTCTGGCATTAGTATATAAGAACTGCAGCATCCCTTTAAGCAACCCCCCCCCCCCCCCCAAATCATCTTTACTTCCTGAATTAACTACCCTATTCAATTTTGGCTTGAGAGACTAGATTCTTCACTTGTTTGTCATCTCACACTCATTGGCCTCATGGGTGCCTTTTTTAGATACATTCACCTGCATCCACCCTAATTGATTAAGTTTTTCGGAATTTCTGCTTCAGCATGCTTGGTGAAGAAAGCTCTCTCTAGACATCTAAAGACATCAAAACCATTTAGATGCAATCCATTTCTTCAATTTGCCTCTATCATAGCATGGCAGGAGACTTATAATTTTTACCTTCTCACTCTTCACTTTTACTTCATCTTTTACAACTATTTCTGATTAGGTGTATTTTAATAATATGGTGATACACTATTTTACTACTCTTTTTTTTTTTTTTTCCTTACAATCAAAATAAACTCAAAAAGCAGGCTTTTACAAAGATCCATACCCAAGAAGTGATTTGAATCCATAACCCATTGGTTGGAGAGTGGGTATGCTATCCAACTGGCCTATGCTTGTGTAAAAATAATCATAATTTAAAATTCTGAATATTTTTACGTATTGTTTATGTTAGAATGTTTATTAGTTTTAGTTTCATAAGACGCATTGTCGACACTTGCAATGTGCCCGTTATTGAAATTGTTTTGTCAAAGTGATATGTAAAGCATTTAAAAAAGTTTATGTACTTACTGGATTTGATATTTGTATTACTTACAGGAATTTTATTGTATTTTAAAATTATCAAAAGTTGTGTTTTATGAAGGCATTCTCTTGTCACTAACGGAGACACAGTGTCAGCCATCGTATTTTGTTTCTTGCTTGCCATTTTCACAGAGTGCACATGCTCGCTGAGAAGTTTGATGTGTGATTGACAGCTGACAAGTTCAGTATCGAAGCAACGAGAGAATAAACAAGATAGCGTTGGGAGAGAAAATTAGAACACAGACTGGCAGACATTTAGATTCGGAGGAAATTGAATTTTTTTTTATGTGACAGTCGGAAGAAAATTAATAGTATATTCCAAAAAGGGAATTGTGGAACTATTAAATGGAAGAGTTAAGAAGTTGCTATTTATGTTCTAAAGGAATATTTGTGGAAACACTAATTGGGAAGTTTCATCCGTTTTAAGGACGCCAGATCTAATTATTATTTCTACTGAAGAGGAGACAGAATTGAGTCGGGAAGAATTAATGCGCGCTACATGAGTGATGAGAAAGGATCCTGTGAAAATGAAGAATAAAGTCATATATCTTCGAAAAGGGCCTTGACAGAGAAAGAAACTGGCTATGAACATTTTGTGATTGTGCAAATAAAGTGTTTAGTCTAGTCTTAAGTGTAAGTTTATTTTATAAAAAGGCCTTGGATCCAATTAAATTTGTAGTTAGTTATGTAATATTGTTTGAAGTGTGTATATATATATATATATATATATATATATATATTGTTTTATTAAATGTGTTTAATTTGTATTTTGGTCTTGAGTCAGTGATTTTATCGGATTCTGAATGAAATAGTAAAAATAAGGTCATTGCACCAATCGGAGTGAACCCTTGTGCAATAAAATAATATATAGGTACACCCAGAAAATTAAAAATAATTGTTGAACAGAGATCATCTCTATAGACAGGATTAATATTATGATAATATCCTCTATATAAAAAATCTCTCATTATTAACATTTGTATATGAAAACACATACACAAATTTATGTATATGTAATATATGTGTGTGTATGTGAATTTTGCATTGAGTTAACCTTTGTATCTTCCTATATCTAGCTCCTGCTGATGAGATCTCAATAAAGATCAAAATCAATCTGGATAGCAAGAATATACAATTAGACCAGACATGACTGTCGACACTTCATGCACAAATTTTGCATACTTATACTCTAGAGTAGAATATTAAAACAAGAATATGTTTTCTTGTCAAGTATAATATAAGTGGTATGTTTGGTAAGAAACAAAAGTATAGCATGAGCAGTGTTTTTCAAATCAGACTAAAAAAAAAATCCCTGGGAGTTATTTCATTATGTAGCTAACAGAATGATAGAAATTTTAGATAATGGAAATTGATAGACATGGTAGACACATAACTAATGCAGAGACTATAGTTGTTATTATTATTATTGTACAAGCACTTCCAAGGAGCATTGGCGCACACACAGGGGGGGGTTAATGAAAGTGATGTGGAGAGTTTTCTGCCCCCCCCCCCCCCCCAAAAAAAAAAAGAAAAAGGAAAAAAACACTAGAAAAAATTCCAAAAATCTTTTCCTAATTAAAATTCTTTTTTTTTTTAATTTATGTTGTGTCATGTCTTCTATTTTTATGCTACTTATCAATCAGTGGTCACATAAAGTGGGAATATCCTATAGCTCTTGGGAATCCTGGCTGCTGTGAATGCAAGGCGAATGAAGTAGTGCTCAGGCACTACTTTGTTTGCCCGAGCCAAGCCAGAAGAGATCACGGCATCATGTATTGGTGATCACTGCAGATGCTCAGTCATAGCTCGTAAGCAATACGTAGTATGTATTCTCAAATCATCTACTCAACCTCCCCCCCCCAAGATTAAATCCTGGGTGCACCACTGCCATGGAGTTTAAAGATTCATCACGAGAGAGAGAGAGACCCAAACTATCCACACAGTATCTAACATACCTCTTTTTTTCAACCCATAAACAGACAGACTGCTCACTGCCTCTAACAGCCCATCCCATTTATTCATTCACCACTCAACAAGCAAAAAATCTAGCCTTTATGCTCCCACTAACTATATCCATACTCAACTTCCAGGGGGTGACCTCTTGTTCTGTCCTCTATAGCCAAGTGCTTAAACAATTCCCCTGCATCAATCCTATAAAACCCTTTAAGTAGCTTAAATTTTTCCACCATATTCCCTCTTTCTCACATATCAACCAACTTTTGAGTCCACAAACTGTCAACCTATCTTCACAGGAAGTATTCCAAAGACCACTCACCAACTTGGTTGCTTGTCTCTGAATCCTCTCCACCAGCTTCCAAAGAAACCCAGGAGACTAGAGCACAGTAATCCAGATGTGGACATATCAAGGCCTTATAAAGAGGAATAACAACATTCTTATCTCTACTGCTTAGTGTGTTATTCAATAACCATGTAATCTTATTAACTACTTTGGCAACCTTAGCAATATGCCTGCTAAACTTCAAATATCTACCTACTACTCCCCCAAATCTCCAATCTCCTCTACTTCTGGAGTACACTTTCATCAATGTGGTACATAGCTTGTAATCTATTTATCCCAAAATGCATAACTTTACAACTCGCCACATAAACTGATATTCATTATATGTTGCTCATACAGAAAGAGACTATTTAACTCATCCTTAAAACTCTCCACATCACTTTCATTAACTATTACTCTGTCCAATTTTGCATCATCAGTGAATAACTTAATATTTTCCTTCAAGGTATTTCCCTAATGTATAAATTAAACAGTAGTGGTCCTAGCACAGAACCATGTAGCATATCATTGGTCATCTGCTTTCTCATGGATTCTGTTCCTCCATATACAACATTTTGGTAACCATCCATTAGTCACCCTTGTATCCATATAACCAGTGGCATATCCATCCCCATTTGTTCTAATTTGCATAACAGAGTTCCAAGTGATTCCATTTGACAGAATTCAAATTTCCTCTATAATTTATGTACAAATTACTAGGGTGGTCTGAAAAGTTCTCAACCTCAACTATAGATGGCGACACTATCGGCAAGATTTTTTTTTCTAAGTTGCAGGGGTGAATTCTCCATGCTTGCTATGTTTGCTGCACAAGCTCATTAATTGAGAAAGAAGTAATATTTATTTGTTAATAAATGCATGCATTTATAAGAATTCCATTTAGGCTTTTATTTTTGTAGACAGAAGATGTCTTAAGAGCTTGTGTGGAAATAATTGAGCTTTGCATTATGTATCTAAGGCCGATGCTTGCTAGTCTAGTCAAAGCTACCTAGGCTTGCTCGGTTGTAGGAGCTTCCAGGTCCTCGCAGCTGCACTGTGATTTCATACATGTGCATAGCCATTTCACGTTGTCTCACTCTGTTGCTTAAACACAGGCCATACAATCAACGTAGCTCTAGCCAGCCTTTACAAGTGTGCATGTTGCTTGGGAAAATTAAGTTACAACCAACTTTTTATGATGACGTTATTGACCAGTTCATAAAGAAAACTGTAGGATAGAATTTGTATCAAGTAGCTAAATTGAAAAAGATAGAATATCATTTGTAAAATAAATATTGTATTTGTATGATTAAATGTACATAAATTTCTAAATATATAGTTTGAAATGGTTAGAAATTCTTTATTCCACTAATCAGACTTTAATCACACCTCTCACTCCCTGAACAAGTGCAAGCTTGAATTTCAAAACCAGCATTCGCCCCTGCTAAGTTGGTACATCTGTCATACAGCTGTCTGAAGCAAAAGTGTTGTCTATATCCCTTTGAAATGGATAAAATTGAATATCATGCAGTTATAAAATTCTTTGTAAAAGAAGGTCTAATGCCAAAAGAAATTCATAAATGGTGGCCTGGTTAGCCGAGTGGTTAGTGTATCTGTTCTCCAGCCAAAAGGCTGCGAGTTCAAATCCCGCCATGGGCATGGATGTTTGTGATTGTGAAAATACTAGTGATGATGGTGAGCAGTAGATGGAGTTGATGTGGCTGGTGATGGTAGTTGTGATTCAGTGGTCGACTGAGTGCTGGAGACATTGTTGTAGAGTAGGTGCATCCCTCGATGAGTCTTTGGACTCCCTGCAGGTGTCATATAATAATAATAATAATACTAATAAAAGTTTATGGGCACTCTTCTCCTTTGTTTCCGACAATTAGAAATGGGTTGCCGAGATTAAACATGGCCATACCAGCCTTGAAGATGATCCAAGGAAAGAACATCCAAAAAGTGTAACACCACCAGAAATCATTGATCAAGTGCACAACATGATAATGGATGACCGGCGAGTTAAAGTGTGCAAAATTGCTGAGATTATAGGCATTCCAAAAGAAAGTGTATGATATATTTTGCATGAAGAATTGCAAATTAAAAAGCTTTGCACAAGATGGGTGCCGCGCTTGCTCACAGCAGATCAAAAATGCACTTGCATGAAAATCTTTGAACAGTGCTTGGAGCATTTTAACAAGAACAACTGATTTTGTGCGTAGATCTATTTCTACGGATGGGACTTGGATTTACCATTACACACACCAGAATCCAAACAGCAGTCAAAACAATGGACAGAAGCTGGTTGTTCAGGCTCAAAAGAAGACAAAGTCGGTTCCATCAGCAGGAAAGGTCATGGCATCGGTGTTTTGGGATGCTAAAGGCATGTTGTTTATTAATTATCTTGAAAAGGTTAAAACAATAACCAGGGAATATTATTCTGATCTTTTAACCAGCCTAGATGAAAAAATTCGTGAAAAAATACCCAGTTTGCAGAAGAAAAAAATCATCTTTCATCAGGACAATGCACGTGCCCACAAAGGTGTTTTGGCAATGGGAAAATTAAGGGATCTGCACTATATATTGTTGGAACATCCACCCTATTCCCCAGATTTGGCTCTCTCTGACTTCTATCTCTTCCCAAAACCCTTCTGCGTTGGGCAGCATTTTTCTCTGAATCAAAAGGTGATTGCAGCTGTACAGAGGTATTTTGTAGATCTTACCGAGAACCACTAAGGGATGGGTTAATGGTGCTGGAGCATCACTGGAATAAATGTATTAGTCTTAAGGGAGATTATGTTCAAAAATGAAAATAATTTTGAAATTATAAATTCGTTTTTTCATTGTTAGGCTGAGAACTTTTCAGACCACCCTCATAATAAACAGTAGTGGTTATAACATAGAACCATGTAGCATATCATTAGTCACCTGCTTTGCTTTCTCCTGGACTCTGTTCATCCATATACACCACTTTTTGGTAACCATCCATCAGCCACCCTTGTACCCATATAAACAGTGTCATCCATCCCCATTGGTTCTAATTTCCATAACAGAGCTCCATGTGGTTCCGATTGACAGAATTCAAATACTTTTGTAAAATCCAGCAGAATTATTGTTAACCCATTCTCTTTATCGAACTCACTTAACACTCTATTGTAAAAAGTTAGCAAATTACTAAGGCAAGTCCGACCCTTCATAAAGTCATATGATAGAAATATGATACTCTTTAAGGGCAACATATTTCTATCCATCCATTCCTGTTGAATTTAATTGAACAGTTCAAGTTTTTTCATGCTGTGAGTTTGAAATTTTACTAAACTTGAGCAAGGATTGAATGGCTGAAAAAAAAAAAGTTCTAAAGAGGTGGGAAAAATAAAATAGTTCCATCACAAGACTGGAGTTTCAATTTTGAGGTAGCAGGGTTTTTCCTCCTAGAAACTTGGAGTTTTTCATTCTACAAAATAGGCAAATTGGATAAACTGATGACATCTGCAATTTACAGATGTGATATACTGGTCTCATAGTCTTAGTTGTTTTAGACATAAATCGAAATAAACTCATTAACTACAACAGGTTGATAGATCATCCTGTTGTAGACAGGAATTTAAATGCAGGATGTCCTAAAAGTCATGGGATATTTTTGTTTACTTTGTTTGGTGAATTTTCTCTATAGTATACATATAATTATGCAATGACTTAATTGCATAATTATATGTTTATTATACAAAATCCAAATGTGAAACAGAAAAAAAAATACATACAAAGGTCAATACTTTAATTATCGCTTTTCATATGTCCTCTCAGTGTCTGTCCCTAAAAATTTGAAATCTCTCAGCCATATTGCAGAAAGCATTTGCATGTATTTCAGGGGTAATTTCCAGTACTGTCCCAAATGTATGTTCTAGATCAGGTAATCTTGAATCTTTCTGAAATAAATGTTTGATTTTATAAAACTTAACATCTCTTTTCACCTCTTTTCAAAGATCAGCACAACAGAGTAACTTTTTAACTGAATTAAGCTGTTCACAGTCTCCTAAGATCTTCTAACGATAACACAATTTTCTACAAATATTCCAAATATTTCATTTATACATATAAAACTTCATGGTCTTGTGGTTTAGACTACACAGGACAGACAAGCCATGGATTGGAAGTGAGAAAGAAGGAACATGTTGCAGATGCTGAGCATAAAAGAAAACATAGGTTTGGCCAACCATACCTTATGTAGAAGAAAATTTTTATTCCAGACTTCTGAAGGAATCAGTTATGGTCATCCATCCATGCAGATCACTGAATAAAAACCAAGGTCTGATAATATATAGAAATCACTTATTAAATCTTTTAACATCAGAAACTTCAACTTTGCAAACAATCACTTCCTCTCATTAACTATAGACAGCTAATGCATGCTATACAATTTCATGTTTAGTTGTTAGCATTTAGTCAACTTTGTTATCTCTTTATATATTTTTAATGTTTATTAAATCCTGATGAAGCCACTAGCTCTTTTTTAGGTGCATGAGGCTAGCAGGAGTATGTTTCATATTTTCATGACTAATAATTTTTCTTGTTATAAATTAAAGATATTAAGAAATTATATCAACAAGATATCAACAAGTTTTTGCCCGAACTATTTTCAAGACTGGGGCAACTCATATAAAGAAGCTCATGACTTTACATCACTTGCTTTAATGCAAAGCACATCTTGTGGACACGTATAATGCTATACATTATGGGAAGGGGTCACTACCCAGACCGGTTTCAACCTTTATTGAGGTCCCATCAGTGGGAGCCAGACCCAAAGGTGATACTAAGGATGAAGTAATGCAGAAGTCATATTTTCATATACGAGTAGCCAAAATACTCTAGGTTAGAGAAAGTTGTTTGAAGTTTTTCCACTTGAATGAGACCTCAATAAAGGATGAAACCGGTCTGGGTAGTGACCTTCCATAATGCATAGCATTATACATGTCCGCAAGGAGATGTGCTTTGCATTACGGGATACTTAGGCAAGTGACATGAAGTCATGAGCTTCTTTATACAAGTTGCCCCAGTCCTGAAAATAGTTCAGATGCAAACTTGTTTGCATACACTTGGATCAAGGATTAAATCAAGTATATAATTTCTTGCACTTTATTCACCAAATAATAATAATAACAAATAATAAATGTTTATAAACACAAGTTTCTTACCTCTTTCAGACATAAATAAAGCTCTTCTAAATAATAATAAAGCTTCTCCATCTCCATTCTCATTTTTGTGTGTCTGAAACTGATCACCAAGAGTCATACATACCCTATGGATGTTTAAGCAAGTTTCGCTTAAATTCATGGTAACAAGTATATCTTCACTTAGAAGGCTATTTAAAAGAAAATAGGATTCTTCCAGCTTCATAAGAGCAGCTTGCAGATCTCCTATATTAAAAAAAGATTTTTTTAAAAAAAATTTCAATCTAAATAAAATAAGATGATCAATCAGCGTGAAACCTTGGATTTAAAATCTACAGGAATACAAAGACAGGGTAAAACACTGAAAGTTAAGTAAGATCAATTTCAAATAGTGTAAACATGCACAAATGTGCATGCGAAAATGCATGTTTTTCAAAAATTCAACTTTGATTTGACAGTTTTTCAGAAGGAAACATTTGAAGGTTAATGTTTATTTATTTATTTGCTAACTTATGCCATTTTAGCTTTCATTTAAAGCAAAAACACAAACAAAAAAAATAATCTAGGCTGATCTTGGTAACAGATAAATGTAGTTTCCAGAATAGGCTCTTATTTTTAAAATAAATACTGCATTGAAGTGCATAAGTTTCTTATGATTTCTGGATAAAACTTTTAGAAATGTTTAGAATTATGGCATGAGGCCTCATTTAAAACAAAAAAAGGATAAGTGATTTAATATTTGAAAGCAGGAGTTGGTGAAGATGAGGCAAGAGATAAATTGTATGCAAAGAGAAAGGAAGAAAATTATAAATGTGCATGGAAGATTGAAGAAGAATAGAATGGAAGATGACCATATGAAAGAGACAACGAATGATTCATGTGGAATGGTGTAGCAAATGACAAAATGCACAAGATTTGTTTTTCCTGGAGGTAGGAGCAGAGTGGCTGAGGTGTTGAATATGATTAGAATGCAGTGGTATAGTACGTCCCCAGATTCGAGACCCTTCGGCACTTCTGCACAAGTGAAAAGAAGGAGAATCCATTCCCATTATAGGTTAATCGATCAGTCTTGTGGGATGGGTTGTTTGTTACTAAACGTCGGAAAATTAACTTATCTTTTATGATCATTGTAGTTTTTAAAGTGATAACTATTTTGCTTGTATAACAGTTGGAAAATTTTACTTATAAAGCACGTAAATTTGTGTGCTAGTGACCAATTTGTACATTGCCTTATTTCTTTCTCCCCTTCAACATGAATGGACTCTTCTTGGCAGCCTTCCAATGACAGCTCTCTATACTGTGGGCAGACTATAGTTGGATCAAATGATTTGATGGGAAACAAGGATAATTTAAGAACAGATATTAGGAGGTTGCTGAAGAGAGTAAAAGATAATAACGTGATAGGAAAGGTAGTTGTGTGCTATCTAGGTATGACAGTGATGAACTGAGACAGAGAGCAAAGATCATGAATAGTGTGATGGCAGAGATTTGCAATAAGAAAGTGCAGTTTGTGAATGTGGCAGACAAGGTTAAGGGATGAATGGAACTGTATAAAAATGATGGACTGCATTTAAATGGTTTGATGTTAGTCATCTGAAGAGAAAATTGCTGGAAGGGAGAGTAATAACTGCCGAGAATAGATCTGAGCAAGTAAGAAGTAATGTGGAAGAGTAGAAGCATTTGGGTCTGGAGAGGATTGTGGGATAATGAGGGAGCAGTGCCGTGCCATGGGTAGGAGGTACCCTTGTGCAAAACTTTACCGCCCCCATAAAATAAGTTTCCATGAAAAATTTTGCGAAACATTTTACTTTGTTAAAAGTACAAAACAGTTTATATGCATACCTAAAAATAAATTTTATTTAACAATAGTAGAACATTGTAATCACTAAAATTCATTAATAAGGAATTTTTAATAATAAAAGTTTTCAAAAATGTTTATTTCATTAATATATAAATACTACATATAATTACTTTTATTTTAATACAAAAATACATATAATTACATAACAAATATAATTTGAAGACATGCTTTTAACTAACTGTATTTTTGAACCATAAGACGCACCTTTTTACATAGAAAAATCGACTTAAAATTGGGGTGTGTCTTATGGTCCGAAGGTAACATTAAAATACGAATCTTTACACTGTACCGAAGCTGTTAGTGAAGTTCAATTACTGGCGCAATATGTTAATAAAATTAGTAAGTTATGCCTCCTGAAGGTACCTTAGATATCTCGCTGCATGTGGGTAATTCAGAGCATCAATAGTCATTAGTGTGTAAACATATGTGCTTTTGTACGGTTCATATGAATTATTTTTTATAAGTCGTTAAAATTTTTATCTTAAAATTAGAAAAAATGAGTGTAAAACAAAAACGACTTTCATATAACATGAGTTATAAATTAAATGTGATAAATTATGCAAAACAATATGGAAACAGAGCAGCAGAATGACATTTTGGTCCACCACCAACAGAAAAAATGGTTCGTGAGTGGAGAAAACAAGAGGAACAATTAAAACTGCTAAGTAAACACAAGAAAACCAGTTCGCACCTCGAAAAATAGCCAGAATTAGAAGTACAAATGAAAAATTGGGTAACAAATCATTGAAACATGGGAATATCTGTTTCTACGAAAATGATAATTTTTGAAGCGAAACGATGGGCAACTGCTAATGGAATTTTAGATTTTACAGGATCAACGTCTTGGTGCTTTAGATTTATGAAAAGACACGGATTATGCATGCATACAAAAACAGCTCTAGCCCAAAAAATGCCGGCTGACTATGAAGCTAAAATTATAGAATTCTATAGATTTGTCATATCAGCGAGAAGGAAATTTAACTTTGAGCTTAATCAAATTGTGAACATGGATGAAGTGCCTCTAACTTTTGATATTCCTTCAAATCGGACAGTAGATTCAAAAGGTACCAAATCAATAGTGATCAAAACAACAGGTCACGAAAAAACTCACTACACTGTAGTTTTAGCTTATTGTGCAGATGGAACAAAACTACTCCCCATGCTAATCTTCAAGAAAAAAACATTACCGAGATGAAATTTATTGTGGCATTATTATCCACATTCAAGATAAAGGCTGATGGACAAAACAGGAATGAAATTATGGATATAAAAAATATGGGCAAATCGTCCAGGTGCATTGTTTAAAAAGCTTACGATGTTAGTTAGTGTGGGATCAATTCAGAGCATAAAACAGAATCAACCAAGAAGCTTCTAAAAGAAATGAATACAGAATTAGTTGTCATTCCTGGAGGCCTTACAAGTCAATTACAACCCTTGATGGATCCATTAATAAACCATTTAAAAATTTTATGCGGGAAGAATGGAACAAATGGATGGCAAAGCCAAATCACAATGTTACAGCAACAGGACATATGAAACGTCCAACAATTTTGGAAGTATGTACCTGGGTGAAAAATTCATGCAAAGCTGTGAAAGAAGAGATGATTATAAAGTCATTTAAGAAATGCAGGTGAAATAATGCAATGGATGGTACCGAAGATGACGCAGTTTTTGAAGGGAGTGACAACAATAGTTCACACGAAAGTAATACGAGTGGTGACATTAACGAGACGAGTGATAGTACCGAGAGTGAAGATGAACTGAATATTGCTAATACAAATGATTGTAACAATAAATAAAAATTAAGTATGAATTTGTAAATATCTTGATATAATAAAATATTTTTCTCTAAGAATCGTCTCGTAAATTTGGGGCGAGTCTTATCGTCCAAAAAATACGGTATATAACAATTTTAAGTGCAAATCTTTACAATGTTTCATTAAATCTTCATCACTCCAATCTTTTAATTTGCTAATGTCTTATAACTTTAAAGTCCTCGCTATGTTTTTAAGAGTATGAATCTTTGCGTGACTGAAGTTGTTGTCGTTTCTAAAATTGCGAAGATAAAATTTATTTTAAAATTTTGTTTAGCATCATGCATTGTCTGATTTGATGCTTTGTAACCAAACATTTTTGTTTTTGTTCTTTTGCGAATGTCTGGAAAAATAGCATCAATATTAAGATCGTTTGCTACTTCTTTTGCAGTTCTAATAATATTTTCAAAATATTGGTCTGTTCAGTGAGTATTTAATTCTTATATAACATAATCAAGATTTTCTGTAATTTTTCCTATATCAAATGTTGGATTCTGCATTATTATGCTTGCAATATTTACGAGACTTAAGACTTCGTACCAAACATGAACAGAGCAAATAATTTTAAACGAATAAATCTTTTGAAATTAAGTTGTCTGCCTGAACTCTACAATCAATTTCTTTAGTTTCATCTTCCGTAATATCAAAAAGAGCCTAATAAATTTCCTTGGTACTATTTTTAAGTGGCTTTATTGCTTCTACTCTACTTTCCCACCTCGTAGCAGAAAGTCGTTTTAAATTTCATTTAAAACACGAATATGTTTTTTTTTTTTTTTGAATATAGCACAATGCTTCACAGATATTGAAAAATAATTATATAATTCTTGTATTACCTTCAAAAAATTTAGTTTGGTGCACAGGGTATTTTAGCTGCATCATTAACTACCAAATTTAATAAATGAGCAGCACATGGAATAAAAAAAAGCCCTTGAATTTATTTCAAGGATTGTTTTCTGCAGTCCATTATGTTTGCCTTGCATATTTGAACCGATATCAATAGCTTGGCCGCATAAATCCGAAATGTTAATATTCAATAACTTTAAATATTTTTTTATAAATTCAAATAGTCCTTGCCCAGTGCTATCTTCTACAGATTGAAAACCCAAAAAATTTTCATAAATTTCTGCTATATTTGTAACTTTATTTTGATTAACAATAGATAATTGTCTGTGTGGCTTATATCCAGAGTAGAGATAATATTTCGTCTCTTTAGCCATTTCTAAAATTTTATGTTTTATAGCTTCATAAATTATATGGATGATTTCATTTTGTATTTTATCACCTAAATAATGAGAAATGTTCCTTTTTCGTGATGTTTGGGTGCGATGCAAGTGTTCTGCCATTATCGAATCAAATTTAGCGAGAGTTTCTAATAACTTTCAAAAATTTTTTGTAAAGAACCTCTAAAAGCTATGCACTGTCTTGATAAATATTGTATTATGTAGATAAACCATTCTATAACAGATTGCTAATATGTTTTCTCAGTTTTGTATAATCTTTGTTGTGTGCAATCAATAATGCATTTCGTAATAACGACATTTTAAGTTCGCTGTATTTTGAACAGTTTTTAATGTGCGCGGAACTTGTCTCATGTATTTTTAGTATATGACTCAAATCTTGCCAATCGTTTCAACTGCATTCGTTAGTAAGTTGGGAATTTTGACTATCAAATATTTTGCAATAATAACAGAAAACTGAATTTCGCAATTCTGAATAAACTAAATAATTTCGTAAAAGTTTTTCTCCATTTGCTAAAGTTCGATAATAGTATGAATAGGAAAACTTTGGGGCCAGATTCATCTTTGGGAAATTCTTTATTAACCACTTGATGTGGCAATTCTCAATTAAACAATCTCTAACTTTGGTAGGTATATGATTTATTATTATTATTATTAATTGACACCTCCAAGGAGTCCAAGACTCATCGAGGGAGGGCACCTACGCTACAACATTCCCTCACCATCACTCAACCTCATCCACCAAACGCATCATCTGCACCAACGCCATCAACTGTCTACCACCAGTATTTTCACAGACATTCACAAACATCAATGCCCAAGGGGCAATTCGAATCTGCAGCCTATTGGTAGGAGAGCAGATACACTAATCGCTTAGCCCACCAGGATGGCAGGATGATCCAGGACTAGGATTTGGCCTAGTATCAGGATTATTAACATTAAAATTTAAAGTAAAATTTGAAGTTTAGGGTTTCGTGAATCGGAATTTAACATTTCTTCTACTGCAACTTCTGTAGACAGTCCAGTTTCATTTTCGCATGTAACATTTGTTTCTTCATAGTTCTCGTGTCCTCTCTTTTTTTTTTTTCTGTAGTAGAGCAACACGGAGTACTTGCTTCGTCAGAACTTTCTGTTCTTCATTTTTTATGTGGTCCTAAAGTTAAAAATTTATTCAGCGATCCGGCCAATTTATGTTCCAGTTGTTCTCGTTGCAATCTTTTCCCGTTTTATGTACCAGATAACTTCTTTGGCTTTTATTCCGACATCTAGGGGTTAACATATTTGGTTAGAATTTAAAATAAGAAGAGCGATAAAAGTTGTCAGCCAAAATAAATAACAATTTCTGAAATTTCCCATTAAACTTATTTTTTAACCCCTTAACCGACTATTATTTTTAAACTGAATAGCCCAAAACTGACTATTTTTTTTTATTACAAAATTTGATTTTCCAGATGTTTTGAATAATAAATATGCTTACATTTTAGGTATTTTTTTAAAAATTAGCATGTAGAGATATTAGCCACTGATTGATTTCTCAGTGATATTCATTTAATATTTTTTACATTCTGGTAATTGTTTAACAATTAAGAAATTTTTAGAATATTAAAATTATTTATTAACGAATTTGGTTAATATGGGGTGCTTAAGGGTCAAAGATGTATAACTGAGAGGAGACCTCCACATAGCCTTTAAAGGAATGCGGAGAACCGTCCAGGGCTTCTGACCTAATGTCCAATCCTCACCTTCTCATGGTGCACTCTGTTGGGTATATACAGTATCTACCTGGATACTGAACAAATGAGGATGGGCTGGCAATTTGGGATTTAGCCGACCAAATTGTATTCTTATTGGTTAAACCAAAATAAAAAATGATGGTACAACATGACAAAATTTCATGCTGCCCGGTTAAACAAGGCCCCTGTTGTTTTTGACAGGAAACCAGGGCAAACAGCGAAAAGTCAGTTACTGGAACAAATATGAAAACACACCCCAACTCAACATCACCAGAGATAAAGATCGGTATTATCAACATAAGAAGCCTGAATGGCAAAGAAATGGAGCTAGCTGAAGAATTAGATAACTACCAGATCGACATAATAGGGGTGACTGAAATAAAAGACACAAGATGGTGAGATCTTTCTGAGCAATAAATACAAAATGTTATATTCAGGCAATAACAATCAAGGAAAAGAAGGAGTAGCCATAGTATTCAACACAAAATACGAGACTAATCTTCTTGAATGGCAGTCAGTCTCCAGTAGAGTAATGTGGGCAAATATGAGAATGCGGAACTGGACATTGAGACTTATTTGTGCCTATGGTCCCAAAGAAGGTTCTACTAAGGTAGAAGTGGAGGAATTTTTTTGAGGCTTTAGAAAAAGCAACTAACACAATGAAAAAGGAAAAGTTTGTCCTTGTTGGGGATCTAAACAGCAGAGTAGGAAATGATTATGAGACATACAAAAATATTTTGGGAAACTTTGGAGAAAAGAGCAAAGCTAATAATAATGGCAAATATTTGTTGGATTTCTGCTCAGAACATGGATTGGTTATTATTAACACCATGTTCCAACATAAAAATGTGCACAAATTCACATGGAGAGAAGAGGCAAGGAATAAGAAAAGTCTCACTGACTATGTTATTGTTGATAGTAATGTTTTCTCCCTGGTGGAGGGCACCAGAGTGTACAGAAGATTTGAAATTAGAAGTGATCACTATTTAGTCTTCAGCAGGATAAAATTGAATTTCGTATTGAAAAGAATAACGTGTAAGAAAGTTTTAAAGCGAATAAAAGTTGAGCAGCTCTCAGATGTGAACTGTAGACTAAAATACACAAAGATTATTGAAGAAAAAATGAAAGAGTTTGAGAAAACAGGAATCAAACCTTGTAGATTCAGTGGCAAGCCTTGAAGAAAGCCCTGATTGATTCAGCTAGAGAGACATGTGGTGAAGTTTTCTGCAAAGATAGAAAAATTAGAACTCCATGGTGGACACAGGAAGTTAAAGAGGCAGTGAAGGAAAAGAAGAAAGCCTATCAAAAGTTCCTGGCAAATAAGTCAGCTTGTGCTCTTAGGGAATACAGAGACAAATGCAAGAATGCTAAACACTGTGTAAAACTAGCTAAACAAAAATCATGGGAGGACTTTGGCAAGAATATAGAAAATAAATATCAAGAAGGTGGCAAAATATGCTGGAGGTTGTTGAGGAAGCTTAGGAATGGAGGAAAGAGTGCTGTAAAAGGAGTTAGAGATGATAAAGGTGACATGAAAATGGGAGAAAAAGATATCCTTGAAGTATGGAGTAATTACTTTGAAAAACTGCTAAATGAAACAAGCAGTGATGACAGCACAGAGGTAAAAAACACTGACCAGGCATGCAGTCAGGAATACATATCCATACTTGAAGTAGAAAAAGCCATCAAAGGCTTGAAATGTGGAAAGGCAACAGGAGTAGATGATATTCGACCAGAAATGCTGAGGTATGGTGGTATAAAAGTCTTACAGTGGCTGCACTGCATAGTTCAGAAAGCCTGGACAGAGGGACGAATTCCCGATGATTGAAGTAGAGCTCTCATAGTACCCATATATAAAAAAGGAAATAAAACTGAATGTAATAATTACAGAGGTATTTTCCTACTGAGTGTTCCTGGCAAGGTCTATGCAAGTATACTTGAGAAACGGTTGAGAAGAATTGTGGAAGAGAAAAGCTGGGTGAAGAACAAGCTGGATTCAGGCCAAATAGAAGCTGTCAGGATCAGATCTTCACTTTATGGCAAATAGTCGAGAAAGCAAGGGAATATAACAAAGATCTGTATTTAAGTTTTGTCGATTTGGAAAAGGCATATGACAAGGTGCCAAGAGAGAGAAGCTATTCAATACACTACAGTTATATGGTGTCAGTGGGGCATTATATCAAGCAATACTTAGTCTTTATTTGAGTTGTAAGTCAGCAGTTAGAACTGAAGGAAGTACAGGAAGATGGTTTAATATTAAATCTGGTGTGAGACAAGGATGTACATTATCCCCTCTGTTATTCATTATCTATATGGATCACATTATGAAGGAAAGTGGTATTAAACATGACATCAAATTTGGATATGTTAATGTTAGCTCTTTGCTTTATGCGGACGATGTTATACTTCTAAATAAATCCGCTACAAGTCTTCAAGATTGTCTGACTAAATTGAATAACTATTGTAATAGATATGGTATGAAGGTCAGCAATAAAAAGACAAAGACAATGAAAATAGGCAGAATCATTGAAAATGTCAACTGTGTTGTGAATGGAGAACCTGTGGAACAAGTAAAACATTTCAGCTACTTAGGCACGATTTTTAGTGAAGATGGTAAATTAAATATAGAAATAGACAACAGAATCAGCAAAGCTGGTATGGTGGGAAGTCAATTGAATAAATTCATATGGAATAAGAGAGAAATTAGTCGGAACACTAAATTAGCTGTATTTGAAGACAGTGTTCAAACCAGTTTTAACTTATGGTCTGAGAGCTGGGTCAGAAGTAAAACACTTGACCAAAGACTAGAGACCGCAGATATAAGAGTCCTGAGAAAAATTATAGGCATGAACAGATGGCATCAATGGCAATATCATATTAAAAACGAGGATATTAGGAAAGAACTTCACACTGTCAGCATCCAGGAATGCGTTAGCAGAGCTAATCTCAGGTGGTATGGTCACTTAAACAGAATGGGCGAAGAAAGATTAGCAAAACAAGTGTTCTCTGCCAGGTTGGCAGCAAAACGATCCAGAGGAAGACCAAGATATAGGTGGATTGATATGGTACAAAGTGGCTGAGCCGATAGAAATATAAGATCTGATAATGTTGGAGTATTGACACGTAACAGACTGATTTGGAGGAAAATTGTAGATAGGAAGTTAGTAATGATGTAATTTTTTTCATGTAGTACTACCATATTCTGTACACCCCTTGAGGGTACATGGTGGGAATTTGATTTTGATGTAAAAGGATCCCAACCCCAATGTCTTCCAACCAGAACAAGAAGAAATATATAAATAAATCTCTTATTGAAAATTATTTGTTTTCTAGAAATCTACCCAACATAACCTAAAAATCTTTTGTTTTCAAAATAAGATAATTAACTAAAATGAAACAATTTAACTGATTTTTAAACTTAACAAAAATATAATAGATGTACTTGCTTTACGTGAATAATAATCCAAATTCACAAAAAAATTTACTAAACAACAATAAATATATTTTATAAAACAAAACACAACTGCACAATAACGCTGTAACACACAAAATGAAATGATGCAAAATACATAAAAAAAAAAGTATCAAGAAAGGGCCAATTGCAGTATGTGTAAACAAACCTAGATCATCTAAAGAGTTTTATAGCTCATAAATAACCTATGTTTATTAATTTAAGTGGAGCTTCCATAGGTCAGTCAGTATAGAAGAAGTGCTTTGGTCAGAAAGACCTGGACTCGATTCCCGTCAGTGACGTGAGGAACCTTTATCTGGTCTCTTTCGACACACAGAGGTAGGGTTTTTTTCACCCAGAACAGGTGAACATACATGGATTACAGTCATGAATATGTGCCGGTCCTGAGCCCAGATAAAATTGGGGGATTGGGGAAAGCAACGGTGAACCACCCTGTAAAAATCTCAGATCAGGCAAACTGGGCCGGTGAGCACACATGGATTACAGTCATGAATACGCCCCAGCCATGTGCAGGTCCTGAGCCTGGATAAAATTTATTGGAATTTTAGGAAAGCAATGGTAAAAATCTCACCAGGAATACCTTGTGGGCAAAGTCTACAAAAGTCACCTATGGTCGGAAAAGACTGAATGGGAAAATCAGTCAGTCAGTATTAATTTAAGTCGAGCTGCATCAGCCTGACCCGCCGATAATCTACCCCTCATATATGCGGGATTTTGGTCCTTCAGCAGCAAACCATATATATATATACACGGGATAATCGATTAAGGGATTAAAGAAGAAAATAATAGGTAAAATTCATAAAAAAAAAAAAAATGAAAATTATTCAATTATACAACAAAAATAACAGTCATTTACAATTTATTTTTTAAAAAAATGTTATAAATTTTTTCATGAAAACTGGAGGTTCATTTAAAATCACAATTTATTTTGGCTGGTAAATTTTATCGCCCTTTTAATTTTAAAGTGTCACCAAATGCTTACTGTCAAAAAAAAATCAATTATGTTATAGTTTCTTGCCTTCCAAATTTGCAGAACAATGTCACTGTTTCGGTCACAATCACACATCCACAAAGGGCAAAGCACAGCGTAAGAATGAATTCATGGTCTGTCTTAAACTAATAATTTCCACTAAAAATCTAATAAACAATCGAGAATATTTATACTATTTTCGTTAAGTCGATGCTTACTCTATGAAATAAAATCTGTGGTAATATTGATAACATTTCACTCCAAACAAATTATAATAAAACTGGTGATGTATTAAGTTAAAAATATTGTTAGATTATTAAGAATTCATAATAATTTGACTGATTTAGAATTTCATTTTTATTGCATTAACTATAATTTGTAATTGTCTAATTTATATAGTACAATATAATTCAAGAATAGAAAATTTATATATATATTTTTTATTATTTCCCGTGATGAAATGGCACCCATCATCTTCAAGTGCCCTTGTGTGGGGCACAATCTGCACAACCGCATGGTGCGGCCTGTGAGGGAGAAAGAGAGAGAGAGAGAGAATGGCAGAGAAGGGTAGGGAAAGTGTGGAGAAATTAACTATTATGTTTGTATATGAATGTGAATAGTATCAGAAATAAGGAGAATGAAGCTGTTACACTGATCAAGTTCATTCACTCAAAAATTGTAGGAATAAGGGAGATGTGGTTGGATGAGGATGACATTCTGATAGGAATAGAGGAGGGATATGATGTTTTTTGTGAAGATATAAAAAAAAGAAGTTGTGTCCATGCAAGGCAGAGATGTAAGGGGAAATAGTGGGAGTGGTTTTAAGGCAGCATGGTGTGAAGTACAGATGGACAGAATAAAATATTTAGTTGGATGTTGCTATATAACTGGTAATGCAGAAGGCAGTGACAATGAAATGCATAAGCAAATTAGCAAAGCAAGTAAGAAATGAGTGACCATTATGGGTGAATTTTAATAACAGTAACATAGACTGGGATGATATCTAGAAGTAAAGAGAATGAATTTCTCGAGTTTTGGAAGAATAATTATCTCAGGCAGTATGTAACAGAGGGCATAGAAAGATCATGGATCTTGAATTTGATCATCTCATCACATATTATTATTATTATAAATGAGATAATGAATCTCAATTCATTTGGAAAGAGTGATCATGATATGATTACCTGGGTGCTGGCCAGCTATATGAGGACTTCTGTGAAGAAGGGAACTACAAGGTTGGTGTTTATGAAAAACAGAGGAGACAGCTCAGAGCTATAACATGGAAATGAGGAGTTAGGTAGAAAAGAGATCCATGCTGCTTAGGTGCTATTCAAGAACTATCTAGCAGAAGCAATGCCTAAATGTATTCCAAGGGTCAGAAGGTTAAATAATGTAAGTATGAAATGGATGAATGGAGAGATTAAAACTGCAATCTGCAGGAAGCAGGTATTACAGAAGTAGCATACAAGGTTGATAAGGGCAATGTTTTGCCCTATGGAATGCAGAGTATTAGTGGAACTGTGTTTCAGAAGACAGATGACATTCAGGAAATGACAGTCAACAGAGATTCGAGGTTTATGAGCATGTTACAAGGATTGTGCTAGTGCCTCTGTGTTATAGCTGCAAATAACATAGTTTGTTGCAGCTATAACACAGAGGCACTAGCACATATATTATTATGATTATTACCCAGGTGATTGTCACACACTTTCTCAACTTCTGGGAGGTGGCCCCATGTTCTTTCTCCACTCTTGTCATATAACGAAAACATTCTTCAGCATCTAGCCAATAAAATACCTTTCATAATGCATATTTCTATCATATCACTATTTTGTTCTTATCAACCAAATTTAATCCATAATCCTTCATCTCTTCAGAGGGAGCATTCCACTGCCTTGTCACCATCTTGGTCATATATTTCTAGATTCTTTCTGCTACTTCCTCATCTTCAAGAAACTCGTGAAAATTAATATGTACATAGTAGTAGTGTTGATATGAGGTAATATTCTTCTTCTTCTTCTTTTCAAGTAATAGGCCTAGTGGCATATTAAAGTCTCTTCCCATCTTTTCAAAGGCCATCCTTTGAATAGATGGGAAGATGCGATATCACTGTATCTCTCTGTGGAGTCTTCCTTCACTCCTTCTTTCTGTATGTTTCTCCATCTCACTCTATAAAGATTGATGTAGTCTAAAACAGATATGACCTCAAGTTCCTTTAAGATATTGCTATTTCTTTTGAAGTCTAGTCTATTATATCCAGTTGTTTTGTGCATGAATCTCATTTCAGAGCTTGTCAGTCTTTACTATCTGCTTGAGTTATGGCCCAGGCTTCTGAACAATAAGTTAGGATAGGTCTTGCTATTGAGTTATGGATTCTTATTCTTGTTTTCTTGCTTATTAAATTTGGACTGAATATCTGATTGATAATTTCTGTTATTCCTGTATAATTGGTTATTTTATGTTGCATGTCTTTTTCTCTTTCATAAGATAAGTGGTAGCCTAGATATTTGAATATATTAACCTGTTCTATAGAGCCTCTGTAGCTCAGTTGATATAGATGAAGCAATTGAACCCAATTCTTTGGGTTCGATTCCTGTCAGTGATGTGAGGAACCTTTATCTGGTCTCTTTCGACAAAAGGTGAGTTAGCCAGTCTCATACGGAGATAGAGGTTTTTTCCACCACACACACACACACACACACACACACACACACACACACACAGGGAGAGGGAGAGAGAGATTACAATCATGAATATTGTAAGGGGATGTAGAGGAGTGACATACTGACTGCATTAATTCGTTGTAAGTCTCTCACTGGGGGGGGGGGGGTGCGGACTCAGCCCATCCTAAGGGATGGACGAGAAGGATAGAATAGGAACCTGTTCTATAATATAATCGTTGACGCAAGTATTTCTTCTAATTGGGTCTCAGCCTTTAAATGCCATGACTTTGGTTTTGGAAGTGGACATAGCAAAAAACATACAATATTCCATATTGTATGTTTTTTGCTATGTCATTTAATGAAAAGGCTGCTCGCTGTAGTGAATCTTCGTTATCTTCAATTAGAACCTGATCGTTACCAAATATATTGTATCAATGCTGGTGTAATCATTTATGTGAATACAAAAACTGGTTGTTTCCTTCCACTCTCTTAAAATTTCCAGTAGCTTGTTACAACTGACTTCATCAAAAGCCTTTTTATAATCGATGAATAATATATGGGTCTCTAAATTGAATTCTCTCTTCTTTTTTCTATCAAGAGCTTGAGAGTGAAAAAGGCATTAGTGCAGGATCTGTCTTTATGGAAACCATTTTGTTCCTCTCCAAAAATATTTTCATAATATTTGGTTAATTTAGTCTTTAAGAGATTTGAATATATTTTATATCCAGCGTTTAAAAAGCTAATGCCTCTGTCGTTTTGACATTCATTAATATTGCCTTTTTTTGTCAGTTTTCCTAGATATTTGAATAGTAGTTTGTATCTAAAGTTGACACCAGAGAATTTGAAAAGTTCCATATTGCTATCATCTGTTAAATTATTTGCAGATAATGGTTCTGAGAGCGGGTTGTCTTCAATTGTCCATAATTGTTTATAGTATTTAAGCCAGTCCTCCAAAAGTATGGTACTGATGTTGATCGATTCTCTAAGGTTATTATTCATGTGTCTTATAAATTTGTATGTTTGTGTTTGGAGTTTATGAATATTGTTTTCTAAATTGGTAATGAAATTGTTCCATTGAACTCTATGTCTTTTATGTCTGTCTCTTTTTGCTATTGTTCTTTTGTGTTTATATTCAATTTCATCCTCTAATTTGTTTGTGCTTAACCATTTTTTTAAAGGCCTTTCTTTTTTTTTTTTTTTTTTTTTCATCTATGATTTTCCTGATTTCTGGGTCCCAGTTACAAAGACCTTTTTTCTTTCCCATTGTTTTTTCATTCCCAAGATGGACACAAAGAGTTGTACCATAGGTGTCCTCCCACGATGAGTCTTCAGACTCCTTGGAGGTGTCACTAATAATAATAATAATAATAACATTTCTTGGGCTAAATCTCCTAAAATATTGCAGAGATGATTCCATTCTTCATTAATAGATTGATCTGAGGGTAGTTGCTGTAATTATTCATTTATTTTTTGCTGATATAGTTTTCTTTAATCGGAGTTGAATAATGAGCTGACTTTGAACCTAAGTTCTCGGTTGTCTAATGGATACTGATACTTGATCCATCTTGGGGAGGAAACCATATTGATGTCACACATAAATAATGATCTGATTCAATTTCAAAACCTTGGAAGACTCTAACATCAAGAATGAATCCTATTTTATTATCTGCTTTGTATAGTCTATACTAGATTCCAATCCTCTTGTTGACCATGTGAATTTATGAACATTGTATTCATTATCAATTGTCATTAATATTTATTTCTTTGGCCATTTCTATTTTTTACTAATTCTCCAAAAGTTCTGACATGATTTTGGATTTTCATATTACCTACGTGAGCATTTAAGTTACCCAGCAGTAATCACATGTCATTTTTGTTAATTTTCTCTGCTATATTTTAGAATTGGTTATAGAAGTCCGAACTTTCTTCTTCTCTCCCCTCCTCTGAAGCATATAATCCAAGACCTATGAGATATCCTCTATTAAGTTTCAATCTGAGTTGTAATGTTCTTTTGTTCTAGTATTTACAGTTATTGATGTGGTCTTTAAGGGATTTGTGAATCATGATTGATACTCCTGCTCTCACTTCTTTTGATATAGAATTTCATCTATTTGGTTTTCTTTGTGAGATAAACTTCTTACATTCCAGGTAGAAAAATGAGTGATAATCTTTTTCCAATCGGTACCTTTAGCCAGTCTAGAATTCTTTCTTTGAGACTTGAAAGGAATTAGAAAGACTAGAAAGTAATGTCATATTAAATTCTTAAAAAGAGGGATCACAAATAAACTTTCTCATTTCTGCCTGACAATGTGTTCTTAAATATCTAAGTGATAATATGAAAATTATTCTGCGTACTTTTTGCATTGCATCCTCTACTAGACCTCATTCAACCCCCCCCCCCCTTCACCATTATCTCCAAACTTCTAGCACTATCAATTTTTTTCAATCAGTGTCATGCACAGTGGATAACTAAATACAGGGCTTGAAAACAAGTGCTCGTACTCATCTGCAATGAGTGAGAGTTTTTAGTTGATGAGTAAAAATATCAGGTCATTTATGGTTTCATTGTCAGTTTTTATTTATTATTTTATTTTATTTTTTTATATAATGCCAATTCTGTGGCATGCTTTATGTTGTAAATGGTATCTGTATTTTACTTTACTTATCACACCTACTGGGGCATTTTGAAAAACTGTTTGAATTATCAATGATTTTGTCACAACAGAATTATGGCTGATAAAAGAGGATACGATACTTTTTTTTTTATGTTTCTTCCTCCCACAAAAGATTATTTGCAAACCTATACTAACATTTTGTAACATGGTGGACTAAGGATTTATTAATTTTTATTTTTATTTTTATCAATTTTATATATTTTTTGTATTTTTTATTTATTTTTTACATAGTCCAGAACCTCTGATCTAGAGACCAAACATGGAATCTTTCCAAACCACTTCAGGTTTCTAATAAGCAAAGTGGTAGTCTCACACTGGGGATATGCATGAATTGTTTTATCTTTAGAGCAGTCAAGCATATGAAGCAATTAGCTAAGGAACATTACTATAGAACAATAACTTAAAAAAAACAAAAAAAAACAGATGTGTAGTGAAGTGAAGTGATAACTAGATACTTTCTTTCCAATGATGGAACATGCAGAATCTGAACCATTAATTGTAGATATTAAAACTTGGAAAGCTGAGAAAGAAGTATTGCATATTTTTTATTTTTATTTATTTTTGTTATTATTTTTTATTTTCACAAAAGATATAATTTCTTTTTATAAACAACCTAAATAGTTTTTGATCCATCTGCAAATGTTTCACAGCCAAAGAAAATTCAGAAAACCTACTATAGTTAATATATGTTTATTTATAGACCTAAGGATTTTGTTCTATTGTGTTTTTATGATGATTCTGAAGGTTTTTAACTTCAATATATAATACAAATATATTTATATTATATATTTTATTAATCAATAAAATAATTATATTATATAATTATTTTATAATTATAAATAATTATAAAAAATTGATTTTAAATTGATTATATTATATATAATATAATATAAATCATATTAATATAATAATAATAAATGGTCAGATATCACTGATAAAATGTATGAGGTTTTCTTTCATGTCAGAGATTAATAAACAGACTGATATATTAGTGGGTAACATATTTGCTTCAACACCAACAGTCTATTGTTAGCTATCCATAGATAGCCAATTTTTATCAAGTGTGACAATACATGATAAAAATTAGCTATAGCTTTAACAAAAGCTTATAAACTGAACATGTGACTATGATATATTAGAAGACTATGGTCACTCCACCCAGAGTGACACTGATTAGTAACATACTTGCCTGACTGGTGCATGACAACCTAACCACACACTGAACAGGTAAGGAGAGAATAAGCATCCTTGCCAAACCTTTTCTTACCAAAATCCAATCAGTTTACCCTACACCTGTTTTAACAGTGGTCTCTTGCTCAGTGTACAAGTTAACTATCATTCTGATAACAGGAAATCCCATTTCTTTCATGATCTTCCCAAAACTTCACATTGAAACAATCAAAAGTCTTCGATTAGTATATAAAACGCATAAACAAAGGAAGTCTAAACTCTCTATACTTCTCAATGATCTGCTTAAAAAAAAATATTTGATTTCAAGTAACCTGAGTCACTGTTCTGAATTCTGCTGTTTTGCAGGCAATTCAGCTTGGATTTTGGTGTTTAAATGAATTTTTTGCAGACTCTTACTAGATAAGCTCAAATGCTTCCTCCCATGCCTCTGCTACTGCCGTCATATCAAACTCTTATTCTTCATTTACATTTTATCCCTATAATAGTATCTACTTCAATCAACCGATTCTCACTAAGACTTATCATAGGAGACCCATATTAGCTATTCACACAATACCTATTATACTTCTTAAACTTTTCTTAGAGCATATCTGCCAGGTAGAGTTGGAAGAAGATTACATGCAGAACTGCTCAAGCCAAAATAAGTTTTATTTTCTGTAATACTACTAACAAATTATTATTACTTGGGCACCTCCAAAGAAGAAGAACCTCCATAGCTCAGTCAGTATAGACGAAGCCCTTTGGTCAGAAAGACATGGGTTTGATTCCCGTCTAAGATGGGAATCAAAGTTAGGAACCTTTATCTGGTCTCTTTCAACTAAAAGGTGAGTTAACTAGTCTCATATGGAGGAAAGAAGTTTTTCTCCTGGAAATTTGGGTTTTTCGTCGCCCAGAACAGGCAAACCGGCCCAGTGAACACACACACGGATTACAGTCAGCAATAACAATGAAGCAAGGAATGGTGACCCGGCTGCATTGATTAGCTGTAAGTCCCCTTGGTGTGTGTGTCTGGGGGGGTCATCCATCCTAGGTTGGATGAAAGAGGGATATGATGATAATCTCTATGGAGTAAGCAAACCTCATTGCAGGAGACCTAAACTATCCACACAATCTATCATACTTCTCCTTGAGCCCATTAACAGACAAAGCACTCACAACTAACTCTGGTAGCCCATTCCACCCATTCAACTCTCCAAGCAAAAAAATCTAGTCGCCACATCCCTGCCAACCACTCCTTTAATCAACTTCCATTGATGACCACTAGTTCTGGCCCCTCCAGCCAAGTGTTGAAACATTTCGACTGCATCAATCCTATGAAACCCAAGCCAAAAAATCAGAAAGAAACCTATCAAAAGAAGAATTCAAAGCTCTGCAAGAAATGAAAAGCAACAAAAAATAGTAATTACTAAAGTGGATAAGGGAAATGCCACTGTGGTTTTAAACTAATCAGATTACACAGGTAAGCTTGCCTCTTTACTTTTAGTTCATTCTATCTACTTCCCTATAAACTATGCTCCCACCAGCACACAAATCAGAAAACTCCATAAGCTCCTCAAAAAGTTACCTCTTGGCCTGTGGAAGTGACTAACAGACTACAACGTTTTAGCTCTAGACCCCCCCCCCCCAGATATATGGACTACCAAAAATCCATAAACAAAATGTGCCATTACATCCCATTGTGTTGGCACTGATTCCCCCACATACAAATTCGTCAAACATTTAGCCAAAGTGCTCACACAATATACTGGCAACACACCTTCACACATAAATAAAAAACTCAGCCCACTTTAAAGATGGTATAGAAACCCTCTCATTCCAATACACTGACATAATGGTCAGTTTTGATGTCTCCTCCTTATTCACCAATGTCCCACTCAGAATACACTGGAAGAAGGCTACTTTATTATGGTGAAGCAAGTACAAGTACAAAAGTTTATTCCTTGAATCTGCCTCAGCTCTGAAAAAATTCCCAAACCTCAACAAATTTGGGTGCATGAGACAGCCCCAAATTTTGGAAGCATACATTCTAAGATTGTCAGCCCAACAGCTAAGACAACCCAATTTAGCCTGCTAGGGGGAAAGTGCCTTTCAGGATTCTAGGACCAACTTCAGTTGCCTTTCTTCAGCCGCATTTGTTTAGTGTGAATGCCTGCATGCACATATTGTTTTGTAATCCCAGCAGATGACAATGTAACATTGCCAAAATATAGGTAGTTATAAATTAAAGTTTTTCGTACTAATTATATGAAGAGCCAAAGGCTTCAATTCGGCAACATGAACTTATTTAAGTTAAGGGATATTACATCCCATATTGTTTCTTAGCCGAATAAGAAACTCAAAGAGTTTCATGCCGAATATAGAAACTATATTAAGTTCGGTGATTCCAAGCGTAAGCAAATACCTGGATAGTGCAGCACCTGACCCATTTGGTAGTGCAAACTGAGGCAACTCATAGTAAGGTTGGAGCAAGCACCGATCACTGTTCTTGGTATTTACCCATAATGTGAACTTAGCTCCTACGAGCTGTATTACTGTTCTACATTATGAGAGAAGGTCACTACCCAGACCAGTTTCAACCTTTATTGAGGTCTCATCAGTGAGTAGGTAGACCTAGTTAATACCAAGTTTGTAGCGAACAGAATTTACAACCCTTCTATGAGAATTCCCAAGAGGATGTCCTAATATATTACTAATTATATGAAGAGCCAAAGGCTTCAATTCAGCGACATGAACTTATTTAAGTTAAGGGATATTACATCCCATATTGTAAATACCAAGAATAGTGATCGGAGCTTGCTCCACCCTTACTATGAGTTGCCTCAGTTTGCACTACCAAATGGGTCAGGTGCTGCACTATCCAGGTATTTGCTTACGTTGGAATCGCCGAACTTTAGAGAGTTTCTATATTCGGCATGAAACTCTTGGAGTTTCTTATTCGGCTAAGAAACAATAAAATTGAGCCGATTAAGTTTATTTGTCAGAAGATAATTCGAATAAGTGAAACAGAGTTGGATGAGAATGATATCCTGATGGGAATAGAAATAGAAGGTGGTAATTTTTGTGAGAATAGCAAGGGTAAGGAAGGGAAGTGTTGCTGATGATAGCACGGAATTTATTATTATTCAGGCCTCCATGGAGTCAAAAGACTCATCATGGAAGGTCCTTCCTAAGAAACACAAAGTATCAAGACTCATCGAGGGGAGGTCCCCCCCACCTAAGAAACACAAAGTCTATCATACCACTCCTTGAACTCATTGACTGTTCTCGCTCTCACCACTCCATCAGGCAATGCATTCCATGGTTCAACCACCCCCCATGCAAAGAAACCACTTCTCACATATTTATGTATGCATAATGTTGAAATATGACAGGAAAAGTGGGGCAGTGGTTTTGAAGCACTACAGTATGACGTGGAAGGTAATAAAATGGGATATTAGTTGGATGTTGCTATATGCCAGGTATCTAGAGGATCATCACCAACCATGGGTCCAATGCCCATAGGTGTCTGCTGCCATCTTGATATGATTCTTCCATTGCATTCTGTTTTGTGCAAGATGATGACTCAATTTGTGTATAGAGTTTCCACACCATTTGACGATGTCATTGCCCCATTCTCTGTTTGGTCTTCTTCTTTTGTTCTTTCCTTCAATCATTCCAAACAGCAATGTTTGGAATGTTTTTAATTTTCTCTCATCATTCATTCTACATATATGGCCAAATAGATATAGTTTCCTTTTGATTATTTTCTGGATTAGGTTTTCTTTTGGTTGTATTTGTCTGTAGATTTCCTCATTGTTCACTTTCTGTATCCAGCTTATTCTCAAGATCTTTCTATAGCACTTCCTCTCAAATGCCAATATCCTCCTTTCAAATTATCTCAGGAGTACCCAGGCCTCGCATCCATAGAGCATGCTGCTGAAGATACAGGTTTCTACAATGCACAGTTTAGTTTGCATCCTTATAGCTCGGCTCTTCCATATTTTGTCCATGGCTTTTAAAATAGTTGTTGCTCTGGCTATTCTAATTTTTATCTCTTTTTTGGGGTCCAAGTCATGCTTCATGTGGCATCCAAGATATGTAAAGTGTTCCACATTTTCCAGTTGAAATCTGTCTATCGTAATTCCTGTTGTCTGAATATCATTGTTTTAGTTTTTTCAAAGTTGACATTTAGTCCATATCTTTTTCATTCTGTGGATGTCAAACACGCGGACTGCATGAGGCCCACCTACAAGTAACATGCGACCCACCAAACGTTTTAACCAATATGGTTATTTAACTTTTGACAACACTGAATTAAATAAACATATTTTAAAAATTAACATTTCCACTTAAGATTATTTTATATGCTAAACTACTCTGAAATTTTAAAAAATCTTGTTACACTCCTGCTTAAATATCAAATTTTATCAAATTTTAACTAGCAAGTCTACGTATGCGGCTATATCTGCTGACTACAGCAATTTTTTGGAAGTTTTTTCACTTGGTTATGCTATAAATTACAGATACCAAGAAATTATATACTTGGTTTAATCCTTTATCCAAGTGTAAGCAAACAAAGTTTGCACCTTAAGTATTTTCAGGACTGAGGCAACTCGTGGTAAAGGTGGTATGACTTCACATCACTTGCCTTAGTATCCATAATGCAAAGAACATCTCCTTGTGGACATGTATAATGCTATGCATTATGGGAAGGACATGTATAATGCTATGCATTATGGGAAGGACATGTATAATGCATAGCATAATACATGTCTGCAAGGAGATGTGCTTAGCATTATGGGATACTAAGGAAAGTGATGTGAAGTCATACCACCTTTACCACGACTTGCCCCAGTCCTGAAAATACTTCAGGCGCAAACTTTGTTTGCTTACACTTGGATAAAGGATTAAACCAAGTATATAATTTCTTGGTATCTTTAATTGAAAGGAAATGTTCATAGTAAACTAGTAAACCAGGGAAGTAGAACAAGAGGCCATCACTGGAAATTGTATAAGGAGGGTGTGAGTAGGAGTGAGGAGCAGGTTCTTTGCATGGAGAGTGGTTGGTGAGTAGCATGCATTGAGTGTATTGTGAATGTAGACACATTGAATCAGTTTAAGGCATGGTTGAATGGACATTATATGTGATAGTGTGTACCTCCCACAATGAGTTTCTGAGGTCAAATGTTAATAATAATAATTATAATTTCGTAAAATATTTGGTAACCCAGCCACTGGGGAGGGCAAATTAGTCTTCTCAGTGCCGATCCCAAGCCCGGATAAATGGGGAGGGTTGGCATCAGGAAGGGCATCCAGCAAAAAAACCATGCCAAAACCCAGGATGAAATGTTAGATAACAGAGAAAGGATCACGGCTAGGGCATCCCCCGTAAGCGACACGCAGTTCTGTCGCCCGAGGACTGTGAGAAGTGGGCTAGGGCTACTGAACCAAGGACGGGTTCAGCTAAAGAAGCGAGTCCAACAGAAAGAGAGTGTGTGTAAAGTAAGAATCGGGTCGCTGAATGTGGGTACGATGAATGGGAAGAGTAGGGAGATAGTGGACATGATGAGAAGAAGGAAGCTGAAGATCTTGTGAGTGCAGGAGACAAGGTGGAAAGGCAATAAAGCAAAGGAGCTGGCGGAGGGATATAAACTGTTTTATAGCAGTGTGAATGAGAAGGGAAGAAACGGAGTTGGGATTATCATCGATGAGGAGCTAAAGAGTGGAGTCTACGAGGTGTGCTGGAAGAATGATCGGATTATGAGCGTTAAGCTTGAGATGGGAGGAAGTGTGGCTACTATAGTGTGTGGCTATGCCCCGCAAGTAGGTTGTGATGATGAGGAGAAAGAGACATGCTGGAGAGAACTTGACCAAGTAGTAATGGGAATCCCTGATGGTGAGAGAGTGATCGTCGGAGCAGATCTGAACGGGCATGTAGGAAGGCGACGAAGTGGTGAAGAAAGGGTACATGGAGGTTGGAGTAGTGGTGAAAGAAATGAAGAAGGTAAAAAAATCATAGAATATGATGTGGCCTTCGATCTGGCTATAGCTAACACGTGGTTCAAGAAGAGAGTTGGGCATCTGATAACCTATAAGAGCGGAGATAGAATGAGTCAGATTGACTATATTATGTGCCGTAGGAAACATCTGAAGGAGGTGAAAAACTGTAAAGTGATTAATGGAGAAAGTGTAGCAGCAGAGCACAGGTTGGTTGTGGTAGACTGTGATATAAAAGGGGAAAAGAAGAATAGACGGAAGTGGTGGGTACAGAGGAAAATAAAGTGGTGGAAATTGGAAGAGGAAGGACCAGGGAATAAGTTTAAAGAAGAGGTATTGAAAGAAATGAAGTTACCAGAGGATGTAGAAGAATGGTGGGACGTTAATTGTTGGAATATTAGAAAAATTGGAGAAGAGGTGCTTGGTATAACATCAGGAAAGGGACCACCTGAGGATAAGGAGGCATGGTGGTGGAATGAGGAGGTGCAGTTGGAGATCAAGGAAAAGAAAGAGGCAAAGAAAAAATGGGACATGACTGGAACTAGAGCCGACAAGGAGGCATATAGATTAGCAAAGAAAAATGCAAAGAGAGCTGTGGCAAGGGCAAAAGCGAGGGCAGTTGATGAGGTTTATGAAGAACTGGAGAGAAACGGTGGCGAAGCTCAGTTGTTGAGAATAGCGAAAGCCAGAGATAAGGCCTCGAAAGACATAACATCAGTCAGCAGATAAAGGAAGCCTCAGGAGTAGTATTACAAGACGAGGACAAAATCAGAGGAAGATGGAAAGAATATTTCTGAAAACTACTAAATGAGGAGAATCCAAGAGAGAGGTGCGAGGATGGAGAGGTAAATGAGAGACCGGTGCAAGACATAAGTAGAGAGGAAGTGGTTTGGGTACTGAGAAAAATGAAGAATGGAAAGGCTGTGGGAGCAGACCAGATACCTGGGGAAGTGTGGAAAAGTTTGGGCAGTGAGGGCGTGGATATATTATGGGATCTGATGTGTAAACTAGTCCAACAGGAAAAGATACCAGAGGAATGGAGGAAAAGTATTCTCGTCCCAATCTACAAAGGAAGAGGAGATGTTCAAGACTGTGGCAACTATAGAGGAATCAAGCTGATGTCACACACATTAAAAATACGAGAAAGAGTAATTGAAGCAAGGTTACTGCAGGAAACGAAAATTGGTGAGGAGCAGTTTGGATTTATGCCAGGAAGAGGGACAACGGATGCAATATTTGCGCTAAGGCGATTGATGGAGAAATATAGAGAGATGCAAGTGGATCTGCACATGGTGTTTATAGACCTGGAAAAGGCATACGCCAGAGTGGCCAGGCAGGAGGTATGGAGGTGTATGAGGAAGAAGGGGGGGGGGGTCGGAGAAGTACGTGAGGTTGGTGAAGGAGATGTATGAGGGAACAAAAACTCAGGTCAGGTCTAGTGTCGGCATGACAGAAGGGTTCCCTATTGTCGTAGGGCTACACCAAGGGTCAGCTCTGAGCCCCTACCTCTTTGACCTGGGACCTGGTCATGGATGTACTAGTGGAGGATGTCAAGAAGGAGGCACCATGGAGCATGCTGTTTGCCGATGACATTGTTCTATGCGAATCATCCCGAGAGAAGCTTGAAAATACCCTGGAAGAGTGGAGAAAGGCATTGGAGAAGAGCGGCATGAGAATTAACCGGGTGAAGACAATATATGTCAATGGGGAGTGACGAGGATATTGTCATACGACTCCAGGGTGAAAGGCTAATTTCAGGGAAGAAATTCAAGTACCTTGGGTCGGTTGTTGAGAGGAATGGTGACCTGGATGAGGAAATACAGCACCGAATAACATGAGGTTGGATGAATTGGAGGAAGATGAGCGGGGTCCTGTGCGACAAGAGAGTGAGTTGTAAGAGGAAAGGAAAGCTCTATAAGATGGTGGTGAGGCCGGCGATGCTCCATGGTGCGGAGACGTGGCCTATAACCAAGGCACGGGAGAGGAAGATGGAGGTAGCGGAGATGCGGATGTTGAGATGGATGAGTGGTGTGACAAAGAAGGACAGGGTAAGGAATGACTACATCAGAGGGACGGTTAAGGTGGGACCAATTGGCAAGAAGATACAAGAAAGTAGGCTGAGGTGGTTTGGACATGTTGAGAGGAAGGGTGAGGAGTATGTTGGTAAACGAGTGGAGTATATGGAGTTGGAGGGAAGGAGGAAAAGAGGCAAGCCCAAGCTCAGGTGGAGGGATAAGATGACAGAGGATCTTAGGGAGAAAGGATGGAGTCCGAAGGATGCTCTGGACCGGAGAACTTGGAAGAGGAAGGTTAAAGATTAGTGCGCCAACCCCATTTAACATGGGATAAGGCAGAGTGAAAGAAGAAGAAGAAGAAGATTTGGTGATAAAAACACACGTGTTAGAGTAATTACTTTACTTACAATTAAGAAAATAACACTGAACATTTCAACCTGTATATCAAGGTCATCATCAGGAAAACACATACAGTTATCCCTCGATTTATGCCCATTCAAGTTAGGTCCTTTCGAAGATATGTCCATGATCCCATAAGGAAATAAATAACATTTTTGGCTATCCTTTCGAACAAGATGCAAGCGAGCTTAAGGTAAAGCATGCATGGTGGCAACAGCATTTTCAGCGGCAACCTCCCTTGGCTTCAACATGTCTTCAACAGTTCCTGTGTTCATTTTGTGTTTGAGAAATAGGTTATTTGTGTATTTATCATTAAATATTTCATGATGTTTTGTGCAACATGGCCCCTACACACCCAATCAAAAAACCTAGTGAAGAATCACAAAAAAAGAGGTTAGCAATTGATCATGAAATGAAGTTGCAAGTTATAAATGAAAATGAAGCTGGTAAGCACATGACTCACATTCTACAGTGACGACTATTTTGAAAAATAAGGATAAAATCCTATAGACTGTGAAAGGATCTGCTTCCATTAAATTACCGATAGTTACGAAGCAAAGACAAGGTCCTCTTGGTGATATGGAAAAGCTACTTGCATCATGGATAGAGAATCTGAACCAAAAGTGCATGCCCCTTAGCACTGTGACCATTACTGGTTCAACAGCTCATAACCGCTAAGGCACTAAGTCTCTTCAAAATGTTGTAGGAGGAAGGAAGGCCTGATTACGACTACGAATTCAATGCATCTTCCGGTTGGTTCATGAGATTCAAGCAGCATTTTGAGTTGCATAATGTGAAAATATATTGGAATCTGCAAGTGCTTAGAATGCTCCCAAGGAGCTTGTGGAAAAAATTGGATAAAATTATTATGGAGGAAAATTATTTGCCATAGCAAATATTTAATATGGATGACACGTCCTTGTTTCGGAAAAAAATGCACGAGCAGACATTCCACAAAAAGCAAAAATCTATACCTAATTTTAAAGCTCTTAATGCTCGTATTACGATTCTGTTAGGAGTAATGTGGCTGGATATAAACCGAAACTATTTGTGATATGACACAGTGAGAATCCACAAATCCTCAAAAACATTACGAAGCATACTCCCAGTTCATTATTGGAGTAATAAGAAATTGTCGATTACTCAAAAATTGTTTGAGGATGCCTTAATCAACTGTTATGCAAGTGAAATAAAAATCTATTGTGTGAAAGAAAATGTAGAATTTAAAATTTTATTAATTCTGCTCCAGGTCATCCATCTTAAAGCAGCGATCTTTACCAAGTTCATGCTCATGTTTCTCCCTCCAAACATTACTTCATTGATCCACCCCATGGATCAGGGAGTTCTTGCAGTGTTTAAGGATTATTATTATTATTATTATTCAGGCCTCCATGGAGTCAAAAGACTCATCGTGGGAGTTCCTTCCTAAGAAACACAAAGTCTATCAAGACTCATCGAGGGGAGGCCCCCCATAAGAAACACAAAGTCTATCATACCACTCCTTAAACTCATTGACTTCTTGCTCTCACCACTCCATCAGGCAATGCATTCGACGGTTCAACCACCCTCCATTGCAAAGAAACCACTCTTCACCCTCTTGCTCACAGTTTCCTTTCGTAACTTCCAGGGATGGCTTCTTGTCATCACTCCTTTCTGCTGTTCAACCAAGCGAAAGAACTCCCCACTGTCAATCCTTAACCACCTTTCAACAGTTTAAAAGTCTCAATCATATCACCTCTCCTTCTTCTATCCACCAAACTCTGCAGTCCACATTCCCTCAGCCGATCCTCATAACTAACATTGTACAGTCTTGAAACTATCTTTGTTATCCGCCTTTGTACCCTTTCTACAGTTAATTTATCCCCTTCAAATCGTGGGGACCAAATCTGAGAATAATAGTTCAAGTGAGGTCTGATCAGGGTCTTATACAATGGAATGATAACTGTTTTATCTCTGGAGGTCAGCATCCTTCTCATTATTGCAGCAATCCTCTGTGTTACCTTCACCACCTTTGTAATATGTCTCCTAAATTTCAGGTTTCTATCAATCATCAAACCTAGATCTCTTGTTTCCTCTACTTCCTACAGTATAACTACTACCATAGAGTATGCAGTGTCCCATTGATGTTTCCCAAACCTCAAGACCTTAGATTTTGATGCATTAAACCGACACCCCCATTCATTTTCCCATCTATCTAGCTTATTCAAATCCTCTTGCAGGGCAGCCACATCTGCACTATTACTAATAATCCTTTCCAGCTTCGCATCATCTGCAAACAACTGAATATCCCCTTGCAATCCAATGACAATGTCATTGATATAATGGTTAAACAATATAGGTCCCAGTACTGAGCCCTGTGGGATCCCACTTGTAACCCTCTGCTTCCTTGAAACTGCCCCACCATACACAACTCTCTGATATATCTATCGGATAGCCAATCCTGAATCCAGTTGACCAATCTGACATCCAGACCCATGTGCTGCAACTTAAGTATCAGCTTATCATGTGGCACACTATCAAATGCCTTCACTAAGTCTAAGAAAATGGCAGTATATGCTTTTTTCTCATCTAATGCTCTTGTAACTTTATTATAAAAGGCTAGCATATTGCTAAAACAAGAGCACCTCTTCACAAATCCATGTTGACTCTCACAGATAACATTAACCTCATCTGCCCAATGTTGTATATGGTCCCTCACTACGTTCTCCAAGATCTTAAGAACTACTGATGACACACAAACTGGCCTATAATTAGACACTTCCAGTCTGCTACTGCCCTTATGCAATGAAACTATCTTACCTTCCTTCCATTCCATCGGCATGTTTCCTGCAGCCAGACTTTCATTGAAAAGCCAGGTCAAAGGCTCTGTCAGTTCCCTAGCACATTCTCTCAAAACTTGTGGTGAAATTCCATCCAGTCCCACAGCTTTATTGACATCCAGAGTACTCAGTATTTTATTTTATTTTATCTATGGACAACTTTTTCACAAGCCATTTCTGCTAGTGAAGAAAATGACCAGACGCTCATGTAATTCTGGAAAACATTCAATATTTATCATGCTATTAAAAATATTGCTGTGGCTTGTGACCTCTCAATGCATGAGTAGAATATGGAAAAAAACATTAAAAACATTTGTGCATGATTTTGGAAGTTTGTAATAGCCTAGCAAACAATCTGAATCTCGAAGTGAATGATGACGACATAATTCAACTGATAGAAAGTCCCCCCCCCCGAAGAGTTGACCGATGAAGAATTGGTCGATCTGGAGGAACAACTGTTGCAGAAGAGGAAAAACGAGAAAAGGAAGAGGAAAAAGAGAAACAAGAAGAGGTAGTTAAACAATTCACAGTATAAGGCCTTCCAGAAATGTTGTTTGCAGTTAGCGATGTTCTCAAAATGGTTGAAGACATGGGCCCCAATGTTGAGAGCTACTTAATAATAGTAAAAGTACATAATACGTTTTCATCATAAATTGTAAACAATTTATGATGAAAAGAAGAAGAGGAATACGCAAAGCACATTGGACATTTTCATCATAAAAACAAAGGCTACACCAGAAGAGCGACAGCCTGATCGTTCACACAGGGAAGGTAATGAAGATGTGAATATGGAGGAAGATTTGGATTATTATTCTCCTGTTTTATAGTGACAGTAACACACAGTACAGTTTTATAATAAGGTTTAAAAATTAAAATGATAGTATACTTATTACGGTTAAGTCCCTAATCCCTTTAACTCTGTTGATTTAATGTATAGACTTACGTCAGATTCGACTTATGCCTGCCGGATGGAATGGAACCCAGACGCAAGTCGAGGGATGACTGTATATGAACAAGTATATTAATATAATTTTCACCTGAGTATCACAGGCATCTTCTTGTACAATAATGACAACAACTGTCATTATTGTACAAGTTTGAACAATAATGAAAATCCAAAAGGTTAAAGAAAGATCACTAAAAAAAGTCATTAAATTTCCGATCCGATGGTCTATGTCTATCCCCTTTATGGGAGATAGTACTTTTTAAATCAGCTAATCTTTCCTAACTTATTTTTTAATTGTGTATATATGTGTGTATATATATATATATATATATATATTATTTAATTAATAACTTATTTATTTTGTGTATTTTTGTTTTAATCAGTTAGGAACTTTAATGAGATTTTTTAGTTATCGTGCATTAGCTACTTAGGTGGTGCCTTTTAGAATTGTCAGTGTTATTGTTCAATCCTGTACTGAAGATGCCTGTGATACTCAGGTGAAAATTATACTACTCACAGTATTTCCTTGATAAAAACATGTGGAAGGAATATTGTGTGCATATGGATAATGTCAGTTATGATAATTATAAACAGCAGGCCAGAAGAGTCACTATTGTTGTACAGAAAGCTAAGTTCCAGTATAAAAAAAAAAAAAAGTCTCTACAAGTTAAAGACAAGCTAAAAGAATTCTATCGTTATGCTGTAACTAAAACAAAATTGATTATGAAAGAATAACTCTACTGAGTGCAGAAGAGGTTGTTCAACTGAGTGCCCATTTCACTAAAAGCTATCGACCTGATGTATGCAACACTGAGCTCACTGCTACCTCTTCAATGGATGAAGAAACTCAGGTGTATGAGAAGGAGGAGGTATTAGAGCTGTTGCACAACCTGAATAAGAATTCAGTAATAGGAGCTGTAGGATATCAGCACGGATGGTAAGTGTTAAGCTGAACTGGATATTCCTTTAAAGGCTAAATAATTTGAGTCTCAGATCAGGGAAGATTCCACTGGAGTGGAAAGGATGTATGGTAATTGCATTGTACAAAGGGTAGTGTAAAGACTGATGTATCCAACCAATCAGTATCTCAGGAGTGGTGGTCAAGATTTTGGAAAAGTTGGTTAGGTTCACATTCAGAAATGGGTTGACAGAGAGTCTCTACTTTGCAATGAACAACTTGGGTTTACTAAAAAAAGGTCACGTTTTAGCAACTTGTAAACATTCTACAATAATATTACCACTAAGTTAGACAAGGAGAATGGATACACCATGATACTTTTGGATTATGATAAAGCTTTTGAAAGAATACAGCATGGAAGACTGTTGCATAAATTGGCAAACATGAGATCGGATTAAAGACTATTGCATTGGATCACATGAAGCGGCTAAAGAATTGTCATCACCCTTGATCATTTTGTTTAATTTGAGCCTCAGGTCTGGGTCAGTCCCAAGGGGGTGGAAAGAGGGGAAAATAGTTCCACTGCATAAAGGTGGTTCCAAGGCTGCTGTTGAAAATTACCGGCCAATCAGCATAACAGGAATCGTTATCAAGGTCTTGGAGAAAATAGTCAAGAGGAAAATACAAGATTGGATAGATGAAAATGGGACACTGTATCGGGGACAGCATGGTGTTGTGAAGGGTAGGTCATGCCTCAGTAACTTGCTCACGTATTATAACACAGTAACGGCTGAACTGGATAAGGGTAATGGGTTTACAGAGATTCTACTGGACCTTGCTAAGGCCTTTGACAGGATACCACATGGAATTCTAATCAGTAAAATGCAGCATATGGGGATGGATATAGAGTTGCTGAGATGAATAGGAGGGTGGTTGACGGAGAGATATCAGAGAGTGGTTTATTCAGGAGTTGAGTTTTCCACAAGACGGCGTGTGACTAGTGGTGTGTCACAAGGATCTGTTCATGGACCACTGCCGTTTAATTTGTTCATTAATGATATAGGTAAGGATCTGAGAGGAACAGTTCATTTGTTTGCAGATGATGCAAAGTTGGGTAGGGCAATAGTGAATGCAGATGATGTCAAAATTTTTCAGGATGATTTGGATAGACTGGAAGTCTGGGCTAAGGAGAATGGATGTCAATTTAATGTGGCAAAATGTAAGGTTATACATTTAGGGGTGAAAAAATTAGCAGCAGTTTACTACATTGGTGGAACTATACTCCAGGAAATTGATGAGGCACGAGATTTAGGAGTGGATAAGGAGTTGAAGTTTAGGGGGCACATTGCAAAAGTGGGCAAATCAGCTCATCAAATCACTTAGTTGCTGAAGACTACGTTATAAGCAGGTTATTGTTCCTCTGTATCGAGCCTTGATAAGACCCCATCTAGACTACTGTGCCCAGATATAGGTGCCAGGGTTTCTTCTTGATGGGAAGGAGGTGGAGGGGATCCAGAGGCGAGTGACCAAGATGATAGCGGGTCTGTGGAATGAACCTTATGAGAACAGGTTGAGGATTTGTGGGTTGCAAAAATTGATTGATAGGCAGAGGAGGGGAGATATGATTGAGACATTCAAATTACTGAAGGGTTTCTATAAAATTAATTCAGAAGATTTTTTGAGAACAGGGCTGGTTGTTGGAGGACTAGAAGACATCCATGGAAACTGGGCAAAAGTGTGGTTAGTAAGGGTGTTAGAGCTGGGTTCTTTACTTTTAGAGTGGTGAATGAGTGGAATGGGCTGCCAGAGTCTGTGGTGGATGCTGTGACAGTGAACGAGTTTATGGCGAGCTATGATAAATACTGTATGAATGTCGTATAGTTGCGATGAACATGATTTGGGGCCTCTCTCGATGAGTCTAAGGACTCCCTGGAGTTGCCCGTAATAATAATAATAATAAGAGGATGGCTGAATGACAAATATTGGAATGTCGTATATGGGGGGATGGTGAATCTGCAAGACTCAAAGTAACCAGTGATGTGTCTCAAGGATCAGTCCTTGGTCCATTGTTATTTAATCTGTACATTAATGACATTGGGAAGGATTTGACAAGTGACATAGAGCTATTTGCTGATGATGCAAAGACAGGTAGGGTGATCAGGAGTGCTGCTGATATGCCGTACTTGCAGAATGATTTGAATAGGCTGGAACTGTGGGCACGACTTCAAGTAAGGGCTATCACTTCAATATTAATAAATATAAGGATCATATCGAGGGTCATATAACATATATTGTAAACACAATTCAGAGAATAATGGCAAAGATGAAGTGAACCTTGACATGTAAAGATAAGGAAGTCATTTTGCCTCTTTACAAGGATAAGACCTCACTTGGACTAATGTGCTATTTTTTCACTGAATGCAAGTCTGGTCTCCTGGTTTCTGTGGTAAGTCTGATCCAGTGGAAAGAGTGCAAACAAGAGTTTTCAAAAATTATATCAGGATTGGTGGAATTCTTATTACGAAGACAAATTGAGAATTTGTAGATTGCAGACACTAACAAACAGGAGAGAGAGAGATAATATGATTGATATTTATAAATTTCTGAAAGGGTCAGTGGCGGCCAGTGAAAATTTCAAGTGTGGGTGCTGCATTAATAAAAAAAAAAAAAAAAAAAAAAAAAACCTTTTTTTTCCCTTATCAGTAATGAATTTATTAATAAATAAATTTACATATTAAAAATTGCTTTATTAAAAATATTTCATCCTCACCACGAACAAACACCAATAATAAACGTTTCATATCAATAGCAAACAAATATAGATCGCAGTGCATTTGTTTCGTGCAACAATAATTGAAAAAATATAATTCTTTTCATATTTTCAACAGTGACACTCGTCATAATTCAGCCTTGTATCCATAATAAATAAATAATTATATGTTATTTTAACAAAATAAAATAAGATTTACAAAAAAATAGTTCACCACGAACACCCGCCAATAATAAACATTTCATATCTCACAGAAATAACGAGCGCAGGCATAAGATACACTGCCCAAGTGGCAGTGTATCTAATGACATGACATGCAACAGCAGCAAACGAATATCGGCATTAGATTGCAGTGCATTTGTTTCATGTAACGATAATTGAAAAAATATTATTCTTTTCATATTTTCAACAGTGACACTCTTCATAATTCAGCCTTGTATCTATAATAAATAAATAATTATATGTTATTTTAATAAAATAAAATAAGATTTACAAAAAATAGTTCACCATGTACACGCACCAATAATAAACGTTTGATATCTCACAGAAATAAGGCGCATAAACATACTAAAAATACAGTTACAGTTGAGAATGACGTAACATTCAATGACAAGAGCAAACAAATATCGGCATTAGATCACAGTGCATTTCTTTTGTAATCTAAAGCGTTAATCGAACAATTCCAATTATTAACTATTCAATCAATGTCAAAACATAAGCTGTCACCATTAACATGTTATTTATAAACACAAACAAAATTTAATTTTTTCATTTTTTTCTTGGGGTGCTGCAGTGTAGCAGTGCTTATGTACAGGCCACCAATTGGAAAGGATTATACAAAATTTTAGTACATGGAATTTTTAATTTTATCGAGGATGGGGAAAGGACAAGAGGTCATCCTTGAAAGTTGAGAATAATTTTTCTCTCATAATGTGGTATATGACTGGAATGAACTGCCACTGGACGTTGTATGTGCAAGTAGCATGAATGAATGAATTCAAGAATAGGTATGATGGCTGGTGTGAATAGTATGGCCTCCTTCAATGAGTTCCTGACTCCCTGGAATGGTGATATGAGGGATACTGTATGGGGGACAACATGGTTTTGTGAAGGGTAGATCATGCCTCAGTAACTTGCTTATGTTTTATAACACATGGATGGCTGAACTGGATAAGGGTAATGGGTTTACAGTGATTCTACTGGATCTTGCCAAGGCCTTTGACAGGATACCACATAGAACTCTAATCAGTAAACTGGAGCAGATGGGGAGGGATATAGGGTTGGCGAGATGAATAGGAGGGCGGTTGATGGAGAGATACCAGAGAGTGGTTTATTCAGGAGTGGAATCCAAAAGACGGCTTGTGACTAGTGGTGTACCGCAGGGTCTGTTATTGGATCACTACTTTTCAATTTGTTCATTAAGGATGTAGGAAAGGATCTGAGAGGAAGTGTTCACTTGTTTGATGATGATGCAAAGTTGTGTAGAGCAATTGTAAGTGCATAGGATGTCAAAATTTTGCAAGATGATTTGGATAGTTTGGAGGACTGGGCTAGGGAAAATAGAGGTCAATTTAATGTGGCAAAGTGTAAGGTTATGCATTTTGGAGTGAAAAGATTAGCAGCAGTATATCACATTGGTGGAACCGTACTCCAGGAGATTGATGAGGCCAGGGTTTTGGGAGTGTTGGTGGATAGAGAGTAGAAGTTGAGGGGGCACATTGCAAAAGTGGCTAAATCAGCTCATCAAATCACTTGGTTACTGAAAAATACTTTAACAAGCAGAGACAAACAAGTTATTGTTCCTCTATATCGAGCCCTGATAAGACCTCATCTGGACAACTGTGCCCAGATATGGGCACCAGGGTTTCTTCTTAAAATGGGGAGGAGGTGGAGAGGATCCAGAGACGAGTGACCAAGATGGTGGCAGGTCTGTGGAATGAACCTTATGAGAACAGATTGAAGATTTGTGAGTTGCAAAAATTGGTTGATAGGCAAAAAAGGGGTGATATGATTGAGACATTCAAATTACCGAAGGGTTTCTATAAGATCAATCCAGAAGATATTTTTGAGAATAGGTCTGGTGGTGGGAGGACTAGGGGCCATACATGGAAGCTGGGCAAGAATGTGGTTAACAAGGGTGTTAGAGCTAGGTTTTTTACTTGGAGAGTGGTAAATGAGTGGAATAAGCTGCCAGAGTCTGTTGTGGGTGCTATGACTGTGAATGAGTTCAAGGCAAGTTATGATAGATACTGTGTGAATGTCAAATAGTTGTTCTTGACATGATGTTAGGGCCTTCCTCGATGAGTCTGTCGACTCCTTGGAGTTGCCCGAAATAATAATAATAATAATAATAATAATAATAATAACAACAACAATGGCATATTTGGCACTGAAAACAGCCATGATGTGAAAAAATTTAACTTTTTGCATGAGCCATTAGTAGCAGAGGCTCTACCAATCGACCAACCACTCCAGCTTACAAACAATGAGTCTTTGACTCCATGAGGTCTTGGGGTAATAATAATAATAATAATGTGTTCATGGAAATGCAATTGTATGCTGAATGTCTGTAAGATGAATTTATTTTTTTCATAAAAAATAAAAATATAAAAATGCATTTGTTAATATGTTTCTGAAATATATTGCCTTTATAGAAAGATAGTAGAACTGCATAATTCAGTTAAAAAAAATCAATTTATTCTAAAACAAAAGATAGTTGCAAACAGGCAATTTGAAAAAGAATTAAATCATTTATTTTTTCTTGTTTGCTGGATGTCAATCCTCTATTAATACCTTTGAAACTTGTGAATAAAACTAAGTATTGATTGTTTTCTATTTCTGATTCTGAAACTAAACTCTTCAACAGCATTTCATTTCTTCAAAGACAATGTTTAATTTTTTAGAAATACTATAACTACACACTGAATAATGTCTGTCTTATGAGTATAAACACTAATTTTTTTTTGTCTTTTTAAAACTATTGCAATTGTAAAAGACAAATGCAAACTGTTGTAGTTGTTTATAACAAGTGATGTTTTAAACAACCAACAAAAGCAATCATAATTAAGCAATCAATTCACCATTTTCAGATTACTTATATATTGTCCATTTCAGTTTCTGTTGAAATCAATCAATGTATTTTTGTTTTGTTTGTTTTTTGTCAAATTTAGCATTTTCACAATCACTATGATGACATTTGTTTTCATATATCAAGAGTAATAAACCATACAGATATGTAAACACGCAAACCTTAATGTCTGGAATGTGATGGGTAATTGATTGAAAAAAATGGCATAAGGCTAACTTCTATGGAAGATATACCCAAGATATTGAATGAGTAGCTGATAAAGGAATTGCATCCTTGTGAATGTGAGAGCATGCAGTGTACGAGATCAGTGGAAGAGAGGGAGGAGAGACTGACTTTGAGTGAACAAGAGGTATATGTGACATTGAGTAAACTTGATGTTAATAATGAGCGGGACTTGATAAATCACCACGTACGAGGGTGGTCTTAAAAGTTCTCAGCGTCAACCATAGATGGCAACACTATTGGCAAGATTTTTTTTTTCTAAGTTGGTAGTGTTGCCATCTATGTCATAAGCATCCATGTGAAATTGCAAGTCAGTCATTATATCAAATAGTTAACTGTCTGAAGCAAAAGTGTTGTCTGTATCCCTTGACACGGAAAAAATTGAGTATCGTGAGGTTGTAAAATTCTTTGTAAAAGAAGGTTTAATGCCAAAAGAAATTCATTAGAAGTTCATAAAAGTTTATGGGCATGCTTCTCCTTCATTTTCAACAATTAAGAAATGGGCTGCCAAGTTTAAAATGGCTGTACCAGCCTTGAAGATGATCCAAGCGAAGGACATCCAAAACATGTAACAACAACAGAAATCATTGATCAAGTGCATCATATGGTATTGGATGACTGGCGAGTCAAAGTGTGTGAAATTGCTGAGCCTATAGGCATTTCAAAAGAACATGTACGATACATTTTGCATGAAGAATTGCAAATGAAAAAGCTTTGTGCAAGATGGGTGCCATGCTTGCTCACAGCAGATCAAAAATGCATTCACATGAAAATCTCTGAACACTTGGAGCATTTATCAAGAATAAAACTGATTTTTGCACTGATTTATCACTATGGATGAGACTTGGATTCACCATTACACACCAGAATCCAAACAGCAGTCAAAACAGTGGACAGAAGCCAGTTGTTCAGCGACAAAGAAGACAAAGTCGGTTCCATCAGCAGGAAAGGTCATGGCATTGGTGTTTAGGGATGCTAAAGGCAATTTTTTTTATTAATTATCTTGAAAAGGGTAAAACATAACTGGGGAATATTATTCCGATCTTTTAACCAGACTAGACGAAAAAATTTGTGAAAAAATACCCAGTTTGCAGAAGAAAAAAATCATCTTTCATCAGGACAATGCACCTGCCCACAAAGATGTTTTGGCAATGGGAAAATTAAGGGATCTGCACTATATATTGTTGGAACATCCACCCTATTCCCCAGATTTGGCTCCCTCTGTCTTCTACCTCTTCCCAAAATTAAAACTCTTCCTTGCTGATCGGCATTTTTCTTCGAATCAAGAGATAATTGCAGCTGTAGAAGGGTATTTTGCAGATCTTAATGAGAACCACTACAAGGATGGGATAATAGAGGTGGAGCATAACTGGAATAAATGTATTAGTCTAAAGGGAGATTATGTTGAAAAATAAAAATAATTTTGAAATTATAAATTCGTTTTTGCATTGTTAGGCCGACAACTTTTCAAACCATCCTCGTATTCTGAGGGAATATGCAGGGAGAGGACATCTGCCTTGACATACTTGTTTAATACGAGTCTTATAAGTTCTTACAAGTTCCAAGGCCTGGAAGGAAGACAAGATTGTACCACTTTAAAAGGGAGGTGACAGAACTCAAGCTTCAAATTATAGCCCAATCTTTAGCCAGGCGTGGTTAATTTCAGGATCTAGAATTGGGTTAACAATGGTATTCTTTGATGGACAACATGGATTTTCTAAAGGGAGGTCATGTTTCAGTAATCAACCTACTTATTACAATAAGGTGACAGGTGCATTGGACAATAGACATGGATACACAGTAGTATACTTAGATTTTGCAATGGCTTTGATAAATTGCCACATGATACGTTTATTGGACTGGATATTGGCTATCATCAGCAAGTTGTGTATGGGAGACAACAGCCTAGAAGCGGAGGATCATCAATGGTGTGTCTCCAGGGTCTGGTTTAGGGCCATTGCTGTTTAACTTGTATGTTAATGATACCGAGGAAGAGTTGAATGGGAATATTCAGTTGTTTGCAGATGATGCAAAGTTGGGAAGAACTATGAGTAGAGCTGATGTTCTGGCTTTACAAGAGGACTTGAATAGATTGAGTGCATGAGCATGTCAGTTCAATGTGTAAATGTTAGGTTTTAAAATTTGGAAAACAAAGATGGGATGCAGAGTTTATATTGGAGGTGATATAGGAAATAAGAGATCTTGAAGTGAGGGTGGATATAGATCTAAAATTTAGAAAACATACTGGCAAAATTGTGAGGACAGAACAATGAATTCTGGCACTGCTGCAGAGGATACTGACTTGTAGAGGTGTGAGAAGTAGGTTTTTTGCATGGATTGAATGATTGGAATGTGCCATCCATTCAAGTACCATCTCCTATCTAGAATATTGACTACCATGTGATGAGGACTCTATCTCTTCCACATATTGTTGTAGGTATTCATAACTGTAAATCCATGTATGTTCACAGGGCCAGTTTGCGCATTCTGTGGGGGAAAAAAACCCTGAGTTCCTGGGTGAAACCCTTCACCTCCATATGAAACTGGCTAATTCACCTTTAGTCAGAAGAGACCAGATAAAGGTTCCCCATGTCACACAGACAGGAATCGAACTCAGGTGTTTCTGAACAAAGGGCCTAATTTATACCAAATGAGCTATGGAGACTCTTGATTAGTCATATGGACTAGTGAACACAGATTTGGTCACTTGGTTTTCAAAAGGATAAAGAGATATTGGAAAGGGTCCAGAGGCAATTAACTAAGGTGATTGCAGAAAGCTTGAAACAATGCAATTTACAGTCTAGTGCAAGATTTCCCAAACTTTTTTCCCGTGGCCCAGTTATTTTAATACTTCATCTTCGTGACCCACTAAAATTTTTATGGCCAATAGGTACAATAAAACAGATTTGAATGTTCATAGAGTTTTCATTTATTATTATTATAATAAAGAAGCATTTACTCTTACCAAAATATAAAGAAATTAAACTAAAGCCAAGTAATTTATTAATGAGAAGTGTGATGCTGTTGTTTGTTAACTAGAAACTTCAGGTTTGGAGGCAAGGTACATGTAATCAGTAAATACAAAAAATACGCTCTCTCTCTCTCTCGATGCTTAACGTGGCGGGCGAGTAAAACAAACGCCAGACCGGCAAATGATTCAGTGGTGGCACAGTTCACACCATGCAACTTCACCATTAGTTGAGCTACTTTACTGCAAACAAAAAGACTGTGAAATGGCGACTTGGACTGAGCGCTTTTTTCGTCTCCATTAATTAAATTATTTATTCATTAGTCCCGATTAAATGCTATTTACTTGTATTTTAGAGTTTCATGGGAAAAAAAACAAACGAAACACATAGGTTTTTGAGAGTTTTTTTTTTTGGTGACCTGGCATTTAGCTTCCATGACCACAATGCCAGGTCGTGACCCACCATTTGGGAAACACTGGTCTAGTGGATATGAAGAGGATGGGTGATATGATAGACATATAAGTTGGTAAGGGGTTGTTATATATGATTAACACAGAATGTTAATCTTATAAGTTTTTCCATAGAATGGTGGGAGATGGGTGAAAACAAGCGGTCATCCCTGGAAACTGTATAAGGAGGGAGGGAGCGAAAGTGTGAGAAGTAGGTTTTTGCATGGATTGGAATGCATTGCCTGAGAGTTTGGTGTCTGCAGAGAATTTGAATGTATTTAAGGCTCTTGATTAGTCATGTATGGACTAGTGTATACACTCACAGGTCTCCTGTCATACACTCAGTAACCATACCTGCACTTAAGCAGGTATGGTTACTGAGTGTATGACAGGAGACCTTACATGATGAGTCTGCCTCTTTGGGTCTGGGGTTATAATAATAACAATAACAAGAATATTCAATATTCAATCCCAGAGGTAAGCGTCAGGTGTCACAACTAGTATCTCATCAACAACTTGCAACAGTCACACAGCTCACCCACCAGTACAACAGTGCAGTAGTTCAACCCATTTCTGCATGCACCATGCACCGTAGCTTGCTTTGCCTGGGTTTCCACAGCCTGAGACCAACAAGGACATCCGTGACAACAGACAGGCATCACAAACCTCACATGGGTCAAGGAACGTCAGCAATGGACCCTCAACAGATGGAAGAAGGTTGTTTGGAGTGATCAGTGCCATTTCCTGCTTCACCATGCTGATGGTCGAATTCACATTTGGCATGAACAACACAAAGTTCTATCCGCTAGTTGCACATTTGGGATTCAACAAGCTGGTAGAGATGGTGTGGGGAGCTTTCTCCTGCTATGCCCTAGGTTTGTTGGTTATCATTCCACAAACATCGGATGGTTGGCTAACAGGACCTGTTAGCTGACCATTTCATCCATATCTGCAGGAGGTCTACCCCCGACTATAGTGCCATCTTTCATCAGGTTAGCGCACCTTGTCATCAGGCTCGTACAACTACTGAGTGGTTGGAGGAACACAATAATGAATTTGCCACATTGCTTTGGACCCAAACTCCACTGACTGTAACCCAACTGAACATGTGTGGAATGCTAGAACAGGGCATAAGAAATGCTGATCCTACTCCACAGAATGAGCACGTAGAGCTGCTACAGTTAACATGGGTCAAGTTACACATGGAGGATATTCGACACCTTGTGTAATCTGTTCCTAGGCATCTGCAAGCAATGACTGAACAGAGAAGCACACCAACACATTATTAGGTGGATGTTCATAATGCAAAAGCTAACTCAGTGTATATATAAAACTAGACAAATAAAAAAAAACATCCTTAACAATCTTAATTGCATATTTCATTACCTTTTTGTTCTGCTAAAAGACCAAGTTGCTGTAATGTTTGTGCTCGTTTTTCATCAGCATTTTCCAGCATTTTGTCCACAACACTTAAGCAGGTGATATAAAAATGCTCTGCTAACCAAAGGATTCCTGATGAATAAAAGAAGTCTCCCAGTTCTGTTCTTACATCATATTCTGTTTCCCAAAGATCTTAAGAGAAATTAAAAAAATGGTACATATTATTATTTTTACTATAAATCGACTTGTATTTCTTTAAATTATTATTTTAATGTTAGGTTTCTGTATAGTTATCACTTACATAAATTATTATTACTTGTCAGATGCCTCCATATGGTCTCTGGAATCATCACAGGCCCTCAATCTGCATGGCAATTATCACTGAAGTCATTCAGTGATTTTTGGCAATCCATTCTATATGCTTAATCTCTCTCTCTCTCTCTCTCTCTCTCTCTCTCTCTCTCTCTCACACACACATCAAAAGAGAAACTGAAACTCCACACCCACAATCTTATTCAGTCCAGAGATGCAGTAAAGATTTTCCAAACTAATTTGGAAAATCTTTACTGCATCCATAGTATACCATAAAAATTACTGTGTATTTAAAAAGAAATACATTTACTGCTATTTTAGATGTATAGCATTTTTTAATTAGCTATACTTTGACTGTTTTACACTAAAATATATATAAGTAGCTCCCCAAGCGATTTGCATTTTCAATTCTCTAGTTGAATGGTTTTGAAAATAAATTATAATCTAAAATATCTGCAGCTTGCATAGGCTAGTAATTCACACCTTTCCCCAAAGGGAAAAAGTTGACTACATATGTAACATCTTTTTTTTTAGATATGTTGAGCCCATACACAAGAGGTTGGTTGATCAACCTATAGTACCTTAGTAGTAGTATATGGGTAGTGGGGTGGGAAAGGAGAAATTTGTTTACATTTGATTTAAAAGCCTGTATATTGTATTCCTTGGGAAACACATTGGGGGAAGGGGGAGTGAAAAGAAAAGTGAAAAGAAAGATGTTCTTTTCACTTTTCTGTGAAAGGATGTTGGGCAGTAGCTGTACGTTGGTCTCTGCTATTTCAGATGAACATTTGCTGTGGAAATATTTACACAATACACAAATTGCAGAGACCAAACGTCTGGGTGAAAGTGGGTAAGTGTGCTAGTAAGAGAAAAGTAATTTATCAATCTAATTGCTCTCTTCTGTATTGAGTCAAGAATTTTGAGGGAGCTTTTAGAAGCCCCACCCCAAATGTGAGAGAAGTATTCGATAGCTGAGCGGATTTGTGATTTTCTGATCAATGCCCTACTTCACTTGACCTCCAACCCAACACACAGTTTTGCAGATGACAGCACATTGCACTCTTCCCTTTCATTTAACAAACCTCACTCTACACAACTCACTTCAACCTACAGAACATCAACCACCACTTCCTTCAATTCTGAACTCCAAGCCATCCTCCAATGGGCTCAGATAACCTCGTCAGCATTTTGAGGGCATTTTTAGGAGCCCCACTCGAAATGTGAGAGAAGTATTCGACATTTGGGAAGATTTGTGATTTGTATAAGGTTAACATCTGTTTAGAGGTGAAGTAACGTCTTGAGTGAAACAGAAATCCTAGTTTTTTTGGAAGCTGAGGATGCAATGGTTGTGATGCATTTATGCTAGGAGAGGCCTGATGTTAGGGTAATTCCAAGAAGAGAGATTTCATCTTGTCTGGAAATTTGAGTGTTATCAAAAATAATACTGGGGGAAAAATGGTTCTTTTCCATGAGAAATAAGACAGAACTGGGTTTTACTAGAATTGAAACTGATGAGGTTATGAGCCCCATTGGAGGATGGCTTGTTCAGAATCAAGAGAAGTGGTGGTTGATGTTCTGTAGGTTGAAGTGAGTTGTGTAGAGTGAGGTTTGTTTAATGTGTGTTGGTTTGGAGGTCAACTGAAATAGGTCATTGATCACAAATCTGCCCAGCTATCGAATACTTCTCTCACATTTGGGGTAGGGCTCCTAAAAGCTCCCTCAAAATGCTTGACTCAATACAGAGAAAAGCAATTAGATTGATAAATGACCCATCTCTTACCAGCACACTTTCTCCCAGATGTTTGGTCTCTGCAATTTGTGTATTCTATAAATATTTCCACAGCAAATGTTCATCTGAAATAGCATCAATAATTTCCCCACTCAGTACTAAGCCCGTTGGAACATATACAGCTGCTGCCCGACATCCTTTCACAGAACGCCTTGAAACCCACAGAATAAGTTTCTTTTCCTCCTCTTCCTCCTCCTTCATTCCTGATATTGCTGTATTGTGGAACAGTCTTCCCCTGATGTATTTCCCAAGGAATACAATATACAGGCTTTTAAATCAAATGTATACAAATTTCTCCTTTCCCAACCCACTACCTATATATGGAACTAGAAGGAAGAGGGTTGGGGAGAAAACAGAGCCTTGTGAACCCAGCATTAGTTGTATGGTGAGAGGATAAGGAACAGTCTACAATCACAAAGTGTGCATCCAGACAGAAAGCTGGTAATCAAACTGCAGAAGTCCTGAGACAGTCCAAATGATAAGAGTTTGCTTTGTAGGCCTTTGTGCCAGACCTGGTCAAAAGCTTTAGAGATATCAAGTGCAACCACTTGAGATTCACCAAATTTCTCCATGGCATTTGTCCAGAGATGGGTGATAGTAGATTTCCTGTTGATCTGCAGTGACAGAATCCATATTGGTGGTCACTTAGTAGCTTGGTGCTTTCAAGGTAGTGTAGGAGTTGGGAAATGAGGGTTTTCTCCATCACTTCAGATAGGACTGAGGTGAGTGAGATAGGGCAGTAGTTAAATGGCAGTTATTTGTCATCCTTTTAGAAATGGGTTGAATATAGGCTTGAATGGGTTGAATTCCAGGCTTTGGAACAAATACTAGTGGAGTAAGAGATTATGTACAGGCAGCATAGGATAGGAGTAAGTTCTGGTGCACAAACTTACAGGACAATTGGAGGAATGCCATCAGAACCAGGAGACTTTTTTTTTTGTCTAATTTAGACAATAGGTTTCAGATCTCTTTCTGGCAAAAGGATATAGGGGACACTGTATGTTGGGCAGCTGAAATGATTGGGGGACATTTACCATTGTCAGTTATGAGTGCATTGGAGGCAAAGTGTGAAGCCAGGAGATTAGCTTTTTCTGTGGATGTTGATGCAATAGAGCTATCTGGATGGGAATAGATGGGAATATTGGGCAATTGGGCAAAAGTTACGACTAACTGCATTGGCAGGAGACGAAAATGCATAGCTGCCATTTGGGCAGGCTGCAAATTTCCTGCTTTTTGCCTATTCAAATTCTGTTTTGGAAGCATTGATAGTTTTCTTGCATCCATTCTGGGCTTTTGTATAAACATTGCAGGAGGATGGAGTTCTTGATTTGAGCCAGTTGTGGTATGCTTGATTTTTCATTTGTACAGCCTTGGCACATTTTTTTGGAGAACCAGGGTTTTAGTTAGAGGATGGCAGTTCAGAGAAATGTGGGGGAATGTGTGTTTCAATGCCAGTGAGAATTACTTGGGATACGTTTGGTGAATATGTTTGGATTGGAAGACTGAAAATCATAGTTCAACCATATGAATGAAACATAAAGTCATGGAGGCTGTCCCACTTGGCATTGCTATAATGCCAAACCACTCTTGCGTGGGAGTGTCTGTGTAAGCATTGTTGCAAGGGGGAGGGGATGAGAACTAGATTGTGATCAGAATTATCCACGTACATTCACTGTGTATTTGGAAGGGTCATTGGTAAGGAAGAGATCTAAGGTATTTGGGGAGTGATTTGGGTTATCTGATATTCTGGTTGGCATGTGAACAATTTGTGTAAGGTTGTTAGTGATGGCAAATGTTTCAGCATTTCTAACTGCAAGATCTGTACAACTGGAGGAGGAAAGTCAGTTGGTGTTTTATATGAACATTAAAATCTCCTATGAGGATGATTTTGCTGTTAGGAAAGTGGGACTGGAGAAAATCAATTTTTAAGGAGAGGAAAATTAAAGAGCGCAGAGTGGTTGGTGGCATTAGGAGAGTGATAATTTGACTGCAGATGAATTTGACTGATAGATATATAACTCCTATATTGAGTGAGAAAGGGATATTTTCAACCAAAGAAGGTTAAAGTTGGCCAATTCTAGGTTAGGTGCTCTCTGGCAAGGTATGTCAGAGCAGATACATGCACTGACATCACCCTTGGGTAGGAAGGAGTTAAACAGTGTGTAGTTTGGAAGGTGGAGATTGATAATTCTGAGGGGAGGTGGAATTTCAGTTTCTGCTACAAAAAATAAGTGGGATTTGGTGGACTGAAGATGGTAATGGTGAAGTGCATGTGCAAGGTTCTGTGGGCATATATTTGACCACAAGGGTCTTGCACATTTCCTATGCAGCGCCTGCATACTGGTCTCCATTGTGGCTGCTATTGGTGTCACTTGATTTTTGCACTAATTTAACTTGCTTGTAGTCGATGATAAAACTGTTGGCATTTTTATTCTGCAATTTTTTACCATTTCAAATTGTTCTTTCTTTCTTTCTTCAGGATAACTCCTATCAGTATTATTTATAAATGTTCAAGAATAAAACTGAAGGTGAAATTATAAATTAAGAAATGCTGTGATATTAACGGTGATTGGGTGAAATTGATTTTGATAAAAATTCTAATTAGCATGTAAAATAAATATTAGCATTTCTGTTAAGAATGTCTGGTAATCAATCAAACAGATGAAAAAAAAACAAAAAATTTCTGATATCCACTCACTGCTATTATTATTATTATTATTATTAAACAAGATCTCATGGAGTCAAAGACTCATCTAGGAGGTCCTTTTATCTCACACACACACATCTCATCATACCATGTCTTAAACACATTCAAACTCCTTGCAGACACCACACTCTCAGGCAAGGCATTCCAATCACTCACAACTCTGCACGAAAAAAACCTGCCTCTCACTCCCCTACTCACACCCTCTTTATACAGTTTCCAGGGATGACCTCTGGTTCTCCCCTGATCTCCCACTATTCTCTGTAGAACTTCTCCACCATTGATCCTATAACAACCCCTTACCAACTTGTAGGTCTCTATCATATCTCCCCTCTTCCTTTTCTCTCCACTAGACTCTGTAAATTATATCTTTTCAATTTTTCCTCATACTTGACATTCCCGAGGCCAGAAACTACCTTAGTCAGTCACATTTGGACCCTTTCCAACATCTCTTCATCCTTCTGAAAACCAGGTGACCAAATCTGGGCACAATAATCCATGTGTGGCCTAATCAAAGCCTTATACAATGGAACAAGAATCTCCCTACTTCTACATGTCAGTGTCCTCCGCATCATTCCCAGAAGTCTTTGTGTTGCCTTCACAATTTTGGCGATGTGTCCCCTAAATTTTAGGGGACACATCGCCAAACTCTGCATGAAAAAACCTACTTCTCACTCCTCTACTCACACCCTCTTTATTCAGTTTCCAGGGATGACCTCTGGTTCTCCCCTGATATACTATTTTCTGTAGAACCTCTACAGCATTGATCCTATAACAACCCTTACTAACTTGTAGGTCTCTATCATACCTCCCCCTCTTTCTCCTGTCCACCACACTCTGCAAGTTGCATCTTCTCAATCTTTCCTCATGCTCGACATTCCATAGGTTAGAAACTACCTTAGTCAGTCGCCTCTGGACCCTTTCCAACATCTCTTCATCCTTCTGAAAAGCAAGTGACCAAATCTGGGCACAGTAGTCCATGTGTAGCCTAATCAAAGCCTTATACAATGGAACAAGAATCTCCCCATTTCTACAAGTCAGTGACCTCCGCATCATTCCCAGAAGCCTTTGTGTTGTCTTCACAATTTTGGCTGTGTCCCCTAAATTTCAGATCCTTATCCACTATCACCCCCAGATCTCTTATTTCCTCTACTTCCAACAATATATTCTCACCAAGCATAAATTCTGCATCCCATCTTTGTTTTCCAAATTTTAAAACCTTACATTTTGCAACACTGAACTCACATCCCCATTTGCCTGCCCAATCACTCAATTTATTCAAGTCTTCTTGCAAGGCCACAACATCTTCACTACTCTTTATGGTTCGTCCCAACTTTGCATCATCTGCAAACAAATGAATATCTCCATCCAAATCTTCGCCAATATCATTAATATACAAGTTAAATAGTAATGGCCCTAAAACAGATCCCTGAGGCACTCCACTAGTGACCTTCCCCTTCCTGGATATTGCACACCCATACACAACTGGTTGATACTTATCAGATAGCCAGTCTCCAATCCAATGCACCAATCTAATATCCAACCCCATCTGCCCTAGTCTGACTGTCAACACATCATGAGGTACTCTATCAAAAGCTTTTGCAAAATCCAAGCATATTACTGTGTATCCTTCTCCTCTGTCCAAGGAAGCAGTCACTTTATTGTAATAAGTAAGTAGATTACTAAATCATGACCTCCCTTTAGCAAATCCATGCTGTCCATTAAAGATTATACCATTGTTGTCAAGCCAACTTTGGATCCTAGTTCTCACAAGCTTTTCCAACAACTTAACCACAACACCTGACACACAGATAGGCCTATAGATTGATGCTTGAGTTCGATCACCTCCTTTATGAAATGGCACAATCTTGCCCTCCTTCCACTCTTTAGGAACTTGACTAAGTGCAAGACTCGTATTAAAAAAATATGTCAAGGCAGGTGTCAACTCTCTGGCACATTCCTTCAGAATACGCGGTGATATATTATCAAGTCCCACAGCCTTATTTACATCTAGTTTACTCAACTCCCCAAACACCTCTTGCTCACTTAGAGTCAGTCTCTCCTCCCTATCATCAACTGCTCTTAATCTCTCCATGAAGTCACATTCACAAGATTGAAAGATCTTTATGAACTGCTCATTAAGTATCGCCACCATTCTGCAACAGCTGTCTTTATACCATTTCCTCCAATCAAGTCATCCTTCCATAATCATTCTTTCTTTTGCTGTCTACGTATCGAAAGAACTCCTTAGGATTCTTTTTGACTTCATTAGCTAACTGCTGTTCATACCTCTCTTTAGCTACTCTCACCAACCAAGTCACCCTCCTTGCCTGGTCTTTGTAGACCTCATGAAATTGGTAACCTCCACTTCTCTTATGCTGCCTCCACAATGTCCTTTTTCTCTGTATTGCATGCTTAATCTCTTTATTCATCCATCTCACACCTACCTTATTTAACCTTCTCACCCATGGTATACATTTAGACACTGCATCTACTAAATAGTTTTTGAAAATCCCCAAGCTGCATTGATCTCTTTTCCAGCTAACTCCTCATTCCATGCTACACCTGCAAGCTGTCTCCTGAGCTCTTCATAATCACCCCCCTTGTAGTTCCACATATACCCTTTTTTCACAGGAGGTCCTTGCACTGCTGGCAACCACCCAAGTAATCACCTCATGGTCACTTTCACCAATTGGTGGATGATTTGACACCTCATTGATAATTACATCCTCTGATGAGATTGCTTGGGCTCTTTAGTGTGACATCCAGGGAAGTGTTGTTTCTTTTCTTTCTCAGCAGTTATGAAAGTAAGTTAAGTTTTGTTGCCGGACAGGGGAGATTATTTCCTAGTATTACTAAGATACAAGTAGAGCTTATTTCAGAAATGTCAACCAGTGATAGCAGAAGTACTAATATTAGAGATTTTTCTTAAGGAAAAAAAAAACAACTAACACACTACCAAACTTTCTCTTTTTTGTGGCATAATTATAACTGATTATTATGTAGTGAAAATATAACATGAAATTTATTTGTAAAACAGAATAATTTCAGCAAACAGCAGAACAACTCATCGAAAAGAAGCTAGTAACCAAAATAGTCAGATTGCAAAGAAACAGTCCAATTTTAGAAGTATACCTGCTTTAACAGCAATAACATATTATCTTATTTCTTTTGTGGAAATAATAAAATGAACTAACATATTTCGAATACTCTCTGTGAAAACTTTCAAACCAGTAGAAAAATTAGACAAAGAGATTATTTATAATGCAATTGCTGAGCATATAGGGGTGGAAACTATTGGGAAACTTTCAAAACGAGCATAAATTTAGAATCAAACTGTATGCCGGCCTGGTTGGCTGAGTGGTTAGCATATCTGCTCTCCAACAAAAAGGCTGTGGATTCAAATCTCACCGTGGGCATGGATGTTTGTGATTGTCTGCGAAAGTCTAGTGGTGGTAGTGGGCAGTAGATGGCATTGGTGTAGATGATGATGGTAGTTGCAGTTGGTGGACAAAGAGTTGTAGAATAAGTGCCCTCTCCTTGATGAGTCTTTGGACTTCTATGAGGTGTTATATAATAATAATAATAATAATAATAATAATAATAAGATAAGTTTCATATATTTTGATCACATCCTAATTGAGGCAGTTAAGCACTCAAAGTTACTGAAATGACTAACATACAAATAGTAAAAAAAAATCCACTGTAATTTTATTATTATTACAGGCAACTCCAAGGAGTCCTTAGACTCATTGATGGAGGCTCAAAACATCATGTCAAGAACTATTCAACATTTGCACAGTATCTATCATACTTTCCTTTGAACTCATTCACAGTCATGGCATCCACAAAAGACTCTGGAAACCTATTCCACTCATTCACAACTCTCTAAGTAAAACATCTAGTTCTAACACCCTTGCTAACCACACGCTTGCTCAGTTTCCATGAATGGTCCCTAGTTCTCCCACCACCAGACCTGTTCCGAAAACTTTTCTCTTAATTAATCTTGTAAAAACCGCTCAGTAATTTGAATGTCTCAATCAAACAGATGAAATCATATCACCCCTTTTCCACCAATCAACCAATTCCTGTAGCCCACAAATCTTCAATGTGTTCTCATAAGGTTCATTCCATAGACCAGTTACAATCTTGGTCACTTGTCTCTGGATCCTCTCAACCTCCTACCCATCACCAAGAAACCCTGGTGTCCAGATCTGCAAGCAGTAGTCAAGATGGTGGTCTTATCAAGGCTCGATAAAGAGGCACAATAACTTGCTTGTCTCTGCTCGACAAAGTATTCTTCATTAACCAAGTGACCTGATGAGCTGAATTAGCCACTTTTCCAATGTACCCTCTTAACTTCAACTCCCTATCCACCAACACTCACAAATCTCTGGCTTTGTCAATTTCCTGGAGAACTATTCCACCAATGTGGTATACTGCTGATAATCTTTTCATCCCAAAATGTATAACCTTATACTTTGCCATATGAAACTGCATCCATTCTCCTCAGCCCAGTCAGTCAATCTATTCCAAATCATCCTGCAAAATTTTGACATCAGCTGTATTAATTACTGCTCTAACCATCTTTGTATCATTGGCAAACAACTGTACAGTTCCTCTCAGATCCTTTCCTATATCGTTAATGAACAAATTAAACAGTAATGGTCCAAGAACAGAACCCTGTGGCACTCCACTAGTCACAGGCCTTCTTTTCAACTCTACTCCTGAATAAACTACTCTCTGATATCTCTCCATCACCTCCCCCATCCACCTCACCAACCCTATATCCATCTGCACGTGCTAAAGTTTACTGATCAGAATTCCATGTGGCATCCTGTTAAAGGCCTTTGCAAAGTCCAGCACTTTCACCCTTCACAAAACCATGTTGTCCACGTACAGTATCCCATTTCCATCTATTCATTCCTGTATTTTGCTCTTGACCAACACTTCTCCGATACTTTGACAACAACTCCTGACTGATATGTTGATCAGTCGGTAATTTGTTACATCAGTCTTGAAGCCTCCATTATGCAATGGAACTATTTTCCCCTCTTTCCACCCTCATGGGACTCTCCCAGAGTTGAGACTTAGATTAAACGATATGGTCAAGGGAAATGACAATTCCCTCGCAGCTTCACATAAAACTCGAGCTGGTATACCATCCAATCTATGATATAAGCGAACTGAGGAAGAGGGCATTGATAGCCAATGAGTCTATATGTAGATTATGTAAAATAAATGATGTAGAATTTGTGGATCTGTTTGATGGAAAAAAGGATTTGTACAATGCAGATGGACTGCATCTGAATGGTTATGGTGTTAGATGTCTGGAGAGATAGCACTATTCACCCAGCATGCTGATGTGCAAATTCACAGAAACTTAAGCAGTTAGGATGGAAGCAAGTGAGTTTCTGTGAAGGCAACCATGAAGCGAGTGAGTGTGAGAATGACCAAGTGAGGAATCTAGTCTCTCAAGCAAAAAATATTCAATAGGTTAGTCAATTCCAAAAGTAAAGGTACATGGGGGAATAAAGGGATGTTGCCATTTTTATATACTAATGCCAGAAGTATCAGGGACAAGTTTTTGGCATTGATTAATGCAACAGCGCCAAAAGTTTACGCATTAGTGAGACTTGGCTAACAGAAGATGATGTAGTTACAGGGATTGAATGTGAAGGGTTTAGTATTTTCATTGAAGATAGAAAAGATAGGATTGGGGGAGTATTCTTGATGATAGCAGATGAATTGTAATCAAAAACTAATAGGTGACAGGCAGGAGGTTGGCTGTTCATTTGAAGCAATCTGGTGTGAGATTAAGACCAGTAAGACAAAATACACAATACAAAATCACAAAACCATGTTGTCCATCATACAGTATCCCATTTTCATCTATCCATTCCTGTATTTTGCTCTTGATTAATTTCTCCAATACCTTGACAACAACTCCTGATATGCTGATTGGTCAATAATTTGCAACCTCAGTCAGTAACTTGGAGCCTCCTTTATGCAGTGTAACTATTTTCCACTCTTTCTACCCTCTCGGGACTAACCCAGAGCTGAGACTTAAATTAAACAATATGGTCAAGAGCACTGACAATTCCTTTGCCACTTCACGTAAGACTCGAGCTGGTATACCATCCAATCCCACAGATGTATTCACATTAAGGTTCTGTAATATGCTATTCACTTCCATTTCATTCACCTCAGTTCCCGTATAAGCCATTGGTTCCCTTATTCTTGCAATATCCTGCCTGGATGGTATACTCTTGCCAAGTGTTCACTTAATAATTCTACTCTTTCGACTAATTCAGTTACCTCCCTACCATCAGCATTCCTTAAAATCATTCTGCCGTATACATTTTTTCTTTTACTTGCAGTATATCGAAAGAACTGTTTGGGATTCTCTTTAGCCTGCATTGCTAACTTCCTTTCATAATCCGATTTTGCTTTTCTTACCACACCATTTACTCTTTTGGCCTGTGCCTGTTACTGTTCATGTGCCTGCTGGTCATCTTTCTCCTTAAATTCGCTCCACGATTGTTCCTTTTTTTGAAGCTCAAGCTTAATGGTATTATTCATCCATTTAACTCCACTTGACTTACTCTCCTGACTCTAGCTAAAGATTCTATTGAAATATTAATGGATAAAATTTCTGATATTCTTTCGGGTACGAATGAATTGAAAGGAGATAAATTTTTTTTGAGAGAGGACTTGAAAGTATTGTTAAAGGTAGCAAACGAAAAGAGTGACCGAGTTAGGATGGTGAGTCTGTTGCCACGGTATGACAGAGAGGAGTTCAGAAGGAGGGCCATAATCGCAAATGACTTTATGTGCAGGTTATGCAGACGGTGTGGTGTGGAATTCGTGGACGTGTAGAATGAGTTTGATGGGCGAAAGGATTTATACAAGATGGATGGCCTGCATTTGAATAGATTTGGTGTGCGAAGAATGGAAAAAGTGTTGCTGAATGAAGTGAAAATGGATGTGCAGAACGAGGGAAACTAGAGCTACCAAGGAGGGGGGAAGGGAATATGCAGATATCAGTGAGACAGTTGAGTGTAAGAATGTATATAATGTACCCGAACCAGTACTAAGGACAAGTAATCGGAATGGGATAGTTAGAATAATACATCAAGATAGGGGTGGGGCAAAGGGACCTCTGCATTTCATGTATACTAATGCAAGGAGTATTATGAACAAGAAAGAAGAATTTTTGGCCTTGGTTGGCTCTTCCTGGCCACAGGTTATTGGCATTAGTGAAACATGGCTGACGGAAGATGATATAGTTAGTGGGATAGGATGTGTAGGTTATAGTGTGTTTAGGAGGGATAGAGAGAATAAAATGGGGGGGAGGGGTGTTATTGATGTTAGCTGATGAACTGCAGCCAAGGAGAATTGAAGTTGTATTGCAGGATAGTGAAAAGAGCTCATTTGAGGCTATTTAGTGTGAGATTGAGACAGGCAGAACAAAATATACAGTTGGGTGCTGCTATAGACCAGGTGATGGAATAAATGGTGAAGATAGTATGCATAATGTGCGGAAGGAGGGTAATTATTATGGGAGATTTCAACTATGGTAACATTGACTGGAAGGAGGAGAGGACACATGTGAGGAAGGAACTGGATTTTATTCAATTATTAAGGGATAACTATCTGAGACAGCATGTAATTGAAAATACTAGGGGTTTGAGAGTGTTTGACCTAGTAATAGCATCTGAGAATTTGACTGTAATGAATATGACCATGTTGCCACCTATTGGTGAGAGTGATCATAAGGTCCTGACCTGGGAGGTGGCTAAAGGTGTGGAATTTTCGATTAAGACAGGGTATATGTGGAATTACCCTGCTGGCAAGTATGACAAGCTTAGGAGATTGCTTGGTTCAGTGCCATGGCATGTAAAACTCAAAGGGCTGGATGTCGATAGAGCATGGTAAGCGGTCAAGGAGCATTTACAGGAGGTTATGGCTGATTGTATACCTAGGGTCCGAATAGTAAAACAAGTAGGGGTTAAATGGATGAATAACACCATTAAGCTGTTGGAGTTCGAGGTTATATCGTAGTGTGTAGTGTTCGTGCAAGCTCCTGATAAGATAAGTATTATTTTCAGTTATCGTTGATAAAATTACTTAATATTGTGTAGTTATGTTTGCCTTGCGTATTTTAGTGCATCTATTTGTGTGTTTTTGGTGTGTATAACTTATTATTTGATAAAACACGTTGCAATAATTATGGCACCTGTACGAAGGAAAATGGCGGCCAATAATGATGGTTCGCCATCGTTATCAAAGAACAGTAGTATAAAAGAAATGAGTCAGTGTACTTGCTGTGAAATGGACGCTTTGCGGAGTGCGGTCAGAGTGTGGATAGATAATAATAAAGGATTGAATGTATGTAGAAAATGTAGGGAGAATGAGGAATTGAAGTGTATTTCGGATCGTGAGTGTGATATTTTTGTCAAACTTCAGAATGAAGAAAATAGCGATATGACAAGAAACGGCAAGGTTGTACATGAGAATTATGAGAGTGTGAATGTAAAAAGTGTGAATGATAGTATTAATGGTTTCTCAGAGAATAAAAAGGATGAGATAGATGCATTGAGTGAGATCGCGTTGTTGAATGGTGCGATACAAAGGGCAAAACAGCAGCTAGAGTGCATGAACAAAAGTCGACTGAATGAACCAACCAATAATAAAAGGTATGACAGGAAAAATAGGCGTATGAATGTGAACATGAACAAAATGAAGGATAGAGTGCTGTATGGAGACTCGTTAGTACGAGGTGTGTTAGTAGAGGATTTGACAAAATCGTACCAACCTGGTGCGACCATAAAGGATGTAACTGAGTCTATTAGAGAGCAAAAGGAAAGGGTGAAAGAAATGATTGTTGTGGCAGGTACGAATGGTTTGAAAGGAGATAAAATGGAAATGATAGAAGACCTGAATGAATTGTTTGAGGTAGCAAAAGAAAAGAGTGAGAGAGTTAGAATGATTAGTCTTTTGCCATGGTATGGCAGTGAAATGTTTAAAAGGAGGGCCATAATTGCGAATGACTTTATGCGTGGGTTATGTATGACGAGTGGTGTGGAATTTGTGGATGTGTGGAGTGAGTTTGATGGGCGAAAGGATCTATATAAGATGGATGGCTTGCATTTGAATGGTTATGGTGTAAGAAGACTTGAGAAAGTGTTGCTGAATGTAGTGGATGTGCAAATTCAGGGAAACTAGATTTGTTAAGGGGGGGGGGGGTAGATATACAGTCCTTAGGGAGACAGTTGAATGTAAGAATGAATATAATATGCTAGAGCAAATAAGGACAACAAACCAAAGTGGGATAGTTAATATAAGGCATCAAGGTAGGGTTGGGGCTAATGGGAGTCTTAAATTCATGTACGCTAATACTAGGAGTATTAGGAACAAGAAGGAAGAGTTTTTGGCCATGGTTGGCACTTCCAGACCACAGGTTATTGGCATTAGTGAATCATGGCTGACTGTAGATGATATAACCAGTGGGATTGAATGTGATGGGTATAGTGTGTTCAGGAATGACAGAGAGAATAAAATGGGGGGAGGAGTATTGTTGATGATAGCTGATGAGCTACAGCCAAGGAGAATAGAAGTTGAATTGCAGGATAGAGAAAAGAGCACATTTGAGGCCATTTGGTGTGAGATTGTGGCTAGCAGAACTAAATATACAATTGGGTGCAGCTATAGACCAGGTGATGGAAAAGATGGTGGTGACAATATGCACAAGCAAATAGAAGAAATGAGTGGAAGGAGGGTGATTATTATGGGAGATTTCAACTATGGTCGCATTGATTGGAGTGAGGAGAGGACACACAGGAGGAAGGAATTGGATTTTATGCGGTTATTAAGGGATAACTATCTGCGACAGCATGTAATGGAAAATACTAGGGGTCAGAGAGTGCTTGACCTAGTAATTACATCTGAGGATTTGGCTGTAACAAATATGACCACATTGCCACCAATCGGTGAGAGTGATCATAGGGTCTTGACTTGGGAGGTGGCTAAAGGTGTAGAATTTTCAATTAAGACAGGGTACATGTGGAATTATCGGGCTGGAAAGTAGGACAAGCTTAGGAGTTTGATTGGCTCAGTGCCATGGCATGTACAACTGCAAGGACTAGAAGTTGATAGTGCATGGGAGGTAGTTAAGAAGTGCTTGCATGAAGCAATGGCTGACTGTATACCTAGAGTCCGAATAATAAATCAAGTAGGGGTTAAATGGATGAATAACACCATTAAGCTTGAGCTGCAAAAAAAGAAACAACTATGGAGGGAATTTAAGGAGAAAGGTGACCGGCAGGCACATGAACGGTATAAAGCGCAGGCCAGAAGGGTGACGAGTGTGGTAAGAAAAGCAAAAAAGATTACGAAAGAACATTGGCCATGCAGGCTAAAGAGAATCCTAAACAGTTTTTTAGATATGTAGCAAGTAAAAGGAAAAATGTACATGGCAGAATGATTTTAAAGAATGACGATGGTAGGGAGGTAACTGAATCAGTTGAGATAGCTGAGTTACTGAGTGAGCACTTTGCAAGAATATATCATCCAGGTGGTGACATTGCAGAAATGAATAAACCAGTAGATTATACGAGAATTGTGGTGAATGAAGTGGAGGTGAGTAGTCTATTGCATAACCTCAATGTCAATGCATCTGTGAGACTGGATGCTATACCAGCTCGTGTAGTACGAGAAGCAGCTAAAGAATTGTCAGTACCCTTGACCATTTTGTTTAATTTGAGTCTCAGGTCTGGGTTAGTCGCAAGCGGGTGGAAGGAGGGGAAAATAGTTCCACTGCATAAAGGTGGTTCCAAGACTGCTGTTGTAAATTACCGACCGATTAGCAAATCAGGAATCATTGTCAAGGTCTTGGAGAAATTAGTCAAGAAAAGAATAAAGGATTGGATAGATGAAAATGGGATATTGTATGGGGGACAACATGGTTTTGTGAAGTGTAGATCATGCCTCAGTAACTTGCTCACGTTTTATAACACAGTGACGGCTGAACTGGATAGGGGTAATGGGTTTACAGTGATACTACTGGACCTTGCCAAGGCCTTTGACAGGATACCACATGGAACCCTAATCAGTAAACTGGAGCAGATGGGGATAGATATAGGGTTGGTAAGCTGGATAGGAGGGTGATTGAAGGAGAGATACCAGAGAGTGGTTTATTCAGGAGTGGAGCCAAAAAGACGTCTTGTGACTAGCGGAGTGCCGCAGGGCTCTGTTCTTGGTTTGCTGATGATGCAAAGTTGGGTAGAGCAATTGTGAGTGCACAGGATGTCAAAATTTTACAGGATGATTTGGATAGTTTGGAGGACTGGGCTAGGAAAAATGGATGTCAGTTTAATGTGGCAAAGTGTAAGGTTATGCACTTTGGGGTGAAAAGAATAGCACCAGTATATCGCAATGGTGGAACCGTACTCCAGGAGATTGATGAGGCTAGGGATTTGGGAGTGCTGGTGGATAGGGAGTTGAAGTTTAGGGGGCACATTGCAAAAGTAACTAAAACAGCTCACCAAATCACTTGGCTTATGGAAAATACTTTAACATGCAGAGAGAAACAAGTTGTTGTTCCTCTGTATCGAGCCTTGATAAGACCCCATTTAGACTTCTGTGCCCAGTTATGGGCACCAGGGTTTCTTCGTCATGGGGAGGAAGTGGAGAGGGTCCAGAGACGAGTGACCAAGATGATAGCAGGTCTGTGGAATGAACCTTATGAGAATAGGTTGAGGATTTGTGGGTTGCAGAAATTGGATGATAGGCGAAGGAGGGGTGATATGATTGAGACATTCAAATTACTGAAGGGTTTTTATAAGATTGATCCAGAAGATATTTTTGAAAATATGACTGGTGGTGGGTGGACTAGGGGCCATGCATGGAAGCTGGGCAAGAGCATGGTTGACAAGGGTGTTAGAGCTAGGTTTTTTACTTGGAGAGTGGTGAATGAGTGGAATAAGCTTCCAGAGTCTGTTGTGGGTGCTACGACCGTGAATGAGTTCAAGGCAAGATATGATAGATACTGTGTGAATGTTGAATTGTTCCAGACATGATGTTAGTGCTTCCCTCGATGAGTCTGTCGACTCCTTGGAGTTTCCCAGAATAATAATAATAATAATAATAATAATAAAAGCTTGAGCTGCAAAAAAAGAAACAACTGTGGAGGGAATTTAAAGAAAAAGCTGACCTGCAGGCACACGAACGGTAAAAAGCACAGGCCAGAAGGATAACAAGTGTGGTAAAAAAAGCAAAAGCAGATTATGAAAGGAAACTAGCTATGCAAGCTAAAGAGAATCTCAAACAGTTCTTTCAATATGCTAAAAGCAAAAAAAAAAAAAAACTGTACATGGCAGAATGATTTTAAGGAATGCCGATGGTAAGGAGATCACTGAATCAGTCGATGTAGTGGAATTACTGAGCGAGCACTTTGCAAGAGTATATGATCCAGGTGGTGACATTGAAAGAATGAAGGAACCATTAGTTTATACGGGAATTGTGATGAATGAAGTGGAGGTGAATAGTCTATTACAGAACCTTAATGTGAATACATCTGTGGCACTGGATGGTATAATGGCCACTTCACAGGTCTTACGTGAAGTGGCTAAAGTATTATCAATGCCCTTGACCATGTTGTTTAATCTGAGTCTCGGGTCAGGTTTGGTCCCGAAGGTGTGGAAAGAGGGGAAAATAGTTCCACTGCATAAAGGAGGATCCAAGACTACTGTTGCAAATTACCGACCGACAGCATATCAGGAGTCGTTGTCAAGGTCTTGGAGAAAGTAGTCAAGAGGAAAATACAGGAATGGATTGATGAAAATGAGATACTGTATGGGGGACGGCATGGCTTTGTGAAGGGTAGATCATGCCTCAGTAACTCGCTGAAGTTTTATAACACAGTGACGGCTGAACTGGATAAGGGTAATGGGTTTACAGTGATACTGCTGGACCTGGCTAAGGTCTTTGACAGGATATCACATGGTATTCTAATCCGTAAACTGCAACATATGGGAATGGATATAGGGTTGGTGAGATGGATAGGTGGGTGGTTGATGGAGAGATATCAGAGAGTAGTTTATTCAGGAGTAGAGTCCAAAAGATGGCCTGTGACTAGTGGTATGCTGCAGGGTTCTGTTTTTGGACCACTGCTGTTCAATTTGTTCATTAACGATATAGGGAAGGATCTAAGAAGAACAGTTCATTTGTTCACTGATGATGCAAAGTTGGGTAGGGCAATAGTGAATGCAGAAGATGTCACAATCTTGCAGGATGATTTGGATAGATTGGAGTTCTGGGCTAAGGAGAATGGATGTCAATTTAATGTGACAAAATGTAAGGTTATGCATTTTGGGGTGAAGATTAGCAGCAGTATACCACATTGGTGGAACCGTACTCTAGGAGATTGAAGAAGCCAGGGACTTAGGAGTGTTGGTGGATAGGGAGATGAAGTTTAGGGGACACATTGCAAAAGTGGCTAAATCAGCTCATCAACTCACTTGGCTGTTGAAAAATACTTCGATGAGCAGAGACAAGCAAGTTATTGTTCCTCTGTACCGAGCCTTGATAAGTCCTCATCTCGACTACTGTGCCCAGATTTGGTCACCTAGGTTTCTTCTTGATGGGGGAGGAGGTGGAGAGGATCCAGAGGCGAGTGACCAAGATGATAGCAGGTCTATGGAATGAGCCTTATGAGAACAAGTTGAAGATTTGTGGGTTGCATAAATTGGTTCATAGGCAGAAAAGGGGAGATATGATTGAGGCATTCAAATTGCTGAAGGGTTTCTATAGGATTAATTCAAAGGATATTTTTAAGCTCAGGACTGGTGGTGGGAGAACTAGGGGACATCTATGGAAGCTGGGCAAGAGTGTGGTTAGCAAGGGTGTTAGAGCTGGTTTCTTTACTTTTAGAGTGGTAAATGAGTGGAATAAGCTGCCAGAGTCTGTTGTGGGTGCTATGACAGTGAGTAAGTTCAAGGCAAGGTATGATAGATACTGTGAGAATGTCGAATAGTTGTGTGGACATGATGTTTAGGGCCTCCCTCGATGAGTGTAAGGACTCCCTGGAGTTGCCCATAATAATAATAATAATAATAATAATAATAATAATAATAATAATATTAAGTCCCACAATCAGAAAGCATCATCAAATTTACTGTTATGTACCCTCAAAGGGTGTATAAACTACTATGACAGTATTATATAATTAAGTTTACATTATTACTAATCTCCTATCAACAAATTTTCTCCAAATTACCCTATTCCTTGTGAGAACTCCAATATTGTATTTAATGACAAACAAAATACAAAATTGTTGTATTCAATGACAAAAAATAATGATTATGACAAACTCAGGAGCTGGCTAGCAGCAATTGATTATCCAATCCAATTCTCCATTTTATGAAGAATTGGATGGGATAATTAATGCTGCTTAGTCTCTACTTAGGAAGTATCTGGAAGAGGCAATAACTGAGTGTATTCCAAAGGTCAGGAGATTAAATACGGTAGGTGTAAAATGGATGACTGAAGAGGTGAAACATGCCATCAGGAAGAAAAGGGCATTGTAGAGGCAGAACAAGATGAGTGGAGATAATCAGTTACACGAGGAGTACAATGAGCAAGCAAGGATTCACTTGGGAAGGGTAGTAAAAGGCAGTATGAGCAGCAGTTAGCAAATGAGGCTAAAAGAAATCCTAGGGAGTTTTTTCAATATGTGGCCAGTAGAAGGAAGAATGACTATGGGAGGATGTTAAACACTGAGGAGGATATTGCAGAGGTGTTTACTTAACAATTAATTAAAGTATTCCATCCTTGTGATTGTAACACATAATGCAGAACTTGAGAGAAGTGGGAATGGGGAAGGAACCACTGATCATGAGTGTGAGTAGGAGGTATACGAGGAATTGAACAAACTTGATGTCAACAAGGCCATGGGACTTGATTGTATATCACCATGTGTCTTGAGGGAATGTTCCAGGGAGTTAACAAGAGCTTTAACTTACATTTTTAACATAAGTGTTAGATTAACCTAAGTTCCAAAATATTAGAAATATGGCAAAATTGTTTCACTTCATAAAGGGGATGATAAAACTAAGGCTTCAAATTATAGGCCATTCAGCTTGTCTGAATGGCCTATAATTTGAAGTGTGGTCATGAACATCTTGGACAAGGGGAATGCATATACAGTAGTATATTTAGATTTTGCAAAGGCTTTTAATAGAGTGCCGCATAACAACTAGTAGTTAAATTGGAAAAGATAAAGTTGGATAGTAGATCAGTGAGTTGGATTGGCAATTGGCTGTCTGATAGGTATCAGCGGGTTGAGCGTGTGTATGTATGTGGGGAGAGTGATATGAAAGAAGAGGAAAGTCACTAGTGATGTGCCTCAGGTGTCTGATTTTGGGCCCATTGTTGTTTAATTTGTATATAAATAACATTGGAAAGGGCTCAAATGGTGATATACAGTTTTTTGCAGATTATGGAATGTTGGGGGGGGGGGGAATAGACTTATAATAAAGTAGAGTAGATGTTGTAGCTTTGCAACATCTGCTCTATTTTATTTTATTTTATTTGCGGCCTAAAAAAATTGTCTGAATGGAAGAGTGTGTGTGGGGATTCAATTTAATGTGGCAAAGTGTAAGATTTTAAAATTTGGAAGCAAAGATGGGATGCACAGTATAGCATGCAATCAGGTGGGTATTTTAGAGGAGGTGGAGGAGATAATAGATCTGGGGTGATGGTGGATTTCATGGATATTTTGCTAAAATTATGATGACAACACAGCAGATTATGGGAATGATGCAGAGAACACTGACGTGTAAAAGTACGTGTAAAAGTGTAAATGTTTTGATTCCACTGTACAAGATTCTGATTAAGCTGCACATGGATTACGGTGCACAGATTTGGTCGCCAGGTTTTCAAAAGAATGATGAAGAGAGTCCAGAGAAGATTGACTGTTAGTTTCTGGTTTCTGAAATGTGGAATATGTGGAGAGATTAAGAGAATGCAAATTACAGAGCCTAGTGGATAGAAGGAAGAGGGGGAGACATGATCTAGACAAATAAGTTGGTAAGTGTTTAATTACCAGATTAACATGGATGAGATTTTTCATAGAATATCTGGAGACAGGGGGATAATGAGAGGCCATCCCTAAAAGTTGCATAAGATGAGTGTGAGCAAGGAGGGTAAGGAAATATTTTGCATGGAGAGTGGCGGGTGATTGAAATGCATTGGCTGAGAGTGTGGCGAGTGCAAGAATAATGAATGAATTTAAGTCAAAGTATGATGAACTGTGCAGAGTGGGACCTCAAGATGAGTCTCTTGACTTCACAGAGGGCTGTTGATGATAATAATAATACTAGTTAACATTTTGATCTTTAAAGGCACTTCTGACTATAAACATCTGCTCACTGGAGCAAATAATTATAGTTCTGTTTCCAAGTGTGTTAAAGCCACCTAATTTTTGTATGGAGTGATGGTGGTAAGAGTGTAGATGCACGTATAGACTAGCATGTGGTATGCTTAAAGAAAATGTGAAGGATAGACTGCCAAGGAAGACCTGTAACAAGTGTATCCAAAAATAGATGTGCGTGTTCTGAATTTAAAAAAAAAAAATTTTAGAAGGTTTAAAAATTAATCAAATCTTATTTCCATATTCCCAATTTCTGATTTTTAACTGCCATTTTACTGCTCATAGTATGAACTTTTTGATTTCTTATTTGCAGTTTGATGTTCTCGATGTAGATATTTAGAGTGTTCTTCTTCCCCATTTTGTACTCTACCCTAGTTGAATCCACAAGTATAATTTCACTGTGTATTTTATTATATGTATAGTGGAAATATATGTGTGAAAATTCACCTTGAGTGAAGCGTTTCTTTTATGAAAAATAGTTTCAAAATTTGAATACAATTAAAAAATGCCCAAAAAAGTTATGTAAGGGACCAAATAAAAATTTAAAATTTTTCTGAGATATTCTTAACAGTCAGCTATAAGGAAAAATTGACTCAATGCTATTATTTTCATTCCTTTGGCCTAGATAGTTGAAAATGAAGAAACTGCAGCTGTTTTTGGTTTGGTTTTGCCATCTTTTAGCATAATTAAATACATCCACTAATCAAGGCATAGTTTTTATTATTTTATTCTTCTTATTATTATTTCGTGACACCTCCAAGGAGTCCGAAGACTCATTGAGGGAGGCCACCTATTCTACAACTTTCCATCTCCACCACTACACCACTTCATATTCCCACTGAGAGCAGTGGGAATGGGGAAGGAACCACTGATCATGAGTGAGTAAACCTCTATTACCATCATCATCTATATCAAAGCCATATACTGCCAACCACCACCACTAGTCTTTTTATTTTTATTTTTTTTTGTCTGTAAATTGTGTGTGCTCTGAAGGGCCGATTTGTCTGTAAGTGAGATTAAAAACCCACATTTCTGGGAGAAAAACCCGTCCTATCCCCATATGAGATCGGCTAACTCACCTTCACTTGAAAAAGTCGATATAAAGATTTCTCCCATCACTACGAGAATCAAACTTAGGCCTTTTCTAATCAAAGGGCATAACATACTGTCATTCTTCCAATTGCGATATTAGGTGCTTAGGGGCCCCTGAGTGGTGAAAATTAAGCAAAATATGTGTTGAGAGTTTTTACATCACCCACATTAATGTCAAAGAAGAATAACACATCAAAAAATACTATTTTTTACTTTTATATGGGTAATGTAATTTCACATTGCCAGGGTTTGCAAAGAACAGGTGCACTGAAATTCGAAGCATTTATAAAATTTTGTACTATTTTAATCAATTTTACTTAGTTATATAAGAAAAATAACTGTTACTCGCCACTTTTAAAAATGTAATTTATTTTTCCAGAGGAGATAATCCTTCTGTAAATTTTTGTATCATTTCTATAGTAAGTCAATTTTAATTTTAACAGTTATCAACAGTTATCAAAAGGCATAATCATTCAGTCAGGGTGAGATAACCTTTCATACTTGAGTGACTCCAACAACACAACATCAAAGTTCTATGAAGCAGAATAGTGGCAGACAGCAACATTATTCTCATCGAATGAGATATAGCCATGATATGTTCTTCTTCTTCTTCTTCTTATTATTATTACATGACACCTCCAGGGGTTCAAAGACTCATCGAGGGAGGGTACCTACTCTACAATTCATTGTCACCACCACCACCACTCAATCCATTAATTACAACAAACCACATATACACCAACGCCAACCACCACCACTAGTATTTTCACAGGCAATCACAAACATCCATGCCTATGGCGGGATTAGAACCTGCAGCATTTTGGCTGGAGAGTGGATACACTAACCACTCAGCCAACCAGGCTGAGTGTGCTGTCAACTTTCAAAGCTTTTTCAAATCTTTCTTTAAGCAACTTGCCTTTATTTTCATTGTCTTCAGTGGAAACAATGAAGACAATGAACAGAAAAGACTTTCATACAAGCAATGTAGCTAGAACAAACAAAGTTGAACATCTGCAGTGACAATATGTTGTGTGATAATACTTGACAATAATTGTCAAGCTTGCCTTTGTGACATACCATTTACAGATTAAATTACAGATTAGAGCTCCTCCAATTAGTATATGTTTAGCACGTTATGTACCTGTACATAAATGTTTTTTTTTCCTTTTAAGTGGTTATTCATTTATTTTTTACTCTCAAATTTCTTACTGTCACATCACACCAACCATGATCTAAAAACAGTCTTAATAGGTGGATGTAACAAATTCACTGATTGGTTTGGTTTATTTGGATTTATGGCAGAAGCAACACAGACTATGAAGCAAGTGTGTGATTGCATGCATTCTTTTGGCCCTAAGAAATAAAAAGCCTGAATTTCTGGGAGGGAAAACCCAGCTACCTCTGTATGAGACAGCTAATTGAAATATACAGAAAAATTCAAAAAAAAAAAAAAAAATTGCAGACTGCAGTTTCCTTCATGTTTAAAAAGTTGCCTATGATGAAGAGATGAAAACAACAGAATAGGATCAATTTTACTTTATAGCTACCTATTAAGAGTATCTTGTAAAAATTAAAAATTTTTATTTGCTCCTCCCCCATAACTTTTTGGGCTTCAAAGTCCGCCATTTTAATTCATCTTTTTAAATTTTGAGGCAAGTTTTTATCATTGAAGCAGTGCTTCAATCAAGTTGATCTGGGGACAAATTCCACCACTCATTCTACTTATTCGTATATTCCACTCATTCACTGTAAATGAAATATATATTAAAAAAATTGTAGATTCAATCTGGGGCTTACAGAGTACAGTACAAAATAGAGCAATAATGAAAAAAGTAATTAACACATCTGAAGAAGATGGCTATCGTCACCACTATCATCATCATCATTATTAAAGACTACTCCGACAATCTTTAGATTCATCAAGGGAGGCTCTAAACATCATGTCAAGAACTATCCAACATTGTCACCAGTGCTGGATTTACGTATAAGCTAAAAAAGCTACAGCATAGGGCCTCGCAATCTGCCGGGGCCTCAAATAAAAAAACAAAAATATATAAAAATTGATAAAAAAATATTCGAATAAAAAAAAGTAGACAGTTGCTCTCAGTCTGACAGCAACTATGTCTCAAGAAATATTGTCTGCACTTAGCATCATGTGTATAGAAAGCGATAAGTTACGTAGCATATCTTCTGATGACATAATGATTTTGCTTTTGGGAAATCAAGAAAGAAAATATTTTAAGTTATATCTTAGAGCCTTTTAGAGGATTATATCATATAATTATTTCTATTAAATATTGTTGTATTATAACAATTTATCCACTCCATATTTTCAATATTAATTTATTATATATATATATATATATACCTGTATTGTTTGGAATTTTGGGTACCCAATTTTATGTGATGTCTACTGTCAAATTTTCACCTGAATAAAAGATTAATTTTTTATATACTACCAATTATGTTGTTATATTAATTTAATTTTTACTTTTTATTTTCCTATTTTAATTTAAAACTTTCTGTTCTATGAGCCTTATTTGTCGTTTTTAAAACCCTTTAATTATATAACTATTTCTGTGATTTTGTAAATGCATACTTTATTATTTTTTTAATAAAAATTAAAAGACAATATATTTTCATATATTAAAAAGGCATATTTTAAATTTTTCTGAGACCAGCTGATGTAATTTAAAACAGTAGGGGGGGGCCCCCTCTGGGTTTTATATAGCTTAGGGCCTCAGCAAGTCTAAATCCGGCCCTGATTGTCACAGTATCTATCATACTTTGCTTTGAACTCATTCACAATCATGACACTCACCACAGACTCTGGCAACCTATTCCACTCATTCATTACTCTCCAAGCAAAAAACATAGTTCTAACAACACCCTTGCTAACTACACTCTTACACTGTTCTGAAAAATTTCCTCTGAATTAATCTTGTAAAAATCCCTCATACCATCTTGGTGACTTGTCTTTGGATCTTCTCCACCTCCTCCTCATTGCCAAGAAACCCTGGTGCACATATGGTGACTTGATGGGGTCTTATCAAGTCACATGTGGTGACTTGATAAGACCCCATTTTGACTACATGACCACATGTAGTCAAGATGGGGTCTTATCAAGGCTCAATAAATAGGAACAATAACAATAACTTGACTGTTTCTGCTCGTAAAGGTATTCTTCAGTAACCAATCTGATGAGCTCATTTAGCCACTTTTGCTATGTGTCCCCCCCCAAACTTTAACCCACTAACATTCCCAAGTCTTGAGCTTCATCAATTTCTGGTAGATTTCCACCAATGTGGTATACAGCTGATAATCTTTTCACCCCAATGCATAACCTTACACTTTCCAAATTAAACTGACATCCATTCTCCTTAGCCCAGTCTGCCAATCTATCCAAATCATTCTGCAAAATTTTGACATCATCTGTATTAACTACTGCTCTACTCATTTTTGCATCACTGGCAAACAACTGTACAGTTCCTCTCAGATCCTTTCCTATATCGTTAATGTACAAATTAAACAGTAATGGTCCAAGAACAGAACCCTGTGGCACTCCACTAGTAATAGGCCTTCTTTTTGACGCTACTCCTGAATAAAATACTCTCTGATATCTCTCCATCAATCTCCTCCTATCCACCACACCAACCCTATATCCATCCACATGTGCTACAGTTTGCTGATCAGAATTCCATGTGGCATTCTTTCAAAGACCTTTGCAAAGTCCAGCAGTATCTCTGTAAATCCATTACCTTTCACAAAACTATGTTGTCCACCATACAGTATCCCATTTCCATCTATCCATTCATGTATTTTGCTCTTGACCAACACTTCTCTGATACTTTGACAACAACTCCTGACTGATATGTTGATCAGTCGGTAATTTGTTACATCAGTCTTGAAGCCTCCATTATGCAATGGAACTATTTTCCCCTCTTTCCACCCTCATGGGACTCTCCCAGAGTTGAGACTTAGATTAAACGATATGGTCAAGGGAAATGACAATTCCCTCGCAGCTTCACATAAAACTCGAGCTGGTATACCATCCAATCTATGATATAAGCGAACTGAGGAAGAGGGCATTGATAGCCAATGAGTCTATATGTAGATTATGTAAAATAAATGATGTAGAATTTGTGGATCTGTTTGATGGAAAAAAGGATTTGTACAATGCAGATGGACTGCATCTGAATGGTTATGGTGTTAGATGTCTGGAGAGATAGCACTGTTCACCCAGCATGCTGATGTGCAAATTCACAGAAACTTAAGCAGTTAGGATGGAAGCAAGTGAGTTTCTGTGAAGGCAACTATGAAGCGAGTGAGTGTGAGAATTACCAAGTGAGGAATCTGGTCTCTCAAGCAAAAATATTCAATAGGTTAGTCAATTCAGAAAGTAAAAGTGTGTGTGGGGAATAAAGGGATGTTGGCGTTTTTATATACTAATGCCAGAAGTATCAGGAACAAGAGAGACGAGTTTTTGGCATTGATTAGTGCAACGTCGCCAAAAGTTTAGGAATTAGTTTGACTTGGCTAACAGCAAATGATGTAGTTACAGGGACTGAATGTGAAGGGTTTAGTATTTTCAGGGAAGATAGAAAAGATAGGATTGGGTGGCGGAAGAGTATTATCGATGACAGCAGATTAATTGTAACCAAAAAGAACAGGAGACAGGTTGGAGGGTGGCTATTCATTTGAAGCGATCTGGTGTGAGATTAAGACCAGAACAGTTAGTTGTTGCTATAGGCTAAGAAATTCCACAGATGATCTGGAAAAACATCCACTGCCAAATCAGTGCAATGAGTACAGGTTGTGATTATTATGGGAGACTTCAACTATGGAGATATACACTGGAAGGAAGAAAGATCACATGGCAGAAAGAAAAGAGAATTTATACACCTGCTGAGAGATAATTTTTTAAGGCGGAATGTGATGGAGGAGACTAGGGGTGAGAGAGTATTGTACCTGGTCATAGGATCAGAAGAGCTATCCATAAACAAGTTGACAACATTACCTCCAATTGGTGAAAGTGACCATGTGGTTGAGATTGGAAATTGTAAAACATGAGGAATATTCTATCAAGAGGAAGTATTTGTGGAAGTACAAGGCAGGTGATTATGACATGCTTAGGAAGAAGCTTAAATCTGTACCATGGCATGAAACAATGCAGGGTAAGGATGTTAGTAGTGCATGGGAATATAGTTAAGGGTCATCAAGAGGAAGCAGTATTAAATTGCATACCTCGAGTAAGGAGGGTTAATCAGGTAGGAATTAGATGGATGAGTAATATCATTAAGCACGAGCTGCAGAAGAAGAAAATGCTGTGGAAGGTATATAAAGACAAAGGTGACAGCAAACTCATGAACAATACAAGGCTCAGGCAAGAAAGGTGACCAATATGGTAAGGAAGGCAAATCAGATTATGAGAATTTAGCTGAGCAGGCCAAAGGAATCCCAAAGAGTTCTTTCATTATGTGGCAAGTAAGAGGAAGAATGACTATGGAAGATTAACCTTAATGAGTGATGATGGTCACGATGAGACGGAAGCGAATAAAACAGTTGAGCTACTGAATGACCACTTTGCAAGCATATGCCTTTCTAGTGAGGTTACGGTTTTAATCTATGTGGGAACAGAGGCGGATCAATTGGAAGTCCTTACGATATTGCAAAATCTCAAAGTAAATACAGCTGTGGGATTAGATGGGATATCAGTTAGGGTTCTGTGAGAATATGCAAGAGAACTGGCAATGCCTTTGACTAAGCTGTTTAATTTAAGTCTGCTCTGGTAGAGTTCCAAGACAATGGAAAGAGGACAAAATTATTCCTTTGCATAAGGAAGGTTCTAAGACTACAGTAACAAATTATAAACCAATCAGTATCTCAGAAATGCTGATAAAAGTATTAGAAAAATTGGTAAAAAAGAGAATTCAAGAATGGGTAGATAAAAATATGATCCTGTATGAGGGTCAACACTGCATTGTGAAGGGTCAGTCATGTCTTAGTAATTTACTAACTTTTTATAATAGAGTAACAGCTGAGTTGGATGAAGGAAATGGCTACATGATGATTTTGCAAAGGCATTTTACAGAATACCACATGAAACACACTGTTATACAAATTAGAACAAATGGGGATGAATATGACACTGGTTAAGTGGATAAGAGGGTGGCTGCTGGACAGATATCAAAAAGCAGGTGACTAGTGTATGCCACAAGGTTCGGTGCTGGGACCATTGCTGTTTAATTTATACATAAATGATATAGGAAAGAACCTGAAAGGAAATATTCAGTCGTTTGCCGATGATGTGAAATTAGGCAGAGGAATAGTTAATCAAGGCAATCTGGGGAGCTTGCAGGATGATTTAAATAAGCTGTCAGTATGGGCAATAGTTAATGGGTATCAGTTTAATGTTGAGACATATAAAGTTATGCACTTTGGGATAAATAGATTACAAGCAGTTTAACACATTGATGGCACTGTACTCCAGGAAAGAGATGCAGCTAAAGATTTAGGGATGTTGATAGACAGAGAGTTAAGGTTTAGAGGATATATATTTAGAGGATTGCAGAAGTTGGTTGATAGGAGAAAAAGAGGGGATATGATAGAAACATTTAAGTTGTTTAAAGGATTTTATTGGATAGATGCAAAGGAAATGTTTCAGCATTTGGCTATAGGGATCAGAACTAGGGGTCATCCCTGGAAGTTGAATAAAGGTGTAGTTAGTAGGAGTGTGAGGACTAGATTTTTTGCTTGGAGAGTGATGAATGAATAGAATGGGTTGCCAGAGTCAGTTGTGAGTACTTCTGTTAATGGGTTCAAGGAGAGGTATGATAGATTGTGTGGATAGATAGATTGTGTCGGTCTCCCGTGATGAGTCTTTGGACTCCATGGAGGTGCCCATATAATAATAATAATCCCATAGCTGTATTCAATTAGTGTTCTGTGATATACTATGCACCATATAAGCCTTTGGCTATCTCGTTCATGCAATATCACCACATGGACGATATACTCTTGCAAAGTGTTCATTTAGTAATTCTACTATTTTGACTGATTCAGTTATCTCCCTATCATCGGAATTCATTAAAATCATTCTGCCATAAACATTCTTTCTTTTACTTGCAGCATATCAAAAGAACTGATTCTCTTTAGCCTGTATTGTTAAATTTCCTTTCATACTCTGCTCTAGCCTTTCTTACCACACCAGTTACTCTTCTGGCCTGAGTTTTGTACTGTTCATGTGACTGCGATCACCTTTCTTCTTAAATTCCTTCCACAATTGTTACTTTTTTTGTAGCTCCAGCTTAATGATGATATTCATCCATTTAACCCACTTGATTTACTCTCTGACTTTAGGTATGCAGTCTGCCATTACTTCCCTCAAACACTCATTGACCTCTTACCGTGCACTATCTACATTCAGCCCTTGCAGTTTTACATGGCATGGCACAGATCCAAGCAATCTCCTAAGCTTGTCATACTTACCAGCCCTATAATTCTACATATATCCCTGTCTTAACTGAAAATTCCACACATTTAGCCGCCTCCTAGGTCAAGACCATATGATCACTCTCACTAATTGGTGGAAATGTGGTCATATTCGTTATAGACAAATTCTCATATGCAATTATTAGATCGAGCACTCTCAAATCCCTAATATATTCCATCACATGAGGTCTCAGGTAATTATCCCTTAGTAACTGCATAAATGCAATTTTCTTCCTCCCATGTGATCTCTCCTCCTTTGTCCAATATATGTTTCCATAGTTGAAATCCCCCATAATAATTACCTGACCTCCACTCATGCATACTATCCCCATTATCTTTTCCATCCACTGGTCTATAGCAACATCCAACTGTATATTTTGTTCTGCTAGCCTTTATCTCACACATTTAGGCTTAAATGTGCTATTTTCACTGGCCTGCACTTTAATTTTTACTCTGTTTGGTTCCAGTTCATTGGCTATTATCAATCGCAATCCTCTGCCCCAAATCTTTTCTCTCTATCCTCCTTGAACACACTATGCTCTTCATATTCTATCTCACTAACTATATCATCTTCTGTTAGCCATATCTCACTAATTCCAATAACCTTTGGCCAAGATGAACTAACTAATGCCAAAAATTCTTCCTGTTTGTTCCGAATGCCACTGACATTAGTGTAACGAGGTGTGGCTATTAAATAACGAGCCTGGTTTCAAAAATGTGGATTATTATTACAATTGTACAACTTAATTGTTATCCCCTTGAACATACTTCTCTCCTCTATCTATACACTGTTGCATACAAATTTTTCATTGATGGAAGCAGTGCAGCAAGTCATCAGGTGTTATCTGCTTCAGTAGAGCTGCCATTTTCTCCTTTACCTCATCCACTGACTGAAAATAGGTGCTCTTCAGTGTGGATTTCAACTTTGGAAAAAGGTAAAAGTCGCATGGTGTTAAGTCTGGAGAGTAAGGTGGATGGACCAACACTGGGATCTTTTTATCAGCCAGATACTACTTTACAGACAGTGCACTGGGCTTGAGCATTGTCCTGATCCATGTTGTTCTTCCTCACTCGTTCTCTCAGCTTGGCCAGAACCTCAAGGTAATAATGTTGGTTAACTGTCTGACTCTCTGGTACCAATTCTACCATTACCACGCCATTGATATTAAAAAAAAAAACAATCAGCATTGCCTTCAGTTTTTGACTTGCTCATTCTCGCTTTTTTCATTCTCGGTGACGTGGGAGTTTTCCAGTATATCGATTGTCTCTTTGTTTCTGGATCATACTGGAAAATCCATGTCTCATCACATGTGATGATCTTCTCCTGCAAGTCTGGCTCTGCTGTCAGCCGTTCCATAATGTCAGTGCAAATTTGTTTCTGGACATCTTTCTGCTCCTGACACAAGTTTTTGGGAACCATTTTGACACAGACTTTGTTCATGTTCAATTGCTCATGCAAAATTTGTCGTAAAGTCTCCTTATCAATGTGCAGAATGTCTGTTATCATCTGAATGCTTAATCAGCTATCGTTGCAGACAATTTCATTAATTTTTGCAATGTTTTGTTCGGTTCCTGCCATGACAGGGTGACCTGGTCATTCATCATCTTCAACATTTTCTAGACCTTCAGCAAAGCGTTTGTGTCATTCAAACATTTGCACACGTGACATTACATTATCATTGTACACCTCCTACAACAGTTTCAAACACTCGGTCAGCAATTTCTTCAATTTCACAAGGAATTTGAGATTAATGCATAGCTCAAGTTTAATGTTAGACATTATTCCGGCAAAGCTACTTCACACGTGTTTCTTTCATTACTGCCTACAGACTAACTACGAGCAACAGCTAACAATGCTTATCTCAGCTGCTTCTAGAACAACCTTCAAGTTCATTCATGGTGCAAGCGCATCCCACTGCTACGAGTACATGGTTCACAGCACACCTCGTCTCGTTATTTAATAGCCACACCTTGTACATAAAGTGCAAAAGCCCCTTAGGCCCACCTCTATCCTGATGCTTTATACCAATTATCCCATTCTGGTTTGTCACCAGTGGTACTAACTTAGGCATATTATACACATTCTTACACTTAACTGCTTCACTGATGCCTGCATATCCACTCAAAATCTCTGCCCACCCTAAAAGCTCTAGTTTCCCTGATTTTACACATCCACTTTCACTTCATTCAACGACACTTTTTCCAGTCTCCAAACACCAAATCCATTTAGATGCAAACCATCCTTATTGTATAAGTCCTTTTTGCCCATCAAACTCGTTCAACAAAATCTATACCACTCCTCCTGTATAACCTATGCATTGAATGATTCACCATTATGGCCCTCCTCCTCCTCAGCAACAGACTTACTATCTTAACTCTTTCACTCTTTTCTTTTGCTACCTCCAGTAATTCTTTCATGTCCTCTCTCATACCATGCTTTTCACCTTTCAAATCATTCATTCCAGCCAATACGATCACCTTTTCCAACTTACCCTTTTTTGCTCTAATAGCCTCACTAGCATTAATTTTTGCACCGAGGAAGCATGATTTTGTCAATCAATCTCTCTCTCTCTCTCTCGTTGATCATACCTCTTATGACTGAATCGCCATACAATACTTACTCTTTGATTTTTCCTTCCCTCTTGGTCAAGCCTTCATTTCTCTTATCTCACTGTTCTTTCTCTCTGTTATCAGCTGACACACTTGGCAGACATTTCTGTATTCGTTCCAGTTCCTACTTCGCACTGTGTATCACTCCGTGTAACCGAGCTATCTCCCGCATTACAGCCAACTATTCATTCTTTACATCAGTTATACTATTCTTTCGATCAACACTTTTACTCTCTCTCTTTCTCTCTCTCTCAATCGTGTCACATTTAAACTCTCCTTCACTCCTATCTGCCATTACATCACACATATTTTCAAGCATATTCTGAGTTGCATCCACTACTTCAATCTCATGACCTGAGATACACTTTTGATCCTTGCTCTCTCATAGCATTTTCGGCACACTTTCCCACAACTATTGCTTTCAAACCAAATTCCATTTGCCTTTGGTAATGCACACATTTTGCAGACATTGCACCACGTGAAGTCCCTTTGGTTAAATTCTTTAAACAATGATGCCTTGGATGCCATTGTTCTGCTTCACATCAGTGCCATGTACTACACTATGGAACTTACCATTCAAAAGACTAAATTAACAATATTTAAAATAAAACTTTTAACTTAAAACTAATTAACTTCCATAATACAGTGTAATTCTACACAAATTTTTAACTGATAATGCTATTTTTTAAAAACTAAACAACTTAGCTTTTGGAACTCTCCAAACAAGTAGTACAATCATACACCACCTGGCTCTGAATCATAATCATGAATTTCCTGATATGTACCTTGAAGGAGTGTTAAAGCTATTAAAGCTACTATGAAAGTACAACATCATTAAGCATACATTAAGAATAATCTCCTATAAACAATTTTCATCCAAATTAGTCTATTATTTGTCAGTACTCCAATATAGTCATACCTAAGATTTCGTTCATCTAATGCACTTCTGACCGAATCAATCCACCTAGACCCTGTCATCTTCCGTGTCTTTTTCCTGCCATCAAACACCTGTTTTGCTAACCTTTCCTCTCCCATTCTATTTAACTAACCATACTATCTTACACGTTCTTGAATGCAAACAATGTTAAGTTCTTTTCTTATATCTTCATTATTAATATGATTATGCCACTGATGCCACTTGATCACTACCCTAATTTTTCTCAGAATCCTCATATTTGTGGTCTCTAGTCTTTGATTGAGTGCTTTATTTCCAACCCAACTCTTAGGTCCGTAATTCAACTTTGAACACTGTCTTGTACACTACGTGTTTAGGGTCTTTACTGATTTCTGGCACTTATTCCATATAAATTTATTCAATTGGTTCTCCACTATACCAGCTATTCTCATTCTGTTGTCTATTTCCAGATTTAACTTGCCATCTTCACTAAAAATTGTGCCTAAATAGCTGAAATATTTTACTTGTTCTACAGGCTCTCCACTCAGAATGCAAATGAAGTTTAATATGTTCCCACCCAGGGGCGTGCCAGTAGTGTCCGGTGCCTGTGTGCAAAACTTTAGTTGGCCCCTATACCCCTCCCCCCAATAAAAAATCACTTTATAAAAATGTATCAGTGAGTAAAAATGAAATATGAAATATATTAATTATAAGTTTAATGAACAAAAAGCAGAAATTACAAAAAAAATGTATTAAAAACAATAAACATACAAGAAGGGTACAAAAATAATTTGGTAAAAAATAAATAACAAATAATAAAATAAATAAATAATAGTAACTTACAAGTATATAAAATAGGAACATATTAAACATTATTGGGTAAAGAAATAGGTAAATAAATATTTAAACAGAAAGAAAAATCACTTAGTGAACTGAACTTTTCTAGTTTTTATTAATGAAAATTCTCGAATAATATCATGTATATCATGTTGATCCAAAATATCTGACTCTGCTGATATAATGGCAAGATTTGAAAGTCCATCTTGTATCGCTGTGGAGCACAAGTGGTTTTTAATAATTTTAAGTTTAGAAAGGACCGTTCCGCAGATGCTACAGATACCAGTAATGACAAAAGAATCCGAAGAGCAATTGCAAAGTTTGGATAAACTGTGATTAAGTCGTTTGAATAAATATACTAAATTATCTGATATATATCGTTTTTAAAATTAGAAATAAATGGTTGACAGTGTAAAATTTCTTCGCATAAAACGTCTGCTTGTGTGTCTGAATGATTCTCATGTGTTAATTTTTGTCGTAACTTTTTACAAGATAATAAATATTCTTTATTTTGTGAAGTACTTAACAAATACAAAAACTGAAATGAATTCATATGTTTTCTTAATAAGGTAAATCTTCCCTGCAAAGATTCTAATGTTTGATCTATTATGCAGAGAAAAAAAATTTACTTTAAATGAAATTTCAGGATCTACTATATTTTCATTTTCATGTTCGTAATCAAATTGTGTTGTCTTTTTATGTCGCCTTAGTGGTCTACTACTACAAAATACAGATTCTGCATCAAATTTTGCTGCAATTAATTTTGAGCTTTCTACAATTTCTTTGAAAGTTTCATCAGACCAATAATTATTTAAAAATTGATTTAGATCATTCACTGCATCTAAAGCAAGTTGGAGATTCATAGATGAAGACTGCAGTAATTTGCTGACAAAAATTCACTAATATCATACCAAATCTTTGGCGCCTTTACTATCCTGGCACCTGTGTGCATCAGGCACCAGGATAGTAAAGGTGCCTGTGTGCATCGTACACATTGCACATATGGCCAGTGCACCCCTGTTCCCACCTATTTTCAGTTTTGGTCTTCATGCTAAAATTGTTACAGCTGTTAGTTTGAAAATCCTGGAGACTTGCACCAGATGTGTTTAAGAGTACATCATCTGCATAAAGAAAAGTGCAAAGAATGATATCTCCAATTCTAATATCAGCTGGTATTGAGTGTCAAGGGTACAGTATTTTTAGGAAAGATAGAGAGGATAGGAGAGGAGGTGGTGGTGTGCTGCTAATGATATCGGATGACTTGAATCCAGTTAGAGTTGAGTCCTATGATTGTAGTACTGCTACTAACAATATCTCATCTGTCACTGAGTTTGAAGCCATCTGGTGTGAGGTGGAATCTAACAAGATCAATTACACAGTGGGATGTTGTTACAGACCTGGTGGATCGGCTGTTAGTAATGAAGAAATGCATTACCAAATAGAAAAGATGAGCACGAAAAGAGAAATCATAATGGGAGACTTTAATTATCCAAATATTGATTGGGTAGCAGTAGAATCTTATAAGAAGAATGAAAATGCATTTAATGCTGTTGTAGGAAACTTCCTCAAGCAGCATGTCATGATGGAACTCGAGGTCAAAGAGTGTTAGATTTGATTATAGTGTCAGAGGGCATTTCAGTTAAAGATGTTACTTTTCTGCCTCCGGTTGGTGACAGTGATCATGCGGTACTCACCTGGGAAGTGACTAAGTTTATGAATGCTCCATTCAGAAAAGGTTACATGCTGAACTACAAAGCAGGAAATTATGACCAACTGAGGAGTATACTGAGTTCAGTGGAATGGGATCGGCTGCTGGATGAAAAGAATATCGACAGTGCATGGGAAGCATTCAAACATTTAAATGATGTGATATCAGAATGTGTCCCGAGAGTTTGAAGAATAAATAGAGTAGGAGTCAAATGAATGTGTAATCTTATTAAGCAAGAAATTCATAAGAAAAGGACGATGTGGAAGGAATGCCATTTGCATAAAGATGACGTCCTTTATAAACGTTATAAGCAGCAGGCTATAGTCACAACTGTTCTACGTAAAGCAAAATCTGAGTATGAAAAGAAACTGATTCTGCATGCTAAAGACAATCCACAAGAATTCTATTGATATGCTGCAAGTAAAAGAAAGAATGAATATGAAAGAATAACTCTTATAAATACAGATGGTATGAGGGTTAACGATGCAGAAGAGGTTGTTCAGTTAATGAATGCCAATTTGGTTAAACGCTATCAGCCTGGTCAAATGTAACATTGAGCTCACTGTTATCTCTTCACTAGATGAAGAAACACAGGTGTGTGATGTCGAGGTTTCAGAGCTATTGCACAAATTGAATAAGAATTCAGCAATAGGGACTGATGGAATATCAGCACGTGTGCTAAAATAGTGTTCAACTGAACTGGCCATTCCTTTGACCAGGCTGTTTAATATGAGTCTCAGAACAGGGAATATTCCACAGGAATGGAAGGAATGTATGGTAATTCCATTGTACAAGGGTGGTGCAAAGACTGATGTATCCAACTATTGAGCAATTAGCATATCAGGAGTGGTGGTGAAGATTTTGGAAAAACTGGTTAGGGCTCGCATTCAGAAATGGGTTGACAGTGAATCTATTTTGCAATGAACAAAATGGGTTTACTAAGGGTTTACAATGTTACCATTGAACTAGACAAGGGGAATGGATACACCATGATACTTTTGGATTTTGCTAAGGCTTTTGACAGAATACAGCATGGTAGACTGTTAAATAAATTGGAGAAAATGGGTTTGGGTTATACAATATTAGCATGGATAAGAGGATGGCTGACTGACAGATATCAAAAAGTGGTATATGGGGGATCTGAGTTGCAAGGTTTAAGGTAACAAGTGGTGTACCACAAGGATCATTGCTTAGTCTACTGTTATCCAATCTGTACATTAATGATATTGGGAAGGATTTGACAAGCGACATACAGCTATTTGATGATGATGCAAAGATCTGTAGGAGTAATCAGGAATGCTTCTGCTGATATACAGTACTTGCAGAATGATTTGGATAGGCTGCAATTGTGGGAATGGGAAAATGGGTATCTGTTCAGCGTGAGCAAATGTAAAGTCATTCACTTTGGCATGATTAGATATCCAATGTAGTATTATATTGGTGGGATTAGGCTAAAAGAAACTGATGAGGCTAGGGTTCTTGGAGTGTTAATAGATAGGAAGTTGAAGTTTAGGGGCCATGTGACAAAGATTGCAAATACAACTCAAAAGATAATTGCAATGCTGAAACAAACATTCACATGTAAAGATAAGGATGTTATTTTGCCTCTTTACAAGGCCTTGATAAGACATCACTTGGACTATTGTGCGCAAGTCTGGTCTCCTAATTTCCATTGTGATTTTGATATATTGGAGAGAGTATGAAGGAGAGGTTAAAAATGATATCAGGATTGTGGAATACTGATTATGAAGACAGATTCAGAATTTGTAGACTGCAGACATTAGCAAACAGGAGAAAGAGGGGTGATATGAATGAGACTTACAAACTTCTGAAAGGATCACACAAGATTTCAATTGATGGAATTTTTCAATTTATGGAGGGTGGGGAAAGAACGAGACGGCATCCTTGGAAGCTGAGAAGGAAAGCCACCAAGACTGGTGTGAGGGCTAGATTTTTCTCTCAGAGGGTGATACGTGATTGGAATGGATTGCCATTGGATGATGTGAGTGCAAACGATGTGAATGAATTCAAGAATAAGTATGATAGCTGGTGTGTGTGTAGTACGTGGCTTCCCTCGATGAGTCTCTGACTCTCTGGAGGTCTCTCTTAATAATAATAATAATGATAATAATAATATATATGATTAATAAGAGTGGAGATAATGTGCATCCTTGTCTTATACTTGATTTTACAACAAATCATTTTCTTGTATTCCTTTCAATTCTAACTGCTGACTTATAACTTAAATAGACTGTATTGCTCTGTATAATGTTCCATTTACCCCATATAACTATAGTCTTTTGAGAAGTTTTTCTCTAAATAGCTTGTCATATGCCTCTTCCAGATGTACAAAGCTTAAGTAGAGATCCTTTATATTAACATGAGTTTTTCAACTGTTTGTTGTAAAAGTGAAAATCTGATCCCGACAAACTCTATTTGGCCTGAATCCAGCTTGTTCTTCTCCCAATTTCTCTTCCACAATTTTTACCTGTAACACTCAGTATGGAAATTCCTCTGTAATTCAGCTTTATTCCCTTTTTTTTATTCATGGGAACTATGAATAAACTCAAATTATTTGAAATTTGACCTTCTGACCATGCCCTGTGAATCATGCAATGGAGTCAATAGAAAGCTTTTATACCTTCATATTTGAGCATTTCTGATCAAATATAATATACAGCAGCAGCATTTCACATTTCAAGTTTTTGGCTTTTTCTAAGTATTGATACATACTCCTGTTTACATTTCTCTTGTAAAATTTTCTATTACAGTTCTCTGCTTGTTTCATTTAACACTTTCAAAGTAATTACTCCAGATATCTAGGATATCCTTATCTTCAGTTTTCATATCATCTTAATCGTCCTTGATTCCTGTTACAGTACTCTTTCTTCCATTTTTAAGCTTTTTCAATAGCCTCCAGAACATTTTTATACCTTCTATATTCTTACCGAAGTCTTCCTATGACTTTTGTTAAGCTATTTTCACACATAGCTTAGCTCTCTTACATTTCTATCTGCATTCTTTTAGGGTATTTGCAAAATTATTTCTTCTTTTCCAGGAATGTTTCTTTAACTTCTTGTGTCCATCATGGCTTTCTTAACTTTTTATCCTTGCAGACAACTTCACCACATGCTTCCCTAACAGAATCAGTCAATGTTTTCTTCAGAGTTTGCCACCAAGACTCCAAGGTTTGGTTCTTATTTTCAAACTTTTTCATTCTTTCTTCAATAATGTTTGTATAGTTGAGTCTACAGTTTACTTGTAAAAGCTGCTTGACTTAAATTATTTTTAAAACTTTTTTACATATATATACAGGGGGTCCTCAACCTACGTCATCATTGACATGCGTCGTTTCGACTTTATGGCAGTAGTCCCATAAATAATTTAAAAAATAAATTTCAACTTGAAGCAGCATGATGCAAAATTCAAACATCGCAGGCGAATTTGTTTGTGAGCGCGGCGGAAGAATACACTGCTATGCGGTATTTGTTTGGGAGAGGTGGCATCGCTTGGGTCCCAGCATACACTGTTTGGGTACCATGTGCTTTGTTTACATCCACTCTCTCACTTTTGTGTTTGTTTTTTGTGACTTTTTACCTTCAATATGGCTCCCAAACAAAAGGCAGATTCTTCCAATGGCAGTGTGTCGAAGAAAAGGAAAGTCATTACATTAGAAGTGAAATTAGACATTATTAAAAGGGCAAAAAAGGGAGAAACGGCAACGAGCATCGGCTGCACGTTGAACTTAAGTCGTACCACAGTCGGGACTATTATCAAGGATAAAGTTCACATCATTGAACATGTGAAAAGATTGGTGCCCATGAAATCGACTATGATTACGAAAAAATGTAGTAGGCTCATGATTGAGATGGAAAGGCTTCCTGTTCTTTGGCTGGAAGACCAGCATCAACGCTGTATCCCAATTAGCTTCATGTTAATTCAAGAAAAGGAGACTTTAGGGTGTTTTAGGTTAGGTAAGTAACTTAGACTATGGTAATTCTGACTTGCAACGAAAATCGCCTTACGTTGGTCCGTAGGAACAGATCTCCGACGTAACTCGAGAATCCCCTGTACTGCTCTTCCCCGTACTTCCACAAGGATATGTGCTTTGCATTATGGGGAGATACTGAGACAAGGAGTGATGAGAGCTTGGACCACCTTTGCTGCGAGTTGCCTAAGTGTTGTACCACCTTACCTCAGTCCTAAAGATGAAGATATTTTCAGCCGCAAACTTTGTTTGCTTACACTTAGATAAAGGATTAAACTAAATTTATTAAGTGATGGTCACTTTCAATTGCAAATTCTCTGTACACACTTGTATCCTGAACCAGCATGAAGATACCACTAGCAACAATAAAACAGTCAATGGGAATTTTCTTATTTCTTATGTATTCTCTCTATGTGAACTTGTGCATATCTTTATTTTGGAAGCAATAGTCCATATCCTGAACAGAAATGCAGCACATACCATTATTATTAGCCTTGACTTTTTCTCCAAATTTTTCCAAAAAATTTCTATATGCCTGGTCGCATTTACTTCTTACTGCACTGTTTAGATCTCCAACAGGTACTACTTTTTCCATTTTCTTTATGTCAGCTGTCTGGTCTGGTGACTCGAAAAATTTCTCTACTTCTTCCTTAGGAGATCCTTCTGTGGGACAAAGAATAGGCAAAAATAAATTTTATTGTCCATTTTCCGATTTTGAAGATTGCCCACATAACTCTACTTGAAACTGTTTTCCAATCAAGAAGTTAATCTTCATGTTTGGTGTTGAATGCTATCACTGCTCCTTCCTTTATTGATCATTATTGTCCAAATATAATACTCTATATTTATTATTTAGTAAGATCTCACTGTTTTTGTTTCTGTGATGCCAATTATGTCCACGTGGTATTTTTCCAGTTCTTCTACAAGCTCAATATTCTCATCATCATCATCATCATCAAATTCCTGATATGTACCCTCAAGAAGGGGGGGGGGTACAGGATATGATAGTACTACATGAAAAATTTACATCATTACTAACTTCCTATCTACAATTTTCTTTCAAATCAGTCTATTACTTGTCAAGACTCCAATATTATCATTATCAGATCTTATATTTCTATCGTCTAAGGTACATTGTACCGTATCAATCAACCTATATCTTGGTCTTCCTCTGGGTCGTTTTCCTGCCAACCTGGCAGAGAACATTTGTTTTGTTAATCTTTCCTCACCCATTCTGTTTAAGTGACCATACCACCTGAGATTAGCTCTGCTAACCCACTCCTGGATGCCGACAATGTCAAGTTCTTTCCTAATATCCTTGTTTTTAATATGATATTGCCATCGATGCTATCTGTTCATGCCTCTAATCTCTCTCAGGACTCTCATATTTGCAGTCTCTAATCTTTGGTCAAGTGTTTTACTTCTGACCCAGCTCTCAGATTCATAAGTTAAAACTTTTGAACACTGTCTTGTATACAGCTAATTTAGTGTTCCGACTAATTTCTCTCTTATCAAATATAAATTTATTCAATTGACTTCATTCCACACCAGCTTTGTTGATTCTGTTGTCTATTTCCATATTTAATTTACCATCTTCACTAAAAATCGTGCCTAAGCAGTTGAAATGTTTTACTTGTTCCACAGGTTCCCCGTTCACAACACAGTTGACATTTTCAACAATTCTACCTATTTTCACTGTCTTTGTCTTTTTAATGCTGACCTTCATACTATATCTATTACAACAGTTATTCAATTTAGTCAAGGAATCTTGCAAACTTGTAGTGGATTTATTCAGAAGTATAACATCGTCCGCATAAAGCAAAGCGCTGACATTAACATCTCCAATTTTGATATCATGTTTAATACCACTTTCCTTCATAATGTGATCCATATAGATAATGAATAACAGAGGGGATAATGTACATCCTTGTCTCACACCAGATTTAACATTAAACCATCTTCCTGTACATCCTTCAATTCTAACTGCCGAGTTACAACTTGAATACAGACAAAGTATTGCTTAATATAATGCCCCATTGACACCATATAACTGTAGTGTATTGAATAGATTCTCTCTTGGCACCTTGTCATATGCCTTTTCCAGATCGACAAAACTTAAATACAGATCTTTGTTATATTCTCATGCTTTCTCAACTATTATTATTATTATTATTCCTGATACCTCCAAGGAGTCCGAAGACTCATCGTGGGAGGACATCTACAACTGTCTCTACACCTAACCTCTACTACGAATCATCTCCATCAATGCCATCTACCGCCCACTTCCAACACCACCACAACTAGTAATTTTTGTCTGTAAATTGCGTGTGTTCTGAAGGGCCGATTTGTATGTGTGCGGGATGAAAAACCCGAGTTTCTGGGAGAAAAAACCCTGCTACCTCCATATGAGATCGGCTAACTCACCTTCGATTGAAATCGACCAGATAAAGATTCCTCCCGTCGCGACGAGAATCGAACTTAGGCCTGCATGGGAATATAACAAAGATCAGATCTTCAGGATCATCTGTCAGGATCAGATCTTCAAAGTGAAAATCTGATCCTGACAGCCTCTATTTGGCCTGAATCCAGCTTGTTCTTCACCAAGCTTTTCTTCCACGATTCTTCTCAACCGTTTCTCAAGTATACTTGCATAGATCTTGCCAGGAACACTTAGTAGGGAAAATACCTCTGTAATTCTGACATTAAGTTTTATTTCCCTTTTTGTATATGGGCACTATTAGAGCTCTACTCCAATCATCAGGAATTCGTCCCACTGTCCAGGCTTTCCGAACTATGCACTGTAGCCACTGTAAGACTTTTTATACCACCATACTTCAGCATTTCTGGTCGAATATCATCTACTCTTGCTGCCTTACCACATTTCAAGCCTTTGATGGCTTTTTCTACTTCAAGTATGGATATGTTTTCCTGACTGTATGCCTGTTGAGTGTTTTTTACCACTGTGCTATCACTGCTTGTTTCATTTAGCAAATTTTCGAAGTAATTACTCCATACTTCAAGGATATCTTTTTCTCCTGTTTTCATGTCACCTTTATCATCTCTAACTCCTTTTAAGCATTCTTTCCTCTATTTCTAAGCTTCTTCAACAACCTCCAGAATATCTTACCACCATCTTGATATTTATTTTCTATGTTCTTGCCAAAGTCCTCCCATGACTTTCGTTTAGCTAGTTTTACACAGTGTTTCGCTTTCTTACATTTGTCTCTGTATTCTCTAAGAGCAAAAGCTGACTTATTTGCCAGGAACTTTTGATATGATTTCTTCTTTTCCTTCACTGCCTCTTTAACTTCCGTCCATGGAGTTCTAATTTTTCTATCCTTGCAGATAACCTCACCACATGCCTCTCAGGCTGAATCAATCAAGGCTTGCCACTGAATCTCCAAGGTTTGGTTCCTGTTCTCAAACTCTGTCATTTTTTCTTCAATAATCTTTGTGTATGTTGGTCTACAGTTCATGTCTGAGAGCTGCTCAACTTTCATTTGCTTTAAAACTTTCTTACATGTTATTCCTTTCAATATGAAATTCAATTTTATCCTGCTCAAGACTCAATAGTGATCACTTCCAATTTCAAATCCTCTGTACACTTTGGTGTCCTGCACCAGGGAGAAAACATCACTATCAACAATAACATAGTCAATGAGACTTTTCTTATTCCTTGCCTCTTCTCTCCATGTGAATTTGTACACATTTTTTATGTTGGAAAATGGTGTTAGTAATAACCAGTCCGTGTCCTGAGCAGAAATCCAACAAAGATTTGCCATTATTATTAGCTTTGCTCTTTTCTCCAAAGTTTCCCAAAATACTTTTGTAAGTCTGACAATCATTTCCTACTCTGCTATTTAGATCCCCAACAGGGACCAACTTTTCCTTTTTCATTGTGTCAGTTGCTTTTTCTAAAGCCTCAAAAAATTCCTCCACTTCTACCTTAGTAGAAACTTCTGTGGGACTATACGGAGAAATAAGTCTAATTGTCCAGTTCCCCATTCTCATATTTGCCCACATTACTCTACTTGAGACTGACTGCCATTCAAGAAGATTAGCCTCGTATTTTGTGTTGAATACTATGGCTACTCCTTCTTTTCCTTGATTGTTATTGCCTGAATATAACATTTTTATTTATTGCTCAGAAAGATTTCACCAGTTTTTGTCTTTTTTGTTTCAGTCACCCCTATTATGTCGATCTGGTACTTATCGAATTCCTCAGCTAGCTCCATTTCTTTGCCATTCAAGCTTCTTATGTTGATAGTACTGATCTTTAACTCTGGTGATGTTGAGTTGGGGTGTGTTTATATATTTGTTCCAGTAAATGACTTTTCGCTGTTTGCCCTAGTTCCCTGCCAAAAACAACGGGGGAGGGGGGGGAACCTTGTTTAACCGGGCAACACCCCAGCCAGCATGAAATTTTGTCATATTGTACCATCATTTTTTATTTTGGTTTAACCAATAAGAATACAATTTGGTCGGCTAAATCCCAAATTGCCAGCCCATCCTTGTTCATTCAGTATCCAGGTAGATACTGTATATACCCAACAGGGTACACACCACGAGAAGGTGAGAATTGGACATTAGGTCAGAAGCCCTAGTTGGTTCTCCGCATTCCTTTAAAGGCTATGTGGAGGTCTCCTCTCAGTTATATTCTTTCCATTAATACTCCTTATATTAATGGTTGCTCTCTTCAGTTCTTCTTCTAGAAATTGAACTTGTGTCTGCTCCAGTAGCTGACTTTTCCCTCCTCACCCTGGTTCTCTGAAGAAAACAGCAGGGGCTTTGTTTGCCCCAGCCAGGATGAAATCTTATCATGTTGTATCAATTATTTGTATATTAAGCCAGTAGAGAGTATAATTTGTTTGGCTAATCCCAAATTGCCAGCCCATCTTCATTTGTTCAGTACTCAGTGGATATCTACTAACAGGGCATACCATATGAAAGTGAGTATTGGACATTAAGTCAGAAGCTCCAGTCTGTTCTCTACCTTCCTTAAAGGTGATGTAGAAGTCTCCTTCCAGTTATTTGTCTTTGGCCCTTAAGTGACCTGATGGCTGCCATCTTTAAAAAAAGATTTGTGAAAAATGCAAATAAGAAATCAACAAAGTACACACCTTGGGCATTAAAATGGCAATAAAAAATCATAAAACTGGACAACCTGGAAATAAGCTGTGATTAATATTAAAACCTATTGAAATTGTGAAATTTCTATGAATCAGTCAAAATGGCTACCATAATTACAGTGGCGAATTCTCTATGCTTGCTGCGCAAGCTCATTAATTGAGAATGAAATAATATTTATTTGTTAATAAATGCACGTATTTATAAGCAGGCTTTTGTTTTTGTAGACAGAAGATGTCTTAAGCTTGCATGGCAATAATTGAGCTTTGTGTTGAGTATCGAAGGCTGATGCTTGCTTGTCTATTCAAAGCTACCTTGGCTTGCTCGGTTGTAGGAGCTTCCAGATCCTCGCAGCAGCACTATGATTTCATGTGCGCGCATAGCCATTTCACGTCGTCTCACTCTGTTGCTTAAACACAGGCCATACACAGTCAACATAGCTCTAGCCAGTGAGCTTCAACCAGCCTTTAAAAGTGTGCATGTTGCTTGGGAAAATTAAGTTACAACCAACTTTTTATGACGATGTTATTGACCAGTTCATAAAGAAACCCGTAGGGTAGAATTTGTATTCAAGTAGCTAAATTGAAAAAAAGATAGAATATCATTTGTAAAATAAATGTTGTATTTGTATGATTAAAGGTACATAAATTTCTAAATATATAGTTTTGAATGGTCACTAATTTATTATTCTGCTAGTCAGACTTCAATCACACCTCTCACTCCCTGAATGATAACAAGAGCAAGTGTGAATTTCAAGACCAGCATTCACCCCTGCATAATTCTTTCTCAATTAATGAGCTTGCGCAGCAAGCATAGAGAATTCACCACTGTAATTATGGTAGCCATTTTAACTGATTCACAGAAATTTCACAATTTCAATAGGTTTTAATATTAATCACAGCTTATTTCCAGGTTGTCCAGTTTTATGATTTCCAGTTTTCTGCATCTTTTTTTAAAGATGGCAGCCATCAGGTCACTTAAGGGCCAAAGACAAATAACTGGAAGGAGACTTCTACATCACCTTTAAGGAAGGTAGAGAACAGACTGGAGCTTCTGACTTAATGTCCAATCCTCACTTTCGTGTGGTATGCCCTGTTAGTAGATATCCACTGAGTACTGAACAAATGAAGATGCGTTGGCAATTTGGGACTTAGCCAAACAAATTGTACTCTCTTCTTCTTCTATGCATTATTCCCGCTTCCTGTGCAGGATCCGCGTGTTATTCAGATGCGACTTCTTGTTAGTACTACTCCCAACCGACCCGTCGCCTGGTCTGCCGCTGGGGGGGGGGGGATACATTTTTGACTGTAGAGGTGTATGTTCAGGGGGCCGGTTTGCCTGCTTGCAGGATGAAAAACGCCAGATAAACTGGTGGAAAAAACCCTACTGACTGCGCCCAAGACCGGCTAACTTGGCTATGCCTGAGGAAGATCCTCAAATTCCTCACGTCTAGAACGGGAATCGAACCTGGGACACTCCTTCCCCAGGCATATGGTTGCGAAGCGCAAAGCCACTAGGCTAACCGCGCGGTCTCAAACAAATTATACTCTCTACTGGCTTAAAATACAAATAACTGATATAACATGATAAGATTTCATCCTGGCATTGTCTGGTTAAACAAAGTCCCCGCTGTTTTCTTCAGAGAACCAGGGTGAACAGGGAAAAGTCGGCTACTGGACAGACACAAGTTCAATTTCTAGAAGAAGAAATTGAATGAACCAAATGCAATTTCTTTTCAATAATATCATTTCCAACTTATCTGAAAACACTTAGTTGAACTTCTTGAAGGATAAATGCTATTTTGTTAACTTGAAATGGCAAAAAATAAAATAAAATAAAAAAGAATAAATAAATAAATAAAAAATAAAAATAAAATTTAAAAAAATTATCAAATAGTATATACTTTCTCTATGGGCATCTTGAGCACGTTTTAATATCACTTGCAAAATTTCAATAACTTTATTGTCTCTGTCCAATAAATATGCATTTTTAATTCCTTGCTCTTCTGTTATAAGAAATAATTCTTTACTTTTTTGGAGAAGATTATAAAGTTCAGCAAAGCATTCTGCATACCCTTCCATGAGTAACTGAATGCAAGCCAGATGACCAGGAGAGTAATGAACTCTAAAATATAAAATAAATAAAAATATACAGTAAAATACACATGAATTTAATTTATCCTACAGTATAAAGTACATGAGTGAATATTGAAATTAGCAATCTATATAAACTAGACATTTAATAATTTTAAATCAGGACTGTTAAATTGGTAACTGACTGAAACTATCTAATTCTTTTAGTAGTGTAGTGACATAGAATTTCTGAATATGATAATCAGAAATTCTACAAGTAATCTATGTATGCTCCATGAAATTACTGCTGTTATTATTATTATTATTATTACATGAGACCTACATGGAGTCCACTCTACATCACAAAATATTACATGATCCACCACCAACACTACACAATATTTAATGCACATATTTAATTTTATAATTTATTTAGTGAACTACATGTTCTCAGAAGATTTACTTTAATAAATTTACTTTGATCCCACCAAGGAAAACGACATCTTATTTTTACAAGTACATCAGGAATTTGTAATAAAATGAACTAATTAAAGTAGCTCATAAAAGTAATGAATATATACATTTTTCATCAAGCTGAAGAGGTTAAATAATGAAAATGAATATTGGTAACTGACTATTCAATTAACCAAAATACAGACCTGATTAACAACATTAAGTTCTGTGATGATCACTATGCATAATGATCATGACTGCTTATCTGCTCTTTTCTATTTCCTATACATGGCAGTTTATAATTAATAACAGCATCTCATCATTTTTTTTGTAGGATTTTTTTTTTTTAAAAATTGCTGCTTGCAAATAATTATAGAAGATTTTTTTCAGAAGTTCATGTATTTATTTATTTGTTTAGTATATGGACTATAAAAATTATTAATTAAACCACCATTGTTGTTGGCATAAGTGAGCATACACAAGATGGAAGTAAGAATAAGGATTAAAGAATAAAGAATAAAAATAAAGATTAGTCATCTGAATTTTTCAATGCGAGATCAATATTAAGAGTATAGCATGTAGGTCTCAGGGAACATTGAGAACATGTATATTGAGAAGTGAATAAAAGGAATGAGAAGGTGTAAGTTTGTAGGAAGTATGATATCTTAATGGAATGAGATGCTTTTATGATCACAAGTAGCAAATGGGGACAGACAGATGAAACACAGTGGCAAGAAGTAGTGAGAGCAATGCTAAGCAAGAGTAATGGTAAACAAGATAGTGTAAGTACAATTCTTTTTATGATAAAAGATTGCAAACTTATACATTAGTAGTGTGAGTGGGCAAATAAATACAAGTGTATGCAGTTAACGGAATGCAAAAGCTAATAAGATAGTTCAATTTGAGAAATAAGATAATACATATGCAGCATGAGACAGTGGCGCATCCAGGGGGGGGGCACCCACCCAAAGAAAAGGAAAAAACACTAGAAAAATTTCCAAAAATCTTTTCCTAATTAAAATTCATTTTTTTTATTTATGTTGTGTGCTACTTATGAACTTATGAATTAGCGATCACTGCAGATGCTCAGTTATAGGCTGTATGCGATGTGTAGTGTGTATTCGCAAAACGTCTACTCAACTCGGCCCCCCCCCCCCTCAAAGGTTAAAACCTGAGCACTTGGCCCACTCCAAGATTAAATCCTGAGTGCACCACTGGCATGAGATTAGATGATTGTAGATCGAACTGGAAGGTAGAAAGAGCAAAGGATAGCCAGAAGAATGATTAATGATAAGAGATAATGAATCGTTGGAACATCCTACCTGCCTGACTCTTTCATTTATGTTGATTTGCTAATCTTATCCTTATTTCTTTAAACTCCAGTTTTCTTCATTAGTTATTGATTGATGCTCATCTGAATATAAAGAAATTTGTATTATACTACACCACCCTATATTCAGAATAGTCTAATTAATATAGAGGAATCAATCATCAACTATACTTATGTTATCACTTTATCTTTAGGCCGAGGTTATTAACAGAATTTAAGGTTTCCGCAAAGGTCCGATAAATGTTATGAGCGGTGCAATGAAAGAAAATCAGGCAAACACCTAGTTTAACTCAACAAAAGAAAACATTTAATGTGGAATAGCACAACATATACATCCAAGCATAACTATCTGCTAAAGGTTATCCAATGAATAATTACAAAAGTTTACATTCAGGTATTAGTAACATCCTTTTTTGGTTTGTTGATAAAGACTAATGTTGATATTTCTCAATTCTTAAAGCATTAATATTTATTTTACATAGTTTTCTCTACCCAATTGATGAATCAAATCATAAATATTTTACCTCAGTCTAAAGTATTCAGAATAATTACAATCCATTAACTAGCGAATATTCATTTTTCAGTTCTATATGCTCAGTTAATTAAGTTGAGAAAAGTTCCTAAAAATTTAACTTTCTTAATGTCACAATAACTAATCCAATGACAGGTTACACTATATTTTTTCTCAGTCAGCAAACACCCATTAGAACAACATAACACTGTGTCTGGGTGATTTTTGTGTGTTTTTCGAGTATTTTAATAAGTAAATTGATAGATACAATTATCTGTGCACATGGCTCCCATAAAGAGGAATACAAAGATGGCGTCCAGGTTGCCATATTTGTCTGAAAATCTTAACTTAAAAGACTTGATTCAGTGTACCGCTTGCAAAATGTATGCAATGCGGAGTGCGGGTGTAGTCTGGTTAAACAACGATAGTGGAGTGAATGTGTGCAAAAAGTGTAAAAAATGTGAGGATTTAAAGTGTTTCAGGTCGTGTGAGTAATATCGTGGTCGAAAGTGAGAATCTAGATAACAGCGATATTTGAGATATGAATGATGATATTTGCGAGGTAGTACCTGATAGCTGTGAGAGTGGCGTTGAAAGAGAGAATGAAGTTAAGCATACAGAGCGATTAAAGAATCATCAGAGAATAAAAATGATGACACTGATGCAACGAGTGAAATAGCACTATTATGCAGAGCGATACATAGAGTAAATCAGCAGCTGGAGCGTTGGCAAAAATGTTTAACAAGCGTGCGACTAATAATCGGCAAAAGTATGATAGAAAAAATAAGGGTATGAAAGTGAGTGTAAACAAAATGAAAGAGTGTATGTTGTATGGGGATTCCTTAGTAAGAGGTGTGTTAGTCAAAAGTTTAACAAAATCATACCAAACCGGTGCGAACATAAAGAATGTAAGCGAGTCAATTAGAATGCAAAAACAGCGGGTGAAGGAATTGATAGTGGTTGCGGGTACAAATGATTTGAAAGGAAACAAAAAGGCTATGAGTGAGGATGTGAAGGAATTGCTTGAGGTAGCAAAAGAAAAGAGTAAGAGAGTTAGGATGGTGAGTCTGTTGCTGTGGTATGACAGTGAAGAGTATAGAAGGAGAGCCATAATTGCCAATGACTTTATGCGTGAATTATGTTTGATGAGTGGTTTGGAATTTGTGAATGTATGGAATGAGTTCAATGGGCAAAAGAAGTTATATAAAATGGATGGTTTACATTTGAATGGATTTGGTGTGCGGAGACTTGAAAAGATATGCAGATTTTAGGGATACAGTTGAGTGTGTGAATGTGTGTAATATGCCCAAGCGAGTAGGAAAGACCACGAATCAGAATGGGATAGTTAGTATAAAGCATCAAAATAGGGATGGGACAAATCGGCTTCTGAAATTCATGTATACAAATGCCAGAAGTATTAGGAACAAGACAGAAAAATTTTTGGCCTTGGTTGGCACTTCCAGACCACAGGTTATTGGCATTAGTGAAACATGGCTGATAGAAGATGACACAGCTAGTGGGATTGAATGTGAGGGGCATGGTGTCGATACAAAATTAATAACGGAAAAAACTCATGTACAAAGATTATTTAATAGTATAATTTTCGCCTGTGTGTCACAGGCATCTTCAGTACATATTAAGCTCAAATTAAACAAATTTGAGCTTAATATGTACTAACGCTTAATATGTACTTAGTATGTACTTAGGTGGCGCTTTTTGGAATTGACAATTCCAAAAAGCGCCACCTAAGTAGCTGGTGTAAGATAACTAAAAAGGTCAATAACTTTCCTTAAAAAAAAAAAAAAAAAAAAAAAAATCGATACAATAAAAAGTTAGGAAAGATGAGCTGATTTGTAAAGTACTATCTCCCATAAAGGGGTTAGACGTAAGCCGTTGGATCTGTTTAAGTTAGGAGAATGAAGTAGAGTTTCACATGTTTCATTATAAAGGCGTTCCATGAGAAACTGACTTTTGTGAAGAACTTTTGTCTTTCTCCAATGAACTCTGTGTCTGGTGAAGATGGCATGTTCTGCAAGTCCAGACTTTTCAGGTTTAAGTATTCAATATAAGATTGGTGTTCTTCTAGCCGAATAGAGGCAGATCTTCCCGTTTGTCCGAAATAAGATAATCCACAAGAGCACGGAATCTGGTAAACACCTGGATGATTAAGATGTGGAAGCTTGTCCTTAGGAGAAGTGAGAAAGGTGGAGATTTTTCTAAACGGTCGAAAGGCAACAAAAATATTCAGTGGTTTTAAAACTTTTGCTATACGTTCACTTGCAGAACATGCCATCTTCACCAGACACAGAGTTCATTGGAGAAAGACAAAAGTTCTTCACAAAAGTCAGTTTCTCATGGAACGCCTTTATAAAGAAACATGTGAAACTCTACTTCATTCTCCTAACTTAAACAGATCTGACGGCTTACATCTATCCCCTTTATGGTAGATAGTACTTTACAAATCAGCTCATCTTTCCTAACTTTTTATTGTATTTATTTATTTATTTTTTTTTTTTTAAGGAAAGTTATTGACCTTTTTAGTTATCTTACACCAGCTACTTAGGTGGTGCTTTTTTGGAATTGTCAGTTATTGTTTAATTTGAGCTTAATGTACTGAAAATTATACTATTAAATAATCTTTGTACATGAGTTTCTTCCGTTATTAATTTTGTATCGATATGTCTACTCACGGTATACCTCTTTTAAAACTTAGGGGGTATGGTGTGTTCAGGAGGGACAGGAAGAATAAAATGGGGGGAGGTGTGTTATTGATGATAGCAGATGAGCTACAGTCAAGGAGAATAGAAGTGGAACTGCGGGATAGAGAAAAGAGCACATTTGAGGCCATTTGGTGTGAGATTGAAACTGGCAGAACAAAATATACAGTTGGGTGCTGCTATAGACCAGGTGATGGAATAGATGGTGGAGATAGTATGCATAAGCAAGAAGAAATGAGTGGAAGGAGGGTAATTATTATGGGAGATTTCAACTATAGTAACATTGATTAGAAGGAGGAGAGGACACATGGAGGGAAGGAATTGGATTTTATGTGGTTATTAAGGGATAACTATCTGCGACAGCATGTAATGAAAAATACTAGGGGTCAGAGAGTGCTTGACCTGGTAAATGCATCTGAGAATTTGGCTGTAACGAATATGACCATGTTGCCACCAATTGGTGAGAGTGATCATGGGGTATTGACTTGGGAGGTGGCTAAAGGTGTGGAATTTATAATTAAGACAGGGTACATGCGGAATTATCGGGCTGGTAAGTATGACAAGCTAAGGAGATTGATTGATACAGTGCCAAGGCATGTACAACTGCAAGGGCTAGAAGTTGATAGTGCATGAGAGGCAGTTAAAAAGCTAGTTTTAGAAACAAGTTTCCACGCCCGGCAAAATACGATCAAAATATTGCACGGAGGAGAACAAAGAGCGGGTTAAACTTCAAAGAAGATAAAACAGTCATGCCGAATTCTTTGAGGTTTACTACCCTTAATGCAAGGTCGCGAGATTGCAAAATAAAAGGAGACTGAGTGGAGCATAAGGGGCATCCCGGTTCCAATCATCACCAAAGAGGAGCTTTCAGGCCAGAGAGAGAGGGATCTCGGTTGAGAGTTGGCAGCAAGTTCAGTTTCTTGGAGGCGGCAGTCGTCTAGGCATTTTCGGTAAGCCAAAGCAGAGGTTAAAAGGCAATGCAAATTACCCGAGGCAGCTCCGCTCAGATGTTTTACTTTTTGCCAGAGCTGAATGAGTAATGCAGTCCACAGCCTGCTATTTTCCTGATGAGATGCCTTAGAACTTTTTGTGCAAGACTTTTGACTGAATGTGCGATACAGAGCCTTTGTAAGTTCCATACTTTTGTACAATTCCTCTTATAGTGTGTTATAGAAAGACTTTTAAGAATTTGATTAATAGCAGTAAGAAGTGTCATTAAGAGAATTGATTGGCATGTTGGAAGTTGATATAAAAATTGTAAAGGTAAGTTAACAGAGAGTTAGCTAACCTCTTTGCAAGTAAACTAGAAGTTTAATAAGTTGAATTTGTAAGCAGAGAGTAAATAAGATTGTGAGTTAAAGAAGTTAATTAGTGTTAAAGTAAAAAGGTTCTAATTTATGCTAAAGATTTTATAAATGGATAGAGAAAGCAATCTCCCTATTGTTTAATTCATGTATAATTTGAAAATAAATGTGTTTTAATTATTTGTTAAAAGAGTGCTGCCTGTTCTTTTATTTTACAACTGCACTGTTCTTAAATAAATCTGACTTGTGAGCGGGAAATAATTTAAGGTAATAAAAATGCAGTTTTCAGTTACTTACAAACCACGACTGTTAAAGTAAACATTGATGAAAGAAACTTCGCTTGTGAGAGAGAGGGAAATCTACTGGAAGTTTTATTTAGTCTTATGCCAATTAAATGATATATTGGTGGCACAGTCTGACAAATAAATTTCCAGTATTCATAGGCATTCAACTATTTGTTAAAATAGTCTCTGGATAATCACAGTACGCAAGAGAGTAAACGAGAAAGGATAAGAGAAAAAAAAAGTGCATTAGAGTAAAGCTATAAAGAATTAGGAATAGAATAAAGATAGAAGCAAGTAAAGATAAACAGATATTACATACAGATATAAACAGAGCCTGTGTAGCTCAGCGGATGTGGCGTTTGCACACTGCCGCGCTTGGCCGCACGAAGGAAGACTTGGTTTCGAGTCTAGTCGGCGACTAGAGGAAATTTTTCTAAGCCTTTTTTCGACCGGTTCCCGAGTTAGTTGATCTCTGGCACGGGCAAGCAGGTTTTTCCTCCCGGAAACTCGGGTTTTTCGTCCTGTAAACTCAAGAAAATCGACCGTAGAACCCACATTATTTCAGACATTAAATATATTGTGTTAGGGTTAGGGACCACGAGATGGCGGCACATTTGAGCCATCTCTCTTCACTGCGTACCGCTTAATTAGTGATAGCCTTGGGCCATCTGTCTCTGATTGGGTACCAGTGGAGATTGAACTGCCCACTCAGTCTCCAAAAGTTAGATAGGGCTAAATGGCCTCGTTTATTCCACTCACTAACCACTCTCTGTGCAGAGAGTGGTTAGTGAGTGGAATGCATTGTGAATGTAGACACACTGAATCAGTTCAAGGCATGCTTGAATGAGCTTTGTGTTTGACAATGTGTGTGCACAATGAGTTTCTGACTTCATGGAGGTCATATGTTAATAATAATAATTCCATTAGTTGATAATATGCTAGCTGGAATTTGGCGATATAAGGAGAAGTAGCTAAATTGTAAAACTATCAAGTTCATTATGTTTAAGATAACAGATAATAGCCACATATGCTTCTTAACCTTTCTGTCATACCAAAACAGATAATAGCCACATATGCTTCTTAACCTTTCTGTCATACCAAAACTTGGTACAGTTTAACATCTGGGTTCTTTGCCAATCAATCCTATGGTTAGAGTTAATGCATAGTCTAAGAGACTTGATTTTCTTCAAACAAACTATTCAGAACACACACACACACACACACACACACACACACACACACACACACACACACACACACACTACTGGCATATAATAAATTTATCTACTTGTCTTAGTATCTCCCATAATGCAAAGCACATCTCCTTGCAGACATGTATAATGCTATGCATTAAGGGAAGGGCCACTACCCAGACCGGTTTTTTGGTTAGACTAAATAAATTTAGTGACACTTGGATAAAGGATTAAACTTTATCCAAGGCCTATAGCAGCAACCAACTGTATTTTTTCCTATTGGCTTCTATTTCACATCAGGTTGCTTCAAATGAACTACCATCTATATTCCTAGGTTCCCTCATTTCCCACTTTTTTTGTTTAATGCAGTTCATCTGCTATCATCAACAGTATCATCTTACAGTCTCTATCCTCCTTGAAAATATACTTTTCACATTCTGTCCCTGTAACTACATCATCTGTTGTCGGCCAAGTCTCACTAATTATTATTATATACACATCTCCCCAGAGTCAAAAGGCTCACTGCAGGGGAACAATTACTCACACAGTACTTATAACTTTCCTTGAACTCATTCACTGATGAAGCACTCACAACCTCTGGCAACCCATTTCATCCATTCATTACCCTCCAAGCAAAAAAAAAAAAAAAAAAAAAAAAAAAAAAAAAAAAAAATCGTCTATTCCTAACACTCCTGCTAACCACACTCTTTTAATATCTTATGATATTAAAACCCCTTTAATAACTTATATGTTTCAATTATATCTCTTCTTTTTCACCTATCGCTAGTTCTTGAAGCCTGCTGACCATCAATCTATTCTCATAGGGAGCATTCCATAGATCTGCCACAATCTTTATCACTTGCTTCTGGACCCTCTTCACCACTTTTTCATCCCTATGGAATCTGGGTGTCTGGGTCTGTGCACAGTAGTCCTGATGTGGCCTTATCAAAGCATTATAGAAAGGAAACAATAGCCTTTTTATCACTGCTTTTAGTGTGTCTTCAACAACCATGTAATCTGATGTGCTGTGTTTGGTTACCTTTGCAGTGTACCCTCTAAACTTCAACTCCCTGTCCATAATCACCCCCACAGTTTTCTGCAGTTCAATTCCATCAATATAGTACACAGCTTGTGATCTCTTCCCAGAGTGTATTACCTTATACTTGCCCACATTAAACTGGCAGCCATTTACCTTTGCCCATACTGCTAGGCTATTTGAAGTGTTTCTATTATTATTATTATTATTAAACAAGACCTCATGGAGTCAAAGACTCATCTAGGAGGTCCTTTTATCTCACACACATCTCATCATACCGGGTCTTAAACACATTCAAACTCCCTGCAGACACCACACTCTCAGGCAAGGCATTCCAATCATTCACAACTCTGCACGAAAAAAACCTGCCTCTCACTCCCCTACTCACACCCTCTTTATACAGTTTCCAGGTATGACCTCTGGTTCTCCCCTGATCTCCCACTATTCTCTGTAGAACTTCTCCACCATTGATCCTATAACAACCCCTTACCAACTTGTAGGTCTCTATCATATCTCCCCTCTTCCTTCTCTCCACTAGACTCTGCAAATTACATCTTTTCAATCTTTCCTCATACTCGACATTCCAGAGGTCAGAGACTACCTTAGTCAGTCGCCTTTGGACCCTTTCCAACATCTCTTCATCCTTCTGAAAACCAGGTGACCAAATCTGGGCACAATAGTCCATGTGTGGCCTAATCAAAGCCTTATACAATGGAACAAGAATCTCCCTACTTCTACACGTCAGTGTCCTCCTCATCATTCCCAGAAGTCTTTGTGTTGTCTTCACAGTTTTGGCGATGTGTCCGCTAAATTTTAGATCCTTATCCACTATCACTCCCAGATCTCTTATTTCCTCTACTTCCAACAATATATTCTCACCAAGCATAAATTCTGCATCCCATCTTTGTTTTCCAAATTTTAAAACCTTACATTTTGCAACATTGAACTCACATCCCCATTTGCTTGCCCAATCACTCAATTTATTCAAGTCTTCTTGCAAGGCCACAACATCTCCACTACTCTTTATGGTTCGTCCCAACTTTGCATCATCTGCAAACAACTGAATATCTCCATCCAAATCTTCGCCAATATCATTAATATACAAGTTAAATAGTAATGGCCCTAAAACAGATCCCTGAGGCACTCCACTAGTGACTTTCCTTTTCCTGGATATTGCACCCCCATACACAACTTGTTGATACCTATCAGATAGCCAGTCTCCAATCCAATGCACTAATCTAATATCTAACCCCATCTGCTCTAGTTTGACTGTCAACTTATCATGAGGTACTCTATCAAAAGCTTTTGCAAAATCCAAGTATATTACTGTGTATCCTTCTCCTCTGTCCAAGGAAGCAGTCACTTTATTGTAATAAGTAAGTAAATTACTAAAACACGACCTCCCTTTAGCAAATCCATGCTGTCCATCAAAGATTATACCATTGTTGTCAACCCAACTCTGGATCCTAGTTCTCACAAGCTTCTCCAACAACTTAACCACAACACCTGACACACAGATAGGCCTATAGTTTGATGCTTGAGTTCGATCACCTCCTTTATGAAGTGGCACAATCTTGCCCTCCTTCCACTCTTTAGGGACTTGACTAAGTGCAAGACTCGTATTAAAAAAATATGTCAAGGCAGGTGTCAACTCTCTGGCACATTCCTTCAGAATACGCGGTGATATATTATCAAGTCCCACAGCCTTATTTACATCTAGTTTACTCAACTCCCCAAACACCTCTTGCTCACTTACAGTCAGTCTCTCCTCCCCATCATCAACTGCTCTTAATCTCTCCATGAAGTCACATTCACAAGATTGAAAGATCTTTATGAACTGCTCATTAAGTATCTCCACCACACATTCTGCAACAGCTGTCTTTATACCATTTCCTCCAATCAATGTCATCCTTCCATAATCATTCTTTCTTTTGCTGGCTACATATCGAAAGAACTCCCTAGGATTCTTTTTAGCTTCATTAGCTAACTACTGTTCATACCTCTCTTTAGCTACTCTCACCAACCAAGTCACTCTCCTTGCCTGGTCTTTGTAGAACTCATGAAATTGGTTACTTCCACTTCTCTTATGCTGCCTCCACAATGCCCTTTTTCTCTGTATTGCATGCTTAATCTCTTTATTCATCCATCTCACACCTAACTTATTTAACCTTCTCACCCGTGGTATACATTTAGACATTGCATCCACTAAATATTTTTTGAAAATCCTCCAAGCTGCATTGATCTCTTTTCCAGCTAACTCCTCATTCCATGCTACACCTGCAAGCTGTCTCCTGAGCTCTTCATAATCACCCCCCTTGTAGTTCCACATATACCCTTTTTTTTGAAGTTTCTGCAGGATTTCTGCATCACTTTCATTTTTCATTAGTCTTCCAAGTTTAGTATCATCAGAAAACAACTGAATAATTCCTGTCAAACCATTTTCTATATCATTAATATACAATTAAACAACAGAGGTAGTAGTGAATCCTGTGGTATAGTCACTTGCCTTCTCCAGTTGGTGAAAGCGACCATGAAGTGATCACTTGGGTGGTGGCCAGCCATATCAAAACTTTTGTGAGAAAGAGTTATATGTGGAACTATAAGGCAGCTGATTATGGCAAACTCAGGAGGCAGCTTGCAGTGATATCATGGAATGAGGAATTGGATGGGAAGGAAATCAATGCTGCTTGGTCTCTACTCAGGAATTATCTAGCAGAGACAATGACTGAGTGTATTCCAAAGGTGGTCAGGAGATTAAATAAGGTAGCTGTAAAATAGATGACTGAAGAGGTGAAGCATGCAATCTGGAAGAAAAAGGCATTGTGGAGGTAGCACAAGATGAGTGGAGATAATCAGTTACACGAGGAGTACAAAGAGCAAGCAAGGGAAGGTGACTCATTTAGTAAGGTTAGCAAAAATGCAGTATGCAGTTAGCAAATAGCTCTAAAAGAAATCCTAGGGAGTTTTTTTTTTTGATATGTAGAAGGAAGAATGATTATGGGAAGATGATGTTAGTCGTGATAATGGGAGATGATAAACACTGAGGAGGATATAGTAGAGGTGTTAAATGAGCAGTTCATTAATGTATTCCATCCTTGTAACAATGAACCTGAGAGAGCAGTGGGAATGGGGTGGGGGAGAACCACTGATCATGAGTGAGTAGAAGGTATATGTGGAAATGAGTAAACTTGATGTCAACAAGTTTGACGGTATATCACTGTGTGTTTTGCAGAATGTTCTGAGGAGTTAACAACAGCATTAACTTATCTTTTTAACATGAGTTCTAGATTTAGCGCAGGTCCCAAAAGAGTGGAAAGATGGAAAAATTCTTGTGCTTCATAAAGGAGGTGATAAGACTAAGGCTTTGAATTATAGACCAGCCTGCTTATCTGGAGTTGTGGTCAAGGTGTTGGAGAAGCTAGTGAGGACAAGGATTCAGAACTTGGTGGACAGCAGTAGAATTCTCTTTAATGAACAGCATGGGTTTGCTAAAGGAAGGTAGTGATTTAGCAATCTGCCTGCTTATTATAACAAGGTGACAAATACCTTGGACAAGGGGAATGCATATAACTATTAATTTTTCATGAAATAACAATGTATACTAAAATATTAATTATAAAAATACTTTAATTAATACTTATATTTCATCAATGCTACATTGCCATCATCAGGGATCACATAAAACAATGATGTGTGCATGCAAGCAATAACACTGGGAAAATGAGACTGAAGTAAGGCAACAGAAGTTGAGCCTAGTCCTAAACGGTGCCCCTCAGTGGGATAAATTGGGTAGTCTTGGCCATTGGGCTGATGATCTTAGAATGTATGCTTCCCAAATTTGGGTCAGTCTCATACACTGAATTTATCGAGGTTTGGAAAGTTTTGTTTGCTGGGGCAGATTTCAGGAACAGTCTTTCATATTTATATTTGCTGCAGTGTAATAGTGGCTTTCTTCCAGTGTTTCCTTTGGTCCTTTGGTGCGTGTCCAAAGCATGGTCAGTAACTCCTAAGTGGCTGTGCTGCATGTTTGGCCATAGTAAGATAGTTTGCAACTGCAAGGGACCTGGTATACTCCTGGTAGGTCTAGGGGATGCGTATGGTCTTTGGTGTAGCAGATAAGAGATGTCAATTTCTTATGTGGTCTGTAAGTGGGTGTAAGGTTGTATTTCCTTAGGATTTTTGTCAATTTTTAGATATGCCCAGGATATATGGAATGGTGATAGATTTTGAGTAATCTCTCTCTTCTCTGAAGGGAGAGGGGCTGGGGTTGTGGTTATAGAGTTTTAATATTTTTTAGATTTTTTTGGGGGGGAGATGTAGCCAATGGCTAAGAAAGTGTTAAGGATATGGTCAACTTCAGTAGTTACAGCACTGTAATCAGAACTTATTAATTTTGCCCTGTTATATAGGACTTTTATAATCCCATATTGTTGGAAGGAGGGGAGGATTACTGTATTTACATGTATATGTAGGTTTTCTGTAAACAGAGAATGCCAGGGATCCATCATGCTGGTGTGTAATCAGAGTGTCTAGGAATGAGAGACTGTTGTTGTTTTCCTTTTCCAAGATAAACTGGACCATGGGGTGTTGATTGTTTAGATGTGTTAGAAAATTGTGGAGTATATCTAGGCCATGTGGCCAAATGGAGAACACATCATCCACTAGCATAGGCAGACAATGAGTTCTTATGGGACAGAGTTAAAGGCTTTTTCTTAAAAGGTCTCTCCATAAAAAAGTTTGTCAGGGGTGGAGAACTCATGGCTGTCCCCTCTATGTGTTTGTAGAATTTTTCTTGCCAAATGAAATAGCCTGAGTTCATGGTGAACTGAAACAGGGCTGAGATATTGGGAGGAAATATGGCTTGGATGAGGTCAAAGGTATATCTGAGTGGAACATTAGTGAATAAAGAGGAGACATGAAAACTGACCATTATGTCGGTGTGTGGGGGAGTATGACATTTTCTACGTAGGCTTTAAAGTAGGCTGAGTTTTTTTTTGTGTGTGAAGGTGTCTTACCAGTATATTGTGTGAGCACTTTGGCTAATTTGTATATGGGTGAATCAATGCCATCTACAATGGGATGTAATGGCACATTTTGTTTATGGATTTTTGGTATTCCATATATATATATGGTGGGTGGGTGTGTGGGGGGGAGGTGTCTAGAGTTATAATGTTTTAGTCTGTCACTTTCACAGGCCAAGAGGTAACTTTTTTAGGGAGCTTATAGAGTCTTCTGATTTGTGTGCTGGTGGGATCATACTTTATAGGGAGGTAGGTAGAACGATGTAGGAGGCAAGCTTACCTGAGTAGTCTAATTGGTTTAAAACCAGTGGTATTTGACTTATCCACTTTAGTAATTACTATTTCGTTGTTGCTTCTGATTTCTTGCAAAGCTTCAAATTCTTTTTTTGATAGGTTGCTTTTTTGGTGGTTTAGCTTGTGTAAGTACACTGGCTACATTCTGTCTGATCTTGTTGGCAATATGGTCGAAAATGCTGCAGATACCTCATTCTATTTGGATCATTAATTCTTCTGGCAGAATTTTTTTTTGGTGCTAGTGCATAGTTATAGACACACTATACAATCTGTCACATGTGAGTAATTGCTTCAGGGTGACAGATAATAGGATTACTACTGTGTCAAGGCTTGGAAGCTGAGTTTTTTGTATGCCTTCATATTTTCTGATGCATTCAGTTCACAATGAACTCAGGCTATTTCGTTTGGCAGGGAAAAATTCTACAAACAAATAGAGGGGACAGCCATGAGTTTACCACTCTCCCCACCCTTGGCCAACTTCTTTATGGAGACTTTTGAAGAGAAAGCCTTAAACTCTGCCCCACAAAAACCAACCATATGGCTTTGCTACATTGATGATGTGTTCACTATTTGGACACATGGCTCTGACACACTCCTCTCCTTCTTAACACACTTAAACAACCAACACCCCAGAATCAAGTTCACCCTGGAGAAAGAGGAAAACAACAGCCTCCCTTTCCTAGACACACTAGTCACCTGCCAGCCTGATGGAACCTTGGTTTTCTCTATTTATTGAAAACCCACCCATATAGGCAGATACATTCACCAACAATCCCCCCCCCCTCACAATAATATGGAGTTAATTAAGACACTATACAAGAGGGCTAAACTAATATGTTCAAATGACAATGCCCTAGTCACTGAACTAAATCACATCCTCAACACTTTCTCAGCCAATGGCTACCCCCCCCCAAAAAAAATCCAAAAAATATTGAAATCAGTAAACCACAAACCCCTCCCCCTTTCAGAACAAGGATTACTCTAAATCCATCACTATTCCCTACATCCGAGGCACCTTGGAAAAAATTACCAAAATCTTAAGAAAAAATGACGACCTCTTGTTACAGATCATATAGAAAATTGGCATCCTTTAACCGCTCCACTAAAGACCAATCACTTCCCCTAGACCTATCTGGTGTATACCAGGTCCCTTGCAGCTGTAAGCTGTCCTACTTTGGCCAAACAGGCAGGACAGCGAATAACAGAATTTCAGAACACAAGGACTACATCCGTTTTCACCAGTATAGCCACTCTGGTCTTGCAGACCACGCTCTGGATACACGCCACAGAATACGATGGAAGAAAGCCATAATAATACACTGTAGCAAGTTCAAGTTTGAAAGACCTTTCATGGAATCAGCCTCAGCCCTAAGAAACATTCCAAACCTCAACAAATTTGGTTGCATGAGACTGCCCCAAATTTGGGAGACATACATCATGAGACCTTCAGCCCAACGGCCAAGAATACCTACTCAGCTTGCTAGGGGGCACCATCAGGACTTTTAGGAGAAACGATAGCTTCCTGCTTCATCCTCATTTACTGTATGTAGTGCCTGTGTGCACATGTCTTTATTGTAAGTTCCCTGAAAATGGCAATGTGACGTTGTACGTTATGAATTCCTTAAGTCAATTAATAATTATGTCCTCTCTTTTGTGTCAGCTACACTAGCTACAGCAGTAAAAATTGTGTTAATATTACATAAATTTTCATCAGAATTAGTTTATATTAGTCACTGTGTTATGGGATAATGCTATGAGGAAGAGCCAGTATTTCTTTATACTTTTTATACTGGTATGTAAAATGGTGAGTTCAGGACATGTATGCAGATTGTATTTTCAAGTGTTCAGCATCTGGTAAACATTTACCTGATCAAGTTCTATTTGAACACGTTCACTAGGCAAAAGACACTTTACAGAGTTGCCTTTTATGAGGGAAAGGAGGGGAGAGGATTATGAAGTTATACTGGCAGACTAGTTAAATGAGATGGGGTATAAAATACATATACTCGACTGACATTCATTTTTTTTACATAAATATCTGATAATTTTTAGTCTACAAGAATTTGTAGTTTTTTTTCCGTTTCAACTTCCTGGCTTTGAAAAGTAGGTTCTTATAGTATGGGATCCCATGTTCTGTAAAGTATAGCAATGATAGGAATTGCAACTTAAGCAATGCTTGCTGTTCCACACATGTTGTAAGAATATGATCTTTCTGGTTTTTTTCCATCTTAAATGTGCGGTTATTGGAGCTGGTCTTTCTTCTAATTATGCTGTGTTCTTGTAATTACATTGCAGTCCTCAGCTGAGTGAAGTTACCAATGATAGTATATCTGTTGTCTGCATTAGGGTGATCAAGTTTTCTACTTTTTCACTTGCGATGCCCTCTACTGATAATTCTTTTTTTCTTCCCTTTTGTATTATATATTTCATTTGTTATTTAAATTTAATTCAATTTGTAATTAAATGTTCTCTTGTTTTAAGTTTTCCTGCATTTCTATCACTTCCATTAGTTTCGATTTGATATCAAAGAACTGTTCCTAGTGCTTCTACACTATCATTATTAAATTTTAAATACTCTTTGTATTATTGGAATTTTTGTCTATCTTTTCCATGTGGGAATTCATCATTCTTATATCATGCTTTTGATCGAGACCATGTTACTGGCAGCATAGAATATGTCAGGATCTTTGCTGGATTGCATTTTGCTGTTTCTTTCTCTGAACTATGGGCAATGCCACTCCATACAGTTGTTTGCACCTCTAGTCTTCCACACTGATTCTGATATTTTGGAGTACTGGTAACTGAAATTACCTTTACAGCCATAGCAATACAGGCTTTGCAAAGTTCTGATAAGCTGGATTTTAATTACCACAGTTCAGTTAAATAACACCTTGTGGACTTGCACTTGAGCACATCATAGCACAAATTTTAATAATAAATTATGAACAATAATAATAACTTACTTTGCAATTTCCTCTCGAGTCAAAGTTGGAAATAAGGAAGCAACATCTAATTTTTCAAATATGGTGATATTTGGCTTCTCATCCTCCAATTTGAGATCTGATAACAAAGACTCCACAGAGGATAACTTCAAAAAAAAAATGCATATATATATATACACACACATAAGTATGCAGATTTTGCCAGTTCATGAATATTTGATTAAAGTTTATAAAGCAGAACACCAGAATAAGTTGATAACATTTATTTTATTATTATTATTATCTTCAATTCTATGGAGTCAAACATTCATCTAGGAGGTCCTTTTGTCATACACACAGCTCATCATTTAACATATTCAAATTTTTTGCAAACACCATACTCTCAGGCAAGGCATTCTCATCATCCACAACTCTGCATGCAAAAAACCTGCTTCTCACTCCCCCCTTATACAGCCTCCAGGGATGACCTTTTGTTCTTCTCTAATCACCCACCATTTTATGAAAAACCTCTTCAATACTGATCTTATAACCCTTACCATGTACATCTCTACCATATCATCCCTCTTTTTCCTATCTGCTAAACTCTGTAAATTGCATCTTCTCAATCTTTCTTCATATTCAACATTCCAGAAATCAGAAACTAACCTTAATCAATTGCCTCTGGACCATTTCCAACAACTCTTTGTCCTTTTGAAAACTAAGTGACAAAATCTGCATACAGTAGTCCATATGTGGTCTAATGAAGGCCTTATACAATGCAGCAAGAATCTCCTTACTTCTACAAGTCAGTTTCCTCTGCATTATTACCAGAATTCATTGTGTTGTCCTCACAATTTTGGAATGTGTTCTTTAAATTTTAGATTCTTATCCACCATCACCCCAAGATCTCTTATTTCCTCCAATTCCAACAATATATCCCTACCAAGTGTAAATTCTACATCCCATCTTTGTTTCCCAAACTTGAAAACTTTACATTTTGCAACATTGAACACTATCTATTCAAGTCTTCTTATAAGGCCAAAACATCTGATCTACTTATCATTGTTTGTCCCAACTTTGCATTATCTACAAATAACTGAATATATCCATCAAATCTTCCCAATATCATTAACATGTTAATGATATAGGTTAAATAGCAATGACCCTAAAACAGACTCCTGAGGCACACCACTAGTGACTTACCTTTTCTGGGATATTGCTCTTCCATACACAACTTGCTGATACCTATCAGATAGGCAATCTCCAATCCAATGCATTAGTCTAATATCCAAACTCCATCTGCTCTAGTTTGACTATCAACTTATCATGTGGTAATCTATCAAAAGCCTTCACAAAATTTAAGTATACTACTGTGCATTCATCTCCTTTGTCCAATGAAGCTGTCACCTTATTGTAATAAGTAAATAGATTACTAAAACATGACCTGCCTTTAGCAAATCCATGCTATCCATCAAAAATAATACCACTGTCGTGAACCCAATTCAGAATCCTGGTTCTCACCAGCCATTCCAACTTTAACCACAAAAGACATGCTGATTGGCCTATAATTTGATACTTGAGTTCTGCTACCTCCCTTATGAAGAGGCACAATCTTGCTTTCCTTCCATTCCTTTGAACTTGACTCACTACAAGACTCGTATTAAACAAATATGTCAAGGCAGATGATAAATCCCTGGCACGTTCCTTCAAAATACATGGTGATATATTATCAAGTCCAACATCCTTATTAACATCAAGTTTCTCAATTAATTGACAACCTGACATTTCATCCTTTGCAAGGATTTCTTAAGGTGTAAATATACAAACTAGTAGGCAAAACAGAAAGGAATAACAAAGGTGACAATTGTTATGCAGTTATAGAAGATACTGATGTTATTTTTAAAATATATAAACACACACACACACACACACACACGTGTGCACGAATTCCTTTCATTTGAATTTAAAATCATGACATTATTATGATTGTAATTATACAATATTTATAAATTTTAAAATTTTCATAATAATAGAATTACATTAATACCTCTATATGCAAACTTCCTATTTATGACAGTCTACAATTTTTTATTTTTTTAATTAAAATATTTTTTAATTTAAAAAAAATTAAAATTTCGGTAGAAAATTCATTTTAGAGAATTTTAGTAAATTTTGCAAATTCTAGAATTTTCATTATGCTTGAGCATGGAGAAATCCATGTAAACAAAGAACAGAATTTGCTGTGCTTATCTGAATAATTACTTAACATATGCTTAATTATTGCCTTTTGATATTATTATTATTTCAACATACTTATGGAATTCCAAGACTCATAACAGGAGCTCAATACTACCTATTAATTATATGTCTTCTTAAACTGATTCACTAGTAATTGAACTCACAGCTACATTCAACAATCCATTCTACTCATTTACTAACTCTGCAAGCAAATAATCTACTCCTCACTTCTAATCATTCTTCCTTTGAAGAATGGTTATGTAATGAAAAATGTGCTCTATATCGATACCATCGAAATCAGTTTAGTTACGTTTATTTCCTCTTATCAACCAAATTCTGCAACTCACAAATGTTTACTTGATTTTGATAGGGATCATTCTGCAGATACATCTGTAATGCACACTCATGGTACTGATCTACTATAGGCTTACAACTTTTCATGAGTGTAAGTCACATAATAAAAAATGATAAAAAAAAAACTCGTATTAATCATCTGCCTCTGAATTCTCTTCACTATGAAGGTGTGTGGACTGCAGAAGTTAGTTGATAGGAGAAAAAGAGGAGATATGACAGAGACATTTAAGTTGCTTAAAGAGTTTTATAGGTTAGATGCAGGTGAAATGTTTCAGCACTTGGCTAGAGGGACCAGAACAAGAGATCATCCCTTGGAAATTGAATAAAGGCATGGTTAGTAGGGGTGTGAGGACTAGATGTTTTGCTTGGAGAGTTGTGAATGAATGGAATGGGTTGCCAGAGTCAGTTGTGAGTGCTTTGTCTGTTAATGGGTTCAAGGAGAGGTATGATAGATTGCATGGATAGATTAGGTCTCCTGCAATGAGTCTTTGGACTCCATGGAGGTGCCCATATAATAATAATAATAAATAAATAAACAAATATATATATATATATATATATATATATATATATTGTTGAAATTAGGATTTACTCGGGATGTATACATTTATAAAAATAAATTTAACTGACTAGAACCCGAGAAAGTATAACAAAAACCTTTAATACATCACAACTAGTTTCATCGGTGCTCCGACTTCTTCAGGTGAGAAATAAAAACATAAGATATAAAATAACACGGTAAAAAATGAACTTTACAGCTTAATAAAAAGCAGAATAGTAACAGTCATATTTGAATAGGTGACCGCGTGCTACCGTTGGCATGAGTAGAATGTGTGCGACAGCTAATTTTTGAGCGCCAGTACTGGATTACTGCGCTATGGGAATCAGGCAAATTGTAGCTAAGATTATTGTTTAAATGTGAAGGGTCCAGAACTATTTCTTTTGATTCGATAATTCTTCTTTCGAATTCATCCTTGCAAATATATAAATTAGTAGTGCGTTCCCAATCAACTTGATGTGGCTGTTCTTCAAGGTTAGAGTTTGCCGAGAAAAGGACATGACTGGAAAGGGCGCTCGCTCGTGCTCTACTGTAGGAGATGTCACGTCTATGTTCCTCAAGACGAAGTGAAACAGATTTGTCTGTCTGGCCAAAATAAGGTTGACCACAGTTGCACACAACTTTATAAACACCAGGAAAATGCAGATGGTTGTGTTTTGGTTTTGGTCGACTCAGAAAAGAACGAAGTTTTGGCAGCGTAGTATAGTCGGTCTTTATGTTGAATTTTTTCAGAATCTTAGCTAGTTTTGGGGTAAGAGTGCTGATAAAAGGTAACTGTATATGAGTGAAAGGGTTGGAGTCATCTTCTTGTCGAGGATGTTGGCGTGGTCTCAAACGTTTAGTGATGTTACGAGACGAATATCCATTATTTAAGAAGGTGTTTTTCAGGAAGTTAAGCTCTGTTTGAAGGTCTTCTTCTGTGAAAATGAGACATCTTGCTCGATGGGCGAGGGTGGAGATGATGCCCAGTTTCTGAGGTGGGAAGTGATGAGAAGAACCATGTAAATATCTATCAGTGTGGGTGGTTTTTTGAAAAATTGAAAATTTAAGACAGTCAGGAAATCTACTGATCTTTAGATCCAAGAAGGGGAGAACGCCGTTAATCTCTAGTTCAGATGTGAATTTAATGTTTTGATGTTGGTTATTTAAATGGTTTAGGAAGTTTTGCAGTTCCTCTAAACTATGTCCCCAAATAAGGAAGACGTCATCAATGTAACGTAACCACAGTTTAGGTTTCAAAGTAGCTGAGGAAATAGCTTTCTCTTCAAAATCTTCTAGAAAAAAGTTAGCTAAGACTGGAGATAGAGGGCTGCCCATAGCTAAGCCGCTAGTTTGTTTGTATATTTTATCTTCGTAGCAGAAATAGCCGGAATTGATGCAGTGACTTAGAAGAGCGAACACTTTTTTAGAAACCTTGTCCTTAAGAAGACTCAGAACTTCATCTGTAGGAACATTCGTAAACAGAGATACGATGTCAAAACTCACCATTCTGTCCGAGTCTAAAAGATTCAAATTTTTTATTTTTGGGTTGAAATCTTCAGAGTTTTTGATGAAGGAAGAAGAATTGCCAACTAAATGTTTTAAAGAAGCTGCAAGATATTTAGACAGATTGTACGTAGGTGAGTCAATCCCTTCCACAATAGGTCTTAAAGGGGTGTCAACCTTATGGATCTTAGGCAAGCCGTACAACCGAGGAATGAGGGGATGGAGAGAGCGGAGAGATAGTCTTGTATGTCTAGGAAGTTCAGAAGTTGATTTCAGAAGATTGTTTGTACGGTTATGAAGTTCTCTTGTGGGATCACTTTCTAGCATAGAATACGTATTAGAACTTAACAAGTTGTTCATCTTACAACAGTAGTCAGCTTTGAATAAGATTACAGTTGCATTCCCTTTATCAGCAGGTAAGATAATAATGTCATTGTTGTTACGAAGTTGGTGTATTGCTTTCCTTTCTGTCGGCGATAGATTATCTGTAGGACGACGACTGTTGTTAATGGTAAAGATGGCATCGATCCTAAGTAGATTCGCAGTTTGTTTTGGTAATTGTCCAGCTGCCTTCTCAACTTTCGTAAGAAAGAGTTCTTTAGGAATGAAGGTCGGAGAAGGAACGAAGTTAAGGCCCTTTGAGAGCACACTAAGTTCTGCAGGAGAAAGTGTGTGAGAGGATTTGTTAATCACAACATTTTTTAAATTTTGTGAGTTGATATTGGATTGGCGAGTTTGTTCCTGTTTGAGTTGGTTGAATTTTCTGATAAGAATTAATTTTTTGGAGAGTTGCGATCTAGAAGCACGGAGAGAGCTCGTGTTTTTAATATCAATCCAGAACCTGTTATCTAAAGATGAATTTAAGTTATTTTCTAAAGAATCTCTTTTGCGGAACAAAGAAGCTAATGTGGACTTGGTATCTGCGATTCTTTCATATAATAAATCAAGTTTAGCCTTGTGATAGATATTATGAGCACGTTTAGTGCGAATCGATTCTTTGAAATCTAAAAACTTTGGGATGACAGAGTGAAATTTGCATCTTTTCAGAAAAACTAACCTATTAATAAAACAGAGCTTAACTTCCTGAAAAACACCTTCTTAAATAATGGATATTCGTCTCGTAACATCACTAAACGTTTGAGACCACCCCAACATCCTCGACAAGAAGATGACTCCAACCCTTTCACTCACATACAGTTACCTTTTATCAGCACTCTTACCCCAAAACTAGCTAAGATTCTGAAAAAATTCAACATAAAGACCGACTATACTACGCTGCCAAAACTTCGTTCTTTTCTGAGTCGACCAAAACCAAAACACAACCATCTGCATTTTCCTGGTGTTTATAAAGTTGTGTGCAACTGTGGTCAACCTTATTTTGGCCAGACAGACAAATCTGTTTCACTTCGTCTTGAGGAACATAGACGTGACATCTCCTACAGTAGAGCACGAGCGAGCGCCCTTTCCAGTCATGTCCTTTTCTCGGCAAACTCTAACCTTGAAGAACAGCCACATCAAGTTGATTGGGAACGCACTACTAATTTATATATTTGCAAGGATGAATTCGAAAGAAGAATTATCGAATCAAAAGAAATAGTTCTGGACCCTTCACATTTAAACAATAATCTTAGCTACAATTTGCCTGATTCCCATGCGCAGTAATCCAGTACTGGCACTCAAAAATTAGCTGTCGCACACATTCTACTCATGCCAACGGTAGCACGCAGTCACCTATTCAAATATGACTGTTACTATTCTGCTTTTTATTAAGCTGTAAAGTTCATTTTTTACCGTGTTATTTTATATCTTATGTTTTTATTTCTCACCTGAAGAAGTCGGAGCACCGATGAAACTAGTTGTGATGTATTAAAGGTTTTTGTTATACTTTCTCGGGTTCTAGTCAGTTAAATTTATTTTTATAAATATATATATATATATATATATATATATATATTTATATATATATTTTTTTTTTATGAAGAATTGAATGACTAGAACCGAGATTTAAGTAAAAAGGTTTTAATATAAAAACACGACTAGTTTCAGCCTGTAACAGCCTTCATCAGGTGACATTATAAAAGAAAGAAAACAGAAAAAACACTAAACACTGAAGGTTAAAAGACTATGAACAACATAGAGAATCACTATACATAATTAGCATGAAAATGTTGCAGCTGTATTTAAAGCTGTTCTTTCATTTGCATTGTTGGGAGAGTGCGTACTTACAGCATCACGTGAATGCCAGTACATGATTACAGCTGAATCTGGGCAGTTGTAGCTCAAGTTATTATTTAGATGAACAGGATTGAAGATGATTTCTCTGGATTCCATGATTTTTCTCTCTAGTTCATCATTGCAAAGGAAGATGTTAGTAGATTTTTCCCAATAGACTTTGTGACTTTGATTTTCATCATTAGGATCAGCCGAGAAAAGGATATGACTTGATAATGCACTGGCTCGCTGTCTCTTGTAAATAATGTCCCTCATGTGTTCTTCCATACGCAATTCAACAGATTTGTCTGTCTGCCCAAAATAAGGAATATCACAATCACACAATATTTTATATACAAAAGGGTATTTGAGTTGATGATGACAAGGTTTTGGGTAGCTTATTAAGAAACGGATCTTTGGAAGTGGAGTGAACAAGGTTCTGATATTGTATTTTCTTAGAACCTTTGCTAATATATGTGAAACTGTACTTATGTAAGGAATAGATATATTGCCTTTGAATCCATTTATTTCTTCTGAGTGATGTCTAGGAGGATTAAGAAGGAATTTTTCAATGATTCTCTTGGAATATCCATTAACTTCGAAAGAAGTTTTCAGATGGTTTATTTCTGTAAGAAGTTCATTTGGGTCATCCAGAAGAGAATGGGCTCTATGTCCCAAAGTGGAAATTATTCCAAGTTTATGAGGAGGGAAGTGATGGGACTGACTATGCAGATATCTGTTTGTATGTGTGGGCTTTGTATATATTGATATTTTGAGTTTACCAGAAGAGCAAGTCAGTTTGGATGACCCAAATGAACTTCTTACAGAAATAAACCATCTGAAAACTTCTTTCGAAGTTAATGGATATTCTAAGAGAATCACTGAAAAATTCCTTTTTAATCCTCCTAGACACTATTAAGAATGCACAACATTATCAAAAAACATCATAGAGACAGTTAAAAGACGATGCACTCATCCAAAATAGTGAACTGAAACCAAAACCGAAAATAGTCAACCAAAAACAAAATTATTGTGAACTAAAACAAAAACTTGATGAAAATTTGGCTTGTCGGATTAATATATATATATACACATACGAGGGCTGTTTGATAAATCTGTGCAAAGTCTAAGAGATGGTGCCACCAGTACATATCGAGGTTATTTTTAGTTGCAGGCAACTGTTGGAGGATCACACACTAAGTTTCAGTTGGATAGACCTACTTTACTGCAGATGGAAAGCAAGATAAAGAAATAAATATAAGACCAGCCATAGCTAAAGATGCTTCTGGGAAAAATAAAGATCTGCTCAGAAGTTCTGTGGGTATCGAGACAAAGAAAAGAATGAAATAAAACATTAGTGTGGCCAGTTTTCACATACAGAAGTGAGACATGGGTATTCAAGAAGAGAGTAAGACAACAGATAATGGCCTTTGAAATGTAGTGCTATAGGAGAGCTCTGAAAATCTATGGACAGAATATGTGACAAATACAGATGTCCTACAGAGATCTTTATTATTATTATTATTATTATTACCAAAGACCCCATGGAGTCAAAGATTCATCTAAGAGGTCCTTTTATCATACACACAGTTCATCATACCATGCTTTAAACACACTCAAATTCCCTGCAGACACCACACTTTCAGGCAAGACATTAAAATCATTCACAACTCTGCATGAAAAAAACCCGCTTCTCACTCCCCTACTCACACCCTCTTTATACAGTTTCCAGGGATGACCTCTGGTTCTCCCACTATTTTCTGTAGAATCTCTTTAGCATTGATCCTATAATAACGCCTTAATAACTAGGTCTCTATCATATCTCCCTTCTTCCTTCTGTCCATCAGACGCTGCAAGTTGCATCTTCTCTCAATCTTTCCTCATACTTGACATTCCAGAGGTTAGAAACTACCGTAGCCAGTCGCCTCTAGACCCTTTCCACCATCTCTTCATCCTTCTGAAAACCAGGTGATCAAATCTGGGCACAATAGTCCATGTGTGGCCTAATCAAAGCCTTATACAATGGAACAAGAATCTCCCTAGTTCTACAAGTCAGTGTCCTTCCGCATCATTCCCAGAAGCCTTTGTGTTGTCTTCACAATTTTGGCAATGTGTCCCCTACGTTTCAGATCCTTATCCACTATCATTCCCCCCCCCCCCCCCGATCTCTTATTTCCTTCACCTCCGATAATATATCCTCACCAAGCACGAATTCAGCATCCCATTTTTGTTTTCCAAATTTTAAAACCTTACATTGTGCAACATTGAGCTAACATTCCATTCCCCTGCTCAATCACTCAATTTATTCAAGTCTTCATGTAAGGCAATAAGAAGACTCTACTCTTCATGGTTCGTCCCAACTTTGCATCATCTGCAAACAACTGAATATCTCCATCAAAATGTTCACCAATATCATTAATATACAAGTTAAACAGCAATGGCCCTAAAACAGATCCATGAGGCACACCACTAGTAACTTTCCTTTTCCTGGATATTGCTCCCCCCATACACAACTTGTTGATACCTATCAGATAGCCAGTCTCCAATCCAATGCACCAATCGATACAAAATTAATAACGGAAAAAACTCACGTACAAAGATTATTTAATAGTATAATTTTCGCCTGTGTGTCACAGGCATCTTCAGTACATTAAGCTCAAATTAAACAATAACTGACAATTCCAAAAAGCGCTACCTAAGTAGCTGGTGTAAGATAACTAAAAAGGTCAATAACTTTCCTTAAAAAAATAAATAAATAAAATAAAATAAAATAAAATAAAAAATTTATTATTTTTATTTTATTTTATTTTATTTTTATTTTTTTAAGGAAAGTTATTGACGTTTTTAGTTATCTTACACCAGCTACTTAGGTGGCGCTTTTTGGAGTTGTCAGTTATTGTTTAATTTGAGCTTAATGTACTGAAGATGCCTGTGACACACAGGCGAAAATTATACTATTAAATAATCTTTGTACGTGAGTTTTTTCCATTATTAATTTTGTATCGATATGTCTACTCACGGTATACCTCTTTTAAAACCAATGCACCAATCTAATATCCAATCCCATCCACTCTAGTTTGACTATCAACTTATCATGCGGTAATCTATCAAAAGCCTTTGCAAAATCCAAGTATATTACTGTGTATTCTTCCCCTCTGTCCATGGAAGCAGTCACTTCTAGGAGGTCCTTTTTATCACACACACAGCTCATCATACCATGCTTTAAACACACTCAAATTCTCTGCAGACACCACATATTGTAATAAGTAAGTAGATTACTAAAAATGAACTCCCTTTAGTAAATCCATGCTGTCCATGTAAGATAATGCCATTGTTGTCAACCCAATTCTGAATCCTAGTTCTCACAAGCTTCTCCAACAACAACTTAACTCAACATCTGATACGCAGATAGGCCAATAGTTTGATGCTCGAGTTTCTATCACCTCCTTTATGAAGTGGCACAATATTGTCCTCCTTCCACTCCTCAGGGCCTGACCCAGTGCAAGACTCGTATTAAAAAAATATGTCAAGGCCAGCATCAACTCCCTGGCACATTCCTTCAGAATACGTGGTGATATATTATCAAGTCCCACAGCCTTATTTACATCTAGTTTGCTCAACTCCCCAATTATTATTACATTACTATATTACATTCATAATTGTTACAGGAAATGATCCAGAGAAAGATGAGATTGGCAGGACATGTACTGAGAGGTTCAGCAGGACAGAGGATACTAACAGTTTTAGAAGGAAAAAATATGGGAAAAGGTTCAAGAGGTAAAAAACGATTTGAAAAATCATGTTTTATGATCCTATCCATGTATTTGAAAACTACATGGACAAGATCATATGGCTAAGCAGAAACAAAAAGGAAAGCCACCAACAGAGAGAACTGGAAGGACATGGTGCTGCACTCTCTCACTGAGGAAGCTACATGATGATGATAGCACAGTTTGCACTGTAAATGGGCTAAGGATTTTTTTCCTATTTTTATCAATTTTATATATTTTTTTGTATTTTTGATTTATTTTTTACATAGGCTGGAAACCCTGCTTTTAGAGACCAAACATGGAACTGTTTTCAAGAAATCCAATAAGTGGGACAGTCTCACACCAGGTGATGAAATTCATTTCCTACCTAAAGACAATCATGAACATCCATGCCTAAGGCAGGATTTGACCTGTAGCCCTTGTTTGGGGAATGGATAAGCTAATGACCAACCAGGCCAGCAAGTTATGTTGTACCATTATAATGTGTATGTGGTTGTTAGGCTCAGTAATGGCTGTTAAGTACTACTACCAAGCTAATAACTGTTTTCAAATATTAGCTTATTAGTACTTAACAGCCATTACTGAGCCTAACAATGACGTACACAAAAACACTGCAAGAGCATTTCTGATACTTCAGCATGTATAGATTATGTGTATGCAGTGCTGTCGCCTGATTAGATCGTGCCCTGAAGCAAACAAATATCGCCCCTGATGGATTATAAGACAAAAAAATAAGAAAATCTGTTTCTGTGGGAGGGGACATGTCACATGTGATTCATTAGTTAGTGCCATTTTTATCCCAGTTGTCTATAATTGTACTATTTGTTGAAAAATATATTAAGCCCGCAAATGTCTCTGTACCTTGTTCAGTGACATAATAAAACTACTTGTTTTATTATGTCACTGCGGTAAACAACAAAACAGTTGTTTTGTTGTTTACTGCAGGGAGCATGTTACTATCACCCCGATGTTCCTTTGAATTAATTAACGTTTAAAATTAATTTCTTTTTTTCTTAATAATGATTTCATGCGTTAATGATGCATAGCTGAAAATTGCCACATAACCCCTTAAGATCTTTCACGTATCCCTGGGAGTATGCATACCGCACTTTGAGAAACATTGATCTAATAAGGAGGTTCTAAAATGTTTAGTTTTAGTATGTATGATTATCATTTTTTATTATTAAATATAATAAGCACATAAACTAAACTAAACTAAACACTGTATATTTGTAAAATATCTTGTTGCCGTAATACGGCGCCTACCGCAATATGGCTGAATGAACGCCCTTATTAAGCCGTGTTGTAAGGCGGTCTGCCTCTTTGCTACACCCTGTCGATGGTACAGTGTGTATGTGTACTGCAAATACACATATAAACATGCTCAAGTATCAGAAATGCTCTTGCAGTGTTTTTGGCCAAAAAAAAAATATTTTTTCCTTTCATTTGGATTGCCCTGTAAAATTGTCTAATGCATTGCCATTATGTTTACTAACAAATAAATATATGTTAAAAACAGCAATACTAACCTTGGACATTTCTTTTTCTGCCACATTTTTTCCAACAAACTGTGGTGTTCCTGATGGAGTAGTTAAACATCGTATGATTCTTGGATCTAGCAAATGTGGAACTTTAAATGATGATACAAAAGTATTCTTGCAAGCAGATACATTATCTATTGCGAGTCCCTCCTCTTCAGTGTGGACTTCGTCACTGGTATATTCAACAATGCCCAGATCTGATTCAGTCATTGCTTTAAAAGTATTTATGACTTGATATAATAAACAAACAAAAAACAAAAAAATTAAATCAGAAAACATATTGTAAGTAGTATAGCTATAAGCAGTGGTGAGCTATGGAAATTTTAACAAAGGGCTCGCATCATCGAGCAAATAAAAAAAAAAAAAAATGGGATTAGCTTAGCCCTTATACTTATAATACTTATATTCTGACTTTTTAGAGTTTCTGACAGATATGATAATTCCGGTAGGATATCAATCATTAATGCTAGATCTTTTAAAAATTTCAAATTGAGAAGTCGGTTCAAAAAGTCCTCATATTTATCGTTCTATGAAAAATGCTTGCATAAAGCTGGGTAATTTCTCCACACAGCAAGAGTCATTCATAAACTACACGCTGCCCATCATGGTCCAAACAGATGGCCGATCTTTAAATTTTCGATACCAAGGTCTTTTGCATTTGTATTTAATTCTCGTTGATTTTTTGGTGATTGATGATAAAAAGCATATAATTTATCCATGAATATTTCAAAATGATTTATTTTTTTAATGTTTTTTATCGAATCACCCAATGCTAATTGTAAACAATGAGCTACGCAATGCCAAATCACAATGTTGGGAAATTTTTGTAGAAGTTTAATTGCAACACCTGATTTGTTTTTCAACATTACACTAGCTCCATCAGAACAAAATGCAATAAGATGATTTTTTAAATAGTTATCAGAAAATCCATATGAATTTAAAGTAGCAATTATAGTAGCATGTATACATTTCACGGTGGTATTTTCTACTTCTACAAGATTATTAAACAAGAACAAGGGGCTTGCAAATTTGAAAAAAATTTAACAAAGGGCTCACACGAGCCCCTTATAGCTCACCACTGGCTATAAGATTCCAAGAAATAAATATCAAAGTCAAATATAGTTTGAGTGTTTCAGTGTTTAGAATTGTATACTTAAGAAGATAAAGCCATAAATCAAGTGTACTAATTATACTCCAGGCAAGATTATTTTCTTAAATAAAGAGCCAATCACTTCACCACTGAAGTGAAGCCTATAGGCTCTTTATTTAAGTAATTTATGGGTGCACCTTTTTGACAACTTGTATAGCAAAGTATATATAAGTTCTTTTCGCTATAACTTCAGTATTATCTAGGTCTACCTACTCACTGATGACACCTCAATAAAGTTCGAAACCGGTCTGGGTAGTGACTTTCCACCATAATGTATAACATCATACATCCCCTAAGAGTTGTGTTTTACATTATGGGAAATATTAAGAATAGTGAGAACTTTACCCACCTTTGCAGCGAGTTGCCCGAGTGTTGAACTATGTGCTTTAGCTTACGCTACAATCCGCCGAAACTTTTTATAGTTTACTATATTCGGCATGAAACTCTTTGATTCCGATCTTTGAGTTTCTTATTCGCCTTTGAAATAATGTGGGATTTAATATCCCCTTAATTTAAAAAAAATATTATTTTCTTTTGAGTAATCGCTAGATTAACATAGTTGTTGTTTGAATTTTACATGAATTAAAAGATATCCAATGGTTGCTCTTTGTCTTCCTTGGTGTAGGAGAATAGTAACTGTTAGTAGCTCTGTAGTTGTATATTCTGCACTAAAAATGTGCCTACAACGACCTTTTCTTTCTTTCTTTTCTGAACTTAGTGTCTGAAGATGTTTCTACAAGCAAAAAAAAAAAAAACATATGCTCCACTTTTACAAGATTTCTCTATTCCTCTTCCTTTTTCCTTTACTTATTTGTTTACTCTTCCATTACTAATTCCTTCAGACTAACGACGACTCAAACAATGAGATCTTTCCTGCTACATAAAGAAAGACAACAGTCATGAAAGAATACCTTTTAATTCATGTAAACCCACCCACCCCTCTATCCCTAATAAAACCTTGCGTTAAAGACTTGTTCCAAAATAAAAGAGAACTACTAGTATTTAATGCAAATGGAGTACACTGGCCGTACTAGAATGTACTGCTATGATCAAGTGAAATTATAACTATAAATTACATATGTTCAATTGATCTAATAAGTGGGTTCTAAAATGTTTATTTTGTGTATGTATGACTATAATGTTTTATTATTAAAATATAATAATTAATTCCTACAACATCTTATAGGAATTAAAAAGCCTTGATCTCCTTCTGACTGGCTTTAGATTAAAAAAAAAAATACTAGAAAATGCTTCTCACATCCCTGATGAGAATTTAAGCCCCAGGCAGATATAGTGAAATAGTTACTACAATCTGGCAATTTATTGGAAATACTCCATGGTAAAATTTGTAAAACATGTCATATCAAAATTTCATTATACTGTAAATCTTTTGCTGATTTGATATCTTAGATAGGCAATATAATTAGGGCAATTTTTGAATAAAATGAAATTTGCTAAGAGCCATATTTTTCATGCATTTTAATCTGACTAAGATTTCCATAGTATTATAGTATTATTTCTGAGTCTAAATGGAAGTCAGAAGACTATCGGTGGAGGCCAAACTCTTTACAGACCATAATACATATCATACCTTAAAAAATATTTGGCATTGGAATATTCACCACCTACTCTGACAATGCATTCAACTCATGCACCATGCAAAAAATCCACTTTTCACTTCCTTACTCACTTGACCATTATTCAGTTTTCTAGGATACCTTTTACACCAAATAACATTTCTCTTATATCTACTTAAAAGGCTCCACTCACCAATTTATGTTTCAATGAACACAATGCAAAATTTGCTGCCTTCTACCATGTATTATGGCAGCAATTTTTTGGGATAACTTATGTAATTTTTGAAATTTGCCCCTGAATTTAAACTCCCATTTTGTCTAATCATAGTTCAGGCCCTGAATAGTAAGGTGGTGCATGTAGAATTGTTTGGAAAACAATAGTCAGAATTATTATCATTACACAGGCATCTTATGAAATCTGAAGACTCATTGTGGTAGGCCTATACTAATTAGAATGTTTATCATACCTCTTAAACTCTTTCACATCTTCAAGTTATCTTCATACAGTGCATTTCATAGAACTGCCACAATGTTGGTCTCAAAAAAATTGTGGTAGGTCTATGGGATGTGTCTCGATCTCCATCACTTCTTCATTCCTTTGGAATGTAGGTGACAAGATATGCATGTAGTAGTCCAGAATGGCATTATTAAAACTTTATGAAGGGGAATAAACAATCTCCTCATTCCTGCTTGTCAGTGTGTGTGTGTGTGTGTGTGTGTGTGTGTGTGTTCTTTAAAAACCATAAAACCTGGTTACCTTTTAAATATACCATTGAAACCTCAATTCCCTGTCCATGATCATCCCTAAATCCCTGGCCTCATCAATTTCCTGCAGTTCAGATCAATCAATGTAGTATACAGCTTACGATTTATTCACTCTAAATTACATGACTGTACACTTGGTCACATTAAACTAGTGGTGCTTTATCTTTGCATATAAAGGTCAATGAGGGTTGGTCAATGAAGACTATTTAAGTCACCCTGTGGGATCTCTACACAGTCTTCATTGACCAACCCTCTTCTTAGCCTTGCATCACTGGCAAAAAATTGACCATTTTCTCTTAAATCATTCCTACATCACTGATGTACAAATAAAACAGCAGCAACACAAAGTCCTGTGGTACAACCAGTAACTTGCCTCCTCCTAGATTCAGTTCCCATCATACATCTTATTCAAATCATCAGCTTCAGATCTATCTCTATTTTCTCCAATTTATGTGATATCCTGTCAAATGTCAAAATCCAACAGTATATCAAATTTGCAAAGTCCAACAGTATCACTATATAGCCATTTCCATTATTCTGCTCATTTATCACATTTTTTATAAAAATTAAGCAAATTACAAATTACTAAGGCAACTACCCCTCACAAAACCAAGCTCTCTCCTATCAAGTATCATGTTCCCAACTACCATTCTTGAATTCTGCACCAACTTCTTCAATACCTTTACAATTGCTCCTGAGATACTGACTGATCTATAATTTGCTGTCTCTATCCAAGAGCAATGGAACTATTTTGCCCTCTTTCTGCTCCTCAGGCACTTTTCCATGAGGCTTAAATTAAACATCTTGATAGGAGTTGCCAATCCTCTTGCTCATTCTTATAATATATCGACTGATAATGAAAAGGTGATCAAGCTTGCAGAAGAACTGGAAAAGAACCAAATGGACATAATTGGCATCACTGAAAAAAAGAAGACAAAAACAGGTGAGACCTTACTAAATAACAAGCATAGGATGTTATATTCTGACAATAATGATCAAGGAAAGGAAGGAGTAGCGATAGAATACAACACCACAGTATTCAAAGCACATTCTGAAAATTTATTCTGTTGACCCATCATTCTCCTGCACATAAAAAAAAGTCTACTCTTCATTTTCTCTTTACCTCAACTTCACATAATTTCCAAAGATGACATCTTGTTCTCCCCTAACACTCTATATATAATTCCATCTGAATTAATTTGGTAAAATCCCCTCACTAACTTAAACATCTCCATCATATCCTCTCTTTTCTGTCTATCCAAATTTCACATATTTAAGTAGGTAAAGGCTTAAAATTATGCAATGATTATGAATTGGCTGTTACCCTCAACAACTACAACATTCTGTCCACAAACAAAATTCACTATAGAGTTTCCCTCCCCCACTTCCCCAAAATTAGAAGGTTATATCACATTAGTAATGGAGAGTGGTTAGTGAGTGGAACACATTGCCTGAGTGTATTGTAAATGTAGACACTCTTGAATCAGTTTAAAGCACCGTTAGATGAGCATTGTATGCAATAATGTGTATCTTCTACAATGAGTCTCTGACTCCATGGAGGTCGGATGTTAATAATAATAATAATAACAGTATCACAAGAAACAGTATCCACAATAACCCTACTTCAGTGCTCATACAATGATATACTTCTGAAGCTATCCAAAGCCTCCAATATGGAGGGTAATGGTTTGTCTTAAACCTCTATAAAAATACTTCGTCAAATAATTTACATTACATGGGGCAGATGTAGTTCCTCTGAAGATAACAATGGTCATTTTCTCTTCTCAACAAATCAAAACAACATAATATGAATTTTCAGTTAAATAAAACAAACCTAATCTGCATTCATTTATTTATTTATAATGTAAATTTAATTTTCACCTATAAATATAATGCAAATAATTTTTTTAAAGATAAAGGCTATTGCCAAAAAATTAAATTTCATCAATAAAATACAAAACGATAAAAAAATATTAAAAAAAAGCGACTTTCTTGATTTGATTAAAAGGAAATAACAAGACCAAATGTGATTGATGTAAGATAACAAGGGTATAGGTTAAAAAAAAAAAATGTAAGAAAGGTTAGTGTCTCATTCTTTATATATATATATATATATATATATATATTAAATATTTTTAAGGAGTGATCTGATAATCACATTATCAGATCACTCCTTAAAAATATTTCTGGATTTCTCTCCCAAATACTATTTCTATCAGCATCCAAAGTAGAAATATCCGAATCCGCAGATGCAGGGATTTATAAAATTCTCGATGACTGGAGTGCTTTGCTCCCCACCCCCCCAACTTAATATGATATTATTTAAGCTGTCTCAGTTTTATCGAATTAATCATTTCATTAGTTATAAAGTAACTAATGCCGAACGGCCGCGATATAAGTTCTGACTCATAGGAAAATTAATAATTTTTCGCTTTTTTTTAAAATTAATTTTTGTGAAGTGACACTTTTTTTTTTCTTTCTTCCATTCATTTGACTATTGTGTCAAACGCTCTCATCAAGCTTCCCTTACCTAGCACTCTCCCCTAATGTAATACGCTTAGTAAATATCATAATTGAGGGGGAAATGTGGGTACATGCATCACCTACTCATGAAAATAATTGAATCCGAGTTATGCATGGCATCGAATAGAACCAGTTTTTCTAAAGGCCTAGCTGTAAATTTTCTATATTTTCTAAAAATGGTATTAAAAAATAATGAATTCCAAAAAACGGCAGGTCATTGATATTGGTTTAAAACATGTTATCTGTTCAATTTTATTATGATCATATTTTACTTTACACTACGACATCCTTTTTGCAACAAATGCTTTTAAACCAGTACATCTCACAACACCTACAAACGAATAATATGCATTTCTACATTTTCACACCAGATAGCAGCACTACAAGTTGAAGCTGATCAATATTTATATTAATCAGAATGTACTCGTGTCGAACTGTTTTTGGAGAAATAACTGCTTGAAATTGGAATTAAATATATCATTTAATAACGAAATTAAGTATTTGCACGCTAATTGGTCTGAAGCCAGCATTATGCAGGTACGACATATGTGATTGCAGCAGGCTTCGTAAATTTAAATATGAAAATAAAATGGATGCATATTTCAAACTGCAATAATATATTATTATTATTATTATTATTAGACACCTCCAGGGAATCCAAAGACTCATCGAGGGAGAGTGTGCCAACAGCATCGAACGATTGGTTCCCTTCCAACTATTAACCGCGCTCAAACTTACTTAACTGAGCCATTAGTAGCAGAGGCTCTACCAATCGACCAACATATATCACCATATTCGGATAATGTTCACGAAAAAAAACCAGCATATTGTGAATCAGCATAATTAAAAATGCATTTTTCCTTCAGAGATATTGATATAAAAAGTAGTTGAGTTCTCTAAGGATGATAAAATTTCGACAGATCTCATGGCCACTTTTGACGCAGAAAATGGACAATGGAGCTGGATTTTTAAGAAAATATCGTCACCTGCAGTGGCGGATTACCCATTAAAGCAATGAGGCACGTGCCTAGGGGCCTAAGCTTTGGGGGGGGGAAGACATTTTCCTATAGTGTTTTAAAGTAGATTAATGTTTTCAGTAAACATCATAAAAATATTAATTATTTTAAGCGAAAATTTTTTCAAAACAATTATTACGTTTTAATACGTATTTTGAACAGCGCGCACTATCTACGCTTTAAATAATGCCGCAATACCAATGTCGGCGCCAGTTGACAAGCTTCGTATTTTGTATTTTGAACAGCGCGCGCTATCTACGCTTTAAATTAAACCGCATTACCAATGTCGGCGCACGGTGCTGTTGACAGATTCGAGGTCACGAAAACTGATTGCATTGCCGAGATAGGAAGTTTCGCCTGGTTGCTCCTTAACTTGATTTGTTATTGAATCGTGAAAGAGTGAGGTGTTTGTTTCAAAAAAAACTCAGTCTCCAAAGAAAATAAGGGAATAAAATGCGTTAAGGAGTTTATTTCCTTTTATAAAAATTGTTGGTAGAGCTATCTCAATCGGACTACTCTATAACTGGCGATAATGTATTAAATAAAATGTGATTTGGAATAAACACACACACACACACACACACACACACACACACACACACACACACACACACACACACACACACACACACACACACACACACAAATATCTTTCAATTGTTTCATTTTGATTTTGATCTCTATTGTACAATAACATGCCTGCGCACTGTGAGCTACCTGTGAAGCAGTTTCTGGCTTCGAAGTCGATTGGTTTCATCGAACATCCCCTAGCCAGATTTGGCTCTCTCGCAGACTTTTTCCTCTTCCAAAAGATGAAGTGTGCCTTGAAAGGGGAGCGCTTCAGTAATATTCAGGACATTCAATGCGGTGCGACCCAGAGATTGAAAGAGGTTCCCGTTCAGTACTTCCATCCCCATGCCTTCGAACACCTATACGATAGATGTAAACGTTATGTGGAGTTGGAGGGTCATTATTTTGAATCTGTATAATAGACAATTCAAAATACAGTTCTTTGTGTTGATATAATAATTGTTGTCTCATTACTTAACTGGCACATTGCGCATATCCTAAATTTCTAATTTCGTTAAATTCAACTGAGCCAGACTGAAATTATATATGATTTCGAAATTTTCTATATTTTCTACAAATGGTATTAAAAAAGTCCTCTTACGTCTTTTATTGCTGAAAGGGAGTAGATGGAGCACTTTTTAGTCCCAACATTTTTAACACATATGGGCAGGCAGTCTCCATTTTTCAGCTTTCGCTGATAGCGAGGCCAACTATCAATGACTCGATGCTTTTCAATAGAGAGAGAGAGAGAGAGAGAGAGAGACAGAGAACAATGGCAGACAACTTCCACCATCTCATGGCGCTAAATTAGTATATCCTTCCTTCCCGTTTTGAACTGAACAGTCCGATTTTCACAAAAATTGTCAACGCACACCTAGACATGCTTTCAGGATAACTATTTTATTTCCTATTTTTCAATATTTGATTTCTCAGATGAAATGTTTTCATGTAACATTCATAAAAGAAGCAATTATTGCCAAAAAAAAAAAAAAAATAAAAAAAAAAAAAAAAAAAAAAAAAAAAAATATATATATATATATATATATATATATATATATATATATATATATATATATATATATATATATATATATATATATATATATATATATATATATATATATATCATTAACATATATTATATATTCTACACAAGGTAATAAAACTTTCTACATATATACGGATATTTGTAGAAAGTTTTTTACCTTGGGTATAATATATATGAAAGACGCCAAGCTATTTTAAAGCTGGTTTTACTCCATTTCCCAAGTAAGCACACAAATAAATAAGTCAAGTGTGTGCCTGCATGTAGTGCAAGTCTAGGTGACCCGCAAAGTAGTGCAAGTCGAGGCAACTCGTGGTAAAGGCGTATTAAGCTCTGATCACTATTCTTAATATTTACCCTTAATGCAAAGCCCATCTCCTGGAGAAGATGTATGATGCTATGCATTAAAGGCAAGGGTCACAACCCAGACTGGTTTCGACCTTTATTGAGATCTCATCAGTGGGAGCCAGGCTTAGAAATACCAAGGTTAAGTAATATAGAGCTTATAAGTATTTTACCAAAACAAGTTACAATAAGGCTATTTTACCAAAACAAGTTACAATAAGGTGCTTTGACCTTATTAAATAAAAATCTCAGGATGAGAGATAGATGTAGAAAGTTTTTTACCTTGGCTATAATATATGTTAAAGATGCCAAGCTATTTTAAACCTGGTTTTACTCCATTTCCCAAGTAAGCAAACAGACAAATAAGTGAAGTTTGCACCTGCACGTAGTGCAAGTCTAGATGACCAACAAAGTAGGGCAAGTCTAGGCAACTCGTGGTAAAGGTGGAATAAGCCCTGATCACTATTCTTAATATTTACCCTTAATGCAAAGCCCATCTCCTTGAGGAGATGTATGATGCATTAAAGGCAAGGGCCACTACCCAGACCGGTTTCCCTTTATTTAAGTGTGGGTATACCATTCCAAAAACTCGTACAATCCCCCTGATCACCCAATAATGAGCGACATGCAGGATCAGAAAGTCAAAAACTCGGAAACGCTCATTTGCTCATTCTGGAAGAGTAACATCAACAGTCATGGCTCAGTTAACTTCACGGGCTACAGCATTGCCATTTATCACCCAAGCTTCCGACCGGTTTCGACTTTTATTGAGGTCTCATCAGTGGGAGCCAGGCTTAGAAATGCCAAGTTAAGTAATACACAGCATATAAGTATTTTACCAAAACAAGTTACCATAAGGTGCTTTGACCTTATTAAATAAAAATCTCAGGATGAGAGATAGATGTAGAAAGTTTCTTACTTGGATATAATATATGTTAAAGATACCAAGCTATTTTAAACCTGGTTTTAACCCATTTCCAAAGTAAGCAAACAGATCTCTCATCCTGAGATTTTTATTTAATAAGGTCAAAACACCTTATGATAACTCGTTGTGGTAAAATACTTATAAGCTCTGTATTACTTAAATCTTGGTATGTCTAAGCCTGGCTCCCACTGATGAGACCTCAATAAAGGTGGAAGCCAGTCTGGGTAGTGGCCCTTGCCTTCAATGCATAGCATCATACATCTCCTCAAGGAGATGTACTTTGCATTAAGGGTAAATATTAAGAATAGTGATCAGAGCTTATTTCACCTTTACCACGAGTTGCCTAGACTTACACTACTTTGCGGGTCACCCAGACTTGCACTACTTGCAGGTGCAAATTTGACTTACTTGTCTGTTTGCTTACTTGGGAAATGGATTAAAACCAGGTTTAAAATAGCTTGGTATCTTTAACATATATTATATCCAAGGTAAAAAAACTTTCTATATATATATATATATATATATATATATGAATAATTGAATGACTAGAACCAAGATTTAAGTAAAAAGGTTTTAATATAAAAACACGACTAGTTTCGGCCTGTAACAGCCTTCATGAGGTGACATAGCGTTTCCAAACTTTAGGTGTTAAAATAAAGGAAGAGATAGCCTTGGTTTCAAAATCCTCTAAGTAAATATTTGCGAGTACAGGGGATAAAGGATTACTTATAGCTAGTCCATGATTTTGTTTGTATATATTATCTTGAAATTTGAAGTAACCGAACCTGATGCAATGTGTAAGCAAGGCTAACAATTTTTTGGATAACTTGTCTTTGAGTAATGTTAGGACTTCATCTGTTGGGACACTAGTGAACAAATAAGTTATGTCCAAGCTAGCCATGATGTCATCTTCATTGACTGTAATATCTTTGAAGTATGTAACAAATTCTGTAGTGTTCTTGATAAAGGATGGTGACTTGCCTGAAAAACATTTTAGGTATTTGGCAGATATTTTGAAAGATTGTACGTAATAGGGTGTCTCTTTATGGATTTTAGGAACACCATATATGCGAGGAATTAACGGACGGAGAGAGCGTAGAGATACGCGAATGTTTCGGGATAATTCAGTTGTTGTTTTTAATAAGTTGTTTGTACGATTTGAAGTTCAGGAGTTGGATCTCTTACAGAAATAAACCATCTGAAAACTTCTTTCGAAGTTAATGGATATTCCAAGAAAATCATTGAAAAATTCCTTCTTAATCCTCCTAGACATCACTCAGAAGAAATAAATAGATTCAAAGGCAATATATCTATTCCTTACATAAGTAGATTCACATAAATTAGCAAAAGTTCTAAGAAAATACAATATCAGAACCTTGTTCACTCCACTTCCAAAGATCCTTTCTTAATAAGCCACCCAAAATCTTGTCATCATCAACTCAAATACCCTTTTGTATATAAAATATTGTGTGATTGTGATATTCCTTATTTTGGGCAGACAGACAAATCTGTCGAATTGCGTATGGAAGAACACACGAGGGACATTAGTTACAAGAGACAGTGAGCCAGTGCATTATCAAGTCATATCCTTTTCTCGGCTAATCACAATGATGAAAACCAAAGTCACAAAGTCGGTTGGGAAAAATCTATTAACATCTTCCGTTGCAATGATGAACTAGAGAGAAAAATCGTGGAATCTAGAAAAAGCATCTTCAATCCTGTTCATCTAAATAATAACTTGAGCTACAACCTCCCAGATAGTCATTCAGCTGTAATCATGTACTGGCATTCACGTGATGCTACAAGCACGCACTCTCCCAACAATTCAACAAAAAAGAACAGCTTTAAATACAACTACAACGTTTTCATGCTAATTATGTATAGAGACTCTCTATGTTGTTCATAGTCTTTTAACCTTCAGTGTTTAGTGTTTTTCTTTCTTTTATAATGTCACCTGATGAAGACTGTTACAGGCTGAAACTAGTCATGTTTTTATATTAAAACCTTTTTTTTACTTAAATCTCGGTTCTAGTCATTCAATTCTTCATAAAAATATGTATGTTAACCGAGTTAATGATCATCCTTTCATGTAGAAAGTATTTTTTTACCTTGGGTATAATAAATGTCAAAGATACCAAGCTATTTTAAACCTGGTTTTACTCCATTTCCCAAATAAGCAAACAGACAAGTAAGTCAAGTTTGCGCCTGCAAGTATAGGTGATCCCAGACGTAGTGCAAGACCAAGGCAACTCATGGTAAAAAGTGGATAAGCTCTGATCACTATTCTTAATATTTACCCTTAATGCAAAGCACATCTCCTGGAGGAGATGTATGATGCTATGTATTAAAGGCAAGGGATCACTACCGAGACCGGTTTCGACCTTTATTGAGGTAGAATGGAAGTTTCATATCTCTTTATCATATAACTTTTTGGACTCTAAAGAGGCCAAAAGGTTGTGCTGAGGGTCAGCTTGATAGTGAGAGAGGAGGACAAAGATAGAGTGGATAGTAATAGATAGTTAAAAGAGGCCTCAGTCGATCTACTTGGCCTGACTTAAATGCCACCACCAAGCAGATCGCCGACATTATCTCCCTCCATCCGTTCTTTTCCGCGTTCCCCTGCCAGCCACCTCTTCAGATGTCTGGCCGATGAAAGAAGTGAAAAACAAATGCAGGACACACATAAATTGAAAAGCAAAAGGAACTAGAAAGAGACCAATAAAAGAGCTAAGACACACATAAAATAGGACGAACGGGGGAAGAGCCTGGCCCGAGTGATGCAGCCCACTATGAGCTGCACCGCCTCGCTGTAAGCCTTCGCCGCTCGGGTTCTCAGGTCCGCCCCTCCTGTGAACTAGATGTCTCATCAGTGGGAGCCAGGCAAGAAAACCCAAGATTTGACAATTGACAATTGACATTTATGTCTTTAAGGGTGAAGCAAGATGCTTTCCATATTCCCCGCTATCTGTCGTGGTTACAGTGAGGGTAAAATTTACGAGCAGTTTGCTCGCCCTGAATGGGCATGGAGATTATGCATCGTTATAGGAGGCTAATATAGTTTTTGGTCTTCTATATTTGAATATGTCCGTTGGAACCCAAGATTTTAGTAATACAGAGCTTATAAGTATTTTACCAGAACAAGTTACCACAAGGTGTTTTAACCTTATTAAATAAAAATCTCAGGAGGAGAGATAGATGTAGAAAATATTTTACCTTGGGTATAATAAATGTTAAAGATACCAAGCTATTTTAAACCTTGTTTTACTCCTGGATTAAACCCCTCATTAGGGGACTCAACCCATCCTAAGGGACAGATGACAAAGGGAAGGAAGGACTATTTCAATCATCAAAATGTTAGGCCTTTTCTTCTTTCCGATAGTTTTTTGACAGTTTCATAATAAAAATATTCATTTTGAGAATATAAAGCCATCGTTGATTTCATTTTGACACTTCTTAGTTTCAGTGCTTAAGTAGAAAGGCTTTTCCCTTTAGTGAATTTAATTTAGAGCAAATCATGGTACAGCGAAATTAGTGATAATTATAATTATTTCAAAGAAATGAAGATAATGATTTTCATGACTTATTCTTAAAAAAAAAAAATATATATATATATATATATATATATATATACATATATATTACCACGAGTTGCCTTGGTCTTGCACTACCTGTGGGATCAGCTAGTCTTGCATCAATTGCAGGCGCAAACTTGACATTTTGTCTGTTTGCTCACTTGGGAAAAATGGAGTAAAACCAGGTTTAAAATTGCTTGGTATCTTTAACATATATATATATATATATATATGTTAAAGATACATATATATGTTAAAGATATATATATATATATATATATATATGACAGAATGATCATTGACTCGGTTAACATACATAGTTTTATGAAAAAAATTGAATGACTAGAACCGAGATTTAATTAAAAAGGTTTTAATATAAACACACTACTAGTTTCGGCCTGTAACAGCCTTCTTCAGGTGACATTATAAAAGAAAAAACACTAAACATTGAGGGTTAAAAGACTATGAACAACATAGACAGTCTTTATACATAATTAGCATGAAAACATTGTGACGTTTTCATGACCTCCCACCATAATGTAATTATGGTGGGAGGTCACTACCCAGACCAGTTTCAGCCTTTTTTGAGGCTTCAGCAGTGAGTTTTTTTCGCTATACCCTTTGGTATCTATTTGGTCTAGCTATTCACTGATGAAACTTCAAAAAAGGCTGAAACCGGTCTGGGTAGTGACCTCCCACCATAATGTAATAACAGCATACATTTCCTAGGAAATGTGTTTTTACATTATGGAAAATACCAAGATTAGAGATCAGAACTTTCCCCACCTTTGCAACGAGTTGCCTGAGATTGTACTACGTACTAGGACTACTTGCATTAGCTCACGCTAGTAACCGCCGATACTTTTATAGTTTACTATATTCGGCATAAAACTCTCTGAATCCAATCTTTGAGTTTCTTATTCGGTTTTAAAACAATGTGGGATTTAATATCCCCTTAATTTGAATAATGTTTATATCGCCAAAATGAAGCCTATTGGCTCTTTATATTTAATTAATAATAATTGAAATAATAACGGTCATCCTTCTGACGAACCTAGTACTATACATACAAAATATCATTTCACACAGCTACATGGGCTCCATACAAATGACGTCAAAACAATCAGACGGAAAAAAAAAAAAACACTTCGCAAATTGTTTGTAACGGTCCACATTTCCTTTTCTTCAGTAACGCGAAAATCCAAGGATAACTTGGTTTGAACATACGAATCTAATAAGTTTATAACTGTTTTGTAAAACGCATCTTCGCATAATTAACGTTCTCGCCTATTCCAAAAGGGTACAATTTCAAAAATAAAATAAAATTTTATTTAGTTATTTTTATTTTTTATGTAATTTAAAAGATCTAAGGATATTTTACGACTTATCAACATTTACTTACTTGATAAATGCACTATATTAGCATATGCTGTATTCTAAGCAATTAAACGTTTCCTGAAACGATGTGGAACAGCTTGTTGTATTTAGTTGTTTATTGTTTTCAAGAAAACATACTAGCTCCCTCTAAGTTATAAACAAAAAAAATCATTTTTTATGACAGTGGAATATGATGCACTTAACTATGATTTGGCGTGCAATAAACAATTCATAAATTTAAAAATAAATAAATAAAATAATCATAAAGCTGGATATATTGCGTTTTTATAATTAAAATTATTCTCCCGTAATGAGTCATGGGATTCATTGGAGGTAGTATATAATAATAATAATAATAATAATAATAATAATAATAATAATAATAATAAAAGTAAGAAGTTTATAGAAAGAACGACAGTACGTTGCGCCCTTCGATTAGGCCTACGTTCTATTCTCGTCTTGACGAGAGGAGTCTTCATATGTTTATTTCAATTGAAGGTGAGTTAGCTGATTTCATATGAAGGTGGAAGGGTTTTTTTCCCTTCCGGAAACTCGGGTTTTTCATCCTGCGTACAGACAAATCGGCCTTGAGAAAACACGCAATTTATAGGTCCAAAATACCAGTGGTAGTCGTAGGCAGATGACGTTTTGTGTAGGTGATAATGGTAGCGGCGATTCGCTGTTGTTGGTGGATTAAGCGGCGGAGACGGACAGTTGTTGAGTATGTTCCTTCCCCCCCCCCCCCCCCCCCGACGAGTCTTTGGACTCCTTGGATGTGTCTCGTAATAATAATAATAATAATGATTATAAATGCTATAGGTAACCGTTATTCTTAAAGAAATGACACAGAACGCAATTTTTATTCTCGAAAGCTTTCTTCAGAGACCCAGCTGTGTTTTGATTTTGTAAGCAATGCTGTTTTCATTAGGAAGTAATAACAGATTTCTTTCCAAATATTTATTCGAATAAAGTTACTTAAGAACCTCCGTAGCTCAGTCGCTATAGACGAAGCCCTTTGGGCGGAAAGATCTGGGTTCGATTCATGTCCATGACATGAGGAACCGTAATGCGGTCTCTTTCGACTGAAGATGAATTAGCCGGTCTCATATGGAAGTAGAGGGTTGTTACACCCGGAAATTCGGACTTTTGGTCCCTCAGAACAAGTACATTAAGCCCTGTGAACAAATGGATCTACAGTCATGAATACCTGCCGTTAGGGGATGCAGCAGAGAAGTGACAAGCCAGCTGCATTAATTCGTCATAAACCCCTCCTTAGGGGGCTCAACCTGTCCTATGGGACGGATGAGAAGAGAATGAAGGAAGTTACTTTTGACTATATTCGAATAAACATCACGTGGAAGATTATTTCTTTCTTTAGATATATAATGACTGCTTTTAATTCCTTATCGTTTTTCTGGGGAAAAAAATAAATAAAAAAAGAAACGTTATTTTGTCAGTCGTCATAAGATTCGCTTATTATAGTTGCCTGTAAGCCATACATTCCCTTCTACAGTGTTCTTCTCCTTTTGACTGTGCGGATTAGACAGAACTCCACCTGCTTCATAGCTGTAATAGAACTTAGACATAATTACACATAATGGATAAAACATTGGAGGCAGGGATGATGGGAAGTTGGCAGTGGCATCCCCAGCGCAGAGTGAAACGCACCCAAAGCCAAAGCCGACGGCATGTAGGCAGACATCGGCGCTTTCCAGCAGTCTATCGCAATCGACGAACATGAATAAATGTGGCGATCTTAGAGACTTTGGTCGTGGACGTATTATGGGCGCAAGACAGATGGGTCATTCTATCGACCGAATGATAATAGCCCTAAGGTTCTCGAGAGAAACCGTATCAAAGGTCTACAGCGGGTATACCATCAACGGACTTACCAGCTCCCAGCGAGCAAGTAGTGGCCGTCCACACGTGACCTGGGTCAACGTAGACTGTCCAGATTCGGATAGACCAACAGCGGCATAAATTAAATCCAGTTTCAATCTCGGAGGTCCAAGAAGCGTCGATATGGCGTTCCATAGGCGACCGGAGCCGACGCCCTGATCGTGTGCCAATGTTGACATCTCGTCATCGGGCAATGCGCCTCGCCTGGTGTTGGGACCATCAAAACTGAACATCTGCAGAATGGACCCGAGTCGTGTGGTCTGATGAAACCCCTTTGTCAGCAGTACCGAACTGAACTGGTGTGGAGTCGACAGCATGAAGCCATGGCCCCATCATGTCAGGCTTGCTCTGTTCAAGGAGGTGGCGGCTCTGTGATGGTTTGGAGAGGTTCTTAAAAGCTGCGAGCTACCAGAATCTGCTGGTTAATCACCTATACACATTCATGGCCTTCGTGCCTCCTAAACTGTCCTTCTGAAACAGACTACAGCCGATAGTCTGTTTCAGAAGGATAGTGCGCCATTCCACCTGGCCGCAAACACCCAGGCTGGCTTGAGGCAGGCCCGTTCCATACCGGGGTACAAAGAGTGCAATGAACCTTAGCGGCACAATTTAGGGGTGGTATAATCGAACACGTTCATTAAAAAAAAAATCATAAAAAAAAAGATCCTTTTCAAAATTGAAACTGATAAAAAAAATCACTTATGATCAGTAGCGGCCCGTATATAATCACTGCGACACTGCAGCATCCCCAAGGCAAAAATGAAAATTTTAAATTTTGTTTGTGTTTATAAATAATAACAATGCTTACAACAGAAATACACTTTTATTAATACAGACCAGTATTTTACAAATAAACATTTATTAAAACCTACCAGTTTTGCCAGCAAACTGTCTGGCTTTTTCAAGGTATTACGGAGATATGAAAGTAAATGCAAATTAAAAGGAACATAAAAAACGTTGTAAACCAAACTAGTATCTATGGTTACACGTTTCGCGTGACAGAGATGGCTTATTGTTCTTATTATAATATTATAATATAATATTATAATATTATAATATTATAATAAGAACAATAAGCCATCTCTGTCACGCGAAACGTGTAACCATAGATACTAGTTTGGTTTACAACGTTTTTTATGTTCCTTTTAATTTGCATTTACTTTCATATCTCCGTAATACCTTGAAAAAGCCAGACAGTTTGCTGGCAAAACTGGTAGGTTTTAATAAATGTTTATTTGTAAAATACTGGTCTGTATTAATAAAAGTGTATTTCTATCTATAAAAACGACCAAAAATGTATACCTTGAATGCTTACAACATTATATAAATGCAATATAACATGTTAAAGGTTACAGCTTATTTTTCGACAGTGATTGGATAGTTAATAATTGGAATTGTTCGATTAACGCTTTAGATTACGAAGCAAATCCACTGCGATCTAACGCAGTGGCGGAATTATACGTTCGACCAATCGCAGCCAGACTTGCCGATATTCGTTTAGGCTTGTGATTGCACCTTACAAGTGATTCAGACACTGCTCGTTTGGGGAAGTGTATCGTATGCTTGCCCGCTTTATTTCTGTGAGATACGAAACTTTTATTATTGGTGTCTGTTCGTGATGAGGGTGAAATATTTTTAATAAAACAATATTTTAATATGTAAATTTATTTATTAATAAATTGGTTACTGATTAGGAAAAAAAATAATTTTTTTATAATTTTTTTTTTTTTATTTTTATTTTGTACATGCAGCACCCCCACTTAAAATTTTCACCGGCCGCGACTGCTTACGATCGAGTATGTCACAAGAAAGATTAAAAAATTTATCCATATTAAGTATAGAAAATGAAATATGTAGCAATTTAGATTTAGAAGATATCATAAAAGATTTTTCTGTAATGAAAGCCAGACGAACATCTCAGTAGGAAATGAATAAAAATAAGGGTTTTTTTTACTTTTTTTTTATTATTTTAATATACATTCCTCTTAATGTGCAGTATAATAAAATTATTTGTAACGTGTTATTGTACTTTGGGATCTTTTAATTTTTAATGGAAGAGGGCACAAAAATTTTGCACCCTGGCGACACAAGCCCATGGAACGACCCTGGCTCGAGGAACACTCATCTGAGTTTGGGAACATCCAGTGTCTCCCAAGGTAACCAGATTTAAATCCGATCGATGGTATGCCGTAGAGAGAGACATCAGATCCATGTATCCGGGATCGACGTCTAAGGAGTAATTGTGGACAGTGTTGCAACAGGCATGACGGGATTCCCTTCGGTAACCCTCTGGCATCTGGTGGAGTGAATGCATCAGAGAGTACAAACTGTTATTCGAACCAGAGGAGGACCGAGACGCGATTAGGTAAGTATCTCTAATGCTTTGTTCGGCGAGCTAATTGTTTAATTTTTAAGAATTTTGCTAGTCTGATTAAAACGATGATGGCTATAAACTTTAGAGGGTATATGTTACTGTAAAAGCCCGGAAATCACTAAATCGTAGGTTTTACCGGTAAATCCTAGTGAAGTGGTAAAAGACCGAAAAATGCTTGTAAACGCATTTTGGTAAAAGCCATTTCGGGCTTTTGCATTTACCAACACCAATTGGCAAAAGCCCGAAATAAGCAATGAGTCTGTCTGAGCCTGTATTCTGCAGGTCCCAACGCGCTCGTGACTCTCTTAGCTGTTCGCGTACCTAACCGCTCAGTCGGGTGTGAACGGCTACGATCTATTGTTTTTGTGTTAATATATTTTACCTTTTTTATTTCCTTCATAAAAATGATTTCATCATCTACCTTTTCTTATTTCTTTTAGTGCATAGTTGATTATAGGTTAGGTTAGGTTAGGGTAGGTAATCCTGTTTTAATTTCCTATTCCATTTACACAGTTTTGAGTTTCATAAAATTATGCAAGATAAATGCTCAAACTTATGCACTGACATGTTCAAAGCATGATTAAAAATTAAACACACACACACACACACACACACACACACACACTCACACACACACACACACACACACACACACACACACACACACACACACACACACACACACACACACACATTGTGTATGTGAATGTGTGAAAATCTGGTACATTACGTAATGTACCAGAGTTATCACAGTTTTTCTCTTTGTTCCTTTATCTATTGAAACCGGTAATGCATGGTATACATTATGCACCTAAAGAATTTAATTAATACCAAATTCCTTAATAATAGCAATTTAGTATTAATAATTATTTATAAGGGCCTTCGTAGTTTAGTCGATATAGACGAAGCACTTTGGTCGGATCCTTAGTTCAATTCCCTTCGTGAGGAACTTTCATCTGGTCTCTTTCGACGAAAGGTGAGTTAGTGAGTCTCATATGGAGGTAGGGTTTTTTCACCCGTAAACTCGGGTTTTTCGTCCCCCAGAACAGGCAAACTGTTCCCGCGAACACACGCATCTACAGACATAGGACACATCTGGAAGCATAGGGCCAAGCACCTTATCCCTGTTACGGTTGGGTTTGTAAAGTCTAAGGAACCTCAACGCCGTAAAAAGTAGAGGAGGAAAGGTTAAATAAAGTAAGTTATTTATAAATATAGATATTCAAATTATATTATTGTATGCAATGGAGAGAAAATTGAAGAGTGGAAAATGTGCTAAATAGACCTTTTACATCCTTTCCCACTGAATCCTCAAATATGCTCTTCCATTTCTTTGCTTATGTAATTTGGCGATCATCATTTCCATACATGAAAGCAATGCACCATATTTGTCATAATAATTAAATTAGAAAATAACTGATTTCTTCTACAGATATGTATGTTTTAATTTTCAGAGCAAAACCTTTATTACCGAAAATAATATCCATAAAGTCTACATCTGAGGACTTTGACGGCACTGCCTGAAAAGAGGTATATATAATTCCTCCAATGACAATAGATTTCAACCAAGAGCTCTCTCTCTCTTTCGCTCTGTCTCTCCCCAGAAAATGACTCATGTCGATATGCATATTGAGATGTATACTTTTTTGTGTTATTTATTAATCATTAATTAAATCGTTCTACTTTATAACAGTAGATTTATGTTGTATGATAGCCTGGAATTACTTTATATATCTAATCTGCATATTAATAAATCTTCTAAAATTTAATTCTTAAATTAACTACATAGATCCTTTGTTTGTCTTAGTGGTAACGATTTCCGCTATCGGAAAAGCATAAGGGGAGAGTGAAAAAGATGTTATTTGTGGAAGCCATATGCGATTAATGGATCTCATGAGGACTTTCATTAAGCTTTCTAATTTCTCAGACTTCCATATTATTATGGGATTGTGAAAGACAGTTGTTAAGCCATGGCAGTTGCTTCTCTATCTAGTAGCGTAGCTTAGTAATGCTACTACTTTTTTTTTTGTTTTTAATATATATATATATATATATATATATATATATAGGGTGTCCCAAAATTCATGCAAGATTTAAATTTAGCGCCATTTGTGCGGTAAAGTGTTGCCAACGAGAAAAAAAAAGACAGCATGACAGCTGACAGTTCAGGGTTATTAAAAGTGGAGCGCTACACGAAAGAACAACGCATTTTCATTGTTGAGCAATATTTTAAAAATAATGAAGGTTTGGCAGCTACAGTTCGCAATTTTCGTACAAAATATGGTCGGAATAGTGATTTAACTTCATCAACTGTGAAAAGATTAATTTAAAAATTCAAGGAAACTGGATCAATTAGTTATCTTATACACTCTGGCCGTTCTTCAACAATTCGTTCAACAGAAAACATCGAAGCAGTTACAAAGTTCAATTGACTCAAGAACTGATGCCTACTGACCACACACACACAGCGAAGAGAGTTCGTTGAATGGATTATGGAACAACAGCAAGTGAATGCTTATTTTTCGAACAAAATCATCTTCAGCGATGAGGCTTATTTTCATCTTGATGGCTTCGTTAATCGACAAAATTGTCGCATTTGGGGTTCAGAAAATCCACGAGTGATTGTTGAGAAACAAATGCATCCACAACGTGTCACTGTTTGGTGCGGATTTTGGGCTGGAGGCATCATCGGTCCATTCTTCTTCGAAAATGTGGCTGGTAAGGCAATAACAGTTAATGGTGCTCGCTATTGCGACATGATAATCCAGTTTTTTGTGCCTAAATTGCAAGATGTGGATGTGGACGACATATGGTTTCAACAAGACGGTGCCACATGCCATACAGCCCGAGAAACAATTCAATTACTGCATGAGTCATTTCCTGGTAGTGTAATTTCCCGTTTTGGTGATCAGAATTGGACGCCTAGCTCATGTGACTTAATGCCGTTGGACTTTTTTCTTTGGGTTTTTTGAAGTCTAAGGTTTATGCCATCAAGCCCACAACCACTCACGCCTTGAAGGAGGAAATTGAGCGCTGTATCAACTAAATTCAGCCACATTTATGCAAAACGGTCATGGAAAATTTCGACAAAAGAGTGCGTATGTGCCAGCAAAGCCATGGAGGCCATTTACCCGATATGCTATTCCATGCATAACCCTATACTGTATACTTTATGAATCAATAAGAAATTACAATTTTTAATTAAAAACCTGTGTTTTCTATCAAAATTACTTCTTGCGTGAATTTTGGGACACACTGTGTATATGTATATATATGTATATGTTGGCTGTTCTGTACACGCATATATATATATGTGTGTACAGATATATATATATATATATATATACACAGTATATATATATATATATATATATATATATATATATATATATATATATATATATATATATATATATATATATATATATATATATATATATATATGTGTGTGTGTGTGTACAACAAAAATGACCGAGATTTTATTGTCAGGGACAAACGCCCATCGCAATAAACACAACTTAAAATATGAGAAAAAAACTTTTTCTTCAGCAGGTAAAGGACAGCGATGAAACTGACTTTATTAAGCAATTAGGAACTCTTAATTAACTCTTAATTTTACCTCAGATATTATTACAATCTTGGTGCAGTGCTTTTTCTACACAGTGTCCAATTGGGAAGGGACGTGGATTGAAATTCCATGTCCCAATCATTAGATAAAATACTCATAACGGACCCTCACAAACTAAAGATCCTAACAGCTATAAAGTGAACTGTGAGCCCGATATGAATAAATAAATACAGTAATGAAATTTTATTAAATAATTTTAATAAAGCACATAACTCCAACAAAACCTGTATGACATTTACATAACCACTTCAACGTCCAACAAATTTCACATGAAATACAAAGAAATTTCAAAAAATACAGAAAATAAATAAATAAAGCCACCATTTTAAACAAATATTCATATAATTTATTCTTGAGACAGAGATTACAATAATTAAATAACACTTTTAGTATTCATCAATATCTTGATTACGTTTTCGCTTTACCTTCAGGCAGAAGGACTTGGTCTATGCAATGAACAATTCCATCTTTTGTTAGAACATCAGGTTCAATAACATGGGCATTATTAACCATGACATGTTGCTTCTTCTTGTGAACTTTCACAGTTTCGTATTCCGTTGGAACATCATAAAAAAGACGTGAGTTGAAAGATCCAGTGGAGATCATATTGTCAACTACGTGATTTTGAACCAACTGAAAGGAACAGTAAAAAGATTAATTCATATATAAGAAATCTTAGTTGAAAAATTTTGGTTATTTTTTATTACTGTAATTAATGAAGCAAATGTTTAAAACAACCTATTTCATCTGATTAACATCGCATATGATGTTATAATGTAACACACATATAGAATGATATAATGTACCATATCATTCTATGTAGTACCTTATATCATTCTATATATTGTAAAATATATAAGACTATATATTGTAAAAACAGTTATATGCGGTATGTGTATTCAATTACATAACAACTATACAACGAAACCCTACAAAATTGGAAGAGCTTTGTGGATACACTAATAGTGCTCCAGATAACCTTGAGAAAATGTAAAGCTCTATAGGGAGAAAATGAAAGTTTCTTGGGAGAAGCATATAAAATCATAATTATGAGAATAAATATATCCCATTATTATTATCTGAGACCAGGGAGTCAAGGACTTATCGAGGAAGCTATAATTCACTCAAACCAGCTGTCATACCTTTGCACTAGATGCACTCACTACCCTTTAAGGCAAACCATTCCATTCACTCACTGCTCTGTGAGAGAAGAAGCTAGCTCTTACCCCTTTCTTAACTGCAAACAAACCTAACTTCCACGGATGCCCTCATGTTCTCTCCTCACCTTCCATATAACGAAAAATTCACATACTCGCAGTCTGTCCTCATAATCTAAATCCCATTATCCGGATATAATTTTTGCAACTCTTCTTTACACTCTTTCCACAGCTTCTTTATCCCCCTTGGAATCCGTGAAACCAAATCTGAGCACAATAATCCGGGTGTGGTCTTATCAAGGCTTTATAAAGAGGCAAAATGACTTTCGTATTCTTCCTTATTCTTATTCTCAAGGTTCGCTTCAACATTGCAATTATCCTCTGAGTTGTATTTGCAACTTTTGCTATGTGACCTTTGAACTTCAAATTCCTATCCACCATTATGCTAAGATCCTTGGCTTCATCAGTTTCTTGTGACATAACCCCGCTAATATAATATGCCACTGGAAATCTCATCACGCCAAAGTGCATAACTTTACACTTACTAACATTAAACTGATAGCCATTGTCGTTTGCCCAAATTTCCAGCCTATACAAATCATTTTGTAAGTGCTGGATATCAGTAACATTCTTGATTGCCCTGCCTATCTTCGCATCATCGGTAGACAATTATACATATCCAGTTAGGCCCTCCCAATGTCTTTAATATATAGATTGAGCAACAATGGCCCAATGACTGAACCTTGAGGTACACCATTCGTCACCTTAAATCTGGGAGATTCACACCCACCGAATACCACTTTTCGATATCTTTCTGTCAATATCCACTGATCCAATTCAAAAGTTAATATTCCAATCCCGTATTCTCCAGAATCCAAAATCCAATATCATCATAGCGTATCCATACTAGAGAAAATACTAGGGGGAAGAGAGTGCTTGACCTAGTAATCGCATCTCAGAATGTGGCTATAACGAACATGACCATGTTGTCACTAATTGGTGAGAGGGATCATAAGGTAATTACTGGGGAGTGGCTAAAGGAGTAGAATATACAATTAAGAGAGGGTACATGTGGAATTACCAGGCTGGTAAGTATGACAAGCTTAGGAGTGTGCTTGGCTCAGTGCCATGGCATGTAAAACTGCAAGGGCTGGATGTTGATAGTGCATGGGAGGTAGTTAAGAAGTGTTTGTAGGAGGCAATAGTTGACTGTATACCAAGAGTCCGAATAATAAATCAAGTAGGGGTTAAATGGATGAATAACACCATTAAGCGTGAGCTGCAAAAAAAAAGAAACAATTGTGGAGGGAATTTAACGAGAATGGTGACCTGCAAGTGCAGGAACAGTATAAAGTTCAGGCCAGAAAGGTAACAAAGGGTGGTAAGAAAAGCAAAAGCGGATTATGAAAGAATATTGGCCATGCAGGCTAAAGAGAATCCCAAACAGTTTTTTCAATATGTTGCAAGTAAAAGGAAAAATGTTCATGGCAGAATGATTAAAAAAATGCTGAGGGTAGGCAGGTAACCGAATCAGTCGATATACTGGAATTACTGAGCGAGCATTTTGCAAGAGTATATCATCCAGGTGGTGACATTGCAGGAATGGAAGAACCAACAGCTTATACTGGAATTGTGATGAAAAATGTAGAGGTAAATAGTTTATTACAGAACCTCAATGTCAATACATCTCTGGGATTGGATGGTATACCAGCTCGTGTCGTACGTGAAGCCGCTAAAGAATTGTCCGTGTCCTTAACCATTTTGTTTAATTTGAGCCTCAGGTCTAGGTCAGTCCCAAGGGGGTGGAAAGAGGGGAAAATAGTTCCGCTGCATAAAGGTGGTTCCAAGGCTGCTGTTGAAAATTACCGGCCAATCAGCATAACAGGAATCGTTATCAAGGTCTTGGAGAAAATAGTCAAGAGGAAAATGCAAGATTGGATAGATGAAAATGGGACACTATATCGGGAACAGCATGGTTTTGTGAAGGGTAGGTCATGCCTCAGTAACTTGCTCACGTATTATAACACAGTGACGGCTGAACTGGATAACGGTAATGGGTTTACAGTGATTCTACAGGATCTTGCTAAGGCCTTTGACAGGATACCACATGGAATTCTAATCAGTAAACTGGAGCAGATGGGGATGGATATAGGATTGGTTAGATGGATAGGAGGGTGGTTGATAGAAAGATATCAGAGAGTGGTTTATTCAGGAGTAGAGTCCAAAAGACGGCCTGTGACTAGCGGTGTCGCATTGTTCTGTTCTTGGACTGCTACTGTTTAATTTGTTCATTAACGATATAGGAAAGGATCTCATAGGAACTGTGCATTTGTTTGCGGATGATGCAAAGGTAGAGCAATAGTGAATGCTCAGGATGTCAAAATTTTGCAGGATGATTTGGATAGTTTGGAGGACTGTGCTAAGGAGAATGGATGTCAATTTAATGTTGAAAAATGTAAGGTTATTTATTTTGGGGTGAAAAGATTAGCAGCAGTATATCACATTGGTGGAACTGTACTCCAGGAGATTGAAGAGCCCAGGGTTTTGATAGTGTTGGTGGATAGAGAGTAGAAGTTGAGGGGGCACATTGCAAAAGTGGCTAAATCTGCTCATCAAATCACTTGGTTACTGAAAAATACTTTAACAACCAGAGACCAAACAAGTTATTGTTCCTCTATATCGAGCCTTGATAATACCTCATCTGGACAACTGTGCCCAGATATGGGCGCCAGGGTTTCTTCTTAAAATGGGGAGGAGGTGGAGAGGATACAGAGACGAGTGACCAAGATAGTGGTAGGTCTCTGGAATGAACCTTATGAGAACAGGTTGGAGATTTTTGGGCTGCAGAAATTGGTTGATAGGCGGAAAAGGGGTGATATGATTGAGACATTCAAATTACTGCAGGTTTTTTTATAAGATTAATTCAGAAGATATATTTGAGCATAGGACTGGTAGTGGGAGGACTAGGGGCCATCCATGGAAGCTTGGTAAGAGTGTGGTTATCAAGGGTGTTAGAGCTATGTTTTTGACTTGGAGAGTGGTAAATGAGTGAAATAATGTGCCAGAGTCTGTTGTGGGTGCCACGACTGTAAATGAGTTCAAGGTGAAGTATGATAGTACCGTGTGAATGTTGAATAGTTGTTCTTGACATGATATTGGGCCTCCCTCAATGAGTCTAAGGACTCCTTGGAGCTGCTCGTAATAATAATAATAATAATAATAATAATAATAATAATAATAATAATAATAATAATAAGGTTGCACATCCATTTCACTCCCAACCTATTTATTCTTCAAACACCAGGGATACATTCCGATACCTCCTCACTTAAACACTTTTTCAAAAGACTGTTGCATTGTGACATTTTTCCCATTCAATAACTGATACCAGCAGACCAAATATAGTATTCTCCTATACTATAGACCTTATAGATTTTATATTATTACTACTAACCATACATGAAGCGCTAAAATATTCAGCTAATAAATAATTCTCTACGTCTGAACTTAATATTCAAACGTATCTCATTTTTATTATAACTTTAATTCATGTGTGAAATCTCATTCACGTGTTTCATTCACTTTCATCATGTGTGATACCACCGTCTGTTTTATTTTTAGTATTACATGTTTTCCCTCTAGAGAAGGATATTATTGTTGGCGGTGGTGGTGGCGGCAGTGTTAATTGAGATTCCGGTCAAAGCAAGATCGTCATGAGGCCAATTTGTTCTGGCTGGTATGCCTGTTTTGCAGAATGTAAAACCCTGGACATACGGTAACATAGACATGTCACCGTCTACTGAAATGCTTTTACCTTGATAATTTCGCGAGTCTAAGACAGAATTTGAACCTAGATCATTTCTACCAAAGAATATTATCGATACTGAGCTGAGAACAGTTTTTAGATTACCTAGAATACTAATGTTATAGGTTTGAAAACCTATAACATTAGTATTCTAGGTAATCTAAAAACTGTTTCAAACTTTCGTAAGTAAGAGTTACATACTAAAAGAAAAAAAAATTAAGGTGGAAGATCTTTTGTCCCTATAGACTATATTATTTAATAATCATCATGGTGACCTATTATGGTCTCGTGCCATGTCTTCGATGGTCTTTTTGGTAATCTTCTTCCAGTGATGTATCGAAAAATCTGACGAGTTATCCTAGTCCTGTCCATTCAGTTTCCATAATCTGTAACCTTTTTTTGTCCGTATTGCTGCAAATTGTATTTAGTTTTCATTGTATCTTTGCTTTTCACCAGGTCCAATCCTGCATTCTTTTTCAGGAATTTCATTTCAACGATGTAAGTCGTTGTTCAATATATTAGTGTTGACCTTGCTAATATCTTGTATGCTTTAATTCTGACATACATCTGCACTCTTATTAGATTAAAAGCTAGATTAATTAATTAAGTATCTTGCTATAATTTATAATTTGTTATAAATTTTCATAATATATTATTATTATCATAATTTTATTTATTGTAAGTCAAACTAGATAGTTTAAAGTAAGCCACATGATCACTAATTTTATTTTAGTCAGTATCTACATAATTTTCTTCAAACCGACCAGTATATTGTCGCATTGAAAAATGTATGCGTCTCTTCAGTAAAACTATCACAATAGAAAAGCATTCCATTATCCATAAACGTTTGCATATCTTTGATGTTCATCATTCCAAATAATACAAAACAATAAAATCCGAGTCCATACGATGAGACACGTAGCCCCCGAAACAAGTGTAACTTCCGATGTTATACTTCGCCACTAAATTTGGTCTCTGTGATCTCCATGCACCAAATTCATTGAGTTCCTTGATGAATTCCAGTTCTGTATTTCATGGTACCAGGGCTGGATTAACAATTAAGCAAAATAAGCACGTGCTTAGGGCATCATGGAAAGGGGGCACCACAGAATTTCTGCTTTAGTTAGATGACGAATTTAATTTTTAATTAACTATTAATTTGTTTTTCATTGTTTTTATCTTTTCTTACTGTTTCCTACTTTGTTTCAATAAATAATGACGTGTAGAAGGCCTAATAAAACTCTAACCACGTACATGACGGTTCGTTTTCACCGTATTATCGCTCACGACGCTTTCTGGCACTACCATTGCGTCAAATGAGATAATTTTTTATAATTAACGTAATCGTTTTATTTTTTTATTTTCCTGTCTGTTTTAGGTCTTGTTTTAATAAACTGTGTCTTATAAAAAGCTCCAGAAGCAAATATAAAACAAATCACGTGGTTGTCTCAGAAACGCGCCTCCGGTAAAAGGCCTAGCTGTCGCAAGAAGTGCGACTCCGGTAAAATAAGAGTTAAGCAAGAAAGCACAAGATTCAGCTGTAAGCCGAAAATTAAATTGTTCGTATGATTTTGCCTGTGATATGTGTAACTCTGTTGATTGTCACCTAATATTCAACAAAATAATCTTTTTATTTCTGTATCTAACAGATTCCAAGAACCAAGATGATGTTCAGTTAAGTAGTGCACAAAAGCGAAAACTATCAAAAAAGAAACAAGAGGAGACTTTGGAATTAGATTACAAGACTGCAGAACTGACTGATTTCTTCACACAAGTTCCACAACATTATATACCAATTCCTGATCAGAGCAATCTCCGTCATCAGAAGTGAACACAAATACCACTTTGGTCACTTCAAAATCAAAATATGATGATGTTAGAATGATCAAGGTGTCACAAGCAGGTTCATCTAGCACATGTCTCACTACTCACTTTGTCTGTAAATTCTCTTGATATCTCTACTGCAAATGTTGATGCAAGTTGCTTTACAAAACATTCTGAGGTTGAAATAATTGCTGAAAATGAAAGTTTAGTGGGCCATGGTGGTGGTGGTGAAATGATTCAGTCTGCAAAATATGAAGCAAATATAGCAAAAGATCCAGGGTTGTGGCTTGATTTCTCTGCTGATGACATGGCTTATTGGACTGCTTGTGGACCCAGTGACTGTCAACACCACCATGGGCCATTTGACAAATCTTACCAACATTTCAGTAGTGGCAAACCAGTACGATACTGTTCGCAGAAACTCTTTGTTGGGACAAAAGTCAATGGTGAGGAATACAAGAAAGTGGTTATTGTATTCACCATCAACATGATCAGTTTATTGTTTTGTTTGTAAACTGTTTGCTCCTAAAAATTTCTCACATTTTGTTACAAGAGAAGGGTTCAGTGACTTGCGAAATACTATTGTAACTGATCAACATTAAAAAAGCACTGCTCACCAAGACTCTATGCTAACATACTTTACTCTCAGACAAGGTGTAGGGTTGGGACAACAGTTGGAAAAACAAATTCAGGAAGAGTGTGATTACTGGGAACATGTCTGAGACGTGTCATAGCTGTTATTCGTACGTTAGCTGAACGTGGCTTGGCTTTTCGAGGAACAGAAGAAAGATTTGGATCATTGCAAAATGGGAACGTTTTAGGGCTGCTTGAGCTCATAGGTCAGTTTGATCCATTTTTAGCAGGTCACATTGCGAAATATGAAAATTGTGGCAAAGGAAATCCTTCTTATCTGTCTAAAGCCACCTGTGAGGAACTCATTCAACGGATGGCTCAAAAGGTCCACGTGCTTATTGTTGATGAAGTAAAATCTTCTGGTTATTTTAGTTTGTCAGTTGATTCAACACGAGATCTGTCACATATCGACCAGTTAAGTGTTGTACTTAGGTACTTAAAAGATGGACAGCCTATTGAACGCTTTTTAACCTTTCTGGAAATGAAAAGCCATACCAGTGAGGAAATGGCAAATCAGGTGTTGCAGTACTCACGTAAAGTTTGTCAGCTAAACTTTTCAAAATGTAGGGGTCCGTCTTATGATAAGGCTGCTAACATGTCTGGGCGTTATAAGGAGATGCAGCAAAAAATTTTAGAAACACAAGTTTGCTATACATGTGCCCTGTGCAGCTCATTCACTAAATTCGGTAGGCCGAAGTGCTGTTGACTGCTGTCAAGAGGCAGTTAATTTTTTCTCTAAGGTGCGGTTGCTCTATACCTATTTTTCAGCCTCAACCAGCCGGTGGACAATTATTAAAGGTTGTATTGGAAATGAAAATGAATTAAAATTCCTATCTGATACCAGATGGGAGGCACATGCTAACAACAGCAGCAATGAAATCTTTCCTTCAAATTTTAGAAGGAAAGCGAAGACCAGTTACAAAAGGGTGACACTAGAAAGGAAGCAGATAATATTGCAAATAAGATGCAAGAGCTAGAATTCGTTTTATGTTGAATTTTCGGGATGAGATTTTGCAAAATTTTCATAGAGTAAGCCAAGTTTTACAGAATGAGGGTGTCAACTTAAAAACTGTATGGATCATTAGCTGATCACTTGTGCACTTCACGAAATGAATTTGAAAGATATGAAACAACTACAAAGGAAGTGCTACCAGATGTTGATTACAAGGCAGCTCAAATTCGCAAATATCAGAAAGAAGGTACCCAATGACGGAGATGCTCCAGATATAAATTTCGTATCACCACCTTTTATACAATTGTTGACAAACTTGAAACTGAGATGAGAAGAAGAGGAGAGATATACAAAGAAATATCAGAGAGATTTTCTTTTCTAAGTGATGTGCCACATAATGATACTTCAGTGACTTCATCATCTATTGAAATTGAAAGGTATTCTTAGTGTTGTCAAAAGCTGATTGATGCTTACCCAGAGGACTTGAACACTGATTTCTCAGCTGAGCTTCAGCAGTTTCAATCATATGCGCGCCATAAGTTCAGTGCAACAAAAAATGTAAAAACAAGATTCAGTCATGCTGAACTTTATAAAATAATTGTAGAAGACAATATTGAGTGTGCCTTTCCAAATGTAGACATTGCCTTTCGTATATTTTTAACATTAATGGTCACAAATTGCTCAGCTGAGCGTTCATTTTCTCAGTTGAAGTATATTAAAAATCCCATCAGAACAACTATGCAACAAGGCAGGTTGAATGCCTTATCTCTACTAAGTATAGAAGCAGATGTGTTACGTAAGATTAATTTTGAGGATCTGATCAAAGACTTTGCAATTAAAAAAAGTAGGAGAAAACTTTTGAAATCTAAATAAAGTTGAAGTATACAAAAATAAACATTATTTTCCATCTTACTATAAGTTTTGTTTCATTTTGAAAAATAAAAAATTATTTTATGGTTTATTGTTGTTTATATTTTGAATAACATATATATGGGGCACCAAAACCTTTTAAGTGCTTAGGGCCTCTATGGGTCTCATTCCGGCCCTGCATGATACAGCAGTTACGCCATTGATTAGTATCTAACTGTATCAAAAAATTTAACAATATTTAATAAGATATTTAACAATATCTAATTATTTTAAAAAATACAAAGATGTTTTAAGTATACGAACCCTTCTTAGTCGTTTCTTGTTTTTCATCAGAGAGTGAACTCTATGTTTGCCAAGCTGGTGAAATGCGTTATCAGTTGGAGCGAAAATTGTAAATGCCTGAGTAGCACCACGGGATTCAAGAAATTGAGGATCAATTTCTCGGACACGGCGAATGGCATCAGAGAAGAAACTAGAGGCAAAATAAATTAATTGATTTGAAAATATATATGCAAAAAATACCATTTAAAACATTTACTTTAATTTTCTAAATATGGATTATTGTATTTAGTTCTTCTACAATAACAGTTAACAAAATAATCATTAATAGCGCACACGGTGATAAAAAAAATATTTTACTTATTTTTTATCCCCCCCCCCCCTCTCTGAAAAATAGCAAAACTGGTTCAATGATATACGGCAGTCATAGAGACTATGCAAATGCCTCATCTGCAACTATCAAGCTTTAGATAACTAAATTAAGCAACTGGCGATTACAGCCATTAGCGAAAATAATATGGAAGGAAAATATCTTCACGATTAACTAACTGAATTTCCTAGTACAGTGAAATAAATTTCTAGATATTTTCTTTAAATATTTTCTAAGCTATTATTAAAATGAAATGATATTTCTTTTGGCCCAGTGTATAAGTAGATGATGCATTACGTATGAGTGCAGATGACGCTGATTGTGGTCAAAACTTAAAATGTTCTTCCGTTATGTCTGTAAATCTTTTTTTTTTTTTTCTTGCTGCTGTTTTGTTTTAGTATTTAGACCATAAATAAATTATGAAAATTCAATACACAAGAAATCTAGAATGATACTGTCCTTCATTTAATGGAAATCATCTTTAAACTGTAGTCAAATAAAACAATTGGTCATTTAACTTCTCTATATTCTCAACGGGAGTAGACATCACTATCAACACTAGCGTTTTTAGAAGATCGGTAAGCAGAAAATCTCAATTCTTAGCTTTAAAACACCTGAACCGAATGCTATCGATTATTTCATAGGCACCAACGGAGAGAATACCGGTACAGCAGACAGCTACAGTTATATTGGTCTTAAATCTTAATCTGCACATATATTGTTACAGTATGGGTCTTACTATTCAAATTTTTGAAATGCGCTATTGAAAATCCAGTTTCCGAGGAAAGGAAGCCCTACTTGCTGCAAAAATCAATCACCCTGGGAAATGGCAGTAAAATGCTTAGAAATAAATCTTTAGACGGTCACTAGAATCGAACGTATTATAAGCCTTTGTTCTTTCGATCTAGCGCTATGCCACCAGACGCTACATAGCAACGCAGGTAAAACTGCAGTAACAGTAACAACAACATCAACAATAATGATAAATTGTTTGGAATAATATTTTATTTTTACAATTCTAGTTTTTAAAGATTTATGTAAAACAGAATTAAATATATACGAAAGTAAATAGCTTCAAATGATCCATGTACATTGATTACACTCGCTTAGTTTCAATGGTACTAGTTTTTGCATATTATATTCTACCATAAAGGTAAACTGGATCTGAAAAGCACCGTCAGCGAAATCTCCATTCATTTTTAAAACTAATGAACTATCATGGAAACTTTTATTCTTACCTGAAGTTACCATCATTTTCCAGCATTTCGATAATGCTGCGTTGTGGAGGGATCAATACTTTATCTATGACATGAAGAACTCCATTTTGACCTTCAATATCAGCATCTCTGATTATAGCTGACTCCACTCCAATTGACTAGAAAAATAAAATAAACAAAGAAAAGTTTTATTTTTTAAATCTATAGATATTGAGAATCCCTGGTCTATATCATACAATAATTTTTTTTTTTTTTTCAGTCTTTAGGCGGGAGACATCATTAGAGGTCTGAAATAACTTGAAAAAGTATACCATGTTTGATCTATTGAACAGGATTCTCGGATTGTATAATTCTCAGCACTTCCACAGTACTAAAATATAAGAGTAAGATAGGTTTGCTCCTTTTCTTGTTTGGGATTAACTTAAAATTAAATAAATAAATGCAATACAAAATAAATAAATAAATAAATAAGAAAACACCATTACATACGTATTTTTTTATTACTGTATTTTTTACATTAGCAGTTAGACGATAATTATAAATGCCAAATTCAAAGTTATATTTGAAAATAAATCTATGCTTAGATACTCACCTTCCTATAAACTTTAAGACGAATGTGATTCTCCTCATTGTCTAGAGTGTTTATGATTTGATTATCCGATATTGTTTCTGTTCTTAGTTTGCCTTGTATAATATGATGAAGTAATAACCTCCGAATGCTTTCTTTATCTGCGGTTAACCTTTCCATTTCTGAGGGTAGCAAAGATTGAAAGGCGATATCTGAAGGAGCAAATACGGTAACGTTGCTTTCTGAATTTGTTAGCATTTTCTCAAGTTCTGCTTTCTGAGACAGCCGAACGAAGTTACTTAATAATTCCTTTCTGCTAGCCAAATCATAGACACTACGCACTAAAATAAAAGCATAAATGGAGTAAGCGAAATGTAAATGAAATATCTTAAAAGATTAGAACTAATAATAAGTATAGTAATATTGCTTATTTTTCATAAAGATGCTCCTCACTGTAACACTGATATAGCAAACCATACATTCGTGGCAACTGAGTTTACCTTCTCATCACAGACTATATCAATGGCATTGTTTATTTATTGTTTTCTTTTATTTATATGAAAGTATAAAGTGTAATGCCACGTAACTTAGGGATCTGTTATCAAAGAGAAACTTTAATTTCGGTCAGGTAAAGAAGCCTCCTAGCTCCGTCAATATCGAAGGTAATCTTCAGCTAGAAAAACCTGGGGACGAATCCCATGTAGAACTTCGAGTTCTACATGGGATTCTTCGAGTTCTGTTGAAAAGGACGAATCCTTTTCAACAGAAGTTGAGTTAGCGGGCTCATGTGGACGTGGCAAAGTTTTGTGTCCCCCTCATGGAAATTCCAGTTCTTCATCCGGCAAAAAGACCAGAAAATCACAATATACGTGTTTTTAAAAACACAATTAACAGACAGAATATATGTCCGCATTGCCTTAGATGCTCTGGCTGTTAACACAAATAACAACAACAACTAACTGTCATGAAAGGTTTGCTTACGCTTGGATCCGCCAAAACTTTTATAGTTTCTATATACGGCATGAAACTTTTGTAGTTTCTCTGAAACTCTTGTAATTTCTCTATTGGTCTTTGAAATAATGTTGGATTCAATATCCACTTAATTTGAATAATTTTGCATCGCCGAAGTGAAGCCTTTTGGCTCTCGTTTTCAGTAATTCTTGGTGCCTTTTGTGAAGTATCACGGTAAAGTATCACTTCAACCTGAGTATTTACGTCTGGGTCTGGCTTCCACTGACGAGACCTCAAAAAAAGTCGAAACCGGTCTGGGTAGTGACTCCCATGATGTACAGTATATCATCATACATGTCCGCTAGGAGATGTGTTTTACATTATGGAAAATACTAAGGATAGTGATCAGAGCTTAATCTACTCCACGTTTACTACGAATTGCCTCTGTCATGAAAGGTTTGCTTACGCTTGGATCCGCCGAAACTTTTATAGTTTCTATATTCGCATGAAACTCTTGTAGTTTCTCTATTCGACTTCGAAATAATATTGGATTCAATATCCACTTAATTTGAATAATTTTGCATCGCCGAAGTGAAGCCTTTTGGCTCTCTTTTTCAGTAACAACAAATAATAATAATACCCAACGGTTAATGTAACATATAAAAATTTCACTGTATAAATGAAAATGTGTGACAGTAGATTGTAAACTACACAAATATTCATTGCGGAACTACAGTTTTTTTTCTCGATTTTTCCTAATATATAAATATATTTATTATTAATTTATTTATATTTGCTTGTAATATTTAATTTTATCATCAACAATACTATACAAGTCTCTTATTTTGTAAAAAATAAAATAACAAAAATCCATTCTTGTAGCACTTAGGAGGGCGAAGAACGCTAGTGGCACTGTGTTTTCCATAGTGCCATATTGCTACCCGCGCAAGCATATGCACGTCATAATGAGATGCGAGCTATTAGCGTAATGCGGCACTGTCCGTCGCGCAGCTCCACTGTTGTTTATATGCAGTTTGCGCCAGTAGTGTTCGTAGTGCTTATCGTGTTTACTCCGTCTCTTTAAATATTTGGACATTACAATTAAAGACATAACATTTGTTATAGTAATTTTTAAGTAATTTTGAATTATACTAAACTGTATAATTTTATCGATAATAAACAATATTTTTTCATGAAACAAAACAAGAAGAATATATTTTATTTTTATGTAATTAATTATACCAAACTGCATAATTTTATCGATAATAAACAATATTTTTAATGTGTATTTTTTTTTAAATTTTTACCATAATTTTGATATTTTATCCAAACACGTATACACTGTACTTACAGTGTGTATGTATATTTCGAAAGTTGCAGCATCCCCACGATTTCAAGCCACGAGCCGCCATTGATAACAACAATAACAAACAGATAATTTTGCTTTTCTATTTTGATATTTATTGTATTATCAAAATGGAAATTTGTTTTTCTATTTTGATAATACAATCAACAATTTGAAATCCTTATAGTCTCTTTATGGACCATTTAAACGAAAGTTAAATTAAGATTACAAAAGCAATGGTACTTAGTAGATTGTGGGCTGTAAAGGTCCATAAACACCAGTGATGATAGGAGTATGTGTATTTGGAGAACAGGAAATATAACAATTACTCTTCAAAGCAAGCAGAACGAATCATCCCAAGATAGAAATATAAAAACCTGTCATTTAGCATAATTTTTCTGGTTACAACTACGTGGACTCGTGAATAAAGATGAGACTATAAAAATTCATGAAGTAAAAGACGTACATTTCGAGTTTCCCTATGGGTTTTAACAATGTAAAAGGAATTCGTCCGATAGCAATGTCCCAAGTTCATTTTAAAGCTGTATGCTACATTCATATTGCAACGTGTGGAAGAAACTATGTAATCTCACGAACATTAATTAATTAATAATGGTTTGATTAAAATAAAATAATTTAGTATTTAATATTACTATGTTTTAATTTATTAACGAATTAATTAAATGAAAACTAGGGTGAAAGCGATTTATATTCTTTCAGCTGTAAAAACTATAACCTACTTACAACTGAAGCACAGCTCATACGAAGTGAAATTATAATAAGTGTACAACATTTTGTGGTGGTGTTTGAACCTCTTAAAGGATAGCGATTAATGTCTACGGCAGCAAATAGGTTGCATTCGCCAGTGCTGAATAACGTGGTGGAATATTGTGATTTTTTCAGGGAAACTATATTTTTTTTAATCATAATATGGAAAAAATAATTTTGTTTACAGTTGAAAATACACGAGGAACTGCATGATAGCATTGCCTTTCTGATGATTAAAATCATTTAACAACGAATGCTTTTGACCAATAATACAACACTATGTTTATCCATATAATGATGAATAATTTTAGCCTTAATTGATAACATAGCATTAGTTAATCTAAAACAATAAATATTTAAACAAGCCTATGAATAAATATTTTGTTTTGAATCAAAGATTTTTAAATATCGTTTTCTGATATAGGATACAAACGACTACGGCTGCATATTCGTTGTTTATTTCTCGAGCTGTTGTTATGAGTTTTTCGCAACCAATCCTTTCATTAAAAAAATAAAAAATAAAAAAAATCGAAAACAGGTTTTTCAAAAACATTACTAAACTTATAATGAATGCAGCCATGGAAATTATCCATGGGACTATAAAAACTTTCATCCTAACGGCAAAAAAAAGATGCACTTTTTTAATTTTATTTTTATTTTTATTATTATTTTTTTGTTGTTGTTAAGAAACGTGATGTTATTTTTTTGAAAACAGAAATATATTTTAAAATTAATTAAAATATCATAGGAGCTTCGCTTTGTCGGTCATTTATTGAAAGTATGAAGAATCGTAATAAGCAGGAGAGAGAGAGAGAGACACACACAGAGAGAGAGAGAGAGTTAAGCACTGCACGACTTACCTCGGTCAGGTACAAGAACGTCAGCCACAAGGTTGACAACCCCATTCCGCCCAAGGATCATCTCAAACGTTGCTCGGACGCCGTTCACAAATATTCCGGAAGTATTGCATATCAGCTCCAGGTCTTGACCCCCTATCGTCTTAAGTTTCAGTTTTTCGATGACAGCAGAAAGACAGATGGTGTTAGGTACGATGTGATTCTGTAAGAGAGCTAGCCACATTGAACCCTTATATTAGTCACTTTCATAAATAATCAACACATTTAAATTATTACAGATTGCCAGAGTTCTATACATTATTTTAATTTATAAACTACAACAATTTGAACAATATGCTGTATCTATTATTATTATTATTATTATTATTATTATTATTATTATTATTATTATTATTATTATTATCAACTTTTTTTGCAAGCTCTCCTATAATTGAACTTTAAAGATTTTATATGAAGTATGCAATTTAAAGAAATCACTGACCTGTCATTACTCTGTGTGGTGTGAAAGCAGCAAGTACATTCGTTCGCGTTCTCGTTTAACGGAAATAATTACAAATGTCACACTTTTAAGACCCATCAGTGCTCTAAATGTATAAAACGATATAACGATAATAATAATCTGAGATACTTACTTGCCCTTAAGGCTCATAACCTTTCAAGATTGCCTTCTGTAACTATAATTTTAAAATAAGTGGTTGGTTAGTCTTAATCCTAACTGTATATATTTTTTTTATGTAAATTGAGTCTTCTCTTGCCCAGTTCGACTAGTTGCGGGATGAAAAAACCACTTTCCTGGTTTTTTAAATCCTTACGAGGCTAGTTAACTTGCTTTCTTTTAAAATACCCAGATCAAGGTCCATCGCCTCCTAGAAGAATTGGAACTCAGGTCGTTCCAACCAATAGACATCGCCAAAACAGACTGAACTAAGCACTCTCACAAAATAGTAAAAATTGGCAAAAGTCCTTCAAAAGTACAACATCAGGACGTATTCACCACTCTTCCAAAAATCAGATCTCTTATAAGCCATCCTAAACCTAAGCATCATAATCTAAAATATCCTGGCATATATAAACTATGGTGTGACTGTAATGTTTCTTATTACGGTCAAACTAATAAATCTGTTGAACTTCACATGGAGGAGCATAAAAGAGATATCTCCTATAAAAGATCAAATGCTAGTGCCTTATCCAGCCATGTTCTCTTCTCTAACAATCCTCATGATAATTTTCAGGGTCACTCAGTTTCCTGGAATAGATCTGAAAACATTTTCCGTAGCAAGGATGAATTTGAAAGAAAGATAGTGGAATCCAGGGAGATCGTCCTTAATCCTGAGCATTCGAACAGTAATTTGAGCTATAACATCCCTGAGAGCCATACTGCTGTTGTTCAATACTGGCGTTCTCGAGAGTCTACAACCATGCATACAATAAACAAAGGCACGTAAATAGAAGAACTGGAATTTTAATACAACGGTTTTTCTTTTTAATTATCTAATATAATTAACCTATGCTTCTCGGTTTTCTTAATATCTTCAGTCTTTTATTATTGTTTCTTCTACCTACAAAGATACCTGATGAAGGACATAATAAACCGAAACTAGTTGTATCATTAAAGTTTTCTAACACACACACACACACACACACACACACACACACACACACACACACACACACACACACACACACACACACACACACACACACACACACACACATATATGTGTGTGTGTATCTATTATATGGCGCCTAAAGCACCATAATAATAGATGCTTTAGGCGCCATCCCTAAAACATTGAAAAAACATCTAGAAGCACTCGACTTAGATGGATTAAAAATTGGGCAGCTGCAAAAGGCCGCTTTGTTCGGCACAGCATTCATTTTCAGAAAGTATTTCCACAACTCATAGGCCCTTGGGAAGGACTCGAATTAGTGGAATATAACCAGCCTTTTACTTAAGACTGAGGAAGCAAATCAAGCTTTGATGAATATTATATATATATATGTTTAGTACAATGGACATTATAAACAAAAGAGAACTGTCAAGATGAGAGTGGGTAGATGATATGAAGGAGTTGTGTGGAAAGAGTCTGCATGATTTGAGGCACCTGCCAATGATAATTTTGTACAATGATAACAGAGAGAAATGGCAAGGAATGGGGAAAACTGTATAGGACATTATGGACGTTCATGATGCGCCAGAGACAGTCTAACTCGGAACAGCTGAAGAACGTCAAAACAAAAGGATCTTTCGGAGTTCGATAAAGGACTTATTGTGGGTTCCCGTCTGGTCACGATTTGTAAACAATAGAGCTGATGGTTTCTCAAAAGGTGAGATATCCGGAGGGGGGGGGAATATAACCCGCATCGCTTGTCTAAGATGAGCAATGTGGCCTAAGACAGTCTGTCAGGAACGAGACCGCCGTCATCGGAGAAAGATTGTACAAATACACAGAACTTCCTGTGTGCAGCAATTGACCGAAATATTTAATGAAGGCTGTTCCCGACTCATATCTCACCGAACTATGCGCTGGGAATTGAAGAGGATCGGTATTGGCATTCGCATGCCTATACAGAAACCACTAATTTCTGCGAAAAACCGAAAGTTCGACTACAGTAATGTTAGGAAATCCGTGATTGGGCACTGGGGAAAAAGCATGTGGTGCAGTGAGTCACGGTACATCTTGCTTTATACCGACGGTAGGCAGAGAGATTAGCGGGAGCTCCAGTGAACCCAGTTTGTCTGTAAACACAACTCAAGGTTCTGGAGGTTAGTGCCATGGTGTTTGGCATGTTCTGTTGGTACAGAAGGGGTAACCTGATATTGCTGGAAGGTCGGTTGTCCCTCAAGGAATATCTGAACATTATTGCTGATCAAGCCCATCCTCCAATATTAAGTTTTAATCCAGCCTTAGGTGACGGTTGTTTAATGGACGACAATGCTACTGTTTATTGCGCAAAAACATGTTCAACAGTGGTTCAGCGGCGAGCATGATAGCGATTTCTACCATCTTGCCTGGTCACCACAAAGTCCAGATCTGAATCGTATTGAGAATTTATGGGACATTTTAAGGAAACAGATCCTGGAGCAAAGTCCTCTTCCGTTAAATCGGAGCTAGGTAAAGGACTGTCTGGTGAACGCATTGTATGTTGTAGTCGTAGATGCAATCCAAACACCTTCAGGAATCTATGCTAAACTGTATATGGTGCTGTAATTCCGTCTGAAAGAGGTCTAACATGATATTAAATAAAAGTTTCTAATTCAGAGGGCCGGTATGTGTACATAAAACACCACAAGACAAACTAAGACATATTGGAATCAGAAGGCATCTGCACTGCATGTAAAGAAAATGTATTGCATCAACATGCAACAGATCGTTAGAGGTAATTGCTGTTATTTAAGGAGTCTAGCAGGGAATAGTGCACTGTCGATGTCCTGTAAATGTGAATATAAATGTAAATGATATTCAATTTTTAAAATTTACGTTTCGCTATAATTTTAAACACTCTAGACGTAATGTCAATTAATAGCCATATAAACACATAACCTATACAAGCAACACGATATTAATTGGCCATTAGCTTCCGTGGTAAAGTCGAATAAGAAAAAATTAATGATATTCAGAAACCTACAGACCTAACCCATAATTTTTATGCGTCTATTACAGTTGGGTTTCCGCCCAGCTGTACACGTGACAGAGACTCCGGTTCAAACATATCTCTTACTCAGGCGAACACACAATATAGTACTTTGGAATCTATCTTAATGCAAATGCAAAATAAAGCACCCACATCAACATCTACTAAACAAACTCCTCCGGATGATGATGACAAAGAGTTTACTTAACTCCCACATATAAGCATTAATCTGTAAGAAATTATGCAAAACAACCATCCTACGATATGCAATAACATACAGTTCTGTGACAACAAACTACACAGGTTTAATTTTAGTACAAATAAAATGACAAAGCTATGTACACACACACACACACATAAGCATAACGCCCACACGAAGCAAAAAGACAGAATCGGCTTCCTAATATGATAAAACTGATACAAAACAATACTTCATTGATTAATTAAACTATTAACAGAATCACATGGATAAGATATCTGATAAGAAGTGGACTTTAAAAGCAAACTGTACTATATAGAAAAATCATTCACTACCGTAAAGAATAGTGACACATACTCTAGATTACGTTAGACTTTATGTAATATTGTGTAATATTATTTTCATATTATGCAATATTAGTAACCGTAAAGAATCTCTAATGCTAATAATAATTATTAATAATTGGTGTTGATCGCCGTACATCGCTGTGCATATCAGGGCAGTGCTTGTGTGTAATTCTTGACATTTTTCTTGTACCATATATACTGATAGCAGCGATTGTCAGTAGCCGTTAACTTGCACAATCGTACCTCTATATTGTTCTCTGAAGGGATATTGAAAAATAGATAAATAAAAGCAACTGGCTAGCCGCTAAGGACAACTGGTCGTTAGCTAATTGTACTAATCAATATGTTTTTATTAATTCGAAATTCACCTATATATATCTGTAGAATGAATTAATGTAATAGGAACAGTGATTATAGATATGAATGGTAAACACACATAAATGTTTAGTTGTAGAAAGATTATCGCATCAAGACATAATGTTTGCATTAATATATTTACCTAATTTTGCTACTGGATCAGAAGTGAGTCTGCGCAGCTCTGATGGTGGAATATTTTGAAAAGATTCATCAGATGGAGTAAATATAGTAAAAGGTCCTGACCCACGTAGATCAGCCACCAAGTTCGAGTCGAGCATAGCTCTCGCCATCTCAATAAATCTTCCATCCTGTACTATGGCTTCTGGTAGAGTGGGATGTCCGTCAGGACCAGGAGGTTGAAGTACCATGTCTATTAAATGGATAATTCCATTAGTTGCTTGGTAATCTTTCTTTACGAGAAGTGCACAATTAACAGTGTGGATCTGTGAAAAATAAAAGAAAATTAAGTTGTTAATAGAATGTATTTATGCCACTTTTCTGGAATACTTCTTTTGAAAGAAATAGTCTAGAAAAATTAAAAAAGATTTTCGAACATTTCATTAAACATTCAAAAAAAAAAAAAAATTAAAAAAATCGGACTTTGACTAAGAACGAAGAATGATGATAATGTTTAAGCATAAGTCAACATACTGCGAAGAATTACGAAATGACCCAAGTTTTTAAAAAAATTATTTTAAAGAAATATTTTTAAAAAATATTTTAAAAATTATCGTGAAATAATCAATTTATTGCAAATATACGATAATTACTGAAATAATAAACTTTATTGAATATTATGTAAGAATAACTTATAACTGTATTTTGTAGAAAAATGCTCCACAAAAAAGAACAGAGTTGATGTCCATAGTGCCTATGGGAATCAACTCTAGCCCTTAAAATTAGGCGTTCGTCAGTAATTCTGAGAGTGAACTAGTTACATGTGCAATTCAGAACTTCGGCTTCTTTACTAGCATGTGGAATTCGGAAATGTAACGCAGTGCGTAACACTGGTGGTGTTGATGGAGGAAGATGCAGAGAGAGAGAGAGAGAGAGAGAGAGAGAGAGAGAGAGAGAGAGAGAGAGTTGATGCTCAAAGGACACATCGCACAGCTGTTAAAAACAGTATAAAGAAGAGCTACTATAGGAAGAACAAAACTTGCTCTTCCTATAGTAACAAAAAAGTAGGTGGTCATTCTTCTGTACAAGGCTTTGATTAGACTACATCTAGACTACTGTTCACATATTTGATCGTATGAGCTTCTAGGAGAGAAGCAATCTTTGGAAAAGATACAGAGGCATATAACATAAGCAGTTTTGGGTTTATGAAATATTAGCTATGATGACGGTTTGAGGGAATGCATATTGTAGAGTAAAAAAGGTTAATATGATTGAACCATATAAATTGTTATATGGTTATACTTTGGGATATTTTTCAAAGGGTTGAGGGAGGGGGAAAATGAATAGAGAACAAGAGGTAGAGGTCATTCGGGGTAATTACATAAAGATGTAGTGAATAAGAGAGTGAGACATAAGTTTGTATGGACAGTGGCTGGTGAGCGGAATACATTGCTGGATGAGGTAGTAAGTGCAGAGAAAAATTATTTATCTACCCGTGGATGAGTCTTGACTTCTGGAGGTGTTTGTAAATAAGAATAAATTCGTAAACACCAACTTGTCTCGTTCTATCAATCCATACGCACCTAATCACTATTCTATCTAAGAAGATTTTAATGAAATTTTGTATTAGAAATCTTTTTATACGATTTCTCATGTAATAACACTTTAGCTTTAAATCGGACCATCTTTAATAGCATAATTAAAAAAACAACAACTATATATTTCAAATGACAATAAATTCATTACAAAAACGTCATTATAAAAGAATGCAATTGCTAAATACACTATTTTATGATCGTTTGGAATCTTTTTTGCTCTTTAAGCATTAGGATATTTCCTAACAACTTAGATTTAAAATAGCAATTGTGACTTATGTCGTCTTATTCCACTCCTGTCCTTGGTCTCCAGTCAAATGCGACTATTATTGTTGTTGACCATCAACATAACTCTGCTATCTAGCAAAAAAAAAAAAAAAAAAAAAAAATCCATTTTACCATTTGCCAGTATACATCCTTGATGGAATGAAATATTTTCTTTTAAACTGAGACCCAGTAAATAGCAGGAAGAGGAAGCCATTATTTAGAAAATGTGTGTGTGTGTGTGTGTGTGTGTGTGTGTGTGTGTGTGTGTGTGTGTGTGTGTGTGTGTGTGTGTGTGTGTGTGTGTGTGTTTGTTTGTGTGTGTGTGTGTGTGTGTGTGTGTGTGTGTGTGTGTGTGTGTGTGTGTGTGTGTGTGTGTGTGTGTGTGTGTGTGTGTGTGTGTGTGTGTGTGTGTGTGTGAATTAGAAATAGCGATGCTTTTATTATATAATATGCTTTGTTATCTGGTGAAATATGAGTTATGGAAAGTGTTACGGATTACCAGATATCTCAAGAATGAAAGGAAGAGAACCTATGATTAAAAAGCAGATGATGATTGCAAATTGCATCTGAATATTCAACAATATTGAACAGCCTGAACAACGTAACAGTTGTTCAGATTACGTTTTTGACGTCTTTTTGAATCTTAAATACTTTTAGAAGCATAATAAAGTCGAAATTAAAAATTAGTAACAACATTCAGGAAATCGTGCTCAAATATATGGTAGGTGTGACAATATTATTATTATTATTATTATTATTATTATTATTATTATTATTATTATTATTATTATTCCTGATACCTCCAAGGAGTCCGAAGACTCATCGCGGGAGGACACCTTCAACTGTCTCAACCACTACACCGAACCTCAACTATGAATCATCTCCATCAACGCCATCTACCGCCCACCTCCACCACCACAACAACTAGTATTTTTTTGTCTGTAAATTGTGTGTGTTCTGAAGGGCCGATTTGTCTGTATGCGGGATGAAAAACCCGCGTTTCCGGGAGAAAAAAACCCTTCTGTCTCCGTATGAGATCGGCTAACTCACCTTCGATTGAAATCGTCCAGATAAAGATTCCTCCTGTCGCTAACTTAGGCCTATTCCAATCGAAAGGCGCAATGTACCTTCGTTCTTCCAATTGCGCTACGGATGCGCTAAGTGATGTCTAAACCAAAGAAATCATGAATAAAATGTCTATTACATCACATGGATGACGAATCCATTCGATAAGGTGGTTGCGTACAAAGTTATCACTAAGTTATTATAATCGTGTTTCATCGCTACCGAAACTGGGATTAAACCTTTCAGTGGTATTTAGCTTGAAATTTTATTAAAAATAACTTTGAATGTACTTTATTTAAAATTGTTTTGATTAAATCCTTTTCGATTTAAGTAAGTTTGTATTTTAGAACACATCTTATAGAATTTGTTAATGTTTTTATATAAACTGTTTTACATCATGTGGCATTTTACACGATGAGAGTTTCTGTTTTAGAAGTCAAGGGTTTTTTTATATAAGAAAAGGCACCGTTAAGAAAAAAAAGAAGAAAAATTAAGAAAAAAGAGAGAGAATGTTACATAAAAAACTCTGATTTCTTCTGTAAGACTTCGTTTCTGTTGAAAATGTGGCATGGATAAAAATTTTTGTCCATAATTGATGAGATTCAAATCCAGGTTGGTGTATGCATTCTTTTGATCACTTCGAATCATCGGATGAACGAATATACTAGCTTTAGAAAAAGTTCTTGAAGCAGTTTAAAATTATGTATAAAATCCATTATATAAATGAAAATGAAATTACGCTATCTCCTTTCCATTTCTAAGGAAGTAGATAGTATTGTTTTAGCTGTACTCTAATATTTATTTGTATGAACCTACATGTGTTCTAAGATCCTTTTGTTAAGTTGCGGAATTAAAAAGTCGGGTTTTTTTCAGGAGAAAAATTCCTTTCGACTAGCTCTGGAAATAGCTGAAGAAAGGCATCGAAAACATAATCACATAAAAAACAAATTCTGGCTTGCTTAAAAACGGTAAGGTTTGGTATATTTTATTACACTATATATAGTTTAGTTTAATAGCTTTAATATCTGCTAATAATTTGATTGGGAAAGCACAATTTGATCGATGGTGATTTCTCTAGAAGTATCGAAATCATAAAGCTGATCCAGAGTGAAATTAAACAAAATACAATACTTCTCTAATATTATCATTAATATATTGACAATTTTGAATGTGAGAGTTCTATGACTGGCCTACCTCTAAGCAAACAATTTCTACTAACATTCCACTTACCCCATTAGAATAACTGTTAATTCGAAGCTTTCCTCCTTGGAGAGAATCTATGTCCATGTCAGCTTGAAAACTGCGAGATGGAAGTTTGTACCCAACAGTATGATAGAGGATGTGCTGTTCAATGTGATCATGAAAAGCTTTCTGCTGTGCAAGGTCCATGTTCTGAATGGGAAAGCATACATTACAGGAAGCCACAGTTATTTCACACAACATTTAATAACAAAGTCCACTTCGTTCTTAATATTTTATGTATTACCAAAAACATTTGACATAAAAATGATCCACATTAAAATGATGACACATAAATATGGAACTTTAAAAGGGATAGTCAATAAAACGATGAAGAATTTTAGCAATAAAAAGTTAAATTCGCCAACAAAACTCAAGATAGAATTCCTAAAGAAATGTGTATGAATCATTTCATGATTTACACTGATTGGCTATTCAGTGATTATCTTAATCCTCAATTTATTTATATATATTTATATATATATATAATATTTATATTCCTATCAAGAAATAAAGAAAAAGAAATCCTCTAACGTCTTTTATTCCTTAAAGAAATGGTGCAGCGTTCCCTCCAACTTTCTGAAGGCAGGTGGGAAGCCAGTCTCCAACCTTCAAGCCTTATCAAAGCTTTTCAGAAAGAGAGAGAGAGAGAGAGAGAGAGATGTAGGTGGGTATGAACTCAGCTTTTATATGCATTCCGCTAGGAATGTATATAATTTAATTATAATGCTTTTTTTCAGATGGATAGGTGATTCTAAAGAAAAAGCACTTATGCATGAATTCTTATGTTAAGAAACCCAAAATTTTAAAGCATATTTATACGCATACCAACCACTGAATTAAAAACCTTTATGTAGATGCACGAAAACGTCACTTAAGCAATACATGCAAAATACTTGATCACGTGCGTCATCACGTGTTCCAGACTATTTAAGAATGCTGATGGTCAGTAATCGTCAATAGCGTGATCACAGTGAAAAACAAAAACAAAGGATCATTATAGGTGGCCGTCTGGTTGGAGCTACGATTTTGAAAACAGTAGAGCTGACTGATTTCTCAACAGGTGAGACATCCTGGGTGTTTAATCAGTGAAAAAACATCCCACATTGCTTGACTAAGAGGCGTAAGTGTGGTCCTAAGGCAGGAACGAGATCCCCGCGGTCTGAGAAGGCTGGTACGAACAAACAGAACTTACTGTGTGCAGCAATTGATCGAAGCATTTAATGAAGGTTGTTCCCGACTCATGTCTCTCCGAATTATGCGCAGGGAATTGGAGAGGATGAATATTGGCAGTTGCATGCCTACACGGAAACCATTGATTTCTGAGAAGGAATTAAACGTTTCTAATTCAGTGGCTAGTATTTATATTTCTTAAATACTAGCCACTCATTTTAGTGAAGATATTGTATTTATTTATTTTTTTTGCGATCCTTTGCGTTTATGATGTAAACCTACAGGATAATTATATTTTTGTCTTTTTGCCTCTCTTCTAACTAATCATACCATATGTCAGGCATGCATAAAAATGGTCTTCTGTTTTTTACTATACAGTATAATTCATTTCAGTTTCAGTCTCTCTAAATATTTATATATAGATTTATCTTTGAAGTAAAAACCAAGGTACTAAGTACATATATTGAACATCCTTTTCATTCTAAGTATTTTGTCAATCCCGTTTTACAGAGACTGTGGTTATAAAGACAAATGGTAGGCCACCTTGCCTTGGAACGTGAGAGAGAAGAGGCTTTTGCAAGGCCGGTATTCTTTTCGTTAAAATCCTAGTGGTCTGTACCACTATTATTCAAATGTGAAGTAAAAGTTCTAAGCACTTTTGCTTCACATTTTTCACAGGACGTTATCAAATCTTAACACCGATCCTTTATGTAACTGGAAACTCGTGTGTAACTGAAATTTTATATATAAATGAAAACACATAAAAATTGATAATAATAAAGACTGGTAGATGATCATTAACTTGACATAAAGTCTCTCTCTCTCTCTTTATTCCTATCTACATCTGTCTGCCAATATCTACTTTAATAGGCAACTCTGTGATTTAGTTATTTCATTCGACTTACTCTGAAAGCATCGTCTGTAGGAACAAACAGAGTCATTGCCGGTCCAGGTTCTCTGAAACGACTAGCAAGACCTGCTTCTGTTATGGCATCTACAAAGTGAGCGGCTCCTAAGTCTGCAGCTGTCTCCAGCATGTTGGTCATTGGCTTCACTGAAAGTAACAAAAAAACGAATGGCATATCAAATTCACAAGACCAATGTACATTGTTTTAGATTTTAATAAAGAAAACTAAACTCGGAACGAAAAACATAATGAGAGTATGAAGGTAATTGAGTAGGAGCGATTTTTTTAATGAACTAAGAAACCGGTTCTCCCCACTCATTAAATGTATTCATGAAAGCTTACCGCACAGTAAATCTGTAAATGGCAGTTACCTCATCAGATAACACTAACTAAAATGAAACTAAATAACATGTAAATGCATTTCAAGTTTGAAGGAAATTAAGATGATTAATGGAAATAAAATTCAAGGTGTGGCAGTGTAGTTAAACCATATAAAGAGAATGTAGATCTTCTTATTAAAGCCAATGTTTAAATGTAGAAGAGGCGTTCAAAAGCAGATGCACTGACATTTATACTTTATAAAGATTTTTTCAAAATAACCTGAAGACTTTTAAAAAGAGAAGGAAATGATTCATTTAGATAAATGAAATCTAATTACAATCAGTATTCCTCAAGTGTAAATAAACTCAACTTCGACTCTGGAGGATCGTTAAAATAGAAACAAACACAAAGAGATTTTAATTTAATTTAGTGTTTTACACTAGGAGGTTGAGTACATTTTACCGTATGTATATAGTTAATAAATTCAATAGGCTTGCAAAACTTTTTCAAGAAGTGTAATCACACAACTTATAGTGTTTAGGAAGAAATCATACCAGGGCTGGTAGTTGTCCAATATTTCATCACCATTTCAAGCAAATTTTCAAATGATTTGCTTTTTTTTCACATTTGTGTTTTTAAGCAGTTAAATTTCTGATAGAAGTAAAATACAGAAATAATGAATATGGATTCAACAAAGTATTATGTCTTATGTTACTAGGACACTGACAGAATGATGGAAAGTCAAGTAGCCGTTTGAGATCATTTGAATGGCTAGCGTATAACATTGCCTATTCGCAAATTATTGGCTAAATATTATGTATATCAAGTTTTAAGTGAATCCTATACCTCTGAGAGCTTGTAAAACTATTACATTTAGTACCGTAGATGGACTAAGGATTAAATTTTCAGGAAGCCCTCCTCTAGAGACCTGACATGGAACTTTTCCAAGTGATTTCAGAAATAAGCCTCAAACCAGGCAATGAAAATCAAATTAAAGATGCCAGGATCATATAATTGGTTTATTCTTTATCCAAGTGTAAGCAAACAAGGTTTGCACGTGAAGTATCTTCACGACTTTAATTACTAATATCAAGTCATTGGCCTTAATATACAAGTAGCTTAGTCGTGAAAATACTTCACGTGCAAACTTGTTTGCTTACATTTGGATAAAGGATAAACTAAGAATATAACTTCTTGGCATCTTTAATTTAATTTATGACCAATTGAAAAAAAAAACTTTCAACAAATAGGCGATGGAAAATCGTCTACTACTCAAAGACTTTCTCAAATTTCCAATGAACTGTGAGATTCAAATTTACAGCTTATTGGCTGATCGGAGAACTAAAGTGCTATCCATTCGGATAACAATATCCAAAATTATGCAGACAAAAAAGGCGATTTAATGGAATTCAGCAATCCACTTTGTACTGGAAGTAATTTATCAGTTATTTTTGACTTTGCAGGAGACTGCTTAGTACTGCAAGTGACAAGTCATCACACCAGAATGCCTCTATTCTGGTGTGATGATGAAATTTTCACAGTTTTTTTGCTACATACCCATTCATAGATATTTGATCACTATCATTTATACAATTCAGTTCAGTATCAGCTAATTAGCTAACGCCTTTTATTCCCTTATAGGGAATAAAAGGCGAGGTCCTTTACCCCTATCTAGCTTTTGGAGACTGAATGGGCAGTTCAATCTCCACCGTAACCAATCAATGATAGTTAGCCCAAGACTAACACTAATTATAAGCGGCAGCCGATCAAAAGATGGGAAAACAAGTGCTGCAATCTCTTGGTATCTAACTCTAACAGGATATTTTACTGTCTGAAATAATGTGGGTTCTGAGGTCGATTTTCTTGAGTTTACGGGACGAAAAACTCGAGTTTTCGGGAGAAAAAAACCTGGTTATTGGCCAAAGATCAACTAACTCGGGAACCGGTCGAAGAAAGCTTAGAAAAAGTACCTCCAGTATTAAATTAAAAATTCTATATATTATCAACTGATGAAAAAAAACTATTCTTAAAATATTTTACCGAATGTCGATCTGAAAGACGCATCCGCTCTTATTTTTGACAGAAAACTAGCACAACAATACGTAAATAACTTAACAGAAAGAATTATCACTGACTACTATTAATACTCGGAATTACGAAGAATTTCTAACATCGCGGGATGGAAATATCATTCGGAAACTATCATTTATTATTCAGGAAACACCATATTGCTAAATGGATGTAATCGAAATTCATTATTACTCGTTTTCAAAACAGAGAAACCAAAAAGGAAATAGAAGATATTTTAATTGCCTTATAGTGGCATCCAAACTTTGATTAAATAGATTTTTAGACAGTATTGCCAGGAGATTAAATGTATGCTATTAACGCAACGAATGTTTTAAACTTGTATTAAGGTTTTTATACTTCCCAGCATTTGTGGATGTTTATAAAATTCTTACAGTTGTGAATTCCTTATTTCTAACAAAGTAGATTTGTGACAGTGGTGATGATGATGGTGTATATTAAGAAATAGACCTGTTGTAGCATGTTTGATTTTAGGTTGATTTTTTATGAAATAGAATCTGATATCGATGTCCAAAATAGAGATTTCTATCTAACATCGGTTAAATTTTAAACCAGATCGACTTAAGGAAGAAGCTTCAAACGTCCACATGGTTTAAATTAATTTAAGCACAGATGATAGATTTATTATTATTATTATTATTATTATTATAACGTTCATTGACACACTAACCATTATTCACACACAATTCCTATCATACTTTTCTTTATATTTATTAACAGACGAAGCATTCACAACCACTTCTGGTAACGCATTCCACACATTCGTTACCCTCAAAGCCAAACATCTATTCCTAATACCTTTGTTAACCACACTTACACAAATCTCCAGGGATGACCACTCGTTCTCTCTCTCTCTCTCTCTCTCTTCCTGCACCATAGAGAAAAATGTCAGCAGTATCAATCATATAAATCCCTTTAATAATTTATATGCCTCTATCATATCTCCTCTCTTACGTCTATCGGTTAGTTTTTGGAGACAACAAACCTTTAATCTTTACTCGTAGGAAACATTCCACAAACCTGCAACAATCTGTAACTCATCTCTTGATCCTCTTCACCAGTTTTTTATCACCAAGAAATCCAGGTGACCAGATCTGTGCGCAATAATCCACATGTGGTCTTATTAATGCCTTATAAAGAGCAACAATAACTTCCCTATCCCTGATTGTCAGTGTGTTCTTCAACATGTAATTCGATATGATATTTTGGCAACCTTTGTAATATGCCTTCTAAACTTAAGTTCCCTGTCTACAATAACCCCCTAAGTTCCTTGCCGCGTCAACTTCATACAGTTCAGTTCCATTAATATAGTGCACAGCATGTGATCTCATCCTCCCGAAGTGCATCACTTTACACTTAGTTGCGTGCAACAACAATAATAATAATTACCTTAGCCCATACCGTCAGCCTATTTATGTCATCTTGCAAGATATCGATCATTTGAATTGACTATTGCTCTTCCCAATTTTGCATCATCAGCAAATAAGTGGATATTTTCTTTCAAATTATTTCCAATATCATTAATGTACAAATTAAACAACAGAGGACCAAGTACCGAGCCGCGGGTACTTGGTCCTCTAAAAAACTATTTTAACGATAAAGAACTGAGTCAGTTGCTTTCTCCTGGACTCAGCTTCTCTATTAACTATTCTTTGATATTTGTCCATCAGCTATCCTCTAATCCAAATCACCAACTTCGAATCTATTCCAATTTGCTCCAATTTATGCAACAGAGTTCCGCGTAGAATCCTATCAAATGCCTTTGCAAAGTCTACATGAATCACCGAGTAAGGATTTCCTTTATCCAACTCCACTGTTTCTAAGGCAAGACTTCCCCTCCACAAAACTATGTTGCCTCTTATAAAGTATATTTCTGTCCACCCAGTCCTGAATTCTAATTTTTTATCAATTTCTCCAAAACCTTAACCACCACTCCTGATATACTGACTGGCCTATAATTTGACTAAAAAGCATTTCGTAAACCGGTCTACGTTGCTATAAGTACACCGATAGTCATATAAATTTGATTATCTGACATGCAATGAATTTCGCGTTGAGCTTTTCGTATACCGAGTAGTTCTTTATTTTGCTTCTAATTTTTTATTTCTATTTTATTTTTTCATTATTTTGAAAAAATTAAAGAATTTGCAATTTATTATTATTATTATTATGTGATGGAGTTCAAGGACTCATCAAGGACGTTTTATGCAACATAAAATCTCATGAATAACTTCTCTTTTTCGTCCTGATATTTATTATTCTAGTAAGACTTTAATTATTATCCATCTAGGCGCATATTCCAAATGTTAATCTGTGTACTTTTCATGAGTGAAAGTGAAGGTATCAGAAGTATTAGATTGAAGGATCTACAGCAGGTAACATAGAAGTATATACAGGACATTATGGGTGGAAGTTTACGTACTTTCTTATAGTAAACCAGAATTTTCTTTCATTATAACATGTCAGGTAGTTCCAAATTAGTTTTCTTTTGCATTGTCGATTTTTAAAAAGAATAATGGTAGGTATTTTTGGATTAATGATTTATCGACGAAATATTTTATTACATCATTCATTTTCACTTCATACTTCCTATTAACGATTAACACCAACAGATATTGTGGAAGAGAGAGAGAGAGAGAGAGAGAGAGAGAGATTTAAAATAATTTCAATAAACACAATAACATTATGTAATATGTAACATAATGCGCTATAGAGCAGTTGGATGATTGACGAACACTGTCCTCTTCCCCTGAAAAAAGACATGAGTTCGATTCCCGTCATGACGAAAAGTATCTTTATATAGATCATATAAGCTTTGATATTGTTTTTAACTAACAGCGACATGAAATGCATTTTCAAAAAATTGGCTATATTTATATGGACCTTCCCAATAGAAGGTGAGGTAACCAATTTCATATTATAGTAAACGCCACGTGCAGATTGTGCATTACGTAGTATATTGGTAGAATGTAAATGGCACAGTGTGGATGATGAATTATGTAGTGTACGGGTAGAGTGGACTCCAGGAAGGTGTTTGTTACGTAATAATAATAATAATAATTATAATTATTATTATTAGTAGTAGTAAGTTTTATAATATCATATAAGTATAAGTATTATAATTATTATTAATAAGGGCCATATTATCATCCACACTATTCAATATATACATTAATGATGTTCATAACATGGCCATAAGAAGTCAAATATTTGTACGCAGATGACACCGCACTACTAGCAATCCACACAGACATCAACACGGCTCTCTGCAAAGCACAATAAGACCTAAATGAATCACAACATACTTCCACCAAAACGCAATTCTAATCAACGGCACCAAAACACAGATGTTGATAATACACAACCTAAGAATCATACGCCCGGCACCACTATCGATGCACTGTCACACATACCGCTGCATTAACAACAAAAATACTGCAAATGTCCCGAAATCAAACCGGTAACACATGCAAAATACCTTGGTCTCTATATAGATTGCCACCTTAAATGGACAAAATATATAGAATACCTACATACCAAACTCCGGATCATCGCAGCAAAACTCTTCCAAGTAAAAGACATTATTCTATCCAACATAAAAAAACTCCTATATCACGATATCTGCGAATCCCTACTCAGATAAGGTATAACAGTCTATGCAAACACATCAAACAGCCACCTAACAAAATTAGAAACGTTACACAGGAAAATTGTGTCAACAGTGATTTGGACACCTTACACGCAACAACCAATATCTGACCAGCACATGGCGACAATAGAATCCTGAGCATTAAAAACCTGAAACACTACATGACATTAACAAGGAATTACTTCAACATCACCCATCGAAACAACAGAGACACATATTGTGTAACACGACCTACAACAACTCTCTACATCCCTACACCCTTCAACAACTCATACGGTTCTTCTGTGAGATCACATCAGATACCTACGCAACTCAACAACCTATCAAGAAATTTAAAACACATAGATAACTACAGAACATTAAAAAGCGAACTCTGGAAAATATACCAACAAAGTTAATACATCATTAACACTAACATACACATCACAAATCACCAGCATCCAATGCCTACAGCCCATGCATAAACAGTAACAACAACATAAATAGTGAAGGCTAAATCCCACTCTCTTCATAAAAGCTAACCCAAGCTTCGAAGTAGGTGGGATTAACTTGCCTCACCCATCTACACGTAATCCTTATAATCAAATACAGAAATGTAACAAAACAGTCAGTAAATTACGTAACAATAAAGAAGATACTGAAGATATTGATTATTATGTGATAATATCATTAATATAATATTACTATGTAACATGAAAAAAATAATATAATAAATTAATCTTATTATTAAAAATATGTAAATAATGAGTTTACATTGTATGTTTGGGAGAAATAGGAAATATAATATTTTAATTGCACATGTGTAAATACTGTTGTATAATCACTCTTTCTCAAACTTTGAAAAAAAAATAGTAAGCTACATGTAATATTATATAACTTGTGTAACTCTGAGCTACATAATTGTAAATTATTACTGTGATTGTTATTATAAAAGATAGCAAACTCAAGATGACAATTGTATATATGTAAATATTTCAGAGATCAATAAAAAATAAAACAAAAAGTAAAAATTACGTGACACTTCCAAGGAGTCCAAAGATTCTAAAGCAGGGAACTACTAAAATTTCTACATTTTAATTCATATTCACTTCTTCAGCTTACCTCCACTGCATCCAGGTTTATCTTCTAATTGTTGATAACCTTCACAGCATTCATATCTTATAATTCTGAAAGAGAAAACATAAACATATCTTTGCGAATTGGTTGATTAGTTTAATGATTTATTCAAATAGGCTTTCAATAACATACAATAAACTGACCATTATGTTTAAGAAAACTTAATACTGTATACTCATATTCCACATTGCCTGCATAAACTAGGTAAAGCAAGCAATGAGAAAATATAATCATTTACTAGATATGAAAGAGTGTTTATTTTAAATTATGTCCTAAGATTAATGTTATGTTTAATTTTAATGACTAAAGTGCTACACGTTTATTATTGGATAAACTTTTTAAGATTCTATTCAACATGGAGTTCTGTTCAACTTTTCCATACTTTACTATATGCACTGGTTCATGCATGAAATATAAATAATTCAAAACTGAACTAAACCCGGATCCATAGTCTACGTGCCACGGTGTTAATATTTCTGGTAGCTCTTAAGATACAAGTACTGCATTCATTGGTCATTTATAGTTCATTATATTTTTATTTTTATATTTTATATCACATTTAATTATTTTTCATTAGGTATATACCTAAATATACATTTTTCTTTTTATTTGAACAATTCCGAATTTTAGCCTAGACCGATTTCAACTACATCAAAAACAGTGCGTAGTGCTAAGTAAAAGAGTGAACCCACAATATAAATGGAAGAACAAGTGCCATTTGGTTTAAAAAAAAAAAAAAAACAGTTTTAGGTCCTATCTACTGCTCAAGGAAAAGGTCTAACGTTTTTTTTCTTTTCTTTTTTTTCTGAAAGTCAGTTAAATAGTTTCATAGCGACAGAGATTTTCTTCTTAGTAAACCACAATATCCTGACCACGCTGCTTCAGGTGTTTCGGTGTAATTTTAATTAATAAAGAGTAAAGGAAAATATGGCGGAAACACTTAAAAGCAATGAGTGTGGCTACTATTTAGTGATGACTGTTCACTGTAGACTACTATTTGCTATTCACTTCTTACTTATTTTATCTTATTTAAGTTATTTATTTATTTTACAACTGCGTTTCTTGATAAGAGATATGTGGGGGAAAGTTCCTGTTAGTTCTTATTTCTGAATATATCTTGGTTCATAGTTTCAAATATGACAATATTTGCAACCTCTGATTTCATAGATAATAATCCAGGAGTTTATCCGTTTTGAATTTGATTTATCCATATTGAATAAAAGCGACTTAATTACAGACATTCAATACATGAATTTTCAATAGTTATTATCGCTAAAATCCTCTTTTTAAAAATTTATTTTTGATCATTTTTATACCACCAGGAGGCTAAAATATCACTGTATAACGATACGAGTGTAATGTCGTTTGTCTTGTTTGTGTTATTGTGAAATAGTGAATCTTCTGTAACTGACTATAATGTAATTTTAAAGTATGCTTTTTTTTATCTCTAGTTCGACTTGAAACTACGGTTGGAAGAAAACAGTTATCCAACTTATTGACTTCAGCAGCGGTGGGAATTCTCGGGTAAATAAAAATAAGTGCATAATGTTTTTGGAAGCCGTTCCGTATTTTAATGACAGTACATATTTGTGTTTAATATTTCACTTACCTAAACAGTTTTTAAGTGATCTATATTTTAACCGTAAGCCTGCCATAAACAACT